>NC_052667.1:22042845-23355345 GCF_016802725.1 Solenopsis invicta
GGAGTGGACGACTCCTCATTGTGTAGCTCGCCGCGTGCGGTCCTCCCGCGCTCCGACGGGACCCCCCGTTGCTCACCGCGCCGGATTCCGCTTAGCAGCCGGCCAGAGGTACTGAAATTCGTGTCCTGGGTTGTAAGGTACGGTTACGAGTCACACATCGCGGGGACGGATCCGGTCCTGTGCGGAGATTGTGCTTCCGCTCGTGTTTCCACTGCTCTTTCTCCACGTGGTTTTTCAGAACTCTTCAAACTCGACAATCTCTCCACGACGAACATCATTCATCGCCGCGAATTACGTATTTTTCGTCAGGCTGAGCATCGCGAAGAGACGAACAAAAAAAAAGCATTTCATGATTACGTTCAATCATACTCGTCAATTTCATTTCCCGAGAACACGCAAGAAACTCTCTTACAGGGACTTTAAATGATTTCTTTCCTCTTTTTTTTTAACGCGGATAATTATCTTTGTTCGTCGTTTAATGATTCATTTTTCTTTGGCTTTGAATAATGGTCCATCAGGAATGGGCCGTGTAAATTCGCCGTTGTATCGCCCCGCAGCGCTAAACAGTTATTGATTATACCTTTTTGCGTTCCCGTCGCGCGTAATGCTTTGCGTCGAATAATATGTCAGCAATTTTACGGGGCTGTGCAAAAACAGGTCTGCGAACGAGCGTCGGTTTATGGACCGATATGTGTCCGCGCATTTCGGCTTTATATCTCATTTTAAGATCGTATATCTCGACCCGACGCTGTTATGGACCGACCGATACCAATGCGCCCGTAATTGCGGGTCCATCATGTCGTCTATTCAGGTTTGCATCGTCGCGCCTCGCTATTTCGCTTGTTTCCAGTTGACTCTTTAGCTGACTACCGAATTTTAATTAAAAAATATATCGAAGGTGCCAAGCGAACCTAGTGTTGCTTTTAATTAGACCGAGATTTCAATAATTTAATTTACAACTTTTATTGATTAAACAAAATTTATAAGTTGAATTACATTTAATTGAATTTTTAAATTAATCCTCCGCATCTGGATCTTTTTTGCTACAAGCGCAATTTTATTTTTAAATTTCGATTTTTATTAATTTAAGGTTTTAACGTTTGAATTAAACGACTATTTAATAACGTGGCAAAGATGTTGGAAAATAATTTAGAATTTTTCGAAATTTTGTGAAAACTTGGTGAAAAAATCGAACTAGACAAAAGATTCAAATTATCTGCGGAGAATTAAATATTTAATAACATTTTACATCAATTTTTTATTAGATGACATTCTCTATACCGTTATAACAAATTATGTTCTCGTACTCATCGCGAATTAAATAAAAAGATCTATTCGCAAGAGATAAGGCAATAAATATGTTATCAATTAGGGTTTGTGTCAACGATCACGTTTCTACTAATGCGAGAGCCATAACAACTCGCCTGATACAGGTTTTTTATCAGTCGCCTCACGAATATTTTGCACACAATACGGTCATTAAGCTTTTAAATCGCGCCACAGAGATGCGCATACATTTTCGTCACGTGTCGACCATACGTGTCGACAATTTTACGGACGTTGCATCGTTAATAGCCGTTGTCATCCTTGAAATTTCGCTTCCGCCGCGAATTCTGTCGATTCATCTTCGCAGGCTTGAGCGAAAACCAGTTTTAGTGTACTTACAACTGGGCGAGCAGAGGCGGTAGGCGGATTTTATCGCGGCGTTTTTCTCAAATTCTATTTCATGTTGCGGTACTATTATCTAGCGATTACGGCGAGAAAGCTTTTGGCCATTTATGTCGCAAATATCGTCGCTGTGATACGCCCATTAAGCGCTTTATCGTAGTCGAGATACACACTAGAGAAGGCGATCTCTTCCTCTATGCTCCACTGCTGCGGAGTTTAGCCTTTACCGTTCGGAAACCCTGTCCTGGATATAAATCCTCGTTTAGAAAGTCTCTATGAGATACATCTACTTCATTGCTATTAATTTCCCATGCGAATATAAATACGTTTTCTATATTTTTGCACAGTCATGTTCGTGTAATCCTAGTAGGATCAAGGTTCGAACTACATATTTATGTACAGGATTGAAAGATGGGTCGCGTATTATTCACATTTTACAACTAGAGAATCACTGAAAAACTACACGCTGAGAAAAGTATTTGATACCTGTGGCTATAACTAAATGTTAAAATAATTATAGTTGGAAGCTCTGTTTTTAGTTATTACATAAATACTGTAATAGTTGTAAATAAATACCAAGTGCTACAGTGAGAAAAAATTTCAGTACAACTGGCGCCTAAAATAATTATAAACAATAGTCATCTTTGGTACCAACTGTATTTATTACATGCATGTTTATATTTTATATCAGAAATAAATAAAGCTTCTAATTAAAATTATTTTAACGTTCAATTATAGTCTTAAATATTTTTCTCTCCCAATCAGTATAAAGGTATTACACAATTTTCTATTTTCATTCCTGCAGCAAAACCCAGATAAAATCGATTACTTGAAGATGCTTGAAAGTTTGTTGTTTAAATTCTTAGAGGGATGATACGGATGCAAGAGACCTTTATCTTACGTTTCACGATTATTGAAATTTTGGGTATTGCACGTCACGATATCCGAAGCATTGTGGCATTCAGCCATCTGTTCGTCGCAAATTACTGTACTCTCGAATGCCCCCGCCTTTAATCGAGCCCCTGCGAAGTTAGTCAAAGTCCGCGCAATCCGCAAATGCGATAGATAAACCGAGAGAGCTTGCAGCCGGTTCGGTAGCGGGATTGCCGACACGATCGCAACAAGCCCTGCGGAACCCCTGGCTCCCTCGCGCCCGGGGGTCTCTGTCGTGGCACGGAGGTATTCATCGTCAGCGGACGACGCGTATGATTTAAAGGGAGGGCCGCGGGGACTACCGCTGCGCCTGCGGGGCCCCGCAGAACGTTTCTCTCCCCATGGTGAAATCCTGTCCTACTAGTCAGCGGAAGAATACCTCGCGTTGATTGGAACGCAGTTATCGCTAAAGTACGATGTTTGCATCTGGGAGAGAAGCGACGCTTGATTACTATTCTTTTTTCCCGGCATGTGCGGCCATCAGATACGCGTTATTTTACATTCGCCAGAGAAAAAGAATTCTTGAAAACTATTGCCAAACTTCATTGAGGAAGATTATGTTAGGAAAAAATTATCAACTCAAAATTTTCAGTCTTGAAATATTTCCGCCTCAAATTCAGACACGTACAAAAAAAAAGTAAAAAAATGTTTCGGGTGAAATAATTATGAAATCGTATTCTGGAATGTTGGAAGAATGTACCAGGATTTTTTTCACATTTTTCAGAGCTTTAAATCCCTTTCTCAAACACTATGAGGCACCAGCGGCCCGGTTGAATTAGGAAAGCAGCGTAAAAAGCGTTGAGCCATGGAGGGTTAATTTTTTAAAATTATCACTGCATTAATTCTCGTCTGAATTCAATGTTGAGTTAGCAGCAATAGCGTTTGCCTGACCACTTTCAAACGCATCTCCTTGACTGGGCGGGACCAATCGTTCGTACATACGCAACGAGTACGATATGTATGTACGCGGCATATCTTTATAAAGTTTTCCAATTTGTAAAAGCAATTTCCGCATCTTCCAAGGTTGCTTACATCTGTTTTAGATTTCAGCAACGAATAAGATATCTTCTAACGTACAACTTCGATATACCGAAGCGAGATATGTCCTTTCTGAACTTTAAAGTTAATTTTGCCGCATAGTATCAATAAGTTTCCTTATCATATCGAACTTTCAAAGACTGAATTTCAAAATAAGTCTCAAATTTCCAATACAGATTGCTCCGCAGGGATGAATGATTCACAGAATCATTTGGGGTTAACGAACCCGAGCTCAATACACTGCGGACACTCTCACACACACGTTTTCGTGAGCGCGATAATGCGATAAATATTTAAGGAAAAGTGGAAGAGCAAGGTACAATCCGATTTAAGAACTAGAAACTGATCTCGTATACGTGTTTTTGATATAGACGGAGCGAGAAGCGCAAGTTCATTTCATATTAATTCTTTAATTGAAAAGAACGACGCAGTAGGAAATGACGTGCGGAGCGAGAGAGAAAGAGAGAGGCTGCAGAAGAAGAGAGCGCGACTTCGCGAGACGGTAGGTCTTTGTGAGATAGCGTAGTATACATCGGGGAGTACCGATTATGTATCTCAATCATGGGAAACTACCGGGGCGGGAATCGGAGCTCGGCCCAGTATAACCGTACTGCCCCGCGGCCGCGACATGTGAGGTCCTGTGCTCTCTCTTTCTCTCTTTCTCTCTCTCTCTCTCTCTCTCTCTCTCTCTCTCTCTCTCTGTCTTTCTCGTCCTGCCCGCCGGCTTGCCTGCCTGCCCGCCTGCTTTTCTGTCTGTCGTGCCTGCTCTCTCCCGTGTCGACAGCAGAGTCTCTCAACTATCTCTCGGAAGCTTAGGGAGAACTCCGGTTAGGTTACACCATGCCTCTTGATTGGCGTCGAGAATCTAAATATAAGAGCAAAACCTAAGGTCGATTGAAGTAATCGTGTTGCCACGTGGCTGAAGTGAACTATCGCGTTAACGATAGGTATCCTTCAATGACGAGCCTAATGATAATTATGAAGCCACCTTGTTTAGTCGATATCACTTCGTAAGACGTGATTACTCGTTATTAAAAGGAGTTCTCTCCAAATAAAAGTTAAAGTTAAAATTTGTACCCTTCCACACTTGTTATCTTTTAATTAAAGGCCATTCAATATACTGTATATAACGTGAATATCGATTTGTGTCAACAAAATTCTATTAAAAAATATTATAATAACAATTCGTATAAATTTTCTATTGCAAATCGCGCGCTTTCGCAAGAAACGAATCTCATTTACAGGTTTTCCTTTATATTTTATATTTAACAAAAGTAACAATTGTGCGCGCCCTTAGCGTGCTTCCTACCCCATTGTAGCAGCCTTACCCCGGTCTCTTCGATCAGACGGTGCTTCGCTACGCGAGTTATGCGCGGATCCACGCGCCGCATTTGATAAACGCACGTTCGGAGAACGTTGTTTTTCGATAGCCGCGAGAGAAGCGGCCGGGAGCACGTAATGGATTTTACGACCGGCGCGTTCCGTTTATCCGCGCGCCTCTCCCGCATGGCGAAAAAAAGAGCGAGAGAGAGAAAAACCAGGGGCACGGAAAACATTGCATATAAATCTGGCATATTCGGTTGTCGCGACGCGACCGGGCGCATCGGCGTCGAGTACCTTGCAACTCTCGGCGTCAATGCCGGAACTCCTCGTCCCTGCGTGTATATCGTCGAGAGATAAACCCCCTGCGTTGCGGAACCGCTGCGCTACTCGATTATGAAGACGATATTTCCCGTTCGAAGAGAGGCAGATAGTGGAAACTAACTCCCGGCTGGTCGCATTAAAGCTTGTCAGCGGTGGCTCGATATAATTGCGGGAGCGCGTCGAAGGGGAGAGTGCAATACCGCGCAACAAAGTTTATATCCTGTTCCTGCTGTTGAAAATTTGGAACAAAACGACTGGCTCGTGTCGCTTGCAAAATTAGTCCGAGCCAAATTTACGTCTGATTTACATTGGTACTGCTCCAATTTGATCTTTAACTCGAGCATAAAGCTTCCACACGAAGAAAACGATTTCTTTGGACTTGGTGAATTTTATTGTATCTAAACAAATTGATTTGGAATGGTCTAAACTCTAAACACTAATACAATGTTTGAATCAATAAGTATGATCGATAATAGTGTTATTTTCGTTAAATAATAAATGTTTTTATTCAAACCAATAATGTTTTGTGTAAACGTATGTTGTTTCAATGAAACAATCTTCGGTCAAATAAATAGGAATATTAATTTCCAATGAAACCTTTTTCTCTGTGCATACATATTAAAACCAAGTTGAGATTAATTAAGTAATTGTTTTTTTTACATCGTACATCGTCATATATACGTGTAAAAAAAAGCGTTTTATATGTCACGTTAATATTTATTGATGAATTTATATCATAAAAATTTTTGTTGAATTTATATCATAAAAAATGTTTGTTTATTTTAAAAAATGAATAAAAACAAAAATTTCAGCGCGTTAAACATATCGTAACGCAATTTTCAAACGTAAACGTTGGGTAACGGGACTAAACTGATAAAAAAAATTTATATAAGATTGAGAATATGAGTTAGGGCGGGCAATTTGTTTCTTAGTGTTTCCCGTTTCTTCCGCTCGTGATCGTCGTGCGCATTTTGTGCATCAAACATCGCTTCATTCGTATTTCAGATATTGCAAAAAGCGTAAAAACAAATTGATTTGATGGAAAAGATCGATAATTCTCGCTCCGTCATCTTCGCGGAGGCGGATAAAAGCGAAGCAAAGGTGAGGCCGAGGGGAGCCCATGTTGATTTTGATCGTGCGCGTTCCGCAAGAAACGCGGACGGCGGAAGGGTAATTATTTTCTTTGGCTATCGACGGCTCTCTCTCTCTCTCTCTTTCTCCGTCGGCTTCCGCTAAATACACTCCCGGGAGTCCCTCCCCCGACCGACGGGCACGGTTCGCAAATACGGTCGCGGCGAGTAATTGCTTTTTAACAACCCGCGTCCGACAAAGGTAATTAACTCCTCGGAAATGCGCGGGCCGTCGGTGTGTGTTTCGGAGACGAGCCGCGCGAAAGTCGCATCGGTACACATTTATAACGACTGTTCTCTGACAGAGATGCACCGGCGCGGCGGCGCTCGCGAAAAGTTTGGGGAAAAAGGAGAAGAATAAACGTCACGGCGCGTTCCGCGAAAATAAATTTCACGGAAGTGCAAGCCGAAGGCTTGTCGGGGATATACCAAACAAGTTCTTCTCTCGGTGTGTGTGGGGCGAAGGAAAGGTGAAAAAAGTCGCTCGAGACACATCGAGGCTTTTACGAAATATATTTTCTTCCACTTAAAATGTGTGCTGTCCACTTAGCTGTGTGTAATGAAGATACAGCGGCTCTTTCGGATTTCGCGCGCGAAAGTTTCGTTTTGCGGACAGCTGTCATATTCAGAAATGTATTGGCTTTTTCGACGAAAATTGGAGCCGATAAATCCGTTTAGTTTTTTTTTTTTTACGCGTTATCTAAACTGCATTTGATGCTCTTTTGTATCAATCGACCAATTGCCACGCGTGGAACGCTAAATGACCTGAAAACAAACTGTCATAAGCCAGAATTTTTTTTTTATTACATTTGTGTAGATTTATTTATGTCATTTAATTTTTTTTATCACACGCGCCTATTGACATAGAACATATATTTCTCGTATCAGCAATTTATCAGAGTTAAAAAGAAAAGTGGCGGAGTTTCGCGAAACTCCGCCACATTTTTTTTCCAAGATAAATCTCAGAGACCTCGTTACCGTATTTGGCACACGTCTTTTTGCCGTTAATCGATTTCAATTCAGGACATCTCCATAAATTATAACGACGACTTCTAATTGATTACTGTGCGTTTGCATATAATTAATGAGAAACAAAGAAAATTTAGGATTGAGAGCGCGGCGATGATCAATCAATTCTCTCCATAGCGAGCCGTCGTCCCATTCTGAATTATAGCCCCCAGTTATTACGCAGGGACGAGGAAGAAAAAATGAAGCCAATCAGCAGCGTCAGTCAATCTCGATGCATCGGCCCGGCGATTCACAGTAGTTTTCACGGCTGTTCCGTGGACCGTGGGGGAATTCGGTCGATTTCTTTTCCCGTCGAACGCTCGCGGAGAAAGGACCATTGCGCGTCTCAGCGGCGCCTAATAGAAAAGGGGGAAATCCCGCGGAAAATGCGCCTGTCGGGGAAACGGGGGCTCTTCTACGTGTACTGGGGGCTTTACGGCCGTCGCCGCCACCGCGATCATTTTCCAGCCGCGTGACTCTATTTTGCGGAACGAGCGCGTGGTGTGTCGTTAATGCGGCGCCCGTTGTATACACGGTCTCTTCCTTGTCTCTCTCTCCATCTCATTCTCCCTCTCTCTCTCTCTCTCTCTCTCTCTCTCTCTCTCTCTCTCTCCTCGGAACTTTGCCAAAACGTCGCGTTAATCTCGTTCTTATTCACGCGAGAGATTCCAAGAGAGTTGACAACATTGGAAAGTGCGAGGAAGAGGGAGAGAGACCGGAGAGACGCGAGGTTTCCCGCAGGAGCGAGAGATGAAAGTTTCTATCTTTCCGTGTGTCGCCGTCCCGAAGTATTTCAGTCGTGTCTAGACTACGCGGTTATTTCCCGTGCGTGTTTCTTTATTTTCTCTTTGCTTGTTTCCTGGTCGCGATGCGCTCCTTGCTCTCTCTCTCTCTCTCTCTCTCTCTCTCTCTCTCTCTCTTTCTCCTGTTTCGTCTCGCTTCGCTTCACCTTGCGCTTTCATTCCGCACATTCGTGCAAATCGTACAGCGAAAAGATGAAGACACGCCGAATTACCGAGCAATTGGGCCGCTACCGTCGCTGGAATCGCACGTATGCGAACTATCCCGGTGGGCGAAATGCACAAACGCGAACCGGCGCATTCTCCAGCTCGATTGGAGCAGGAAGTGTCCTGTAAACGTGCTGCAATTCAGCCTTGCTTTTAAGGATGCAAGGTATGCTATTACGTATAACGTACGACAGCTTGAATAAGCAATATAACTATAGTTAACTCGAAAAGAACGAGGGAAAAAAATACAGGGAAAAAATTTATATTAAGACGACCGACGATTTTTTTTAATGAGCATGTACGTTGAATTTAATTTTTTAATAGCCTAAAAATTTCTGAAATATATTCACCTTTTTTCTACATCTCTCTTTAAATACGACGAATTATTTAAGGAATTTTACTTATTTATTTCAAGAAAAACTTTGAAATGTGTGATTGTTATAATATATTTGTTCAATTTTTTCAGTATTAAATATTTTTATAATTAAATATCTTGTGTAAATTGCAATGGAGAAATAATTAAAAATAAATGATGGGATTTCATTAGATACCAAAGAATGAAAGGGGAAAGATATAGGGGAAAAAAAATAATCTTACAACTGACGATTTTTTAAAATAAATGTACAATGTCGAATTTGATGTTTTAATATCCTGAAGATTTCTGAAATATTCACTTTTTTCTTCATCTCTCTTTAAAAATACGACGCACTACTTACTAATTTATTTCAAGAAAAACTTTGAAATATATCATTATTTGTTATAACACGTTAAATTATTTCAATATCGAATTTTATTATAATTAAATGTCTTATGTAGACTGCAATCAATGAATAATTAAATTTGAATGAAGTTTCATTAGACGCTATACGCGTGAATTTATAGCTTCGACAAAATGAGAGTTCACTGTTTACGAAACTCGAAAGATTTATTTCGCTTACAAGAATTTATTTTAAAGCTTTCTTTAATTTTAAAGCGACAGCTGTTACTCTCCTTTCCTTCGCGTATCTCATACCGCAATCCGCTCGACATGACTGCCGCGTCGCGGCCCGCAAACTTCGTTTTGGTCGCTTCTTGCCGAGCCGCGAGCGGCAGCGATCGGCGATGTCCGTCGGCGCAAACTTTCCTCGTTATACCCCGGGTATTCGCGACAAGTACAAGTATTCGGGGTGGCGAGGCGGCGGCACACCCGTCATCTGCGCGGTCTGATGAGAACCGCGGGGTGGCGAAAACTTGCCGCGTCAAGAGAATAGCGTGCGGCGCAGCTGAGACGCAGCGAGGAGAGAGAGCGAGAGAGAGAGAGAGAGAGTCTCACCTCTTTTTTACCTCGCTACTGATCGACATCGATCGATCGTTGCTTCGCCGTCGTCGGCTTCTTCGTCCCGTTCGCGCCTGCCTCCTCCGCTTCTTCCTCCCGATGCCGGGGCATTACCGAACTTGCGCTCGTCGCTTCTTATCGCGGTACGATACCGCTGCAGGAACTGGATATCGTGTTACACTGCAAAAAGGGAATCGCCGAGTTCTACGAGAGTGACATGCCAATTTTTCAAAGTAGAACAGCGTACTTTTATCGTCTCGTATATTAGTACGAGTAGTTTATCCAGAATTACAAAGAACTCTCTCGGAGCTGAAGACTGTATACATAAACAATCTGCAGGACACCTTGCTTAATAATTTTCTTACAAATAAACTCTTTCAAACTAACGTGCAAACGGAAATAATAATGGGAACGTGTACGTCGAATGTATTATTTAAATAACTCGTTCGCGTTGATGAATTCATTTATAGCGTCTTTCGCGGGCTTACGGCCCTGCAAATCCGTGTCGGATTTAAGAGTGGCGCACCGCGCTTCACTTATATAATTTTGATAAAGCCGTCTGTCGGACATTCAGTAGCCGCAGCAGCGGCGGCGGCGGCGGCGGCGGCGCATCCTTCGCCCTCCTCGCCGCGTAATCCTCGAAAGGGCCGTGTTCCTCGACGTGTGGCGGGATTATGCCATCTGCCTTTTCTGACTTTTTACTCGGAGTATACGAGATACAAACCGGTGCGCTCTCTTGAGACGCGGAGAGACGTACACACGTCCATACGCGTTCGCCAGCAGCCGCCAAGAGAAATACGCGCGATCGGCACGTACGTCGTTATTTCTACACACGTCGTGGATTACGGCCGAGGTGTAACCGTCAGGGCGGATTATCCGGAATTGCTGTGGAACGCTACGGGCGATCGTACTGACAGTTCCGTGTCTATTAAATGGAGTGTGCTCATATCCACCCCTCGAGAGAGCAGTTGGACGTTTCGACGAATTTTCGCGATTAAACAACTGGTTTGTGCGGTAACACTCTCTGGTCGTTCTTCGTCAATTTAATAATTGACAGTTAAATAAAACTCCTATTAATATTAATTAATTGGTAATATCGATCAGATTTATGATAAATTAATTGTTAATATTTATTCGTTTATTAATTTATATCACTGAGATAAAAGCACCATCGCTTTTTCGTGACATTTTAAGACCTAAAAGTCATATTATGATAAAATTGAAATGACGAAATCTTCGCTTTCTACGAAACATTCCAAAATTCAATTAGCTAAGTTAAAATTTTATCGAAATGTAATCCACTTCAAAAATATTTGTTCTAAAAAACTTAATGTTTTTAATTTCATTGTAATAATTATATTAGATCAATAACTTCGCCATTCTTTTTTATCTGTAAGAAATCAAGTATAAATTATTCAAGATTTGTCTGCGGACAAAATTATAAAAATTAATCACAAGTAGGCTACGTAAATAAAAGCTGTCATCTGACGTTTGCTTGCAAGTTTGCCGACACTTCGGTAAAAAAAAAGACTTGTTTTTTTTTCGGGCAACTTTTTCCTCTTGCAGTTTCACGCGTTATCGCTCGAAGCTCTTCAGTTGTAAAAAAAAAAATCTGGCAAAAGTTACTTATCCACTGCAACGTGGATGCGCTTCGACCCCGCGGGCGGCTTCAGTTCGCGGCTTCCCTCCCTGGAGGATATGACGTCATCCCCTGTGCGATGCTTGCCGGTGGCGATAAATGGAAAATAAAAGGAGAGCCGCTTGTCGCGCCCTTGTCCGAGCGGCCAGCAGCCCCGGGAATAAATCACGATCGAATTGTTCTCCGGGTGAGTGAAAAGACAGAGAGAGGAAGAGACAGAGAGAGGATTCCCCGACCCTGAATGTCAGGCAAGTCCCTACCGGAAATTAGAATAACGTGAACGATGAGAGACAAGCTGCAGCGGCATCCCACCCTCGGGCGAATGCGTTCGTATCACCGTGGAAATGCACGTCCAACTGCGGCCATTTGTTATGATTTATAACAATTTCCAATTTACTCGCTGAAATATGCAGTTTCTGTCAGAAGCACTTTTAATTAAGCTGCGAATTACGGTCAACGTTCCCATAAATTAAAAGGCATGCACGGGGCACATCTTTTCTAAATGTCTCGTTAGTTATTTTATTATCTCTGAACGCACTACACGGTCTACTGTGAAAAAATGTGTTTAATACGCGAACTGCGCAGGTTGGTCCGACTGTAACAATTCATTAAAGGTGCTCCATGCTTTTCGACAGGAAAACGTGTGGATATGATTTTCTCTTTTTGGATATTGTTTAACCACGATGGGTCGAACGTTGGAACATAGCGTTGTACGGTATATTTCCATTCGTTGCGCTCGTCGAAACTGGGTGAGCTCGGGATTTTCGTTTTTCCTAGTAATGAAGCTGAAAGGGGGATACGTACGCGTACGGGCGTAACGTCCACTGCCGGAGCCACCGTGAAATAAAATGGAAAAAAAAAATCAAATGTCAAATAAAAGAATTAGTCCCGTTATGTTTCATGCCGCGAAGCCGGTCGATCAGATTTTCGCCTGCACGCCGCACATTCGTTCCCCCACGATTTTCGGAAATCCTCCAGCGGACGAGAGCGACGATGTAATTTCATTACGCGTCAAATCTATCGGTCTTTTCGCCCATTCACTTCGACCCGCAGGCATTCGCACACCATGGGGTGGTCCGCCGTTACCGGATGCCCTTTCATCACGCAACCGCGGGAATGAAGTTAGGATAATGATAGATTTGTCCGAACGTCGTTCGAACTACGTATGATTACGAAACTACTTAACGTGGAAAATGGAAACGTTACCGAGCCTCGAAATAGACTAGAAGCCAGGGGGTAGAATGGAACGGACCAGACAGGATGTAAATAAATAGCAATGTTAATAATTCAAAAGCACTACTACCAGTCGTAAATAACAATAATTAATAGTCTGTACGATTTCCCAACTTTATATATATATATACACACACATACCACAAATGATTTTTTTTAAGTATTCTATCTTTATATATATACATACTTATATTACTTAACTTTTATTTTTTAATTCTTATTGAATATACTTTTACAAATCTATTTCTTTGAATATACGCGGAAAAAACAATTTTACTAAAATACAGATCTCAAAACAATTATGTTTGCCAGAAGGTTAAAACGTTTATATTAACGTTATCATGCTTGGATGTGCTATATAATTATTTTGATGGCACAACAAAAAATTATTATTATTTTCTGACCTGTATTCAACAAAATTTTTAAATGTTGCAATAAAATTATTCTTTTTATGTACATAATGAGGTACAAAGATGTAAAAAAAAATGCGTTGTTGACTAACAACCTTGACGTCGATGGAATTATTTTTATATGTACAAGAATTGTAGTTTAGTTGAGATTTAATTTCCACTCCTACCATCGCTGAAAACTTTTTCGCGATCCAGCTAGAAATCGGCTTGCGACCTACTAGTGCCCGTACTTTGGGAATCCCTAGTCTATTGTTTCGAATTTCTCTTTAAGTATCTACGAACAAGATATTGAATGGTGTCGGGGCAACCTATATAGCTATACCGCCAAAGTTCATCCGCAGGCGCAATCCCGAAAACTCATTTTCAGCACGATGCTAACACTTCGTTAGCGGTAACGCTCGGACTGTATAGGGTGTCCGTTACATGGTGATTTTCTAAGTGATTGGTCACAGGATGAAAGTTCTTTTCTCGTAAACTTCAATACTCCGCCAGAATCTTCGAATGAACATTTCGCAGGAATGACTTCGTCTAAAAACGACCTCATTCCTGCAGAGTTGAAACAGCGGCTTGCGATTCGAGGATTCTGCAAGTACACGCTCTTACCTAAAATCGAAACTGCAGTGCAGATTTAAAATGTGTCACGTAGCCGGCGAATAATTGGAGTTTCGAATTTTCGTGCACTTTGAAGCGTGAAGCACGCGAGGTGGAGAGTTCCCGCTTAGATCGAAAAGCCGAACGACTTGTTTAAAGAGTTAAACAAGCTCTTGGTTCTTTAACGTAGCTGTAAGACAAGTTGAAATAGCTATCTCTAGTATATATTTTTCTTGCTCGGCAACCGAAACTGCGCTTGCCATCCATCCTATCGCTGAGAGAGAGAGAGAGAGAGAGAGAGAGAGAGAGGGGGGGGGGGAGAATCGAAGGTGTTTCAGGTATGTGTACGACTTCATAGTTTTCATTGTTTGTGTTTCAGGTCCACCCGGTGAGCCGGGTCCGCCCGGAAAGAGGGGCAAGAAAGGGAAGAAGGGCGATCCCGGGGAGCCCGGTGCGCCGGTGAGTACCTTCGTGCCGATGCTTTGGTATTGCGCAGGGCACGCCGTACATAATTATATACGTATATATACATAAACCCTCCAATATTAGTGCACCGATACATCGCACGTGCAGCTCTGTGTGTGTGTGTGTGTGTGTGTGTGTGTACGTATGCGAGTGTGTTTATTAGGGAGTGCAGCAGCTCCATGCATGAAATAGTAGTTAACGGTACGCGTTATATTATCTCCCCCCTGTGTTCCCTTTTTCTGGACCCGAGACTTTTCGAGTACGCTGACTGGTGACTAATGTAAGTAGTGCGCGCTTTTGCGGGTCTTGCGCGCGCACGCGTGCCCGGTAAAGAGAATTGAAGACACTTCCCCTTCCGCGATGAAGAAGCGGTCTAAAACCGTAAAGTTTAAAGAACGAGCTGAGTGCTACCGTGTATTAATCATGGTGTACGTTATAAACTCCATTTTTCTTCGGGGGAAATCAATTTTTCTTCCTCCTAAGAAAGTAGAAGTTTGTTAGACCGCTCCTGCGGGCGTGTCTTCAATTCAACACGAGTGTTATCGAAAAGTTTCTCGCGTAATTACGCCGGATCGAAAATGTAGCAGCATTCCAGTTGCGGAGCTGGGCTTTATTTGGTGTTTAATTGGTACTTTCCTGTTAGCTGCATCTCTTATAAAGAAATATCGATGTCGGATAAGTCGGATGATTAAAATGCGAAGTTGCAATGTGACTTGCCGTTGTTACATAGTGGAGAAACAAATTTATATTAATCTGACTCGCGCGATACCAACTTACATTATGTCAAGGCGTAATTAATTAGTTGCAAAGTTATATACGTACATGCAAGCGCAACTTATTCACAATTTTGTTTTTTTCATCCCAATGCAAAACTCGAGGACCACAATTCCCTCCTTTAATTTGATTTTATCGTTAAATCTTGTATTTATTTTCCCGACGTAAATGTCCGCCGAATTAAATTTCCAAATTATGAGAAATAATGGATTTAGAGTCGGATCGTTATCTACCGTACTTAATCATCATCGACGTCGAAATTTTGTGCCCGTCGCGACGAGCGGGTTCTCTCTCACACCGGGCTGCAGCGTCGTGGGTGTTCCAGAAGCGCGCGCGATCGGATTTCCCTCGCGATTGGCGATCGAGCGAAGCGCATCGTCGCGTAATCAAAGATCGGATTGGCGGAACACCGGCGGAACGGGGAAGGGGGAACGGGGAACGGATCGGCAAACTCGTGTGCGTGCGCGCGTGCTTATACGGCGCGTGCTTATACGCTCGTGGAATATCTAATTGGCCGGAATAATTATCGGCGGGCGGTAGTGTATACGGGTCCTTACAGCATTACGGGATCGTATACATACGTAGATACATACATATGCGACCCGGGGCCGATAATATCGCGGGCACGATCGGCCGGTCCGCGAAATAATCGCTTTTGCATGCGCGCGAGAGAGTACCCTGAGTAAATCCCCCCTCCCCTACCCCTCCTGCCTTCTCGTGTAAACGAGTTTTTAATTTTTTATACCCCTTCTTACAGGGTGTGGCCGGGACGCCGGGCAAGAACGGTTTTCCGGTATATTATTTTTTATTTTCTTTCTCCACAACACTCCTTCTCGCTTTTCTCTCTCTCTCTCTCTCTTTCTTTCTCTCTGTGTACGTCTGACTGTCGCGTACCCTCACATTTGCATTCGTTTCTCTTTCTTTCTGCCTCTTTCTCGCTGTCACGTATCTTGAACACCACGAACTCTCACCACACTATGTGCATCGAACATAACAGCCATTAAGTACCATTAATGCGTATCTTGTAGCCGCTGATGTGCGATTATTGCTCGTTTGACCTGCTTCTTTATCCGCGAGCTGTCTCTCGATCCTCTTCTCGATACAAGCTACCTTTTTTTATTCTCTTTTTTTTTGTATCACGTACCAGCGCGATTCATATGCGCGATTGAAGCGCGAAATCGGACTCCGGCATTCTCACCTCCAACATTGTATCGCGCGTCGCTTTGACGACTGAAGGTGCAACTGTTATACGAGCCGAGGAAACGGGTTAATTGCATTCTTCGCCCGTTGCAAGTATCACTCTTCGTTTTAATTGCTGGCAATCTTGAGCCGCCTATCAACGTTTCCAATTTACCAAGTATCAAGTTATTCATTTCGATGCAGCTGTAATTGCCAAATGAAAACTCGCGATCGATCGATCTATTTATAGAAAAAAAAAAAAAAATAAAATAAATATCTCTCGACTAGTACCTTGCGAAAGGCTCTCTTTAATAAAAATTAGATCGTATCGGAAAATAAAATTCTTTTGCAGGAATTAATCATTTACAAATACATACGCGATTTGTAAAATTCGATCATTTGATAACGAGTGTTGCGTGTGTTTCCTCTTATTTAAATTGCATGCAATCAAAAATACGTAAATTAGATATGAAAATAACTGACATTTATCTGTCGAGTCTGATTAATCACGGTGGCAATGCGGCGGTATCGAAAGAAATTTAGTATGAATTGGCGCGATGGCGAAATATACCAATTTCGAGATGTGACCCCGGCATCAAATATGAAAGTTGCTCCATCACGATCGAAGCTGCGCGAAATTAAACATTCACGTGTGCCGAATGAATTTTCTATTAACAGCGCTTCCTCGCGATTCTCGCGGCCGTCGCAAAATGTGTTACGCGTCACATCACAGAGAGGATCATGCGAATGCACTTTTGTCACGCCTGGAAGCATAACGGACTCATCACGGTTCTGGTTTGTCGCGTTCGACCGTGTTTATTACATGTTACATACACAAGGAATGAGATTTTCAAGGGCTCGCTCAGCCCGCACGCAATTTTTCACTTTTCCTCGTTCGTCGTTACGGACGCGCGAGCGACGACTGGCACTCACTGGCGGTGTTCTTTCAGGGACCCATCGGCTTGGACGGGCCCAAAGGTGATCCGGTAAGTTCACCGCATAATTTACATTTTAATTTCGTCGTGGCGTTACAAGCGTGCGAAATTAATTGCTTCGTGAAAAAAAAACGCGAGATGCAATATTTTATTTCGCAACGCTTAACGTTCCGAGAATAACACTATTTAATAGAATAATGGTTATGGGCGTGAAAGATCTTTAATCATAATATTTCGTGCGGCGAGAAACCTGTTTTACCAAAATTTATGCTTATAGGCGAGGTGCCATAATAATAAATCCGAACATTTTTTCTTTTTTATCGCGGTCACACACGAGTACGTTCAGACTGTATACGTTGATTTATGAAATTTTTAAACGTTTTATTGCGTCAAGTCGATCGGCACAAAAACAAACGCTAGAAACTACCAAACAATAAATTCAATGATTAAATAGACGAGATATTTCTGAAATTACTTATTTGACCGAACTGTCGATATATCGGCTGATTGTTCATATATATTTTAATCGGCAAGATATAAAATTAGATGTCCTTTCTAGATTTTTAGTCCTTTTAGCGCAGGAGACTTTCTGTCCTATTTGTGAAACGGGGACACATAAGATATTTTTAGGATTGTCTCACGTACACTATTCTCGAATAGGAGATGAACAATTTATTTTAATTTTGTGTCTCTCTCTCTCTCTCTCTTTCCAATCAATTTAAGTTAAATAAGCATTTACACATATATACTGTATATAATATCTATATAGTCATGCGTCAGGGAGGGGGAAGAGAGGACGTCGTCGGAAAAGACGACGATCGAGAAAGCAATGAAATCGAGCGCTCGGAATGACGGACGTAAAGATAATGACACGGGAGAAGGAGAACGAGAATTTTGATATCGAGTTCCCGTCAAATGCAGCTGTTCCTAAAAGGATGAAAACTTTTCCGGTCTACTTCGCGTCACATTTCAGTAGGAATCGGAGTTAGATATTTAATCTTGATGTTTCGAGACACGAGACCCCCGATCGGTGTTCGCGCGAGTCGCAATCCATGATTATAGGTACGCGTTTATCGGTAGGTATACCGAACGCTCCGGATTCGAGTTGTCCTGGCGCTTTTTCTCGGACCCCTTGTTCGCAACAGCTGACGTATGTTGAACGAATTAACCGCAAAAATGCAGGATGATCAATCATGTGGGTGATACATTCGGTGTACCATACGTTTCGCTATCGGACTTGGTTTTTGATGGGCGCGGATCAAATGCACGCAATGAGAATGAAAACGTATCGAAGTTTAAAATCAAATGGAGCATTACGCGGATACGATGCAGATATTTTCGCTGGCATTTATATGGATACGAATTACGAAAATATCGACTAATTGAGAAGATCTTATTGATGCAAATTGGTTAAATAAAGTATTTCTATGGTATTTTAATATTCGCAATGCATAGCATATTGGTAAAAAGAAACATACAGTATTAAAGTTGTAATATTGATCTGCGAGTTTACAGGCGTCGACTTTTTCAACTAGACAACTTTTTTAACATAAAAATAGTATTGGAAAATATCACCATTAATTTCACTTACTTATGAATATATTTACGCAGCGAAAAGGGCTTTTTATCAAAAGGATATACAAAAACGACGCTATTCCGCAGCAACATTATTGCATTGCATAATTTATTCGAATGCAATATACAAATTTATATTATATTTTTTTTCATTACGTGATCATTTTGTGATTAGAGTTATCATAGTTTATTAGTCGTGATTGTAGTGTAGCGATATATAGCAATGTTATTGCATCACGTAACGTCATTATTATAGGGCTAATAAATTAAGATCATCAGCATTGGCAAACAAAAGTAATTTATACGAATGCAATATACAAAATTTACATTGTATTTTTTTTTACGCGCGACCATTTTGTAGGTACGAGTTATTGTGATTTATTGAGACAACTTTGGTCGCGGTTGTAGTGTAGCGAGACGTTCGAATAGGATTGGAAGATGAATCGGATTTTAAATTGAAGATTTGCTCGCTCACTTGCACTCACTTACTCTATTAACTCTGCCGTTCGTCGGGAAGCAGTTACTCGTCTGCGCTCGATCGTTTTCTCGGAGATGCAAGTCCAACTCCTCCA
This sequence comes from Solenopsis invicta, assembly GCF_016802725.1. Lineage (NCBI taxonomy): Eukaryota > Metazoa > Arthropoda > Insecta > Hymenoptera > Formicidae > Solenopsis > Solenopsis invicta. The sequence continues at coordinate 22,061,962 of NC_052667.1, forward strand.
ATACGATTCATCGTTCAAACCTATTCATCAACTGGCCTGCTATCACCTTCTTTTCCATCACCTTCCGCTAAACGGACGCAAGGTCGTTCCTCCATCGCCGTCATTTCGTTTATCATTCATAAATGTGTAACAGTCCATACATAGGTAATGGCGACCTGTCCCCATTGAGAAAACGGACATGTGAATCGACACGAGCACAGATTGATTATTCCGCATTCCTTGTTCATCGTATTACATTTGTCTGGTCGTTGCACATGCAGGACGGCTGCAGTGCACGCGAGAGACGTCGCATCGTCGTTGCGCTTTTGGAGTTCTCGATTCCAACGAGAGAGAGAGAGAGAGAGAGAAAGACTAGATCTGTGTACATACGTACTCGCGAGAGGAAAAGAGAGAGAGAGAGAGAGAGAGAGACTAGATCTGTGTACATACGTACTCGCGAGAGGTAAAACGAGAACCATCGCGTCTAACGGAATACGTAAATTCGCGTATTAGGATAGAAGTTCCATAGTCTACGCGGTTCGCTTCGACGACCCGTTGGTACCCTGGCACACGAGATGCTTGCACGAGGCTCGTGCTGGTTACACGAGCCCGGGGTTCTTGTATTATATCCTCGTATATAACACATCCTCGTGTATATGCGTGACTCACGGTTATGCAAGGTCCTCGTGACACGCAAAGTCTTTTCGCATGACAGGTCCTTGTATGCGCGCCGGTGGCCCTTTGTGGCCACCTAGTTTACCTTACCGTAGAGAGAACAGCCTCTGTCTATTCGTGTACACACACGTGCCTGGCGGTGAGTCGCGTATACGTTTGATGTCGCGCAGGATGTCGCGGAATTACCGCTATTTCCCTTAATTACAGATGCTACGTGATTAATTAAGAGGGCTGACGACACGCTAATAAGTGTTTTCGCGATGCGGGTGACCAGATAAAAAAATACAACTTCATAATTGAGAAGCCGAGTGGACTTTAATTGAATGTCGTCATGATTTGAGACACGCAGCCACCAAAGTGCTGCTGCGTGCTAAGAAATAGAAGAAGATTGCGTCTTAATTGAATATTGTCATAATTTGAGGCACGCACTGGGGAGGTGCTGCGTGCTCGGAAATGGAAAGAGATTGTGTCCGATAAAATTTTCATTAAAAAAACAATCGGTTCTTCGAGGAATTTACGAACGATGATTTCAGAACACTATGTACGCTCAGGTTGTACCCGACAGACTGGGGAGAATATACATGAGGACGTGTTGTGTAGTAGGAGATACTGACGTGACTGGATCTCGGTGGTGGCGGTGAGGTACAAACGACAGAGCAAACAGATAGCGGGGAAATGTGTCCGAGAAGAAGAGAAACGTGTGCGATTGAAAAAGAGAGAGAGAGAGAGAAAGAGAGAGTGCGAGATAGGATGGACAGGAGGGAAGGGGAGGGAGAGGGAGAGCAATAAGTGCATTGCAAATATCGCGAGTTGTTTGTTCTGTCGATGGCCGGGAAGAAAGGACCCGCACACGATCGACTCCTTCCTCGCGTTCCTCTCTTTGCCCGGCCGGCGCGTTTTCTTTTTAAACGAGTGTGGCAAACGAGTGTGTACACAGTCGCCGGGGCGACCAATACCTTTCGCGGAGCCGTACTAAGGGTATTCCGAGATTCAAATAACGAATCTGGCGTTTATATCGGATTTCGTGCAAATAGTCGTAGCGCGGGTTACAGCGGTAGCAGTGACTCCGCAATTTGCCTCGGGATCGCGGAGTTTACTCTCCACTCGCCACTCCGGGAGCAGAAGAGAGGGGGGAGGAAAAGATCCGACGCGCAAACACACGGGTTTATCTTCTTGGGAAATTTACAACCGTGCTCTCTGCACTGCGACCTGACTCGGACGAAATATTAAATCGCGATTTTGGCCCTCGCTGAATCGGAATCGTCCTCGTACGTCCGCGGGTTTCGCGAAGTTCCGAAATTTTATGCAGGTTCTCTGAATTAAGGTATGTCTCGGGAGGATACTCGCCGCACGATAATACAGTTCTCGTCGTGCATTGATACAGCAGTACGCAGAAATGGATCCGAATAAATGCGATGGAATAGGAATGATTCGGTTTTTTTACGATTCGAGTTTTTGACCGGATACTCTCACTGCGGAGCACAACTGTAGATTAAATCTATGATCCTAGCGCAATATTTTATACTCGATAAAAAAAATGCAATTTGGTTAAAAATCTTCTCTTCTTCTGAGTCAATTCGTTTGATAATTTTATGTTTTCATTTTTTTCCCTTTTTTTCGTTATGAAGAGAGACGTAATACAATAAAAAGTACAATTGACGTTGCTTTCAAATCTATTGGCATGAATTGTAGCGAGCATTTGTATCTATCAAGTCTACATTGATACAAGTAATTGTGTTTGTAAAGTTACGGTAGTTAAGGGCTAATTGTGTTGCGTGAAGTTAAAGTAGTTAAAGACTAATTATGTGTGTTTTTATGGAAGAATAATTTACGAGGAGATTAAAGTGCGAAGGCTCGCGCGCAGCATCCAACTTCCTCGCAAATTTTAGAAAGGAAAATTATTTCGAAAGAAAATCTCATTTAATTTAATAGCGAAATCTGCAGAATCTCCGTACAGACATTTTGAAGCTATCGGATATCTCTCTGAAAACTGGAACGTGCGCCAGAATTCTTAATTAAAGCTGAAAGTGTCTTCATAGTGATTCAACGCGCAAAGTTGATATGAAAACGAAATCTCGGCGCATCTAACATTTAACATTGATCAAAAGCGGAAGATGGTAAAATCCCTTTATAAAATATTGCACGAAATTCCGGAAAAAATTGCACTTTTCTCTCGGAGTTTTATAGCTTGCTTCCAAATTAGAGTTAATGTTCAACAAGAGCCAAGAGGTATTTGATCGCCGTACAGTTATGATACAACAGAGAGAACGCTCATTTCGAAAAAGGTTGTTGTTCATTCTGTTTATCGTGTCGTTGTTACAACTCTTGCGTAATACAGAGCTGTTTTGTTCGCAGGGCCGACCAGGCGACAAAGGGCAGAAGGGCGAGCTGGGCAGCCCCGGATTCGACGTCTTGTCCGCAGTGAAGGTATCTAAGCTACGCTATCTGGCGCGGAGTAAAGCAATATCCGCCGGCGCACTCGTAACGCGAAAATGCGTGCCGCGCGTTCTCTCATTTCTCGCCCTGCAACCTCCGTCGCCGTTCTTCAGAGAGCAATCTCGTAAAGCCCCGTGTGTACCAGGGGGCGTGTGGTACTGCCAGCGCGCCGCGCCAGGCTGACGCACATTGCAGAGAGCGGAGAGAGAAAGAGGCGAGAAGAATACGGGATAAATCCTGAAAGGACGGCGCGCGGAAGGTGCGCGGGCGCGGAAGGAGTAAAACGATATTTTCATCGCGCGTAAAGCTGCAAATCCCATTTTACGTGGTAAAAGTGCACTCGAGCGGGAACGTTATTAACGCCTTCTCGATCGCGTCGCCGTGAAGCGTCAAAGGACCGACGATTAATCGAATAAATTATACGGATTTCGTGATTTCAGTCCGAAGAATTTCAAAAATATCAGGAGCGAGTCGAAGCGAAGAAATTAGTGTCACGCGCAGAGGGGAAGAAGCTCCCTTTGGTGCGATTCGAGGGATAGAACGAGGACTCTTTTATAACGAATCCTCCGGGAAATCATATAACCGAGGCTCTCTCCGGATGGCCTAATTCGCCACCGCGTTTATCCGTGATAATTAAATCTCAGCTCTTGCGCGAAAGCGAGATTTGTAAAATCGCTAAAGCATCTGAAATAACATTTCACGCGGCAATCCTGCGTCGTATAACGAACACCCGACGTTTTGTTTAATCTGTCGCCGTTTTCTTTTTTTTCCTCCTTTTTTTGAGGTCGAGAAGACGAGGCTTCTTTATTCCGCTCGAGCACACTTGCGCGCATCGCGTCGATCGCGCGCATCGCGTCGATCGCGTGCGATTTCTTTCGCAAAGTGTCACACGACAAGAGGGCATCTCCTTCTGTCGTCGTCGTAGTAGTAGTAGTAGTAGTAGTAGTAGTAGTCGTCGTTGTCGTTGTCGTCGTCGAGTTCGAGAACCTAGCCAGCTTCGCCCTGGAGAAGTCGAGCGATATTCACCCGACCGATTTCATTGCACGGGAACAACGCGTGCACAACGCAAACGTCCGTGCACATGCATATGCATATACGCTCGTGTCCAGGGCGAAATCAAGCGAGGCTCCGCGTTCTCTCGATCCAGCGTGCAACAAGCGCGTCCGGTGTATCGATCAAATGCGTTTGCCGCGCGACGACGAGCACATCGCGCGCGGAGTCCGTGTGCGACGAAATCCAGAGACGATCGATAATTAAAGGAGGTTATACAATTCGAAAAGTCTCAATATTTTTCTAACATTCGTTTTCTCGCTCGAATAAAGATTTATTTCGAATGCATCTAATCGATAGATGCAGTTGTCTTATAACGAATTCGATTAGACTCACTAGCGTGCACCGATGCTTATTAAAGCTGTCGTATACACATCGATGTATTTTAAAATGGATTAAATTGCGAAAAAATCCTTAATATACTTTATTATGCCGTTTGATATATATTTTATCATTCGAGATATTTGCATTTTATTTTTACGCTTAGATTAGATCAGTGTATAATAGTTTTAAAGTGCACCAGTGCGCACTAGTGCAGTCCAATCGAATGCGCTATTAGATATTAACCCTCCGCAGACAACTTGAGTCATATCGATGCAATCCTCTTTCCCATTTCTATTTCAAATTCGAATATGTACAAAAAAAGTAAAAAAAAAACATTTCATATACAATGGAGCCTTCCATATCCGAAGTTCCATTATTTGAATACTTTAATATTCGAACGTTCTACTATCCGAATGCCGTAACATATTGTGAAATTAATTTTGTTTTCTTTACGCAAAGAATACAAGTTCTTTTGAATTTATAAAGTCTTTTTTGTTAAAAATTTAAGTTTCTCTTTGAATAAATGAAATTTAATAAAAATGCGTTTATTCTATCATCCGAAAATTCTCTTATTCGAACAATTTTATCTCCCTATTATTTCTGATATGAGAGGCTTCATTGTAATTATGAGTATTCCTAAATGTTGAAAAGGACCAAATGGCCTAAAGAATTATACCAGAATTATTTCAAATTCTTCAAAACCCCAAAATCCTTTGGGAAAAAAAAACAATCGTCTACCAATTACTTAAGTAATCTGATTAAGCAGTGTGAAAAACAGAGTAGTCTGCGGAAGATTAAAGAAAGAAGCAACAATTAATTTAATTTTCAAGTAATTAGACGCTCTCAGAAGTTTTGCAAATGAAATTGGTCGAAAGTGATATTTTATTTTATGCACTTGCAGTACGAAGGAAGGTAATAATTCGCACAGTGCAAACATTTGTCAATTAAATAATGGTAAGAAGATTATCGTCGTCCCGGGCAAAAATTGCGCCAGCTGTTGCGCGCGATTTGTCGTCGTGAAGCTCGTCCACGACGTTCCGCACGTTCGAACGACGAGCAGCGAAAAACGAACGATCGCGATCCGTCGCGCGTCATCCGTCAAAATGCAGACGGCGGCGCAGAATCGACGTGATTGCCTTAGCCCGGTGAACCCGGTGAACGCGCTGGGCGCGAGAGAGAGAAAAAAAAGAGAGAATCAATCTCTCGCGCGTCGCGCCTCTTTCCCGCACGCGGACTCCGCCTGTCGTGAAAAACGAATTTCACGCAAAAAAAAATCTGTTTCGCGTTCGCTCGCCCGTCGGCCGCCAACAGCCAACAGCAACGCGACATCACAGTACGAGAATAAATAAATAAACCTTGCCTTTTTTCTCGCCTACGGGTCAATGCACAGGGATTGGGGTTAAAGAGGTCGGTGACGACGCTCCGCGGCGGGACGCTCGGCTACGCGGAAATCGTCGCCCTCAAGGTAAACCGACCTCCTCCTCTTCGGAAGGCGCGACACGCTTCTCGGTGTCGCGATCCGGACGGACGTCCTCCAATTCCCTCAATCGCATCCCCGCTGTTTCTTACATCCGTCATCTCGTCATTGTCCAAACACTGCCGTAGTCGTCGTCGCTTCTTCTCTTCTTCTTTTCATCCCTCGTTCCAACTGTCCACTTTTCCCATCGCCCATCCCCTGTTATACCACCTGTGTGTCAGTCTTTTTTTTGTGTCCGCGCGTCGTCGCATACAATGCGGATGCGCGACAGGCCGGATCTCGTCGTCCAGTTGTTCTTTAGCTAGTCGTTGCCTCGTGCGGTGCTTTCGGTGTAGCGTTCTCTCGTTGGTTTTATACGAAACGAAGCGCGTCGTCGATGCTCGATCGAATCGGGATCTCTTCTTTCTCCGCCGATCATCGATCCCTCGAGTTTACTGTTCAATGTGCTCTCGGAATTTGTCTTGAGACATGTACAGGAAAGCAATTGGGTATAAGAATATCGATGCGCATAATACGTTACAGCACTTACCACGTGCTATTGATCATGATCGAACGATAATGAGAGATCGCTGAACGGACGGCCATCGGCGACGCACTCTTTCATTTTTTGGTTTTTGGTTGGTAATGGTGTTTACTTTAAGTTACAGTATTTAGGTATATCTCTGGGCATGCCTTGGATTCGGAAGAGCAGTGAGATACGAGAACCTTTATCTCCCCACCCACCCACCCCGCCTTCTGAAAAAAAAAAAAAAATCGCGTGAAAATTTTCCCCCATACGTTTCCCGCCCGATCGAAAATCGTCTGATCCCCCTCCCCCCTCCCCCGTTCTTGTCTTGTAGCGATTTGGTTTTTTACCCGTAGTGTTGACCTACTTTTAGGATCTTCAGGAGAAAGGGGTTAATATCTCAGCGCAGAACATCATACCACTGAAAGTAAGTGCGCCTGCTTTACGGGAGTTTCCCCTATTTCCTTCCCCCCTTAACGTCGAACCCTCGACGAATGGTGCTCGATTCGCGTTTTGCACCGGGACACTTCGGCTTTTGGAAAAAGAGTAATTTTATTTTTACGCTTTTCATAAATTTAGAACTGTGTATCAAAATCGCTGATTATTATTCGATATTTTAATCGAGAACGTAAACGTCGTCCGCATTTCATTATCGTTAAGACGTTAAACTCTCTTCAAGCTACACTGACATATTTTAATTAAAAAGAAAGAAAGAAAGAAAGAAAGAAAAATATCGCAAATTAACTTAAATATTTTAAAAACTTATCTTTTGCTTATTCATACTTTCCCGAGGACACTTTCGAACGCCACTGAGCTCATTCTAAATTCGCCGGTGAAAGTGGAAAATGCACCGCTGAAACGAGCTGTCGCGCAGCAAAGAAGTTGCAAAAGTTTACTCACCTCGGAGGAATCCCCGGGGCGATTTAATTCCACCTTTCTCCGAGATTGCGAACTTAGTTCTCGCCTGGCCGTCGCGACAACCGGAAGTTGTCCGGGGGGAGCTTATTTATCGGTCGGATAGCCGATACCGAACGCGCGCTCCCTGTCCTTTAATCGCGTATAGAGGAATTTTGTCGCGGTCGACGCGGCTTCACGCTGAGCACCGTTCGTCCGAGGGAACGGACGGGGCGCGAACACGGCGAAGGGAAGTTTTCGAGCAGTTGTTACCTCGGAAGATCGCACGAGCGATCGGATCGAATCATCCCGCTGTGCTCGCGCCGTATCGACGTTCGCGAGGTTCGCTAGACCCTTTACAACATACCCTTTTTACTTTACGGTTCGATACCTCCGTTCTTTCGCCCCATCTTCCCTTTCTCTTTCTCTCTATTCTGACTCTCTTTATCTGAGGGGGGGTCGTGTACAAGTTACCGCGCGCCTCGTACACCATCCCGGCAATCGATTGTTCCGATACGCGAAAGGAAAGACCACGGAGGGAAGCCGCCGTTTTGCCATTCCGCGATATTCCATCTCGGGCGAATGCAAATCCTTCCGCGAAAGGCACAGGCACAGCCTCTTGGCTCAGCTGCTGCCGCTGTTGCTGCTTGTCGGTGTCGAATTCGTATTCCTCGGAAAGATCGGAGACTCGGTCGGATAGTAGTGGAGTGCCAACAGCACGATATCCTATACTCTTTCGGAGTAAGAGATGGAACCGGTTCCCCCTCGTACGTCTTGTACATCCGCTCCGCGCTAGTGCTTTGACTTGGCACGACGGCGGCTTCCACGAGCGCCGTTTGGATTTCAAAGGGGATATCGTTCGAGACGCATCGCTTTATCAAATTCCGAAGGCGGAAGATTTTTAGAATTACAGTTTCACAACGTCGAAATTTTCAGAGTCGAATTTATAGTCGAGGAAGTTTCAGATATTCGGCTACGCTGACGAAGGAATTTCCAACTTGAATTTTACGACGAAAGAGATTCAGATTTGAATTTTTTTTTTGTAATACGGGCTATCACTCGCTTAAATTTCATCCGAGATATCTGTTATAAATTTTTACGAGAATCAAATTAGCTATTTTTACTGCAACAAACTATATATATGGGAGAATTGCCGAATGCATACTACTTTTTTATTATATTTCGTATTTGGATGCAAATCAAAATTCGATGTTTCAGTCATCAGTTATCTATTATTACATGATAAACCGTTCAGTAATAACAAATTAATTTGTTGTAAGCTTTTTTATAACATGTTGTGAAAAGTGAGAAAACCGATCGCCTAAAGCGTACCATCTCTTAAATTGTATTGCAAATATTAAATTTACGAATTAAAATAATTAAAAATATAAGGAACCATTGACTAATATTTATTTTATTAATAATTTATCGAAAAAGCAATAAAATTCAATAATTAATTAATGATAATAATGAAAAGGAAGAAATACCGGAATAAAAATAGCTTGAATTTATTGTTGTGATTAACTTATTTTTATTCATAGCAATTACTAGTTTTATTATTATTATTACTTATCAATTTTACGTTAATATCATTCCTCTATAGTAAGATTTGTGATAGTACAAATTAGGAAACTTGATAGAGTTTATAACAATCAATTTAATTTTTATAATAATTCTAAATATGTATACACAACGAATGTAAAATATTCTACATGCTTTTTTTTATGAAAGTATAACAGTTCAAAATAAAATTGCATGATTACGTTATTATCAGCTATATAAGTTGATGAAAAATTTATATCAGAGGTATCTAATTTTCTAAAATGCTGATAGCATGCATAAAATAAAATAAAGTCTGTTAAATTTTTGTCTATATTACTTATTTTTTTACTTTTTATTTTTGTCACTAAATGTTGCTTATATGAGGTAAAAATATAAAATATTTAATAGGTACGCATTCAGCAACTTTTCCCTATATTCGTAATAATAAGTTCTGGTGAAATACTGACAGAATTTTCAAGATTTACTTGGTAGAATATATATATATTCACTATTATTATTAACGACATTTCTCGAATAAATCTTCGTGATGATTGAGTTTTGCATTCGACGCGACATGCAGGCAAGGTGTGTCAATAGTAAAAAAAACAAAACGAAGAAACATGTACGTGAGGAAAAAAACGTCCGAAATTCACCAACGCCTCCGCGAGAGGAAATTTTACGCGAGAAGCGTGGATTACGTGGTCGCGTAGCCGCGAAAAAATCCCGGTGGGAACGCGCGCGAGAAAAAAAAAGGTTGGAAGAACGGGGAAAAAAAGCACAAACGCTACGTTGGCGCACATAAGGCGCGAGTAAAAAATGCACGACCCCGCCGCATCCGTCCCGCATGCCGATGCGAAAATCGCACACGCGCCCTTACAGACGAGGCGCGTGCGTGCGTTGCATGATACTATTTTGTAACATCTGCAGTCTATCCTGTTCTCTTTCTCTCTGTGCCGTAGTGCGATGCGTGTGTATGCGTGCGTGTGTTTGTACGTGTGCGTTTAGCCAGCCACCTACGCACGTGCGGGTGTGCTCCACGTGTGTGTCCACCCCGCTGGATGAATGCGCGGGCGATTTATAGCGCGTAGGTGGTATCCGTAGACTTGCCTGTGATCGTATCGCAGTCGCATGATCGCACGATGATGGTGTATTGATGTAGCTGTCGGGAATGAGTGAGTAACTGCTGATCTCCTCCGGCAAGCGTTGGTCAACCGAAACCCAAATATTCGATAGAACGAGACGAGATGGTTATCCCGATTAGCTCGCGTCGAAATCCGCGTTATTAGATGCACGGCATTTAAAAGGAAAGGGATGTCGCGATGAAGAAAGCGCGATTGCACCGAAAGTCGCGATTCATTTCGAAGTGGCTGCCGCGAAAAGTGTACTTGCTAAAAGAGAAGCGCGCTTGACCTGTTTCATTCAATATAATCGCGATTGTGAGCATCGATAGAGACGCTTTTGAAGATACAAGCGCTTTGTAATATATTTACATGACAATAAACGTGTGCGCTTGACACAATAGCAGTGATAATGCATAAGCGACCGCGGAATATTGGAAGGGCTGGTTAACCATAATGAGTTAAATTTCCTTTCTCTAGCGATCTACAGCTAGATCTACGTTCGAGGATACAATAATGAACGCTTACCGCAGTTAATTAGCCTGTTAAAGTACCGTATTACGTCTGAGTATTCATGAGATACGAGAAGTTTGTCGTTCTTATGCTTTCCCGTTTTTTCGCGTAGAAGATTGCGCGGAAATAAAGTTAAAGTGAAATATTCTACGCCGATTTAATTAGTCGTGTCTAAGCGAGATTCATTAAACAACTTGATGTTTGTTACATTAGAATAAACAAAAATTTTGTTTAACTAAAGCCTCTGAAAATCTCTTATAATAATATGTCGTATTCTATTCTAAATGTTAAAGAATCAATATATTTTTATAATTGAACTTTTTAATTATAGTTAATTTTATAGATAATTATTTAACTTCATTGTTTTGGTTAAATTAAGGCATATTAAGGAGCAATGATGACTTGGTAGGAAGGATTTAAAGTAACTCAAATTGGATACAATTTGACATTAGAAATTTAACAGTAACGAATAAAATGATTTTTGAATGATTTAAAAAATTGTTCACGTTCATAATTTTTTAATTCTTTTTTATAACAGAAAAAAAAATTTAAATCACTTTTAGACACGACAGAATTCTCTATTTGTCTACTCGCATGAATATTCAGACCTATTTAATTACGGCTCTCGGTGGTGCGTCGGGCCTCTATCGTTTCCAGCCGTACATGCCGGGAGAGAAATTAAAAAATAGGCTGCGCGCCGAAGTTATTCTATGCTATAGCCCCCCCCCACCTTTTTTTTATTTCCAGCCATGAAACATGTTGCCCTCGCGCAAAATGCCCGCCACGACCGCGTATATCTCCGAAAACGCGTCTCGACGGGCTATTCCGGTTGAGTTTTCATCCGCGGGGGCACCTGCGCCCCCGGGATATGTGTACGCGCGTGTACATACGTCTGGCGCATGCATGCCGCGTGTCGTAGACTCGCGTGTCGTAGACTTCTCTCTAAACGTTGCGCTGCTCGTACATTTCTGTCTGCCTGGGCATATGTGCGTATGTATGTGGTGTCCCGCTGTATACGCACCGAACGACGATCCATCGTTATTTGTCTCGGCCATCATCCGGCTGGGGATGCGTCGCGATCGCATGCATGCGCATGCTGCACGTATGTGGTCGAGTCGCGACGCGCGTTATCGCACACCTATCGTCTTCCTCGCGTTGTCTCCCGCGAGCGCATATAAACACGTGTTCTCCGTGCGCGCATTTGCTAACGGGGGTGGTTGCTCCGGCAGGGGAGAGGCTGCTCTCGGCCCGCTGATGTGTCTCTCCGGTCGTGACAGAAATTAATTGCTCGCTCGTATACGCGCGGGGCTGTCTCATCGCCGCTGGAAAATGCTGTTTCAATAGCCGGGCCTTCGACGAACCGCGGCATTCATCGTCCCGAATGCGTTTGATGAAGGGTCTAATTAATATTTGACCCGCGAGAGCACGTCTATAGTATTCCGCATATGACACGTACTGACAGCGATATTTTTTCCACCGTCGTATAACGCGGCCGCGCATTATTAATTATTAAAAATAATTTTGCTCATCGGGTAGTTTTAACGGAATTTTACTTCAATAGAAATTCTAAAATATTTGTCATTTTATTATCGAGATATTTAATTTGGGCAAAATTGACAAATAATTTGACCGTACGTTCTGAACTGCCATCGGATTTCCCCGGGCAAGAAATTCACCGATGAATTTCTCTCCGATGACAATAAAATGTATAAAAATCGGGAATTAATTAAACGTTTTCACAAAGATACATCCTGTTGCGTAAAACTAATTAAAAATATAATCAAAAGTTATCTCTCTCTCTCTCTCTCTCTCTTTTATCTTACACCTTTCCACTCTTTCTGTTTCGTTAAATTACTTTACTTCGGGAATAAGTACCAATAGCTGCAGAGAAGAAAAGATAAAACTTGCTCGCTTAAAGATATTTCAAAATTGCCTTCGAACTTATCGCACCGCGATTTTAGCTCCGGATCCGGACAATGGACATCGTCTTTTAACGCGCTCCCCGGCACGTCTCGGAAAGTTTTCTACATTACGTCGAAAACGATCGCGCGAAAGTATCCATGGAAGAAAGAAACGATCCTAAAGAGGCCATCACGAAGGTGTTTCTTCGCGGGATCCGGTTACACCTCTCGAGCATCTTTCGGCGTCTTCTTACGAGGGAGATAATGAAAAATTTTCTCGCGCTAAACGAAAACTCTTCAAGCCGCGTTATCGCGCCGTCGCGTCGGAGTAGCTCCCGCGTAGTATAATACGATAATACGGTAAAAAAGTCCATTCCGTATAACTCGCTGTTGTAGCTCGCCGCATCGTGAAACCATAAATCCGCGCGAAGAGCAACCCCGAACCCCCGTGTGCACGCCGAGAGATCTTTCTCGTTTCCATGCACTGTTCTCTCGCGAATTCTCCTTTTTCCTGCGTCCACCCGCCAGTCCACATACTCTTCCTCTAATATATCTCTTTCTCAGTCTCTGTCTCTCTCTTTCTTTCTCTTTTCTCTCTGAGGTCTTTACTAACTTCGTCTACCTCTTTATCTCTCTGGCTCTGTCTATCTTGGCTCTGTCTATCTTTCGTTCTCTCGCTCTCCTATCTACTTCTTTTTACTCTTCCGCCGTCCTCATGTACGCTCACCCGAGAGATCGTACACCACACATACGGCTCTCCTTCTTCTTTGACCCTCCCCTCTTCTTCTCTCTTCCCCTCGTCGATTCCCCGTCAGTCCGTGGCACAAACCGACGAGTACCGAGAGACACTCTTGTGTCGAGGGCTCTCGCCGGAGAGAAAAGCCGTAACGACGTAACGCTCTTGGGACGTAACAGGGAGAGCCGGGTGAACCCGGGCCGCCGGGACCACCCGGTCCGTCAGGAGCCGAGGGTCTTCCCGGACACGAGGGCAGACAGGGGATTCCGGGCGAGGTTGGCGCACCAGGGGAGAAGGGCCCGCCCGGGCCGATCGGACCCATCGGCCCGACGGGCGCGCCAGGACTTCCAGGTCCCAAGGTGAGTCCGAGAGATTAATCCACGCTGTATCTCCAGTTACACATCGCCGTCGACCATCCTCCTCTTTCGGACATCGAGGTATCAAATGTCATCCATTTCCCTAGATTTCAAGAGCTTTTCTTGGTCAGCGCGATTCTCCTCTTCTTTCTGGCGTGACAGGTGCATCCCGTCACAAAAGGGGTGAAAGTAACATTCTCTTGATGGAGAACGCATCGACATTGAAAGGATGAGAGAATAAGAGATTCTATTTTTTTTTTAATCTTTTCTAGTATCACTTTTTCAATAAGTATATATTAAAATACTATAAAAGAAATATCCTACAAGGAATTTTAAAAAATTCCATTAAAGTTTATCAATCTCATTCTCGCATCCTTTTCGCATGTAGCGATAATTTCTAAACATGAAAATAATTAAATTCAGATTGCAGCTTGGAAATATAGGAAAGATAATGAAGATACTGAAATTATCTCTCGAATAATTGTGAATAATTCTCGCTAATGTATTAATTGTTAACGTGCATTAAAAGGATTTATAATTATTCCAGGATTAAAGAAATAAAGACAAAGACCGAAAAATATGTATAAGGCAAAAATTGGATTTTCGCATTTGAACATTGTATGTTTACAAGATAATGTAAATGTGTTTACAAAATAATGTAGGCATTATTTTCATAAATACGTTACACCATATTGTTGCATAAATTATCCCCAGTTCCTGTCGATATCTGGATTGATAATACGGAATTTCAACTTAACTTTATTTACCCAATAGAAATTATAAAGCGCGATTTCACGCACAATCGTCAGCTTGCGTATTTCGAAATATCAAACGTCCGATACCGTGTTCAAAATTCCGCAGGGAGTGATTTAATATTACGGATGTATCACCGCGGGTAACCACGTTATATCGTGGAATTATGTAATGATTACCGGCCGCGCGCGCTTTCAAGTACGTGGTTTGAAACAAATCCGGCTAATCTCGCGGGATTTTGAATTTCTCTCAAATTTCAACGGGGCATTCTCAATTTCGCTTAATCGCGCACGATGAATCTTCCAGTACAATCGGCGCAAAGGAATATGCGGTGTTTTTCCGAGTTAAAAACCTTTTGCACTTGAGCAAAGCAAGCTCGTGTGTAGCTGCCCGTTGCCGTGTCGTTGCAAAAAAAGCGCAGCTTTTACCTAGATATCACGCTCTTAATATTGCGCCATTCAAGAGGTTACGTAACCGATAATTATTAATGGAGTATAACAGAGCGATTACAGAACAATGGAGTATTAATTACGTCCGGCGCATTGTTAATTTAATCTAACTATAATTAATTACATTCGAAAGCGCGTTCCTGTATATTAATTACCGACGCTTGATACTGCCACGATAAAGGATCATCAAACGCTATCCATTTAGGAAAGTATTCTTTTAATTAACTTGTCGTACGCAGAACTGTCGCGTAAAATAAAGCGCGTCAGATGTTTCACATCTTCAGGAAATAATTATTTATATTATAATGAAAGCGAGCAATGTGAGAAGAGGAGCTATTGTAAAAATGCATAATAAATATCGACAGATCATCGAAAGTTTATTTTCGGCAGGGTGACAGGGGTGATAAAGGCGATCGGGGCTTCACGACGACCTTAAAGGGTGAGCAGTTCCCAACTGGAGTATTCGAAGGCCCACCTGGTCCACCAGGACCACCTGGTAAGCATATAAACGAGATAATCTGCATACGAAATAAACGATTAAACATTACACGTCAATTGCATTCCCGTGAGGAATACGAGAACGGCGGTCACGGTAATTCTCTACGTAATCCTCTATGCAAATTATTTATTTCGTCAGCGTTTTATTTGAATTTGATGTCGTAGCTTTTTTCTGATTGTATCAGGATATCATGAGACTAGGCGGTTTTTTTAAAATTTTTTATTTGTTTATTTGCATCGTTATATTTACTTTTCATTTTCTCGACAGTATTTTACATTTCTAGTTGTACACGTTTCATTAAAATTGCTCTCTATTTTCTGTGTTATTTATTTAATATGTTAATCTCGACACGCTATAATCTTCCGCTCTATAATTCTGTTCGCGGATTGTTTGGACAGCGCGCTATTGAGAGGAATCATTAGTATCGTGATACGCGAAAGGATTAAGTCGGCCGTGCGTGATTATTCGGGATCGATGCGCCACTCATCCGTGAATCCGCGAATATCCCCGTGACCTCGGGCGAAGAAAACGCGGAAATGTTTGGCGAGGAAATCTCGACTCGGATGACCGTGCAGGTTTCTTCGAGAGGATCGAGAGGCGATCACACCACGGCTGTACGCGGTGGGCGTACACACGCGCTGTGTCTCGCCGTATAGTAATATATGCGGCCGCGAGCAAATCTTTCTTTGCCATTCGCGCGAGACTCCCTTTTTTTTTCTCGATGCCACTCCGTCCCGCGCGGATCGGACGTTAACCCTTCGGGAGTTGAGCGTCCTCGAGGAGTCCAAAAAACTGCGCTACACATTTACGTACATGGTGATATCTTGCGAAATTCGTAGAGAAAAGTCGCCAGTATCGAGCCAAGTCTCTGAAGAATGGTGATAAAAACGTGATGTGTTTTGATAATTAAAAAAGATAATTAAAAAAACCTCATAATTTATATATATCCGTAGCTTATTTCTATATAAGCTCAGTCACAAAAAAATTTTTGAATTGCAAAAATAATATTTTAAAAATATTTTTACAATTTTGCAAAAATATTTTTACAATATTTTTACAATTCTATAAAAATAATATTTTTAAAATATTTTTACAATTTTATAAAAATAATATTTGGAAATAATATTTTTACAATTTTGTAAACTGGACAGTGTAAACAATAGTAGATAACAATATTATTGATAATACTACACGTTTGTACCGTTCTAAAGTTGTTTTATTTATATTTTTCTCTTTCTTATTTTCCTCAATGCGATTTTAAATCAAATCGGGGTGCACAGCATAAACTAGCACACCCGTCGATAAAACAAGTATATAAGATAGTAAAGACCACGTACAGAATAAAGAACAGCATTATAAGATTTATCTACCAAGTTAGTGACCGGATATAATTTTATATATTGTCGCGTTGTACACGTTGCATCTTGCGAAACAGTATAAGGTACCTGTGCATTTGGAAGAAAAAAACTTCTTGCCAAAATTTTTTAATTTTTCAATTTTTTAATTAAATTTTTTCAGTTCAATTATTTATGTATTTGACTTGAATACATAAAGTACTTGAACTTCAGTCTGAGCATTTATATGTTTAACTTAACTACATATATATTCAATTTAAATGCGTAAATGCTTGAACTGAAGAAATTCATTCAAGTTGAAAAATTTAGTCAAATTAACAACTTTTTTCTCCAGTGTATAAATTGTAAAAAAAAACCCGTTTTACATCGAAGCAAAAGGCTTCTAGAAATTTTCATATACATAAATTTAGAAATTTATACATATTATACAGATATTTATTTTATACGGATGACTTTTTAAAAGGAAAAAAAAGGAAAGTGTAACATTACTATCTACCATATCGATTCTGCAGTTCATTTTGTCAGACGCTCATTTTTGCTTAACTTACTAAACAACTGAATGATTGCAAAATTTGAGATGATATTATAAAAATTGGAATTTTATCGGATAAAAGACATCTTGTAGTTTGTATTTATGTTTTCAAGATTTTATTTTAGTTTTAGTTTAAAAATATAACTCAAAAAGAAAGTGGTACTGGCGACCTTCCTCTAATCAGATTATCGCAAAAAATAATCTTACAAAAAGCGGCGATTACAAGAAAAATTTATTATAATAAAAGGAAAATGGAAGTCAACGTTACTTAAGCGCGTTAAAAGTATTACTGTACGCAGCGTTACTTCAAGATTTTATAGTTCGAAAGTAAATAGGATGTGAAAAACAGATTTTAAAAAATTCATCGGTAAATCTTAATTTTGTAGAAAATTGACTTAGATTCATCACGCAATCCGAATTTTGTTGCACTAAGATATTCAGTAGCACTAACGCGATAAAGATGCGAACGACGTGGAAGCTTCATGAAATATTCGTCGAGAAAAAATCGCTTCTAAGCGCAACCGAGAAATCTGTAGTTTCTGGGAGTCGTCGCGACAATTCTGAGATACTCTGCGTGTAAAAGATTCAGCCTTGCTTAAAATTACAAGACAAGAGACACCACGCGCAACACTTCTCGTGAATAGTGCAGAGGGTAATAAATGCGCAGTTCTGAGGCACGGCGCGGCGTTCGCGAGCGGAAGCTGGGGAATATCTCGTCGCACGCGCGGAAGGACGGGCGTGACTCTGCCGGCTTAAAAAATTCTGACCCTCCTCGCACCAATATCTCACGATTCGGTCGTTCGTCAACGTTCTATACGCCACCCCGCTGCTCCGTACCGCGCGACGACGGCGAGAAAATGATTTACGATCGCGGATGTATTCAAAATCCGATCTCGCTACTCGTAAACGACCGTTTACCGTGCGCCGTGTTGACCGTGATACCGTCGAATATTGGCAAAAGCGTCGCAGTATCAGTTATCTGCCTCGACATGATTGATCCGCGAGACAAACTCCGTGATTGTAATTGAGTGAGAATTGTCGGGAAATAAAAATAGGAAACATCGAAACAATTTTGAGCTCGTTGTAAAACCTTTAACCAATTTAAAGAGATCGTTGTGAAAATAGCACGACTTATGCAATTATAAAGGAACGTGTCCGCGTTTATTTTTCGCGCAAATAGATTTATTCGATTCGAATGACGTTGTTGGATTACTCGCTTCCACGATGGAAGGTAATTAGATATTATAATATCTAAAGATAGCAAATTTTTTATCGGTAATCAAGAATAAACTAAAGGTAGAGGCTTCAAAAGGAAGAAAGACTGGATCAATGTGTCGTCTTTTTTTGTGGACCTTGCAAATTTTAGATGAGGAGCTCCGCGTCGATTTACCTTCTCGTTGCAAGAAAATAATCTGACGTTGGTAAGATAGTTTCAACGGTATGATCGTCGTGCCGAGAACAATGTCGTGAAAAGCGTGGCTAGCAATTGTGAGTCCGATGCATTCGACAGAACGAAATTACGCGAACGCTAATCCGTCCTTATACCGTTGTGCGACGACAGCAAGGGAACCAAGGACGGGTAACAACGTTTCCGGGCATTATACATGCGCGCCTGACAGAATTAATTTAGCCACATACAAATCCGTCTCGCAATTTCATGGCACGAACTGCAACAAGCAGCGGAGTCGCGGAAACTCGCTACTGTCGATATTGCACAAAGTCGTATTTTAGAATCAACGACGCGCGCCATACGGTGTATTTACTCTGCTCGGCGCGATTCGTTCACACGATCCTCGAATTTCGTTTTACGCGCGTGGGAATTTTTGCAGTCACAAAATTCGTGCCTTTATAGTATAAATAACACATAGAAGAGGTAGCTCGCGCGTTGGAACATTAACAGTTTATGAGTACAGCGATATTGCTCAAATCTTGCTGAAGAAAGGTACGCAATAACAAGATGAAAACAAATCGATGTACGGACCAAGAATGAGCAAATTTAAAATGGGTGTGAAAAGTAAATTAATATAGTGATTAACACACCCAGAGAAAAGTTATGTTTAAATTGATGAAATCGTTTCTTTAACTTGGTTTCGTTGAATTGAAGTGAAAATACCTTTGAGGAAAATAAAAATTTTTTTTATTTCAAGAATAGTCTATTTTAAAGTAAATAAATTTGTTTAATTTAAGCAAGTAATGTTTTAATTCAAAAAAAGTACTGACAGAAATGTAAGAAATAATTTAGCTGGTCTGGTTTTCAAAAATATATTTCTTTCATATAAAAAAAAGATTTACAATGCATAATTAAACTTTTGAATTCTAATAAAAGGGACAATCAAAAAATCTCTCTCATCAAATCAAAAAAACTTTTTTAACCGTATAGCAATATACAATTTTTTTATTCAAATAAATACTTTAATCCAGAATGAATAACGAAAAAATGTAGATTGGAACCGCAAAATCATATCAAAATTACGATTAAAGTGTAAAAAGAATATGATGAAATTTTTATCATATGTTACGTAATTTGTCAATATATTAATCCTTATTTATTTATACACGTTATAATATTTGCTCGTCCTTACATTGATTTGTTCTGAATTTGTTATTACAATAATGAGCTGGATTTATATTGTGTGAAGATAAATAAATTTTAAATTCAAAAAAGATATGTAGAATATTAGAATATAAATTTATTTAAAGTCCCATAAATTTTTACTTAATATTGAATGAATATAAATTGTGAAGTGATGTCGTTATATTAATATCATAACAAATATTTATCTATTACTGGCGAGCAAATGAAAGAAAATTATTTATAATGCAGTTATAAAAATTACTGTATGACAAAATAATATTGATCGTTCTCGTTGCGACATACATCATACTGTTAGCTGTCAGTTTTATCTGAGAACCGTAGACGCGAGTTATGTTGATTAAAAAATAACGATTGGACACATCGCTACAAACAAAATGTTAATCCGTACGACGTTTGACAGACCGCAATTCCAACTCTTAGCCGCTCAATTCGGATTGATAACGTTACAATTCGAGTTTACATCGCGACATTTCAGCCGATCGCGTTGCTCGTCACAAAAATTCCTTCTCTTCGTACAAATCGTTTCGTTCCAAACGAATCGTCATACAAACCGCGTTCTTTCGGCCCAGATATCTACTTCCGTAAATTTCGGTCACGCGATCCATCGAACAGTGCGCATATTCGAGCATAATACTCGGAGAGAATCTTCGAAAAGCGCCATTGACCGGAAATTCCGCGCGGCTCGTTCGCGTGCGTGCGGACGCGCCAGCGTGGTGTGCGAGCACCAAGTCTCATCTTATCCACGGCACGCAGGGTCCCCGGGCGAGAAGGGAGAACTGGGCCCGACAGGACCGCCCGGCCTGCCCGGCGAGAAGGGTGCTCGGGGAAAGCAAGGGAAGAGGGTAAGCTTCAGCGAGGTCCTCCGACCGCCGCCGACCATCGACCAAAGCAACCCCCGTACGACCATCCACCCACCCATCTCCTACCCAGCCGTCCATTCGTCCGACCGATCCCGTTATCCGTTGATTGAATCCGAACGTAGCAGGAAGTGGAAAGAAATTAAAAAAAAAGGAAAAAAAGAAAAAAAGGAAAGAAAGGGATGGTCCATCCAATCTGTTCCCCGATATCCTGTACCCTCTTGAAAGCCCCCTCCCCCATGCCTCCCGCATGCTATGTGCATGCTTTTGCATGGTAGCAAAAAATACATCGGACACTCACGTCCCTCGGATGCTGATAACCGCATGCCTCTTGACTTGGATGTCAACTAGACTGTAGATCTTTTGATGTGCGTAGCATGACGTAACCGTAGCTATCTTCCGCGTGGGATACAATCTCTTTTTACACAGCGTCACAACACATGCCTCTCCAGTCTGTATCTATATTTAGATACATATAAACCGAGTGTTTAGCCTCAGCGAAGTTTCTGTCGTTCGGCCCTGGATTGCCTGATTTGATATTCACGATTACGTCGCTCTTAATACCGCGTTGTAATTGGAGGAGCGGGTCTCGCGAATCGCGCTGCGTTTACATATCGATCTTTTATTTATCGTATTGTGTTCATTTTACCCCACTTTTGAAACCAATCAGCCTGATTTGAGAGATTATAAAAAAATTAATTATCCTTCAATTTTTGCCGACCGATGACAATTTGACGAATTTCAGCATTAATTATCTCGGGAGACTTGAAATTTGAAATTGCGCTCGATTCTTTCAGAGACTTTCAATCGTCGATCTTCCATTTTTACCGATTAAATAATTCTCCGCAGAGAGTGCCGTAGAGAACAAACGCCGTAATTCTCCCTTCTGCGCGAAAAAAAAAAATAACCGACTCCTTTTTGTCCTCGCACCTTTTCGCCTTCTTGGTTTCCCACGCCCTACTTTCGAGCATCGCCGACGCGCTCGCGCTTTTCCCGCGGAATATTAGATTTTGTAATCCTCGAGATCTCCAGTCCCGAAAACGAGCGACTCCGTCGCGCTGCCGAAAGACGCTTCGAGCCGCAAGCACGGCGCCGCGTGCACGGCACGGCACGACACGGCACGGCACTCTTCACGCAGTCACGCGAGCATGAGCACGTACGTCACTCCGTCACATTTGCATCGTCGAATAAACTGCAGCCGAACAGCATCATCGCTCGGTTACGGTTACGGGCCGAGGGAAGTTCTTCGCCGTGAGGCGATTTGTAATTTCACTTCGCGAAGGTGTTTACATCCCACGAAGGAACGTGGGTGCGCGACGCGAAGAAACGGTGACGAAAGGACGCAAGACGAATTTCCTCCATTTGATTTTACATCTCGAATGTTGAATGCTGGCGTAAAGTCGATCGATTAATTGTTCCTTTCATTTGAGTGTAACAACGTATTTACGGTGCAATTTAACGAAAGCGACGGATTTTAGAGGAAAGTTGCTGAATGCATACTGGTCTCCTAAAGCGTACCTATTCAATACTTTACGTTATTTTTACTTCATATAAACAACATTTAGTGACGAAAATAAAAAGCAAAAAATAAGTATTATAAACAAAATTTCAAGCTTCGTTTTATTTTGTGCGTGTTATCAGCATTTTAAAGAATTAAGTAGCTCTGATGTCAATTTTCCATCAACTTACATAGCTGATAATAATGTAATTATGTAATTTTATTTTAAATTGTTATATTTTCATAAAAGGATTGTTGTAGAATATTTTACATTTATTGTACATATTTACAATTATTATAAAAATTAAATCGATTTTTATTAACTCTATCAAGTTTCCTAATTCGTACCACCACAAATTTTACTATAAAGAAATGATACTAATGATTGCTATGAATAAAAATACAATTACAAAAATAAATTTATATACCAGTTTTATTTCGATATTCTTACCTTTTTATTATTGTTATTTATTAATTATTGAATATTTAATCGGTTTTTCGATAAATTATTAATAAAATAAACACTAATTAAAGCTTCTTTATATTCTTAATTACTTTAATTGATAAATTCGATATTTTCAGAAATGGTAGGTTTAAGAGACCACAGATGCGCTTTAGACGACTGGTTTTCTAAATCACATCTTTCGCAATATGTTACAAAAAAGCTTATAACAAATTCATTTGTTATTACTGAAAAGTTCAACATGTAATAATGCATGACTGAAACATCAAACTTTGATTTGCACCCAATGCGAAATTTAATAAAAAATAGCGTAAGTGATACGCATTCGGCAACTCTCTCCTAAGTGCGGTTGCCTATATGCATATTCTATTCCGCAGAATCGGAAATTCATACATTTATAAATTGACCGCGGAATATTTTTTGTTATTTATTGTTCGGTAACATTGTCACAGTTATGTCGCTCTTGTCGCCACTCGATTCACGAAACCGTAGTATAACGTAAGCCCGAAACGTAAAAATATATATAATTTCTCTTTACACACATTTTCATTCGCGCCTCCTTCGGGAACTTTTCTCGCCCGTCCGTGTCTATTCGCGGAACTGCATACGTACCTAGCTCGAGCGACTGTTGGGACTCGTCTGTCCCATAAAAAAAATGTGAAAAAAAGAACAACGACATGAAAAAAGAAAAAGAGTAGAATAGCAGGCAAGAACGGGAAAAAAGCAGATAGAAAAAAAAAACGTTGGTGGCAGCAAATAACACGTACCCATGTTGTAGTATCCGAGGCTTCCCCTCGGATTCTCCCTTTTCTCATCCCTTAACTGTGTTTCTCTCTTTCTCTCTCTCTCTCTCTCTCTTGTTTTTTCTTTCTCTCGTTTCTTTTATTCCCTTCGCGCGAACGTCGAGACGTCGATCGTCTCCACGCATTCGCGCGCATCACCACCGGCACCATTCGCGAACCGCAGACTGTGAGCTGGCAAACAAACAAGCAAGCAAGCAAGCGAGCGAGCGAACACGGGGGTGGCGGGCTTAAAGCGCTCTTCTTCCGGCCGAATTACACGCCTACGCGCCTAACACCTGTAAACTAGTGCGCCTAAGAGCTTGGCGTGCGACCGTACCACTCTTTCGGGTCCATCGTAAGTATACTCGTAGATCTCTGCCGAGCGATCGTAACTCTCCCGACGGCTGCTGCAAACGGCGACCACACGCGGCGCACATCCACAGACGTTTTTACTTAACACGTTTTCCGCGAATAATCGATTAACATCTCTGTAATTGAGAACACGCGATGCATTTAATTATTATATATAAAAACAAAATGAAATACTCTTGACGTACACATGCCAGCTCGCTCGTTCATTGATCCACTGACGCAACATGTGACTTCCTGAACGTTCGTGGTTGCATCGAAAATTAATGAAACGCATGATTGCACTGACCATAGGTGACCGTGGCATTTAATGTATTTGAAATTGTCAATCGAAACGTGATTCGAAATGTAATTTTATTTAATTTATGAAGTTAGTTCTGACTTGGCAAGGAAAATTAGTTTCTCTTTCAACGTTCTTCTTTTTGTACCAAGTTGGAATGCACGTGCATTTTAACTTTTAACATACTTTTAGTGAATCTCGCAACAGAGGAACTTAACGCATTTGAAAATATTAATGCTAATGATAATGAAACAGAGCTTTGTTACAATTTAACAAAGAAAATAATTCTATTAAATTTTTCTTATTTTTAAATTTTATTATACATCAGCATTTTGCGCATATAATATTTTAGGACATACATAATAAATTTTTTTGCTAATTAAGTTGTAATAAAACGTTTGAAATACATGAATTAATAAGTAAAATTTTTTTACAAAATGATTGCATTTGTTCAATAAGCTATTGTCTTACGGAACCAAATTTCATATAAATTAACGATATTAATTTTTAGTTCATATATTCATTTGACGTATATTTCATGTGCAAATATGTGTTCCTTGCTGTAATGTGTGAAAGTTAGTCTGTCCATTTTATGTGTTTACCAGCGGAAAAGTACCCCGTTTTTCAATTTAGAAGTTATTAAATTCTCCATGTATTTTATTTCCGTGGATTTAGAGCGAGCCGTTTTCTGCAGCGAAATGGCTAGCGAAGTCAACGAGCTTGTCCTTTCGACAGCGAATTTTACCACGTGTAATGCTAAAAGCATGACAAATTTTAAACTAAATGAATAAAAAAACAAGTATATTCACGAATTATATATCTCCCGATGGAAAAATACACGCAGTAAGTCCAAATGCATAAGCGAAACTAAATTAAGATGCAGTGGGAGACTAAATGACATTTACTGAAATTCTGCCACGTAGAGATAACAAAGTGTGTCGTATCTTCTCTTTACGCGAAATTAAAATTTCTGCCTTAAGGCTTGTTCTTAATGTAATTTGTCGTGGAGTTTCGCAGCCTCCTTTTGCGATTATGGTGGAATAATTTCGCGGACAACGGAAATGTACGCAAGTCCTTTACAGACGCGGTTTCGGACGCTGGAAATTACCCTTCGGAGCAGCAACTTCAGCAGTTTCACTGTTGCAGTTTCGGTTGAACCGCGATGGTAAACTCGCGGGTACACGTGTCCGCCCGCGATACTTACCTTCGGCTCACCGAACCATAAAATTCGCCATTCGACCACAAAGCAAGCTCGCTCGCAACTTTGAACGTCCGCTCGATTTGCCTCTCTAACGAGACGCGAAGCCGGCATGTTTGTCTCGGATGCGCTGCGTGCGTCCCGATTGCAAAGCCGCGGCCAAGTATATGTCTAACTACAGCTAACGTATACGGGGTC
This sequence comes from Solenopsis invicta, assembly GCF_016802725.1. Lineage (NCBI taxonomy): Eukaryota > Metazoa > Arthropoda > Insecta > Hymenoptera > Formicidae > Solenopsis > Solenopsis invicta. Next base: position 22,087,297 of record NC_052667.1, read on the forward strand.
CGCCAAATTCGTCGAAAAATATCTTAAAGACGGATCCTCGAGAGCAAAACCTGGAGTTGATCTCTCACGAAAGTTTCGATGATTTTTCCAGATGGCTCCTCAAATTGTTTTCCGTCAGATTTAATTTCAATTTGCATATATATCAAATTTAATTCTACGTTTTTTTCAATATTTGCCGGAAAAACAAAGAAAGACTTGAGTTTTGGCAACACTTTTTTTGCTAAGGAAAAATGGACCTTTAATTTGTCGAAGAATCCCTAAGATATTTTTGGACCGCCGTGTAGATCTACCGCGTTCGCCACTGTCCTTTTGGGATGACAGGGGCGATATTGATAATGTGTGTGTGTGTGTGTGTGAGAGTGTGTGTGTGCGCGCGCGCGCGCGCGCGTGCACGCGTGTATGTTATGTGTATAGTTAGTCAGTAGTGATTCTCGGCGTAGTGTACGTAGCTTGTGTAACTAATTTGTGTTTATGTAGCGAGTAACACCACCCCACTACTTCTCCCGCGTGTATCGGTTCGATTCACTAATCACTAATAACCACTACTACCCCCGGCTTGTTGTTGAGGCTCTCGCAACCCTATCGACCGGCGATCGCAAGCGCCTGCAGGCTGTCGCGTAAGTATTCAAGTATCCTGTCAAAGTATGTAGCTTACACTGTCGCGACCATGGTGTGTCTCTCTCTCTCTCTCTCTCTCTCTCTCTCTCTCTCTCTCTCTCTCTCTCTGCTCTCATTTTACGCGCGATATTAATATTTTTATCTATTTTTATTTAATACTTTTTCTCTGTCGGTCCTATCCCTCGCTCGCCATTTCTCTTTCTCTCTCGCGCAGCGTTTCCTGATGGGCCACGCATTCGCAAATTACAACTATTACATAAATTTAATAAAGGGTTCCTTTGTTACATCAACTTATTAATATTTCGAGGCATAAATTATACCACTACATTTTAATAACCATGCAAATTGAAAGTTTTTATTGCTGCGTAAACGTACGGAATTGCCAATATATAATAAGTCATAATTTAGGGCATGCCTTTTTGCGTTTTGCGAACAAGAAAGGATCCTATTAAGCACAGTAGGACTGGCTCTACAGGTTGTAATTATGAGGAGAGACTATAAATCATAGATATTATCGTAGCACGAGAGAGAAGGAGACATACCAGTAGTCCTCAATTTCTTTTCTACTAAATTCGGACCCTAACTAACGAATCCTCCGTAGTCGCATGAGTATTAGTAGTCGTTGTCTACGTCACGAAGTAAACATTGATTTGTTCAAACCGCAAGTGTGTTTAATTGTGTTGTACAAAAGTAGCTGGACGATCTTGGTATCCAAGGTGACAAACGAGATAATACAGATATCGCATGCGAAGATATTAAATTGTAAAAATTTAATGGGCGTGAAGGGGAGGATACCAAGATCGACCGAATAATCGACGTAGATCTCGAGACATCATCCTCTCCTCCTCTCCCTCCTCTCTGAAAGAAGACAGATTAACGCTTCGTTTATAGAAGCAAAAATGAAAAAGAAATTAACAGCGCACATGGAGGACCTGGTTGGATCTGACCTTGCAGTGTCATTGTAGGATTTCAAGGTTGGGAGCGGTTTGGCATTGGCGAGGGGTGCCCCCGGCCTGCCGGGTGCGAAGGGTGAGCCCGGCGAACGGGGTTACCGGGGCGATAAGGGCGCCAAGGGAGACGCGGGTTCATCAGGTAGATTACCACGAAAGCCATTCTAGCGCGACGGGAAAATTGGCGGTAAAAGACGAAAGATAAGCACCGAAAAGAAGAAAAAAAAAGATTGTGCGTCCGCCTCTTATTCCGCGTGGGGTATTCTCTCCACGGAGGTTCGCGTTTTCTTCTCATACCTTCGGCCGCGCCTCTCCGCTCCTGTGCACCCGTGCGGAAAATTCGAAAATTACAAAGATTCGTATAGTCTTTTCCAGGACGATGGAGTCGTGGCTGCAATAGCCACGTCCTTCTTTCAGAAAATAGTCAGTGATCGAGCGATGATTAAATTTTTATGTTTTTTTTTATTTTCTTTTTTTTCTTTTTCTTGAGTTTTAAGGACTTAACATTCGATACGGGTTCTAAAATTTATTGCATTTCTTCTAGGAAAACAAACAGGCAGATATTCGTCATACGCGGTTCACTTAACTTGATCGAATCGTCAACGGCCCCGCATCCACTTTCGAATATTTTTGCATATAATCTTATGGAAGAATAATACCTCATAATTTCATAGTATATATGCGAAGTGAACGTGATATTTTTCAAAGAATCTTCTTTTTCCATTTGTGATTATGCAAACCTACAGAGAATAATGCGGGTCCACGGGCGCTAGATCAGTTCGGGGTTACTTGTTTAACTTTCCGAAGATATGTAATAGCGGAACAATTCGAAAAGTTCTTTCACGAAACTTGTGAAAACGACCCCGCACGCCGCCGCGCGCCGGCCGCCAGGGAAAGAATTCGAAGGCTGTGCCCTCAATTCTCTTCCGTAACGCGCCAGCTTCGCCTTCCGTGAAAAAATTTTAATCAAAAGTTAATAACGCCGAATCGCTCGGTGGGAAATTAAATATTAATCCGCTTCGTATCGAATTGGACATTTAATTAAACGTTTGTTTCCTAAACGGGTCATCGGGCCGATCGATATTTATCATTATAATAACGGCGTCGCGAATATTATTGCGCGTTTAGCGGTAAAAGTTGAGGGAATCGTCAGCATGGCAGTCTGCTGATGAATGCTTTTCACGACGTCAATCAAAATATCGGAAGAGTATGCAAAAGGTATTAATGCATTGCAAATATTTCATTCATTGCCGCTTTAAAATCACCGTGCAATCTAAATTTATAATATATTCAAGCGAACGAGATTCGTCAATGCGAACGACATCGTCGGCCAACCGGACTGCTCTTTGTAATCGACTTATTTCTAAGAGGTTATCGATTAATTTTAAAAGGTCATCGATTTATTTGATTAATACGTTCGTCCGTTCTTTACCATTTTTAAAAGAATACGATGCGCACTTATTTAAAGATTCCCGATACTTAAATCGACAATAAATGTCTGCGGGATGTCCCTCGGGTGAGCCATTCTTCCGAGACGCGATAAACACGCCGGAAGTATTCTCGGCATGGGGAAATCGCCCGGGGCGAAATGAGAAGTTGGAGGCGGAAAAACGACGCGGAAGGAAGGCGAAGCGGGCAACCCCCCGGCGCGCGCGCGGGGGTGGTAGTTTTCTTGCCACACGCGCGTTTACGGGATTGCGAGGAGTCATCGATCGCGCTCTCTCGCGCGCGAATTAATCTAACTTCGGCGAGCCCAAGAGCAACTACATGAATGGCTCACGGCCGGCAAATTCGCTTTCAGGGCCCAAGGGAGAGGCGGGAGCGCAGGGCTTGTCGGGGCTCAACGGAACCGACGGCGAACCTGGTATCCAAGGACCCCCCGGATTACCGGTAAGTGGGAAAATGAGAAATGGTTCACCTCAAATCTTCTGGTCTTCACGGTATAATATTCGGGAAACGTTACGTGACACACACCCCGTGTTTTACAAAGGTAGCGCAAATTTAATATCCCTCTCGCCGTCGGACTTTTGCATAATGTCACAAGCATATTTCACGTTGCAACGATTGTTGAATCAAGTTGAGAAAATGCGAGAGAGGCACTTCAGTTGTAGAAAAATGAAAATTCCTAACACATTACGGTACTGTCCGCTACATTTTCCGACGTTTCGGGATTTAACGTAACTTTCGATAGCATCAGCACATATCCTTTCAAGTAATTGAATATATTTTAACGTTACCAAAATACGTGAAAGTGCATTATTATGTAAAGCTCTTTTAGATTCCCGACGATAATGCAAACCTTTCAATAGCATTTTCAACAAAAATCTTTCACGTAATTGATATATTTTAATATTATATTACCAAAGTAAGAGTGCATTATCGTGTAAAACACATCTTTTATTATAGATCCTCTTGCGTCGGTAATAGCCGCGTATTTTGTAGATCGGATTGAATATCGCTGTTGTCGTGTTTCCGCGCGACCCTGCGATCTAATAAGCATTGTTCAAACAAACATTGAAAGAACATTAAGCACATTATTCCAAGAAGTATATACGTCTGCAATATATCAAGTATCACAATAATATTCGCTAAATATTAAATATCTCTTCCACCGCGAGCTGAGCTTTCAATACACAATACCCGTAATATTATATCAATGCAACTGTGATCAGTAACTGCACTGATATAATATTGCAAATATCGCGTTGGATCTAATTAATATGCAAGCGCTGTATTACGTAACACACGGAGAATTTTTTTACGGAATTAAGGAAAAATATAAACATGTAACACATTTTATGTGCACGCTCGTTTGTCTTTTTTTTTCAGGGAATATCCGGACCTAAAGGTGAAAAGGGCGATTACGGCGACATTGGTCCGCCCGGCCTTATGGGACCTCCGGGTCTACCCGGCCCACCGGTACGTAAATGGCTTAAAGGCCCTCGACGACCTTCTTATCGTAAATATTTCGTCTTATGTGTCTACTTGTCGACAGGGATATCCTGGGCTGAAAGGCGAAAAGGGAGAAAAAGGCGAATCGGTGAGTGTGTTTGTTAAATTTTTTACCTGCGTTCATCGAGCTACATTCCACTGCTCCAAAAACTGACGTGATATCATTAATCTCTACTCAATAAAGAGAAAATAAACTAATAAAACTAATAAAAGACTGAATCATGATACGTAACAAAAAATTCTACAAGTATAATATGTGAACTACAATGCAGACCAAAAGTTTGGATTTTCTTTTGCAATTTTCTCATATCTCACGAAACTTTAAATATCTCGATAAAAAAATTCTACCAATTTTTTTTTAAACATTTTAAAATCTATTTTAAACTAGTTTTGTATTAAATTTTGTTTTCATGATGTTTCAAGTTAAAGCGCTTCAAAATAAAATAAAAATATCGAAAAATATTCATTTTTGATTTTTGTTATTCGGGAACAAAACACGTAGAGAAAAAATTACAACACACTTAGAGTTTTATTTTTGCTCTTTAAAATGCGTATTTGAAAACTTCTCCACGATTTTTTTCATCAAGAAATTAACTTTTTATGAGATGCAAGGAAAATTGCAAGAGTTTCCCAACTTTTGGCACGCAGTTTACATGGTAAGAGAAATATAAGGAATTATATAGAGTTTATATAAAAATCTTTATCCAATATTTTTTCTCATACATCATTTTGAACTACGTTTTTTATTATTTGATCTTTTTAATACCGCGACATGTACTGATATTGCGTATGTAGTAATTATATAAAATACGATCTCGCCGGAGCAATTTCACAAAAATTAGTTTCATTCAGAGTCCAATAAATTTAAGCAAAATTCTATTATTGAAGAATAATACCGGCATATATATCTTTTGCGGACGGCCGTTCGATAAATGTACAGCTGCCGCGATTTCCGATCGATCGCGAGGCTGCCGCTATCTTCCATAGATGCCATCGTATTTTTGTCACAATAGCTCCCGATCGATTGCGAGTTTCGGTGCGATCGCGATAGCATAGAAACTACGATTTCCACGCAGACGTGTGTTAGGCAGAATCTCACGATAAAATGAATTTCTTTTCATGACTGGACGTCGACCTACCACCCGTAGAAGTACAAAAAGCTCAGGCGAAGACAGGTATGTGACAGCTTGTATCTGAGATATCTTCGTGTCTTCATTCTCGATCGCGCGACAAAAGAATCGCCCCCGATCGAGGAAGGATGCGCGAAAGAGAATCGTTACCTCGAATAGCGTGTAACGTGATGTTAATGCAACATTTATAAATATACGTCGTATGCGCGTTTGTTCACAGGGAGACGGCACGTTCGAGATGAACGCCGGGGAAGTGGTAAGTTATCACACGAATGCATCCGCTAGTCACACGCGATACGCGTAATGTCCATGTTTGTTAAAAGAATAAACGGCGCGATAATGTCACTTCGCTCCCGTGTTTTCTGTCAGGACGGGTTTTTAATTTTTTCTGTCGCTTCGTCATTGCCACACCGACTTTGCGCTCCATTATGGCCGCGTTTTATGTAGTTATGTGCGCCTTTGCGGCGCACGATTTATGGGGATTATAAAGCGATTCACCCAAAGCTGTAAAAATTGTCGAACGAAACCTGTTCTCCTCTTTTCTCTTGATTTTATGACATATTTATCCGCGTCGGAATTTTTAGGACAACCAAATGTGTATTACATTTATTTCTCGACCGTTATAATCGATAAAAATCTCTACAACGGTTTTAGATCTCATTCCAAGCTCCAAATCTCTTTCTCATTGGTAAGTGTCGATCGTTTTTAATTCTATGGTATTGTCGATGCGTAGATAATGGGCCCGCCCGGACCCCCAGGACCCGCTGGTACTCCCGGACTGCAGGGCCCACCCGGGATCAAGGGTGACAGAGGACACGACGGCGCCAAGGGCGATCCTGTCAGTAACCATTACTCATCTGTGTTGTCCGCGCGTATAGAATGTAAAAGTACAGTTACACGCGTTCGCGTTCGCGCAATGGGAAACGAGTGTTGATTTCTGTCTCCCCGAGAGTACAGACATCGAATAACAAAATCGATCTGTTTGCGTCGCCCCATTTTGCGCGCAAAACCATCGCGAAAACCTTTTATACATCGTCTATAGATTCATATTTTTATTTATCTCCGTCGCACTATCACCGAATTTGGGGAATGTAATGGCTACAGCGAGACCGGTTATACGTGTTCGCAATAATAAATGACGTTATTTTGTCACGTTATTAGTTTAGCTCGTGCTGCATGAACAAAAAAAATATTTGCAATACGCCGACTAACGGGATAAATCCTTTTCGACGTTTTAAATTTCTAATATCTCTTGTTTTATATCTCGCGACGATATTAAAAGCAAAATCGAGAAATATATTTGCTCCGATCGCAAAGGGCGAAGGGCGTAGTTGAGAACCCTCCGAACGCGAGAAAGATCGCGTTTGTGATGTGATTCTCGAGGCGTGAAGCTATTCACGCCGGTGATCTTTGAGATCACCTTTTTGCGTGCGCGACACCATCGCGATGCGGACAAGCTCGTTCTCATGCGCCGCTCTTTCTTTTTTCACGTTACAGGGAGAAAAGGGTGGCAAAGGGGATCCTGGTCCGATGGGACTGCCCGTACGTATTTTCTCTCCAGATTACACACAGCATGCACACGCACACACGTGTAGCTTTAAGCGCACTCTAAAAAGGAAACGCGGATCAGGGTGTTTACTGCCGGGAAAAATCCCCAGGAAAACCTGAAATTTATTTTTTATCCTTAAAACTCGTGGATTTTCGCGGGACTTTATTAAGACTCGGGCAAATTTTTGGAAATTCTATCTCTCCTTTTCTGGGGGGAAAAAAATCGTTTTTTTTTGTCATGTTTTCTTGGTAATACAAAACCAATCAACAATGAAGATGGCATACACGTCACGTCCACTCTTTTGTGACGCGCGAATTTTTATAAAGAAAAAATAGTAACAATAGAGGACAATGCATCGTTTTAAATGACGTTGTGCTTTAATCACGAATTTCGCACACATTTCGTATTGTAATTTCGAATTCTATACTTCGGTGAGCTAGATTTGTATTATTGCAGATTATTATGCCATACTTATTGTATATATTTTTTTAATACTGCCAGATTTTTAATATTCGATACTTAAATGGCTTTTTTGTGATTGATTAAGGAACGTTAAAACGAGATAACATAAAATTTATTTCAAAGAGAGCTACATAAAAAAATTCTCTAATCTTAATTGAAATTTTATTTTGCATGAAACTTCTGGAAATCCGAAAATTTTCAGACAATTCTTTTCCAAAATTTTTTAGTAAACACCCTGCGGATACACAGGACGCACAAAGGCAAATAGAATACAGTCGGAACCCCCGAACGGTCTCGGGATCATAAAAAACGTCCTGTGTCCTTCGCTTTTTCTGCAAAAATCGCGTTCCGAAAATTCCGAACGTGCGTTAGTATCCCCTTCGGTCCATTTTGTGAGTTTACTGCATTTCATCGATACACAATATTTTTCGCGCGAAAAACAAGAAAATACGTCGTTTACGAGTTCACTTTTTATCAATACACTCGATATGTAATATCATCATTCATTTGCTATACAACGACATGACTCAAAAATTTCAATTTGTTTGCAAAAAAAATGAGATTGAAATAAAGAGCTATTGATACCTTTATTCTTCTACAATCACCAAGTGGTTACACCAAAATCGCCTTTATAAAATCGCAAAAATTAGAAAATTTTAATAATTCAAACCGTAATTCGAGCTGGAAATTTTTTTTTTTTTTTTGAGCCATGTCGTTGTAGCAAGTGGACGACGATGTGAGATTTCTTTCTCCACTCTTTGGCAACGGAAAACTTGGGACTGAAAGGGTTGTAGGGTATTGTGGCACGTGGTACAATTAACGAATTGGACTTTATCGGCAGAACGAAGTAGGTACACACGAGAAAGAAAGACGGGAGGAGGCGTGCGCACAATGTTACGAAGGTATACGCAATCTCTCTGCATGACAAAAGAATACGAATACGAGCGTTAGCCTGCATATCCTCCTCCGAGCGGCGGAGAAGTCGCGCGCTTGTTGACCACCACCTGCGAGACCCGCTGTGCGCGGGCTCGCTCGCCAAAAACCGCATCGAATCGACGGCGAGACGTTGCTGATGGGCGTTCTGTCTATCTACTTTCAGGGCCCCATGGGACTGAGGGGAGAGTCCGGAAAACCCGGGGATTCCGGGAAACCTGGCGCCATGGTAAGAACGCGGACCTCCCGCTCCTAACGTCATCGTAACTTGGCGTCGCCGCCGCGGAATTCGCTGATAAGCCGATAAGTGCGTTCACATTAAATCGCGCGACGCAGCGCACCATGGCGAGCGTGCCTCTCGATCGCCTCTCGAGTACGCTTACTTCTGCGTGTACATACGATACATACAAAAAAAAAAAAAATGAAGAAGAGGGGCATAGGGGTAAGAGGGAGGTGTTGCGACGAGCGGCGGCCGTCGTCGTCACGTCGTGAGCGGCGATTCGAGAGGAGGCGAGCGGACGCTCCTGATAAAATACTTGTCGCGCGCGAGGACAGTCGCTTCCGCCGCCGCCGCCGATGACGACGACTGCCGTTTTAACGCGTCCATAGATCGATAGAATTGCTAATCGCGAGAGGCGCTTAGTCCCGGAGTCGGCTGTTGAATTCTACGACCGAGTTCTCCTGCCAGCGAGGTCGCCGCAAGTGTTGCGATCGCGGAGGTGTCTTAATTCGCGAAATTCAAGAGCAGCCTTCTCCGGAATTGTTGAGGAGACTCGATTCACTCTACCGAAAAATCGTTGCCGATGCTTGACGTTTCCAAGAGACTATATGAGAACGCGGAAGGAACGTCTTCCAGGGTATAGAGACTCGTCGAGGTCGGCCACGAAGTGAACATCACCACCAGTATCGGCGATATCGGAACGAAGCTGTATACGGAACTGTCCGATTACTGCCTAAAATTATTTTAGAAGACGGATTCTTTGACGAATTTTTAAATGCGTATTTTCGAACGTTCTCTCCTAATTTATAATCGCCCTGAAATTATCGGCTGAAAAAAAAATTTGCGATTCGTCAAAAAAATCGTTGCTAAAATAAAATCTTCCCGAGATCGTCCCTGTACGCGTTCGATGCCGTGTACGCGTCGCGGAGCACGCTTATTTTGCAAAGGGTCCAACAGATCTGGCGAAATGACGAACTAGTTAACTTAGTTCGCGGGCGAAGGGACCGCGGTACACCGCACCGTTCGTTTTAACGAGGTTTCCACGGGTTTTTGGTTTACGCCACTTTCAAAGTAAGCTGCTCGCACACGGACCGCGCGTTAACGCATCGCCAGCCATCCGTCCTCTTAACTTACTCTACATGTGTCGGCTTGATAGCAAACCGCTCGCGCCGGCCGAGAACTACCTGTTCTCGGCCGAGTACTCGCGGACACTCCGAGTTTGGTGGGTCTGGGAAAGACACGAACTTTTCGCCGTCCCGCTAAATCTTGTATCGTCAGCGTATACGAAAAAGAAAAGAAAAAGAAGCGTACGGGGACGCCGTTCTCCGAACAAGTCGCTAGTGTAAGCGTGCAAGGACTTCTCGATCTTATCGAGTAAAACGTGAAGACGGCGCTTTGGTTACCGCACTATTGCAGCATCTCGGAATAAAGTATACGACGATTATTTTATCGCATTATATATACGAAATATTTTTAGATTATTTCATAATTTCTCGCGATATTTTATTCCTTCAGATCGCGCACCCGACAAATTTGCGCGATGAGTTTTGCAAGAAACTTGAGGAGCGTGCTTTTTCAAGTTAGAGGACTCAAATTTTACTTAAATTAAAATATATTTTACAAATACATAAGATAAGAGTTAGAAGAAAGGAAAAAAAAGAAAATTAGACAAAGGCGTAGTTACCGATCTGGAAACGCGTATCAAAAAGTGGAGGTTTAATTTTCGTCTAAACTAATTTGGACGAGCCTTGAGAAACAATTTTCAGTCTGTCCCTTGTCTGGCAAAATCTACTTTTCCGTTGTGCCTCTCCTGAGAATAATTCAGTCGGCTTGTACTTAACGAAAGCTCGCTCTCGCAGCATCGCCGGCACCTAATAATAACCCAGCCATTTATCATGATTCCTCTTCGTTCTACATTTCTTCGTAGCATTCCAGTCGCATTTCACGAACCATCAAGAATTCCGCACGGCTACGTGGGGAATTCTGCAAGATATATTGACGAAGGGAAAAAAGGGGGGAGAAAAATAGAAGGGAATAAAAATTAAGACTCCTGATCACATCGCTATTGTACTAAATTGTGACGTCAAAAGCGAGAAATCGGACATGAGGCTTTCTCTCGCGGTAGAGATTGGAGCACGAATATAAAAACAAAATTATATATATCGACGCGCGTAGGTATCGCGTGAAAAATTATTTTCCAGATTACTCGTTACTGGCGTCAGGATGGGCTTCATCAGGTACATCGATAACGTCTCTCATCTCTCAACGCTGCTCGATCCGGACGCGAACGTTGATAAGAACGCGATTGATTGACAATTAAATTCGCTAAAAGCGGCTTCTCCCTCGCGCAGAATAGCTGGATGCGTTTTAAATCATCGCTTGCATAAAGGCTTGCATAAAGAAGCAGCAGTCGAGGCGCGGTAGCGAGAGAGGGAGGAGGAAAAAAAAGTCAGGACCTGCATTCGGCGGGCCCCCCTTATATTCAACGAGCACCTTTTACGAGAGTCGTGGGAAACGTTGGCGATATCGTGCATCGTGAGCATCGGTCGCGAGAAAATTTCACGTTTTCGCCGAACAGTAGTAAAACTGTTTCGGTGACTGGCCGCCTTGAATACCAAGTAGGAGAGATACATCAGTCCTCTCTCTCTCTCTCTCTCTCTTTCCCTCTCTCGCCGTCTGCTTTCGGCTTTTCCGCTACTATCCCGTCGGGTGCACTAACGTGTGCTATCGATAGTCCGCGAGATTTTTCCTGCGAAACTCTAACGTAGCTGAGAAACACGAGTGCGTGACGTTTTCGTCAATAATAAAGTCGATACGACATACTCGTTCGGCGATAAACTAGACGTCAACCACATAAGCGTTCGCGGACGCGATTTAACGTTTACGATAGTCAATAATTTCGACAAGCGTTTCTCGGCGACGTGGTCTCGACAAATTTGGAGTTAGCCAAAAGCCCGTCGTTCCTTTACAAGGGCGTTTTGTGAATGCTGACAGAAATGTGGAAGAGTATATCTCGATATTGCGAGTTACGATCCTCATCGCGTCGGTCGACTCGGGAATCGTGCGATATACACGCGAGATGTAATTATCGGTAATCACTCGGCCTAAGAAGGATCTTACTCGAAGTACAACGAGATGCCCTGTCGAAACATCTCCGAAGACGATATCTCGGTGTCTGGGAAAGGCGAAGGTACTAACTGCTTCCTGCGGAGGATCGACGGCTGATGTGCGGTTGCGATCGCACGGAAATTGATCTACACAGAATTATCCTTTCACAGTAAAAAAAAAAAACAAGCTAGAGACGTGGTGGATGGTGAAAATCATCTCTCATCCACGAGTGCGGGAGCTAATAGCAATTTCATGTGTTGAAGAAATATTGTTACCGTTATGTCGTGTCGGGTACAGCATTTTGCGATCGTTTAAATCAACTTCCGCGCCGATCGATCGCGCACCATCCTCGGCGTCTAAAAATACAAGGAGCAAGAGGAATCGCGAGAATGTACAGTGTAGAATAGACGGTGCTCTCTCGGCGCGCCGTCACAATCGATGTACCGTATACCACGGACTATACGAGCGGACTACTTCTAACACCCTATTCCCTGTGTGTACACCCCGATAAATTAACGCAGATTTAGTCTTAAGAGGATAAACTGGACGAGAGAGACTGCGCGAGAGCGAAACGAAAAAGCTCCGACGACCCTATCTGCCCGGCAATTCTCCTCTGTGCGTGTAAAGAGAGTTTACGACGCCCCACATATACATATTTAATACACGAGCACAAACACGTCATATATGTATACAAACCGCTCACACGTACATACACGCGCGAGAGACACACACGTGGATATACACGAAGGAACGTATGCGTGAAACGAGAAACGCAGTCGCGTCGCGAGATGCGCAAGTCGAGAGATGTGTATATAAATATACGGGGCGATTCTCACTCCTATCGACGAACGTACGGTTTCTTCGGGGCGCCAGAACGGGGTTTCTCATTTCTATTAGATACCCTCGCTCTCGCGATGCGATGTTTTACCTCGGCGTGAGAAAGCTTGTTGGCTTTCGTGTCAAAACGATATGGAAAATCTTCTGTAATTATCGATCCTGCGCGGGACAAGAAGGAATATCCCACGTTTGTTTTAAATTTCGATTCGACATGCAGTTCCGTCCTCGTCGAAATTTCCCGTAGCGCGGGATACTCGCGTATGAGAGTGCCCATTAAAAAGTTCCGTTTTAGTGCTCCGGATAGATCACGAAAGTTCGCCGATGAAACTCGGGGAAAACGCGCTGTATACTCATTTGTATGTGTATGTCTGTAAATGTAAGTACAAGTAAAAGACGCATATACACACGTAACTGCGTGTCGTGTGTTGGTATATATGTATATGTACACACACACACACACACACAAACACACACAGGCTGTCTCACGTTGTGTCGAAGGCTCGCTGGAATTCGTTGACGAATGCAGGATTTCTCTACTTCTAAATGAAAATTTGAGGGAATCTAATTACTATGTTTCCTGACATCCAAGATTAAAGGGTTTTCCCCGACTGTACACCGGTGCGAGAGCGGCTAATTTTTCAGCTAATTTAAAACGAGTTTTGCCTTAACGAAAATTTCAACTTTACTTGCCAAATATTTGATCGAATTTTCGCCCGAGCGAAAGTCGAGACTGCACGACTTCGCGGAAGAACCCATAATTGGAGGAGCGTTCCGGTAGACACAAGAGACACTCTGTGTGCACATGTATGCATATATAGGTGTGTATGTATATATATATATATATATGTGTGTATATATATATATATGCACGACACACACACACACACACACACACACACACACACACACACACACACACACACACACACACACACACACACACGAATATATACATACGCACGAATCTCCAGGCGTGTGTGTGTGCGCGCGTGCGTTAATTGTTAAGGCGGCGCTCCTCTTAAGCCGATCAACTTAAGGCGACCTAATTGAATGCGTATGTGAATACTGACTCTAACAGCAGTTTTGTTTTACATTGTCCCGATTAATAAACAGAATGTGCATGTGCCTGTGTCCTTTGCTTCTAAAACTGCCTACCAAATTAATGCTTTCACACACGGTAATCCAGTAACATACAATCAGATACCTGCTTCTTTGCATTGTGCTCCGACTGTTTTGCGAAACCGGCCAATCCGGATAACGAGATTCCTGCTCACTCTCGTTCTTCCGTTCTCTCTCTATATATGTATTTGCATCTGTTTTGCAAGTTGCAATGGAAAACGATTAAAGACAAGGAAGGAACAACCAAAAATTAACACGTGTTAATTTGCTGCGACCACGACGGTGGCGTTAATCGGCGGATCGTTCAGGTCGGCGATTAATCTTGCTACCTTAGAAATAAGATCGAAAAGAAGAGAAAAGAAAAAAAATGGATAAACACAAAGACGCGACAAGCGTCGACGCTTCGGTACGAAGTACGCTCGTTTTTTTTTCTCTCAACTTTGCTCAAGCTCCTGCTTTACTTTCCACGACGCCGACCGCCCTCGATTGTCAGTCTGTCCCCCTCTCTCTCTCTCTCTTTCTCACTCTTTCTCCCTCCCTCTCTCTCTCGGTGCCGGGATTAATTTTGGTAATACGAAAGCGGGGGCGAAGATTATCTTGCGACGACGGGTCGAAGATGAGTTTAGTTGAAACGACGCCCGTAGAAGGGAAACTAAACGAATCTAATTCATTACACGCCGAGTGAGAGAGTTTTACTCGCGAAAGCAATGTTTGCACATCGTTTTTAAGGGCAAAAATGGCTCGAAACGTTCACCATCACGAAATTATATATAATAAATCCGTAGTTACACCTCAAATATTTACCGAGGACGGCGGGGGGATATTCGTTGTAACAAGTGCGCGAATGCAGAATCCAATAGAAACGCAATTTCGTTACAACGAAAGCCGATCGAATATCCCCGGCCAATATCTGTACCGGCACATCAAGCGCGATATAGCGCAACTATAACTTAATTTGAAAATCCGAACGAGAGTTTGAAAACTTCATCGCGCGGGGGAGGGAGGGGGAGGCTGCGGCAGGGTGTAACGCAGCTATATATATTTATGTAGCGAAACAGCAGCGCTGTGCAAATATTCTTTCTCGCCGAGCCGGCGGAATGTTCGCGCGAATCGATCGACGAGAATCAAACGAGGACCGAGCCTGAAACACTCGAGGGCGCAGCGACGGTGTCAAAAGGGCGATCTCTAATAATAAAAAAACTCCCCTCCGCGACATAGTTTTAAGTCGCTGTCTCGACAATATTACACACGCTCGATATTATCGATGGGCTACGCCGTGTATCTGACGAGGTTTCCTCTACCTTTCAGGGATCACCAGGATTAGACGGCATGAAGGTGAGCGATCCACGGGATGACCCCGTTTTCAATATAAGATTACCTCTATCTCGTTCTCGGACACGCTCTATTCTCGTTCTCTCGGCTGTCTCGTCTCGTCTCGTCTCGCGATCCGAAATACATGATCAATCGGCCGAAATTAGACCGAGTTCGAGGAAAACGTGACCGCGCGTGCCCCTCATTGGGGTTTCCTTACGACGAGAGCGAGCCGAGTTGCCAAAGAAAAAAAAACTGTCCGTCATACTTGTTCGTACTTTCAGGGCGCGCAGGGCGAACCAGGAACGAAGGGAGAAAGGGGAGATCCGGGATTGCCTGTAAGTCCTAACGCTTCATCAAGTATTTATCCACCGTCGAATCTGATCCGTGATAACGCGCGATAACATCCCCTCGGTTTGCCGCTCGTATTTATTGAGAATTCTCGGATATATATATATATATATATATATATATATATATATCAAGATTTACCGAGTATTATCCCGGGGCAATCTTGCCCTTCATCAAACAATAATTTTCCGGTTCCGCGGTCGGATCGTTCCAGGCGATCTCTCGATAAATATTTTACAGATAGATTTCTCTCTTTATACATTTAAAGTCGATCTCTGCACGGCAATCGAATTCCTCGACAAATAAGGCCGCGAATAAATAAAGTCTCTCCCGCGCGGCGCGCAACCGGGGCGAGAGGGACTCGCGGATCTCGCCGTTCTCGACCGCGAATTCTCGATCAAATCGTCAATCGTCAATCGTGATTCCCATCGATCGCCGATTCCTCTCAATCTTTGTTTCACGTCTCTCCCGCGAGATCGCCGTGCAAGCACGTACCGAGATCGAGCCATGTCCGAGGAGCGGCGTCAAGCCGATCCGCTGACTCGATTACATTTCACCGTCGTCGTCGTCGTCGTCGTCACACGCTAACGAGTCGATCTGTGTTTGTCCCCAGGGTACCGACGGGATTCCCGGCGCGGAGGTACAGTTGGCTTTCGATTATCACTCGTCCTCCGGCGCGACTGCGACACAGTCTGACACGGTCTGACCAGCCCGGGGTAACGACGACACATTCCGCCTGATCTACCCCGGGGACTGTCTCGGAAAAAAAAGAAAAGAAAAGAAAAAGAAAAAAAATGAAAATATCGAAAGGAGCCCTCTCTTTTTGCCTCCTCCGTCCGATTTCGAAGAGAACGGAGCAGCGTCTTGCGCCTTTCTCCCTCTTTCGTTCGGAATCTATTCTCGCAATCTCTTTTTTTTTTTAATTTCTTTTCGGCATATGTTGCATATTCAATGGAAAAACCCGTTGTGATCTGCGCAGAAGATTTTTCACAATACTCTTAAACTCTCAATACCTCAGTAGTTATTGTTAGTTCTCTCAACGTTCAGCTATGTAGAATATTTCCTTGGCACAATTGGATTCCGACGCGATCGATTCCGTATACCGCTTTAACATTTTCGCGCATAATAACAACGCATAATAACGTTTGACCTTTGTGCAAAGAGGACCGTCGCCCGGGTCATTCGATATTATTTTTGCGCGCGCAAATCTGCCGGGCAAGTAGCTGTTGAACCGATTTAAGAACTAGGTAAGACTCCCGTGCCACCGCCTTCGGCGTGTCGGACCAAGTTGGAGAGGGTCGCGGCCCGATCAAAATTTATGACTGAATTATAACGGAGGGGGAAACGCGCAACTCCCTCGTGCTTCTCTGTGGAGTGTCCGGAAGGATGCTCGAGCAGTGCTCGTGTGACCGCTCGATGCGCATCAATGCGAGGAACGTACATAAACGGAATGACTCTCTGTCTCTCTCTCGTATGTACCCTCGAATGCACAGGAAGGTATTTGAAGGAGGATAATCCCTTTCACCTTTGAACATACGACAGCTATATTTCGGACCGTACCGCGCATTTCCTTTCTGTTTAAGAGATTAGTCATCCTTCTTCTTCCTCAGCAGACGGGGTTGCAGCTAAATTAAAAGCACCCGCGTAACTTATTCTTCTGCGATAATATATCGATCGGAGGAAAGAAATTAAAAAGTGATTAATAGAGAAAAATGTTAAATAAGAAAGTTATTAACATACATTTTGCTGAAGCCGTAATTTTTGTTGCAAGTTGCAATTCTGGAAACTTACCCCGAGACATTTACTCAAATAATTGCACGTGAGTCTGCAGCTAACAAAATTCTAATTGCACGGAAAGTTAAACTGAATCTAAAACGGGGAACTTTGTGCCTGCGTCCTCCCTCTCTCGTATATCGGGACCGTTTATTGACATCGGATATTCTCGGTTTATTGACGTCTCTCGTCCGAGGGAAGAGCAATAACCAAGTGATCCACTCGAAATACCGTGCCCGTGGTTCCGGCCGCGAATCGATATGCCACCCTTCCACCCCTTACGGGGCTCGATAGGTGACGGTTGACGGTAACGGAAAAGCTGCCGCTCTCTCTGATCGATATAACGTATATATACGACATCGCGGTCACACGCGGCACCCTTCCTCGAGCCCCCTTTCGAACCTTTGGAAAAACGTTTTCTCTGGAACGACCGTGCGTCTCGCGCGCGCAAAACGACGGCCAACGTTTACCGAATAAATTCCTTTTGACCGTGTTCACCAATTCCAGGGACCGAAGGGAGAGAAAGGTGCCAAAGGCGAATCTGTGAGTATTGACTTAATTCGAGTAATTCACGTTTTCGACGTTTCGCGTGCTCCGCCGCGCGACGCCGATTGACCGCGATCTCCACTCGGAGTTATACCGCCACTCTCTCTCTCTCTCTCTCTCTCTCTCTCTCTTCTTCTATTTCTCGCTCTTCTTCTAATCTCTCCCTCGCTCTATCTCTGTCTCTTTCTCTCGCGAGAATGCGAAAACGGATCGCGCGTGATTACATCGCTCGCTGTGCTTTACCGAGATTGTTTGCCGAGCGATAACTGACAGACCGAGAAGAGCGCTATATCCGAATGCGGCTCGTCTCCTAACGGACATACAATCGTACGCATGTATCCATGGCGAGTTAGCGAACGATCTCCCGTATACCCGGATGGATCCTTGCATTAGTTGATTAGTTTACCTTACTGCCAAAGTCATCGAAATCGAGACATCGAACCGACTGATGTGCAGGCGAAATTAATTACCGTTGGTTCCGCAACGTCGGGACTTTGCTTAATTAGCTTGATTTTGGGTTTTGCATTAGAACGGAAGGGGATCGATACGTGTATCATCTCGGGCGCGTATCGGGTTTCGTGAGCAAAAACAGAACGTCACGGAGCGCCCGGTCAGCTTTTCGCATCCTCGCGACTTATCAAGAGAGAGACACACACACACACACACACGATAGTGTGTCTCTTTTATTCACGACTATTGCTGCAAGCACCGTCGGTGGGACACCCTCGCGTGCCACGTCGCCGACGTCATCGTCGTCGTGAACGACGACGAGGAGACTGCGGGGATCTCCGCGCAACCACAAGGTCACGAAAAATAGGAAGCGGAGGAAGCTCTAGTTGTAGTAGGAACACGAACGAGAATAATACGCCCTCATACACGCCCACCATTTCCACCAAGTTCCACATGAGACTAACACACTTTGCGCGTACATAGAAATTTGTAAATATATTTATATATATACATATATATATATGCTGCCACCACCGTACCGTGAAAGAGCGCATAGTGACGAGGCGCGAGTAATGTTAGAGGAGACGCTAACATTAAACGCTCGAGGAACGAAGCGCCAAGCGGGAGCGCTGTCGCCGTCGCCTTTTTTCTTTCTCGCTCTTCCTCTCTCTAGGAAATCATTTTCAGCTTTGATAACAGAAAAGATCGCGTGCCTCGGCGATCCGGTAATTACAAGTGAGTCAAGTCAAAAGGGCATGGTCGGCCGAGTGAGCGAAAGGCCTTCGTAATAATTATCAATTAAAATCTGTTATAATTAAACTGCGACCCGCGACACGCTCACCTTCGCTCTTTGTACTCGACTCGGGGTATTGTGCACCGGATCGATCAAGTACTATAATGCATAATCCAACAATATTATGCCTGGCCTTATTTGCACGTCGCGTACTTGCATCGGGTGCTTCGCGCTGTCAGAGAGATGATGCATTTCGCGTGTGCGCGCAGGGGCCGCCGGGTAAACGCGGCAGAAAAGGCGACAAGGGCAACAAGGGAGATCAAGGTGTTCCAGGATTGGATGCCCCGTGTCCGCTGGGACCGGACGGACTCCCCTTACCAGGCTGCGGCTGGAGACCACCGCAGGTAATCGATGGCTTTATTTTGTTTCGAAGTTTACGGGTAGAAGGGGGATTGTGGGAATAAAAGTTACGCCGTATATAATCTCGGTTCGCGTAGCGAAGTAAATTAACGGAGAGTGGCAAGACGAAAATATATATAGGTATTACGAAATCCATGCGAATATCTTGGATCGTAACGATAATTTATCGATGGCAACTATAGTATAGTATGCAACTTTCGATAAATTAGCAGTCGCATTCGCAGGACGAGAGAAACGCGCAGCTGTTCCATGGACGCCAATTGTTCTGCAATGCGATGGAATGTGTGTGAAGAGATACTTCCGCGGATTTCGAATTAATCGACTGATCGTTAATAGAGCTTCTGCGAATATTTATTCGTTGAAATCGGATCATTGTCCTGTGCAAAAACAGGCCACGTCCTTCGCTAGCTATTTACAGGGGTGTTATAATAATAAAACGGATACTAATAGTCTACTAACACCGAAGGCGGGGGTAAAAAGGGATATAGAAGGAAAGTAGTGCGGGGGTACGCTTGGATTCTGGTGTGTGCTTAGCAGGATATCACGAGCACGTCCACGCCGGCGAACGAGGGTCCCGAGCCCGCGGAGACGGATTACGAGGAGCCGGAGGACGAGTACGAGGACTATACGGACCCGAACGGGAACCTAGCCGAGCAATAATGCTCGTTTTTGTGCGCTGCCCTAATAACTACCGACAACTACCACCAATACCAACACCATCATCATCATCACCACCACTACCACCACCACCACCACCACTGCCACCTTCATCACTCGTCTCACCCCGTTCTCCCAAACTAACGTGGTCCCGGTAATTGCGAATCCCGTGATAATACTAACGCAATGCGATGTTCGTCGACAGCTTGATCTCGCATCGAGATCCTATTTGCGCTCGCTGCTTTCTAATGCGATATCTATTGGTTGCGATACTGACGATGAAACGCTGCTTAATGTGTTTGAAGCCTAACGGAATCTGTCATACGAACAGAATTGCCAGAATCTTTCTTGTAGACAATGTAGACTTATCCTCTTAGACGTAGATCGCTTGAATATTTTTTATTTGCTATATTAACGTATTCACGAATTTGCACGTTGCGCATACAATATACAGAAGAAAGGAACATTCTTTTTTTTTTAGAATATCCTTATTTTCAAAATATTAAAAAGAGATTACGTAGCGTTAAACAGACATGTTTATTAAGTTCGTATAGCTGTTTTAGCACAATCAAATACTCATACAGAAAATATTTGCTATGTTTTTGCTAATTTTTGTTCCATTTAAAATTTTTTAGCAAAATGGCTGGAACAAAAAAACGTAAATGGAGCAAAAAATTACCAAATAATCTATCAATATATATAACAAAGATTCATTTCACAGAAAAAAATTTAGTATTAAATCAACAATTCATTGTTTTATATATAAACAAGAATATAAAATCTTGGAAGAATTTATAATCTTAAATAGACAAAATTTGTTTACATGAAGAAAAAACGTTTCTCTAAATAAATTGTATCTGCTTAAGATTATAAATTCTTCCAAAAAGATTTTATATTCTTACTTGATATGAAACTCTATATAAAACAATGAATTGTCGATTTAATATTAATTTTTTTCTGTCTACATAGATTAAAATTTATCACTCACCGACACACGATGCGCAGCAGCGGAGTTTTCAACGTTGACCTGTAAAACACAAATAAATATAATTCACATTATAGTAGTGTCCGCAAAAATTAATATTGCAAACATTAATTACGTTATATTGAGTTTTTATTATCTTCTTTAAGCACAAATTATTAATCAAATAATTATAGTTTTACAAAAATCTCTATCTCCTAAATAGACTTGACAAATTCGACGAATGAGTCCTCTTAAAGTAATTAAATTTATACATCATGTACTCGTTTACGTAGCTAACCTCGTAGTTGCTCCGCCGTTGCTCGATGCCTCCCACATCCTCTTCTTCCTCTCTCGCTCCTGCTTGTTGCTTTTTTATAGCACTGGCACTCACGAGACACTGCTATTTACGGTTAGCAATAATCACCTCGATACGATGATCGTGCGACATCCTAAATTGCATTCCCGTGCGGATGTTGACGGTGCACGACAAACGCGACATCCTGGACGGGGATTACGCGGTTACCTTCACCGCGACGCGTAACCTAACCTAACCTAACTTAACCCTTTCGACCGGTTGGCCGCAATCGTTGTACACAACAGACAACAAACGCGCAGACGATTATGTCCACGTTCTCACGTACACAAATAAACATACGAATTGACACTGAAAACAAACATCCGCGGATCAAAAACTGCGATCGACCGACGGCCGACGGATCATTGACGCCGTCGCTTGCGCGACGAGCTTCGGTCGAACGGACTTTCACGAAATTCGCGATCTAACAAGTTGCCGATGCACTTGTGAGTACGGCGGTAATCACCTTGGTAACAATACCTCCGATTTGCGCGATGCGCAGTTTATTATGTCGCATACGGGAAATTAACGCAAAACGGCAAGCGCTATCCACGAGCTGCAATCACTCGCGTCACTCGGCACCCGACGGCAATGACGTTGGCCGACTCTCGAACGATGGGAACGCGCGGCCACCTTCACGCGATACCTTCGTCTCGCCGCGGTGCGCGATATAACCTTTGATCCGGTGCCCGCAACCGTTGCTAACGCACAACATACATGCATGTCTCCGGACGATTATTACATCCGCGTTCTCACGTACGTTGATAAACGAACGAATTGAGTCTGAAAATAAACACCCGCGGATCGAAAAATGCGATCGACCGACGGATCACAGATGCCGTCGCTCGCTCGACGAGCTTCGGTCGAACGAATTCTCACGAAATTCGCGATCTACCAAGTTGTTGGTACATACACTTGTGAGTACGGTGATAATCACTTTGATAATAACACTTCCAATGTGCGCCGATGCGCAGTTCATTATGTCGCGACAACGAGAAATTAATACAAAAACGACAAGTGCTATCGTACGAAGTTGCCACTCGCGTCGCGTCACTCGGCTTCCGACGGCAACGATGTTTGTTGGTCGACAAATTCTCGAATGCCGGCGACAAGCGGGCACATTCACGCGATACTCGCAGCGACGAGCAACATAACCTTTGGCCGCAACTGTTGCTAACGCACAACACACGCACGTTTTCGAACGATTATTATGTCCGCGTTCTCACATACACTGCTAAACGTACGAATTGGCACTGAAAACAAACGGCCGCGGATCAAAAGATGCAATTGGCCGACGGCCGACGGTCCACTGGTGCCGTCGCTCGCGCGACGAGCTTTGGTCGAATAGAATCTCACGAAACTCGCGATCTAGCAACAGATTACCAGTACACACGTGAGTACGATGTTAATCATCTTGATGTGAAGATCGCACACGATGCTTCCGATGCTGACCGTGTGCCACGCGCAGTTTACTAACGATCATTTTCACGCAGTTTAGGCGACAGTTGCGACACCGGCGACCCCCCCCCGGTAGGAATAGTAATAGGGGGTCAGGAGTAAATAAAGCGGGAGTAAAATAAAAATCGCAAATAAAGTACAAAATTAGCAAAAAATAGCAAATAATTCCTACGAGTTACATTTGATTGTGCTAACATGACTGTACTAGCTTAACGTTAAACAGACATAATTTATTTACACATATGAAGAATTTGTTAGTTTTATCAACAAAACTCTCATTATTCAATAATAATTTTTATGAATTGAGAACAAAAAGTATCACACAGAAAACATTTTTAAATTAAAAATGAGCATTTTTTAATATATATTATTATCAAAACACAAACATATTGTGCTTAGAGTACCATTATAATATTAAAATAAAAATACAATATTTTACTAAAATTTAAGATTATAAAATTTTTTGAAGAAGATTAAATTATATAAACAAGATAATTTCATGTATAAGCAAGAATATAATTTCTTATAAGTATATATGAAACAATGATTTGTTGGAGAAAATATGTCAGTTTTAATTGGAT
Organism: Solenopsis invicta; assembly: GCF_016802725.1. NCBI lineage: Eukaryota > Metazoa > Arthropoda > Insecta > Hymenoptera > Formicidae > Solenopsis > Solenopsis invicta. Next base: position 22,110,774 of record NC_052667.1, read on the forward strand.
GTTAATATTTGACACTATTTTTTTGTGTTTCGTTCAAAAGGTGTTTGCTCACTTTGTCTTGCTTAATTATTAGGTTGGCAAAAAAGTCATGTCGTTCTTTCTCTGTTTAAATGAAAGGTATTTTTTCATACAAAGCAAAAACTTTCATTTACATTGAAAACAAAACAATACGACTTTTGCCAATCTAAATGATGGAAATTTTGAAGAGTGAATTTAAATCTTCTAAATATTTAATAATAATCTTAATGGCTCAAAATTTTACATTCTTTATATGTAAAGAAAATATGGTAGAATTCAAACGAAGTTCAGGAATATGAAAGAGATACGTGCAAAAATCGGAGCAAATACTTTTAAAATGTGTAGTGTATTTATCTAACAAATCAAACAAATCTTTAATTTTTATTATTGGAAATGCATGTATAATTATATACAGCATGCAAATTTTTCTTTCCTGTCCTTTTGTAACACTCATTAATGCAACGCGATAAGGAAATTTTGCATATTATCTATACTGTTAAAAATGTCATAAAATTCAATGTATCTTTAAGTTAAACTTCAAATTTTTTGAAAGTACATTAAATTTAATGTATCTACGACTGAAAATATGTGCATGAAATTTAGTACTCTTTTAACATTAAATATTTTTTAATGCACCTGCTTGAAATTTACTTCCCTTACGTTAAATTTTGCTGCCGATTTTTAACAGTGTAGAGATACCAGATTCTTCATAAAAGAAAAGAATTAATGCATGAAAACATTGTCTTTCTTAATTTACGGCTCATCTATCCGCTCATGTATCGCTCGTATGTGTTTCTCTGTGTTTCTCTCCTTCACAAATCGATCTGTACATCCCGAAATTAAGCTGGCCAACTCTCGAAAAGATTTCTAGAAATCTAATGCAGCTTCTTCTGTCTTGCGCCCATTGGACGCGTCGAGACGAATTCCATCGGGAATAAATAAGCTTGCTTGTGCGAAGAATAATTCCGTTCTCAAGAAGAAACGGTTGATGACAGCCTTTTGTTTTGCTTTGCAGCCGAGGAGCAACATCCTGCGCCAATGGCTGCAGGAGGAGCAGGAGGATGGGGAGGAGGAGGAGGAGAACGAGCGGCAGTGATGTTGCAAGGACAATAGCGTATTTTTTTCATAAGGACTTCTGTATATCTTCCCGTTCCCGCCTCCGTCTCGTTACGACCGCGTTACGAAAAAAAAAATCTCTATATATATATACATACTATATATACGCCAAAATAATCATCTTGCCAACGAGAGTGTTGTAAATATGTGTACTTACAGTGTCTAGCGTCCGCAGTGCGTGTACATAAGTAATTAGAGCTTACTGCGAATTTACGATCGTATCGCGACGACAACGATGGTCGTCGTATCGTCGGCCGATACGGTTACAGCCCGTTAACATCACACACATCCACACACACATACACAGACATGCACATATACACACGTGCACGCATACAAAAGTATACGGTGACGGATCCGCGGATCGATACCTCCGGTTCCGTGCGCGAGGAGAGACGAGGAAGAGGCTCTTCCGGGTGAACTCGAGACGATCCCTGCGTGGAAGAACGTCGCGTCTCCAGGACTGCGAGGACACACTTCGGAGCAAACGGACGAGCGACAATCCCGGAAAGAATCGCAGTGAAGTGCGCGAAGGACGCATCTCGCGGATCGGGCGTGACAGTACGGATGAGATGAGGAAGAAGAAACTCGAATCCGCTTCCCGTGCGGATCTCGCGTCGACGCGAGGAGCTGCGAAAGGACACACTCTCTGCGGATTTGGAAAACGAGCTACGAGAGAGCCACGAGAGAGGGAAAAATTGCAATCCACCGACGGGATTAGCTTTTAGCCGCGGCTTGAGGTGCGCCTCGAATCCACAGTCTCCTTCCTCCTTTTGTTCTCCTGTCTTTTATCTTCCAAACATTATTTTTATTTCCTCTCTCGCGTCGACACTCTCGTTGCAAACTCCGCCCGATATGAGAGAGACATTGCCGATACAGACGAGCTCGAGGACTTCTTGAAAATTGCTTTTCTTCATCAGGTCGCGCGTTTATAATAGCTAATCCCGCGGGAGGAGACGGACGCCGCCGATCCGTGCGACCTGCGAAGAGAGACGAGCTTCGCCGTACTTTGATCGCGCGACGAAAGGGAACTTTTTGATACGATTCTAGTTTGATTAGTGGCGCGCCGTTCCGCGTTATTGCCGTCTAGATCAGAGAATCGTATTCTAGCGTCAGGTACCGTGTGTAACGCGAGGAAGGAGAAAGGGGCGGGACTCATGTCTTGTACACACATGCATTATCAATGCTTGCGAGAGGTACCGCGGAATGAATCAGCGAGTGTATGTCTTCTCGATGTCAGAAATAAGCTCGCAGCTGTACTGCCTTTTTCCCTTTCTATCCTTCTCGGACGTTCGTAGCTTCGTTTCCTCACGCGCAAATATTTTCCATACGTCGCGAGGTGATGTCGCGCGCGCTCGAGGCGGAAAAAAAAGGGAAAAACGAAGGAAGATAAAAGAGATAGAACCCGAGGTGTGTTGCCCGTTGCAGTATCGACGTTGCAGACGCGACGTACGAGCTACGCGCGTGGAGCGCGGCTTATCTCCAGCGCATTGATCTTTTCCCCTCCGTTCGAGCAGAGTAAAATATAAACGGTACTCTCTTCCGTAAGTTAGTATTTATCTCGCGCGAGCTCCGGAAAGTCGTATCTCACTTGTAGAGCCTCTCAGGGTTGTCAAAATCTTTCGAATTATCGCGCTCGATCACTCGGCCGCGCAATCTCGCATCTGTTTGAAATTAAGAATTCTCGAAGACCTCCTCCTTTCGGATATAGACGACTAGATTGTTTTAGAAGCGTGGCGCCAGAAGAATTAACTTTGAAGATCATGTAAAAAAAAATATACGATCACAGGTATCTCGCGCCCAACTACTTTTTCATCTATTTAAAGTAATTTAAAAAGGTATCTAAAAACTCATGGACACATTTCAAGTTTCTAGAACTAATGTCTGTATTTCATTTTGAAAAAAAAGAAACCTAAAATGTTACAAATACAGTCTTGGTCGAAAATATTAGACACCTCATATTTTTTAAAAATATTTTTAATTGGAAGGATTTAAACAGAAATTCAAATGTGAATTATCTTTTGTTTTAAAAACCAATAATCAATACAGTAAATAATACGGTTACGAAAAGAATTCCAGATAAATGAAAAAATGTAGGTGCCTAATAATTTCGGCCAAGCCTATAATTTAAGGATGTATTGGATATATGGTCTCTGCAAAGTAAATAAAATTTGTAAAAATGTTAATATTAACACCTGAAATAAATTATACACATATCAAAGTTGAGTGAATAAGATTATATTTTTATAATCTATTTACTCTATTTGTTTTAAGAAACTAAATTATTTTATACATTAAGAAAAATCTCAATTTTTCTGTATAAGTATTTGAATTAAAATGATTTGTACAAATTTTTATTGTGATTGTTTAGTTATTTTGTAAATAGATAAATAAATTGTTTATTTTACAAAACTGATCTCTGCATCGCAATGAAACTTTACATAAATCATCTTGAATATTTAAAATACTTAAATAAAAAAAATTCAGTTTTTTTTCATTATTTCATTACTAATTTATATTTTCATTAGAGCACATTTTTATTTCTTATTGAAATAACTTTTCATTCCGACAGAAAATCTCCGCCAAATTTTTTCATAATTTTCATACTATTTTGAGAAGTGTCCTATACATCCTTAATTGCCTTTGAAATTTTGCGAAACTGCCATGCATGGAAATCGGTCGGACACGAGTTACCAATGATCGTGGCTCGAGAATTAATTTGGATTCGGTGTAACGTAGGAAGTAACTACGAGACGTTCCGTGTCTTCATTCGTGTTTATATTGTCATTTACATCCGTCACATCTTGAGTAACTTGTACTTCTTGAAATACGACTGCACCTTGTCCTTGGGGTAGGGCTTGATTACCAAGCATGTCGCAACGTTCTCGGGCTGTTCTATCCACAATTTGTGCTGAATGTCGTCCTCCCTCAGTTTTGCGCACAGCGCCTGCAGACCGGCTTCGTCGGCGGCCTATTATTCATACTCATGATTTCCGACCGCTTTACTCAGTGGCTCGAGAACGATTTGTTTCGGCAGACTATGCACATTCTTACAGCGAGCAATATTTTCACGCACACACGGAATAACAGAGAATGGTTTAATCCTGCTGTTCTGTTTGAATTTTCTGTACTATTACAGCGTTTGCGATCAAAGAGCTTTACAAAATAAAAAAATAAAAAATTTTCACAGAAATTTCCTTGCATTAACAAACGAGATTATCAAATAAGCCAGAAAAAAGTTTTTAATCCGGAAATAACTGCGCCTGAGGTATTTTTTACACCCCGGCAGCGAAAAAATGAAGCTCAGTACAATAGTTTTATCGTAGCTTTCGTTACTGAATCGAGAATTCGTACCAATTTTTTCCATTTCTCTTAACTTTAAAAAAATGGAGCATACATTTACAACACAATAATTTCAAGTAAATTACAGAACAGGTAATTGTTCACGCAAAAAATTAGATAACTATGTTTGGATTAAATAAAATATTAAAAAGACAATAAATTGCGTTTTGGGTCTATTAGATCGGAACAGAACAGCAGGGTCAAAATTAATTCGCTCTGCGCAAGCATCACGATGCAAGTAGACCACTCGCAATTAACGCGCGTGGATTAACACCCCCTTCGCGAAAATCGCGACACTTACCTCAAGGACCACCTTGTGCATATTGTCCAAATCAGCGAGGTAGGCCTGCGTGTGGGCGTCATTGTAAAAGAGATGTATAACGGCGGTGCACGCGTGACACGCTTGGGCAACCACAGCGCCCAGCGGCCACCCCATTGTCCTCATAAGATCTCCCCGCACCACCACATACTGAACTATTCCGGACATATTCTGTAGCGAGAAAGAGAGAAAGCTCTCCTAATATAGATACGCCTCGAAAGCGATCTTAAGGATGTGTCATGTCTCGAAACATTGCCAAAAATACATGAATTTCATAGATTTCTATTATTACGTATGTATGTAAAATTTGAACACAATTTCTCTTATTGAATTAAAAGTTATTTAATTTTTTGTTTACTTTTGATTCTTATGTACAATAAAATGGCATTTTGTAGTACTTATTTGCAAATATGACAAGAAAGTAGTATTACAAATTAAATCGAAATTTTTATATACATATATAGTAATAAAACTCTAATAAATATTCGTGCAAAAGTTTATTTGGATCTGCTTGCTCGTTAAATTATTTTTATTAAAAACTGTAGCAAAATATGGCTATCTTCTCTATACAAATCATTACACACAGAAAAATGTCATCCCGTTAAGAGAAGAGATTACTCAATTTTTAGTTTTTTTCTTTTAAGTAACGATTATATTTGCAAAAAGTATTTTTTTTTAACAATAATCTTAATCTTATCGTTTACTTGAAACAAGTAATATTTACTTAAAATGAACAGTATACACAAAAAAAATATATTTTTGAATTAAGTAAATATTACTTAATTAACTGAATAAAAACTTGAATTAGTCAAATATTAAGTTAATACAAAAATTCTATTATTTTTCCTATTATTCTAATTTTTCTTTGACATAATTTTATAATATTCTTTGCAAGAATACAAACTCTTTCTTTTCAGTATATGATAATAATTAAATTTCTCTCTAAAATTTGTGATGAGTAAATTTGAAGAAAATTATCAAGAAAATATTCTTAAAAGTTTTTCTTATTGATTTAAAAGTTATTTAATTTTTTACTTACTCTTGATTCTTATAAACAATAAAATCGCATTTTGTTGTACTTATTTGCAAATATGATGAGGAAATAATTTTACAAATTAAATCAACGTACACTAATAAAAATTCGTGCAGAGAAAATATTCTTTGTTAAAGATAACCGTTACTTAAAGGAGAAAAAATAAATTAAATAAACGCTTAGCAAGAGAATTGATATTTTTTGTTCGTATAAGTAACAAATTTTTTGTTATTTTTTATTTTTTGCAGCAAATTTGTGACTGAGAAACAACAATAAATCTAAGAAGCCTGCAGTTTTTTAATTACGATAAATTTTTATAAATGATACATAGTCAAAACATCCTTAAGGTGGAGTTCGGGGAGAACGGAGGAGAAAGGGAGTGCGAAAAAAAGGAAAGGGATTGTCGAGGAATCTCTCTCGCGGAATCGAGCCTAATACGCGTTCGTCTAACGTTTAATAAATAAGATCCTCTCATCCCCCTCACCCCCACCACCATCCCGCCCAGGTTTCGATTAATTATTAGTAAGTGCCAAAAAAAGTATATTATCATTCTTACAGATAAGAGGTATAACGCACACGCAGATGTATATTCGCGTGTTATTTATATATCGGAATTGTGTATCTCCTGCCCGAAATCCGCGGCGAAATTAGGCGCCGCGGGATCGCGCGTAGAAACACGTTCGCTATAGCATCGTTCTTTCGATGTCGCGGCATAACGCAAAAGATGTATTATTTATACAGATTGTTGTTATTAAAGACAAATAACGCTGAAATAATTAGCACATACGACACATTATGGTTTACGAGACGGTGATTTATTCACACCCGATACTCTTTCTCTCTTCTCTTGATTATTTGCTATCTTCTGTTATATTATTATTATTATTATTATTATTATTATTAATATATTCCTCTTCACTATTATCTTCTTATGCAAAATGATCACAGCACGCTACGGAGGGACACTGATTCAAGGAGAAAACGAAGAGAAGGGAAGATATTTTGACATATTTTCAAATATTGAGAATGTATTTTTAAGAAATGTAATGCACGCCACTACAGATACAAATTAAATGAAGAACTGCACAGCGGCAGGGAAAGAGAACTTACCTTTGAGCGATAACTTTTCGACAACGGTAGCGTCCGCCGAGAGGTTAGCTGCTGTTAACCGTGCGATAAACAATTTTCTTCCAACGATATAACATAAAAGGACGCCAAAGCACGAGACTCGGAGTGCAATCTGATGCGATCTGGATCTAATTGAGTATAAATTCGAAGTAAAAGTAACGAATTACTCGCACACACTTGTCACCCGCTGTCGCCGCGTGTGTCGTCGTCTGCTGACAGGTGTAAACATCAGTGCTGCCAACTTCAGAAGATTCATTCTCCCAGCTCGTCCGAGGAACTAGCTGCTCTCGCTTTTCATAGGTCGACTGAAGGAAGTTCCAAGCTCATACTTTTTTTAAATAAAGTAGACCCTAAAAAAACAAAATACGACTTTTTGCAAATTAATATTTGTAAATTATATAATAATGAAGTACCTGTTCACACGCAAGCGTTCAGAGAGAAAAAGGATCGAAACGTCCAAAAGCGCACGAAATGCAAACGGACGGATTTCTTTTGTTCCCAAGTTCACGTGATTGGACGGTTGACCGTTAGATGTCGCGACGACTCCCAACGCTCAGCTTCTTCGCGTGTATATATGCGGCGGTCGATACCAAAAGGTTCTCAGACACCGGTCACCGGCGAGTTCCCATTGCTCTCTCGTTACTGTTACTGTTGCGTCTTTCGCGGATCACAGTCTTCGAGGAAGCTACTCGAGGTAACTATTATATTGTTATTCCGAATTTTCCATTTACTTGTCGTTCGTCACACAAATGTCTGACAGAATCGGTATTTCCGCGAACAAACGACGCAGACAATGTCGGAAGATCCGATCCAATTCCGGCGGCGGCATTCTTTTGTCTGAATGCAACGGTCGAAATTCGGCGGCTTATCGGAAGACTACGCCCGGCGTAGCACAACGCGTCATTGTGATCGAGGCAGGAGAGTCGCGAAAATGAATTACGTAATTCGGATGTTCCGCCCTTCAGCGTCCATCGGTAGCCCCGTTTTCGTGATCCCATCTCGCACGAATTACGCTCTATTTCGCAAGACCGGAGGTCAATCGAAAGAGGGAAAGAGATAGAGGCGGAAAGGACAGCCACAACTATTCGGCGTCGTTGCTATTCGGAGAGTCGCGTGTCATGAGACGAATCGAGTTCGTGGAATCTTGAGACTAGTTCTTGTTGAAACTACAACGCAATTCATCCGAGGGAACGATCGTCCACTCGGATGAAAATTCTCTCACGAAATTACCGGCGAGATTTGGCGTATTCGTCGGGGAGGAACATGCGAATTATCGCGTGTCCTTGCCGCTAATTTTATCCTGCCCTTGACTGTCAAGAACGAAAAACTGGACGAGTGCTGCCGTTCTCATTGTGTAACACATAGTTTTGATTAACATCTCAATTTTATTTAACCTACCTATGCAACCTGTAACTCGTGTAATAAATCTTTCATCTGTAGGTCTATTCCGTAGGATTCTGCGCACAATGGAGGAATATTAGATGTTAGGATTTGGAATTAGAATTTTAGAATCAATTTCTTCAACGTTGAAAGTAACAAACAATCGATGCAAATAAAATACAAAGGCATAAGAAACAATATGAAACATATTATCTAATTCCCTGGCAAAAATTTTTTGAACATTTATTAAATATTTATTGAAATATTTAATATTTCAGTTTGAGATCGAAATTTAAACATGGTATTGTTTATGAAATATTTACGACTGTTTGATACATGTTCGAAAAGTTGTACGTTTTTGGAATGTTTGGGGAATGTTTTATTAAAAGTGTTTTATATTTTCAGAATATTGCAAGTTACAGACTCTTTGAACATTTGCTACATTCTAAAAACAACACTTTTCGAATGTCTATCAAACAGTTGTAAATATTTCATAAACAATTTCGTGTTTAAATTTTCATCTCGTAAATACTTCAATAAATGTTTTAAAATTCCAATTAGACATTTATTCAACACTTGAGCAAACATCTTATAAACATACTGTTTTCGCCAGAATTAAAAAGTTGAATAACAAAGTTAAAAAGTTGAATTTTAAACTATTTAATTTTTTACTTCTTTTTACTAAAGAACCTTAGTTTTAACTTGAAGTAAAAAATTAAATAATTTAAAATCGACTAAATTAAGTTAAAAGCATGAATTTTTAACTTTATAATTAAACTTAATTTTTTCAAATAATTATACTATCCAATTCTGGCAACATCTAATATTCCTTCATTTCGCGCAGTAGCGGATTCTGTAACTCTTATCAACGGTATCGATGTTGTGGAACGCAGATATTATATATGGTTAAAAAATTAATAACGATAATGTAACGATACTGATACTGTCGTTAAAGAGTTATGAGATACTACAGGATCTAACTCTTAACGAGTTTTGTTATCTTTTTTTAACGGCAACTTTTTTACTATGTACCTGCGTAACGATGTTGTTAAGATGACGAAACTGTCGTTAAGGCTTACAGAATGAGTTTTCTGAAATTTATTCCTCCTTCCAGATTGTTTCAAAGAATCGGTAGAATTTTAAGAATTCTTGCATTAAGTTGCAACATTATCTTCTTTCCTAGAAGCGTTTACGTAAGCGAGGCGAGAAAGAAACGACACATCGATATGGAATTCACGACTGATCTCTATTTTTTTTAAGACTGTTTTCCGCGTTCGATCGTTGCGCGAATTAACGCAATTTGGCTCGCCGGCTCGTGCTTGGCGTGCAGAGCGGCAATTGTATTCGCAGGCGCACATCGCATATGGATTTATGCGCGATAATCTCTCTCTCTCTCTCTCTCTCTCTCTCTCTCTCTCGTCAGCTAACGTGGCGAATTACGGAAATAATTACGAACAGATTAGCCGTATTGTCTCTCGTGGGAATTCTTTAGCATTGTCATCGAAAACAATTCAAAATCTAACGAGATTCTAACGAAGGTAGCAGCGCGGAAAGCAACGAGTCGATTTTAGTACCAAATATACGTTATGTGTAAATTTGTTATATTAATTCTGAATTTTGATATCATTAATTTTGCTACGAAATATGATCATATGGTATATTATGTATAAATTTATTAATTACATAGGAAACAATTGTTAAATAGAATATATTAGTTTTAATTTGATAACAATGTCTAACGGTATCTTTTCTGTGCATGCAATCTATTATATTGATTGCGCAATTACAGATTGCAGAAAAAAATGGAAAAAAATTACAGAAAAATCTTAATTTGGTTTATATATTTTTTTCGATGAAAGTATGCAATGTTTCTTTATATCAGACAATTATGTCTATTTCATGTTGTATAATCGCATTTCAATATTTAACATCTTAAAAATAAATATGTTCTCAAAACCAGAATCGTTTTTCTGTGTATACGCCATTGCATAATATTCATATTTTTTACGTAACGTATTTCAGAATGTTTGGCAATTAATCAAAGTTTAAAAAAAAAAAGAATTGCCTCTTAACCGTAAATGTCAAGCAAGGCCTACGTTGTGTCTGGCGCTGTTACTATTCGATTATAACTTTACTAGAGCTACATGCAAGAGCAAAAATTATCCGTAAAATTACACGTTTACATTTTTTTTTTTTTAACTAAAATAGATGTAATACAAGGTCGTGGTTATCGTTGAGAGCATTATAAGGTGGAATTACAGAGCTCGGAATGGAGTCGTCTAACAAAGGAAAGTTCCGCCATAATGCGAGGTCGTCCGAGCGATTAGGTGATCTGTCCTTTTCAGTACTCCTGCGCGAAGTCGCTTTACAAGCGAAGCTTTTCCTCATACGATTCCTTTGTACGTGGCTTCTTTTCTTTTTCTATCTTACACAAAACCTCGGCTTATGTATACATGATCGTTGCGCAATCCAAAATCCACCTGGTGTCCCAGTTCAATCGATTCCTCGTGTGCTCATCCCGATTTCCCTTCTGGAAAATACAGAATCCAATATCCCGAGAAGCATTACGTTCAATCTTGCATTATCGAAGCTTAAGAATTGTCGAATTAAATTAATATTTATATGCAGTGAGAGAAAAAATTTCTAAATTTTAATAAGTATTTATTCAATCAGTACTAATGAAATATTTACTTTACAAGAAAAAATGATACTTTAATTAATGATTCTTGTACTAAATAAATATATATTTATTATTTAAATAAAAATTTTATTAGTACTATTCGAATAAATATTTATTAAAATTTGGTTATATTTTTCTCGGTGTAGAATTCCGCGGAGAATTCCTACATAAATTAAAAAGTTTGACGCCTAGTGTGCCAAAGAGATCCTTGATTTATGACATGCGTGGCATCCGAATAAACAAGCTGAGAATTTATAAAGTCCATTTTGCTTGTGTTCCTAAACGGGCGATTCATTTATATAATAAAATTTATTTACTTGCGATTCTCCCGGTAAATAAATTTGGCATGTTTAATAAATTTCGAATTATTAATTTCTGCGTCATAGTATCATACTCCTTATCCGCGCTTCATTTGTCTCGTCGTCGCGATTGGCATTTTAATATTTATTGGCTCGTCATTCATCAGAGATAACGGCACACGCGTACAAACGTCTTGTGGTAATATGACAAAGTCGATACACAAAACACGCAAGGATCTTTGCTTAAGTTATCGTTGAACAAACGTTTAACTAGCAGCAGCACGGGAGAGCTTATCGCTCAAACCCACTCGTGCGCTAAGTGCTGATTTAACGCTGTAGATTGCACTTGCGAATTATTTAATCTTAAGTACGTTCTCTAGTCGGCATGAAACGCGCGATATATTCTCGCTATGTATTATCACCAAATATCCTATCGCGCGGCTGGCAGGAATTCTGAAAGTTTCACGTCAGTCCCCTGACACTTCTATAGTTCCAATATTCATGCTACGTGGACATAATGATACTGTGGCCCTGACAACTTGTAACCTGTTAATATGTATAAGGTATACATGATGCTGCGAGTGTATTCACAATATTGTTTCATACTCCTCAGTTGTGTACATTTCACACAACTAAAGTTACAATAGATACAAGATTATATGTTGTCAGCGCCATGCATTTAATGATTCAGTGACATTAAGTGAACACGCCATTAGTAATGGTTAATGTCAGGGGGCTGATTCACGTTCAAGGTCGTTTCTTCTCCAGAGAGACAGGTTGCAAAGGCCAATACTAATTACTCTGTTTCTGAGTGCGACGATAAAGAGAGCTGCGTATGGGTCATCGAGTTTCTCGCGCTGTCGTGGACGTAGACGTGGATTCGTTTCAAAGCTTGCAAGAGTAGCGATTCTTTCGTATAACGGTTTATTGGAAATAAGTCATTTGATACATGAGATAGTCGCTGTATAAGATCTAAGATTATAGAGCTCTTTTGTATTGCTGATTACAGCGACAAACACCAACAAACGACAACAAACATGCCAGTGCCTCAGCTTCAGAAACCAGCGCCCGCTTTCTCAGGCACCGCTGTTGTGAATGGACAATTCAAGGACATTAAACTCTCCGATTACAAGGGCAAATATCTTGTGCTGTTCTTCTACCCGTTGGACTTGTAAGCATGTTACGTTTATATTTTCATAGTCTGATATAACGAAACAGAGTTATGAAATTCTTAATTGCTGCTACATAAGAAATGCAAAAGTTGTATAGTTGTTTACCATTTACATCAAGTACACTTGATCCTTAGTTGAAACGTTTTAAACGATAGCAAAGAGACGTTGTTCTACATTCTAAAAGAGAAAGCACGTCCGTTTTAAAATTACGCTACTAGTTTAATACAAGTCAAATTCAAAGATTTATATTCTTACGTATTTATCTTACAAATTAATAATTGATAGATTTACCGAAGATATATTTGAATTCCGAGAAATTTCTACTTGGGGAACAAAATTTTAAAAATTTTATTGCCATACCTTGAAGATTTCGGATGAATGCGAAATAGGCAGTTTAGGTGGGCTCTGCCTATGGACTGTGATTGCGTAATTCTTTTATCGCAGCACTTTCGTATGTCCAACGGAAATCATCGCTTTCTCCGATCGGGCGAAGGAGTTCACTGACATCGGCTGCCATGTGATCGCCGCGTCCACTGATTCTCACTTCAGCCACCTCGCGTGGGTAAACACGCCACGCAAGCAGGGCGGTCTCGGTGAAATGAGTATTCCTCTCTTGGCGGACAAGAGCTGCAAAATTGCCCGCGACTACGGCGTGCTCGACGAGGAGACGGGAATCCCATTCCGTGGACTTTTCATCATCGACAGTAAGCAGAACTTGCGCCAGGTCACCATCAATGATTTACCTGTAGGAAGGTGAGTATTTGGTTAGAATTATAAAATTTATAAAAATTTATTTTGCGCCTAACAATATAAATTTTCAGAATATATTCTCAAGTGGCATTGAATATATCTCTGAATTGCGATTTTGGTATTGCTAATAATACTGATGATCTAATCTTGCATATTGATTACAGATCCGTGGACGAGACCCTGCGTCTTGTACAAGCATTCCAATTCACCGATGAGCACGGCGAAGTTTGTCCAGCCAATTGGAAACCCGGCAAGAAGAGCATGAAGCCCGACGTGGTTGGCTCGAAAGAGTACTTCAAGGATCAATAGACAATAAATTCGTACCAATATTTCTTCATACTTACTGTTAATTACATTTGTGTGTGCGTGTTTTGTACTCTTTTGCTGCGAAAGTTCGCTTCTGATTTTGACACATTCTGTTTCCTATTTAGCATAGTTAGATATACATATCGTGATCTTCATACTGAAACATCCGTCTTTATCTGAATAAACGGATTTATTTTGTACATGTTCTTACAGAATTTTTTATTACTCCACATAGTATAAGAATTGCGAATCATTTGATATCGATACATCAAAAAATGCACGTAATTGGCGATACAGATCAATCGTGATAACGATACTCGTGATAACGATTAATCGAATTTCTTAAGAAATACTGAATGAACCTAGCGGCATGAAAAACTCGATAAGAAAAAACGCTGAATGATTTGAATAATATACCAAAGTCCGTGTAAAGTTCAAATTCAAGTCGTTGGAAATACCACACTTTATTTTCAACGCGTTTTAGTGTTTTTTCTTTAATCTTCTATTGCTATAATTGGTAATTTAATGTAAAAATTTGCGAAACTCGAGCTGGCAAACAGCAGAGAACTTCATTTTACGTTCGCTATTTGATTCAATAACCTAGTCTTCGACAAATTTACACCGTTGCGATAAGATCGTCACTATACTTTTGCGTGGCATGAGTGACGATTGCGAAACTGCAATAACTGAAACAGGTAAGGAGTGAAAAATTTGACAAAACAAATTGCATTTTTCGAGAATTATTACTACTTCAATTATCATCGATTTATGTTTCGTGATAGAAAAAATCAAATGATAACGAGGCACCTTACGCAACTTTGATATTACATAATAATTACGGAGTATCTGCATTTGAAAAATAATTTTTTCTAGCTAAAAAAAAATCTAAAAATACATATTTAAAATTCAATGCAGGATGGGGTATCTGGCATTATTTCACCGTTGCATTGTGTGGCTTATTATCGCTTGCGGAAGCAAACGCTTCTCTGACTGTTCCCGTTGTGGCACCATTGATAGCATGCGATTTAAAGCTCAGCAGATATCAGGCCACATTGCCCATTACTACTTCTAGTTTTGGTATGCGATATCAACATCTACAATGAATCTCGTAATTTAATAAAATATTAAAATAGCAATTTAATGATTAATTTAGTTAGCAATTTAATGATTAATTTAGTTATCCGATATACAGAAATATATAATTTACATCTCTCGTCTATGTTTAAAAATTTAAATTTATTGCAAAGATTTTCAGTTATAATTTTTTTAATATTGGATCATGTAGGAATGGCAGTAGGTGCTTTTCTGTTTGGAACCATATCAGATGTTGCAGGTCGTAAAGAATTGATTCCAATTACTATGGGCATCGTGTTTTGCGCCTCGGCTATTCTTTCTTTCGCCCAAGCTAATTTCTTGATAAACTTATCGGTATTCTTGTTAGGATTGGGGTAAGTTCCTATCCTTCTAAACGAAAATGATACAATTTCATAAATCTTATGACGACAGATTGAAATAATAAATGCGCGATACATTTACACATTGAAAATGTTTTTTAATTCTTCTGCCGTTATTAGTGATGTTTATATTTCATATTTGCAATTCTATTGATTCTTATTACGTGGTATTTCTGTTTGTATTTTTGGTATATGAAAGATATCGCGAGATATCGCACAAATCAAAATCATGCATTCGTAATTGCATGATAGCGAAGGCGCGCGTTTATTTAATTATTTAATAATTGCGTTGTTGACATAGAATTGATATTTGTAGAGTGGCTGGAAGTAATACTATTTTGAGAGTGTATCTCATCGAGTGCCTACCGATGAAAAAGAGAGGAGCTTGTTTAGCTGTAATCGACATGTTTTGGATGGTCGGCTATTTATCAGCCTTAGGTAATCGATTAATTTTACAAAATAATTCTTGATTTAGATTTGATTAAATTGATTTTACATTTTATGTTCTTTGATCATTGATCATATATATGTAAAATTTCAAGTTAATCCATAATTCATTCTTTTTGTTAAACATTTTATTTCTCTAATACTGAAACTACGGACGTTAAAATGTAATTTCAATGAATAAAGATCAAGCTTATTGATATATAAGCTGATATATAAATCATTTTTATTTTATTTGTAACATCTTTGTTTATTTAAAAAATACAACACGACTTTTGAAGATAATCTCATCACACTTTTACATTGATGAGATTTAACGGCGTTAAGGAAATTGGAAGATTGAGTAGATCAATTAAAAAAAAAAAAAAAGAAACGGTTGATATAAATTTAATCTTCAACTAACAATTGTCCAATAAATAATGTTCAATATTTGCAGCAAGCTTAGCTTAAATTTTTAACTGTTTTCTTTTTGGGAGAAATATTATGTCTAAAAGAGACTCAAAGAGACTCCTTTGTTCAAACAGGCGTTTCCTGGTTCATGATGCCGTCCGTCGTGCGTATGCTGGACAAGCAATTCAGACCGAGTTCCTGGCGAGTACTCGCCCTTGTCAGCGGCACGCCGAGCCTGGTGATCGCCTGCATCTCGGCTTTCCTACCGCCGAGTCCTCGGTATTTGTTGCACCGTCGACGGATGGGACAAGCGCTCACGGTTCTCCAACAGATGTACGCCATCAATAATTCGAAGCACGCCGATACCTATCCGGTACGGCGACCCGACGCGCTCCATCGAGATCTCGTTATTTCCTAAGCCATTTCCAGTCCTCATTCTCTATCCCTCGAGTTCTGATTGTATAAGATTGTGGTAAAAAAAAATGAAACAGAAACATGAAAATAGGACAATAAAAATAAGGACAGGAAGTTAATAATCACAGTTAGGAAATATCACTTATTTATAGTTATATAAAAAATGCATATCTTAATTGATCATATCTCAGGTGAATAGCATCCGTTTTCTAATGTGCTCTTCATAATTTATTTATCGATGACTCCCCTTTATTTCTTCGGAATTGTTCTCCACGCTCCAGATCAGAGACTTAGAAGGCTACGTACGTCCAGACGACGAGAATGGAACTGGCAGTATTCAAAGATACTTTACGAAAACCTGGGAACGACTCAACAGAGTACGCAAGCCTCCGTATAAGCGTATGACACTGTACGGAATGTTAGCGTGTCTTCTGCACTTTCCCGGGTAATAAAGGAGTGTCTCCATAAGCTACGTATCTATCTCTCGTATTCCGATTATAAGGAGAAATCGACACCGACAACGATGTTTAAGATTCGTCTGGCTCGCTCTGTGGAACACGCACGTTCTCCGAGAAATGGAAAAAGACTACGTCGTAAACGGGAACGATACGTGCAAGATCGACGTCCAGGACATGGTAATGGATTTTTTACGAAGCTGCGACGAGGTGAACGAGCCTCATTTCGGCCTGCTGTCGCTGATATCGCTGGGCTACGTGCTGGGAGAGACGTTGCTCATCGTTGGAATCGATGCCATTGGCAGAAGGCCCTATTTAAGTAAGCGCCCAAACGACCGCCAGGAATCATTGTCGCTATTAAGATCATTCAATCAAAAAGTGCACTGTTAAATGGCATCTAAAATTTTTTAAACTTTTTCTCCGAAATGTTTTCTAAAATTCGTAGTTCTCAAATTACTACTTGGAATCTTTTTGTAATCATAAAGGTATTTATACGCGGAGAAAAAAATACCGTTGAATCAACGGCATTAGTCTAATTGGAAATATTTGGTTGATTCAATAACAGTATTAATAAAACAAGAAGTAAAGGCAATAATAAATATAGTTGAATGAATAAAATTTAGTTGAATCAACTACATAGATGAATGATGGTCCGTGATTGTGAATGTTCAATTGAATCAAACTACGTTTTAATTCATATTACAGGATACTTTTTCAGTATACTTTAATATAAAAAGTAGTTATTTTTAGTACAATATACTTCAGTTTTAAAAGAATCTCTTCTTCTCTAATTGCCCTCAGTATTTTCGGGACTGGTGGGTGGCGTGGCCTCGCTCATGCTTATTCTTCGGTTGCACCACGCGATTCGTGTAACTCTGTCGTTGATTTTCCTGGCCGCTTACGCTATCGGGCGCACAACGACGTGCGTTTTGCTGCTGGAAAATTATCCCACCGCTCTGAGGTAGGTCGCGCAAAACGGTATGGTCGGCACGTCCGGCTAATCTTAGATCATCAGACGCGTTTTCGGGAATCAAATGTTTGCAAATGCGCGACGCGTATAAAACTCTAAACTAGTTTCTGGTATCGGTTCCAGGGGCACGGTGATGGGTCTGACGAAGACGCTTCCTCACTTGGTGGTCTTCGCGTTGCAGCTCTTTCTAAGGACGAGTTGCCTGCTAAGTATAATCGTCGCGTCGGCCAGCTTGATGGGTACGAAGAAGCATTTTGCCGTTACGTTTATTACGATCTGCTATATTAAATATCGAACATCTCGCAGGTGCGGCGATCGTGATGCTGCTAGTGCCCGATTTAACCAGATTACCGATGAAAGAATAGTTCATACTTTTGAGTATAAGAGAGAAGGTGTACTTTCTGGAACTGCGCGACTGTATTTTTCTCAAATAAACAAAAATCCCTTTATGCGCATCCTCCTTTCCCGTGCCGTTTATCGCCCTGGTGAACATTTTTCTCAGAACTTTTCGTATAATAAATTAGTTAATATAATTATAAATTATCACTTTTTTCTTGAACTCTTTTACCAGGGTGTTTACGACCGAGAAAACCTATTTCAGGAAATTTAGTCATAAATTTAATTTAATCATAGATTTTCATGGATGAGATTTTTTATTGGTATATTCTGGGAAATCTTTGAAATTTTATTTTTAAATTTAAATTCCATTTCTCTTTCGTCTCATTTTATATTTGTCAATCTCTTTTTTCCCGATAATATTGTTCCTTTAATCATTTTTTTTAATAATGCAACATCGATTAGCAATACATTCACGTATATTCTCGTGCTACTCATAAGTTTTTATTACAAAATTAATAATAGAAGATAATATATCGTCCTAAATTATGTTCAATCACCCTGAATTTTGTACTTCCAGTGAGTTTGATCCGAACAGATAGTTATATCCCATATTTTACTTCGTATTATTTCTTTTTAGTATTTTTTCAAATAAAAAAAATTATAATGGAAAAATTTTATTTCAAAACAGCATTAAAAATTCTCTACTCTTTTTTTATACAAATTGGAACATTTTTCAGAAATGCTGATAAAATTTAATTTCTTTTAAAATTGTATATGCAAATTCTGAAGTATTAAAACATTTTTAAGTTTCCTCATTCTATAATTTTTGAAGAGAGCTTATTTCAACAAATTTATTTTTCAGTATTTTTTTAGAAATCTTCATAAATTTAAAATACGAAAGAATTCTTGAATATGAGACATTGATGAGACTTTTTTTTTCAACACTGCAGTGTTGAACAATTGGTCAAATCGCAGTTATTTCCGAGTCTCGGATCTTGAAACATCAATTTAATATCCCGTCGAGCGGGTCTCGTAGAAGATCTTATTCTACTTTTTCCTAATGGGCCTACAACTCTTAGCGATCGCAAGGCTCTCGGCAGGGTTCTTCTCTATCGCGCGGCGAAAGTAGCACCGGGCGAGCTTTATGATCGGTAGCGTCATTCCGCGGCGCTTATAAATAAGGACCGTACGGTCGCGTCTTCCCGCCGCGCCTTCCCGTCTATTTTCGACGGGAACAGGAAGAGCGCTCGCACGCGAACGGTCGCGCATGCCCGCCTCCCGACGCGAGAGAGACTCTCGTCTTGGCGTCGCGACGCCTTTGCAACTCGTGCGTGTACTCAACACACACACACACACACACACGGGCATCCGCCGTAAATACGTACGGCGAATGCTCGTCACCGAAAATAATTCGGCGCGCTATCGTCGAAGTCTCGAAACGCGCGGCGCCCGACGAGCTTCTCGCTGTCGCGGCGAAGAGGCGACCTCGCGAGGTCGCACGAGCGAATTCCCGTCGCTTCAGAGGTCGTCGGTCGGCGAGGACGAAACGATCGAGAGTGCGCCGAGAACACGAATCTGCGAATTTCCGTCGTCTGGTGATCGAATGCAAAAATAAAGAGGCAGCGAAGGGCGTCGTTCTCACGTGGACGTAATCGCGACCGATTAATCGAAACGCTCCGTCGAGAAATCTTTCAACTACCGCGCTAATCATCGGTGTACGTACGTGGATGGTGGAAAGCAATACATATATTTCCAGTGTGCGTCAAGGGTATTTTTCGAAAGAAAGGGCCGGGAATAAATTTTTCAGAGTAAAAATAAAAAAAAATGAGAACGTTCTCAGGGCGTAGCGTCGCTCTCATCCCCGGATCCGGATAAAGCGACATGAAAGAAATTCGAGGGGCGGACCGTGACAAAGGAATCGTTCTCCGCGTAAGACAGAGATGCCGTGACCTACACAAAGAGATACTCAAACAGGCGACTTAACATTGTCGCAGCAAAGGGTATTTGTTACAATGAGGGCTAGTGAATTTTTTTTTTTTTTAATTCATTGAATCACGTTCGATCGAATAAGAAGAAATAAAAGAACCAGTGAAGAAGCTTAATGAAGCAATCGTACGAGAACCGTAGAACGCACAAGCCGTGATGAAGAGTCTCAGTGCTAAATAAATAAAGAAAGAAAGGAACGGACGTTTGTTCCTTTCACTTTTTGTGCTTTCCAATTCTCACCGACAGGAGGAAAAACGCGGACGGAGAAACGGCGGTAGTGCACATCCGAACCTATTACCGCGCGTTCGCTTCCCATAATATTTATACGATCGGATGTTTACGGGAGGAATCAACACTTCGCTTGTACCATCAATTTATAGATCGCATTTCCGTCTACCGGAGCGTACAGAAACAAATCTGACAAAGAACATTTATTATAGTACAAACATTTGGACAAAGATATTCGGAGATACCTCTTCGAGTAAACCGAAGTAAACGAAATATACCAGTGGCATAAAAGAACACGCAATAGAATTCTTATGATAAAAAAAAGAAACGCTTGACACACGTAATAATGATGAAATAAAAAAAAACAGTGATCGCTTTATGAAATATTCCGATATGTTACAATTTTGTCCTTTCAGTTTACTGTAAACAACAAAATACAAAGTAAAATTACCGAAACGTACCGCATACTCTCAATCTTGTTAGATTTTAATAAATAATTTAATTAATAACCGTCTTGCTCGTTTATGGATTTAATTATTCTGTAAAACAAAATTAATTTATAAGGAAAAAAAAGTAAAAACACTTGGATTCGAAAAGATACTCGATATTCAAAGGCAAATCGCTCGAATTTTACGGTCGGCGTAACCGCGTGACGACAAGTTGCGACGCTGTTTCGGTAAAGCCACATAAAAGATGACAGCGTCAAAGATGACAGCGTCGTTAAAGTCCCATAATTGTCATTCGTTAAATATCGCCCGTCACGTACCGCGGAGAAGCGTCTAGATCTCGCGTCTTCGCTTAGCAATTCGTCCGATGGCGAAGGATAATGCCCGGCCGACCGAGGAATCCGGTGCGCTCGAGGCCGAGAAGAAGCTCGACAGGTCGGGCTGCCCGAGTCGCCCGCGAGATCAGAGAGGAGGACCCAGGGTCAAGAACAAGCCCGAAGAGGGTCGACTCCCGACCCCGCCTCCGGATCCGCAGTGTCCACCTGCGGTTGCACTCGCATCACGGGATCATCGCTCGGGGGTAACATCCCGCGGACCCGAAGAGGAGGAGGAAGATCTCGCGGCTTACCTCGGCGAGCTCGGCGCGTCGCCGTTCGAGGGCCAATCGTTCGACTACGACACCACACCGAATTCAGCGACCTCGGCGATGGGCGGCGACGCGACCCCTTGCACCGAGGAGGCGTTCGAGCACCTGGACCGACTGTGCGCGCTGACGGAGCAGATCCTGGAGCTGCGTACACGAAGCTCCGAGTACTTTCGGCGCGTGCGGAATCTGGAGCGCGCGAAGGTGCAGCGAAATGCCAATCGGCGGCTGGAGATCGCTCTGGCGAACGGCGAGGAACTCTATCATGATTTCGTTGACGAGGACACCGGCTTCGCGGAATCGCTGCTGGACGCGATGCTGTCGAACTGCCGGGATGCCGCGTCCTCGACGCCCAGAAGGAACGAGCGTTCGGCCGTGCGATCGTCCGCGTCGTCGTCATCGTCGTCGTCGAGACAGCGAAGCCGATCGCTCGTGCCGGTCGAGCAGAATCTCGGATCGCGCCTGGTCGAGCAGACGGTCGAGGTAGATAAATGTGCCGCTAGGAATGCTAGTCGCAACGGTGGTCCGAAGGTGAGCAAGTGGACCAGGGTGAAGGCGGCCTTCAAATGGGAGCGCGCGTGCACGAACGATCTCGCGGACATCGCGGAATCGGAGTCGGCGCCGGCGACTACGTCCTCGCCGCCGACTACGAGGTATCTGCGAATCCCGGATGCAACCACCGCCGCCGGAAGCTGGAGCACCGGATCGACGACGCTCTCGCCCTGTACCAGCGAAGTCTCCAGCCCGTCTACCCCGATCGGCAGAGTATCGTCCGCGTCGTCGTCCAACGACGAGGTGTTTGACGGTGAGAACATATGCGGTCTACCGTTTTCACGATGCAGCATGCTAAAGTGGATGCTGCATTATACATTCATTAATTCAGAGGCAATTTGCTTCAGGATAGAAATTTCGAGACTAATATCGGAGTAGTTTTTAAATTAAGGATGTTTACGGATCAAAATTGTAAATTGATAATTATAAAAGCTTCTGATTAGCCACAAGAAGATTTTTGCTTAATAGAAAATATTATCAAAGTATTTTGTATTAAAAATACATAATAGAAAATATTATCGAAGCATCTTATATTGAAAGAACGAAGTTAATTTTAAATTTGGTAATAAATAAGTTCGATGACTGCTTTATAATAATTTGATTCAACAATATGGTATAAAGTAGATACTTGTGTCTTCTTTTATCAAAATACTAAAATACTATAGAAAAATGATCTTTCTACATGTCTACAATAATCAATAATTTTCAGTATACAGTGGAAGATAATATAACATCTTTTCAGATTCGCGCAAAAATGTCGTGAACTATCCGGACCGACAGTCGCCTTTCGTGAAGGACGATAAAAAAAGAGACGATCCAGATCGATACGGTCGATCGCTCGATCGCGACACTTCTGTCACAGAGAGCGTCGATTCCATAGAATCTCCTAGTGAGGTAATGTTAAAATGGGAGAAATCCCTCAATTTATTATAATTACAGCATGCTGCTAAAATTTTATTTTGCGAGCAATACAGATATCCCTCTATTTACGACCGGCATGCTGTAAACTAAAAGTGAACTATTATAGCGATTTATAATGAAACTGATTAAGCACTCGTTAACTAGTGATCCAAATTAAATATTAATTTTATAATACTAAATATTATACTAAGGATTATATTAGAAAAAAATAGTATTGTTTTTCAATTGTTGAAGCTAATTTGTGTTTAAGCTAAATATTAATTTTGTAATAACAAACATATTACGATTTATAATATTTAAAAACAATTTTTTTGTCACGTCCTAAGCAGAAGTCTATAATCGCGTTTAGTAATAAAATCATAATTTTATGTTTTATTTATAGTAAATATAAATACTATTTTTTCGACTTACGATCAATTCGACGAAAGTCTCGGAATGCAATCCCGTCGTAAGTAGAAGCATATCTTTATAGTATAAAGACGCAATTGCCAACATTTCATTGCCACGGAACGTCACGTCAGTTCGCGTCGCGAGAGCAGCTAGTTCGATAGGAACGTCTCGCGAAATTCCTTTTTCGCGACAGGCGAGTGGCGGTATACATACATACAAGTGCAGACTTAAAAATATCCGCGGCAACATGCGCGTGCCGAGCACGACCGCGCCCGTTGAATTTCTTTGATCAACGCATCGCGAGCGTATCCGTTAACAGACAGACAGTTCCATTCTGAAACGAATCTCTTCGAGACAGACAATCCCTAAATCACACTCGTATGTACATCTGTAACTGAGATTTTCTGTTGTTAACGATTATCGCGATAGTTATGTATTATTAAAGTCTCCTCCGATTCCCCGATGCAATTAAACGCAGGTCACAATATTTAATGTGCCGGAATATAATTTTTTATTTTTTCTTCTCCCAACCACAAAATGTTTTTATTGCTTTTCAAGATCCTTTTTTTGGCATTAGACACATTAATGAATGCACATTATTTGTTATTAATCACTGCAATATTCGTAAACGTATGTATTGAGAAAAAAAGCTGAAATATTAGCAGGTAAACTTATTGCGATGTTTTCTTCGACATTTATTGGTTATAAAAAAATTTGATTGCGATGGAGAAACATATATCTCTGCAAAATCTCATTTCTCTTATTAATTACTTTATTTAGTAAAAATACTTTAATTACTTTATTTAATAAAAATAAAATTTTATTTTGCTATATCTAAAGATTTATTTCAGTGAAATAAATTTATGTTCTATAAATAAGTTTTTAAGTCTTTTCCTCTAAGCAGATTCTCTATTTTTTTTTTTTTCAAAGAAAAAAGACGATGGAAATTTTCATTTGATTATTGCGTGCAATTTTTGCATTTCCTTGACCAGGCTAATCGCGGTAAACCACTGATTCGCATTATATCGGATGCGGATGCGGCAGTACATGCTGCGAGCGGAAGCGGGAAAGATCCGGAATCGCCGAAGAGACCGATGCCGATTCTGACGATCACGATACCATCGAACGAGGAGGAAATCAGAAGCTTGTCCTCCCCCGAATCGATGTCTCCTCTTCCGTCGAGCGCGCAGGATTCCGGCGGAAGCTCGCCGCAACGTCCCCGAATGCGACCAGACATTTTCTACCTTAAGGAATTCAAACGACAGGTAGTGGTTTTCAAGTGGTTTTCAAGTGGTTTTCATGCGTCTGGCGTTCGCAATCCCCTATATTTTCATATTTGTTGTCGTCACTCTTAAATATAGACTTAATGGTCGCGTCGAGAAAAAACCGACGCCGCGCACAGTGTTGATCGAAATTAAAACAAAATTTCTATCTTCACGTTTGGGGACGCGTCGCTGCGGCATTTGGAACGAAGCACATCGATTTGTCTACGAAAAAAGAAAATAATAAAAATAAAACTAACGATGTAAATAACGCCGAAATTTCCCCGAATTCCGCGGCGACGCTTCCTCTTGCCAGACGTTTGTCACGGGCGACGTCCGTGACATGCAGAATATGTTTTCTTCCAGTATTCGACGATCGAGGAAGCGGTAACGCCAACGCCAAAGATACAACAGCAAGATTCGAAATGGAACAAGGTCAGACGCGCCTTTCTGACAAACGCCACCTTCAGCGTTCCTCCAAGTCCGATTAGATTGATCGCGCCGCAATCGTTCCCGAACGATGGTGAGAATTCGATGAAGCTTTTCAGAAAACGCATCGCGCAATCTATCAGAGTTAACATTAATAATGGTATAACCGTGGAAGGAGCTATTAATTCAAAGAACTTAATTTGTAACGTACATGCTGTACAGAGTTGGGTAGTAACTAATTAAAAAGTTAAATAGTTAATAGCTTTTGACGTAACTTAGTTTTTAATAATCTAATTTTTAACTTTAATTATTTTTTAAACATAAATTTCAATTTATTAACTTTTTTTCCAAATTAAAAATTTATCTATGTAAAGGCAAATTAAAAAAAAAAATAATGTATATTTCTACATAAAAATAATATTTCTTTGTTATTTCATATAAACTTAATTTACACATAAAACATTAAATTTGTTTGGTGATCTATATTCTAATTGCTTTGAATAATCTAACTTTAAAAACTTGCGAATTTCTAATATGAATAAAATTTCTTTTCGAAATTAACTTTTAATTTGACTTAAGTTGATATAATCTTGACGTAACTTTTAACTAGTTGGTTTTTTATTCGTGCAACTTTTAATGTAACTAAATTAATTTTATAAGTCATTAACTTTAACTTAATTTAGTTAAAAAAATATATTAACTTACCCAACCCTGGGGTTTCTGTTTAATTAGATCTTTAATTAGCTTTTTAAAAGGCTAGAAAAAATTTCAAGCCCTCCAGTTTTAAAATCCTGTTTCCTCACCTAGTAGTTTTATTATTGATTCTTGCGAAGTCTTTCACACTTTTCTGCCATAAATCTTCAGTCAAAGGAAACATTATGTGCGTATAACCGTCTTACAAAGGCACGCGAAGATAAACGATTCTGTTTCGCATTTATTTCTAAAGTTTGAAATAGCGGGGTCGACTCTTTCAAATTGTGTAAAATTTCAAGAGATCTAATTAATTAAATAACTGATTGAATAAAACAATTAAAATTAATTTTTTCATTTCACTTATTGGTGTTAGAATTGCATTTCTAGAGTTTGTTTAATAGCTTGATCATGTTGTTTGTCTGTTTCTCAATTGTTCTTCTGCGACTTCTTCGACTTCTTCAGCTGGACGATACATTTTTCCAGATACTTTAAAAAATTGGCAGTTTTTTTACAGTTTATCTGCATCGTTTCCCGCGCCGTCGTCTCGTGCGCTCTCAGGATCGTTTCGCGAAACTTGGCGATCTCCTTGAACTTACGACGCGCTTCCTCGTTCATCCAATCAAGCGTTCTCGTCGCTTCGTCGAACTGTGTCTTCGTGCATTTCGTGAGATCGGAAGGAAGACCGTGCTTGCGACACACGACGAGACGTCTCTCCGCGTTCTCGACGCAAGTCAACACATCACTTCGCAATTTCTTCAGCATAATCGCAATGCGCTTCTCGTTTAGATCGATCGCTCGTTCCAGAGCATCAAAAGATCGCCTTATCTCGTCATTGAGTAATAACGTTTCCTTTCGCATCCAGCAGCCGTAAGAAACGTCCAACTTAATTATTTCGTCCAACTTTTTCGTCGTCTTCTCGAAGAAATTCTCCAGCTGAGTCGCACGAACGGCCTTGCTGCTGTCCAAACGACTCTTTACATCGTTTGAAATCAGTTGCGACTCATCGTCCACGAATTTTATCAAATCTTTAATACGGAGCTTTAGGGATTGTCGCGTCTTTATATAAACGTCACCAGCTGTATCTGCCTTGCACTACAGTTTATGAAATAATGTTCATAAATGACATGATATTATAATCGTTAGATACTCTGAGAAAGTTTTTAGAAGGACGAAAGTCTATCTTTACAAAGCAGCCTTTATTAAATAATTAAATACTCGAGACTTACGGCCTCTTAATTTTTTTATCGACAATTGATTAAATTCTTCTTAATAAAAAATGATTTTATATAAATTATTGAAGGATTTATATAGTATAAGACATGTCATTTTCAAAATTTGCATTTAACCTATTTTCATTGCAAAGCAAGTTTGATTAGAAACAGAGTGAAATTAAATAAATTGCGATTTACTTTAGGCTTAGGCTTGGAAAACAACTTTTTACAGCAGAGTTGTACGAACGACGGTTTCGGGCATTGCTCGAGCTTCTTCCGGTATTGTTCGGGGGTTAAACGAATCTTATTCTCTGTCCACTCAATAAATTTGCCTTTTCGTGACACTTTCTTACTGAAGTGAAGAATGGGTAACGAATTTCTCGCAATATAATTCAGAATTTGACGGCCCACTTGAAAATTTTTTGCCAACATGCCACTCGCACTATGTGTCACATGTTGCTCTTGTCAAAACGAAATAAAAATAAGTAGTGAGCAACAGTGGGTATATACGCGACAAACAAAAGACACTGATTCTAATTAAAAAAAATATATATATTAAAGTCTATTCAAAGCAAAAATACACATTATCAAACATTAAGAATGTAATAAAGGATTTTCGAAGACACTAACGTTTTTGTGAATAATTCATGCTCGTTGTCTAATCTAATGCCTGTCATTAAGCTTCCATAAGCTCTTCTATTTCTAACTTTAAGTTTTGCTTGAGAAACACGACTAATCCGCGCGAAAGAATCGCAAAGATATCTCTCGACTGTTCTGCACGTTTGTTACGCGCTTCTCGTCGCCGCATAAAATGTCTTCGTTGTAAACGCAGATACGCGCCGAGCTCGCAGCTGTAGCGAAAGCGTCGAGGATCTCGGTAAAACCGTTGCAGGTACCAACAACAACGGCAACTATCGGGAAGCGCGCAGAGATTATCAGGCGCTGCGGGAGAAGTTCGGCGCCGAGTTCCATCGGAAGCTGATCGAGTGGGAGCGGCTGAAGGGCGGTCCGCAGAACGTTCGCAACGGCCTGCCGTTGAACGAGGAGCGGCTCGCGCCCGAGTTTCGGAAGAAGCTGCAGGAATGGAAGCGAGCGAAGAAAGGTCGTCGGTCCAGCGCGGCCATCGAGCAGCAGCGCGTCAGCCGTCGACGGTTGACCGACTGGCAGCTCTGGCGCACCTCCTCGAAACCTGAGCCCAGGTGTTACGGCGTACGTTGAATCTCGCGAGCAATCGCGTATAAAAATAACAAGTATCTCGAAAGACACTGAAAAAAGAGCCTTCTTTTGAGGCGAGTTTTCTCTTTGCGATTTTTCGCAACGTTCTTAATTTCTTTTTTTTTCAATTTTTTCGTAATTTTTTAAATATTTTTTTCAACATTATCCGTACGATAGAAAAATCAGAGCTCAATCGGCTCGCGCGGAAGCTGCGCGAGTATCGGCAGCGCGGGCAGCTTCGGCAGCGATGGGAAGCAGCATCTCTGCGAAGATTTCATCAAGAGGATGGAGGCATGGAGGAGGATGAGCGAGGCTGCCTGTCGAAGCGACAGACCGAAATCACCGACGACGATGAATCGTGTTGCGTCCGACATCGACGAAACGGAGTTTCTCGCTTTGGAAAAGCTGCTGTTGCTATTCGGGCAAAGGACCAGGAAGGAACTTCGAGAGAGTGATGCGAGGCAGCTGAACGATTGCTTCGACGGCGACTCGAGGTAAGAAGTTTTATTGATTAAATAAAAACTTTAATTTTCTCGTCGTGAAAAGCACAATTTTTAGATTTTTCGCTGTAATACCTTTATTAAATAAAATATGGAAGCTAATCGTGCTTTGCAAATTATATTGAGCTTTTCGGTCGATTCAAGATTCATGGCTGCATCTCGAGGCGACGAAGTGTTGATCCGTACGTCAGTTGGCTCTTACCGTTTTGAGGGTATATCTCGAGAGTTTACGAGAAAGCTGTACGACTGGGAGAAGTACCGCGGGATATCACCGAGATCCTCCACGTTCCGCCTCTTGGGGCCGGGCTACACGCCGTTCGCGCAAGATTCGGACGAAGCTGCATTGGCAGAACCAAGTACGACGAGTAAAGATAAAATAATTTTGAGAAAAAGACTTAATAAACTGAAGCTACTAAAATATTATTATTCGGTACTTGCAGACAAGAATGCATTCCACTGGACTCTAAAACGATCCAAGTCTGACGGCAGCATCTTCGAAGGTAGCCTTCGTGACGAATCGTTCACGCTACGTCGCTCCGCGAGTCTCCAATCTCTCACTTCTGCGGACAAGCTCGAAGACGATACACGGATGGACATTTTGCCGGTATCTAGTGAGTATGCTAACGTTGCAATATTCTCAAACTATCTTACATTATTAGCTAATCGCAATCTAATTTTCAAAATTGTGATTTCATATCGTTGATTATTTATAAGAATTTTATACCTAATTTTATTATGTTTTACTATTTTTCACTTCTGCTAACTCTCACGTTTGATTTGTCTTGAGCAATTTTTCATTAGTTATTAACGATTCATTCTATTTATTTGTTGCAGATAATTCGCAGAGGATCAAAGATCCAGAGGATATAGCGGTGGAGGACTCCGAGCCAGAGGCGATGATCGTCGATATCGAGGACGTTATCGAGGAGACCGCCAGTCCCTTGACAGGAGTACAACCCCATCAAACGCCGGTGTACTCCGTCGCGGCTAGCGAAACAACCAGCATCGCCGTTCCTCTGGGCACAGTTACATCGAGCCACGAGCCCTCGCCAGTGTTTCTGGTCAAGACCGAAGGGGATGAAGACTGCGAACGATGGAATAGCGGGAAACTCGAGTCGGAAGCTTTCTCGAGAGAGAACAGTCCAAGTCCGGAATACTTTCCAGGGTCCGATGACTGGCGCGAAAAAGCGACGTCTTTGGACGAGGACAAGCCGAGCTGGGAGCCGAGCTGGTGCAAGGAAAGCAAGGAAGACAACGACTCCGCGGGTTGGACCGAGAAGAAGCGACGCTCGATTCCGGATTCCGGCGATTCTGTGAAGTCCGATCGTTCGATCGGATGGAATCGAGACACTTGGGACGAGTCGGGCGACGAAGCGAATAGGTAAACTAAACCCACGAATCATCTCCTTAAAAAGTGATCACTCTTTGACAATCGTGTGAAGAATCGATGATGTGTTTTCAGAGATTCGACAGAGCTCGAATTACACTCTACACCCACTTGCGAGAGTAAAAATGATACAAGAAAACAAGATTTTTTTGGTAAAATATTGAAGATATATTATATATCAGGATGTATTATGTATGTGTTACTAATTTTAAAGATTTAAGTCTTTACACAGTAAAAAATAAAATGTCTCAGAAAGTTCACTCTAAATTTTATGTTAAAACTCTTAGTTTGAGTTATTAAGTTAAAATAACTTAAAATAAGAGTTATTTTAACTTAACTTTTGAGTTATTTCAACATAACATTTTTAGAGTGGACTTTCTGGGACATTTTATTTTTTACTGTGTAATAGTAATTCGATAGTAATTTTTTCTTTTATTTTGCGACGTTTTCTAAGTTTATATTTTCCGTAAACCGCGTGTGTCTCAGAAGGCAAGCAAAGATATATTACTTTCCCTGTTTTACGATCTTCTATTTCAGAAAGTGATAACGTCAGATCTACGGACTTCGCGAAGAGCCTCGAAACCTCATCGACGGCTTCGAATGCGGAAGAATTTATGGTACATTTAAAATTAAAGCTCCATCTTACTTTAATCTTACTTTAATTTCGCACGTTGCCGTTTTTTCACCTAACTTCTCGCTATCGCTAGTTAAAATTCGCAAGACACTCGAGTCACTGCGTTGAGGCTCAAACTTTTTGGAGAAAAGTAAGTTTTATCATAGCGCAATTGAAATTAGAGTCCTGTCGGTACAACCAGGACCCACCGCACACGTGCAAGGGGATGGACGAGACGTGTCAGGACGAGACGTGTGAGGAGAAGCTCGAGGATCTAGCGGACGAATCATCGAACAACGAGGGCACGAGCGACGCAAAGGACCTCCAGGATGACGAAGGCGACGACGAGAAGGCCAAACGGGGCGAAATAATTCTCAACGCGGATTTTTGCGCGTATCAACTAACAAGTACGGTACCATCGTCGGGCTGCTGCGATTCCAAGGAAACTTCACTGAAAATATCGAATTTGAAGTTAGGTAAGTCCATGTCTTTCTTTGATTTTTAAATTATATCTTTTGTTTTTACTAGAATCTTATAATTCTTCTATCACAGACGATAACAAAGATGCATCGGAATGCGGCGGCGTCGATAGCGAAAGCGAGGCTTCGGCGCATTATGAGAGTTGCGGTTCGCCCGAGTTGCAGACCGACGCGGATCGGCATTACGAGATTCTCACGTTTAAAACCGACACGTGCGGCGATACGATGGACAATGGCTTGTACGAGCCAGTTGATTACCACGAAACACGCGGCTCCTGCTACGATAGCAGAAGCAACTGCGTAAAGGAGATTTCTTCGTCATCGAGATTGACGGAAGTGAAGAAGGCAAATCTACTGGAAACTTCGAGAGATCTCCTGATCAACTCGACCGTTCAGACTGTCCCTGTAACAATCTCGAGGAACAACGATGCGCGCTGCTTAGAGAGAATTCTTATCAACGAGGAAACCTTGAACAAGATCGTTGTTCCCACGGCGTGCGCGGAAAACGAGACGAGATCTACCGAGAAAATTCGAAATCGTTTTGCAAGCATGAATCGCACCGATGAGACCGCGGTCGTCAACAATCACGCGTCTAAAAGAGTAATTCGCGATCACGAAGTCGAGAGCGTTAAAAAGGACGGTTCTTCTACTAGAAACGTCTTCGTGAAGACGAAGCGCATGATCTTCGGCCCGTTTCGGCGATCGGAAGACCGACCGTCGTCGAGAAAGCAGAGCGACAGCTCCATCGACGGCCGGCTTCCACGTTCGTCGAAATCCAAGAGTAAATCTAGATCGGCGTCGCCGAAATCGTGCCGACAGGACGCTCTGCTGCGGGTTTCGCTGTCGCTGCCGTGGCCTCTACGCTCCACGTCGAAGGAGGGTGAGATTACCTCCAAAACTGAGTCCAGGAGAAACTCGGAAAGCAAGGCGGAAGATGCGACAACGATCCAGGACAAAAATTCATTATGCGAAGAGAGTAATGTGGAAAATAAGAGACTAAACAAGCAACTAAGTAACAAAGAGCTACCATTTATTGACGTAGATGAAGAAGAAAATTGTCCATCAGATACAGAGTTCGCGACCGCGCCGATAAACGCGTGCTCGATCGCGACACGAATTTCTGAGCAACGGGAGAAATCAAAATCAACAATGATCGAGCGGGATCAAAGCGTACGTCGAATGCGAGGTGAGCTTAAACGCGGTCAGACGCAGGACGATGCAGAACGCGACAAGATCGAGAATAGTCAAGTGCAATTCGATGGAAAGTACAACAGGGGACGAAGTCTCAGCCAGAAGCGAGAAGAAGGATGGCGAGAGGAGGTGAAATTCGGTCGAAAACAGGACGAAGCGAGGCAGCAAACAGGACGAAGCGAGGCAGCAAGACGAGAATCACGCGAGGAGCGACGCGGTACCGTCGGATCTGATGCACAAGCTCAGAATACTTTCGGACGCCGCGGCGAAGAGGGAAGGTCGCGCGACGACAGCGGAATCATCCGTGGTCAACAGTTTGGAGTCGCGTTCCTCCAGGATACGACGCGCCAAGGAGAGCTTCCTGTCGCGGCGGGGCGGTCCTTTCTGTCGCTCCGAATCGACGGATGCTATCGCCAGCTCCGAAAATAATCCTTGGAGGCGAACGTCGACGACTCGGATATCGACAACCACGGAAATGTCGGGGCCGAGCGAGATCGCGATGAACTCGAGATCTGCTTCGATCTCGGGAAAATCGGAAGACATGAGAAAACGAGAGGAAGCAACGTCGTCGACCGCGGAGAACGAAATCGTTTCTCCGATCGAGGACAAGATCGACGCGCGCCAGGTAGAAGAGCAAGCGATCGACGTTGCCGTTCGATCCGATTCCCTTGTGAAATCGGCGAGCGCCGGCATGATCAATGTGGATCCCGACACGTTCGATCGTTTGGTCACGGTCGATCGCGGATGTGAGTCTCTACCGAGGGCCATTGCGAAGCGCCGCGACTCCTCGAGCCCGCTGGCGAAGATTGTCGGCAAACTGAAGCTTTCGCGATTGATTCGCGCCCGGAACGTCGACGGAGGTAGCATGAGCACGATCACGACGTTGTGCAGACAGAGTCTGCTGATCGATATGAGAAATCGACGAAGTAACGAGCGGGAGATTGAGAACGATCCGGTTGAGGATGATACCGATGACGACCATTCGGGGGAATCTTCTAAGACGATTCACGAGTGAATCCGTTCTCTAATCGAGATTATTTACGTCGTATTCCAGGTGTTTGTAAATTTTTTTTAAATCTGTCTCTTAAGTTTGCGCTTTGGTCTTATAACAACGTAAAGGTATTAATCAGTAATATAATAGCCTACGAGATAATTAGAAAGTATAGCGTGTAATTAAATGTTTTAAAAAAATTGTATTTGTTAATTAAATCGCGTTTACAATAAAGAGAATAACACGTTTAACTTTATGAAGGACGTGCACTATGATGTTAATTAAACTAATAATTAAAAGCTCAAATAGAGCAAATAGAGCACACATCGTCAATGTAAGATAATATCTAAGTTTCGCTCTCTCATTTTATTTATAAATTCTTCCAATTGGGATATTAAGGTTTAGATAATTTATTTATTAACAAGAACGTTGAGCATTACGATATTAAAAAATTTATTAAATTATACGCGATTAAAAGAAAAAAAACTTGCAAATTAAGGGAGTTAATAAGTAACAAGAAACTAATTGTTAATTAGTTAAAAAAAACTAATTATTAATTCTAATTATTACATATTAAATCAAGCAAGAAGTCGTGTCTTTTTTTTTTTAAACAATGCTCGTGCAAGCACCGTATCTCCCTTTCTTCCTCCCAAATAGCAAACACAATGAGACGACGGTTACGGGTATAGTGTTTGATTAAACGGGATTAATGTCCCCGGGGCGATCTCAAGTGGCGAGGGGAGAGCGAGGGGAGATGAGGCGCGTGTCGCGAGCGCGTGCCTCCCCGAAGTCGCCACAGCTCGATTCTCCCTCACCCCTTCGCCGTCCCACGTGCTTGCCCTCTCGAGCCCGCTCCTCCGGTCGGGCCGACCCTTCCGCGTCGCGGAAGCCCTTTCCACGTGGAACCGGGAGAGGATCGGAACCGTCGAACCGTCACTCGATCGTATTAAGCGGATTTCATTTGGCCTCCAAACGATCGTGCAAACAAACCGCTCGACCGACGTCAGCGACTCGCTTTCGGTTCGCGTATCGACGACGGGAGTGCCATGGGAAGAATGTTGATCTCCGACAAATCGACATCCCTTGGGACACCGGGCATGCAAACTCGCGTTTACGTTTCGCTGAGTTTTAATTTTCTTCTATGTACATATACGTGTGTATCATAAACGAAACGTTTAATTTTCCTCCGTGAGTGTCGCAAGGAAACGTTTATTGATGGTGATAATAATGACGATATAAGTCTACTTGTGTTTATAAATAATAGCATCGAAAGAATACTTTTATAATCAAAGATAATTATTTAAAAAATTTATGAAACGGTTTTGACAATATCAAGGTTTACTCAAGTATCTAAAAATTTAACTATAATATACAGATCTGAAAATAATTTAATTATGCTGGACTCTTAAAATGATTATATACGACGCTCAAGCTGGTTGCTAGAATGTCAAAATTTTTGCAGCATTTATCATAAATAATTATTTTGACCCAAAAAAACTACTAACTAAATTTTTAAATAATTTAGGAAACTGTTTTTTCCTTGTATTATGGTAAAGGAAAATTATATCATTGCATGAAAACTTTGAGAGCAATACACTAGGAAAAAAATTATTAAGTTTTAATAAATATTTGTTTGAACAATTGCAATAGAATATTTACTAGATGTAAATCAATGTTTATTTAGTACAAGAATCACTAATTAAATTTAACCATCATTTTTTTATTGAGTAAATATTTATGTACCGTAAGTAAATATTTCACTGCAATTATTCAAACAAATATTTATTGAAATTTAGTAGTTTTTTTTCTCAGTGTATTAGAAAAATAGTATTTTGCCCACATCTCGTGTATCCTTCGATACTCGGAGATAATCGAGGAACGAGGACATTAAAAAGATGACGAGATATTGTATCTTCTGTGGGGTGGGACCGATACGTCGGTTCGAAACGCGTTGGGAAAAGCGATCGCAGGTACAGAATCCTTCGCCGATTTACGATTTGAGACGCGCGAACGGCGGGATCATCGACGCACAGGGCACAATGGGCGGTCGTGTTGCTCGTTGCCTTCTCCAGGATCGAGCTGTCCGTCTACCTGCGCCTATAATCCGGAAGCGTTCGCGGGAGCACGCACGAGCAGGCACGTTGTAAGAGATATTACATCGTGGGATCGCAATGTGATTTCGTACATCTCTTCGTACGAAAAGGAGATCGCTCCCCTTCCCTTTCTTCTTAGACAATACGCGCGATCGACTTCCGTCGGACCACCCGGACGCGGCTGTGTGTGCGACGATTTTAGAGCGTCCCCTGCGATACCCTGTTGAAAGGGATCAGGAATTACCCTTCTGCATTTGTCGAGTTTAATTTTCTATTGCGCCCGTATATTTATATAACGTTCGTGACTGACTTCTGCATCCGCGATTGAGAGTCACTCCGTACATTTATTCATTTCTTCGTCTCTGCCTTGCAAAATGGAAACGTTTTCCCCGCGAACAAGCTCGAGTGAGTTCGCTGAATGTATTATGCAGCAGACTCGAGCCGGAGCGAACGTTGCAGAAGGCACGTTGCACGTTTGCGACTTGGTCGCGCGAGCGAATGCCAGCAAAACGTCGTCGAAGAGAAGCGGCTGATTTATGTCCACCGCGGTTGGCACAGGAGTAATTCCGCCGCGACGAGTGCACAAGTAAATGTATACGTTGTTTATCTTCTCCCACGTGGCCGGGATCTCATCCTGCCACGTGTCTCAATGCCTCTCATTTCCAACGAGATCGATTAAAAGTGCGAAATATTTATATTGAATGATTGTTCGACTTTTTAAAGTCAATGCTCCAAAATATTACAAAATACATACAGAAAAGCACATAACGTAAATTACGTTTTACGTAATTTGAATTACGTAAAACTTGTTTCAAATATTTCACAAGTTTATATCTCGTCAAATCTATCACAAGTTCATCGTAAACATGAAATTTATTCAAAATATATTCTAAATCCTAATAATTTAATATTGTATTTTAATCAAGAATCTTAAGTTGAGACAAAAATTCGATTTACTTATTATTCTAAATTTTCTTCAAAAGTCTTATAACATTCTACAAAAAAAATGAATTTTTCTTTTTTTAAGTACACAATAATGAGTTTTTCTAAAATTTGTGATGAATACATTTTAAAAGTGTTATCAAGAAAATATTCTTCATTAAAGATAACAGTTACTTAAAAGAATAAAGATAATTGAGTAATTTATTTTTTAAAAGTAAAACTGATTGATATGTAGAAGCTTTATTTTTAAATATTAATTTATTTAAAATATATGAATCTTGTGATTGATAAGGTTTAAGAAAATTTTTTTACTGATATTTGAATTAAAGATTAAATCCCAGAGATTCTACACATACAATATTAAATAAATTAAAGCTATGTTATGTATCCTATGTATTAAACATTTTAATCATTATTTGCAAAACTGTAATGAACAGAAGCCTTGTCTTCAGCTTTCTGAAAAGATAAAAAAAAGTTTAGGGTCCCTCCCTTCAATCCTTAATTAATATGGCTTGAAGAGCAATTCAACTAGCCAAGCGCAACGAAACGCGCATTTCCGCCGCATATTTCGTCGCAATCCCTAATTCCAGTCGCTTAGGTATCTCATCCATAAATTACTATTCAGTCTGTCCGGCTATGGCTGCGAAGAAGAAGGGGCAAAGAACGGGGCCGAGAAGGAGACACAGGTGCTGCGGAGACGCTGGCTGCCGAATGCGCGGTCTGCGCGGACAAATTTCGACCGGCCGATCGTGGTTATCGCTCGATCCGGTCGCGAGATTGCACCGTCTCGACGCTTAATCCCCGCCGCCGCCGCGCCGCCGGTCCCGGCGATCTCGTTGCGATGCGGTAGCCCGATCCCAATCCCGAGGACCGAGATATTCGGTTGCGTATTCGGCGCGCGCGTTAGACCGTCTTTCAAATAAAGCAATCTCCAAGATCAGACAACGACGCGACGCGACGCGGCGGCGTTTGTCCCTTTATCCACCGCCCCTTCGTTCGCAACCCCTTCCCGCGCGATCGCGAAAGTAGCCACTGGCCGCTGGATGCAGCCGGACTTACCCTTTGTAAGAAAACGAAGCCTGCTGACAGAGCGAAGGTGGTAGTCGACTCCGCAGAATTAATCGCCTCGGAGAATATTTACGTTCTCTCGTCCAAAAAGGCCTGTCCCACCTCCCTCTTTCTCCCATGATGAGGGTCCCTCAGTATTTCTCCTCCTCTATAGGAGGAGATCCTCGCGGTTAGATGAGACCGAGAATCGGTGCTTCGCTACAACCACTTACGGTAGCTTGATCTTATCACGATCGAGACCGCAGCGGGGGCGAAAGAAAGTTAAATGCTACGCGATGAGGCGCGAATCGCGCATACTCGAGTGCGATTAGCTTCCTGAATATTTTAATTCATATGTTTTGTAGCGCGATAAAAACTCTTTGAAGAGCCGCCAGAGAGTGCTATATTAATAATTTTAGATTTTAAAACTCTGGAATTTCGAACTTTTTAAAATAATTTATATATATATTTATTTAATGTGTAATAACTTTTATATGTATTCAATGTAATAATTCCTGCTAAAGCGGAATTGTAATTAAGCTTGTTAGCTACAGTTACAACGAATATGTGAAATATGAAGAAAAATAAATTTTTTATTATCGGAAATGTAATAAAGCAATTGGCAAAACGCGCTTCTTCGAGAAAAGGGATGTTGCTGTACAAGTTAGCACTTGGGATCTACTTTTCTCGACGTTCTGGTTGAAAAGGACGTTCAAGCGCGGTGGGTTTGCACACGGAAGTTTGCTCTATCCCCGAAACGGCGTTAAATGCGAAAGGGCGAAGGCACTTCTATTGCCACTGGAACACTAGCCGGTTTATGATTCCCCAGCTGTTTACTTAGATGCCGCATTTCTTCTTTTACCGGTATCCCCAAATATTTCATATTTATCTAACTTTTGCGGTATCCAGAAGTTTACGTTCACATGTTTTCTTACGCGAAACTTAGAAGCCGAATTTCATAAAATTGAAGCAATCTAATTCTTTAAACAATTAAGGAAGCGAATTATACTCTTACGCCTATCAATGTACTGTATTATATTTATCAATCGTAGTTTAATGGCAAACGTGTAATAAATTGCCAGTAAAATAGTTATTCTTCCTGAAAGATTTTTCGAGAAATTAAATGTTTTGGAAAATCGTAACTTTACGCGCAAAATAACGAGAGTCGAGATTTATGGCACATCGTTATGATAGATGAGAATAAAATAAAGAGAAACGTAAATGTAACTTCTATCAAAATACTAGAATCATAGAAAAAAGTATATTGGGTGATTCGGATAAGCTATAGCTTGCTGAGCGGGTTCAATATCTAAAACTAAGGAGATTTGAACAAATTCAACAAAGAAATTATGTCTGAAAACAATAAATGAAGTGTTAGAGCAATTAGTTTTTTGCTATAAAAAAATTGGTAATGTAACCAGTTTTCTTCATTACGGCAGTAAAAGTACGTACCACCTTAGCTAGAAGTTTTGTTAAAGTTTTAATCGACATATTAGATTGATTTTCGCAGAAGATTGTCTCGCTGTGTTAACAAATTTACTACGCTATTTTAACAAATGTGATTAGTTGCGCTGTTAAAAATCAGCAGCAAACTTTAATATAATGTGACGGAAGCAAATTTCAAGCAGGTTCATTAAAAGACATTTAGTGTTCTCAAAAGTACACTAAATTCCATACATGTACTTTTCAGTTATGAATACATTAACATTACATTTAATGTACTTTTAATGTTTAACTTAAAAATACATTGAATTTCATGACATTTTTAACAATATATAATCGCAAAATTTAGTCAGCTATAAAACTTTGCTATTTTAACATAGAAAACTGTCCGTATATTACGACTATGGATCTGCTAAAACAGTAAAACTGTTAGCTGTTTTAACAAATCTTTTTTATTCACAATATCAAATCATCGTCAAATTTATTTTTATTTGCAAGAAAGAGCTGCTACGCAGAAACATTATCTTCTTCGTTATAAAACAGGGATTCGTGATCCTGCAAATTTTGCTAAGCAAAATTTGAAAGCTTCATCCGTTGGAAGAAGAATAGGCTGAGAACGTGTAAAGTGCACACGCTGAACGCGTGAGAAGGAAGAAAGGGAAGGAAGGAGTCATCGCCGAAGGAAGAAGTCTGCAGGTTCTCAAATTGCGATGAAACCGGGCACCGACGCGTCGCGCGGGTTTCATATAACGACCGGACCACCGATGATGGTGCTGCCCGTCTCTTTTGCTTCTTCGACGGATACTCATCCATCCATCGACCCCGACGCGCTGGCGAATTCTTGCTCCACGGAGCTGCGTGCACGCACGAAAAATGGATCGACGATCAGTATCCGACGTATGGAGGACAAATGCGCACGAAAGATGACGATAAACGTTTGAAAGTACGAGAAACATTACGGAAAATGTTAGATCTATAATCGAAATAATTTCAAATATTACATGTGATACAATATAACGCAGTGGTAGACATTTAATGGTTGCAGGGGTATCATTGCAGAACATAGTTATCATAGAATAATTTTATTTTGTAAAAATACATCGCGTTTTCAGTCTCGCAGGAAGTATAACATATAGTTATATGTCGTATTAAAAATAAATTATCGTATACACAGTTTAGCGGGCGATATGGTACAGCGCTTAAGACTAACTAACTTAACGATCTATGATACAAAATTTACAGATCTATTTACACACGTATCGCTAATATTCTGTATAGCTGTTATCGGCTATTATCACATTTTCCAGTATTATGCAGTTCCTATGAATACGTAATAGTTTCATGAATTTGAAAAATGTCGAATGTGTTGAAACCTGTAGAAAGTACTGGTAAATATTATCGAACTTACGTAATTTCAAAGCGATAGAAACATAAATTGACGAAACAATTACTCATCCAATTTACATATACGAGTTACATGTATAAACAATTTTTTCATTTAAAGGCACACGTCTCAGATGCGATAATATCAGCCGTATTAAAGTAATGAATCGTTCTCCAAAGTTCTGTGTCGGATTTGTCAGAGTTAATCTACCGTTTTCTAATCAAGTTAGTTTTCACGCAGGGCTTACGTTCGCCGTTTTAGCTGCAGCTGTTTTAATCGTGACGGTGACTAAATTAATGTCGAAAAGAAAAACTCGCGAATCACGTGCTCGCGGACCCTCTCGTTCAGTCAGTTTCTCTTCGTCGAGTTTAGCGAACTTGTTGGCTTCCGGTATCGCGGCAAACGCACTCTCTCTCCTTCTCAGCTTCCGCTTCTTCCTGCTCGCATCTCTTCCCTATCCTCACTGCAGTAGATCGTAAAGCGCGGTGATGTAGGATTGAGCCATCTGCAGCGTCTCGTATTTCGATAACTGTCTATCGTTGCCCAGAGACGGTAGATAAGTACGCAGCCTGTCGAACGCCTTGTTCAGATTCTGCATCCGTCTCCTCTCGCGCGCGTTCGCTGCCAGTCGGCGTTTCCTCACGATGGTCGAGTTGACGTACTTGCCCCTCCTGCGAGAATCGCGCCCGCCGGAAGTGATGTGCGCGTTCTCCTGATCCGCGCCTCCGTCGCTGATGCCGTCGTCCGCATCCTCCTCGCTGTCACCGTCCAACGTCCGGTCGGACAAGCCGCTGCTGCTGATGCTGCCGTGACAGGATCGCGTCTTGTCAGCGTCCAGGTTGATGATCGTCTCCTCGGCGTCCTCGCGCTCGCCGTCCAGATTGATCATCTCCTCGGCCACGAGGTGGTGATCCATCGCGTTGACGCGCATCCGCTTGCTCCCAATGTTGCTCAGCCCGACGGTTGTTGATGATCCCCTCTTCGTCACACTCCTCTTGTCTTTGATGGTCGAACCCAGCAGTCGATACGTCGGCGGCGCGCTGTTGATCGTTTCCGGCTCCGACGAGATCGACAACGTGGTGGCGGGGCTGACGGAGCGCAGACTGGCGGTGGGACTCGGGGTGTGCCAGCCGTCGCTGCAGTTGCTGCTGTCGTAGACGAGGGCCTGCGGCACGGCGAGGGTGCTGACGGGCGGCAGGCCGACGATCGCGGTCTTGCTCGTTGTCTTCGCGTAACTCGGCAGGTCCAAGTATGCGCAGGCAGACACGAGCGGCTCGTCCTCGCGCGGCGGGAACATGTATCCGTAACGGAACATCTCCTGCAGTTCCATAGCAGGATCTGCGTTGGTTCGCGATGCACGCGCGCGCGACGACTTCACGTGGAGGAGAGCGTAGGATTCGCCGGCGCTCTTATTTCCTCAAAAAGATTCTTTCACTGAAACTTCGCACTTGGTTAAACGCGGATGGAGAACGAAGAGACGCCGCCTCTTCTCTTCTTCCGCGGTTTCGATTCTCTCTTCTCAGGATCGCGATCGGGTCGAATGAGAAATCGATGAGCGCGATGTGGTACGAGGCTCAATAGTTAAGATGAACTCGGATGACTTTCTCGCGCGTCGGTCGATACGTCGAGTCGAGTCACGGGGTGGTTCTAAAGTTGGATGGAGCAGCGTCGGGATATTTATGCGTTTGCGGAGCGAGGCACCCTCGTGTAGCACGTGCCGGGCCACCAATCGTGGTCGAGCTCGGTTCCCCACTTTACGAATGGTACCGGGGCCCCGAAGCCGGTCGGCCGGACCAGGGTACGTAAGCGGGGGCCGCAACAGGTGGCCCGGCGCCTCCGTTGTACACGCACGATCTCCTCGCACATGGAGCCGCGTAGCCATTAAAGTCATAGCGCACAAAAAGATGTAAGCAGAGGAACTTGAGTAGCGAGCGAACAAATGAATCGCGGTCGAGCATTCTCGAAAATGTATTAAGCTATAGGTCGGATTGATTCGCTCAAGTTCCACTTCCTTACACGTATTATCATGAAATTTTCCTCAGCTCTTTGCAACGCGATTACGGAACGCGATTAAATAATGATGACAATGACGAGGGTACCCTCCTCGTAATGATGCTCGCTACGTGCTGTCGAGGCACTTCCTCTTTCTATGTTCTATGTTCTTGTGCCACCTCAAGCGCGACACCAAAAAATTGCTTTTAACATGTGCACAAGGGAGAATACGCACGTCGCGGTTGGACACAGGCATTTGTGGCAGGTGGAAAGTATCACTAGTAGCACAATTCATTGGCAAAACATTGGTATACATTGGAGACGTATTGGCTCCATATTGCGCTAATAAATTGTGCTACTAGAAATTGTATTAAATATTTTAACTAAAGTTTTGTTTAATAATTTTCTACAATTTTATATAATTTTTATATAATTTTACAAATTTTATGTAATTATGTATAGTATTAAAAATGTCATATAATTAATGTATTTTTAAATTTTACAAGTACATTAAATTTAATGTACTATCTTATAACTTATAAAATATGTGCCTGAAATTTTGTACACATTGACATTAAATATGTTTAATGTGTCTGTGTAGAATTTGCTTTCCGTTACATTATGTTAAATTTTGCTGCGTATTTTTAATAGTGCATTCAATAACATGTAATCTGTTTAAAAAGAGATATCATAAAAGCGAGTTTTTTTCCGATGTATGAAAATAATTTCAAATAGATTTATTGCGTC
Source organism: Solenopsis invicta (assembly GCF_016802725.1). Lineage (NCBI taxonomy): Eukaryota > Metazoa > Arthropoda > Insecta > Hymenoptera > Formicidae > Solenopsis > Solenopsis invicta. The sequence continues at coordinate 22,153,568 of NC_052667.1, forward strand.
AAGGTTTTGCAAAGCGATTTTGTACATCACATTGTGATTATATCATCATCGCTACACAGAAAAAAAATTATTATCAAATCAATAATCATTGTTTCATATATAAGCAAGAATTTAAATCTTCTTCAAAAAATTTATAATCTTAAACAGACACGATTTGCTTACATGAAGAGAAAAATTTTCTTGATGTAAGCAAATTATGTCTGTTTAAGATTATAAATTCTTCCAAGAAGATTTTATATTCTTGCTTACATATGAAACAAAGATTTTTGATTTGACACTAAATTTCCTCCTATGTATCTTTGCAAATAAAAATTCCGTTGATGTAATCACGACAATATTAAATAAATTGTAGTTGGACGTATGGCTGGCAAATTATAATATAATAGCAGAATCAAAGCTTAAAGAGAATAATGAATAGGAATCTGCTCTACAGTCACGATCGAATTTACTAGCTTACTGTTGGCATGTACTACTTACTAGCAAAATGCTTTTTGCTATCTGAAATATCATATTGAGTCGATGTTTCGCGCTGATAAATTATCTTAAGAACTTGTGTAGAAAACATTCAATCTTTAACTATGATCGAAAGAAGATTTGGAGCCCAAAGAAAGTTAGAAACTTTTCGAAACTGTTCCAAATGCATCAACTCCGTTCGAGTGCCACGTGAACCGAGAGATCGACAGATCTGGGTTGCCCGCTTTCCCAAGATAAAAACAGATCGCGTCTGCACAAAAGGGTGCAAATACTTTAAGGGCGTAAGGTCCAGTTACATCTTTACTCGCTCAATTAGCGAAAACAGGTAGGATAAGGTTTGCGGCGACCGCGACAAGGTGGTCCGTGGCAATCCGATCTCTGTCATTCCCCGTTCCGAGCGCGCAGCCGTCTTGGATTTCGGAGATCGCCTCACAGCCGCCCGAAAATTCTTCCTAAGTAGTCGGAACGATAATCCTCTACTTAAAAACCTTCCGTATCTTTTCGGCGAGGACGCCCGTGCAAAATGCAAACGTGCGCGACTTCGCGACTTCGCGACTCCGCGACTCGACATGCGATTTCGTTTCGCGTGTCCTAAGGTATGGCAAGGTTTCCTTAAAAAACAAAAAAATTCGAGAAGATGGAAAAGACAATCTAGAAAAAGAAGGCATTCTTAATTTTTGCAATTCAATTTTCAAATTATCGGAATTGTAATTCTTGGAAATGGAGAACATTCACGGAATTTTTAAAAATTCTGAAAATTTTAGATAATACAATCTTTCTTTGCACACTGATGCTTTATCAATTTTTTTTCAATTTACATTTTTACGTTTTTAAACTCGAAATTAGGATTTGCAATTATTGGAATTTTTCGTTAGTTTCTCTAGCGAATAAAAATAAATATAAAAGTGCATTTATCCAGAACAGGTGTCCGTATAACAAACATGTAACGTAATGTAATTTAAAATCTTTGAAAATTACAAAATATCATACATTATTAACGATAAGTATTTCAGAAGTCATTAGATGACTTGAAAACATCATAACGTCCTCTGGGCTCTTATTTTAAAACACCTCTTCTCGCGGATAGCTCGTTACGTGCTACGAAATTTTTCTTGCAACGCGTCTCCCCTTCGGTTTCCAATATCCCGCGCGAGATATTCTCGCTTTTTTTCCCGTTCATCAGGCGCAATTTAAAAATTGATCGCTTTCATCTATTATCATCTCGTTCCACGGATGGAATTGTGGCGGAACCAATAATTAGGACGGCGAAGCGTAAGTCTGGCCTACCTGCCTCTCTGCCCTTGCCCTAATCCACCTATACATATATGTATAACTCCACCTTTTACCTTTGTATCTACCTGCCCGTGACGTCGGAGTTGCACGCTCAACCCACTCATTCCGCTGCGTGTCTGGACTCCTTGACTTGCCAGAAACTCGCCGACGTAATCGGAATGGACGAGATAACGCATTTATCAAGAGACGGCTTTTCTGAAGACCCGAAATTACACGGCTCATAATACGATTTTTCACGATTTGTACAAACGTAAACTGAGAAAGCAAAACTGAGATGCTTCACGAAAATGCTTTACTAATTGTGGAATAATTGTGTTCAAAGATACCCAATAATCTTTAGTATTAATATGGAAAAAGATATCAAAAATTATATATATAAAAAAATATCAAAGTAGATCCAACGCATTTTATCTACAAGGATAATGTGCGAGTTCTCTTTGAAGGCATAAAAAGCGTGAGAAGGCAAATAATTCTCTTTGTAAGTAAACCGCTTCGAGAGAGGAAAACATGCCACTTCGATAATAAGCGTAGAATTAGGTAGCGCCGGGCCCGAGATGAGGATTGCACGAGCAATCGTTGCGGGCGCGGCGAAGAAGAAAGAAGCGAGGAGGAAGAGAAACTGCGCGCGAGGCGGTCCGCCGCGGCGGCAGGGTGGATCCGCCATCGGGATACGCCCTGGGCGTGAGCCGAGTAATTAAATACAAAGTGAACTCATTTGTGGAGCTCGGTGGCAAATAACATGTTACCCGGCAACTAGCGGTAATTTATGAGAGCGCCGTATGACGGCGATCCCTCTCGCCGGCCCTCCACGAAGATTTCGAAACCCTCGCCTGGCTTCGTTGCGTCTAGCCTGCAGTTTTACCGGGGCCAGTCCGATGAATATGCATTCACAAATAGAGACGTGAGCTTTCGCGGACTGGACGAAACATTTCGGAAGGGCTGGGATATACTTCTATTCGGAGGGACGCCACATTTATTCCACCCTCATCTTCGACGGCTATCGTCCGCCGCGCCGTCGACTGACCTTTCCCTTCCTTTCGCTACGACCACGTCGTTTCATCAATAATTCATTGAATCCAACGTTGCTGATAGATATGTTCTCCATTAGATCGAGAAGCGAGCAATTAACCCAAAATCATTATTGCTACCTTCCGAGAACGGATTCCCGTCCTTCATAACTTGCAACTCGCTCATTCGCTCACAAACTTCCGATTTTTTCCTTAAAATTTCTAGAGCACGGGGGGGAATGTTAAAAAGATAAATAACACTTGAGCATACGTCTTGCATTCCGCACATTTTTCTCAGAAATTAAACTCTTGTATTAATTCATTTTTGTATCTATCTATAAAATGTTAAAAGAATCATCGAAAGTGATAGCACTAGCTTTAAAAAGTATCTCGTAGGATCTTCGAAACATTATTATTATTAAAAAGCATTGGTATGTGTGCGTTACGCGCGGAAGGCTAGAAAGACGGGCACAGCATAAACAATTTGTCGCCAGCATTCGTTGTCTCTAGTACATCTTCTTTTTTCTTAATTAATGGACGAGCTACTGCGTCTGTTGGTGCGTGGCCGAGGGTGTTCCTAGGCCCTGCTCTCGTGTCTACAGCCGGCCAGACAGAACGAGCCTCGTAGAGGCTTGTTAGGAGAGTGCGTGCCTACTCTGATTCTAGGAATACAATTACCGCATTATACGGTTCCGCTTTTCGAATTCCTCATTTTGTCCTTACGGGAGAGTGCCGCCGCCGTTTCGTTTCATTGTGTTGTTGCCCGGCGATTCTAGGCATGACGTGCGCTCCTCCATTCTGCCCGAGCGCGTGAAACATTTCACAAACGAGGCCCCCATCGTCGTAACGAAGGCTCGAAACGAGACGAGCTATCGGCCCGCGGTGATTTCTTCGTCTCGCAACGCCAATCGATCCAATCGACGTTCTTAAGGATCGTAATACACGCTGCACGACTGCCTGTTGAATCGGCCGCTCATTGACGTCTCCATATAATTTCATTCAGCTTCGGAGCGCGCTCGTTATTTTAGAGCGTCGATGTTTCGAGCCTGCTCGAACTGCTACTTGCGAAGTTGCTGAAGAATCCTTATTCGATTACCGAATGATTGAAAAGTAGTAATTTAAGTGGTTCCATTTGTTTTCATAAATAATTAAATAATAAAAAATTAAGTGGTATCGAAACATCAATAAGACTCCCTGCCGCTCATTTTTCTTCCGCTTCGTAACGCGTCAGAGCCGGTATAATAAAGAAATAGAGCGACTTTACGATCTCCGATAGACACGCGTTCGTCGAAGTCATAAAGCCAATTCCCCGAGCGATCGGTATGCCATAGCTGACGACAGCTAGCGGCTAGCTTACGCTTTCGGTGGTCAACCGCGACGTTAGAAGCGTAACGACGCGACCGCCACGGGGGTGGGTCCGCTTCTCGTTTGCGACTTTGTGCCCTTCCCTGAAATCTGGGGGTCAATTAGCGATTACGTCGGACGAAATGGCATATCGGGGCGCGCGCAAATAACTAGGCGGCGCGCCTCGGCCGCGGCGCGATCAGACGCACCAAAAACCACCGGGAAATCGTTCCCGGGGTAAAATGAAGTTATTGTCGATAATCGTTCGTCGTATCCGGAAGAACGTAGATCCGCTGTCCGGTGACCCTCCTCTCGGTGGTCGTCGCCGCCGCCGCTGCTTTTTCGGCCGCCCAAATGCGGGAACGTTTAGAAACGTCGCGGCCCGTCGTTTCTAATAATGCCGCTCGCTCACTCGCTCTTTTTCATCGCGATATAATAGATATAATACAGCTGTGGACCCTCATACAATTTCCACAATTTTAAAAATTTGTCAGCTCGATAGGAATCGGATTAGAACAAATTTAATACTTTTTTATTTTAAGTAATTATAGTGGAAGAGTCATAACAACTATGCGAGTCATCTGCCTACAATTTTTACAAATTTTTACAGAAAGGGAAAAAAAAGTCTTTGTATGTTAATTTATTGATATTGATGGCGAAGAAATGATTCATTATAAGACGATTTCCAAGCAATTACTGTTAGGATTATTCACATTCCATATGCGTATAAATAACACGTAATCGTGGATGATAAGAGTCATCATCGCTAATGATCACATGTATATTAGATACGCATGATTAAAGGAAACTCACGCGCGCCGCCGACGACGAAGGAAAGACAATGGGGGAAACAAAGGGTGCAATAAAGGAAAATGGTCGTTCCTCCGTACCTTCCTACGAATGATATAGAAGCAGGGTCACTTGCAATCATCATAGACTACCCTTACATTTTTTAACATTCATGAAACGCGCGCGTCGTTAATCGGGTGTAATATATGTATTGTAATATGGTAACGATCGGCGTCGGGCCGACCCGCCGCAGGAAGGTAGTCATAATTAACTTAAGCCTAATAGAGCGTTTAGTGGAGGCTGCTTTGGGGTAGGTCCGTCGCATTAGCATAAATCATAGAGGCAAATTCCCGTGGCCCCGTAGGCGAGCGCTAGTTTATCATAGTTTAAAAATGAACGGGTTACCTGACTGCTATACGTCGTTGGTAATTACGATGGTGGAGATAATCTCTCAGTCTTTCCCGACGAATTTTCCGTCGTGGCCGAACACGAATGCATCAGAGTTTTCCGAGCGTATCTGATATTCAGAATAAACAGCACAACATTAGAACGTTGAAGTTTAAAAGTATAGAGTGCATTACAGATCTAAATGAATTTAAAAATATTGAAAAATCTCTTTAATATTTATGTATTGTTAAAACATAATGAAGTAATGAGGTCCGAAATTTATTAACATTTTTAAATTCATAATAAAATATAATATTTAAACAATAAGAAAAATATGCAGCACCTTCGGCAAAAGCTAGTTAGTTGAGGATATTTTAGCAGCAATCAAATATTTTGTTTTATGTAACAAAAAATTTAGTTGCTTTTACAAAATATATGTAAGTAAAAAAAATATTTGTTTATACTAACTAAAAACTTTTGCTCGAACTACCTTTCATCGAACAAAACTACTTAGTATAATCATAAAAATATATTTTTATTTACACATACCTCGCAGAAGCAACTAATTTTTTATTACATAAAACAAAGTATTTGTTTGTTATTAAAAAATATTTTAATTAAATAGCTTTTGCTAAAAGCTAAATTTTTTCTTACATTAATAAAAATGTAATTAAAAGTTTAGTAATAGAATATATATTCTTGAGATTTAAGAATATAGTAATCAGTTTACTGAAACACTTTATCATTTCCTTTTTTCAAGGGTAAATTTATTTCACTGAAATAAATTTATTTAAATACAGTAAAATAAAATTTTATTTCCAGTAAACAAATCAATTAATAAAAAAAATGATGTATGAGATATGTTTTACTAAAATGTATATTTCGTCACTGCAATAATTTCTTTTTATAACTAATAAATATCGAAAAAAGCATCAAGTAACATTTGTTATCTTGACTTTTTTCTCAGTGTAATAAATCTTTAAATAAAGATACTTGGATATTTAAATTCTCCGTAAATTATAATAAATCTTTGTTTTCTATTTATAATCATCATAAATATTTGTTTTTTAGCTTCATACGCTTTAATACGCTTGTATAGATTTAGTTTTCAAAATCCTTAGACGTTCGGAATAAATTTTGGACGGTAATAGACGGACGTACTCGACATAATAGAAATGTAATAGCGCGGTAATGAGGTGCGCCAAGAGTACCATACGGTCCATGCCTTCAGCGATTCCTGCGCATCGTAATAAGCGAAAAGAGAAAAAAGGAAGGCAAAGCGAAAAGCGTTATCCACTTTGTGCGTGAGCGCGGCTCCGATTGTGAGAACGCGTGGTCCGGACGGAGCGAGACAGGTCGTCGACAACAGGATGCGCCACTGCTTAATATTCAAATATAAAAATTGAATATATAGTTACCGTTGATTGTTCCGCGGAACCTGTATGCCAAGTTTAATGTGCGTTAGCCGACTTGTGTGGTCCCGCACACAAAGATATATTATAGTTCATCCTCGGATCAACTTTGCATCGAGGTTTCGCGGACGATACATCAACGCACGGTTTACGATTTTATCGTCGGGTGCAATTACTTCGTCGACCGCGATATTTAATATGACGCAGGATATAAAAGACTCGGAGATAACTACCTATTTTAGAAGAAAGGAAAGACAGATCTGAATTTAAAATTTGCAGCAGCGTGAAAATCGCGTGTAGTTTGTTGTAACAGCAATTTATCGAGTTATATTTTGAAGGTTTTCCAAGGTTCCTCCACAAGGCTGCCATAGGTCCGATCGGATCTCTACGAAGAGATCCGTTCGATTGCCGCAAATTAGATTCGATTGCGCAACGGGAAAGTTGGCTGGGGAAGAAACTTCGACCCGGATCGTTCATCTCTCTATCTCTCTCTCTTTCGATTGAGCCACTCGAAAGCGGGCGATAGCGTTGTCGGAAGGGTTTTTCAACCCTTGGCTACATTAACACCCGAGGGTCGATACCGCGCGCGATCCTAGAATCCCTACCGCAGAGATTAACCTCGGTTACCGAAAGCCATAAAAATAAATATAAATGGCCAGTTTTTGAAATTAACGTTGCCATATTGGACGAAACGCCCTGATTTCCAAGCTTTGGGAAAGTTTCGAACCGAATCGGGGCGCGATCAAGTTGTGGGCGGGATATTTTTCCCACGAGTTGGAATTCTTCCTCCGACGTCAGATGTGAACGTATGCGTGCGTGCGTTTATAAATTAAGATTTTCATTTTCCATTAAAAGAAAAACGTTTTACAGGCAAGCAAACGTAAATTAAATATTAAAGAAATCAATAAAATATGAAGAATTTAGGCTTTGAAAGTCAAACGCAATTATTTTTGCGCGAATAATTAAAACATCCTTAATTCTTAGGTGGGAAGTAGACTCACCAAAGTTAATTTTTCCACGTGAGAAAAATTGCTTAGTAGGATATAATGGATATTAAAGTGCACGCGTCTGGGAAACGATTAATTTTCCCGAATGTTACTCTGAAAAGCAAATTGTCCCAAATATCATGATGTCCTCAGACTTGAAAAGATAATTTTACACGCGATCACGCGAAATAGAGGAATAAAGAAGGATACAGTGGTGATTCAACGATGATCGGTCATTCATCGGTACGTCCAACGAGGGAAGTTACCGATACACAGCGACAATCTCATCTGCGTGGAGAGACGAGCCTTTGTAGTGAATGAGCAAATTTGCGTGGAGCGATTTACACGTCTCTGCCCGAATTACGCAAAAAGTGTCCCGCTAAATGTTCCTCTCGCCCTATACAATGCCAATAACGCTCCTGATTAGCGTCAATGACGGGATAAATGGCTAAACGTTTTAACCTGTCGGTCGGCCGCGACGCACAATGACAGCCGCAGGCGCGGCACCGATTTCTTCGACGAACCGACCGGCGCATATTCCAGTCGCCATAGAAATGCTAACGCAGCTTAGAACTATCAAAAGGACCGCTCCTCTGCCACAATGACCCGGCTATTGTATATATGCCTCGCGTGCCATGCGACTTTCGCTCTCTCGAGCGCGCGAGAATGTTACAAAATTAGTACGAGAAACTTGATTCCCGAAGAGATTCGGCCCGCCGCCGTTGTCGCCCGGCGAGAAAACGAAGGGAAGGATAAGTATATTCCACGATATACGGTTCTCTATGTGTGAATCTACCAATCGCCTCGAAGGTCGTCGGCGAAGATGCGAAGACACACTTGTGCGAGCAGACCTAAAACGAACAAGAAGATGAGACGGCTCGACAAACTTCATTTTTCTTTTACGGGAATCCGTGGAAAGAAAAGTAAGTTTAATCGACGTTTAATTTTTTCCCCTCTTCGTCTTTGATTAGAAAACCCAGTGTGTTTATAAATGTATATTTTATCGATAAATCTGACTAAAGAGACTTTTCCCTTTCGTTCTAATCCACGAGAACCCAAGAGAATAGTGTGAAATCAAATTTCAATCTAAATCTCGGCTTTTCTCAGCGCACACTAGCAAAAACATTGCAAAATATCGCTACAATGTTTCAGCAATATTGCAGTAACGATAAAATTTTCGCTTCAAAAATAAATTGATATTCAAATTGTTGCAGCGACGTTAATGCAATGTTATATCTGTTGCTGCAATATATTGTTGCAACGTTACGTATCAATATTTCTGAAGCGGACATTATACCATTGCCGCAACGTTGCTGAAACATTGCAGCAATATTTGGCGACGTTTTTTCTATGCTGTGCTATGGGATCAGAGCGGAATAGCAGACGATAAAAAAATACGAAAAGCACGGTTTCTTCTGTGGGATGAGAGTACAATATATAGGATACAATACAGATTAAAGGGCACAATGTAGATTGACCGTGTAAATATGTTTCTTGGCGCGCTTGTCGCCACGATTAATGCAAATTAGCGATTTTCGGCCTTAACACTTTCCGGAGCTGACGGCCGTCTACAAGCGTGTGATGTGCAACATGTGTGAGACAAACATGATTCCGTCTCGTAATTATCTCGACGCCGTAGTACCGTGACTGACTCCTAAACAACGACCGAGAGACGATTGTTCGAATCAAATTATCGCCCGGGGTCGGCACGCACGCCGCGAAAATCGATAATCAATAATCTACTAGCGCTATGCGCCGGGATTGGATGCGTCTGCACGAAAATCGCCGCCGTCTCCTGCACGAATCGCAAAGAGGAGCCGGGCCCCGTAGGTATGTATACACATGCGTTCGTTGCATTTCCATAATTGGAAAGCAATCGCCGTGCCGTTTAGCGAGACGCGCAAGGACGCGTCTAATATCGCTTCTTGCCGAAAGCATATTAAGCGTATTTAGCATTTCAAAAATTAGAAGGCTAAGACACGAAGACGCAAAATGTATGCGCGGCTTGAAAAAAAACAAAATAACGTTGCTTTAATTACAAGCAGTGCTCGTAACGTTTTTATCTGTCTTCTCTAGGAGGATAATGATACACAAAGTTGCGCCGACTGAGAGTAAAAAATCATATGATGTGTAATTTAAATGTTTCACGGTACTATACTTCAGCAAAACTTCAATAAAAAATATAATAATTATACTTTCTTACATTTCAATTTTTTATACATATATAATTTAAATAATTGTGAAATCTATAAAATGTACGTTTGAATAAAGAATTTCAAAAGGCGTGTTATAAAATAATATGTAATATAATGCACTCTGTCTTACATTCAGTTAATAGTACAGTAAGAAATAGAATCATTTCATTTCCAATTAATAAATAAATTTCGTCTTTCATTTTGTTGCAAAATTTTTGTTTATTTTTGGCTATATAATATATACATGTATATCAGCTCAAAGTTATTATTCAAAACTGTAGGCTTTTTAGGTTTATTCTTCATTTTCTTAATTAACAGCAAAAACGTGTGATTGTGATTCAAATGTTGCAAATAACTTTAAAGTACTTTATATAAGAATCAAAAGTAAACAAAAAATTAAGTAACTTTTAAATCACTAAGAGAATATTGTGATCAAATTTTACACGTATACTCAAACATATATGATAATAGAACATAGAATTTATGAATTTGTTATATTTTGGATAATGTTTTGAGAAGTGGCATGTACAGTCTTAATCAATTATTAAGTATAACAAGTTAATGTTCATTACATTTAGCTTCAAGAAATACTAAAGTAAATTTACGGTTTTTACAAGAGATTAAGGTAAAAGTTGTCGTTATTACGGTATACATGTTAACCACTTGAATTTTAATACTATCAGGCATTTTAGAAATGAGAAGGCGCGCTTTCCAGAATCAAAATATTAAATATTTAAAAGGTAGAACCGTTAATTCAGAAATATATTGCATCTCGCTTCGAAGGACGCACGATACCATGGCGATCAGGCAGAAGCGAATGCGAGAGAGACAGACCGGCATAACGAGAGTTTTGTGTCTTTAAGCACGAAGGTGCTGCTCACCTCGCGTGTTCGTTAAGCGTGACGGCGCCGGCGGCGGTGGTGCGAACCGTGGCGGCGGTGGCGGTGATGGTGGTGGTGGCGACGGCAGTCAAGGGAACGATCGGAAGCAACTTAAGGGCGGGGAATCGGAATCGAGGACTAGCAGCACGCGCCAGCCACACGCCTCGAGTCCTCCCGGGCCTCCTCACCTTCGTCCTGGGCCCAGGGAACACGTACACCTGGGACAGTTGGCAAGCGGGAGACAGGAGGGCCCCAAGATCGTCTACTAGAACGAGCCTCTTCTCTTCGGGGAATCGACGAATCGAGTGTCGGCGGCGACGCGCGATACCAAACGATTACCAGTCGTGTCCCTCGTTACAATCTCGAGACGCACCCGCGGATATCGATTGCCCCTTTCTCGATTGCTTTCTCCCTCTAAACTCTAAATACTTCCGATTCTCCTGATCTGCCTTTACGGCGAACCACATCGTCACCCTCTGACCCTTTCGTCCATCGCAATATTGCACCGTACTGGCTTATAGTACTGTATTATTTTAAACAATCAAGAGTTACTCCTACGTCAAGACACTAACACGAGCAGAACGAAAGACCTAACATTCTCCATATAGCACAGAATAGCAAACACATTGCACGATATTGCTACAATGTTTCAGCAATATTGCAGCAACGTTAATATAGTATTATATGTGTTGCTGCAACGTTGCTGCAGCATTACGTATCAATATGTTCGGAGCGGACATTTTATCATTGCTTCAATGTTGCAGCAATATTTTGCAATGTTTTTTGCAATGCTGTGCCGTGTGGGTCGTAGCACCGAAGATCGCGTTAAGATAAAGTTTGGCTCGAAATAGATTGGTGCGTCGTTATTAAAAATTCCGTCAGATTGCTTTACGCGGCAACGATCGAGAGGGTCGGGGGACGCGTCAACACGGGCAGAATAAATGACGTAACATCCTTCGTTCCACAAGCGCGTCGAGATAATCTCCCGAGAGCGGATCCATACGTCACGTGCGCGCGCGTCCGCGTCCGCACATATGTAAAAATGCCTAATAGCGGAAACGGAGACGCGCTAAAGTTTGGAGCTTACCTGATTTCTTTGGACGGTAGTTTGGCGGGCGCGGGTAGATTAAACCCTCGAAAGAGGGAAGCGGGTGCGGAGAGAGCCTGCTGCTGCTCGCCGTATGCTCTCCATATGGCCCTGTCGTCCTCCCTCGACAGGGCCAACCCGTGCAGCGATCGCGCGCGAGCGCCTCGTCCTCTCTCACCCCCTCTTTTATATATATGTATATATACACGTATATCTAGGTACATATGTTGTGGCCTTTAGCTTAATTCTCACTACCCTCGGACGACGACGGGGTTCGGGGACCGCGATACACACACCCGTGCTTTGAAGAAATCGTGCCGAATCATGACGCCGGAAATCATCTCGCGACGACAGTCGGAGCTGAGATGAACAGAAAGGGGATGCGCTTTATTTCGATGCCCCCTTTTGTACGACGCTGATTCGAGGTATGGATGAAGAATTTCGCAGCTGACTGTTTTGTATTTCCAGTGATATTATATTAACAGCGTGATGCTATTACACTGAGCAAAGGAGTTGTTAACTTAACTAAATTTTTTATCTTAATTATATTTTTTCAAGTTAAATACATAAAATACTTGAACTGAAAAAATTATAACCGAGTTAACAATTTTTTCTCAGTGTTCACACAGAATATTCAACTTCTACCGAATTCGGCTTCAAGAAAATTTCTTGGATTTGTCTAAATTGCATACACGGAAAGAACAAGTTTGTTGAAATACAGATCTGAAAATAATTATGTTAAACCATTAAAAAATTTATATTGGACGTTTGAGGATGTTTTAGTTATACAATACGAGCTATATAAAAGCTATCAAAATTTAAAAACTGAAGGTTTCTCTAGGTTTTTCTTCTTTTCCCTAATAAACTATAAAAAATTTTGTTTATAAATGCCTGAATTTTGGTCCTAAAACTAGCTGCAAAAAAGAAAATGAAAAATTTGATTTATAATGATTTCTACAAAGAAAATTATTATATTTTGCTGCAGTTTTAAACAAATAACTTTTAAACGAGTAAGAGGATCTAAATAAATTTTTGCACAAATATTTATTAGAATTTTATTAGTATATGTAAAAAATGTTATTTAATTAGTAATGCTACTTGTCTCTCAAATTTGCAAAGTATTGAAAAACGCGATTTTACGTAAGAATCAAGAGCATAAACCAAAAAATTAAATAACTTTTAGAGCAACAAGTGACATGTGCTGAAATTTTACACGGATACTCAAACGTAATACTAAAACATAATAACATAATTATTTCGATAGTTCGACGTTAAAATTATTTTCTGATCTGCATATAGATACATTTTTACATACTGCAATAAAATTGCTCTTTCCGTGTATTCACGAAAATGAATTAAACACTCCAGTCTGCGAAATCGTGTCGAGTCTCTCTCGTGAGGGCGGAAAGACGTCAACGTCCTGCTTCACGTCTCGCGAGAAACGTTACGGCGATGCCCTCACCTTCAGCACGGTAAACGGCACCGCCGTTCTCGTGCTGCATTATCTGAAATTGGACCGACGACGGACGGACGGGTCCGTGAGATTTATGAGAGCGGCCCAATTTACGACGGGGGCCCCGAGATCCGCGCGCGGGATAAACGCGCGAATTAACGATTTCATAAACCAACAAACGCCTCACGAGGCGATCCGGAGGCGATGGCGCCGCCGGCCGCCACCACCGCCTCCGCTCGATGCCTCCGGATGTGGGCGGCGACGGTTTTCGATAGCCCGACCGGACGTTTTATCGCGCGGTCCTCGTGAGAACCCGTTTGAATTTTCGTCGGCGTTTACTTAAAAGCATCCACGCACACTTGCATTTATAATTTCGAGGTCGATACCTGTTCTTGATCAATTATTCTTCACGCAGACATAAAAGAGCGAACGCTGAACGTGACATGGAGATCAATCACACAGAAGTTTTGACTACGTGAACAGATAGCAAGAGAGAAACTCGAGAAATTGAATTACATAATTTAAATATGCAGGTCGCTTTTCTCAATTTGTCACAATTCTAACATCAGTGACATAATCAGGTACAGATTATTAGAACTAAAGAAGAAACTGCACGAATAATCCGGATATCAAATATCAAACCTCGCAACGTTCGCAGCTTTCCCAGGACTGAGAAAGGCTTTCCGGAAAGCAACGCGATAACTCCTGATCGTTTTGCCGTCTTGTGTTTCCCGAGGCGACGAAATAGCTCGAGATCTGGATCGCGTCGGGCGTAGCCGGGAGAACGAAAACAGCGAGGCTCGTGAGGCAGCAGAATTTCTCGTTTGGGAGACAAATACCGGCTGATCCGATCCGCGATAAAGTCTGCGCGTTGAAATAGGTGCGAAGAGAGAACCCCGAGACCCTTCCGTTGAAGATCGTGTCGTCTCTACACCGTCCTTCGATCTTTTCGTTTCTTCTCACTCCTATCCCTCCGCGTTACTCTCCTCTCTCGCCTGGGTTTTCGCCAGTATCAAAGGATACGATCAGATTACGATATTCCCTTGCACTAACTCCTCGGAAGAGGAAATTTACAAGGATAGCACTTTCTTCACTTCGGATATCTAGCAAAGTTCTCCCGATCTTCTTCCCGAAATGCATAGTTAATGAATAGACGAAATACGCGTTTGGAAAATCCGAAGACGGCGGGGTCTCCCTTTCGCCGGTTGTCCGTCATTAACAAATGCTGACGTCCGACCGGTCGCGAAAAGAAAGGTTTCGGTGAAATACGATTAGTAGATAATACCTTACAGATTACGCGTCGATTGTCTTCGAAACGCATACTTATTGTGAGATCAAACCGATTGTTCAAGATGTACGATTGCGTTCGCATCCTATAAAGAACTTCCTCGATTCTTGTTTCTCGAAATTAAAAAAAAAACGTTACGTGCTTACTGAATATTAATATAGTATTCAAAAGATTAAAAAGCGTTATTAACGCTTCTTAATTTTCTGAATACTATATTAATATTCAGAAGCTCTAATCTTTATTACTTTAACATAGAAATCTGACTATCCATATGTTACGGCTTTTCTGAATCAATTCAAAATTCTTATACAATTGTTTCAATAAATCTTTCTTTTCTATATTTTAATATATAAGAAATCTCTATCACATATTATTTAAAACTGTTAAAATTTTAATAAAATAAAAACTGTATTGAACTTGAATTAGCACTTAGGTAGAGATTCACTAAGAATAGCATTAAGGTGTACAGGGTTAAATCTATTTATATAATTTTTTTTTTATTTTCTAATGCAATTTTTGCTTTATTTTTAAACATACGATGTAAAATTAAACTTTTATAAATTAGATAATTCATAGTAACTAAATTGCCATTAATAACTCGTGTGATGGGTTAACGACGGGAAAACAGTTTACTGTATCAACATGTAGATGCGTTCGAGATAGCAGAGAGCGTTCGAGATAGCGACGCGTCACGTTGCGTCATATCGTACTTGACGATCAAGACGATGACGATGATTGGTAATGCCACTGATTTTTGTATGTACAGACAACCGCTTACAGGTGTCGAACATTCCCGATGGGACATAGGACACCGCGGGATCGTGTCGTACCTCACATTCGGGCGTGTCACTCTGAATAGTCCGGGTGGTCCGGGCGGGCTTGTTTCGGGCCCTATCGATACACGATCTCGGTTCGACGACGATCGAAGGTTACTTGGCGTTTATTAAGTGGAGTGCGTAGAGAAGCGGAGCGGGATTACGGCGGCCGAAATTCGGCCGCGTGTAACGCTGTGAAATTACAAGCTCATACGCTTCGGAGCACGCTCGTCGGTGCCGAAAACACGCGTTCACCTTATTTCTTCGGAAGAAATCAGCGTTCCATATAGATTGTCGAATTACACACGGGAAGAACGGTTTTGCTAAAGCATCGAAAAATTTATCTAAAACTAATTTTGTTAGATTATCAAAATAATTATGCAGGACATTCAAACTGATTGCCAAAATGTCAAAACTTTTTGTAACATTGCTTAGCATGCTTGAACATTCTTCAGAATTATTTTCATAGTCCAACAAAGTTATTTTCAGATCTGTATCTAGCTTTAGCTTGGATTTTAATATTTTAATTGTAAAAGATTTCAATATTTAAAATCTTATTAAATATTATTTAAAATTTTAATAATTGAAATTTAACAATAAATTTGTGATAGTTTTAAATAATACTTAAGATATTTTTACATTAAAATATACGAAAAGAAAGATTTGTTAAAATCAATTAAGAGCTATGCTGATTCAGAAAAATTATAGCTTGAATGTTTTAATATTTTAGGACGTTCATTCAGTGTAAAACAATTCTATAAATTATAAAACAAAGAATTGTAATGTCATCATTATTTTAACGTAGATACATTAATGTTTCCTACTTAAAGAACTTCGGAGGCATCAACGCATGTCATATTGAAATTTTCATATTTCCCTCTCAACGATCCTAACAATAAATTAAATCTTTATCCAAGAAATAACTTTTCTAGTAATCGACAAAAATAAAAAAAATCATTTTTCTCTTAAATAAAAAATCATTTTAAAGTTAGAAATATTTATGCACTCGGTTCTAAATATAATGATGTTCTAAGATTAACTTTTATTTCGACCGAATGATAAAAGAATATTTATTGTCTTCAAGATTATTTCGGTCCACATATCGTAGTAAGAATCTCTTGCAAGTGCTACTGGAGATCAATCCCAAGTCGTTCGTGCTACTTGATCGTGTACTCGTGTCATTCGCCAAAGTAGATACGATTAATTACGTATTTACGGCTAGGAGATAACGGTGAGGAAGCCCGTTAGCGTTAATAGTGGAAATATATCTTCGGACGGGTGTCAGTTCGTTGTCTCGGCGAGAAGAACGAGCGGCAGCATCTGTGCCGACTCTTTCTGGTTGATCTTGAGCACGAACGACAGGTGCCTAAAGACTTTTATCGCGCTACGTTCTCGCGCGTTATGGCTTCGTACGGCTTCGTCTCTCTGTCTCTGTATCCGTACTCTTTGCTCGACTCGTGCGCGCATGAGTCCCTCTCTTTATGGTCACATTAAAAACAACTTCGTCTCTTTAGCAGGTAGCCCGAGGAAGAAGCCTGTCCTCGCGACGACAAAAGAATATCTTTTTGCAATTAAAAATATATTCCGGCGACGGAGTTCTTTGATATTTTTGCGGGTGCTTTAAATACATGTAGATCAATGAAGCTTTTGCCGGTAAAAGAAAATCAATATTAAGATAATTAAAGAATACTCATACACGGAAAGAACGGTTTTGCTAAAATATCTGAAAATTTAGTTGGTTACAGATCTGATAATAATTATATAGAATGTTCAAGCTGTTTGATATAATATGTCAAAACTTTTTACATAATCATATTGCTGATCCAATGAAATTATTTTCAGATCTGTATCCGCTAATTTTTAGATACTACAACTGTTCTTTCCCTATAATTAACATCACAATTATAGGGAAAGAACAGTTGTAGTATATTTAATATCCTTATTAAAGTGTACTTTAATAGATGCGAAATATATTTTGCTAACGATGGATGCTTTACGTATTTGGTGCAATTTGTATTTAGATATCTTCGTATTGCAAGAGAATGTTGAGGTCTTTTTTACGTCTCCCTAATGCAAATTCGTTCTCCTTGATACTGATAACGTGCGATTTAAGCAATTGAGAGATTCGTTCCGGAGTTAAGCAAACGATTAGCCTGCTCCCGTTGAACGAAAGCTCATTTTGTAATCTGCGTAAGGGCGATATATTTTTTACAACCTGCTCACGGGTTGCAGTTACGCCCGCTTCGCGGTTTCGCATTGCGAAAGCCGCGGCTCTCTTACGCGGTCACACGCACACGCATTGAGCCATCAAAGCAGGATATATTGAGGAAGAGGCGGTTCGCTTATTACAGACGCACCCGGCTCTTCCTCTCTCTACTCCGGCCACAAATCAAATAACACTTTACCTTGACCGATAGCCAGAACACCTCGGCGGAGGAAATAAAAGAGCGGCCGGGATGCAGCTTACGCGTAAATGACACGTGCGCTTCGTGTACGTGCAACGCTGCGCGAAGCTTTTACGAGACGTGCTTGCGAAACGTCTCCGCCCTGCTCATGTGAAAACGTATAACTTTTTTTTTGCGGAACAATCCGTATGAAAGACATGCACTGCCATGTATCCGTTAAAACTTGCGTGACAAAATTAGAATTAAAAATTGATACGTTAGAACAAGAATTCTCAAAATATAGGTCGCTACCCACTGGTGGAGCGTGACAAATTTTTCTGTGATGATAGGAATCGAGAAAAATTAAATTTCTTGATATAAATTACAATTATAAAATTTTTTGAACGAACACAGAAAAAAATTGGCGTTAAATCAACAATTCATTGTTTCATGTATAAACAAGAATATAAAATCTTTTTTAAAAGAATGTGGTAATCTTAAACAGAGACATAATTTGCTTACATAAAGAAACAAAATTGTTTATTTAAAATTATAAATTCTCTCAAGATGATTTTATATTCTTATGCTTTTCTTATGATTTTATAAGTTTATAATATAAAATAATTAATTGTTGATTTAATATTGATTTTTTTTCTGTGTACATAAAATAATTCACGTCAATGTCAAAATCAAAGCTGACATAATAAAAATAGGAAATAAATATATTATTCATTCCATCATACTTCATTATATATTTGAGAAACAAATTTATAAAATTATATTCAATAAAAAATTAAGAAATAAGATAAGTAAAGAAGTTGAATAAATCAATTTGCTCCCTCTCTTCCCACTTTTTTATACCCCCTAAAGCTATAATAGATGGATTGCGGATTTAGTATTTGATTTGCCTTTATAAGAAATATTGTTTCATATAAGTTTGGAAAAACCCTGCATTAGAATATTGACGTGCCAAATATAATAAATTATATTTTTGTAGCGTTTTTACAATAAGGATCAAGAAAGGTAAATCTTTCGATTTGTGACAACCTTTCTTCGGGCTTACTGAAACTGGAAGTAAATCGTTAGCCTTTTATGTGAAACGTATCTCGCGCAAAGTGGTTCGCGATAATAATCGCGTTGCCACGATGATCGTTCACGGGGAGCGGTTTCTAAAACGTGAACGAGGTATCCTCGACGCGTGTTGCTGAAAACTTACGTGATAAATAAGCCGAAATATCCTCTCGGCCTACGAAACGAAATCTTACCAGCCGCTATCCCTGCGAGATGTAAAGGCGCGCGCGAATTATACGCGGAACGAAGGGAGGAGGGATAAGCTGCGAGGGAGAAAATTATCCCGTCAAGATATAAGGCGAAACGACGCGTCTCACGCACCGACGTCCGCCCACACCTCGCAACTCGTTAAGGGGATCCCTCAAAGGGGACCCCGCGATAAGCGGGGGTGACCCTGTCAGCGTTTTACCACCTTTAGCATCTTTACATTGTAATCCGGTAATTGCCGACCGGGAGGAGGTTGTCATAACGTTAACCAGGTTGGATCCTAACGAGATCTCGTTTCTCACCTCATCGCGAAATAGCGAATGCCCCGAAAAAGCCGCGAGAGGAGCGAGAGTTGTCGTGCCGGTGAACACCCCGCGGTCCGTCCCCCTCGCCTGTCAGTCACGCTCACACCTCTTTTGTAGCAAAAAATGTAATCGTGCATCGCACACCGGCTCGACGTTAATTGCCCAACTCTCGTTTCCCTATACGCAGCCGTATACGACCAGTTATCAGTCTCAGGCCTCAGCGGAAAGCAAATTACGCCTATGAGATTCATTATTTGCCTCATAAATTCTCAGCTTGTGTGTTTTCTAAATTCATAACATTTTGAATGGCACGTTCATTTTCCCTCGTTTTGCATAAGACATTCGCAAAGATAGAAAAAAAAAGAGAGATTCCGTTCCTCTTTGTTATTCGTCGTCGTTCATCAATCATAGTTCGCAGTAAGCTTTCCATGTAGTCCGGAAGAGCTTTCTTCGAATGTTACAATGTTTTTCCTCCTGTTTATCTAGCGGATAAACGTGTAGATCATTTATCAACGGGAGTATGGAGAACGCGTTTATATACGATAATGCAAATTGCTCGCAGCATCTGCGCGGGTAACGGTATGCGACGATATTACACGAGGATTACATCTCGAGTTTCTCGCGGCTAATTAGCGCGATAGCGCTCTCGCGATTGTTATTGGCTCGCGGGATTAAAAGCGGGCCACGTGCCATTTATCGCGTAACGACGGTCGAGCAGCGCAGGGGCATGCAGCAACACACGGCGGCACGTGCATTGCGGTAACGCAGCTGCATATATGGACGCGCAGCATCGCGGTCCACTTCATTTTCTCGACCGACCGTTACCCTATTCATCCTATTATGATAAGTACTAAGAAAGAGAAAGGACGCCGCGTGCGTCATATTATTTTAATATAATATACACGCGCGGATCGTACCTTTGCTTATTTTAGAACGAACTGTCTGCTAAGGTGAGCATTCTTTCCCCTGCTTTTTCGCATGTAATGGAGAAATTTGAAAATCTTATTTATCTAAGGTATGCAGGATATTAATTACAATAGCATATATCAACATGGAAAAGGTCTTGCTAAAGTATCTAGAAATCAGGGTTGGGTAAATTAATATATTTTTTTAACTAAATTAAGTTAATATCTTGTAAAGTCATTTAACTACGTTAAAAGTACAAACAAAAAACTAACTAGTTAAAAATTACGTTAAGATTAAGTTAAATTGAAAGTTAATTTTAAAAAGCACTTTATTTATATTAAATAAGAAATACGCAAGTTAGTTTTTAAAGTTAAATTACTCAAAACGTATTATAATATAAATCATCAAACAAATTCAATATTTTGTAAATTAAGTTTACATGAAATAAAAGAAATATTGTTTTTACGTGAGCATGTATTTTTTCTTATATAATTTTTTTTCCTTTACATAGATTTTGTAACGTAGAGAAAAAGTTAATAAATCAAAGATTGAGTTTTAAAAATAATTAGATAAGGTTAAAATGTAAACCATTTTAAATTAACTAAGTTAACTTTTTAACTAATAACTATTCAACCTTGTAAAAAAGGTAACTAGATATAAATCAGAAAATAATTTTGTTGAATTATTAAAAGAATTATGGATGACGTCCACACGTAATGAGCAAAAAGTTTCAATATTTTAGTATAAGTAATCAATTTAAGAGTTCATAATTATTTTGATGATCTAATAAAGTTACTTTTAGATCTGTTTTCAGCTAAATTTTTTATATACTTTATCATTCTTTCCATAAATATATTCAGAAACAGACAGGTACAATTTCACTAATGATCGTGTTTGACTCAAATTAACGTACAATAAATACTGGCCGTTTCGACGTAGCTGCAAAAAATATTGACATTATTCTTCTTCTCACATGGTCGTGTCTGCACGAGCTCGGTACATCCGATCGGACGCCGATCTGGCCCTAAATTCGCCGCTCGGGGCCCATCAATGTCCGAAAAACAAACAACTCCTCCCCTTCGTTATTTTATGTACGCGCCGGAGCTCGATAATCAAATAACGTCGATTCGATCGAGCGCAGGATCCACATAATTAAAGAGTATACATAATTACGGCCTTCTTTCAGCCCGGAGTGTATTAAGTTATTATTAGTTATTAGTTGCTTTATTAGATTAAGTAAGCATAGAGGCCGTGGGTCCCGAGCGTAAAATAATAACTCGTGTATAGAGTAATAACTTTCCTCGCAAACGTTCATCTCATCCTTGAGGTTAGCGGAAACCCTGTTTCCCTGTTGAAAGTGGTTCGAAGATTCCACTTTGTTTAGAGGAATACATTTTTCAGCTCTTATCACGAGATGTAATAAAAAATAAATAAAAAGTTTTAGAGCTTCCGATTCTCTGCTCGCGTACGCGTGCCATTTCATTTTCTTTTTTTGGTTTTTTTCTGGCCGATGCATCGACTCTAGTTTTATAAACTCCTCGCGCGAATTTCAAAGGGCCAATATTACTTCGCCCAAGAGCGCCTCACGTTGCGCTTCAGGGAGATGCAGCCGGGCGTAAAAGGGCACTCGGCGTCGGTAGCGCACGGCGGTTCGGAATTCTATCCGGAATCCTTGCCATGCCTTTCCCGCGCGCGGCAGGAGAAAGACGATTGTCGAATATCGACGGCGCGGGGGCCCCAAAAAAGAGAAAAGGAAAATAAACGGTGCCTCCACGCCTTCCCGGCGCGTCGACCGGACCGTGAGGAGGGAAAGGGGGCGAGAGCTGCAAGATCGAGACGAAGGGTGCCCGCGCTCGAATCGATCCGATCCGCGCGATCCATCCCCGAAGCGGATCGCGGTGGTGATGCCTCCTCGATTGTTACGAATTGTCTCGTGAAGGAGGGCCCCTACGTGTATAAAGATCGCCCTCCGCCGCCTTCTCCTCCTCCTCCTTTCATCCCCCCCCCCCCCTCCCCCACCCTTTCTTTCCAAGCGTGCCGTGGCTCGCCGTGACTCGAAGCACAACACTCGAGCGTCACGACGGACGACCGACCGAAGTTCGATCGATTCTCCTTCGGGAATCTCTAGCGTGCCTATATATTTAGCATATCCCCCATAACTGACAGCATGTTATTTCACCAACAAATAATACGCAAGAACCATTGTGGATCCGGGGCAGGAGAGCACTCGAGCGCTGGAGAGCGCCCTTAAACGCTTTTAAATACGCGCGGGTTGCAGCGGGCGACCGGGTGACCGGGAGGAAGGGCCTCGGTCGAGCGAGCGAACGAACGAGGGGGGCCGGGTGGAAGGGCTCGTGAGATAGGGCGACTGGTGATCCCCGACCGCGAGACCACGACCGGGCCTTTGGCTACCTGCTAAATTACTACGACCGACTGCAACGAAGAGGGACGACGATCCACCGAGACGTAGGAATACTTCTCTCCTGAGCCACCAATTATCGCGCGCGTCGATGGGGTCCGGTCTTGTACGCGTGGCCCGCCGCCACACGGCCGTGTCCTCCTCTTTCTCCTTGGAAAAAACGTCTCTATTGTATTTAACGGCAAATTATCTGGGAACATTGTAAGCTTGTAGCTCGCGTCCTAATAAAAATGCACTTGCCGCTCAAGAAACGTGACTCCTGGGACGCGCGCGAGAAATGCTCTCTTAATTAAACTGGAAAAAGATTTTGGTAATAGTTACCGGTAATAGTTATGTTGAGTAAAATAATACTAATTAAATATTTAGTTAGTATAACCAAAAATAATTTTACTTTTTTACATATTCAGTAAGTATTGTCGAATTTAGTAAATTTGATAGTACAATTATTTTTGGTTATATCAATCAAATATTGGATTGGTATTATTTCATTCAATATTCAGTAGCTTTTATTAAACTCTTTTTTTCAATGTGCAATAAGAATCATTAAATACGCGCAATACTTCTTTCGATAAAAACTTGTCGACGCTTCACGTAACTTTTTTGTAAATATGACGAAAAGCGTCAAAACAAACTTTTAATTAAATCATTATTTTAATATACATATATATGAGAATTTTATTTTAATCGGTATTTAAGTTTAAAGTGCAAAGGATAAACGTTGTAACACAAGATGAAGATGCGTTTAAGAGGCATGAGCGTAAAATTAATCATGCACCATGTAATAATAATCAACTACCTCCGCGAGATCCACATGAGTTCCGCAAGAATCCTGCAGAGAGAGAGAGAGAGAGAGAGAGAGAGAGAGAGCAAGTGATAAAAAATTACTTTGTGTATTAACTGCGTTTATGCGGAGCAAGATTGCGCCTCGCGGATCAAAAGGGTTGCAAGCTATCGATAAGCGGCGACCGTACAAGTGTTTTGGTACGTGTCGCCCCGTCGAAACCCTCTTCGTCGACGCGGAGAGTTTACACGGCCGGTGCAATAAGGCCTCAAACAATATAACGCTTTGATCAAGCCCATAATACTGGAAGTACCATTGACGCACTCCAGCAGCACAACGGATCGTTATAGCGTCCGCGTTTCTGGTACTCCGGGTTGAAAAGAGGGAGAAAGAGAAAGAGTGAGAAATTCGGGGATCAGCCTCTGTCCGCGTTCAGCCCTCCCTCTCTTCCTCTCGTATCCTCATCCTGCCCTCCGTTCATTTCTCCACCTCGAGATCCGCCGAGGTCCGTCCTTCCTTCCTTCTTCCTTCTACTCTTCGCAGCCTCGTCCTCCTCTTCCTTCACGCCGGTTCCCACGATCTCCGACGCGAGGTAAAGCACCACCGACGCACACGTGCGCGCTCCTATAATCGTAATTATACGAGAGTAGAGAAAACAACGGGGCCGTGCGTTCATAGCCCATGTACTCGCTTCTCATCACAGTGCACGTGAACGACCGCCTTTCGCGTGTCAAACATTACTTTATCCGTCAATTGCAGCGCTCGTCAGGTCGCGATCGTCAGGTTATCTTTTGTACGAGAAAGAAAAAAATTAGTCAAATCTCGGATCTTTCTCTGATGAAATTGCCGCGAAATATATGGATTTTTATTAGCAAACATTCTAGATCAAACTTGCGTTTTCTTACTATTTATAAGAATGTGTCTTTAGCGCGGCTTGAGGTCTACGACGGATTACAATGTTCGGACTAACGTAATATGTTAGATAACAGCTGGACATGGATGAACGTGTATATGAAAACACGTATTGACGTCCCGCCGCGAACGGCCACACTTCCGAAATGAATCACTCAGTGTGAGATAACGGCGGGATGCGTGCGCGTTTAATCGCAAGAAGCGACCGGTGGCACGAGTATAATTAATAACTAGGACGCGGGTGTAATAGACCGGTTTGAACCCCCGCGGCTCCACGACGAGACGAGACGAGACTGACGGGCGTAAAAGACTCTCGTTTTCGTTTCTTGTCTGATGAAGTCGTCGGCAGTTATTACCGAGTAATACTTTGAAGATATACTGAAGCGTCTAACCAGAGAGATGGAGATCCTTAGCTCATATTATAGCTCTTCAAAATCTCTTTGTTGATGCGGAGCTTCGTAAAAGCATCAACAATCAGAATTTGCTTCTAAATAATAATAAAAAATATGTATGTAATAGCATTTATATCAATATATGATATGCAGTCACGAAACTAATTATAAGGACACAGGAAATTGGGAGTTTATTTTATGCTAAAATTAACCAAATATTATAATTTTTTAGGAAAAACTTGATTGTAGAAGCAATGTCTGTCAATAATCACATTTCCATCAGAAGTAAACTTGTGCTCAAACTAAAAAGATTCGCTGACTTATTATCAACAAAATCAGATTGGAAAATGCATTGAAATAAAATTGCAACAAAGCAATGATTATTTATCTGTTTTTTTTTTAAATATATGTAAAGGATGGTAAAAAATGGTAAATTATATGTGTGTGGCAAAATAATATTAAATAAACAAGATAATATTACATAATTTAGATTTTATTTTATGCTGCTTTTGATGGAAACGCATGTAAACTTTCATTTCAAACTAAGTTTTCCGTAACAAAGTTATAATAGTTAATGAATTTGTAGCATAAAGTAAACTTTCACGTTCTGTCTCCGCGTAATTAGCTTCGTGACTGAATATATATCATATTATCCTATTTATGATACTTGTCTAACGAATAAATTTTTAGTTATAAATGCATTTAAAAAAGTGCGAATAGACTTAAAATCTAAAAATCTCCGTTTTTCCCATAATTCATCTTATCCCATTTATTTCTCATTTGTATATATTACGGATGATATATGAAGTAAATATAATAGAGCTCTTATTTCATCACCTCGTAAAGATATCGTCTTCCGAACCGTCTCCTTCACCTGCTCAGCTACTCGTGAAAGAAGTCGCTCGTTCTTTCCGCTCGTAATCCGCACAAGTAGGACGATACGACGCGCCTAAAGTATCGCGTCACAATGAATAGGATTACTATTAGCGCCATTTAGCAAGCGTCACCCTTTGAGTACCTCGACCACGGTGTGTTTTATGTAATCCGACACGCGTTTCTCTCTCTCTCTCTTTCCGCTTATATTTCGCGCGTATATTTCACGAGATTAGAATTGTCAAAGCGCGCCTAATTCGCGCCGCTGCGTTTTTCGCTTCGCGCGTTCCTTATTCGGTCTTCGAAGGAAAGAAAGAAGGAAAGTAGGGGCCCCTCGGATCTCTCGACCCTTCTCGCACGTTCGATCGCGTTAACTGCGAACACGTGTAAGCCGATTATACGCGCACTCATGGTCGAGTGTATAATCGAGAGATGAAATAGAGAATTCCGCCGAGTCACACCTAATTCGCACATTAATCGCCGAGGCCGGCGATTAAAGTCGCTCGCCGATCTAAACTCGCGTACGACAAGTGCATGTTTGCAAACCTTCGTATTTCGTATACTCACTACCTAAAATAATAATATATGCAAATGACGAGAGTATCACGTTTTTTTCCCTCTACACTCGCATCTCTTGCTACAATTCTCATAATATTAGTTTAACATTATTCCCGCGGTGGAATAGAGTCGTCGATTAGGCGGGCGAAATGCATGCGAGAGATGACGTCTAGCCGATGATACCTAAATATTTGTTCTCCTGTCGTTACTACTATTGCCGCTTGCCCGAGAAAACCGGTGCCGAGTCACGTCCTCTCCAGAGGGATTAACACCTAGACGAATGACCCTCGAGAGAGAGAACGATTGCAGTAGCCGAAAGACTGAAAATTGCAATGGTCGCTAGAAACGAGGAGCAACAGCGACGATTAAGGCTTCCGAAGACCGAAATCATTGCTCTCTCTCCCTCTTTCTCTCGTCCGGACCTACGTCGAAGACGGAAAAATTCCGCTTAATTGACGCCCTGGGGAAAAAAATTGATTTTCGGAACTTTCGAGGGGCCGCCTCGGTTGAGAAAAGGACTCCGGGAATCGTGGTGGCCCCGGGGGCCATTTCGGTGATTTGTAATGCGGCTCGAGAAGACCGCTGGCCTCGTTTGTGCGCGACTATCTGCCAAAGGGAAATGAATGAGAGAGGAAAATCTATCCAAGAGATCGTAATAAAGGTCAGCCTCGGTGTCTGTTAGGAAAGCTACTAATTGAGGAAAATCGGGAATTTCTAGAATAAAACGACACAAGTCGAGAGAATCCCTCCCTAGAAGGAACGCTGGACCGTGGCTAGACGAATCATTTCTCGATCGCCCTCAATGTCGCGTCGGACACAGGTAACGCCGGAAGGAGAGAAGACGAGGATCGACGCAGAATTTTCCCAAGCACGGCTTCGTTAAATGAATACGGAGCGTCGGTAGCTTAGTGATTAAGGACGAGGAAGGCGCCCTTCGAAACGAGAGGGTGGTGCCCGCGATTGAATCGGAGTTTCCAGCCGCAGTACAGGGACAGTTACGAATGCTTTTGTCCAAAAAAATTGACGGGCTTCACACGGTGCCGCGCGACACGCCTATAAGATCCGCGAGAAACAATGAATCCATTTATCTAAAGAGAACGCCAGGGTAAATTTTTCTCTCTGAAGAAAAGAGTTACGGAATACTTGTAGATGTGAAATGCAAGTTCTATCGCGTTATTAAAATTGTATAAAATTGTTATCAGCATTTCCCAGGATCTGTTTCACAGATCCGGAGTTACCAGCATCTCTCGCCGATCCGAGAGGTTCAGGGGGATTCGAAACGATTTAGTTTTACGGCGCGTCAGCGCTCCAGACTTTCGAGGTTCCTCCTAAACTGACGCTGGTGATTTTCGTAAATCGTCGCCGGTGCCGGTGAATGCCGGCAGATTAGCCGGCGCCGAGAAGAATAGACTCAAAGAAGAGTGAAACAATCGCGCGGCCTATTTTGAAATTCGTGCATTGAAATCGACCGGTACAATGGACGTTTTTCAGCAGCTCCGCGCGAGACAATGAGGCCCGCGCGAATGAGGGAGGCGCAACGTGGACGGGAAGGTGAAAATGAAGGCTATAAAGTAACAATGACGGCACCCTCCTGCGCGACCGAGTGGCCTCTTCGATCGAGAGCAAAGTTTTCTCATACGTCTGCGCTACCAATCGCTCGATCGATTTCCTCCGCTCGATCGTGGCAGACAGGCATGCGTTACGCCACGTCAAATTATTACCGATATTTCATAACAGATGATATCTTGAAAAGAAGGAATTTTCATGAGAAGAGGAGAACCGTGGAGCTCCGCAATCTTCTCTTCGTCTTATTCCGGACGTTCGATCTGTTCTAAACGGCGGAATAAGATAGATAACGCTGATGGTCGATATTTCCCGATCGGAATGCATCGGAAGAAAGCGAAATCGTCCGTTAAGATCGCTATTAGAGCAAACGGTGCGTGCGTACGTAACGTGCAAGGTAAATTACATGATGCACCGCACGAATCGGCCGCCCCACATTCCCTGACGCTTCGGCCCGGCGAATTTCGGCGCTCGCCCGGTCAGCCGGTTCCCAATGATTATCCACTTAAATCGTGAAGTCGCGAGCAATTATGTGGGGGTGCGAGGGTTAATTCGATAATTGCGTTATATTCCGTTCCGCGAGTAATTGCCACCTTTCCGCGAATGCAAATCCCTCTTCGCCGCGGTACCACCGAAACTTACCATCGCCGGCACAACTACACACGACGATACCCCATTTAACCATTTTACTGTCTCGTTCGCCGAAGTCCCGCCAATTGCACGGTAATTAACGAAAAATCTGTCACTAATTTACTTTAACATGAATAATTATATTTTTATTCCCCCCCCTCCCTCCGACTTCCTCGGCCAATCCGGGATCGATTTTTGTGAATGAGAAAGTTTGCCACTTGGTTCGACGTAGTTTCGTAATTCTATAGGAAATTGAGATTTTGCGAAGAGAAAAAAAAATTATTTAATGTAATTTATAAATTAAACAAAGAACAACATCGTCCGCTATCCATTTGCGTGTCTACTGAAAGATCCTCAGAGTTTGATTTGACTGATCCAGTCGATTCGACCAATTAATCTTCTTCTCTTTAGTAACATTTTTCTCACGCACAACGTTACGTTATAATTTGATTATCCTACAATTTCGTGCGCTGCTTCTCACGCATCTGTGAATCAATATCTGCGAATAGGAATTTCGCGCGCGCGCGTCAAATTGCGGCGAGAACGATCGGAGGCGCGCTCAGGAAGACGAGAGGCGGATGGAAGAGGCGAACACAGGGTGAAAGAAGCAGAGGAAGACGAAGAAGAAGAAAAGAAGAAGGAGAAGAAGAAGAAAGGAGCGAATCGAATCGAACGCGTTTGGCTGCAAGCGAAGGTTAAAAGAGGGGAGAAGCACGCGTCCGCCACGCTCCCCGTGCACACACCTGGGGCCAGTTGGCTAGCGAGAGGAAGGCCCTTCTACCATTGGGCCCACAACCCAAAATGTCCAATTATTAACAAATTATGATCGCGAAATTGGGGAGTCTTCCGGAAATACGGAAACGAGAGCTAGGCGAGGAAGATCGAGAGCAGAGAATCCGCGGCCGTATCGCTAATATCATCGACGGCCTATCCAGAAAGATTCGCCTCGAGTTATTAAGATCCGTAATACCTCGGGAAAGACTCTTAAACAGCGCCTAATTGCTGGTAGACACGGGAATAAAACTAATACTATATAGCTTTTAAAAAAACATAATTATAGACAGACGGATTTTACTGTTAAAAAGACTCGTGCGCGCGTAGGGATGAAGGAAGCGGTGCTCTTGATTGACCCGATAATGTTTGAAGGCACTCGTACGATATCACGTCGGAAGAAGCAAAATTAGTGGAGCGAATTTCCTCTCCCCGAAGACCAACCGTTCGTAGTTCCTCCCTCGCAATGGGGATTCGCCGTGTCTTTTTCCCCAACGCCCTTTCACGAGACCTGGGTGCACTTTACGGGGCACCTGCCTCGTTGCATTTCGTTACGTAATCCCATTGCACTCGATTCCCCTCCGATTAAATGCACGCTTTTGCTCACATTCGAACCCATGAGTATCATCGTCAATCGTAATCGACGTGATTGTCACGTGCATCTGTAAAGCCAAGCCGTCTCTCCGAGCGGTGGTAGCAAACGTGGGTATAAGGCGCCGGTTATGGTAACGGTAACGTTTAATAGTGGCATCTGGTTTTGCGGTACACACGGTCGGCGTGTATACAGTTAATTCGACCGCTCGAAAATCCTTTACGGCACGCTGGAATATGATTACACGCATTTCATTCGGATACAAAACAGTCCCGCAGACACGCGGCGCGTTATTGTGTTGCGTTGCGTCTAATCGTCTCGAGCGTGCATCCTCGCGGTAGGTCACAGACACAGACGCACGAAGTCGTTGATTATCCTAGCATAGACAGCCTCATTCGGCTTTCAAACAGTTTTCTTTGTGCTTTTGTAACATCGGGAATATAACGTATACCGCAACATAGGAAATATATTGGAAATATAAAATGTAAAAAAGTAAAATGTTTCGTATTTCGCTACTAGATTAATTCATATTCGTCTCATCAATTTATTTGACTCAAAGTTACTTTAGATTTCACATAATTAAATTAACACTAGGGTAATTGTCCCAATTATTGCTTTTTTCTTCAATTGTGTTTAGAATACAATCAAAATTATGAGAATGTTATATATTAAAAATGTTTTAATGTCAAACTCTAAGACTATCACATGAATATATAAATGCGTGGCAGTAAATACAGAAAAATATATTTAAAACATTTTGACTGGTAATAAGTTCAATACCTTATTTTTTTTCTTTCATCTATATTTAAATAATCAAACAGTTTTTAATTTCATTTTGTGAATATTAAAGTTTTGTTTTGAGCAATGATGAATAAAAATGTTTATTATACAAAAACTGTAAAATATGTAAGTATATCAATTATGTACTTAAAGTAAAAATAATTGGGGCAAGAGCTACCCTTATCCTAGAGCTACCAAAGTAGTCAAAATGATTGATTATTTAAAAAAAACTACTCAAATTTAACAATACATTTTCCAAACTTTTTTATGAATTTTATTGCAATATGTACATGACAAAATTGATGAATTTATTTTCCCTTTTCCTTTCTTTTTTTTTTTAAGTTTCCCCGAAGTTTACCAAACGTTAAACAAAGACAAATGATGTTGTATAT
Source organism: Solenopsis invicta (assembly GCF_016802725.1). Lineage (NCBI taxonomy): Eukaryota > Metazoa > Arthropoda > Insecta > Hymenoptera > Formicidae > Solenopsis > Solenopsis invicta. The sequence goes on from NC_052667.1 coordinate 22,184,515, forward strand.
TTAGGACGTATGTAGAAATTAATCATTGGTAGTTCTAATTTTAAACCAAAAGACTAATACACCGAATGCAACTCGATAATTGCCTCTGCTGTTGCTAAAATTATATTGCGCTTGTTCCCTCATTGCCAATGATTACGCTTACTTTCCGTACAACAACTCGTAACGTCGAAGAATAATCAAAAATCACGTAAGAATTGTCGGCGGTACCGGGAATAACTACAAGGAAGAAAAATTGCCGATGAGACCAAGAATCCAACCGATAATTGGACCAACTTGGTCCAACTACACGCCGACAGGAAACTGGAGTACAAAGTGAAAAACTTCCAATGATATTAAAGTCGCATTAGCCGGGACTGGGAAGGAAGCGGAACGACTTTCCGGTCCATTTGTTTCCACGTGTGGATTACTACATGCCAAAAGGACCGACAGTGAACTTTCACGCGGTCTTCCACTCCCGGCTCTGTGAGAAAATCGCTGATCTCGTATACTTGTGTCATCAAAATGACAGGTTCTGTACCGCTGGAAGACAACGAAATGCTTTGTTTCGCATCGATAAAGAAGCGCATTATATATTATAGGAGCAAACGTTCAATGTGAAAACAATTTGTTTTCCTTATCAAACAAATTAAAAAAAAGTTCTACTCTCTCGCCAAAATATTTAATATTAACAATAAATAAAAGAATCTTGCGTGAATTAAGCTTCAGAGATTTGTATGAACAATAAACTCCCGTTACTCTTAATTTCATGTATCCGCTTTTATAAAAGAAATTTAAAATTAAACTAAATAAACAAAATTAGAATTGTTTATGTAAAAAGCATTGATAAAATATAAAGTAGCAGAGATCAACTAAAAAAAAAGTGACTAATATTATGTCATTGGCCAAAGCGAGGATCTCGCTTGGAGTAAAATTTTCGATTAGGTTCATGTAAACGCGCAACAGTTTGATTAATCGCCGTCCCTCGGCCGGATACATTTTCGCGCATAGGGTTTTATGAAGATATTAAGGAAAGGTCGTTTTCGGTAAGCGGCCATACGAGCCGTAAACAGACGCGCGCAAAAAGGAGCAGCAGGTCGGTGCTGGTTTTGGCGCTGTCTAAGACGCCTGAGCCGACCACCGATCGTACGACCGATAACCCGGTTAACCCTACCAGTCTGTTATTATAATATTTGCCGAGCCGAAATATAGTGATTGCTTATTTGCTCGGGCCCAATTACGTTCAAGCGCGCGCCGGCTAAGGGCCCGCGCTACGTGACGACGTGCAGGGGGATAGGTACGAGAGGGAGGTGCACTTAGTCCCGAACGAGCCAACCACCCACCCTGTATCCTATCTACCTGCCTCGACCAACGTCGGCGACGCTATAACGATTAGGTTCGCACGATCAGATACAGGCGAGCATGTAATGTCTATTATTGCTCGTGAAGAACGCGTTACGTCGAATGCTTCAGCGATATAATGACGATTTTTCCGTGAAAAATTATGCCTTTCCTTTCCTCATTAACGCGCCCGGTCTTAACGAGAAGAGAAACGAATCGTTAAAAATGTAAAGAGAAGTTGTATTTATAGTCTCGACATTTTGGTACATGTAAGAAAATAGTCAGTCCTGTTTATTTTATTTTTAAAATTGTGAAAATTACTCGATAAACGCGTAATATTATTTTTATATTACATAATATTTTTGTAATATTAATAAAAATAGCTGTATGTCCATTCCTGATAATATTACATGAATATTATATAAGTAAATAATATTTACGTCAATATTTTAAATTATCGAAAATATTATAACTCTTAAATGTAATAATTAGAAAGTATATGATTATTTTATGAATAATAATTCACATTAATTTTTGATCTCAATAATATTAATATAAAACTAATATTATGTACAAACAGACATAACAAACACACACAATAGTCCAAAAATTAAAATAGTATTAAAAATAATATTGAATAATATTCTTGAAATATTATTTTAATATTTTAATTTTTAATAATATTAGTATGATATTTTAGCAATATTGTGCTTATAGGGTATTTATATGGATATGTATATGGGTATTTTTTTTCATGGTCGGATAGTATTAAAAGGAAAGAGCAAATGGACTAAAATTGTATAATAATTTGGGAATAAACTCGTACCTCTATAGTCCTTGTAAAATTGCTGTATTATAATACATGAAGAAGACATTCTCCTTTGCGGTCAAATGTAAAAAGAAATGAGAATTTCTTAGTTTATTTACGGCTTCCATAATTTTAGCAAACCATCCTCGCTGTAAGAACATAATAAATTTTGATGGGGATGATGCGCCAAGCCGATTACGTCTTTCTCGTGTATCTAAAAAGGCCGAGATGCTGTTAATTAAGATAAACAAACATATGACATCGAAAAAATGTGAAGCCACACTCACATTCAACGTCCTCTCGAGTTTTCCCGACGACGTAGAAAAACAGTAAAGTACAAGATCCTCGCCGACGCAATAGATAAATTCGCCACGCGGACTCACTACTGTAGTCACGAAGTCACCTCCTTCTCGTTTACCACTGGAGAACGATCTTACTATCTGTCCTTGCATATTCATAATTACTACCGTATTAGAACGATTGCACACGACAAAGTGCTCCGGGTTTCGAGGAAGAGCATGTATACTGTTCACCGTGAGATCAGCGGCTCCTAATGATTTGTAAGTGCCTATGCACTCGGTGGTCTTCAAGCTCCAAATTTTCACAGTTCCATCCGACGACGCGCTACAAAATAAAAATTAATACTTTATAAAAAACGGAAATTATTATTTCCTATTTGTAATAATGCTTGCGATAAATACCTGATTATATTGTGACCGTCTGGAGAAAATATGACTTCGTTGACAAACGAGGAGTGACCGCGGAATTCCTTGAGCGTTTTTCCAGATTTAAGGCCATGTATTCTACAAAATATATTTGAAGCTATTAATAATACTGTTTAATTGTTAAAGTATACAAAATATAACTTTTTATTTTACCTTATAGTAGTGTCGAACGAAGTTGATAATATTTGACTGTTATCTCTGCTAAACTGTAGGCAAGTAACACCTTTTGAGTGCGCCTTTTCGAATCTCCTCAAGCACTGTCCGCTCTGCACTCTCCAGACCTTAATTTTACCATCTTGACCACCACCCGCCAGCATCTCGCTGTCACGACTAAACGCCATCGACAGAACCGCCTGCTCCATCATCATAAAATTGTCCTGCGCCTGGTATTTCAAGTCCTTTCTAATTTTACCAGTCGTGAAGTTCCACACTTCGATAAAACCGTCCACCGAACCAGTCACCAAATACTGGCCATCGGGCGAGAAACGCGCGCACTCCACGTGTGATTTTTGACCGAATTTGATTTGTTTAGATAACTGCGTCGGGTATTTCTCGTCCTCTTGATCGCGAACCGCCGCTTTTCCTCGGAACAAATCTATTGTGGTACCGGGAGGTAACAGACCCTGATGTTGCTGCCATTTCAACGCTTGTCCCAACAGGGCGAGCAATCTGCTGGACGGTACTACCGACACTTCGCCAGCGAGAGCGGTGGCTATGTACGCTCTTCGTTTTTCTTTTGTGCTTCCATCGGGATATGCCTCGCGCGGATCGAAATATGAGCGCGCAAGTAGATTCTCTGTATAAAACGACATATTACATATTGATGGGCGATTAATCGATTCACAATCGATTATATCGATTATCGAGGGATGAATAATCGAAAGCAATCGATTATGGAAAGAAGGGGGATTAATTGAGAAAATCGGTTATTTAAAGCAATTAATCGAATATTTTTTCAGTTCTTTTTTTTATTTTATTTCTTTTCAATTAAGGCTGAATGCCCGCAGAACGTGTTAACGCGTTACGTGCAATGAAAATGCACTGGGACGACATTTATAACCAATACTCTATCGATTCATCAATTACTTAAAAAATGTAATCAACTGATTACACCCATCACTAATTATAGGCAATAATTGCAAAAAGAAATTTTGATTAAATAAGTTATAAATAAATGCGAAAAATACCTAGGTGAATGTATCTTTCAGGTTCTTGTTGCTTCATCATGATCATTGGGTCGGTCTGCCTTAATAAAGAACGTGCAGCACCTAATTCTCGTAGCTCAATTAATTCTAAAACAACCTAAAAAATAATAAAATCTATGAAAATTGTGGGAAAATATAATAATACATTACAAATTTTACTTTCTAAATTTCGTAAAAATCACTTGAAAAAAACTCAATTTTTATTCTTTTAGAGAGTGATATTTCACTCTATACGAGATTTAGAGAATAACTTAGATTTACAAAAAATTTAGAAAAAAAATATCTACATATTACATATTTAAAATGTTTACAAAATATATTTGAGACTATTACACTAATTTTAATGTAAGATATCTGAATAAAACTCCCTTAATTTATTTCATTTTATAATACCTCTTTTTATTAAGAGATATTGAAATAAGTTTTACTTCAATTCTATTTATAGATATACATTATGTTCCAATATCTTTATTAAACTTAAAAAAAATAAAAAATAAAATAAATTATTAATATTAATTAAATTATAAATGAAATATTTATTACTGTATTATATTACTATTCTTGTTCAATTCATAATCATGTTTCAAGATCGAAAATTTATTCAATACTTAATTTGATAAACCTGAAAAGTTTAATGAACATAAAATCTCACAAGAAATATTAGCACAAAGATTGAACTATGGCTGAAAAAGGTTCACCTTTAATTGTGTACATTTTCATATATCTGTATTCTTCTATTATTAAAATAAATTAGGTGGACCCTATTTCTAGATACCTTATAATTCTAATTTAATGTATCTACCTGTTCATACAAGTCTATGAGTTTCTTGTCAGGCAGCTTCAATGATTGTATAGCTTTCAAAACTGTATCCCAATGGCCATTATTTATATCCGCTACAAATCCATCCACGCTGTCCACAGTGTTCAGTGATACACCAGTTTCTTCCTGCACACAAAATATATTAGCAAGCAAGCAACGAGCAAGCGTGCGTTAAAACATCAACAAAAAAGAAGTACCTGTAGAGTTTGCAGCGTCTTCACGAGATTCGCCTCCTTGAGATACTGCTGTATCAACCGAATCACGCTGAAAATGAAATTACATTACATGATACAATTTATATTTAACGAATCAATTCAGTATCAAAACGAATCATTCTACTCACTCGGCAGACTCGATTTCGATCGACATCTCCGGGTATCTTGCAATTCAGATACGCAAAACAAATGCTCCGTTGATGACAGGTTATGTTCTAAACAGTTTCAGGTGTCCGGCGACGCGGATGACCGCGCATCCGCATCGTTTCGCGAACGCAGCGTAAAGACGAGAATGGTTGCGGTTGCTCGATCGTAATCGAATATCTGAAACGTGTCTGTGTCCTCCGAGAAAAACAATCCTGCATGCAAAGCAGCAAGGTCCAGCCCAGCCTACCAAGCCAAGTGCCGGCCGCTCTCATCAGATAGCGTCACGAGTCTCTGGGCTCCGTGTGCTCCAGATTCTCCTCTACCTAGTCCATCCTGGTCCGCAGCGTCAATAACATACGGGGCTACACAAATAAAATGCGGCTATTTAAAATCCATTTCGCTCGACAATGTGAGAGCCGTGATCTTTAATTGGGCCGTGAGTATCTCGGGCATCCCTTTCTCGCCCCGCGCTCTCGTTAATTCTCGTGGCGACGAAAAATAGGCAGCTCTAACGATCCGCAGTGTGTCCTCTCGTATATCTGTCATTCAGAGAGTAATGGCAAAGTATTTCTTTCGTTTTACTTTTCTGTTTTTCTAAAAGAATCCTATCGCCTCGATCATTTATTATCTCAATTCAGAGACATTTAGGTCGTGGAGCATATCGAACGGTAACCGCGTGTGCGCTGTGTATGTGATGCTGTGCTCAGTTTCAGTTTCAAGATGAGGATTTTTTGTTTTTCAGATTAACGGCCACCTTCCTCTAATCATGAAGGCCAGTCTTCTGTTCGCTATACTGCTTCCAACATGGGCCAGCGCGGTTGTGTGTCCACAGCATTGCACATGCAAGTCGGTCGGCGCTCAAGCCGAATGGCTGCGTCTCAAGTGCGGCAACCTCTTGGAAGAAGTCAAGGATGTGGACCTCAACAAAGTCAGCGTGGAACTTATACAGCTGTAAGACTGCTTTGTACTATTCTCTGCATATACCTTTTGTATACTCTTGATGGTATGATAATAGCCGAATTGATTACAGAGATTTGAGCAAGAATGCCATTTATACAGTTCAAGTAGACTCCTTTGTGAATCTGACGAATCTCAGGAGACTCGATTTATCAAACAACAAGATTAATTCTATTGGCGAGGGTTGTTTCAATGGCTTGGAAAACTTGGAGCGATTGTAAGAACTTGTAAATAGAAATTTAGCTATCAATATGCTTCAGTCTTCTATAATCTCTTCGCGATTTCAGGGATTTGAGCCAGAATCAGATATCAACAATAGACAGTTATGCATTCAAGAAATTATTGAATCTCAAAAGGCTGTAAGTTTAGAGTGAAAACGTTGATATACAAAGTTTTCTTGTAAAGATATTTCTTTTCATCTTATGCATTCTTTGCTTTGTTTTGCTCTAGCGATTTGTCTGAAAATCAAATTACTGCTCTGGTGCCATCCTTATTTCATGATTTGTTGGTCTTAGATCGTTTGTAAGTTAAAGCAAAATTTATTTACGTTAGCAGATATTATTTTATTAGCTCTCTATTATTGCATTATGTCTACATATTATTGCATTGAAGTGCATTTTGTGTTACACATACATGTCTCTATATTTTAGGAAATTAAATGGAAACAGTTTAACTACTTTGAAAGAAGGCACATTTCATGGACTTAAGATGTTAAAGCAGCTGTGAGTAAAACCAATTTGCACTTATTTCTATGATGAGAAAAAAATTCTCATAATATTTAAGAATTATACATATTTTTAATTTATAAAGAATCCTTAAACATGTTAATTTTTTTCTGAGAATTATAGAAGGAGAAATCTTAGAAATCCTAAAATATTTTAGAATTCACAAGCGTTATAAAAAAGATGTAAACTTTCTGAAAAGTTTTCCAATTTGCATAAAAAATCTGAAAAAAATTAAAAAGCTATAAAACTATATAAAAATTGTGAAAAATTCTGAAATTTATATAAAAATTCTAAAAAATTATATGAAGAATTCTAAGAAAGGTTTTCACCACGATCATTAATATATTCATATGTAATTTATAATTGATTTGCGTATATTTTAGGGACTTGTCTAATAATCCTTGGAAGTGTAACTGTGATCTATACTGGTTTAGTAATTGGATCTACAATTCTTCGATTAAATTAAAGTAATATATATCGCATATCTTTGATTAATTTCAGTTATATCTTATAGTTTTTTACACGTTTGATTTAACATTTTAGTCCAACGCCCAAGTGCGCATCGCCAGCGCTCGCTAAAGGGCAACCAGTGAAGAAATTGAAATTCTTGGAGGAGCTTCAATGTCAGTGGATATCTCCGGCAGTTGAAATTCGTCCATTTCAAAACCAAGTAGTCTTCGCTGGAGATTCGATTACCTTGAAATGCAGAGCACCTAGCGTCACGGTAGACAAAACCGCTAGATTGAATTGGTTGTGGTATCCTAATGCTACCGCCGAAATCACAGACTTAAATGCCTACAAAGATCCGCGGCAGAATTTACCTAACATTAAGGTTGATAACAGATATCTTTCGGACAGCGGCATCGTAGACAGGTAATAAATTCCTTAAATTACTTTCACACTAGTTTCGATGGTATTATACTGGAATTGTTGAAGGTGTCAATTTGATAATTTCCTTTCCTTTTTCTTTGAGTTAATGAAGAATTATTATGATATTATTTGTATCATTAGAATTATTTGTATTATATTTACATTTTTTAAAAATTGTGTACTGTATAATATAAAAAAAATATAAAAAAAAATAGAAATGATTATTAAAGTCAAAATAGCACCGTCCGCGATGGTATTAGTATTAAAAAATCACATATTAAGTAATTATTATATCTTTTGTTTGACAGTGCTCTTAGTATAGTCCCGATCAAGGAGGAACATAATGGGCAATGGAATTGTTTATTGGTTTCCGTAAACGGCAACAAGTCGAGAGCAGTTAGCGTCATCGTAATATCCGAGCAAACGCGTTATTGTCCTTTAACAGGTAACGAATCAAATCTTGTAGCACTAAAGAATCGCATAATCGCAATCTTTTTTTTTTAGTAACGACGGACAACAAGGGTATTTACACATGGCCGAGAACGGTAGTAGGATGGAAAGCAGAGCTGCCGTGCGAAGGCAGTCGTCTATCGGGCTTAATGCAAGCGCCCTTGAAAGCTTTTTATCACTGTAACATGAGCGGTCAGTGGGAACATCTAAATACAGAATCGTGTCCCTACATATCTCATACGACGAAAATCTTGGAACAATTTTCGAAAGTTAATCTATCTCTGACAAAAAGCAGCTTACTGGAAACGGCTAAGAGATTTAAAAATTATACGGGAAACGGATCAGTGAAACTAACAGATCCGGTTGAAATTCATTTTATCGTGCGAACTATAGAGAATTACTTGAATTTCTTAATAGATGAGAAAGAACTTGGAATCATGCTGGTCGACATCGTTAGTTCGATGATGAAATTGCCGAAGGAGATGTTAAAGAAAGCGGAAATAAATTTCAAAGCTTGTACGAGACTTATCAGAGCGGTCGAGCGTATTACGGAATTTACACCGTCTATACAGTCACATAAAAAATACATGGTACTCGAAGAGTTTCGAGTCAAGCGCGACAGTTTTGGCGGATTAACGTGTACGTGGTACACAAATATCGCCGCAAACGCCGACGCGGACGCGAGATATCTGCATTGCACAACGATTAACAGAACGTCGCCAATGAATACGAAGGATAAAGCGATAGAGGCTTCCATTCAGTTACCCGCTTCTTTGCTACAACACTCGCAAGATGGTGTAATAACTCAGCAGCTCATGATATCTATGTATAGCGACAGCAGATTATTTCCTAAGACGACTGCAAATGATAGCATGGACATATCAACGTGCATTGTCGGCAGTAAATTAAGTAAGTACGAAAAACTTTGCATATAAAGTCTATGTTATCCACTTTTTAAAATAATTGCGTAATTTTCTTTTGCAGTTGGTACATCAGTACGAAATCTGTCCGAACCGGTTTATGTCATGCTAAAAGCGCCGTTGTATCATTATAACGGGAAAAGGCCGAGACCAGTGGTATGGGACGAAACGTTGAACAACGTGGGAGCATGGACTAGTGATGGATGCCATTTAACCAACCTATTGAATAATCTGATTGTTTTTCATTGCGATAGATTGGGATATTATGGACTTTTGCAGGATGTTTCGCATCTTGATATGAATGGGTATAAAGCCTCTCTATATTAGATCTTTTTTTATATTTTCTTCGAGTTTTCTTTTCAATTGTCATTTTATTATTATTGTATTCTTTTGTAGCTTGCACAGAGCGAAATTCAGGTACTCGCATCCCGCGATTTACATCGGAAGCTTCGTGACAATAACTTGCTTGATGATCATGTCTGTGACGTACATTATTTCTTACACGTCCATCACGATGCCTAAGAAGGCGAAACATTCCGTTATCAATACTTGGTTCGCCATGGCACTGTTATCATTTTTATACAGCATCGGCATCCAGCAAACGGAGCACATCGAGATTTGTCAGGGTGTTGGTCTTGTTTTACATTATTTGTCGTTGTGTTGCTTGCTGTGGATGGCAGTATCCGCCAGGTAAGAATACATTTATATTATAAATACTCGTCAAAGAAATTAAAACATTAATCGAGATCTTTCTATTTCAGCAATATGTACAAAAAATTGACGAAACCAGGTCTCGATGTAATACCCGACGATGAGCTTCCGGATCAACCTTTACCCAAGCCGTTGTTAGGACTTTATTTGGTCGGGTGGGGCGTGGCCTTGATAATCTGCGGAATATCCGGCGCGATCAATCTGCGCGAGTACGCCGGTTACTCCCATTGCTTCCTCATGTCTGGACCGCCGCTCGCCGCGCTTTTCATACCATCCGGAATTTTAATAGCGTACTTGTTAATCTTCCTCTTGCTCATCAGACGCGCGATTCAGAACGTCGACACGAACGCACAATTGTCCGAGGGTACTCAGGCAACGGAGAACATGGATCTGGAATTATTGGAGCCGAATGCGAATCCTTCCGGGGACAGGAACAGCATGCGTAGCACGCAGACGGTGTCATCCGATATCGAAGACCCGGAACACTCGCAGTTTACGCAGTGGAAAGGCCAAGTTATAATGTTGGTGTTATATTTGATATCCTGGTGTGGTGCGGCCGCGGTGACGGTCAAACCGTTCAATTCTCCGTTTGAGGAGACCGTGTTTGCTGTATCGTACGCCATCACCACGAGTTCCCTGGGTATGTTCGTGCTGTTTTTCTATGGGATCGCTCGTAATGACGTCCGGAGTCAGTGGTTGAAAATGCGATGCTGGTTGGAAAAACGCAAGAATCGTTGCTGCCGCACTAGGAGCGTGTGCGATGCGAACGCTGCAATTCCGACACAGCCTTTGGTGCAAAATTTCGTTCCGCCATTGTCGAATTCACAAGCCACTCAAGCGATATCCGATTCGAACTCTATCGCTTCATCGAGAAACACTAATCAGTCGCAGCAGATCTACAACAGCTCGAAACTCACGGAATTCGTGGCCAATCGAGAAAATATGCCTGCCATTCCCGTGAATACGAAAGCGGCGAATCTAATAGTAATGCATCGTCATCAGTATCGTTCTAACAATTCCGTCACCACGTACACCGAACCGTCGTCGGCCTGCGTCGAGATGTTCTACAATCCTCATCAGAGCGGCGTTGCCAGGAAGTTCTTCAAGAAACAACGTAGACACGCGACCGCGAAGAAGAACAATCTCGGCCCGAGGAAGCAGGGCGACGGCGGAGCTACTAGTGACGGCGGCAGTTGCATCTCCATACCTCGGCCTAAGATCAATAATAGCTTAGAACGCAGCATTCTGAGCAGCAGCGCTAAAGTGAACAACACCAATATACACGTTGAACTGAATCCCATAAATGACATAAAAAACGTGAATATATTGTCCGACAGTGGTGGTAGCATCTCTGAAGAAAGAAACATCCCAATACGCTTTGTTATCGGTCAGGAGAACTTGATGCATAATATCAAGAAGATCAATAACAGCATGCAACAGGATAGTTTACACATTAACATCGCGACGTCTAACACAATGAGAGAAACGCCACAACCGAGACGAGCGGCACTAGACTCGGACGCGGACGTTTCGAAGACGGACGAAGAGTGGCACTTACGGAACGTCTCTCAGCAATGTAGCTTGGAATATAGCTCCGAGGTGGACACTGTCACGCAGATGACTAGCGAACGAAGTGATCATAATCTACCGGAAATCTGTGAGAACATGGAAACGGCAGAGGAGGAGCGTTTCTCGAGGAAGAGGTGTCCCAGCGTAAACGAGATTGATGTCGTCACCGAGGAGGAACGCGCGTCGAGAGACGTAAGACGGTTGTATCTTTCCAACAGCATGTACTGTCTATCATTGGAACATGAGAAACTGCCGATGAACAGCTACTGCAATTCGTTGAACGACATCACATCGCTGATGAGCGTGCAGCACCGCGACTACTCGAAACCATCGTTCGTAGATGTACAAAGCACAACCAGTTCAAATCTATGTGGGCAAGAAGTTCCTGAATCCCGAGAATCATTTAACCGCTCAGAACGTTCGCTGTTCGAGATAAACAGCTTGACCAGTGATAATCCATGTACCTTGACACCGCACGCAGAGACTCCCTACGCCTGTTCCCTGTCGAATATCTATTGTACCTCAGACAAAAGTTTGGAGGAGAACAACTTTCGCGAGGAGCCGCAACTGCCAGACGTGGATCATAATGTGTTTAATGCACCCGAGTCGAAAGATCTTCTGCTGGAAAAGAACTTCAGTTCTCTTGCTGATATTCCGTCAATTAGTAGGTCTAGTTCGCGTGATATTAATAATCTCAATTTAATCGGCGAAATGAACGCGTGTACGGAACCTGCAAAGTCGAGTGATATACAACAATTCGAGGCTAATGAAATCTATTTAGATGAATCGATGAGCCATTTGCCAGTTAAGAAAGAAACGAGTGTTTAATGTAATTATATATATAATTAAACATAAAGTATAATTTATATATCAATGTATACATAATTTATATTAAAAAATATATATCATATATATTTTTGTATAAATTATGTATGATTTATATATAAACTACACATATATATAATATACATATATCATTATATACATATATAATTTATATATGTATGTATATAATAGATCACACTTTGTTCGTTTGCCACAGCAATATATTTATTTTTATGCATAATTTCTATAGACTGCACAATATTGAAACTAGCACATTTTATAATTTGTACTTTATAATCTTTACTAGAATCGTGTGTTCAATGCGCCTCATATATTAAATACTCGCATCTTCTCTGCTATTTATATCGCGTTTAGAGACGCGATTATTTAAAGATTTTGTACATAATGAAAATTATTCGCCTACAAAATAGTCTTCAATCAGCTTGATAGCTCTTTTTAACTAGTATAAATAGGTAAATGACTAAGCAAAAGCTGCATTTGAAATGACTTTGATCAGTTGAAAAAAAAATTAGATTCAAGATAGATCTGAATAATCTTTACAATATTATCACGTCCAAGTATCACTCGTTACCACGGCGTATATATAGATAAAAAAACATCAATTGCAAAAGGAGAATAATACTTTAACACAACGAAACACAATCATAATCAGAAAATCATCAAGAGATCTTTCAATTGCTCAAAACTCGTCAGTCCAACATGTCGATTTCTTGTTAAAATCTTTTAAAACTGACGAGTTGTCAATTGCGAAGATCGATCAAGTCAAAAACTTAGCGTTGATTTTTTAATTTAACTAACTCGATTTCGCAACACTATTATTAATCCTAAATACTCTTTAATATACATTGTATATGCACATCACACGGAGATATGATTGTAAAATCATTTTGGCTGTGAAATACTTATCCTTAATTTCATCGAAAAAATTACTTGATAATTATCATATTTGAACTTTATAACATGGCAATATTATCGTTTACGTAATTTTTTTATACATGTTTATAAATATCTTTATAGATATCGTATTTGTATGATCTCTAAAGTTAAATAATATTCCATTTCGTTTTTTAGCAAGATAACTTGCTTTGTATAACTGCCTAATATGAATTAAGATAGAAACGAAATTTCTGTAAACTGAAGACTGAATATTAAGCTAAATTTATAAAATTTGAATATGATTATGATATATGATCACTGACTTCCGCTTAAATATATACATATATATAGTATACGTATACATCTTAACGAAAAACCTCGTTTTGGGCAACGATTTGCCTGGTATTATATTGTAAATAATGTTTATTTAAGTTTTTTAGAATAAATGTAGTTGGTATTAAGCGCGTTAAAGCAGCTTGCTAGAGAGACTTTATGTACTACATTTTCTTTTTCTTCATTCTTATTTTTACTTTTATATTGATTTCTTTTTAAGAAATATAAATTTCGATGTACGATTGTATACAAAACCAGTTGCTAATTAATACATGTATATTGTACAAAATTTGTGCTTATTTTCTAGACGATCATTTATAACATAGTTATAGTATTTGGCACTCCAAGCATCACATTCAATTGATGTTAAAACACCTCGACATCACTTGACTCACCTGTTAACATTTTCGGTATCTTTAACGAAATATTGCAAGCTAGTTTGTATACCTATAAAACCGACTCTCAAAATATCGATCTGATTTATAATATATATTTTTATCATTTTAAATCTCGCTTATGAACTAAGATAATCTATATTTGTAATATTACCTCTTGCACTTTTCTGTAATTTTTCATAATTGAAAATTACTTCGAGATTATTACGATCGACGTTCGCGTATTTAACAATCCTTAAAATATAGGTCCTTGATTTGTATATTTTTATCATTTCAGATTTTGCTTAAGATAATCTATATTTGCAATGTTACTTCGTACCTTCCTGTAATTTTTCGCAATTGAAAGTTATTTCAAGTTTATTATGATCGCGTATTAACTGACTTTCAAAATATTGATTTGTATATTTTTATCATTTTAGATCTTATGAACTAAAAAAATTATATTTGCAATGTTACCTCGTACCTTTTTATAATTTTTCATATTTGAAAATTGCTCCGAGATCTACGCTCGTGTGTTGTTCGACTTTGCTTCGCCCAACCAATCCTTCGGGTTTTTCAACACCTCCAGAAGTTTCGACTCCTTCGAACCAGCTTTAGGTTCGTGCATGTACTCCCATTTGGCGTTCAATGGCAGAGACATGAGTATACTCTCATATCGCGCACCGGGCGTGTACAGGCCAAATTTGGTGCCGCGATCGTAGATCAAATTGAATTCGACGTATCTACCGCGACGCAATAATTGCCATTGCCTCTCGTGATATCCGTAACCGTCGTTTTTGTGTTTCTTTACTAAGGGAATGTATGAAGGAATGACTGATTCGGCGCAAGAGGTGACAAACTGAAACGCCTCGTTCTGATTCGGAGTGTCGAGGTCGTCGAAAAATATCCCACCCACGCCTCGCCGTTCCCCTCGGTGCACGATGTTGAAGTAATTGTCGCACCACTCCTTGAACTTGGCATAGTAGGTGGGATCGTGCTTGTCACATGCGGCTTTCAGCGATCTGTGAAAGTGACTAGCATCTTCCTCGTCCAGATAGTATGGGGTGAGATCCGTGCCGCCTCCAAACCACCATTGGGTCGTACCGTCCGGATTCTTCACTTCGAAGTAGCGATAGTTAAAATGAATCGTGGGGATCATGGGATTGCGAGGGTGAATCACGGCGCTCACGCCGGCCGCGAAGAACGGAACCGAGTCCTCCAGCTTTTTGCCGCGTGCTCTCATCTGTTGAATCGCGTTTGGCGGTAACACGCCGGTCACGACGGAAACATTAACGCCAGCCTTCTCGAACACCTCTCCATCCTGCAACACACAGGTGACCCCGCCACCACCTTCCTTCCTGGTCCAGCGATCCACCTTGAAAGACTTGTCTTCTTCTAGGGACTCAAGCGCCCTACAGAAATCCGCCTGAGTCTTCATCACCAGTAATTCCATTTTCGTTCTCATATCGTTCTGGCTTTTCTGTAATTTCTCAATGGCAGTGATAGGCTCTGCCATAAAAGTTTTAACGTAAGTGTGCAGATCATTTTGCGCAGCTAGAACTGTTACCCTGGACACGCTGTACGCCGCGAACCCTGTTAGGATTCCTGCTCCAACGTGCTTCAGGTTCTTCGATCTGCTCCATGCGTAACAATAAACGCCAATGGAACGTAGGCTTCTTCGCATCATAAAACTTGCAGCCATGATTTTTCCGAATTATTATTTCTGGAACAAAATTTGAAACCTGGTTTTTTAATGTTATCAGAAGATAGTCTTACGGTTTTATAATCGGAAGTTTCCGATTAGATATCAGTTTTGTTAGATTAGATAAATCCTACTCTGTTTTGTTCGGGTCTATTTAACTCAAATTGTATTTTCTTTTCTACTAATATTTTTAACAACTTCTTTTCCTGACATTTAAAGATTTCGTCTATTAATGTACGATTTTTTCGATAAAAATGTTTTCTCTTTTTATTGTATTGATTCAAACGATATGATAGAACGATAGAATAAAGAGACCCGAATGAAGATTAACAAGCACATTATATTTATATGAACTAAGTGTAAAGAGCACATTGTGTACCTTGCACGATTACTATTACTGTCGTTCGTGTCAGGCACCTATTTCACATCGTTAATGCAGTTATTTACGCTGCTTCGAATTTAAACTCAAGATAAAAAACGAGTTTTAAAGTACCTCTCAATGAGGTTAACGAATCAGCTGATAGAGCAGGGATACGTCAGATGCGCGATCGAGACGCTATCTCTACAACGTGGACATACACTACAATGTAGAAGTTAGACCTCGAAAAGCACTGTTGGCATTCCTGACGAAAAGAGCGCCAAACTCGCACACAAACTTCAAATCGTTCCTGTCCTAATCGCTTTCGCACGATTCACTCATCACACTATACCGACGACAATTTACGCAAATGCAATAAAAACGAGGCGCGAATACCGAATTGTAGGGGCGAATAAATAGTAGATACGAGTCTCAGCCGCGCTTTCGAAGATCCAAGATCTACCTCCTCTTGATTCATATTTGGCACAAACGCGCGACGGTTCGTTTTCGGCATCTTCAGCTCCCATGCCCGTCGGAAACTCAAGATATGGAAGCAACGGGAAAGACGCGATTGAACACGCGACGCGACTTCGCGCCGTCCTGACCGACCGTCCATTGTCATCTGATTGTGAGTGACACAGAGAATCAAAGATTCTCCTCACGACGATTCGTCTTGATTCATACTTGCCACGAACGCGCGAGCTTTTGTTTTCGGAACTCTCGAAACCCTTCCGGTGCTCACGCGTGTCGGAAACTCAAAATAAGAGGCAACGGAGAAGCTGCGAAACACGATTGAATGCGACACGATTTCGCACCATGCATTCGACACGACGGATGTTGGTACGAACGTACGTCGACACTTCACTTTCGGCAGTCCACGATACTCTCGAAACACTACGAGAAGACGAGAATGTGAGTTGAAACGTGCTGCGACGCACCGCGACCTTTCGCCGGCAAACGAATGGCACCTTCAAAATTGTTATATCTGTTAAATCGTATTTCGCATCTTCTCCGTTGCCTCGTATCTCGGTTTCAGACGCGGGTAAGTATCAGGACAAAACGAAGGATCGCGCGTTCGTGCCAAGTGTGAATCAAGACGTGTTATCATGAGAAAGATCTTGGACGGATTCGAACGTTCGAGAGCTGCGGCTTAGACAGAGCTGGACGGAGCGATTAGCGGCGAACGTGAGTCAATTCATTTGTATCTACTGTTTATTCGCCCCTACAGGCCACAGTATTCGTGCCTCGTCATGATTACGCTTGCATAAATTGCGACAAGACTACTGAATAAATCACACGAAAGCCGTTAAGATAGAAAAAATTTGAAGTTTGGGTACATGCACTTGGCGCTCTTTCCGCCAGGTGTGCCAACAGTCGCGGATATCGTTTTTTCCGACATCTAACCTGTGCATACGTTGGCATCGTAGTGTATGTTCACGTTGTAGAGATGGCAGTGTATCAGCTAAATCGTTGATATGACCACACTCGGGCTTCTTTCCTTCGATTTTCTCGTAAAATGTATTTTCTTCAAATTTTTTTGCTGCGTACTTTTATTCTACAAAAGGATTTTGTGATCTGTTAAATTAATTCAAAAATTAATTTATTCCGTAATGCGATTGGTATTTAGAATCTTCTTAACGATAAGTATTTTATAAATATTTCTTTACCTATACAATTGCAAAGAGTGTAAATTATACAAATTTTTGTATGTCAATGAAATTCTTTAAGTATCTTTAACTCAAAAATATTGTGAAGGAGAAAAACATTTTTGATAAATAAGTGAACTGAGTAAAGAAAAAATATGCTATTTGATTCTATATTCTGTGTACAATTCTTAGCGCTTATATTTGTATTGTATAGTATTCTCATCGTAATATGTATTGTATCTTTTCCACGCTGGTCCCCTCTTGTTTTCTCGTTCTATAGATTTACTTGGTAACAAGCCTAAAAAACAGGGTAAATTTTAGTGCCAGAAACATATACAATGGCGTGCAAAAGTTTCCAGCCAGTGACATTTTGTACTCTAATTTATTAAAAAAACAGCCTAATAAAATTTTCATAATTATCATTATTTTACTATATTATTTCATTACCTATATCTTCTACTCATATCTGATAATTATGAAAATTTTATTAGGCTGCTTTTAAATAAATTAGAATACAAAATGTTACTGGCTGGAAACTTTTGCATGCTACTTTGAAATTTGTTTTTTTCCCACACCCTGGGATCAAATTGCCCACTTTATCTTCCCTTTAAAGAATACTATTGAACTTACAGAAAAACTATTGAATATAATTAGAAAATCATTTAAATCCAATATCGTACACTTATAATTTTTTCACAATAGTTTAATAGTATTTTTCGATAAAAATATTCTCTTTTTTTCTTTCTGAAAAGAAAAAGAGGAAAGATGAATTTTGCAAGAAGTATAATCCTAGAGTGTAAAAAAAGAACAAGACTTCTATACAATGTGTAATACACATTTGATGTATTTAATTCTTCAGAGCTGACATCGAAATCTATAACACAGTCACTGATTCTAGGAGATCCATTTAATTTATGCTAACTAGGAGGCACTAATAAATTTCAAGAAATTAAAGTAACTCATATAAATGAAAGTAAATATCAGTTTCTTTTATATATTTACTCCAAAAAATATTTATAATTGAATGGATTTAAAAGACTGACCGTCAGCTCTGGAAAGTCAACACTCATTGACGAACCTGCTTTCTGAGCCATAGTCACCAAAACAGAAATTCTTTTCTGCTGTACTTTACACAGACCAGTTATCCTGCGTGGCAACACACCGCCATTTGACCGCACGAACTGATTTAGAATAAGAACATCCTGCAAAACGAACAAGACTCAGATTTAAGAACTAAATATTAAATTTTCACGTAACACAAATACATATTTTTAGTACCACGAAACTTACGGTGTGCTTAACGTTAACTCCTGCAGCGCAAAGAGGACACGCCTTAGAATTAAACTTTAATAATAAATGCTCCTGCTTGTGTGGTACTTTTACACCTTCGATGGTTAAGACTTTATCTTCTTTCTTCTTAATTACTGCAAGTAGACAGTATATAAATAAATTCGAGGTATCAAAGAAAGGTTATATTCACAAAAGTTAGGTTAGGATCGTAGTAAAATCACGTTTCTTGCTTTCTTGTCAAGCGATGTCTAATAGTAAACTCACTTTCTCTTAAATATGCGGTTGCGGACAGCGACAAGTTTCTATTAGATTCGGCAAAAATCAGACTTCTTCCAAATTGCTTTATGGACTGATACAGAATTGCCATTTTTATGGGGCGTCGAACTTTCAGCCAAATTCAGCGGCCATCAGTGACTCTCGATAGTCTCGATCTCGATGCCGTGTTCGGAATGATAATTTATTATAATTTTCGATAAATAAATTGTTATATTTTTTTGAAAAATTATATGTCAATATTTACGAAGAATTTGAAGTGCAGTTTGTATACATGGAGAATTAAACAAAACTCTCGCGAGTTTTTTAAGTTAAATCGATATATTTTTCTATCCTCTTCGCATACTTTATACATTTCTTTATATTAATAATTAAATTTGGAAAGTTTTTAAAGGATATTTATGTAATATTTGTTTATCGTGAGCATCCGGTAGATTTATTTCTCATACACATTTGCATTACACTTTTTGAAAATTAGACTAATTAAAATTAAATAAAAAAACCTGAAAAAAAGGAAAAAAGAAAAATTAAGAGCGTTTCGGCAAGATACAAAAGTGCAGGGACACAGAAAGTGAATTATTTCATCCTTGTTTGATAAACATTGATAAACAACGAAGTGATTCATTGTGTTCCACTGCAGGTTGCGTTTAGCGGAAAAAACAATTTTGCAACTGTTGCAAAATTTTTTAATATTTTTTATGTTTATATAATATTCAAATTCGGCAGGAACTATAAAGGACAAAATCCAATCGTATTAAAGAATCTTACAACAGTTGCAAAGCCTCTATTTCCGTTGAATGCAATTGTCACTGTGTCATTTGCTAAAATTTAAATGAGAATTGAGGAGAAAAAAAAAGATGATACGCGTAGTCAAGATTGAAAGGTCAGGGTTGTGCCATAAATTTCAAGATTACGTCTACATACATGATTTATGTATTGTTATGTTTACGCAAATCTTTCTGCAGACAATACAAGTCATGTAAATTATCATCAATATGATAATTTAATATAGAAAGAATAATAAAGTTATAAAATTGTTACTATATCTGACCTTAGTATTGATCCTAGATAACACGTACGTTATATAGTTTAAAAGACGTCTTCATGATATCTTTTATACATTTTTTAAACATGCGTATTGTTGTCTGGGATAATTGAAATGAAAAAAAAAAAAACAAAAAGAGCTTTGATACCTAATGCAAAAACAAGAGAGAGAAAAAACTACTAGAAAAACTTTATTTTTTTTTAATTTCACGTATTTTGATGAAATAAAAATACATTTGATTGTATAAGGTTGAGTAGTAAAACTAGTTAAAAAGTTAAATAATAAACTTAAAAAGTTAATGACCTAAGACTTTAAATTTTTAACTGTTAATTTTAAATGATTAATTTTTAATTTCCACTAGTTATTTTTACAACACAAACTTTTACTTATTAACCTTTTTTTTAAATTAGAATCTTATACATGTAAAAGAAAAAAAATTATAAAAGAAAAATACATATAAAAAGTAATATTTCTTTGTAATTTCATAAATTCTTAATTTACAAATAAAAAATTAAATTTATTTCATAATCCATATTAAAGATGTTTTGAGTAATCTAACTTTTAAAAAATTGCAAATTTCTAATTTAATATAAATAATGCTTTTTAAAGTTAAGGTTCTTTTTAAAGTTTGTTCTTCAAAGTAAATTTAATCTTAACGTAACTTTTAACTGAATTAGTTTTTTGTTTATGTAACTTTTAATTAAATTAATTTTATAAGCATATTAACTTTAACTTAATTTAAAAAAAGAATATTACCTTATTCAACCCTGATCGTAAGAAACTAGTTATTTTTAAACAGAAAGACATCGACAACGATGCCTTTTGTAATGTCGCGGCACACTGTGCAACGTGACGTCATCATGCACATTGCCGCACACTTCACATCGCTCAAGTCACGTGCGCGTCCCTCACGTCCCAGACGTTCCGCGTGTTCCCTACGTCACGCCGCCGTCGTCGCTGCCGTCGTTGTCGTCGTCGTCGTCGTCGTCGTCATCGTCGTCGCCGCATGCCGTCGCCGCGCGGCCGTAGCGCTCTCGCGGCAGTCGCGCTCGTCTGCGATGAGTTTAGTTTTGAAAACAAAGGGCCACCCGCCGTTTACCGTGGTGCGTCGTCGTCGCCGCCGTCATCACACGGCTCGCGCGTAAGAAAAGCGGAAGCGCTCGGTTCGCAAGCGCGGCGCAGAGACGGCAGACGAGGATTAAACACCGCGAGCCGCGGGACAAGTCGTGTGTGTATACGATTTAACGACGGGTCCTTCCGTCCCCGCTTCGTTCAGCTGTTTGTTCGTACGTCCGTCCATCCGTTCCTGTCTCTCTTTCTCCCTTATTCCCTCTTCCTCTGCATAAAGATATTTATCTCGATTATCTCCTTTCTCGCTCTCTCTCTCTCCCCCGACCGTCCTCGAACTCCTCGTGACGAGCTGTCCCTTCGTATCATTGTTGGAAACGTAATCACAACACAAAAAAATGGACGCACTTCGGGAGCAGGTGATGATCAATCAGTTTGTGTTGGCCGCGGGCTGTGCCAGGGAGCAGGCGAAGCAATTGCTGCAAGCGGCGCATTGGCAATTCGAGGTGAGGACAACGAAGAGACGGAGAGGATCGAGAGATCGGTGCTAGGAAACCAAGGGAAAGAGGAGAGAGAAAGAGAGAGAATGTATCTGAAAATGTGCGTTTCTCGAATGCGTACTCTCTCCCTCCTCCCCTTCTCTGCATGACGTTTGTGCATCGCAACAAGCTCGCGTTGTGTACGCGACGAGTGTGTGTACTGTGTATTCTCGCTCGGACACTGCTACGTAAACAAAGCGACCGAAAATGGCCGCCGTCGAAGCTGACTCGGTCGCTTTAACGCCTGGCTCGTCGATCGCCTCAAGAGCGACGAGAGAATGCGCGGCGGCTTCGACAATCGTCGCACATTGCCGTCGTTGACGTCCACCTGCGGCGGATGACGACGGCGACGCCGACCGCGCCGTCGTCGAGAGCGCGACTCGCGTCGAGGTCGCCGTCGCGCCGTCTCGGTTCCTCGCTTCATTCATAAAAATCGCCCGTTGTTGCTAACGCGCGTGGCAACGCTCGCGATCGGCAGAAGCGATGCTCTGTCTCGTGAACCTCGCATGCCGCGTACATCTTCTTTTAGCGGATATCCTCGCGGTTGCCGTAAACGTGCGACACCGTGGAACAGCGAGCGTAAATAACAACTTTTTAGTCCCTTTTTAATTCCG
Organism: Solenopsis invicta; assembly: GCF_016802725.1. Lineage (NCBI taxonomy): Eukaryota > Metazoa > Arthropoda > Insecta > Hymenoptera > Formicidae > Solenopsis > Solenopsis invicta. Next base: position 22,206,918 of record NC_052667.1, read on the forward strand.
CGGCGATATCTCGATTGTTTGGACAGTAAATACAGAATCGATTCGGGAACACAAGTCGTTCTTGGAATGCGGGGGCATTTCGATTGCATCAGCGAAACCCTCGAAAATTTTTCAGGTCGAAGCACGTCCAAACGTGTTCACGGTCTCGGCAGGGACGATCTTTTCTTATCGATGTTGTGTTTGTTCTTTTTGACTGAACTTTTCATATAGTTTATCTCTTCTCTTTTCTCCAACGCGGTAGGAAAAAGAGGAAAGGTGAACCATATGAGAGATTTGACCAAAACGAATGGGCTTGTGAAAGCGTTGTGGCACGTTGGCTATGTTTAGCTTTGCAACTGTTTTTTAAATAACATTTTTTTTTACCTTTAAATAGACACATTAGCAGAATCACACAAGTGGGCGCAGTGACTTCAACTTGTTTTTTAAAATTCAAGTAAACCAAGAGGGATTTAAAAATAAAAAATATCAAATATTGAAATAAAATCACACAATATTAGTGTTCAGATCTAGTTTTGATCTATAAGGCTTTTCGTTCAATATTTGTGTTTTCACATTTGGGTCAATGTTTTAAAAAAAAATCAGTTTGACAATCAACATTTCTATAAGCACACACAATATTCTTAGAATATTATTAAAAATTTAAATAATATTACTGTCAATATTCCAAGAATATTGTTTAATATCATGGAAATTCTGCTAACGTTATATGTCTACTTTACATAATATTCTTGGTATATATTACTTTCATATCCGTGGAATATTTTAAAAATATTCAGTTTTGAGATTTGAAGGAATAAACATTTCTTGAAATATTATTAAGTTATTAATAATAATGGTACATTTTAACTCTATTTTTGCATAAACTTTATTTCACTTTAATAAAATAACATGCAATAATATTATTTTAAAAATATTAATTTATATTACAAATAATATTATCTTAAAAATATTATTTAATATTAAATAATATTACACGTTTTATAAGGATTTATTAGGTTTACAAGAAATAAAAATCAAATCAATTCTCTTAAAGTTATCAACAAAAATTTTTTATATGCAAGTAAATGCATTCTGTATTTTTTTAGCAATTGAAGTGGCTCTGACACATGTGTCTATGTAATTTAAGCCTTGGCAGATTAACCCTTTCGCAAATACTGTTGAATTTCTCTACTTATGTTCATTTCCAGCAATGTAAATTAACTGTGATCTCAGTTTATCTTACTTTTTATCCTTTTCTAATTTTTTTAATTAAAAAAGGATGCAGAGTAAATTAAACCGAGATTAAAGTTAATCTACATTAGTGAAAATTAATATTGGTTAGAGATCGTAAAACACGCTGAGCTAAAAAAAATTTTGAAAAATTCTGGAGTACTCTTCAATATTTAGAAATATGATTTTACAATTATTTTATTTAAAATATATTTTTTACTGTTTTTGTACATGTCCGAATTTAAGGCCGAATAATTCAGGAAAAAAAAATCGCCTTTGAAAGACCCACAATGTCTGCGGAGAGTTAAAATTCTTTAAACATAATTGATTTATATTTTCAAACTCGATGGAGGAAACTAAGGGCGAAAACTAATCGTATTAAAGAATATTACAACGGTCACAAAGCTGCTTTTTCTGCTGAACACGGTCGTTGCATCGGTCTCATTGCGTCGCGCAATCCGCGTTTGTTTTCCTTCGCAGATTCGCGCCGCAGAGATCGTCATCGTTGCGCAACAGGATTATTTCGTCGCCGTTATTGATTCATCAACAATCCTTCGTCGGTGTACGTAAGGATGTCGTACGTTGCTAGAGTCGCTATATTATGCCGTAGGTTGCCGAGAAATTATTGCTTAGAGCCGATTACAGCGTTTCTCTTCTCGGTACGACGCCGTCGGCCGTTTTTCGCACACGCAAAATCCTATCCCAATTGACGGACACAGGGCGACGGGGGAGGGATCGATAATTGCTATTTGCGGCGAGTCACGTGGTGCGCCGTGTTTACACTCGCCTTCTGTAATCCTGTTAAACTGACGTTACACAATCCTGTGCGTTAAAAGCAGGAACGGGAACCGGCCGTGAATTCGGCGAATTCAGGTCCCCGAGCACGCTAGCGTGACTCATTTACGCAATTTTCTGCAGACAATGGAATCTCACCATTACCGAGACGCAAAATCCCATATTTTTCCGTATATATGTGTATATACACATGTCTAATTTAAAGAAAATTAAACTCGCTGAATTTATGCCGGTTTTAAATTTGGCTGACGGTAAAAATGCGCGCGTCGGTCTTCCTCCCGGAAAATGTTGAGCTTCTAATTAATTGCATCAGATTGTAGCAATTTTTCATTCGTCCTGAAACGTGAAACGGTAAGAGACGAGAAAAAGCAAAATTGTAACTGTATACGTAATATTCTTTTTATTTTTTTATTTAGCAATAAATCCGGCAGAATGAGATTGATCGTTTATCGCGAACAAAAGGAAACCCTTCGTCATTTTCGATGGGTTTCAGGTATGTTGCAGCCAAAAATAGACACGTATTTTTCTATATGTGCTTTTACACATTTAGGTATTGAAACCTTCGAACTTAATTTCGTATATGATCTGATTTCATTTGAAGGTTTTCAGGTCATTTTGAGAAACCGTGCAGCATATAAAAAATGTTTTAGACCAATGTTTCATGGTATTTTATATATTTTAATTATATTGTTAGATTTTTTGAAAATATCACATTTCACTTCTTTCAAATTAAAGTTTTTTTTTTTTTATTAGGAATATTAAAGCTTTTTTTACTATCTAATTAATCTTGTAATGTTCAATCACGTATTGTTTTATATATATAGAGTTCCAGACCTCGCGTGACATCCGTTAATAAACTTCTGAGATTTCAAGACGAAAAGAAAGAAAAATTTTAAATATCAAAATGTCGAGGCTACTATAGTTTTTTAAATGAAAAAAGAGTTAAAAGTTGGCAAATTAAATTGTCCGGAATTTGCGCGTTCAAATATATGGCATACCGTAATATGAAGATGTATGCAAAATCAATACGAAAAATGAGTATCATATTTAGAAACACCTTCATTAATGTGCAATGTGTTACTAAGATTTTTGTCTTGAAATGATTTTAAGAGTCTATTATTAACGAATGTTACACGAAATCTGAGACACTGTGTATACATATATATTTATTTATATAAATATTTCATAACTGTAAAATTATATTTACAAGCGATTATTATTACATGTCTGGTCTCCACATCTCGGAATCCAATTTTATTCATTCTTTTTTTTCATATATGTATATATATATATATATATATATATGTATGTATGTATGTATGTATGTATGTATTATTGAGAAAAAAGAAAGAAAAGAAAAAAAATTAGATTCTAAAATGTAAAAATTAGACGTATAATAATAATAATCATTTGCATTTACTTGTTTCAGGGAAATCTTGCAATAGATTCCTATATTCGCTTGTATTCAGCATCACGCAATTCACTTTTAAACACGTCGATAGAACAAGAAATGAAGGAATGAAAGAGAGAGAGAAAGAGCGAAGGACGGAGAGAAATTTATATTGCGACACGCTAACGTGCTAATACATCATCGTGATTAGAGTTAGCTCGAGGAATCTTTCTGTGTCTTTGACCACAACGTAAACAATGCGGCAATGTGTATTTATATACGCTTCTCGGCTCGTCTCGCCTTGGCACGTAGGTACGTGTCAACCCGGTGCAGCGCAATATACACAGTGTTTCGTTATTATATCTCATTATATATTAACCTCCGTGATTCAATGTTTTTTCGCTGCCTTTTTCGTCCAATCGGGTCACTGATTCCTGATAGTGTTTTTAAAATTGTTTCTGAACTCCAAAAAATTTGAGAAAATTTTAGTACACTCTTCCAGCGTTCTAGAATACAATTGTGTCACTCGAAATGTTTTTCCCGTGTCCAAATTTGAGGCTGAATAATTCAAAATTGAAAATTTGTTTGCGTCTTTAAACTCTCGGTTGGACTACAAAGTGTTGATCATCAAAAAAGGAAAGATTAGTCTCTGTTAAAAGCCTGCTCTTCTGGTTTTGTAATCGATATCGTGACACGTCAGTGTGAATCTTCAGAAGATTTTTTGAGATTGTTTCATAACGAAAAGAAAGAAGAATCTTAATATCGAAATGTCGAGGCTACAATAAATTTCTTCTTTAGAAAAAAAATTAGTATCAGATTAACAATCATATTCTCATATTCATATAAGCAAGAGTATAAAATGTTATTGAAAGAATTTGATAATCTTGAGCAAATATAACTTGCTTACACATGAAGAAACAAAATTTTTCGTGTAAGAGACAATTTCTTCACATAAGCATGTTATATCCAAGATTACCAAATTCTTTCAAGAAGTTTTATAAATTTGCTTACCCTCCTGAGAAAAAAAAGTTGTTGACCAAATTTTTCTTATTAAATTTCTTTGCTTCGAGTATTTATGTTAAGTTAAATGTATAAATGCTTAAACTGAAGTTCAAGTATTTTATGTATTTACGTCAAATACATAAAACAGTTTGAACTGAAAAAGTTTAATCGGGTTGAAAAATTTATTTAAGTTAACAACTCTTTTTTTTTAGTATAAGCAAGAGTATAAAATTTTAAAAGAATTTGATAATCTTGGACGTAACTTGAGAACGATTTTTAATTTGATATTAATTTTTTTTTTCTGTGTACCAATTTCAGTATTATTTCCATTACTTTCGAATATTTGTTTAATATGTGTGTGTTGGAGTTATCTTTTTCTCTTTTCTTTTTTTTCTTTTTAATTGCGGTCTAAAACTTGTTAGCAATTAAATCGATTTCAATTCATGTTGCGACAGACGCAAAACAGCCACTAGATAGATAATACGTGAATGTTACAGAACAAATTCTCTCCGTCCGAGAACTTTCTCCGTTCGAGCGAGTGGCGCGGAGTATTAACGCGGAATGCTTCTATCCGAAGTTGTCGTCGAATTTCGATTTATTTACTTCTCGTTAAAGCCTATCATACATATTATCTCTTCTCCTCCCCCTCCCCACTGCCCCATTTTAAATGAATCATTACATCAACAGGAAGAAAAATATGGATATCTATAAATTATATAATATTAATTAGGTTTATGCATATATAGCAACTTTATTTATTAAACAAATAAAAACTGACTGTATCTCCTTCCAAACAAATGTCAGACGTCCATCGAGTTATTAATAAGCACATATTACGTGTTGGAGTAGCGAATTTTACGTAATCGCGGTATAATTACACCAGACAATCGTAGTTATTAATTCAAGATTTATCACGTTATTTATGTAACTCGTTTAATTGATGCAGTATTTCTTGAAACGAAGTTAATTGCTAGTTTTATTTATTCAATATTTTTTTTATTAATTTGCCTTATTTCCAATCTTTTTAATTTCGCGAATACTTTTATTTAATCGAACGGTGTTTTTCTTTCGCTGCGATCCTCTTATCTCGGGTGGAGTAGCTTCTTCTTGTTTTGTTTTTATGAGGATGTAAATAAATATATCGGAAAGACCAGACGCATACACACGTAGCGAATCTATCCCCGCACGCTTTACTCCTTTCGCGCTGCAACTCCGAGCTCTGACCGAAATATGAAACGCCGTTCCATACGCTGGCCTATTACATTCTTATGCTAATGCCCTCAATGTATCCGCGAGTATCCAGTATCACCGGCGCTTTAATTAAACGCTAATGGTTGAATGTCATGGTATATTGCGTAACGCGTTTGCCTTGCAATAACAAGCGTTAAACTTGTTGCCGCCTCGATTCGCGTGCAATACTGCTCTAATAAAATCTAATAACATTCATATAATTGTAAAATTATTATTTCGTTATTTAATTAATATCGCAGGGAATAAAATTGTTGCCAGGTGATCGAGAAGCGCGGAGCGAGCTGTTTATAGATAATTATTGATACATTAATAACCGCTGATAACTGACGAACCGTTGGAAACTACCATCGTGTTACGGCGGTTATCAGCAATTATCGGATATCTTTATCGGTAGCTCTTGGCAAGTGCAAACGTATGGATATCCGATGCCCCGCCGTAGTATCGGATATCGATACTATGAAGCAACGGGCGATACTGACGAAGCAGCTTGCAAGACGATCGGAAGATTGCGATGGCCGCTTTAATGACATCTGGCAGTGTTCTTGCTCGGTCCGATTACGTCGTTCTCTCCCTGTTCCTAATCATAGAGACTGCTGTATACGATCCCTTGTATTCGATCAAGATTAACCCGCCTAGAGACGCAAAAACAGCGAAACATTATGTACTATCCTAGAAGAAATCAGTTCGGAAATCAGAAAAAGAAAAGGAATTTTTAATAACTAAGCCAACATGTTGTAATTTTTTATGACTAGAGAAATCTCAGGGATAATTTTTCTCCTTGGTTTAAATAGACACTTTGCTGTATACCAGCAGAAGCAATAATGCAGAAACTTTTTTTTACGTATTATTTTCACGCATTATTTAATCAAGCATGTTCTAATGGTGCTTTTTTTGTTGCAGACCGCTCTCAGTATTTTCTTCCAAGAGGCGGCGATACCCTCCTGTGCGCAAGGAGCCGGCACCCACTTCGGCCAAGTAAGTCCTCGCATCGTTCACTTCTAACGTGACTTGAACGTGACTGACGAGAAAAGCATGTAAAAGCGAACCACGTAGATACACCGGTGCACTCTGTGCAATCAATGAGTATTTCCGCATCGGCGAGTTGCCGTCGGTTTCTCGTTTCGAACATTTAAAGTACAGACGAACAAAATAAAACTTGTACTCACGTGGCGAGAAAATTTATTATTATTATACAAAATTCAAAACACAAAGAAATGCAAGATAAAAAATATGATACCTGTGCTTTCTAATCATAGCCGTAATTGACCGTGCTCAGCATATTTATATTTTTAACAAGTTTGAAATTTATATTTTTATGTTTTGTGACGTATTCTGTGTCAATTGAAAGAAAGAATAATATGTATTCATATTCACATCACGAAACATAAAAATACATATTGTTTGAATTTAAAAATATAATCTTCTATACGACATATTATTGCATATTATAAATTATTTTTATGTAAGGCATAATTGACGTTTACGATCAATTAATAATAGCAATAACATACTGTATATAATATTATTAGCTATAATATATAGTTGCATATGATATATTATTGCTATTATTGACCACGAATGTCAATAATTTCTTACCTAATAAACCGCCATTCAGCACTACGTATTTTTCGAGTTTTTATATGCATTATTATAATAATGTATATTACATTTTTATATTACATTATGACCATTATGTCATTAATACGAAACAAAAGCGATTAAACTCACACAGGCATGTTTCATAACGTAGATTACATGCACTTAAATCTGAAAGACTTGGATAAATCTTGACTTTTTAAAATAGCTTAATTCATCAAACGCATTATTATGCAATAACACTAATTTTTTTCTAATATCGTCAATATTGAAGAATTGCAAATTCCTAAGAATGTTAAGGATTTGAAATTTTTATCGAATCTCGCGAACCCATGTGTATAATCCTAGAATTATTGTCTAATTCATATTATTAATAGAATAGATATTAATATGGTTTAATTAAATTAAATTGATTACTCGCAACAATCCTTAAAATCCACTCTACTAAATCACTCATTCTGCAAAGTTCTTCAAAGGTCAGCTATTTATTTAAAAGTTATTTTTATATACGTTATATATTACATCAAGAAATAGCTTCATTATTTATAATTTAGCTGTATTACATCAGAAAATCAAGCTTTCGTCATTGACGAAAAGTAGTCAGTGTGTCTTTTCGCTCTCCAATTTCCTGATGGATTCGATTACAGCAAATAGACTCACAATCTGAGCGGCCACGTCTCCTCTTCCGTCTGCGTAATGTGACATAATACAGTCGCGTTTAAAGTGTCGGACCTAGTCAGCGAGTCGCGTAGGCCGTCGACTGGTGTGTTCTCGTCTTATTGATTATTCAAAAGTAGGTTCAGCGAGCGCGAGAGATCACAGAGCGCGAAGCCCGGAACAATACGGCCGGGCAGATCCAATTCACGAATCTTCGTTCTCATCCTCCGACGCGTCTAATGTGCAGACACACAGGCAGGAAAATCGATTCTAGCGCGTGTCTGACCTTCACCAGATTGACCAGATCGTCCCTTCCGCGACGGTTTACCCCGTTCTTTGATTAATTGCCCGTTCTCGCGAGCTTCTTTGTCAGGCACAATTTCGTAGTTACGCAAAGCGACCGTGCAGCGATGACGGATACAAAACATTTAGTTTGATTATATTTTTACCTTCGGCCTTTCCGTGACCAAAAGAAGAAAAAAGAAAAAAAACGCGTCTTGTGGCATCTTGTCGTGGTTTTCTAGATAGGTCTTGATATATTGCTTGGCTTATAGATACACGGTCCGATACATTGTAGTTTATTCTGGTATCCTGACTAGATTTGCGATTATTTATTCTTTATTTTTCTATAACATTCAATGCTCTATATATACAGCGTCCATTAACAAGTTTATTAATAAAAATTCTTTATTACAAATTATTTATATTTATTAATAAATCATATATAATATCCTTATATTAAAAAGTGTCTTAAAAATAACGTTCTTTTTACAATAGTAAACATTTCTTTTAATTAGTGTTAATTTTTATCATATATCATATATTAAATAATGTTTGTCGTTTAAAAATCAAGATATAAATAGTTCTTGAATCACGGTCAATTAAAAGAGAAGTTTTAGACGGTTAACTTTAAAGTAGATATTACACTGAGAAAAAAAATTTTTTTAATGAAAGAAATTTTCTTAAAATTTTTATTTTTGTTTAAATAAAAATATTTACATTCAAGTAAATAGGCACCGTAAGTATATAATATTATTAAATTGTTTTCTTAGATTAAAAATATCTGATTATCTCGAATATAAAAATAGTCTAATAGTAAATATTTTCTAGAACTCTGTAAGAAAAAATTATTTCAATAAAAATTATGTTTTTATTATATTTACATAAATGTTTCAATTAAGAACTTTTTAATATGACTGCAAGTAAATAAGCTATTAGAACGAGTAAATAATCGAGTAAATAATTTTTTTGTGTTAAGTTCAATTTTTTGTTTTAAGATATTTTTTTTTCAGTATAGATATCTGAGAGATTCAATTTGTATAGTTCTGGAGTTGACGCAATAACGATGAAAATAATGGTACAATAATGTTTTATCTGGAAATTGCTTAAACGGTCTTAATTGACAGTTCAGTAAATTCAGTCAAATGAGTAGTCGCATTAAGTAAATCGGTTGCGAAGGCCTCACTGGCAAATGTCAAGACCAGCTTTTTCGATGAGCTTTGATATCTAATGAAGGCGATGCTCTTGAGACAAAAGACTAAAGAAAATCGTTGGCGACCATCGCTAGTAGTAGGAGCGTTACTATTCTCGGTCGACGACGGTACATTCCGATCAGTCGTGTGCCAAATCTCGTTCGTAGAACTGGACGAACATCATGACGCACACATGACTTTCCGGTTCCCTTTTATTTCACGCATCTGTTCCACAATCGGTCACGTTATCTTGCTTGCTGTAATTTGCATACTGCTTGATCTATTCAAGGACAAAAGCATTTTGTCTAGTTATAGAGCGTGTGTGGTGCACACGTTACTTTAATGTATTATAAATATTTAAGCTCAAATATTTTAATCGTGTCTTTATTTTAAGAGAAAGTGTCTTCAATTTGAGAGAAGTAAGATGGAAATAAAATTATAATTATTAGATAGATATTTATTTCTTAAGTATGCACATATAGCCAAGAAAGAAAAAATTATAATTATTATAATTATTAAAATTATAATTACTAAGTATTACTAAGTATTATCATTTTAAGAAAGAAATAAATGCACGCAGATTTTTAAATCATACACGTCATTGAGAGACGCTGTATATCTTTGTTTATAAAATATGTATGCATAATCTGATTCTTGTATTGCATAAATATTATTAAGATAAAATCATGTAAAAAAGTGTCACAGTAATTTGAAATAATTTACATTTTATTTTAACACATTTGAACATTTAAAATGTAAAATAATTCACAGAGGATATTTATTTTAATGACTTGAATGACTTATTTATATACTTTTATGCACAGAACATTAAGATCAATGTAAAAAAATAAATAATTTATTGCATTTAAACAATCCTTAATGGTTGCTTTAAAATTAGTCCAAATATATTAAACAAATTGAAATTGAAATTAAAGCCTCATAAATATACATACGCTCACAAAAAATTTTAAATGCAAAGAAGTGTGAATTTGTTTTCTATAACGTGATAAAAAAATTATAGGATTTGTAAGAAAACTTGGATGATTTTTGTTACAGCGATTCTTCACGCATATAAATCCAACGAGCGAAGAAACATTATGAATATCTAATTTTTGAATCTTCTCGTAAAACAATTATTGGATCGTGCAAAAAGTCACAAGTACGGAAACTTTTCTAGCGGAAAGTAAATGCGTAAGCATTTAGTTCAGAGTAAAAAGTATGAGGCAAAGAAAGTACTCCACATTTCGTGAATAACTGTTGTATTTTGTTACCTAAATTTAAATATAATCGGGGGTCATCGAAACGCTGAATTATTTGACCGAGATAATCTTATCTGGAACAATTATGTGGTTTCATTCATGAAACACGTTGAAAACACAAACAAAAGCAACAAGGTTCACTTTGTGAGGAAACATCGTCAATAGCGGTTATTTAATAGCCGCTTATCGGCGGCGAGTTATCGCGACTGGTCGTTGCCATGCTAATACACACGTTTCTGTATTGTTTGGCCACCGTATCCGTATACCTGACCGTTGTCACATGCAAGAGCCTAAGGTTCAACAACCCTATTAGCTAATGGTCTGATAAATTTCTTGTCTGATGGATTTCTTGTTTGGTCTAGCTTTTACATTATTTTAACTATAGAACTTGCTGTTTGAAGTTATCTAAATAATCTAAGAAAATTCTTAAGAAAATTTGTCGAAATTATCTCTTATACAAAAATTGTATTTTTATTTTGTGAATATTAAATATATAAAGATTATTGTATTTTTTCACTATCGATGTGCTACATAGTCTTGTTTAAGATTTTTTAATGGTTTGGAAGTATTATTTTAAAGAAGGAAATTTAGTTTTCTCGTTTCCTGTAAAATAAAGATAAAAGTAATGTAACGGAAGAAAGGAATTTATTCTGCATAATTAAAGGATATAAACCTTTCTAAAAAAACAACTCTTTTCCTGTATTTTCCAGATAACACCATGCAACACACCTGCCACTCCGCCGAATTTCCCGGACGCGTTGTTGGCGTTTTCCAAAATGTCTGCGGGCGAAAAAACTCCATCGGGTAAGTTATTAATTACAATAATTGTAGCTTTAATATACTGTAATTAAAAACTAATACCATGTAACTGTCTCGTAAACTCATTTTAAACGAGCTGGAATTCGCGTAAAAATTCAGAGCAGAATTTGTTCATAATTTTACGTATATTTCGTACATTTTGTCGTGAACGTTATTTGTATTCTGATATACGTATATTTGTTTATATTTTACGCGTATAATCCAATTTTTTTAATTTTGTTTTACCCGGCGCATAACAAGATAAAAGTACTGTGATATAATTGGTTTAACAAGGCTTTAACACTGACTTGTTGAATCAATTACATAACACATTGTTTTATTTATATCAGTATCTCTTTCGACAATGTATGTTATCGATAAAATGTTAGGCTTAATTATATTTATGTACTATGTAATTAAAAAAAAAGAAAAAGATTGTCGTATCAATAGTCATAAGTCGTCGTAAAGCAATTTAATGTTCAGAAATTGTTTTACTAAACGTGTTGCAGGAATGTCTCCGAGCCAAAATGGATTTCAGGTAAATTCGACACCGATGGCGAGCATCGTGCAGCATCATACTGCCGGTGGCCGGTGTAGTGCATCCGGCAACACGACACAACAACAGACACAATCCCAACAAACGCAATTCGGCCTGGGTGAGCCGCAGAGATAAAAATGACTGTGCTAATTGGCGATGCGCGAGCACGAAACGTCACGTAGATGCGCGCGATAACGTTTCCGGATTAACAAAATAATGCGCTCTAAACATGGATAGAGAGAGTGCGAAAAGGAGAAAGAGAGGGAAAGAAAGAGAGAGAAAGAAGTGAAAAATATATATACACGAAAGGGAGGAGACTCTCTGTTTTCTGAGAGATAATACGTCCTTCCCAGAAGAGAACAAAGAAAATTCGCGAGCAAGATTGTAATAGCTGTACGGATATCTTTTGCAAATTGGAACTGAATTGCTATTGAATCGCTACGTTATTTACGCACAATAAGCGTGCATATTGTGTTACGTGCGTACTCGCGAATAAGTCCGAATGTTGATTTCCCTGATGACGCTCGAGAGTGTGACATGTATTTCGATTGCTAGATTTCCTTTTCGGTTTCCTCGAAAGATCTAGCATTAGAGTGGCACGTTGAGTAGTCTGCTATATATACGTATATGGCCGGCACGAAACACGAGTGAGGGAGAATGATAAAAATCATATCGAAAGCCTTTTTTTCTGACACGTCGGGACCATTTTGTAGGTTCAAAACGGTCGAAGACATTGATAATTTGGAATCGCATTCGTACTGTGAGGACGACTCCTTCACTCAAATCTGACTTCCTTATTTCCCTAGATACTATAGACACGTGACTGTTTCTCAGATTCACCGTACGTCACCGTTAGACTAGGCGAATGAATTTCCGCTATCACTTTCACATCACAAGTACAAAAGAGTTGCGAGGTACAGTTTCCTCGGTTACTTGAAAACTTACTTTATCGCACCTTTTTGCGGAAGGCAACGGGAGAATGTACGTATCTTTAATGTAGATGGAAAACAACATCGCTATTGCACGATGACTTCGCAGACATTTAATCGTGGAGCTCGAGTGTTTTATTACGATCCTTTCGCTGTTCTCTTAAAATAGTGATGCTTGCAGTACGCGTTTACTCGCGCGACGCGTGCCGTTTCCATATACATAAGCGATATTTCGATGGTATAAATATACGAGGCTAAGTATATATAATAATAAACGAAGCTCTAACGTGTAAAAATTTGTAAAAAGAGTTATTCCAAGTTATGTAACGTTCGTTTTACATAATAAATAACTATGTAAAAAGTAAGTAAAATAAAATCAAGGAAGATCTCGCGAGTAATAAGGGTGATAATAGTCTGAAGAATTAATTCAGGAAACAATACATGTGCCCGGTGAATATGAGCGGTGAGGATTCTTGATTCGATTATTTCGGCTCGCGCGAATGTATTTGAGATTACTGCCTGGTTTTACGCAGCACCAGACTTCACGATGTTCACAAAAGAATGCTCTTATATGGCAGCTGGCAATATGCGATTCTGATATCATAGTATATCAATATCCGAATATATGGAACTCTGTATCTTTCATTATATTTCTCGTAACACATACATGGACAATTGTTCGTACTATAGATACATTTGTTTTCATTAAGATTCTATTTATTCGATGTAGCAAGCGAATTTAGTTCTTCACTGCTTTTTAGAAACCTGTCTCTAGTTTAAGGCTCCCGTTCCTTCGCTGCAACCTCATTGAATTATGACATCGGAAATGAGAAATTATTAATTTTTTCTTACACCAAATTTTTTTCTTAGTCCTTTCGTCTTCCATTATTCGCGATATTGTAAATTAATAAAATATCCTGAAAAAAAATTCTTTTTATTATATATTATTATTTTGAGTTAAGATTGTACAATAAATGCAATATGAATGTATCTTTTCTATCGAAAATGACCTTTATAGAGACATATATATGTGCAGTTGATTTTTAAAACGAAAAGTCTAATTATATTTTATCAAACGTGTGTGGAAGAACTAATCTATTTCCATGACGTAGAAAAAAATAATCTCATGATTCCTCGTCGTTGATATCGTAATTCAATATGGTTATAGTACGATAATAGGATCCTTGACATAAAATAACTAACAGAATTCTTTATTCTTTATATTCTCAATATATCTGACAACAAAATGTCTTTACAGATGTAATACGGTCTATTTGATCTTTTTATTTGTAGTCAATAATAGTCTCGATTTTAATAAAAATTAATAGTTCAAGTTTGATAATTTAACTCTCATGCAATAGTACCCAGGCATCATATAATTTTGTTTAATGGGTTTATGTAAATAATAGTAGATATTTAGTCATAAGAAAAAAAAGTACTTTGATGAAGTACGAGATATTTTTTCCAATAAGGTACACGCTTTAATATCTTCCTTATGTTTGTCCTAGGCTGTATTCAAAGATATGGTATAAAATTGTCGACGAGAATGTTTTACTATGTTGAAATTAAGATTATTATTGTTTATTTGACTATTACAAAGACAGATAATGGTCATGTACATAATTTTGAAAAATTAAATAAAATATTGATAATAGTGCTTTTCCTTCTCTTCTTTCTTAGTTTCTTACGGTCTTATTTCATTGGTACCTTTGTACTGTAGAGTTTCAGAACGAGCAGCCGCTTTCAAAACGAACATGTTAGAAAATACTATGTACATCCGGTTAATGTATATGTATGTATATGTGTGTGTGTGTGTGTGTGTGTGTGTGTGTGTGTGTGTGTGTGCGCGCGCGCGCGCGCGTGTGTGTGTGTGTGTGTGTGTGTATATGTATATATGCAAATTAAGATTTATACATATACACCTAATCTCTCACGAGCAGCCGTAAAAGTTATTTCTATACGATAAGTTAAAATATTGATTTACACATTACGTAACAATTAATAAGTTACTTAAAACTGGTAACTATTGATATCACTTTTCATCGATACATATCTCAAGTATGTTATCACGGTATAAAATATATAAATACACGACGCGCTCGTATCTTTGCAACGCGTATAAAAAATCTACACCAATTATGTAATTGCCGCGTGTAAAATTGCATTCGTATATCTTAGCTCTTTCAAAGGTACGTTTATTGCGGTGGTATCTCAACGCTTCTACCTAGACCTGACCATCTGTCCGGTACCGGCAGAAAATAGCGATGCATCGCGGCTATAAACCTAGCGCGATATTCTTCTGGCGATATTATGGTCGGTAATTTACCTTGTCCACCCAATATACCGGATTTCTTCACCATCGTCTCCAGTTTTTTATCCCACGTAAACGTTCTTATATAATCTGTACGGATTGAAAGAGATAATAAACATCAGATCGATGCCGGTCGACGAAAAGACGATAATATACGCAGTCATTCTCACCTATTATACCGAGTACGAGTTCGTCGGAACTCGGCTCCAAGCCTACTAATAACGAGTAATCCATCACAGAGTTGTCGGCTAAAAACTTGGTGTCTTGTTCGATGGCTCGATTTAATACTGCCTTGGAATGTGATCGGATATATAAAGGAGAGTCGCAGCTCACTGAAACGCGATTACTACAGTTAATTTTATGAATGATACTCGCTCATAGATAATCGGAGAGTACATACTGTTCAACAGATTCTCGTCTAGTAAGACCAATTCACCCTCGTGGCACGAATCGTCCGGATTCACCAGCCGATTTCGCACGGATCCCTTCAGATCGAACTTGTCGGTGATGATTCGATTATAAAAGAGATTTTCCATTACTAGTACGCTGGTACGAAGTGCCGCATTGGTCGTGTTGTTTTTAAATGACACTCTGTACACGCCAACTATCTTGCCCAGTAATGTTGGTTGTTTAGTTTGCTGACACTTTTCCATATAAGCGAAATAATTGGGTGCAAAGTCGAGAAAGATCTGCATTTCGAGTCGAGACATCTCCTTTATGATAAATCTATCATCTGCAAAGGTAATTGTCTCGATATTACATTATAATCGAGTATTTATTAAAGCAATTAAAGATTATTTTACAAAACACTTCTTTTACCTTATAAATTATTGTAAATGCAGATTTATATATAAATGTAGTCTGTAGGATAATTGAAGCGTACAAGCCTTCGCTATTACATACCTCTACTCTTACAGAAAGCACTGCCACTCTTCCCACCTCTGGCCGCCCACTGCACAGTTCGACTTAGGCTCCTCGTAAAGCCGTCTTCGCCGCAGGGCAGAACGTTCTCTCTCAGCGCGGCAAACTGCGCGGCAAAGTATATCCTGCAGAAGAAATAGGTCGTAGCATCGTTGAACTGCACTTCGATATAATTTTGCTGCTTTATCGCTTTCTTATCATCGTCGACATCGGGACCGACGACGCCGCTGCCGCCGCCGCTCGTTTCCGCGTTTGACACATTCTTATCGGATTCAATAGGACTGCTGGCTGGATTGGGACTATTGCCTCGGAAGAAGGACAGTACGGATGGTCGCTTAAACTCGCCCGACTGTGCCAGATCTAGAGAGCTGTCTCTACCTTCGGGAAACTTGCGTTTGCTCAGTGGACTAGGATTCAACTCCGGTCCTTTCGCTGAACGTAAAAGCTCCTGCAACGTGTGTTTGTAGTCGTGCGAATCCAAGGCGTACGCGATTATGGATGAAAGCTCGGATTCGTAAACTACTATGGGTACCACGGATCTGTAAAAGAAGTGAAACTAGATACGTATATACATATATAAAACATATATTTGAAATCAGTACAATTAAAATTTCTTAGCGATAATCTCGCAATCGATTCACGTGCAAAAAATAATATCTGTTAAGTGTCTTAAAAAGAATGTTATTGTTCATTTAATACAGAATGAAAAATTCCATTTCTGAAAAAATAGTCTCTGAGAATACTTCGATTCATCAGACATTTTTATTTATACTTCCAAATAAAATAACAGTATTTTTAAATGTAGAGCTAAAAAGTTGTCATTATCTGAGTTTCTTTTAATCTAATCAATCTCATTTTGTTCCATTGTTGTAGTTTAAAATATCAGCGAATTGGAATTTATCACTACCACACTGAATACTGCAAGATTTAAGATATTCAATATACCCAAGAGGCAGCAGATAATGCTCTAAAGGCCCCAAAGGATTCGATATTGTATGGTTCACAGAAACGGACGGCAGCAATTGCGAAAGGATCGTCTTTTTCTTTTTCTTCTTATCGTGAATATCATCGGAGGACAGAGGTAGAACGTCGGAATGCGATCTCTGATGCATCTTCGGCGAATCCGGAACGGTAGCGACATCGTCGGGATTATTGGCAGACTCCACTGGCTCATTGTCAGAATTCTCGATCACTTCGGACACTTGGAAGTCACTCTGCGCCGCTGCGATCGCGTCAACAGCGTTATAATCGGCTGACATGGGACTCAGATCCTCGACCTGCGATTCCGATGCGGTGTCTTCAGTTATGTATCCATCGTTTTCGACTATGCTGTTACTGCCGACTGTCATGGATCGTTCGGTGAATCGACGTGGCCGCTCATCCTTCTTTTTAGCTGACAACTCCGACAATTTGTTATTCCATGTGAAGACAGCCTCCGCAATGAGTCTTTTAAGTATCACAATGCCATCCTCGATTCTAAACATCATCCCTTGCACCTGTTTTTCAGACGTCTTACCTTCTAATTTCTTATTCTCAAGTGTTGGTGATGTTAACTTTAGTTGCATTTCTTCGATTTTATTCTTGAAGTACTGCTGATCCTTAGCCAGTTGTTGCTTGGCGAGATTCAGACCTTCCAAGTCCGTCTGCAAACTCGTTAGCTTTTCTCTTATCATCGTGAATACTTCGTCGCCCTTCAACGTCACACTCTTCATCTCTTCGATCACATTGGCGTGCTGCTTTGCGTCATAGATGATGTTGATCAACGGCGGCGGTAGAGAGATCTCCCACTGTGAGATCTTGGTGAACTTGAATACGGCCAGCATATTTTTGCGCGTGAAGTACTGATAGTGATCGTGATGCAGAGAGTGTTGACACGTGTCCATTCCACGTTTCGTATAGACTCCACCGTAAAAGCGTAATTCGAGATACTTGGCGAACGATAAACACCATGTGTCACCCGACATTGGTATTACCGGCGACACGCTGTTACACTTGACGCATTTGCTCCACATCAGGATTTGATCGGTGTCCTCTTGCACAAACGGCTCGCAGTTCATCTCGCTGAGGCTGATGTGCACACAACCGCCATCGTGTGCGAAACGCCTAATATGCTGAGCTATTTGCGCGCGACAATCTTGCGCCGGGCACTTGTATTCCGTCGTCAGGCAATAACGCTCCAGGAAACGACCGAGGGCGATGTCGTTCTGACCATACATTGTCATATTTACGACCCAGGGATTTACGCAGAATGCTGGAGTGTCGTTACCGGTATGTGAGAAACTACAAAATAGAACGGACAGACGTTGGTGACTGGTGGGATCCAAACAATCCGGCCAGGAAGGCATCTGTTGCTCGTTGCTTTCAAACGATGTTGGTGACTGCTGTGTTCTGTCCAACAATACGTTATGTGTTGGATAAAGTCTGTTACCACACGCACGGAAATTCGCCAGAAGACTCTGCACCTCGCGATCATCGACGTCCGTGGTTAAACGAGCCTGAACGAATGGATGCTGCGGCTTTAGTTTAATGTTCATCCACTCGCGATTCTCGGAGGTAAGCTGCTCGTTTACAGTAACGCTATTCGTTCTAGTCTCCTTGACATTGTCTAAAAATTGCGTAGAGTAATAGATCTCTCGCGGAAAGAAGCTTCTCAGTACGCAATTTCTCCCAATCTCAGTCTCCAGATAGGGTATCGAAAATTTTAAATACGGCGATACGCTCAGCACGGTGCCCTCAAGTGCCTTTTTAAATTTGTTGAACAGTGGAAAATCAGCAACGCTCAGATGTTGACCGCTCGGACTTGTTCGATTGAATACATCCTCATCATCCTCATTCAAATATTGATGCAATGGATCACTTCGGTCGCTTATGGACTCCCCGTAAATACGCTTCTCTTCGGAGGATATCCTGTCTTTCAACTTAGCTTTGTCGGCGAGTTCGTCAGTCTTTTGCTCAACGCACGTCTCTTTGTTCGCGAAAGGTCCCATGGAGTTACATACTTCAGTGATATCGGAATTGAAATCCGAAGTATTTGTTAGCAAATTTTTAGATTTATCATCGTTATGTAAAACTGAATCATTTTCGCAAGATACTGGCGCAGTATCTTTCGTGTCGTGCAGAGATGGTTTTAATTTCGTCTTAAATAACTTTAAGGTGTCGTAAGGATCGGAATCTTCTGACAATATCGACGACATTTCTTTCAAAGAATTAGCATTTAAAATATTCTCAGAGTCATTTTTATTTTTTATAGGTATACTTGAATTATCTTTTTGAATATTCTGTGTCTTCTGTTCATTGTTAGGAATACTTTCTTGATTTTGATTTATTTTCGACAGTTTTTTTATCCCATCAATCGCGTGTATCTGTTCGTCAATAACGCAGCTTTCGTTCTCGGTCTTCTCACCATTTGAAGAATCTTTTTGAGACGTTTCATCTAGAAACGAATTGTCCTTAGGTGATGGTGGTTTAGCGAACTCATCCATGAGGAATGACTTTTCAAGACGCCATGAATAAGCTGCGAAAATCATCATTGATGTGACGTTCTTCACTTTCTTTAATTCGGACTGTGATCCACCTCGTAATACAATTGTCGCGCCTAAATGCGGATTTGCACAGCCTTCGAAATACATTAGTGTCTTGACACCTCCTGAAAAAGAAATAGGCGGAAAGAGAATATTAAAGTTATGTAAAATATATATAATATGCACATTATGTTTTTATGAATATAGATGAATTAAACTTACTTCGCTCATCTGGAAAATTTCTTAGATAGAATTTCTTACATGTGCCAAGCATATATCTTGCGCTTATGTGCGCATCTATAGTGTTCACAATACTTGCGCCCGTGCATCGCGCGACTCTCTTTAATACACTAAGTTTCACATTTAGCACTAATGTCACGCCACATTCCCTTAGTCTATCCTGAGCTAATCTGGCTACAGATCGATGTATTAATACTACATCCGGACCTAAAGCGGTAATTCTCGCCACTGTGTGTCCCAGATATTCGTTTTCCTAGAAATTTGTCCAAATTAAGATATTATAGCATTATCTTTAAAAATGATAGAAATAATCGAGCAGATATGAATAAAAAAAGTTTACAATATACCTGCATCATCACAGGCTCTAAGCTTATCAACTTGCCCTCTACGCGCTGATACATCAGTCCGCATTGCAATAATAAGATTTTCGGATGAGCGATCATGGCGTTCATACCGCGATGAGCGATATTTTTACTACAAATTATGCCAGACACGATCTCGCAGTCATCCCTGCTATCACCAGGGCACTTCTTGAATTGTACATACTGTCGAATGTCCAAATTATCCGCGTCGTGATTTAGATCCGGTCTAACATGATCGATTATTTGATGTGTGATAGACAGAATCGTATTCGACCACGTTTGCGATAAGCCTTCCTTGCTAAGAAGTTGTTTAATGAAAGAATCTTCATGTGCTTTATACGCAGATCTGTGTAAAAAAATGTCGTTTCCTTTTTTATTCTGCTATTATTATTAATTATTAAATATTACGAGAAAAACGTACGTTAAACACTCGTATGCGCTTAATTCGCCAAAGGCTGTTCTCAGATTAGTCGCTCTGTGCCAACCATTTTTTTCCTTGAATTCGTGTACTTGGAGTGTATCGCTTAAAAGATCATCGCATATTTTGAGATTACAATCATGAGATTTAAGATTAATTTCCTTTTGCTCAATTATTCCATCGCTACTGTCGACGGAAATCGCGGTTAAATCTTCCGAGGTCGGTCTCTTTAATGTGACAGTGGATGCTTCTAGATTTAAATCTAAATAAAAGCTCGAACTGGATGACGGTAAGCGACCAAAAGTTTGCGAATGTGAGCTCATCGGTCTAGTCTCGCTTTCAGAATCTGTAAATCAATTAAACATTGTCAAGCAATTGCTCGTTTCATTGTTGAAATTTTTAATTAGTTGTATTACCCGTAGCCGAGTCATGTTGAGGAATGGTTTTTACCCAGGCTGGCTCTTGCGCATCACACGTCGTTCGTTTTTCCGTTAATAAATCTATGTTCTGCAAAGAGGACAATGGTACTGGTCTAAACACGATCGCCGAATCGCTGAATACATAATCAGGAATAACCGATTCGATGAAACTCGCTTCTAGCAATGCCTGGCCTATCGCAGTCGCCTGCACACTAAAAGAACGCAAATCACAATCGAACAAATTTGAATTAGCGTGATTAGAAATAATAATCTAATGCTGTTGTAAATAAAGCATGTACCGAGTGGCCGCTTTATTTTGAACTATCATCCAATTCACTAATTCATTCGCTAGAAAACAATTGTGATAACTCTTCAATCGAATTCTGTGCGTTTGCAACTGTATAGCTTGACTAGAGCGAAACAATTCTTCCCATATCATCCTTAAAGAAGCTGAATTTTGTAACGCAAGAGAACGTTCCTGCGATGTTAAATAGCTACCGCTTGGCCTGTAAAAGATAAATGCAAATTTGTAAGAAATAAGTATGTAATTCATAAATGTACATTGATTAATTAATGTACCGTCCAGTTGCATAATTCTCCTCCATATATCCTACGCTTGGCTTTCGACAAGTTGACGTTTCGTCGCCCATAGCTTCATTAGCGTGTTTTCGCGCCAATAGTGGTGAATCATTTCCGTACTTCACTTGAAGATCTTCCTGCACAGCTTTCAAATCCGCTGATAAATCGCTCCTCATGTCCGACGATTGCAAGTATGAAAGAACTACTTTACAGCAGTACGTACAAACTCTGAGATCTCCTGAAAAATATATGAAAAGAAAGTAACGTAAAGAATAAAAACACACATGTGTGCGTGCGTATTTGTAGTACCAGTGCATCCCATAATTTTTCCTGGTATCTGATCAGAACAGCATTTGGAACAGAAAATTTGTCCGCATACGCGACAGTGGTGTCTTCGCCGGAACGTCGTAAATCTTTCGCCGCACTCGTAACACTGTTTGCTCACACTATCTGGCATCCAGTAGCTTCTTAACTGAGAGTCCTTGTACGAACGTAGATTCTGTGTGTAAATAGGAATAATTTTTATTAAAATCTTATATAAAGCAGCAAAGTAAAATGTACTCATTCAATGTAGAAGCATTTTTGAAAAACTTACATTACTTTTTAATGCTACAATATTACTGATGCGTTTCAGAACATTTGGTAGGCTACGACCCTCACTAGTGTCCAATGGAAAATTTATTATACTAGCGCTATCATCATCTGGGGTTTGTTCCGTACTCTCTGACTGCTTCCAGGATTCTGAATCGGAAGAACTGCGCTCATCATTGTTGGGAGATACTGTGGAATCATTAGCACTACCTATATGAATAACACAATGATCAGAAATTACTTTATTATTATAACAGAGACATTTATTTTATCATTATAATAACATTAGCTTATTAAGCTTAATGAAAACATTGTCTTACAGTATTTTATTATAATAAAATACTTTGATATCCAACTGATATAATAATAACACACTGATAAATTACATATGGATAGAATAATAACCCAGGTAAAGCCATAAGAACATCATAACGACGTCATGACTTTATTTATCATTTATAAGGCAGTAAATGTTACTTATGATATCATTGTGATGTCATCGAGTAACAAATGAATGACTTAAGATACTATTATGACTTTTGTGTTCTACCTAGGAACGTCTAGCTATATGCTCCGAATACTAACTCTTGGTGAAGCTGAAGAACTTGGAGAAGAGCGACGCTACGACGGGCTGGCTCTCCTCGGGGCTCAACGGAGCGAACTCCGTGAGCTTCGATGGTGAATTCATGTTCGTGTTCATTCTCGCCGATACTATCTTCTTACATGCATTTTGAGGCCAGACGAGATCACTAGACACTCAGGAACGCGCCTCTCTTCCAATCATTTCCGCATCCGTTGATCTCCAGGATTCATACAGCTCGATCCTGCCGAGCAGATGCGAGGACGCACGAGGACGACAGACGAGGGGGGGATTTTGACAGGCGATCAGATGATTGCGACCGTGGCGACCGCTGGCACCGACGTTCCCGGCGGGGAGAAGCGGTCACCTCCGCGCTGTCAGCTGTCGGACTAATGGCTCTGGCCAGAGAGGAACCTGAAAGCAGCCACGGCGGCCTTTTTCCAGTAACGCTTGAAAACTCCCGTACACTAGCGACGCACATCCATTTAGGCCGGAATGGGAACTACATGTCACATCCATTTGCAACTTGCCGTTAAAAACAGTACCTCGTGAAGGTGGATGTGGGTTGTTGTCTTTGCTAACATCCATTTTCCCGTCGATAAATTATTTGACGTTATGCATGTCCGTGCTAAAATGTTCTTTTCTGGTTAGATAAAGACGGACAATCTCTGTTTGTTCTCTGTTTACATCACCGGTCAGAGAGAGAAAGCATCGCGGTGGCAAACACGGAGCAAGCGGCGATGTTATCTCTATGGATACCCTCCTCTCCACTTTCCTCCCGCCGATCTCATTTTCCGTGCTACGTCCTAGCCGTAAAATGCAGAAAGAGGATTTCGGACGATTTTTGGGCAGCCCAGATAGACAAATTTCGGCATATTGTCTGCATATTGCCGAAATTTGCCGATTGAAAATGCTTGCATAAAGACATCAAGATGCGTCGCCAAATGAGATAAATGTTATCAGCATATAAAAGATGGCTTTTCATGCTGCAAAAATTGCGACAATATGCTGTTTATTTAATTAGAAATGGAGTGTGCTTAATCTTATATGTGTTTGCCGCATATGGAAGAGTGCATCTAATGTTGCAAAAATTGCGGCAATATGCTGCTTATTTATTCAGAAATAGTGTGATTATAAATAGTGACAATAAAATTTATACACGTTTTTTTATTAAGATAATTTATTGAATTTTACAATAAGGTTTAATATTTCATTGCATGAAAATCTAACAAATATTCGATAAAATATATAATAGACAAATTTGTAATATACTTAGTGTATAATAAAAAAATACTAGACGAGGCAAGAAAAAATGTTTCCATTATAAATGCTATATGAAAAATCTTTTGATATTGTTAAAATTATTGAAATTATTATTGAAACACACTTAAGTTATACTTAAATTGAAAAGAAATAAAATTCTTAAGATATAAAAATTAATATAAATATAAAAATTACATAAACAAATAAAATAAATTTTTAAAATAATACTTTGTGTAACAAAATTTAAACTTTCTTCGATAATTTAATTCTCTTTCTCCTTTTTTCTATATCATTTCTCTTGACTTTTCTATATTATTACTCTTTTCGCAAATGCTTTTGTTGACGCTGCATAAAAATTCTTTGCATTTCTTCTTCTCTGATATAACGTTTCCCTCTATTTTCCTTTTTATTGATTGTATTTCTTTTACGTTGTTTAGCGTTACCGACAAATGGCTTCAATCATATCGTGACGGACTCCGTACCACTTTGTATCTGAAAATGTTTATTCTCGGAGAGTGCTTCTGAAAAATTAAGAAATTATTTATCACATGACATTTTAGATACATTTGTCATTTATAAGTAGTAGAAATAAAGTTAACCTTGAATGGCTGAGGAAAGTTTTGTTTTAAAAAATGAATAAATTCCTTCTTCTTTATTGCCATAGATACTTTAGTTTAGTGAATTTACTATTGAAAGAGATAATAGAATAATATTTACTTTAAATACATACACATTTACTGACTGGATTGCCTTCATATGACTCATCAGGACCTTTTCAGTAACCATTTCGCAACTTGTTTCTAGAGCGCCATAATAAAGTCTCAAAAATGTGGACGTTGAGTTCCTTAGCTTTGTTACTTTCAAATGAGTATCTCATTGAAATCAATGCATCTGCTAATCCTTGTACAATAATACCAGTTTTAAAAATAA
The DNA here is from genome assembly GCF_016802725.1 of Solenopsis invicta. Taxonomy (NCBI): domain Eukaryota; kingdom Metazoa; phylum Arthropoda; class Insecta; order Hymenoptera; family Formicidae; genus Solenopsis; species Solenopsis invicta. The sequence continues at coordinate 22,231,949 of NC_052667.1, forward strand.
ATTTTTAAAACAGCAATATACATATATAATACGTTAATTATGTATAAATAGCTTACCGATAGACCTGTGTGTATCATATAACAATTTCACCTCTGGCAGAGAATAAAAATTAATACCAATCATTTTATCCCAATTGTAGGTGACGATTTTTGCTACTTTGTTAAGTTTATAAAAATCAAAGTTCTCTATGAGAACTTTAGAAAGTAGAATTCATAAACATGTTGACAGCGATTGAAGCCATATGTTACACATGACAACTTTATTGGAAGTACTTCAGTAGAGAAACTGTTGTATTCAATTGTACCCAGATTCTGACGATTTAATTTGCGATTACAACTTTAAAAACTGCATATATGGTACTCCTGTTTCAAATTGTATTTGAATGATGAGAAACCTCATCAATTCCTTGGCTTTAACTTGTCTTCGAGAACCTATCCTTTTTTTTATATCTAAATATGACAAAGAAATATATTTTTTCGTAAATTATATTACCTCCAGTAGTGTAATTTTCAATAATATTCAAAATACATATCAATTACCTGGTACACAAAGCTTCAAATTCATCACCCCAAGTTTCAATTAATACAGGGCACTCATGCGGACAAATTAGATTAGATACATCATCACAAACGCGTTTCATGATGAAAACTTCATTGAAATGTGGAGTCCACAACCTATAACATATGTTCTCAAAACTGCTCCTCGCCTACAAAATAATTGTTTTAAATATATATTTCTATGTATTTAACAATCGTGCAAAAGAAATAACAATAAAAGATAATAACACTTCTTTTGAGATCCAAGAATTCAAAGATATCAGCATAAATATACAGTAATCGGTCCTTCATTTTTACCCATTTTGGAGACAGTCTCAATAGCTGTATTATACACTTTTAACATAGATACCAATCCATCCGACACACTCTCTGTGCCTCTTATAGGCATATCTTTGCCCGAATTCAATGCACGAAACCTACTTCGCCATCATGATGATAGAGAATAGCAAATCATTCCTATGTATTCAATATTGCATCAATGCTGTCACCGAACATTTTTTGTCAATAAAAATAAACTGTAAAAAAACATTATTTATTGAGTAACATATTATAACTTACTAACACTTAATATAATAAATTTGCTTGTTAGCAATAAAGATAAAATCACCTAGCTATTTGATGTGTAACGGCATATGCAGTATTTATTGTCTGTATAGCATGTACGAAATATTGCATCGACATAAAATATATGTTTCAATAATCTTAATCTTTGCTGTGAATATTTACAGCAACTTGCATTAACATGTGCTCTCTCAACAATTTTTCCATTCACTTTTAACAAGTGATCATTCTTTCCATCATTTTAAAGATTAACATAACTATAATTAAAATCTCTATCATATATTATTGCAGAATTCAACTTATCTGCATTACTTTGCATAATTTGATAATATTTCTCACTGATTGGCAGAGGCATTTGTTTGTGATCGAACCTTTTGCCAACTTTTGCAGACCTTGGCCCGCAGTTGTTCTACGTTTTGCAGGTTTGACTTTGGCCCGGTTGTTCCACCTTTTGGTAAGTATCAAGTTAATTTAACTGATAAGTAAACCCTTGCGATCTGCGGACAGTTAAATTTACTTGATACTTACCAAAAGGTGGAACAACCAGGCTCTTTGCCTCGAGCGGTTGAACACACTACACACACAACCTCACCAACGGCCACCACGCACTTAACCTCACCGTTCACCGCTCGTCAAAACGCGAGCTGTCGGCTGTCGCGCGCGCGCGATCTCAATCGCAGCCAATCGACATCGCGGAAAGCGGTCGACAATTTTAACAATTATTATATATGTTCTGTGGGCTTTTAATACACGGCGTGATAATAATGCAACCAAAAACGCACTTCACGGATTTTAACCAAAACTTTTTTTATTTAGAAGAGGAGATATAAAGAAAAAAATTTAGTATCAAATCAATAACCGATTGTTTATATTATAATTGCTATTTCTCTAAAAGTAATGAGAAACAGTAAAATGATGGCATAATACCAAGATTTTATGTATTTAAAAATATGGTTTAGATACCTATAGTTATAATTGAATTGTAATATGCAATATTTTATTTCAACAAAATGTTGTGTACTTTGACTGATAATATGCATATTTAATACAGCATAAAAATGCAACTATCTCATATATACATTACAACTACATAATGCTAAATTAACATACATCGAATAGATTGCTCAATTATTGTTCTCACAAATAATACAAATAAAACATAATTTTCTACTAGAAATATTTCATATATAATTGCAGTTATGCGTTTGTAGTAAAATGGCAACATATTGCTATATTGTGAAACATATAAATTATATAACAGCAATATGACAGCATAATCGCAACATTTAATTGTTTGTAATTTTATGCTGTCATAATGGCATCATAAAGGATACATGAAATGTTTGCATTCTTATGTCCAGCATGCTTGTCTATCTGGGAGGGACGTAAAGAGGCCAGAAAGCGCCTCTTTTATAAATTTTTTTATTTTGTTATAATGGAATATGCGCGCATATATGATTGAATTAAAAATGATAATACGCGCGTGTTTAATATTGTATAATAAATAATAATGTAATAAAGATTAATATGGAATATATATATGACCCAGATAGCCAAACATGACGGGAGCACAAAATAAAAATTTATGATACACATTATGCTGGCAAAAATGAAGCAGCAGCCACGCATGATTTGTTGTTTCAGTTAACGTTAGCAGAAAAATAGCAAAATCCCAGCAGAGACTACGTCATAATATGTTTAAAAAAATGCAGCAAAAATGTAGCAAAACTTACTGACATAAAGTAAACAGAAATCGAGCATTGTATGTTGGCATAATAAAACAACAAAAATAAGCACAATTTATACATACTAAATAACGTCACATTCAGTAGGCAAAATGTAGTTGAAAATCTATCATAAGAACTGTCATATTATGACAGCAGAACCGCGGCAAAGATGCAGCACGATATGTCTCACTAAGTACTGAGAGCAAAAATACAGCAAAAATCGAGCACGACGTGCCGTCATGGCGTGACAGCGAAAACGCGGCAGATATGAAACGCGATCTGCTTTATCAGTTGTTGATTGCAAAACTGTTGCAGAAATCGAGCACAGTGTGCCGTCACGACATGACAGCTAAAACGCGACAGATATAGAACACGATTTGATTAATCAGTAATAGACGGCAAAATCGCAACAGATATCGAACACAACCCTATAAGCGCATAATATTCCTGGAATATTATATGAATATTATTAAAAATTAAAATAATATTATTGTAATATTCCGAGAATATGATATAATATTTTTTAATATCTTGGGACTATTCTGTGGATGTTATATGTCCACTTCATATAATATTTTACAAATATTATTTTAATGTCCATGGAATATTATTTTAATATCCGCGAAATATTATTTTAATATCCGTAGAATATTACTTTAACATCTGTGAAATATTATTTTAATATCCGTGGAATATTATTTTAATATCCGCGAAATATTAAAAAAATGTTCTTAGAATATTATTCTGGTCCAAAATTGACGTTCATATAACATTCCTGGGATATCAGATTTTATTTTTTTAATGAAAATTAATCTATATTTAAAATATTTTTATTTAATAAATTGTTTAATCAAAATTTTTTATTACAATAAATAATAATATGCCATAAAATATATATTCCAATATTTTTATTTTAATACAAATGTACAAATTTTATACATATTATATACCTATTACAACATACATATTACAAAATAAATTTCTCTGTATTATGTTCGTTATGCAGCAATGGTAATACAACGAATTTGTTTTTATACGGTAATACGAACATTTTATTTTTAATTTTGTTCAATGGCCACATTTTTTCTTGCGAAAGCTGAGAAACCACATAAATTTGGAGTAAAGAAGATTCACATGGGATTGTAAATAAATTATCTTTTCGCTCGTATCTTTTCCCACAAATGATTAATTCTTCCTTCTCAAAGTCGTAAGAAAATTTTGTTATTTGTACAATGTCTCCATTTGTCAATATACAACAATTATCATTGATAGTATTTACTCGAAAACGATAATTAATTGAAATAGCTTCTGTATACAAAGGTGCTCTTTTTCCATTGGGCAAAATACAATAAGTATTTTGCGATTCGCTGACTACAAGTTTAGTTGTACGATAATCAGTCCTTTTCACGTTAGATTTAATTTCATGATACCGATTATACAATTGTTCTAAAGGTTGCGCATACTTTTTGACTACTCGTTTTAGATGCTGTAAAAAATTTTCATATTTAAATGCACTGTAATTGTCTAATGGTCCAAATGTTTTTACATCTTGTATAACGTGTATCAATCCATGTACATTATGCGATACAAAAGATTCATGATACAAATGTGGCATTGCATCCACAAATTTTTCTAACAGTTGACCTGCATATTCGATGTACTGACTATAATCATCACTACACAGAATTCGTACAGATACGTGTAAAACCAAGAAATGGTTAAACAAATTTTTATCTAAAATGTTTTTTAAAACAACAGGACCGGTATATAAAAGCAATCATCTGTATTCGGTTGCTTTAAAATATTTAACTAATTGTAACGATCGAGGTTTACGTGAAAATTCGTTAGGAACAAACGATGCAATGTTTTCAAACAAAACGGATAAACGTTGTATACTTTGAGCATTTAAAGAATATGGTTGTTTTGATTTACTTAACCATAAATATAAGAGTTTACGCATAACACCGAGGCATATTAAGTGCATGTATTCCAAAGGAATTTGATTAACAATATCAAAATCCGGAATGTCTGTCAAAATACTATGCCCTAAATGATAATTAGGATCAGTTTTATTTTTAAATTCAAAATCATTTCGCAATTGTTCATGATTATTTAACATATAAACGCGCCTATGAGCATATTTGCCTTTTACATGGCATTTAGTACAACTATAATATCCGCAGTGACCTTTGACATTTAAAATATATGATTTTGCTGGTGCATCAGCTATAACAGAAACAATTCGACAGTTATAATGTAATCCTTCAATTGTTATACCATTTTGACATACATCTTTAATATCATTTACAGTAGCACTTAAATAAAGATTACTATCATATGGCTTTTCAGGACCGTAATAAGCTCCAATAAGAAAAATATCACTAGTATTTTTTACAGAACCAACAATAGGCCACAATGATGCACTTGATTTGAATAACGGAATACCATCTATGAAAATTGATATTTCTATTCCACTGAGAAATAATTCTTTGTTTGTATTTAAAATTGTTTCTGTAATTCCTTTTTGTAAACCTATGTGTATATATCTACCTGGTACCATGGATATGATATTTACTTTATTGCGAGGAGTATTCATCAATGTCTTTGATTGTATTGGTAAAGTTTGAAAACAAGAGTGCAATTTGAAATGATGTAACAACTCAGTCACAGCTGTATGACAAATATTATTCCTCAGTTTCCAATTTCTTAAAAATTCTTTTGTATTCTCGATCTCTTTATTTTTATGCTCTTTTGTAGAACACTCCGTTTCACTCATCACATTTTCGTATTCAGGAAGATATGGTGTCACTACTGTTGTATCATCTGTATTATTAAAGCATTCAATATCTGAATCAATTGGATTATCATCCGAATCTAGACAATTTATATCAATATGACAATTTTCTTCATCAAATATATCTACTATTTCTTCGAATTTATTTTCACATTGATTCTGATGCTGTAAAAATCTATCAAATGGATCTTGTTTAGAAGAGCCTGGTCTATGTAATGATTCAGTCGTAACAGTACATTGTTCTTCGTACAAATCGAGCAATTCTGAAAAAAATATAATAATGGATTACAATTAATAAATTCTTTAGCATCCATAATAGCGCATAATATTGCAAAATGTAATACAACATTTAAGCAATATTACAAAAATATAATATTATACAAGATATTGTGAGAATATTTCAAAACATATTTAATATCATAAAAATATTTTTTATAAATATTTTAAAATAAAACACTTAAATTAATATTGCTTTTCTACATTATACTTCTTATTTGAAATATATTGTGCTAAAATAATACATGTTACATGATATATAAATATTTTCACTGAAATATTTTTAATATTGAAGTAAACTTCATGAACTTCCCGGAATATTTAAGATGCCTATAATATTTATGTAATAAGAAATTAAAATATTTTATATATTATCTGCATATTTATAACATTTAAAATCAGTATTTTCTGATACAATAATTATAAATGTATAAAAATACCATTAAATTGTATAAATTTTTATTCTGTGTTAAATAATTGCAGAAAAACGTTATTAATAATTGTGTTACTTTTATTACAAAATAAAAATGTTTTAATTGCTTGTTAATACAAATAATTTTAATATAATTTTCTTTTTAAAATAACACTTCCATAGGATGAAATAAATTGTTTCATACATAATACAAATAATTTTACAATAAAATAATATTGCAAAAATTATACCTTTTCTTGTTTCTTCATCTCTATCATCATAATCATCATTATCTTTTATGTTCTCGAAAATACATCTCATCACTTTTTCCGTTTCACTTGTTATGCGACGGCGGAACTGACGATTACTCAATTCCGAAATGTGTTTTTTAAAACGTTTCGACATCATACAAGTTATCCGGCAATATATACTCAATTGACAAAACGTTATTCTGTTACATTTTTATCTAATATTAAATTAAAATGTTAAGAGAGTGAGATTTCATTGTAAAAACAAAATCATAATGTAATTTCCAAAATGTAAGTTTTACTTAAAATAAATAAAATAGCAAATTTAATATCAAAAAAATTGAAACTTTGTGGTTGCAAATTTAAATACTTACGCCGCGCTGTCCGCAAATTTAAATAATCGGATAAAAAATTCATCATTTACATTTATATGTTTTAAAAACAATGTGATAAACAAAATATCAACAACATATTTGTCTTATTATTAGAAAGAAAGAAATATACTCTCAAAGGGATAAATTTTTGCTTGGCATTATAATTATTTAAATTTGAAACTACGAAGTTTTCATTATTTTAATATACTATTTTATTTATTTCAACTAAAATCTACATTTTTGAGATTATGTTATGATCTTGTTATGAAAACGAGAATAATGGATAAACGCTAGTGCGATTATCCATTTTACATGTCATAAATAATTATTATATTATAATTATTATATTACAATTATACCTATATGTACTATAGTACTTATCCCACATAGCACGTAATATTGCAGTGATATCATAGCAATATCATTTTTACATTGCAATATTACAAATGAAATATTGCAGAAATATCACGAAATATTACTGTGATATCACAGTAATATTAAAATGTCCGCGAAAACGCATCACAGTAATATTACTGTGATATTTTATAGTAATATTACTGTGATATTTCACAATATTTCTGTGATGTTTATATGATATTTAAATAATATTGCAAGAAATTAAATAAATAAATTATTTCAATTTATTTTATTTTTATTGTTATTCTTAATATTATTTTCATATTGTTACATGTAATACATATTAAACATAAAAAAAAGAATTATATTAAAACAGAATACAATAATGTAAACGTAATAAATGTTTAATTTACAAAAAATGATCTCTTGTATCCTTTTTCATTTTTGTTGAAAAAGATTCAATTTGAATTATAATTTTAATTTATGTTCAAGATTAAATAACAATACAAAATATTATTTACATGTAAAAATATAAAATTTTATATGGAACAGCGTTCCACGCGTACCCCTTAAAAAAAAATTGATAAACTTGTTTCAATAAACTGATTACTGATCAGTAACTGACAAAATATAATCAGTTACTGATCAGTAATCAGTTTATTGAAACAAGTTTATCAACTTTTTTTTCAAGGGACGTTACATTGGAAAAAAAATTAGAACAAGTATTCGTTTCCAAATTACAACAAGCAACGATTTTCTTTAAAATCTCACTGAAGTGTGAGCTAGTGAGTCATGGTGAGTCGGCCCGGTCGGCCGTAGTGGCGTCTAGATATAACACCTGTGGCTGCACTTGACTCACGAGAAGGTCTCCAGCGGCGCGGCCACCTAGCGGTGGTGCCAGCACTCACTTGTTTGCGTGGAGTCTTATACACACGGCGGGACCGCATAGCGGCTGTGCACGCGCTCGCTTGTTTCGTCGTATGTTGTGACGGTCGGTGACCGAGCCGCAACATTATATACATACATATAATTAATGAACATTGTAAAATACCTAATTAATGATAGAATATATATAATCATATTTTTTAATAGAGTTGAAAAAAAGTGAAATCTAAAGAAAAATTTGTTGGAAATTTAATATTTTAATTAACTTGAAAAACCTTTTACTGTGGTGTATAATAGTCTAATCAATATTAATGAATAAACTATTTCACAAAATAATGTACCAAACAGTAAATATTAAATGACGTGAAAATGTATATTTTTTTAAAAACTTCTAAATATACTTTAAAATATTTATTGCCAAGTGAATAATAAATGTGTATTAACAAAACTTTTTGTAAACATTTTTTTTTTAAATTCCTCACGATAAAAAATTTTAAAAATTAAAATCAATTTTGTGCTCCTGTAAAAATTATAAATGGCAATAAGACAAATACAAAGGTTTTTCTGTCATTTTTTAATAAAATCATTATTGATCGAGTTGTAAAGCAATAATTAAATTGATAGATTACATAGAAGAGCGTACATTATAGTTTATACATATATACAGTTTAAGGAATAAACTAAGTAAATATCTAAACTAATAATAAAAATTAATTAATTTTTTTTCTTAACATTTACTTTTATTCCACGAAAGGGCAAAAACATAATTATTTTATTTGTAAGTTGATTTCTTCTATAGGATACCGAAATTACCAAGAATATTAAGGATACTAAAAATATCGAAATTAATCAAAGAGATAGTGACGTTGCATTAATAAGACATAATAAAAACGTCATTTGACATTACCTTGTTCTTTGAAATTAAATATTGCAACAATATATTGCAATAATATCATTGGAATATTTTAATGTTATTATCACTGTGTAATATCACAATAATATTTCTGTGATATTTCTGTGATATCAGTGGAATATTTCAATGTCATTATCACTGTGTAATATCATAGTAATATTTCTGTGATATTTCACAGTAATATGTAATATTTCTGTGATATTGCAATGATTCTGTGATATCACAGAAATATTACGTGCTATGTGGGATACTTACGACACTTATAATGCAAATTGATTTGAATTAATTTTGCTTTCAAAATCTTTTAATTAAATTGATACTTTGTACTGTATTTACAACGGATGGCCAAAATGTATACTCCTTGTCATCAGTTAATCATTGTTTCGGTACTATAATCAAGCCATTGTTCAATAAAATTATGTAAAATATGTCGCTTTTTTCTTTTTCTAAAAAAGATGATAAAAATATGTGCGCATGCTGCTAACATTTTGCTTATTGGACTATTTCATACAATGTAGTACTTACCAATACGACATTCATAATGCTAATTGATTACATTACAGTACTTAATTACTATTAATGTACTACTATTATAATTAGCCTACGCTGCAGAACATGTGACCACGTGGCATTAGATATTATAAATACGTAGCACCGTATTTCTAGATTTTTCCTTTGTCGAACGGAATTTCACTGTGTACATACTACTAACTAGCTTATGCTGAACTGTGCTGAACAACGTGTGTCACGTGTGTGCTGAGCAGCCAAGTGTAGTGTTGCCTTTACCAGCCATGCGCTGGCCGCGCTGTCCATGGAGGGGACTAGCTCCCAGTGATATCGTTGAGGCGCCAATTTGAACCACCGAGTGCAGAAGAAACTGCACCCGCTGGTGGAGAGAGAATGCCGCGGGTGCTGTTCCTTCTGCACTCGATGGCTGCAAATTGGCGCCTCAACGGCATTACTGCTAGCTCCCCTCCATGGACAGCGCGGCCGGCGCATGGCTGGTAAAGGCAACACTACATTGGCTGCTCAGCACACACGTTGTTCAGCATAGGCTACTTATGGCTCTGGCAGACCAGCGCGATTTGCGACACGCGACGCGCGATTATCCAATAGGCGTTTACAATTTTTTGAAAAGACGTACGCCTATTGGATAATCGCACGTCGCGTGTCGCAAATCGCGCTGATCTGCCAGAGCCATTAGTAGTACACAGTGAAATTCCGTTCGACAAAGGAAAAGTCTAGAAATACGTTTCCACGTATTTATAATTAATTAGCATTATGAGTGTCATAGGTAAGTACCACATTGCATAAAATAACCTAAGAAGCAAAATGTTAGCATGTGCGTACATTTTTACCATTTGTTTCCAGAAAAAGTACAGAAAAATGACAAATTTTACATAGTTTTACTGAAGGATGGCTTAGTTACAGTACCGAAACAATGGTTAACAAATGACAAGAAATATACATATTGGCCATCTGATATAAACATAGCACAACGTATGAATTTAATTAAATCTTGTGCCGAAGTAAACTTAGAATGGGAAAAATACGAGATAGAATGTAGATATGGAACAGCAGGTTTGTATTTACCCATTATCTATTCTTAAATTATGTATACCTTTATTTAGACTTGCAATAATTTCGGCCGTAAAATTAATTTAATTTAACGTGAATTTAATTATTGGTTTAATTCTTAATTTTAATCATGCATATTCTATGCTGAATCATTGATTTATATAAATATTATTTCTGAAATATCACTCTTTATAATTGTCAAAAAATAATCTAGTAAACTCTTGTAGTTATATTTAATTTTGTACTTAAGCAGTAATATTAAAATAATAGAGCTTTAATATTGAACAATTAATATTTATTATTTGAGTAAAGAAATCTAATTTTGCAGAACATCATTAGAATATATTAATTTTTAATTTTACAATTAAATAAAATCCCGGGAAAACAAATTTATATATAATCATATAGGATCATTTATATACCATTATATAAGAATTATAGATAATATACGACCATACATAATTACGGTACATAATTGTATATAATTATTATAATTATATTACTTATCAGAAGCATTATACCTCCTCATCGTGATAATCTTTATACATTGGTCTGGGACACCCTGTATATAAAATTATAATACGTAACTTACATAAAATGCTTTTCGTAAGTGATTATATTTCATATATGATTATATATACGAGGTGTGTTCAAAAAGTATCGCGAATTTTGTGTTTTTTCAAAAATTATTTATTTATTCATGAATATCTATTTTGTCCCCTTCAAAGTAATCCCCATGAGATATTATACACTTGTGCCAACGGTTTTTCCAATCTTCGAAGCACTTCAAAAAATCATTTTTTTTTTATCTTGTTCAGCTCCTCCTTCGATGCCGTCTTTATCTCGTCAAGCGTAGCGTAACGTCGTCCTTTCATGGGCCTCTTCAGTTTAGGGAACAAGAAAAAGTCACAGGGGGCCAGATCTGAGGAATATGGTGGCTGCGGCATCATTAGTGTGTTGTTTTTGGCCAAAAAGTCGCGCACAAGCAACGATGTGTGAGCAGGGGCGTTATCGTGGTGCAAAAGCCAATTTTTGTTCTTCCACAAATCCGGGCGTTTCTGGCGGATTGCTTCGCGCAAATTGCGCATAACTTGCAGGTAATATTCCTTATTGACCGTTCTACCCTGTGGCAAGAACTCATGATGCACCACGTTCCTGCAATCGAAGAAAACTGTCAGCAAAACTTTCACATTCGACCGAACTTGGCGCGCTTTTTTCGGTCTTGGTTCGTGCGGCAGCTTCCATTGAGATGATTGAGCTTTGGTTTCCACGTCATAACCATAAACCCACGATTCGTCACCAGTTATGACCCTCTGGAGCAAATTTGGGTCGTCGCGGACAGAGTCCAACATCTCATTAGCAATGTTCATGCGATGCTGTTTTTGGTCGCAATTGAGCAATTTTGGTACGAATTTCGCGGCGACCCGTCTCATGCCCAAATCATTGATAAAAATCGAATGGCACGAGCCAATCGATATGTTTAGGTCCTCAGCAACTTCTCTAACGGTGATTCGACGATTGGCCAATACCATTTTCTCCACTTCATTAATTTTTTCGTCTGTTGTTGAAGTGCTCGGGCGTCCGGCACGCTCTTCGTCGTTCACATCTTCTCGGCCTTCTGAGAACATTTTGTACCACCGATAAACGTTGCTTCGGTCCAAGGTAGCTTCTCCGTATGCCACAGTCAACATTCGGAATGCATCCGCGCACTTAATTTCGTTTTTCACACAAAATTTGATACAGGTTCTTTGATCCATTTTTTTGAATAGGTAAAAATCGAAGACGATCCAAAACACGTGCAAGCAAAGCAGCTGTCAACAATTAAGTGAACATTCAAAATGGCCGAGCTTGTCGGCATAAGTGAGAGACATGAGTACCAACATAACGCCACAAAAAGATCGAAATTCGAATATACGTAACCCGCGAAAATTCAAAATTCGCGATACTTTTTGAACACACCTCGTATTTTCATTATTTATCGCTCTCTCTCTCTTTTTTCTCTCTGTCTTTCTCTCTTTAGTTTGTAATTATTTTTACATAATTTAAAAAAATGAAAAATTTTAATTTTCAATATTTTTTTATTTAAAAAGAGAAAAAGAAAAGAAAAAAATAATACAGAATAGATGAAAAAAAATTAGATAGAAGAAAGTAAATAAAGGATAAAGAAGAAGAAGAAAAAAGTAGAAAAGAGAAAATAAAAAAATTTAAAAGAAGGAAGGAAAAAAGGAAAGCATTTGAAAAAAAAGTAATTTATATTTTTGTGAATCTTCTTAATATTTACTTTATCATATTTAGTAATTTTACAAATTCATATTTTCTCTCATTTACTTTGATACTGTCTTGGTCTTTCAGTTTCTTATTCTTTTATATTCTCGTGTTCCGTTCATTTTTCTCACACGTTGACTTTTTTGTGTTTTTTCGTTCTCTTAAGAAAAAATTAAGAAATGAGAGTTTTGAATAACTATATAAATAAAAATATTAATTTTTAATTAAAATTAAAATTTGGATTTATATTGTAAAGTTCCTTTTTTAAAATTAAATTATTTTGTTTTTAATAAGTCTACATTAAATACATAAAATAATCTTATTAAATTATTATAACCTAAAATTTAAGTACTAATTTATTTAACATTTTTAGATTTAATGCAAAAAGTATTTAAAAAAAATTTTTTTGTATTATAATTTTTTAAATATTTTTTGGTTATTATTCTATTTTTTTATTTTATTGTTTATCTTTCATGACTCTCATGCAATCTTAGATCCTCACACATACATTTTCTTTCTTTTTTTCTCTTCTCTCTTTTTGTAATTATTTTTAAAGTTTAAAGAAATAAATGTTTAATTTTTAAAATTTTTATTTAAAATAGGAAAAAGAAGAAAAAAGAGGTAAAATAGAATCAAAGGAAAAACGGAAGAGAAAAAAAGAAATAAAAGAGAAAAAAAATAGGAAGAAAAAGCAGAATCAAGAAATTAATTAAAAGGAAGAAAAAAATAAAGTTTCAAAAAAGTAAAATAAAATTTTTAGGAATGTTATTATTTGCTTTATCGCATTTTTTGTTGTTTATTTTTTTGTTTTATCATTCTTCTTTAATTCTTTTATATACTTTTGTATTAACTTTTTCTGTATCTTACCTCCATTTTCTGTAACTCTTTTTCTTTTTCTCCTTACACAGTTGTAATATAGTCTCTTAAAAATAAAAAAAAAATTTGTAATTTTTGAATTAAAAGTAAGAACACGTAATTATGTTGCTTTTTTATTATTATAAATAATTTGAAAACATTTTCTACATAAAAACGCAATCAAAATATTTTAGGAATAAATATTAATTGTTGTTGTTTGTTTTAAGAAAGAATTTAAGAAGCCGTTTCTGAAGACATAATTTGATTTATATATATGTGTGTGGTAATATTGTTATTTATAAGTATTATATATAATATTATATACTAAACACATAAAAAAATATTTTATGTAATGACATTATATGTAAGAATATTGCGTATGTAACAATTAAATAAAGTTTAACATTATTTATAATATTAATGAATTAAATAAAATTTGATGATGACAATAATAATGATGACTATGATAATAATGATGATAACAATAATGATGATGACGATGATGATAACAATGATGATAATGATGGTGATGATAACAATGATGATAAATATGATGATAATAATGATAATAGTGATAACAATGATGATAATAATGATAAATATAATGATAATAATGATGATAGTGATGACAATGATGATGATGAATATGATGATAACTTTTGATTAAAAATCAAATTCATCAAACGAACGTCAGAAGTAAGATTATTTCGCGAAATTGGTTAATTTAAACTTTCGAAAAGAAACTTAATTTTTTCAACTTTTAATGATATATTTTACTTAAATATTAATAAAAATTTAGTTTAAACTTATTATACTTAATAAATAGAAAATATCATACATACATTCAATTGAACGTAAAAAGTAAGATTATTTCGCGAAATTGGTTAATTTCAACTTTCAAAGAAAAACTTAATTTTTCAACTTTTAATTATGTATTTTTATTAAATATTAATAAAAATTTAGTTTAAATTTATTATAATTAATAAATGAAAAGTATCATATATACATTTATTTTCAATATATAAAAATTGGTAAATTTAAATTTGCGAGATATTTGTTATTGAATTTGTTTAAATATATTAATTAATATATATATAAATTTATGTTTACTTATAATATTTAAATCAAGTTTCTTATAATATTTAAATTAAATATTCAAAATTTTTTTTATTAATAAAATTATTTTTTGTTTTATAGTAAATTAATTTTATTAAAACAAATGATAATTATAAATTTTATTATTATATATTTTTTTTACAAAATGCCCAGACGTAAAGTTCATCGTACCTTAGAAGAAGAAGAGGAGTTTCAACGACGACGTCGTGAAAAGAAGGCGGAAAATCAACGTCGTTATAATCAGATTGCAAAAGTAACAAATAATTCAACAACAAATAATTGTAGAAATTATGTTGTTGATGTACAAGATGCTGCAATATATAATAATCAACAAGGTGTTTTTACTTCTAATTCAACACTTGATAATCGAGTAATAGAGTTAGATGAAGAAATAATTGAAGAAAATACTGAAGAAATAATTCAAGTAAATATGACAAATATTACACCAGTATGTCAACAACGCCATGCAGAATATCAATCTCATCATCGATCACGAAGAAAACAAATGTGTCGTTTAGATATTAATAGAATACTAATTGATAATATAAATGAGTATTATATTGGTTCTATGAATGTATCTTGTATTCATTGTAATGCAAAACATTTTGCAGCTGAAAAAATATCTAATAAAGGAAATTCATTTCATGATTGTTGTAATCATGGTACGATTTATTTGGAATCATTACCTCAATCTCCACAATTTCTTCATAATCTATTTGATGGTACTCATACCAAATCAAATAACTTTTTCAAACATATTCGTAGTTATAATAGTTCATTTTCATTTGCATCATTTAATGCTAATTTAGTTAATTTTCCAAATAGACGACCAGGTCCATATTGTTTTAAAATACAAGGACAAATTTATTATCAAATAAATACAGCATTATATGCTGCTCAAAATGAAAAACCGACTTATGGTCAGCTTTTTATTATAGATTCTAATGAAGCAATAAATTATCGTCTTACTGAAAATTTTGAATTAGATTTAGAAATTATACAAAATCTTGAATGTATAATGCGAGAAAGTAATGCATTTGCTAAATCTTATCAAATGATGGGTGAAGAATTAGAAATTCAACGACGATTAGAAATAGAATCGGGAAAATTGTTACCAGAATTACAATTATTATTTACGTTAAAACCAGGAATTGATCGATGACGATATAATACTCAAAGAACTAATGAAGTTGCAGCCGTTTTTCGAACTTCTGCTGATGGAGAAATTCCAGAATCATACGTAACAATACGTAATAGAAATACCAAAACTTTGCAAAATGTTAGTAGCATGGATCCTAATGTTGAACCATGGATTTATCCATTATTTTATCCATATGGTACTCAAGGATGGCATTGTAATTTAACAAAATTAAATAGTAATAAACGAGTTACTAGAGGTCAATATATTAAATATCGCATGGCTATTCGTAATGAATTTAACATTTTTATATTAGGACGCCGTTTATTTCAACAATGGCTTGTAGATAATTATGTAAAAATTGAAAAAGACAGAATAAATTATTGTAAAGATCATCGAAAAGAATTACGTTCTGAAACTTATCAAGGTTTAAAAGATTACATACAAACTATGGCGAATAATTTAAATGGACGTATCGGAAAGATGATTATACTTCCCTCCACATTTATTGGATCACCGCGTAATATGTTACAAAATTACCAAGATGCAATGGCAATTGTTAATAAATTTGATAAACCGGACCTCTTTATTACTATGACTTGTAATCCAAAATGGCGCGAAATCGAGGAAAATCTTTTGCATGGTCAACAAGCTTCTGATAGACCTGACATTTGTACACGAGTTTTTAATATTAAAAAGGATTATTTAATTGATTTAATTATAAAACAAAAATTTTTTGGAGAAGTAGCAGCCTATGTATATGTAATTAAATTTCAAAAACGCGGTTTACCACATATTCATATGTTAGTTACTTTAAAATATAATTTCAAAATAACAACACCTCAGATTGTTGATAAGTATATTTCTGCTGAAATTCCTAATCCAAATGAAAATCGTACTTTACATAATATAGTTATGATACACATGATTCATGGACCTTGTGGCGATTGATGTTTAGTAAATGGAAAATGTTCAAAACATTATCCTAAGCCATATCAAGAAGAAACTAGGATGGATGAAGATGCTTATCCTTATTATCGTCGAAGAAACAATAATAAGAGTTTTGAACGCCCTGGTGGATATATAGTAGATAATCGTTATGCAGTTCCGTATTGTCCTATTTTATCGATTATTTTTAATTGCCATATAAATGTTGAAGTAGTTTCAAGTATCAAATCAATTAAGTATCTTTATAAATATATTTACAAAGGACACGATGCTGCTACTATCATAATTGAACCTGAAACAAATAATGTAATTGTTGATCATGATGAGATACGTAATTTTATAGAAACTCGTTATGTTGGACCTGTAGAAGCTTGTTGGCTATTTTCGAAAAAAAGTTACAAGATAAAAGTCATGCTATATTTCGTTTACCTGTCCATCTTCCTAATGAACAAAATGTTATAATTGAAAATGAAGCTAATGAAGAAGCAATGACTTCTGCTTTAAATCAAGTTACGATGTTAATTGATTACTTTTCTTTAAATTCTCGTGATGAAGAAGCAAGACAATATTTATATGTAGAAATTCCTCGCTTTTATACGTTCAAAAAAGAAAAAATTAATGGAAGAAGTGTAGCATATTGGGCCAAACGTAAAAATCATTACAATTGCATAGGACGAATATATTCCATTAGTCCAACACAAATAGAATTATTTCATTTACGGTTATTATTACTCACTGTAAAGGGAGCTACGAGTTTTGATGATTTAAAAACTGTTAATGGAGAAAAATGTAAATCGTTTTCAGCGGCATGTCTAGCTTTAGGTTTAATTAATGATGATGAATGGAAACGAGCTATGAACGAAGCTGTTGGATGGATGATGCCTCGACAACTTCGTAGATTATTTGTACGTATATTGTTACATTGTCAACCATTACATCCTGAAGAACTTTGGAAAAATTTTAAAACAGCAATGTCAGAAGATTATATTCGACACCTTGGATTGATACAAGGACAAAAGAAAGCATATACGCAAATTAATACTATGCTTTGTGCTGAAGGTAAAAGTCTTGCTGATTTTCTCCAAATGGAACAATTTATAGATAATGATATAGAGAATGATTATGTAACACTTGAAAAAGCTATGGAAATTGGTACTAAACAATATGAACAATTAAATAATAAACAAAAAGAAATAATAGATTTCGTATTAAACAAATTAGATACTAATAATCATGATAATAATTGTATTTATGTCGATGGTCCCGGTGGTTCAGGTAAAACATTTATATATACTACTATATATCATTTAGTCAAAATTCGAAATAAACATATATGTTCAATGGCTTTTACGGGTATAGCAGCCACATTATTACCAGAAGGAAAAACAGTTCATAAAATATTTGGATTACCAGTTCCATTATATGCTAATTCGACATCTAACATTAAAATTCAATCTAAAGAAGCTCATTATTTGAAAGAAATGGATATTTTTATTTGGGATGAAGCGCCAATGGCACCACGATATGCTTTAGAAATTATGGATCGAACACTACGTGATATTATGAATAATGATTTACCTTTCGGTGGAAAAATTATTGTATTAGGTGGTGATTTTAGACAACTTCTTCCTATTAAAGTATATGGTACTCGTAGTGAAATTGTGAATCTTTCAATTAAATTTAGTTCTATTTGGAAATATTTTATAAATTTCTCTTTAACGGAAAACATGCGAGTTCTTCCTGAAGAAACTAAATTTGCAAAATTCTTCTTGGATATGGGAGATGGGATATTAAATGATTCTAATGATAATATACAACTTCCTGATTGTTGTATTACACCTATTAATGCCGATATTGTACAAGATATATATAGTGATTTAATACGAAATAAAAAATTTGATAAAATAGCGAAGTGTGCAATACTTTCTGCAAGAAATGTTGATGTTGATGAAATTAATCAACAAGTTGTTGAATTATTAGATACATTTGAAGAACGAATTTATACAAGTATAGATAGTACTGAAAATTGTAATGATAATGGCGATATTGGTGAAGCTTTGTTACCAGAATATTTAAATACTTTATCTCCATCATCTCTTCCACCTTATAAATTACGTTTAAAACCTAAATGTGTTATTATGTTAATTAGAAATCTTAGTATTAATGAAGGTCTTTGTAATGGGACTAGACTAATGATTATTGAACTTGCAGATCATTTATTAAAATGTAAAATTTTAACAGGAGATAAAATAGGAGATATTGTTTTTTTGAATCGTATAACGTTGTATTGTGAAAATATATACCCTTTTACTTTTAAAAGAAGACAATTTCCGATAAAATTAGCTTTTGCTATGACAATTAATAAATCACAAGGACAAACATTTGATAAAGTAGGAATTGATCTTCGCAAAGATGTATTTAATCATGGTCAACTTTATGTTGCTTTTTCACGAGTACGTTCCTGGAAAGCATTAAAAGTTTATCTTGGTAATCAGCGTAATAATAAACAAGTAAAAAATTATGTATATAAGGAAATATATATATGATTTGATGTTTTTATACTTTTTATAGTGAAAGATCACTAACGTTTATACACTATTTTATATTTAAAATTATATTTCTTTTCGCAAAAATATAATATATTTACAAAATATATTTTTTGATTTTTATTTTACATACAAGCTATAAAATATTAATTAGAATGAAAGTGATAAAACGAAAAATCGAGCTATTTCACGAATAGAAATATGGCAAACATTGTACTCAAAAATAAAAATAATATAATTTGAAAACTTTAAAAATATATTAAATACAAATTGATATTATTAATAATATAGATATTATACTTTTTAAATTATATAATTTAATAAAAAAAAATTGTGTAAATTTCATTTTCTTTATTTTAAACATGTTCATTTATTGGGACACTTTAATTACTTTCAATCAAGATTGCATACATCAATGTGTTTTCAATACGCATATTGGTTAAATCAAAACGATTTTTTATATAGATTATGCGCTTTGTAACTTGGAACACACTTATATTTCGTTGCTACGTGACGTCAACATTTATATAAACAAACAAATTTTGTTTATTATTTAAAAAAAGAACTTCATTCCTTATCAAATTCGACGAAGAAGAACACGATAAAACACAAAGAGGTAAAGGTTAATAATATACAGAAAATAAGAAAAAAATAAAAATAATCATAAAAGATTAAAAAGAAGAAAAGAGAGAAAAGAAGACAAATATATTATTAAAAGGAGAACAGATTATAAGGACAAAAAAAGACAAAAGATTTAACAGAATTTAAAAAAAGTAAGTAATTAATAATTAATAATTTATTAAAAAAAGCTAATTGTAAACGAGAGAAAGAGAGAGGGAGAGAGAAAGAGAGAGATTTATTCTAGAGCTCTATATTATAAGAGTAGCGCAAACGCCGCCCTGTTGGAATGTTAATTGACTGAAAATTGTGGAAACAAAAATCACTGAATGCTCAGTGCATGAGAGATCATTAGGTCCAACAGTCGGCATTGCTAAAAGATAAAAGATTTGCAATACTCTTATAATATAGAGCTCTAATGTATTCATATTCTCTCTCTCTCTCTCTCTCTTTATCCCTCTTACTCTCTCTCTCTCTCTCTCTCTCTCTCTTTCATTCTCTCTCTCTCTCTCTTTCTCTCTCTCTCTCTCTCTCTCTGATCATGTTCAGAATTTACATATTATTGATGTTCTTTAACTACACATATGAGTTGATGTACCAAGAGATGATATAAATTTTTATCAAAGTGGTTAAAAAAATAAATAAAGACTAAATATTAAATATAACTATAAGACATCTACATAATATTCATACAAAAAAATTATTATTACTATTTCCACTTTAAACATATTTAACTTTAAATGTATTTCATTGTAATATGCAGTTAATATTTTAAATACATGATTGGTTCTGAAAAAAGAAAGGATAACAATTGTTATTTTAATCTTGTGAGTTAAAATAGATTATATAACCTATGAAAATTTCTTTTGAATTGAAAGAATAAGAACCATTTCATTTCAATACAAATATATTGATTAAAAATAAAAAATGTCCGCAATATTTTCATTAATATAATCAAACATTCTTTTAGATTTATAAATATATATTAAATATATTATTTTAATATATTTAAATGTGCTAAATTAATATGTTTTAAATACGCTCTGATTTTAAATAATAAGAAATATGTATAAAATATTTTCCATTAATTTACAAGTATGTATATAAGAAAGTACATTTGAATTTAAAGTAAAATTTTCAATAAATAAAAAGTCTTATCACACAACTAATTAAAATTAAAATTTTTATCTAATGTCAAATATAATAACACATTAAATAAATTACTGAACATATTTAACTTTAAATATGAATGTGATTCAAATTTCAAACTGCAATATTAATATGCATTCCTCCGATATCATTCGGTTTCTTAAATATACGTATAAAACGCATGACGCGCATACAAAATTTGGACTTCCTGAGTTATCTATGCGTTGAGAGTTGATGTACCAAAGGATAATATAAATCTTTATCAAATTAGTTGAAAAAATAAATAAACAATAAATGTTAAATATAAATATAAGACATTTACGTGATATTTGTACAAAAAAATTATTATTATTATTATTTCCATTTTAAACATATTTAACTTTAAATGTATTTTATTATAATACACAGTTAATATTTTAAACATATGATTGGTTCTGAAAAAAAGAAAACATAACAATTATTATTTTAATCCTGTGAGTTAAAATGGATTAGGTGACCTATAAAAACTTCTTTTGAATTGAAAAAATAAGAACTGCTTTATTTTAATTCAGATATATTAATTAAAATTAAAAAATGTCCGCATTATTTTCATTAATTAATCAAATATTTTTTTCAGATTTATAAATATATTTTAAATATATTATTTTAATAAATTTAAATGTGCTAAATTAATATGTTTTAAATACACTCTGATTTTAAATAATAAGAAATATGTAGAAAATATTTTCCATTAATTTACAAGTATGTATGTAAGAAAGTACATATGAATTTAAAGTAAAATTTTCAATAAATAAAAAGTCTTATCACACAACTAATTAAAATTAAAATTTTTATCTAATGTCAAATATAATAACACATTAAATGAATTACTGAATCTATTTAACTTTAAATATGAATGCGATTCGAATTTCAAACTGCAATATTAATATGCATTTTTCCAATATCATTCGGTTTCTTAAATATACGTATAAAACGCATGAAGCGCATACAAAATTTGGATTTCCTGAGCTATTTATGCGTTGAGAGTTGATGTACTGAGGAATAATATAAATCTTTATCAAAATAGTTGAAAAAATAAATAAAGAATAAATGATAAATATAAATATAAGACATTTACGTGATATTTGTACAAAAAAATTATTATTATTATTATTTCCATTTTAAACATATTTAACTTTAAATGTATTTTATTATAATACACAGTTAATATTTTAAACATATGATTGGTTCTGAAAAAAAGAAAACATAACAATTATTATTTTAATCCTGTGAGTTAAAATGGATTATGTGACCTATAAAAACTTCTTTTGAATTGAAAAAATAAGAACTGCTTTATTTTAATTCAGATATGTTAATTAAAATTAAAAAATGTCCGCATTATTTTCATTAATTAATCAAATATTTTTTTCAGATTTATAAATATATTTTAAATATATTATTTTAATAAATTTAAATGTGCTAAATCAATGTTTTAAATATACTCTGATTTTAAATAATAAGAAATATGTAGAAAATATTTTCCATTAATTTACAAGTATGTATGTAAGAAAATACATATGAATTTAAAGTAAAATTTTCAATAAATGAAAAGTCTTATCACACAACTAATTAAAATTAAAATTTTTATCTAATGTCAAATATAATAACACATTAAATAAATTACTAAACATATTTAACTTTAAATATGAATGTGATTCAAATTTCAAACTGCAATATTAATATGCATTCCTCCGATATCATTCGGTTTCTTAAATATACGTATAAAACGCATGAAGCGCATACAAAATTTGGACTGAGCTATTTATGCGTTGAGAGTTGATGTACCGAAGGATAATATAAATCTTTATCAAAATAGTTGAAAAAATAAATAAACAATAAATGTTAAATATATATATAAGACATTTACGTGATATCTGTACAAAAAAATTATTATTATTATTATTTCCATTTTAAACATATTTAACTTCATATGTATTTTATTATAATACACAGTTAATATTTTAAACATATGATTGGTTCTGAAAAAAAGAAAACATAACAATTATTATTTTAATCCTGTGAATTAAAATGGATAATGTGACCTATAAAAACTTCTTTTGAATTGAAAAAATAAAAACTACTTTATTTTAATTCAGATATATTAATTAAAATTAAAAAATCTCCGCATTATTTTCATTAATTAATCAAACATTTTTTTTAATTTATAAATATATTTTAAATATATTATTTAAATATATTAAAATGTGCTAAATTAATATGTTTCAAATACGCTTTGATTTTAAATAGTAAGAAATATGTAGAAAATATTTTCAATTAATTTACAAGTATGTATGTAAGAAAGTACATTTAAATTTAAAGTAAAATTTTCATTAAGTAAAAAGTCTTATCACACAACCAATTAAAATTAAAATTTTTATTTAATGTCAAATATAATAACACATTAAATGAATTACTGAATCTATTTAACTTTAAATATGAATGCGATTCGAATTTCAAACTGAAATATTAATATGCATTTTCCAATATCATTCGGTTTCTTAAATATACGTATAAAACGCATGAAGCGCATACAAAATTTGGATTTCCTGAGCTATTTATGCGTTGAGAGTTGATGTACCGAGTAATAAATCTTTATCAAAATAGTTGAAAAAATAAATAAAGAATAAGTGATAAATATAAATATAAGTCATCTACATGATATACATACATAGTAATATGTTATTCTATTTGTTGATTGTACTTGTATATTTGTTAATTTGTTAATTATATAATTTCTTTTAATTTCTTTCTTGAATTACCTTGTTCTTTACAAAACTTTCTTAAAGCCTTTTATATTATATGATTTTTATTGACAAAAAATTCTACTTCACAACGTCCGTCTGTTGACAGTGCATATAATTAAAAAACTTAATAATTTGAATATACGCAACAATATACATAAATCATTATACATCTTTTGTTGTCGTCATGTTTTTATTATAGTGCTCAAGATGGAACGACAAATTATTTTTACTATCATATTGCTGTCATATTGTTGATAATAACATAACATACTAATGATGCTAACCGTTTACTTTTGTTTCGTCCCTGATTGCGTGTGTAAGCAATCACGTTGCGGCACTTGTAACGTATTCTTTTTCGAATCAGCAAATACATAGCAAATTATAATAACACATGCGATACATTGATTAATTTCTTCAATACGTTATTATACATGTATCATGTTTATTATTATATCCATGTCTCTTTGCATTATAATTATTGTTAAGAAAATAAACATATAAATAAATAATTAACATGTCAAAATTATTTTTCATCATGATCATTTGAAGCCAGAAAAATGCCAAAAAGGATTAAGTAAACGGAAGAGAAAAAAATAAATCACGAAGATAATAGTATGTTTTCCGACGAAGAAAATATTAATTTAAATAATATGAATATTTCAACAAATAGTAACGATTTAAATATGGAGGAAAATAATGCGATTCCTTCCTTATTTTTGAAAATCTTATACATTTACTCTGTTGTTTTCTCGCATGTTTTCT
Source organism: Solenopsis invicta (assembly GCF_016802725.1). NCBI lineage: Eukaryota > Metazoa > Arthropoda > Insecta > Hymenoptera > Formicidae > Solenopsis > Solenopsis invicta. The sequence continues at coordinate 22,256,811 of NC_052667.1, forward strand.
CGTTTGTTCTCTCATTCTCTCACATGTTTGATATCTCGCGTGTTTAATGTCTTGTACGCTCAATGTTTCGCTCTCTCTCTCTCTCTCTCTCTCTCTCTCTCTCTCTCTCTCTCTTTCTTTTCCTCTCTAAATTACTAATATACAGTAGTAAAAAAGTGGAAATATATATTTTTTCAAATTAAATAGACCAAGCCTTCTACGGTTGTAGCTAGATCTTCATCCTATTTTTGTTGGTGTAAATTTCTATACACATTCAAACTTAGCAAAATTGCGCGTTGATTACTTTTCAGATATAACATAATCCTAAGCTAAAAAAGAATAAGTAATATCATATAATTTATTAAATTAAGATTAATTTAATATAATAGTAAAGTATAATATATAAAATATGAAAGATCAACTGTAGAAAATTATATTGTGAAATTATAACGTGTAATGTCAATAATTATTATTAAAAGAAAAATGAAAAGTTTTAATTATGTGAAAACATAAAAAATGATTTAAAAGTTAATTATTTTGTTTCTTTTAACAAAATAAATTTAAAGAAAAGAAATATATATTTTTACAAATTAAATAAACCAAGCCTTCTACGATCATAGTTAGACCTTCGTGCTATATTTGTTTGTTTAAATTTATATACACATTCAAACTTAGCAAAACTGTGAGATAATAAATTTATTATAGAAATATTATGGAAACTAAAATGAACGTTTTGACTCGCAATATTTTTAAAAGCGTTTTACAATATTTAGTATTCACAATTTTAAAAATTGTGAATAAATTAAGTACATTGTAAATTTCGTTAATGTAAAAGTAACAGTGAGTTGTCAAAATTCTTCAGCATGGTCAAGATTAAAATTTCGACATGTAGTCATCATTTAATGGCAAGAATAAAGTGAATCAAATAATTAAATGTTACGATCCGCCGGGTCTGTAGACTGGCGGGTCGTAATGGGGTTTTGATTTCTGGCCGCTGTCACCAGTCGCCATGATTCGGGTGGTATGCCCCTTCTCATGACAACAATTATTTGTAGATTGACTTGTTTTTCTTTATATGTTAGATGGGATTTTGGCTGTTACGTGGAAGAGGGTGCGTGGTACAGAGGGTGAAAAGAAAGGAAAGAGAAAAGAAACAGTTAGATTTGATTTTACCTTTCGACTGTTTATTGGTTATCATTTTCATGATGTGATTACATGATGCCTTAATACTACGCGTGAATAATCTAGTTTAATGCGAGATAGAAATTTAGTTAGAGATAAGCGGGGATGGATATCAATGCTTTCTGCTTGTCTATAATTTTGTGGAGGTCTCGCGTGGACCTTAAAACTGTCACGCCTGATGGGAGACCTTGGAGAGAGCAATTGATTTGCTCTATTTTTTTTATAGTGGGTATCCTTTTTGGGGGCGGGACCGCGATAGATAGTCGGGGTCTCGTGACCCGGCTAAGGGGGAAAGGCCGCGTAATCCTTCGTTGCGGAACGAAATCGGCAAGAGGCCTCGCCGTCTTACTCCGCAAGTCGGGCAAGTGTGAAGGCTGCGGGGTCGTGCGTTTTAAGCGGAGAGGAGGAGGAGGTTTTTGTTGCTCCCGTGGAGTGGTTACTGCGGGGAGGTAGGCTCTTGTCTCTGAGTCCCTTGAAGATGGAGGGATCAAAGGTCTCAAACGTATGGAGCTCGTGTTTGAGCCCTTTTAAAAATGCCCGTCGGCCGCCTCGCTTCCCTCTATGGGTCTTTTTGCCCATGATTGCCTAAATGACGTCATCGTTGTAAATTTTGTATTTGCATGCCACAAGAATTAAAGAATGGAATCTCTTACCGTTGTGTGTAAAGTGAGAGAGAAGAGAGAATATGAGCGCGTGTGAGCGTGGGTGTGAGTGGTTTTTTTTAGTGATCTAGAAGAACGAATTTTTTTAGAAGAGTAAGAAATGGATAGAATCTTCCATTAAGGATTCGAGAAGTCCCGTCGCTCTCTCTCTCTTTATTTTTTTATTTGTAGGTTTAGCAGGTTTTAAGGGGAGTGCTGATTGGAGGAGCGAGCCGACGAAGGCGCTATGCGAGTGGACTCGGGAGCGCGCATTCGCGTCTCGCTTTGCGGGATGGGGTAGATTTTCCCTAGTCTGGGGTAGCGCCGAGGAGGCGCTGTTTGAGCGAGGCTCATTCAGCGCACTACCTGGCTGCCGTACCTGACGTGGGAATCAGGAAAAAGGTTTAGCGGAAGGGTGAAGGGTTTTTAAGAGAGAGTGAGACATCTAGAGATCCTTCATGGATGTCAGAATTATTGACCCACCCGTTATCTCATCAGCAATCTGTATATTGGGAGGCTGCAATGGTTTTGCGCGCTCGCAATTGCTGACTTGATACTTGTCACAGAAGAAGTGCTCGATCTCCGATTTCGCGTCTCTACCGTCTGGTTGTCGACGAGGGGTACCAGGGAGGAGAGGTTCCCAATTTCTGTTAGTTTTTCAATATAGGTAGGCTCTTTAACGATCACGCGCTCTCCGCGTGCCGCGCGGCTCGCGAGTTCGTGGGAAATCGCGTACGAGATCAAGAATTAATTTTGAAGCTTTAAAATTCGATATAAAATATAACTTCCCAAGGATCCCTGAATTGAGCGCACAGAACTGTTGTGTTGATTTTTCTGTATCGCTACATATCGAAAGAATCAAAATTTTACGACGCGAACTATTTTTTTATCGAACTTGAATTTTCAGAGGACTCTAGCGGTTGTACCTTTTACGGGTTTTCAATGTAGTGCAACAGAGTGCAAGCTGAGAGTGAGTGTAAATGATTTCTAAAATGAAATTAATAAGTTTATTAAAGATACTATTTTTAATGGTCTTGCAAAGATAGACGAAATTATCGTACGAGAGTCGCGAGGAGCGTGCGCCCGCGCGCACCGGTGTCGCGACGAAAATTATTCCGAGATCCTTTAAAAATTCGTGCAGGCTACAACTCTTGAGCTATATTAATTTTGCCTTGACAGGATGGTAATGCCGATTTTTCTGAATCGTTACGTTTCCGATAAGTTTAAATTTTAATATGGCTTTTAGGTGAAATTGATTTTTATACTTTGGTAGTTTTTAGTGCTCTCGGTTCTCTCGTTTTTCTAATTGCGCGTGCATAGTAGGATAGTGGAGTAGGCGCTCTACAAAAGTGCACGTTGAAGTTTGCAAGTTTATTATTTCTACTGTGAGAAAACTATTTTTCTTTATGCCAGGATAAATCTTGAGATTCGGTGCGCGCGCGAGCTTGTCTATGGCGGCGGGGGCCGCGAGGCACGGGGAGACCGCGCGCGAGCGTTGTGAATCGCATTCCGCGCATTATTTTCGATTTAATCAAATTTATACCTTAACTAGTGATCTGTAATATCCTTTATAAGGTTCAAAGTTACGTTAACAAATGCGTGCGGATGGTGCGTAAAGTTAGGGGAAAATTTTGGGCACCAGACGTAACATAAAAAAGTCGTGATGATATATTAAATGTCCGAAACATTACACATTACGATAAAACGTTAAAAAGAATTTTTCTAATAATGTATAATTTTAGAATTATTGAAATATAATAAAGTAATATATATTCCTATCTTATGTATAAAGTAAGTTTTATGAATATTCCTAAATTAAATTTTGTTTTTTACATTTTGTTATTATATTTATAGAATATAGTCTTAACCACTCAAATAAAAAAAATATATTTTTTAATAATAAAAAAAAACAGCAAATACGAATCAAGTGCAGTAAATGGTGCACAATAAATAGCAATCTTAAGTTCTTAAATTGACATAATTTATATATTTTTTAGAAATATATGCAACAATGTAAACGATCCGTTTGAAGAGTTTGAAAACTTAGATGGAATGGATGTTTTAACATCCAATGAAGATTTAGAGAAAATTAAATTATATGATTTAACCGTGTAAGTATGATTTTGAATATTTTCCGTTTTGGATATTTTTCAATTATTTATTAGTTGTTGAATATTTGTTCATTTTATTTAATAAAAAAATATTCAAAAAGTTAAATGTTTTTAAAATTATTGTAAATAATTATTATAAAATCAAAAATAAATTAATTTTGAATAAATGTTCTGTAAATATTTTTTAAAATTATTATTGCAAATAAATCATTAATATGACATAGATATTAAATAAACATTAAGTAAATATTAAATTAATATTTTCTCTAAATTATTATTTTAAATCAATAATAAATTTTATTTTTTAATAACTATTTAATAAATTCATTTTTATAATAAATTATATAATAAATAATTAAATAAATAATATAAAATAAATATTTAAAAAACACTGTCTACTGATTGTTTTAGGAAGCTATATAACTCTGATTTGTATAAAAATAGATTAATTAATAATTAAACGGTCTTAATTATTTCATTATTTTTATAGTGAAATAATAGGATACGTTGATGGTATTGAAGCTCCAAGATATGTAGGAGATAAACACCAATATAAAGTATTTAAATTTTTCCTAAATAACGGATCGGGGAAACGTGTCCAAGTTATATCTTGGAATGACGAAATTGACCGGGTGGAATCTCACATAAAATCAAATTATGTAGGTGTTTTCATCATGCACTTTATTTTCTTTATATGTATACATACATGTACATACATACGTATATTATAAATTTCGCATAATTAATAAATTATTTTAATCATTTTTTAACAGATTATTCATTTAGACGGTGCACATTCTCGTCCACCAAAAACAGCTCAATTTAATAATGGAAATGTTAATTATGAATTACAAATCTCATCAAGTACCCGAATTTCATGTTTAGGAAAATATAAATTTGAAAACACATTAAATCTGCCAGAACTGGAAGAAGTTAATTTTTCGGAAATTTTAAATACAACAACAAGAGTCAGTAAGTTTGTCAGGTTTATCAATTTATTATATAAATAAAGAAAGTCGACAATGCTAACAAAAACTAATTATACAATACATCACATTTTTTAATACATCACATTAACATTTTAATATAAAATAAAATTTTTCTTTAACAATAAATAATTATTACAGTGATAGAAGGTTATATCAAAACAAATTTTGCAACAGTATACAATAACAAATTAAATAAAAAAATTGGTTGCGGTTCAATAACTGACGGAAGATACAAATTGGAAGTTCACATATCAAACTTCGATGCAGAAGAATATAATGACTTAAATTTAAAAAAGGGAGATAAAATAAAAATAATAGGAATGATACAAACAGGTAAAGTATAAAAGAAATGAGTGCAAATTTATATAATATAAAAAATGTAAAAAAATTTATACACTTTTTATAAAATTAAAAAATTTTTTTTATTCGTGTGCACCAATTACCATATCTATTTACCAATTTATTAAAATACTTAAATTTTTAACTAAATATATATTTTTTATAATAAATCTACATGATTACACGGATACTTTTTCCCATTTTTAATAAATTTATTTTATTGAAAGAAACATAATTATCGTTTAAATTATTTTTTATGTTTTCTCATAAATAAAACTATTTTCATTTTTCTTTTAAAAATAATTATTGACATTACACATTTATAATAATTTCATAATATAATTTTTTACAGTTGAACCACCATATTTTATAATCCAAAATATAAAAGATATTATTAAAATAAAAGGACAGATGCTGTTAAAAGCAATTTTAAAAATTGGCGAATGTCTAAAGAAAAGAAATTCAGAAAATAATTTTCAAGAGGTATGTACAAAATCCTCATGCAAAAAAAATATTGAAATTATTCAATAAAATTATTAAATTTATACAATATTTTTATATTATACCAAAAAATTATTTGTAATTAATAAATTAATCTTAACCACATCGTAAAAGAAACACCGTAAAAGAAATTTAATTAATTTGTAGCATGAAATGATCGAAAAAACTCAAAATATATTAATATTAACCCTTCAATTGTAATTCTCGTAAAAATCTTATTATTGATAAACATTGATTTAACAAACTGTTAGCAAATTTTTGTTAATTTTAAAATTTCCTTATAATAAAAAATGTAGATTTTTAATTCTTTTAAATATTATAAATAAATACAAAAAATATTTTAATATAAAAATTACAAAAAAAAGATATACAAGATGCCTCTAAAATCCATAGAATTTTATCTACTACATTTCGAAAACATTTTAAATTATAAAAAATCATGAAATACATATTTAATCATGTTTAATCATTAAAGAACTTATTTTTAAGGGAATTAAAACTTCAACTAAAATATTTTAAATAGCAAGGAAATTAATTATTATATTAAATAAAATTTTAACAGCGGTATGTAAAATCAACATTACAATTTAAGGATTAAAACTATAAATATTTTCTTAATTTTTAATTATCTAACGAAATGACAAAGAAATAATACATTTTCTTTTTATAGCATCAAAATATGAAGAGTAAACAATAATTGAAGAAAAAGTTGTACCTTAAATTAGATGTTATCAAAGCAACAAATTTTCTAAGTATTTACTTAATAAAATGTAAATATTTGAGTTTATTTATTAATTATAAAAATTTGTATTATTTAATTATGTTTTTCACAAACACACACACTCACACACACACACACACACACACACACACACACACACACACACACATCTTTAGTTTACTGAATTATAACTGTGTTACATATGCATAAAGTTCATGTTAAATGAATAATAATAAAAAAATAAAAAAATAAATTTTTATTAATTTACGAAAAATTTTTCTGCACACACACACGCGCGCACACACACACACACACACATTTAGTTATATTTAATTATATATGTATTACATATGAATAAAGTTCATGCTAAATCGATAATCATATTTCTCAAAATTTATTGTTAACGCTTTTCCGTAATACTGATTAGTTCTCCCGTTTATTTCAAAGTTGTTAATTATATAATGTGTGTGTGTGTGTGTGTGTGTGTGTGTGTGTTCAAGCATTTTATTTTTCTTTTAAATTGCATGTTTTTTACAACATCAATTCACAATTATCTATTTATTAAGTATTTAAAACAGTTACATATTTTTACGAAAATATAATTTTGCAAAATTACTAAAATTTGGAAATTTTTTTTTAAATAATTATGTAATTATTTGTATTATGTTATTAAAATAATTATATAAGATGCTGAAAATGTCAAAACTTTTACAACATTGTTATACTTAAGCATCATACATAATTACTTTTTTATTATATATAAAGGTCAATAAACCGAGCAAATAAAATAAAATATTATAAAAGTATTGTATGTATATATTGCTTCGAATATTACATAAATTTGTTTGTGTAATATTCTATTCTTATTTGCTCGGCTAATTGATCTATGTCCTAATTATAAAGAGTTTGTAAGTGCTCACTTATTATTACTTTTGATAAGTAATAATAGTAATAATTGATTTAAATAAAAAAATATTAATTGCAAAAAAAATTTAAACCCGTTTTATTTTGACGTTATCTTATTATCTTTATTTATTTATTATTAAACATTTAATTCTTTCTGAAAAATAATTCCTTGTATTTTTAATTACTTTAATTAATAAATTCAATATTTTGAAAGGTGATACAATTTAGAAGATTTGATCGATTACTTAAATCCCAATACCTATTGCAGTATATTGATAATAGCTAATTAAGTTATAATACAGAAAAATTGCAGTAATATTGATGAATTATTTCAAGATTGCAACACTGCAAAAAACTTGAGAAATATTGCAATATTACTACAACATTACAACAATATTGGTAATACGTCTTTTAAAATTTATGCAATGCAATATTGCAAAAATGCAATATTGTATAAGGCAACATTGAAACAGTGTTGCTGTATATGAAAGGCTTATAATAAATTGATTTGTTTTTTATGAAAAGTTAAACATTCTTGTAATAAATCTGAATCAATGTTTATTTGCATACAAATTAATATTTAGTGGAAAATATAATAAAAACTATTTAAATGTTATCTAATTAAGTTAAAAATTAAATAACACGCATTTGGCAACTTTTCCAAAAGGAGAAATACTTGCTAATTACAAGTTTTTCTTCGATTGCAGTCACGTTGTTATATTGCAGACGCTGAAGTTTAAACAACTTTTGTCTGGGATTGTATAACCAGAACATCCTTAAAGAAAATTTCATTTTAATAACAGAAAATTATAAATATTATGATATTTAACCGTTATTAAAAAAAAACTTTCAAACACATGTTCAATTACATTTTTTATTTCTTAAACCTTTACCTTCTCCGCTTTCTTTAATTCATTTCTTTTTTTTATTTTATTACCATTTTACACTCCTTCGATTCAACCTCCTTCCTTCCTTCCTTTTTACATTATTTTATTACTCTTCTTTTAATAACATATTAATAGCAATATTGTAATAATATTAAAAAAATTGCTGAAAATAAAATATAACACAAAGTATCAATTCTTTATAATGATATTATAACCATAAACATAAACGTTTAATAAGACTTATCTAAAATAATCATGAAGTCTTCCAAACAGAAAAGAAAAGTCTTCATCAATGCAGGAAACAGAACCAACACATTATTATAACACTATTAACCTCGTGATGTATGTAACAGTTATGTCTACTAACTGTCAAAACATAATCTCCGCGATGACAGCAGCTCACGAAGTAAGCACAACGCGAGAACCAATGAGCATTTTGGAAAAGCGGCAACAATAAACTTCGAGAGACTGCGACTATCGATTTAACACGGATTTTTTCAGAAAGGATACTTTAAAGAATATTTTTAAAAGAGCAAATACGATTCAATAACATTATTATTTAATTGTGTTAAAATTATTTTTACAGATTTTGATTTATCTTCAATTGTGGCTAAAATAAAATAATTTTTTTAAAACTTCACATTGATCGAGAATTCTAATCACGTATTTTTGTAAAACAAGTCATCATGCTTTACATAATCCTAGAATTTTTTGTTTTTTTTTACCTAAAAAAATTCTTGAAATTTTGTTAAAAATGCGTACCTTTTTGCACTACTCGATATATAAGTTGCAACTTCTTTCATTAAAATCACAAAAATCCGGTAATTTTTTGCTTGTTTTATTGGCTATTATCGCAAAAAAATGGCAAATACAATTTAATAAAATTACAGACGGTACCTCTAACTGCAAATGTGAAAAAACGAATTATTGCATCTTATCATCACTAATGCATTATCGCTTGCTATTTCAACATTTCTTATAGAGATATATTTATTATTTAAAATTTACTTAAATTTTTCAAAAAGTTAACTTGCTGAACTGTTTGTAGTGTCTAATGAAGATAATTCTAACAATTAAATTTTAACAATTTTCTCTTTTTGCAACCAAAATTGTACAAGAATACACAACAAGAATACACATAAACTTTGTATTACCAATATCTGTACTTTCATTTACTAAAATTGAGAAGCTATAATTTTTTTAAATATTTTACGTTCTTTCGTATTCGGTTTCACGTATTGCTATTACATTTTTAACGATGGAAATGCACTTACAAGGGGCCGCGAGATGAGAATCACCAACAAAATTTTATGAAAGTGTAGTATTTATTCACACATTTACTGCAGTAAAGCAGTTTGTTGTGGATATTGAGCATTTTCGTGAAAACATTTTTTTTTAATTAAATTTTATAGTTTTAAATTGTTATATACAAGGTTTAGACCGTTTTTAATTATTTAACATAAAATATGTTATTAAAAGAAATTAATAATTTTATATATGCACAATAACTCAAAGAATTGTATTATATGTAATTATATTGGAGTTTTAGGTGTATTGCTGATTTTTAGCTGAATTGTGTTTAAAATATTAAGAAATATATTATTTTTAAATTATAATAAAAAAATACTTAATAATAAAGAATATTGCAAAATAAAAATTTATATATTTATTCAACACATTTATACAAATTTTAAATAAAAAATTAGCAACTTTTGAGATGCACATAATCAGAACTTTTAGAAGTGTTCGTCGAACATTTATATATAATCAGGTATCGTATCCTGACATTTTACTCTTTTAAGTAACATACAATGTTTATGTTAAATATTTATAATTATTTATTGTTATTTATATTTTAAATATTAAATAAATATTTTATATTATATTAATAAGTAAAACAGTAATACATATAATATTTTATAAATATCTTATAAATATTTTTATGAGATTAATAATAAATCTTTATGACAACTTTACTCTTTAATTTAAAATAACAAAAATATTATATATTTATGAATTATTTTTGTAAGTATTTATAGAAGTTACAAATAATTATTATAAATATTTTGTGAATCTTTTATGAATATTTTGTGTTATCTGAGCTATTTGTATAATGCTAAATTGGATAAATAAAAAAATTTTATATACCTTGTAATATGCTCTACTGACATTATATTTCATAAACTTAATATTTATTTATTATAGATTTTGCGCCTGGTACATGACATTTGTTTAAACTTGTTACATATTGTATACGCGAATTTGACAGCATCATAATCATGTGCATGAGCGCATTTTGATTAATATCGGGTGTTCTTAAATTCATCGGAAAAAAAAATATCGCAATCTTCCGATTGTATGTTTGTATGTATATTTTATTACATACACCAAGCGTCTGTAGAACGGTAGTCCGGCAAGCGCAAGAGCAAAAGAGAGAGAGCGAGCGTCGATCGCCGGGCGCCGACCCGTGTCGCTTAGTACCGCGCGCGCCGGTAGATGGCCGCGCTTGCGAGTAGTTTCTTCTGTTCAAGATTCCACAATTAGGATATAAGAGTCGCGATGTTACAGACGCCGTTGCTCGTTTGAGCCCATCTTTAACAGTGAAAAACCGTATTTCGAGCTCTGTTGAGCGTATTTCTTGTTCTGTGGTGGTACAGGGTGGTACACATATTGTGTGTTAATAGTGAACGAAGTCTATGGAAGAAGTTTACAGATTTAACAAATATAAATGTTTCTAGTAGAGTACATGTTATATTTTTATATTTATTTTTCTGTTATGTATATAACTATTAAAATAGTTTTTTTATTTAAAGCACAAGTGATATGAATAAGAACGTACAGTGTATTTATTATTCAAAATATTCATATTTAAAATGGATACGATACATCTCGTTTGTTTCAATAAAATTCAATGTTTTGGCATCAAGATTATAATTATGACGATTTATCATGCCTTCGTAAATCATAAACGTGTACTGAGGTGTCAAAATGGAATTAAATCGTTCCGCCGGCGGATTCATTATGATATCGCGTATTTCGGTGGCATAACGCGGATTGATCGCCGTTAACGCGTACCCGAATTTCGTTGTATCGACTGTAATCCCGGCTGTCTGAAAGTTGCGGTCCACGATACTGAACCACAGCCACGCCACGGGGGTGACACTGCCAAGACACAGTACATACTGTGGCCAAGATTTACGCGTCTCGATTTTGTCTCACGGGAACATTAAACCGCTAGTTGCATAAATCGACCTGCATCCCGGACCCCGGGCTGCATTCTTACGATCCTTACATTTTTAATTTTTGAGAAGGGAAAAAACTTAATCAATTAAAACTGTAACAAAATATATTTCATACAATTAGTACATATGTATATAGATATATATGTAACATACCTTATACACACATACATTATACATACAACATACATGATACAGTTTATATATCATGATATAAAAATATTTATGTCACATGAAACTTTGCCGTTTTTTTTGTATGGCGATTTAATTTTTTTTGTTCATTATTAATTTTCTTGCAATGTTGCTGTATGTGTAATTGCATATAATATTGTACAATATAAGAAATTATATCGTTCATATGGATTGAACAAGGAAAAGAGAAAATATTAGCCCTAATAGCTGTATTGAGAACATCATCAAAAACAGTTGATGATTCAGCATGCTGCAAAAATATATTTTCCAATGATTGAATCAAATAAAAAAAATTTATATTAGGATGAATAAAAGGTGATTTATTATGTTTATTTAATCTATTTAAAAGAGCAGCTGCCGACTGATCACTGTAATTTTTGGGGTGCATGATAGCGTTTTTACAAACCTCACAACTGATAAATTTATAAATTCTATTTAAAATATCTGCCGTAAAACAATATATTACGCAGTCGCTTACTTCAGGGCGACTATAATCGTGATCAGCAAGTTTCTTAAAATTCCAATCGTCGTATTTGACAGCGTTATTAATTCTATCTTTAATTTCTTTTATTAATGCTTTGGATGTTTTTATAGATAGATTTGAGATCAGATAGAGAGATGAGAATTTGACTTTGTTCTGATTGGATAATTGTGCAATTGCCACTGGCAGGAGGTTTGACAACTACACCAAGGATACATAGGATACGGTAGATCTGTAGGAACGTAGGTGTGCCAGAATGGTCATTAGATCCACCAATTTGCCTTACACTACCAAAAAATCTCTATAAAATAAAAATAAACAGCCACACATATACAAATTTAATAAAAAGTAGTGTACTATGACAAATCTCCTATAAGACAAATCTCGGTTATAATCTGAATGTTGATCATTAGGTCAAAGTTTCTTTACAAATGATTTGAAGCTTAATTTGATTTATTAATCAGAATAAAGAATTTCACAAATTGACTAATCAAAAAATGCATTTGCAGCATCATCTTTACCATACCCGTTTTCTACTAAATAAATAAATTCATTCATTTATTTTATACCATAAAAGTAAATATATTAAACCTCGAGAGCATCTTGATTTACTTTTCCTGTATATAATTCGTTGAATCCATACTTCTCTACAAGTTCACAAGTTAAATCCATGCTGAACTTCAACGTCACTCTCAAACCATCAACAGTTTGCGTAGTTAGGAATAAGTTTTTGCTTATTTCCTTCTGTTCTATGCGTTCTTCCCATTCATCCAGTTTTTTTAGTGACTCTTGCAAAATCTGTACAATGTTTTGTAAGGCGAGGTGAAAATAAATATGTTAATTATATAAATTGTATAATTTACCTTAAAATTTGAACAGTCTGGTTTCATTCCTTCTGAATCACTGCCGAGATTTAATGCATTAAACATCTCGTTCATCCACTCACAAAATACGGCGGTAGATTCACAATCCTTTAATCCCGGCAGCCCATCATCTCTATAAAAACGCAATCCTTTGGCCATGGAATTGCTGAAAACCTAAAAATATTAAGAATGTATTATGGCTACATGTATATTATATATATGTATATATATATATATATATATATATATATATATATATATATATAAGACTCTTATTTATCTTGAAGGATTAGTAGTTTATTTAACTAAATTGTGTTGCTCTGTAAACAAAGTTTTTTTATTAACACCAATTATATTAGCACGATTTACATTATTTACGAATACTCTCACCTGTAAACAAAGAAACGACAATTAAAGTTTATATTTTCTATAACGACGATATAATTTTACGACAAAAAAACTTCTCAAATTCTCACTGTCACACGTGTCAGCGGTTATCCAGTATCATTTTTCTCTACCATTCGAAGCGATCTCTATTTTACCTACGCGTGTACGAAAGAGTATTTAAATGAGGAAATATATTTTCTTTACATCTTCCCTCCTGGGGAAGAAAATTTGCAAAAATTTTCATTGTAGCTGAATCTAGTTCAGTCTTTTTCTTCTATGCTTCTTATAGATACCGGGACTAGCTTTGTGATGTGAAAAAAATTGGATTCTTCCTTCTTGTGTCCGATGTTTAATTTGTAGATGGAGTCCGAAATCTTCTCTGTAATCTTGTATGGTCCAATATTTAGTTCGTGCAATTTTTTCCTATTTAATTTATTGCCGTTTTCCACGTATACCATGTCTCCTATTTTATAGTTATAGTTCTTGCGATCTTTGTCAAATAGACTTTTGTTATATGCGTGTGATTTTTTTGTATTCTCAATGGCTGTTTCTAGGTCCTTAATCCAGTTTTCTTTTTGTACCTCTTGTTTTAACTCTTTTGGTATCAATGTAACATCTGTCCCATATAACAGATATCTTGGAGCGAAACCCGTGACTGTATGCTCAGTATCATTGTATTTATTTACACACTCTTGAGCTGTCGTAGTCCATGCTTTCTTATTTCCTCTCTCGTTTATTTTACATCTGATTTTGTTGACTAGTGTCTGGTTCAATCTTTCGTTCAGACCATTGGAGAACGGTGCATTGACTGCTGTGAAAATCATTGTTATTGACTTTTCTTCTAAGAAGTCTTTGACTTCCTTTGAATTGATCCCTGGATATTGATCCGTCAGTAGCATATTAATGTCATCCGTTTCAGTGATTTTCGTAATTAGTTTTACGAAATCCTTTGTACTTTGAGTTTTCGATGTTAAAATAAATGCGAATCTCGTAAAGTGATCTACTAACAGATGCAAATATCTCTTCGTCGATCTTGAGCTCCCGAGTCCACCGATTGTATCTATAGAGACTATTTCAAATGGTTTCGTGGCCGGACCTAAGTGAGACATTAGACCAAGTTTGTCCCGACCTCTGGATTTGTTTTTTATGCAGACCTCACAATTCCGGCAAATTCTTATGTTTCGTGTTAAATTTGTTGATGTATATATGGAGCTTATTTTTTTGCATTTGTTTTATACCGATGTGACACAACTTGTTGTGTACATCTTTCATTAGTTTCAAAGCTAATTTTTCTGTTAGAATAATTTTTTCTTTTTTTCTAACTCTTTTATAGTACACATTATCCTTTTTTATAAATCTCTTTTTATTTTTCTGAATTTCTTCATTTTTTGTTTGATCTGTTAAGATTTCTTTCAATGTTATTGAATTTACAACTTTTAATTGTTCATCTTCATTTTCATTTTCGCTTAAGACCGGATTTCTGCTCAAACAATCCGCTTCTAAATTTTCCTTACCTGGAGCATAGTGGATTTTGAAATCATACTGCGAAAGATAGTAAGTTAGATCCCCTAGCTCTTCATCTGTCCTTGATTTTAGGTTCATATTTTATAGCGGCTTATGGTCTGAGAAAACTGTGAACGATTTATTTATCAGCCAGTATTGCCAGTATTTCACAGCTTCTTTAATTGCTAGGCATTCCAGGTAAATAGCTTTTTTCTTTTTCTGAGCTTCATTTAATTTTTTTGAAAAGTATGCTACAGGCTTCTCTTTCCCATCCGGTTGTACTTGTTTCAGAACTGCTCCTACACCTATCAAGCAAGCGTCTGTATAAATATTTATTGGCAAATCTTGATCAAATATTGCTAGGACTGGTTTTGTGCAAAGCATATGTTTTACTTTCTCAAACGATTTTTGGCATTTCTCTGTCCATGTAAAAATTTGATTTTTTCGTAATAAGTTATGTAAAGGATCTAAAATTATTGCACTGCTTGGTATATATTCGTGATAAAAATTTATCTTCCCTAAAAATTGTCTGATGTTTTTTTGTGTTTTTGGAACTGGGAAATTTTTTATTGCTACTAAGTTGTCCTTTACTGGTTTAATTGAATTATTCTGGATAATGTGACCAAGGTATTTTACTGAGTCCGAGGCAAACGTGCATTTTTTAAATTTTATTCTGAAACCTTCTGTTTTTATAGCTTGTAGCAATTGTGTTAAGTGATTAATGTGTTCTGAGAAAGACTTCGAGAAAATTAAGATGTCGTCTATATAATTTACTGCAAAACTAGTTAATTTATATTTTCTTAATATGTTACTGAGTATTCTCTGGAAGATGGCTGGGGCTGTCTTTAGGCCAAAAGGGAGACATGTCCATTGATAATGCCCCTCCTGCGTTACAAATCCGGTTTTTCTTCTGTCTTCGATTCTCAGAGGGATCGACCAAAAGGCTGAGTTAATATCCAGCGTTGTGAAAAATATGCAGTTTCTTGTTTTTGCCGTCAGGTCCTCCATTAGTGGAAATGGCTGGGCCTGAGGGACAACTATTTTATTTAGGTCCCTAAAATCCACACATAGCCTAGATCTTTTGTTTTCTTCTTTTTTAAGCGCGAGAGTTACTGGTGCCGAAAATGGGCTGTAAGATTCTTCTATAAGATTTTTCTCTAGTAATTTAGATATTTGATCTTCAATTTTTTTTCTGTCCTCCATAGTGCACCTATATGGTCTCTTACTACAGTATGTATCAACTAGTAAGTCTATTCTTGCTTCATAGTTTTTCACTGAGCCAGTATCGTATTTATCTCTGGCAAATACTGACTTATATATTTATAATATTCCGTTTATTTTATTTCTTTGATATGGAGTTAAGTGTTCCATATTTATGACAAAATCTTCTTCTTTTATATGCTCATTGAAATTTACTAAAAATTCTTTTGTATTTTTGTTTTCTTTTTTAATATCTGATACCTCAGACCTTATTGCCTCTGAAATTTTCTCTGTTTCATTATTGTTTGTTCTTTTTTCCATATCGATTTTTTGTGTTATATTTAAATTTTCGTCTTGACATAATTTAAATTTTGTTATCATGTCGAGTCCGATTAAAAAGTCATATTTAAAGTTTTCATCGTCAACAATTACCACATTTGTTTTTTCTTCTATGTCAAAGATCTTAATTTTTAGGTTTGTTGAACCACTTGATTTTTTAACACCATTAATTGTCATCAAATTTTCATTATTAAGGTTATTGTCTTCTTGTTTCAATCTTAATAGTTTATAATTGATTATAGAAACATTGGATCCTGAATCGTATATTCCAAATATTGTCCACTTATCATTTATCTGTAATTTGATTTTTATTAATGGTGTTATTGGTCGTTTTTTTGATCCATGTTATTTAATTTTGCCTCTATTTCCGAATTATTAACATGTTTTATCGAAATGTTCTGTCCTTGATCATGTTTTTTTTGTTTATACCAGCATTTTTCCTCCGGATGATAACGATTGGTTTTTCCTAGTTTCTCACAATTTTTACACGGTTTATGTTCCTCATTGTCTTTCCTTGTATTTATTGTGTCACTTCTTTTTGTAAAGACTTTTTTTTTATTAACTATGTGCTCATATTTGCTAATTTCATTATGCAGATCTGTTGTATCTTTCAATGCTTCTCTATCAATTTTGTTGATTATTACCTGTGGTATAAGATCTATTAATGTTCCTGCATCTATAGAATTTCTCATATCTAACAATAGTTTTTCTTTTCTTATCGCATAGTCAAGTAGTGATCCTTCCTTATATTTAAATAATAGTGCGTATATCACTGGACTCCAGCCTTTATTAGCAAATGTCTCGCAGAATTTTTGTTTCCACACTGACCACTCTGAGTTTAGAGATAATTTTATTATCATAGAGCTGTACCAGTCTGTAGTTGACTTATCCATGAAGAGTCTAAGAATTTCAATTTTTTTTTCATCCCTGGTTATATCAAAGCGTAAACACTCTTTTTCAAATATCTCCATCCACTGATTTGCATTAGTATTTTTGCTTGTAAATTTTTCTATTATGAATTGTTGTGAAATTTTCTGTAAATTTTCTTGCTTAGCCGTTTGAGTATTTTCTATTAATTTTTCTAAAAGTTTGTTCAAGGTGCTGCTTTCTTCTTGTGTTTTAGCTGTTCCAAGTTCCTCAGTGACTTCTTCTAAAAATTCCTCTCCAAATTTCATGTTCCCCATTTGATCCATGTAAATTTTAGCTAAATCGTCAGTTAATTCTAACTAAACCTTTCTAAATTGATATCTTTTCTTTAAGCTTTTTTTTATCATATCATATGTAGTTGTTCTTATTATTTCTTTATGATTACCTGCTGCTTGATATTCCTCTGGTATTAAGAACGTTCTATCGTCCTCGGTAGTAATTGAGGTTATGCAGATAATATTTGACTTGCCATCATTCCCTGGCTTCACTTTGAACTCAAATTGTAGCTTCTTCATATTTTCCATTTGATAAACAAAATTGTCGTTTTATAAGACTCTTATTTATCTTGAAGGATTAGTAGTTTATTTAACTAAATTGTGTTGCTCTGTAAACAAAGTTTTTTTATTAACACCAATTATATTAGCACGATTTACATTATTTACATTATTTACGAATACCCTCACCTGTAAACAAAGAAACGACAATTAAAGTTTATATTTTCTATAACGACGATATAATTTTACAACGACAAAAGAACTTCTCAAATTCTCACTGTCACACGTGTCAGCGGTTATCCAGCTGTATCATTTTTTCTATCGTTCGAAGCAATCTCTATTTTACCTACGCGTGTACGCAAGAGTATTTAAATGAGGAAATATATTTTCTTTACATATATATATATATATATATATATATATATATGTGTGTTTTCTTTTTATGTTAAAGAAACATTAAATTTCCTGTATAAAATAAGTAATAAAGTTATATTATTAACATACCTGTACGGCTAAAGAAACTCATCTTATCTGAGCATTTTAAGGTAATGTGATTATCGGTGAGTTTATTGCATACTCTAAGAGTCGAAACCAATTTACTATCTTCTTTTTGAAGAATGTGAAAATGTTCCCATTTTATAAATAATCCGTTGGGATCCATCTAATAACACAAAAATTTTATAATTATTTATGATTCACAATTATTATATAATAATCATCACAATGCAAATGCAAAATCCAGTTACAATAAAAACATTCAATACATTAAATTACCTCAGCTGCGAATTATTGGCAAGCCGGTTGCGAATGGTCTTAATAAGATGTGGAGTGTCAGAGAAAACAAAAACTTTTCTGTCCTTCACCATGGGGTGTAAAAAATAATTTTTTAGTCCCTTCTTTTTTCCGCTCACTCCTATATTTTCCCAAAAATTTCGATTTGTTGAAGCACCATCGGTAATAACAGCGTGAACTTTAGCTCCAGCATTTTCTACCAATGAAATTGCTTTTACTACAAGTTGTGTTAAGACGTAGCCAGTGACTGGTCCGCGTGAAGCAAAGACAGCGATTGGTTGAATATACACATCAGCGAATGGTTTAAACATTATAACTAATCCGTGGTCTGCTTTTTCATTCAGATTTGTGGCATGATTATCTTTACCAAAATCCACAAGACCTTTGTACGTTAGATTAGTACTCTTTACGCTGATACTTTTGCGAGTGGACATTTCATCGATGAGAAGCGCTCCGTGCCTCTGCAGATCTAATTTGTCGGCCATAAATTTGGTGAACAATTTGAAAAAGTTCTCATCAAATCCACACTTCGTATCGATAATAGAAAGATACCTGTAAAAAATTAAATCTGTATTTATCAGATTTAATATTGCACATTAATGTAAGGAGTTTCTGAGAAATCTTTACCTTCGAACTGTTCGTATAGCAGGTAAAGGCAATATGCTTTGGTTGCGTAGGAATCTGTAGCCTCGAGGAGAACGCATATGTATTAACATGCAGCAGGATCCATTCTTGGGAGTATCGTCTTCCTTTCAAGCTTTTGCATCGACTTGTTTGCAAAATTTCCTTTATTGCAGTACGCTGATTTTCCGGAATATTTTTTTATCCATCAACAGTTCTTCCGTTTTTGTTTTATACATTTTTTTTAATTTAGCTTCTTTTTTTGCAAGCTGGGTTTTCGATTTTTTAAAAGAGTGTAAAGCTCGAGATTTCATTTTTTTGGCTGCTGCGTTTAGTTTTCGTATACGCTGTAACAGCTTTTGTTCTGTCAATGAATGCGTTAAGTGTATACTTTGGCTCTTTTTCTCACATTGTTTTGTTCGCAATATACGTTTGACCAATGTTCTTTTCAAACGAATGCAATATTTGCATGCTTTTTTGCTATCGCTCAATAACAACAGACACTTATTATGCCGCCACTTACCCAATTTATCTTCGTAAGCGTAACGGTGGTCTATTTGTTGCAGTTCATGCCTCGAAGTAGTAGAGCCGATACAGATTTTCATAGAATCCACTTGACTTAGCAAGATTTCGAGATGCTCAATCTCAGTAATTGATTCCTCGAATAATCCAATTGCAGCGACAGAATGGCCTATAACATTTATCTTTGTACTTATGCCCTTGTTATCCTCGGATAAAATTATTTCTTTTTCAATCTGGAGAGAGACAGTATTTCGAAAGTCTTTATAATAATTGCTGATGTAAAATCCAATGACGTAGACTCCATCAAAAATTTGATTTGCCATCTGCCAAGCCTTCGGCATGCGAATAGTATTATGTAAAATGTCCTGCAGTGTCAAACGGCAGGCCTTATCCAACACACTCGGTACCTATAGAAACAGAGGAAAGAAACTGAAGTGACAGTTCTAACATAATATTTCTAAATACACTTTAAATATGTAAGTAATAAATAACAATAATAAATAATAATGTCAATACATTAGTAACGGGTTCGCTCTCAGAAGTATCCATTGTTTCTAAAAATTTGTTTGCCTCCATTGACTGCAATGTTAAACGGGTCTTATCCAGTACATTCGGTACCTGTAGAAACATAAGAAAAAAAACTTAAGTAACAGTTCTACTATAATAATATTTTTAAATAGACTTTAAATATGTAAATAATAAGTAATAATAAATAATAAATACATCAATAACGGGTTCGCTCCGTTCGCTCTTAGAAGTATCCATTATTTCCAATGATTGATCGATTGCCTTCATTGACTCCGTTGTAGCTCCAAAAACTTCATTGGAGATTGACATATCGATAGAAGTGTTTTTACCCGGTGCTATCTCCGCAGTTGCTGTAGAAGCAAAGACTTGGACCAATGTTGCGCTCTCCGACGGATGTGTGTCGGCAATGTTGACAAATTCTGTCCATGGAAAAATTGATGGAACAGTGCCAGGCTTCAGTCGCGGAATTTGAGTTTTAGCACCCTAAAAAATAACAAAATACTTGCAATATATTTCATGATACTATACGTATTATATAAATGTATCATTTTATGAATTTACTTACCACGCCAATTATATTTCCATCCGCATCTTTTAGAATGTTTTGCCATACAATATTGCTTGGGTGAAAGTGGTTTTCGCACACGCAATGTTTTTGCGTTAATTGCACGTCTTTTCGACGTATAGCAGCCTGCCACTGTTGTTGCATATCTTTGTTTTTTGGAACACAGAAAAAGTGTTTTTTGTCAGGGTTACTTTTGTAGCCCAAGGTGCAGCCTATTACTATGCAGCGAGGCATTGTACCAAATTGACCAAATACAGACTTGGGTAGTAACGGTAGTAGCTAGTTAAAAAGTTAATAGTTAAACAAAAGTTAAAAAGTTAGTAACTTAATTTAGTTAATTTTAAATGCGTTAATTTTTAACTTTAATTTTTTATTTATATAACTTTTAGCGTAACTAATCTAGTTAATTTAGTTAATCTAGTTAAAAAAATGTATTAACTTACCCAACTTTAAGCAAATATAAAACACAAAATTCACGAAACGAACGAAACTCACAAAATTCACGAAACGCACAAAACTCACACAAAATGCAAGCAATCAACGAAATGTGCAACCTGCATAACCTAGATCAATCGAGGATGCGATCGATACGATGCACGATGCAGGGATCGCAGGGATGCAGATAGGAACTAGCGCCTCTTGCGGATTTTCTGGGCGTAAAAGCATAGCGAAGTATAAGCAGTGTCACCCCCGTGACCACAGCTCAGGGTTATGAACTGCGGCATACGCATCCCGACACGGCTCACTTCGGGACCGGACATGAGGTAACCCGCCGGTTTCACAATAGCAGCTCGTCTTGTCGGCTGCATGATCGGTTGCACCATCGGCTGCATCGTCGGCTGTATAAGCGGCTGCACTGTCGGCTCTCTTATTGCCGCTGCATCGTGTCTTCATCATCTTTCATGATAGGCATGCTGCACGTTTTGTCCTATTCGTACACTCACAACTCACGCACGGTTTTGCTCAAGTTTGCGTTAAATGTAAAAAAAAAATTATTACATTTTACTGTTCCAATGACAGAAAAAAAAGAAATTGTTTAACCGATCACGTCAGGTCGTCACCACTATAGAATTCTTGTAAAAAATTGGAGCGTTTATTTTAAATATTGAGCTTAGATTGAATGGCTTGATTGAATAATTGAAGATGGTTTAATTTATTACGAATGAGTCACTTTATTACGATTGAATATAATAGATAATTTCGTTGTACAACGTCGTCACAAGAATTATGCTCTCCTTTCGGCAATACAATCGCGAATGTAACTACTAACGTACGCCGGATTCCTTCGACCGAGGATCCTTGTCCCCACCTACTTGAGAATTGTCATGCGCGGTTCGATACGTACATCGATTTCAAAACTACATCGTTTCATGAACTATCGCTCTACAAATTTGTACAGTTCTGTTGTAGGATGTGTGAGTTGATGAGAAAATAACTTGAGAAATCGAACGGTTTAAATCGGTATTTAAGGCTCCTGAGTTCTCGCCGCGGCCATATTGAAGTCGTGACGTTAGAAGCGAGAAATTGCGTGAAATGACACGTAATTTTGTCCGACATGCCATTTGTAAATAAAGTCAATTTGGATAAAACAGACTAAGCAGATGACTTTAAAACACTTCTAAATATCGGTCACGACTATCCTTTTTTCGCCTAGCAGTCAGTAAATAGTCGTAAAAAGCACGTAAAGTGACGTCTATTCAGACAGGAAAGCACACGGATAGCTATTAAAAGGAGTGAAAAATATACTTTTATGTATAAAATTCAAAGAAACTTTACTCGCGGTCCATTTTTACGAATTTGGTAAATACGAGACAAGTCATATTTTCACAATGAAACACATAATAACAAAATGACATGCACGATAACATTTTATCGTCAATCTGTCACGTTTCACGTGTATTAGTTCTAATTTTGTCCGCGATGAAATGTCGCTACCGTCAATGCGGAGTTCTCGGCTGAGGAGTCAGGAGCCTTAATAAGTATTTTCAAATAAGCGCCCGAGTTACAAGTTATGCGTCTTTATCGTTAGACTGATACTTGTCGAGAGAAAGAATTCTCTTTCTCGCGCCTTATACAGGGTTTGTCCCAAAAGTAATGAGTCTTTTTTCAAAAAAATAGATTTATTGATCAAACATGTAATACAACTTAATACTCTTCAAAATAGTCTCATCTTGCGTCTATACACATTTGCCAATGTGTTTTCCATGCATCGTAGACCCTTTGGAACTCGCTTTTTGGAATGATGTTAAGACACCTTATCGTGGTTTTTTGAATGTTGTCCAGGGTCTCCATATGTTTTCCTTTCAGCTCCCTTGGGAACAAGAAGAAGTCTCCCGGGGCTACATCGGGGCTATAGGGGGGCTGTGGCACCGTTGAAACACCGATCTGGGTCAGATAGGAGTTGACAACGAAGGCGGTGTGACTCGGCGCGTTGTCATGATGCAGTCTCCATGACGACCGGATCTCTGGCCGGACGCGGGTGACTCTGTGATTGAGTCTTTTGAGAATTTCTTTGTAGAAGTCGGCGGCCTTGTTGACGGTCTGCCCAGGTAGTGCAAACTCGTAGTGCACGATTCCCTTAGCGTCGAAGAACGGGCCTTATTGGCCACTTTTTCCCGGCCTTCCTTGAACGATTTGTGCCACTTTTTGACCTGCGAGTACAAGCAATCATCCTTGAAGGCCTGAGTGAACAAATCAAACGTTTCCTTCGCCGTCTTTTGGAGTTTGGCGCAAAATTTTATTGCATAGCGTTGCTCCAAAGTTCTCTCCATTCTAACCACGACGAGGCTCTGCGCGGAGGCTCACTAAAAATGACATTCCGCCGATGACCGCTCCGAGAGCTCGTAAACAACTGAGCCAGGCGTCACTGGCAAGCTTTGAGTCCCCCCCTCCACCGCCACTTCCAACCGGTCGCGTAGGTGTGCGCTGTACAGTTGCGTGGCAAAAAAATGAGGCTCATTACTTTTAAAACAAACTCTGTATATATGTTCGGTCTGACCGCTGGACCAACGTAAAGTTTGAAACGTGTTTAATATTTTGAGTTCCTATTTCTCGTGTATATATTTAGAACGTATATACGAGGGCGGTCCGATAAGTACTTAGCTTCACCGCCCGATGGTGTCAGTATTGCAAGAGAGATTTACTATCGTGTAGTACATTCTCGTAGACGGCTACTATCAAAATTTCAGCCGAATCGGACTCGTAGTTTTGTTTTGACCGCGTGTGGAAGCGGGCGTGTCCGCGAATTTTAGAAAAATGAAAAAAGAGCAATATCGGTTGGTGATTCGATTCTTGTTTTTGGAAGGGAAATCGCGCAGCGAAATCAAAGAGCGCTTGATGGGTGTACGCTGACTCTTCTCCTTCGATGGCGACCGTCAAAAATTGGTTTAACGAGTTTCAACGTGGTCACACGTCGGTTTTTGATGAGCCACGCCGAGGTGCCCCGAAAATGGCTACCACGGAGGATAACGTGACAAAAATCTACGATCTCGTATTGGCAGACCGCCGATTGAAGGTGCGCGAGGTAGCTGAAACAGTAGGCATCTCAAAAGACCGCGTGGATCATATCCTGCATGAAATTTTGGATATGAGAAAGCTGTCTGCGCGATGGGTGCCGCGTTTGCTCACTCTGGACAACAAGCGCAACCGTGAGACCACTTCAGAGCAGTGTTTGACGCTGTTTAAGCGCAATCCGAAGGAGTTTCTGCGTCGTTTCGTGACCGTCGACGAAACATGGATCCACTGGTACACACCAGAGACCAAGAAACAGTCGAAACATTGGACTTCACCCGGCGAACGTGCTCCGAAGAAGGCGAAGACTGTCCTATCGGCCGGAAAGGTGATGGCCACCGTTTTCTGGGATTCACAAGGTGTGATCTACATCGACTACCTGGAGAAGGGCAAAACGGTCACAGGGCTTTACTATGCCGAATTACTGGGCCGATTCGACGACGAATTGCAGTAAAAACGGCCCTATTTGGCGAAGAAAAAAGTGCTCTTCCACCATGACAATGCACCGGCTCACACCTCCGCCGTCGCTACGGCCAAATTGGTCGAATTGCACTACGAACTGTTGTCCCATCCACCGTATTCTCCAGATTTGGCCCCCTGCGACTTTTTTTTGTTTTCAAACTTGAAAAAGTCACTCGACGGGCAGAAATTTGAATCGAATGAGGAGGTCATCGCCGCCACGAAGGCCTACTTTGCAGACTTCGAGAAAACGTATTTTTCAGATGGGTTAAAGAAGTCGGAGCATCGCTGGGTCGCAAGTGTATTGAGCTAAAAGGAGACTATGTTGAGAAATAAATCGCCACTTTTCCAAAATTTTTGTTTTTCTTTTGTAGGCTAAGTACTTATCGGACTGCCCTCGTATATGTTTATCTCCGATCCACGACTCTAAATAATGTTTTTTTGTTTTCTGGCAATAACGCGTCGAAAAGTGGGGTAAACACGTGGTTCCGACTGCGTGGGCGGCCGGAAGGTATAAATACGGAGCCACACCAGGAAGGAGCGACCAGTCGGTTCCAAATCACCGGTACCGACACTCCGGGAGTACTCGGAGCTCCTTGGCTGGGTGTTCTCGGCTTCCTTATACCGGGTGTACTCTGTTTCCTGAAAACCCCTGACACCGGGTGTTCTGGGTTATCCGCATTCCTGTGCCGGGCGTTCTCGGCTTCCTGACATAGGTCGTTCACGGCCCCCTGATACCAGGCGTACTCGGTTATTCCATATCGCATTCCTGCGCCGGGTGTTCTCGACTTCCTGAAACCAGTCGTTTTTGGCTTCCTGTGCCGGGCGTACTCGGTTACACCCGTTTCTTTACCTGTTACCTATCCTGTAATTTGGCTCTTAATTTTCGTTTTATTTTCAGAGCAAATTTAAAATAATTCCAATCGATCGGCGACGACGCGTTTACCCAGAGTTCCAACTTTCTCGCCGGATTTTCCTCGAATATCCTCCGTCCCGAGCGTTCCGTCCGAACAAGCGCCCTCCTAGCAAAGCGAGCGCATCTTGACCCCTTCCTAGCGAGCGATAGAAACTAAGTTGCGTTAGCATCAAGTCCGCGTTTTCTTGTAATATTTTCCATGCGTTAGTTTGTAAAATCTGCGTTTTGTATTTAGACTTAAGATTTCAATTGACACCGCGAGCGTTATAATTTAGTTTTAAGTTCTCTCCGCGTGTAATTAATGTTCCGAGGAACATGAGTTCTGAAGGTGTCAACTTTTTCTTTTTATAATAAAATTTTTATTTTGTATCACGGAGTGTGGGGAGATACTTGTTTAAAATATTTTTGTTAATTTTTTTTCAAATCGGAGTTCCTTCTTTTCTCGACCCTGGCATCGACGAGCTAATCCGCGACCGCGAGAAAAATCATATCTTTACAACTTTTTTTTATAGTAGAATTTAAACGGTACGGCAGCAAAGTTTTGTTAGAGTCTGTGAGACTAATTGTGTGTGAGTGACTTTTTTGTGAGTAATCTTATATAATAAAAAGAAACTGGACAATACACGTTCGAATCGATCCGTTCGCGTATGTTACTCGCGTATATTCTGTCTAAAGTTTGAATATTATATAATGCTGTGGATAAGGAGGTTTCTACGAAGGATCTGAAATATATCATGAAACACATCAATTTTCAATTTTAGACATTTTGAATTAATGAAAAATACTTCATAAACTCCTTGTTATACAATTATTTTGTTGCGAAGATATAATTTTTTAAAGAAAAAGTAATTTTTGGAACAATTCTTTAATTTTGCCTAACGATTTTTTTTTTGTAACTTTACAATAAATCATTCTTTGGCAATGCCGAAAATGTTTGTGCAGTCACATTTCTGAAATTCTGAACTTTTATTTAAAAAGAAAAGTTGTTGAAAAATATTGTTTGGTACTAAAGTTATAGTTCCTCAAAGTTGAAAACGTCTCCCAGACCCGAAAATGTGTTTACGTATTTTACGGGATGAGTGTGCTTAAGGGTTAAATCTATCTTTATTTCACGATTCAATGATTTAATTAGTTTATTTTTACTCGGATTATAAGTCTGATTAAATGAAGTTATTACGATTGGTTCATTCCTTTTTTAAAAACATTAAAAATCAATATTTTCTAGAAAAATAAAAAAGATGAGACAAGTTGAAGAAGATAAACAGAGCAATAATTGGACGCACGTCGATATAACAATAAATTTAATAATTATAATTTAAGTAATATGAATAAAGCGATAAAATTTGTTATGGAGTTGATTCATATACAATTAAAATATCTTCGAAAATTGTAGTGTAACTTATTACGACACAACAGGTACTAACATTGTGTAAAGGAGCATCTTACGAACGCGATTATTTCTACGCATCACACTATGACTCGCGTGTTAAGATGCATGTTTTCAAAGTTTTTACGATGTTTGTTGGCTGTGTGTTCTGTGCTTTTCTTATCTCGAAACGATTCAAGACGTTTATTATTACGCTTTCAAATAGCCGTACATGGCTCGTTTTGCCCCTGAATTTGCGTGTTTTTTAAATTTAGCTGAGATTACAAACTTGTCAGTTTGTTTCTGGTATTTACAAGGGAACATCGCAAAGTGTCACTCCGATTTTAAAACTTTATTATGTTACTTAAATGTATGTAAAGTTTCATTAAAATCAAGGTTTGACACTTTGTTTGTTGGTAATAAACACTTTTACAACTTTTTAAAAAAATAATTATTAAGAAAATGATAAAGTGCTATCATTTCCACACCGCCTGTTGTGAGGTAGATTAATATGGCACGCTTTTTTTTATAGTGGTTTCCCCTGTAGGCCTAATTCACTCTCTATTTTATTCTCTCTCCATCCACTCTCTATTCCATTGTTAGTACTGTAAGAGTCTGTGCAAACGAGTACAGAGTGGGTGTCAGGATTGGGAGGAGCAAGGTGTTGGGCACCGCAGAGATATTCACTTGCACTTTGTGGCGTAACAAAGGTCTTTATTTGTAAAAGTCAACTGTTAATTATACACTGATTATTTGGCACGTAAATCTAAGTTTTCACGAAGTTCGAGAACTGGGTTCGGCAGAGCGTGTTTCGAGCGTGATTGCGATGGGTGGAACACGCGATCGGAGCTTTTCTTTCTATTTAACTTATATTTCTTCTTACCTTTATTCTCTTTTATAATTCTCTTAATTTGTCTGATTAGGTGAGATGCTATTAGCCATTTCCTATGTGATCACCTCTTGTGTATTAACTTTTTATTATTACGTTCACCCTCTTATCTTTTTAGTTGTCTTTGTCTAACTCACTCTGCTCCGATTCCGTGCTCTCCCGTTCGTTGCTCTTCTCCAAAGAGATTATACTATAGAGGGGAAGAGCCAGCTACGAACGCGTAAGCTAATAGAAAGAGACAGGAAACGAGATGATCCACCATCTTTGTTCAATCGCGCATGCACTGTTGATTTTCGCAGTCAAGTGGGAAGAATTTGAGACAAAGTACACCATACTTTCCCACTCAGTACCACTCAGCTTGATGCGTATGCACAACATTAGACAAGGACAGTAGGGATCATCTCATTTTCTTTCTCTTACTGTTAGCTAAACGCTTCCACTTACAGGAGCCCTATGCCTATTACACATCTTGCTCTTCCCGAACTCTGATTTAACCGTCATTACAAATTTTCTCGTTCTGCGCTCTCGTTTCATGCGGCTGCCTATCTTACTATTTCTCTGTCAAGTATCCGCCGATAGATAGCCTAACCAGTAAGGATCTGACAGTACCCTTTCTTCCTGTACTAGATATATCGGAAATGGTAAAGACACAAACGTCTCATTACGACACAACAGGTACTAGGTTGCATAAAGGAACATCTTACGAACACGATTATTTTTACGTGTCACGCTGTGACTTGCGTGTTATGACGATTGTTCGCTATCGCATATATACTTTTGATAAATTTACTAATTAAAGTAACAAATCGGTAATGATGTGTATTGTGTTTTTCTTTTTATGTATTTGTACGTTTATAATCAATCAATTGTCAATGGCGAGTAAACAAGATTGCAATTTATTAATTTTTTAAATTAAATCTTTACGATACATGACAATTAATGTATCTTGATCAAAAGTTATTGATGATATCGACAACAATGATAAATATATTTCTGTGATGATGATGCTGTAGGTCTTTGAATACTGAACTTGGCTGAATAAGTAGGTGAAGTTATATTAACTCTTATGCTGACACGTTCAATTATTAAATTTATCAAATTAAATCCGGTAAATTTAATAACTAAAACGATAAATTTAATAACTAAAACGATAAATTTAATAATTATAATTTATATGTATATTATGCATATGTATACAGCGATTAAATTTGTTAAGGAGTCGATTTATGTACAATTAGAATTGCTCGAAAAATTGGAGTGTAACTTTATTACGACACAACAGGTACTAAATTGCGAGAAGGAGCATCTTGAATTTTACACACTGTAACTTGCCTGTTATGACGATTGTTCGTTACTACATTCGCCATTTTTGATAAATTTATTAATTTAAATAACAAATCGGTGAAATGGTCAAAGTCGTAGTGACGTTTATTGTGTGATATTTTTTTATGCACTTTTTTACTTGTATGTTTATAATTGTCAATGGCGAGTAAACAAGATTGCAATTTATTAATTTTTTGAATCAAATCTTTACGATACATGACAAATAATGTAGTTTGATCGAAGATTGTTGATGATATCGACAACAATGATTGTCTGGACGATGATGATGCAGTAGGAGTAGTTCTTTGAATACCTTATTACAATTTCAACTAAACATAATGTGCAAAATAAACTTGCCGTTCATTTAACCGTGTTGCCGCA
Organism: Solenopsis invicta; assembly: GCF_016802725.1. Lineage (NCBI taxonomy): Eukaryota > Metazoa > Arthropoda > Insecta > Hymenoptera > Formicidae > Solenopsis > Solenopsis invicta. The sequence goes on from NC_052667.1 coordinate 22,286,564, forward strand.
GTGGCTCGGTTCCGCTGGGCTGTTTGAAAAAATGTATACCATCCTTTCGGATTCTTTACTTTTTCAATTTTCAACTTAGCAATATATATATATCTTTATTTGTTCTATCAACCATTCTTATATTGTGAACTTTTTGTTTCGTGTCAAGTAGATCGATAATAATTTCATTATATACTTCTAAGGAGCTCACTTCATTATGATGTTTTGTATCACCTTATTACAATTTCAATTAAATATAATGTGCAAAATAAACTTGCCGTTTATTTAACCGTGTTGCCGCAGTGGCTCGGTTCCGCTGGGCTGTTTGAAAAGTGTATACAATTCTTTCGGATTTTTTCAATTTTCAAGTTATTAATATATATATCTTTATTTGTACTATCAACCATTCTTATACTGTGAACTTTTTGTTTCGTGTCCAGTATATCGATAATAATTTCGTTATATACTTCTAAGAAGCTCACTTCAATATGATGTTTTGTATCACCTTATTACAATTTCCATTAAATATAATGTGCAAAATAAACTTGCCGTTTATTTAACCGTGTAGCCGTAGTGGCTCGGTTCCGCTGGGCTGTTTGAAAAAGTGTATACAATTCTTTCGAATTTTTTCAATTTTCAAGTTAGTAATATATATATCTTTATTTGTACTATCAACCATTCTTATACTGGTAACTTTTTGTTTCGTGTCCAGTATATCGATAATAATTTCCTTATATACTTCAAAGAATCTCACTTCAATATGTTGTTTTGTATCACCTTATTACAATTTCAACTAAATATAATGTGCAAAATAAACTTGCCGTTCATTTAACTGTGTAGCCGTAGTGGCTGGGTTCCGCTGGGCTGTTTGAAAAAATGTATACAATTCTTTCGGATTTTTTCAATTTTCAAGTTATTAATATATATATCTTTATTTGTACTATCAACCATTCTTATTCTGTGAACTTTTTGTATCGTGTCCAGTATATCGATAATAATTTCGTTATATACTTCTAAGAAGCTCACTTCAATATGATGTTTTGTATCACCTTAGTAGAATTTCAATTAAATATAATGTGCAAAATAAACTTGCCGTTCATTTAACGTTGTAGCCGTAGTGGCTCGGTTCCGCTGGGCTGTTTGAAAAAGTGTATACAATTCTTTCGGATTTTTTCAATTTTCAAGTTAGTAATATATATATCTTTATTTGTACTATCAACCATTCTTATACTGTGAACTTTTTGTTTCGTGTCCAGTATATCGATAATAATTTCCTTATATACTTCTAAGAAGCTCACTTCAATATGTTGTTTTGTATCACATTATTACAATTTCAACTAAATATAATGTGCAAAATAAACTTGCCGTTCATTTAACTGTGTAGCCGTAGTGGCTGGGTTCCGCTGGGCTGTTTGAAAAAATGTATACAATTCTTTCGGATTTTTTCAAGTTATTAATATATATATCTTTATTTGTACTATCAACCATTCTTATACTGTGAACTTTTTGTTTCGTGTCCAGTATATCGATAATAATTTCGTTATATACTTCTAAGAAGCTCACTTCAAAATGATGTTTTGTATCACCTTATTACAATTTCCATTAAATATAATGTGCAAATAAATTGCCGTTCATTTAACCGTGTAGCCGTAGTGGCTGGGTTCCGCTGGGCTGTTTGAAAAAATGTATACAATTCTTTCGGATTTTTTCAATTTTCAAGTTATTAATATATATATCTTTATTTGTACTATCAACCATTCTTATACTGTGAACTTTTTGTTTCGTGTCCAGTATATCGATAATAATTTCGTTATATACTTCTAAGAAGCTCACTTCAATATGATGTTTTGTATCACCTTAGTAGAATTTCAATTAAATATAATGTGCAAAATAAACTTGCCGTTCATTTAACGTTGTAGCCGTAGTGGCTCGGTTCCGCTGGGCTGTTTGAAAAAGTGTATACAATTCTTTCGGATTTTTTCAATTTTCAAGTTAGTAATATATATATCTTTATTTGTACTATCAACCATTCTTATACTGTGAACTTTTTGTTTCGTGTCCAGTATATCGATAATAATTTCCTTATATACTTCTAAGAAGCTCACTTCAATATGTTGTTTTGTATCACATTATTACAATTTCAACTAAATATAATGTGCAAAATAAACTTGCCGTTCATTTAACTGTGTAGCCGTAGTGGCTGGGTTCCGCTGGGCTGTTTGAAAAAGTGTATACCATTCTTTCGGATTTTTTGAATTTTCAAGTTAGTAATATATATATCTTTATTTGTACTATCAACCATTCTTATACTGTGAACTTTTTGTTTCGTGTCCAGTATATCGATAATAATTTCGTTATATAATTCTAAGAAGCTCACTTCAATATGATGTTTTGTATCACCTTAGTAGAATTTCAATTAAATATAATGTGCAAAATAAACTTGTCGTTCATTTAACGTTGTAGCCGTAGTGGTTCGGTTCCGCTGGGCTGTTTGAAAAAGTGTATACAATTCTTTCGGATTTTTTCAATTTTCAAGTTAGTAATACATATATCTTTATTTGTACTATCAACCATTCTTATATTGTGAACTCTTTCTTTCGTGTCCATATATATATATACCGGGTGTCCCAGACCACCCGTCCCACCCGATTTTTCGTAAACGCGACATTTTAAAGAAAAATGTTTCAGACAAAAGTTGTAGGGTTTTAAAAGATCTATTTATTGATTTTATCAGTTTGACCTTGGATGGCGTCGCCAAGGTCAGATCAAAATAACATTAACTTTTTTAAATAGGACACCTCATTTTTGGTTCCAGAATCTAATAGCTGGTGTCAAGACCTTTCCAAAACACTATAAGAAAGTTTATTTTTGTTGAGTACTTTCCGAGTTGTGAGGCTTGAAAGTTACGGTGTACTGTTACCTTCAAGCGTCATAACTCGGAAAGTCCTTAACCAAAATAAACTTATTTATAGTGTTTTGGAAAGCTCTCGAAATCGACTACAAGAAAATGCAATGAAAAATATAAGCAAAGTACACCGACTTCGCCCATGGTATCACGTCGAATAATGCTTTCTCTCTCGACCCAGCGTCGAGCGAGGAGGATGCACTATCGTAAAGCCCCCCACCACTTTCCGCCCGCACCCCGATCGTCGCCGCGCAGCCTAGACACACGTACGAGCGCGGCTCCGCGTGTGTGCGGCAGCCGAGCGCTAGCGTCGAGAGACACCATTTCTGCCGGTGCGTGTACCTATAGTCCTACGCGTAGAGTTTTGAAGATACCTAATTACCGAGATCTCTAACATTCGGTACAGCTCTATGATGCCGTTTATTCTTGATTTATTAATATTAATCTTCATTTAATGTTGATTATTGTAGCAATAAAGTAATTTTCACGAAAAAGCACCCTTACATACCACTCCTAAAAGTCATTGCTTAGAATTCATAATATTACGCAACTCGTCACCAATTCACGTTTTCTAATAAGCAACCCGGTCGTAAGCGTAATTTGTAGTTATGCCTTACCCGAACGAAGAAGCTGCGTTAATGATGTCAGTTTTGGGTAGAGCTGGAAGTTTTCGAGCAGCTGAAATAATGTGGCGAAATGAATATCCCGATCATACACCACATTCGCGCAAAGTTTTCAGTCGCTTACAACGTCGAATAATTGTAAAAGGTATTGTTCAGCCGGATCATAATAAGGGAAGGCAAATTCATCGATCAGTTCGTTCAGTAAGAGCACCTGATGTAATTGCATCTGCCTTTGTAACCCCGAATGATTCTTTAAAGCGACGAGCAAGAGATAGTGGAATAAGTCGAAGCACGATCAGTCGAATTTTTCGTGAAAATTCATTCCATCCATATCGAATGTCACTTCACCAGGCCATGACATTGAACGATCATAGACAAAGACTGATATTCTGTAATTGGATTACTCAACAATTACCTAATTTCCATAGAAGTATTTTATTTTCTGATGAGTGCACCTTTAAAAGTGACGGCGAAATAAACACACATAATTTTCGTTATTGGGCACAAGAGAATCCACATTGGTATCGAGAAATGGATCATCAACGTATCTGGAAAGTCAATGTTTGGTGCGGAATTGTTGATACGCATATCGTGGGACCATTTTTCTTTCAAGAGAATTTAAACCGTTTTTTATACGCCGATTTACTCGAAAACGAACTTCCACGTTTACTTGAAGATATTTCACTCCAATTACGTCTGTGGTTTCAACAGGATGGATGTCCCGCCCACACGTCTGTCATTGCTCGTCATCAACTGAACCGCATATTTCGCGGCCGATGGATAGGTAAACATGGTCCACATAATTGGCCACCACGATCACCGGACCTTACAATTTTATTTGTTTATTTGATTATTATTTGTGGGGACGAATAAAAGACCTTGTATACCGCGAACGACCTACGACTGCAGAAGATATGAAAAACAGAATTCGACAAGTCATTCAGTCTCTAGATACTGACGAAATTCGTCGGGCGACGGATGATTTCCAAAGTAGGGTAACAGCCTGTATAAATGCAAGTGGTGGACATTTTGAACATCGAGACTGAACAACATGCGTATGCACAAAGGTGACGACAAGGGGAACCACCTTATGAAAGCACCCCGACAAAGGTGACGGCGAGGGGAACCACCTTATAAAAGCACCCCGACAAAGGTGACGGCAAGGGGAACCACCTTATGAAAGCACCCCGACAAAGGTGACGGCAAGGGGAACCACCTTATGAAAGCACCCCGACAAAGGTGACGGCAAGGGGAACCACCTTATGAAAGCACCCCGACAAAGGTGACGGCAAGGGGAACCACCTTATGAAAGCACCCCGACAAAGGTGACGGCGAGGGGAACCACCTTAAAAAAGCACCCCGATAAGGTGTAAGTACGATCTTGTTACCTACACGTGGTACACCTTAGGTAACGCTAATACCTACAGGCGGCACCGATTATTTCGTTTTTACATTTTAAAAATGTTACTTTGACTTATACCTTTATGCCCAAGATCGATCTCAAGGTCGAATTCAAGATCATCATCAGGTTGATCCCTCGAAATCATGCAAATTTTGTCTGAGCCATTTTTTTGTACAAGCACATCCCTACGTTTTAAAAGGGTGGGACGGGTGGTCTGAAACAGGTATATTTTTCATTGCATTTTCTTGTAGTCGATTTCGAGAGCTTTCCAAAACACTATAAATAAGTTTATTTTGGTTAAGGACTTTCCGAGTTATGACGCTTGAAGGTAACAGTACACCGTAACTTTCAAGCCTCACAACTCGGAAAGTACTCAACAAAAATAAACTCTCTTATAGTGTTTTGGAAAGGTCTTGACACCAGCTATTAGATTCTGGAACCAAAAATGAGGTGTCCTATTTAAAAAAGTTAATGTTATTTTGATCTGACCTTGGCGACGCCATCCAAGGTCAAACTGATAAAATCAGTAAATAGATCTTTTAAAACCCTACAACTTTTGTCTGAAACATTTTTCTTTAAAATGTCGCGTTTACGAAAAAATCGGGTGGGACGGGTGGTCTGGGACACCCGGTATATATATATATATATATGCGCCAGATTCCAGCTCGGAAAAGTTGATTAACGCATTTAAACGTGAAATGTGGCATTTAAAGAGACCATTTCTAAGTACTGTTGCCCTGTCATACGACAATGCGTTTGTCATGACTGAGAAACAGAAATCATTAAAAAGAAAATGGAAGAATTATGTCCAAATTTATAATCTTTCGAAGTATATTGTAAAGTTCAATTGCGCATCTTAATGAATTGATGATTTCATTAACACTCTCCTCGAGTGGAGAAATATCAATTATCATTATAGTTTTAGACTTGCCTCCCAGAGAAGGCATTAATAAATGTGTTAATTTAGAATTCCTATATGGAATGTGTTCTCGTTTTTTTTGAAGAGCTAATATTACATTACTAAGATTTGCTAAAGACTTATTGATACATTTCGTATCCATGGTTGCGTATTCTTCGATGGCTACCCTTTTGGAACCGGCAAGATCAATTAGATTTATAAATCCTACGGATACTTCATTTCTGTAAGTCCTTCTTATTCTTATTGTCATCACTAAGTGTGACCTAGATGATCTACAATCTACAATGCTCATCCACTAATGGATGTTTGCGATCACACTTTGCATTCTCTCTCCGTCCCTCGCGGCATGGATCAATTCCTCCACCGTGCTCAGTCCTGTCCACTGTCTAATATTACGGAGCCAAGATAGCTTTTTGCGCCCCAGTCCTCTCTTACCCTCGATCTTTCCTTGTATAATTCTTTGTAGCAGCTCATATTTTGCATTGCGCATGATATGTCCCAGGTATGCCGTTTTTCTCTTCTTTATTGTAATCAGTATTTCCCGGTTCTTACCCATTTGCCTCAAGACATCTTCATTGGTGGTTCTTGCCGTCCACGGTATCTTAAGAACTCTGCGGTAGACCCACATTTCAAAGGCCTCCAGTCTCTTCATTTCAGAGACCTTCAATGTCCATCCCTTCATCCCATATAAGAGCACAGACCATATGTAGCATCTAATGAATCTTATTCTCAGATTCCGATCAAAATCCGTATTAGTGAGAACTCTTTTAAATTTCATGAATGCCTTGCGAGCCATTTCTATTCGGCATTTTACCTCCGTCTCCGACGTCCAGTCTTCGCACATCCATGTTCCCAGGTACTTGAATTTGTTTACCCGCTCTATTGGCTTGCTTTCTAGTGTCAGGCTGGCGTTTCTGAACATATCCGGTTCTCTGGTAATAACCATGAATTTTGTTTTCTTGGTGTTGATGTTCAATCCCATATCCTTACTGTGTTGTCCTACCGTGTTAAGGAGCCGTTCCAGATCATCCATGTTGTCTGCAACTAACATTGTGTCGTCTGCATATCGGATGTTATTCAGCCATTCTACATTAACTTTTATGCCCTTTTCAATGCCCCCGAGCGCCTCCTGAAAAATAACCTCAGAGTACAGGTTAAACAGAAGGGGTGAGAGAACACATCCCTGTCGGACACCTCTGCGGATTTCAATTGCGTTGGTTTCCTCTCCGTCAATTCTGACTTGTGCTTTTTGATTCCAATACAAGCTTTCTATACATTGTATGTCCTTTGCGTCTATCTCTGTTTTTCTGAGAACCTCCATAAGCCTATGATGTTGAACTCTGTCGAACGCCTTCTCATAATCTATAAAGCACAGGCATACATCCTTCCTCTGGTCGTAACAATTTTGCACCAGAGCGTGTGTTGCTACTATTGATTCTCTCGTGCCTAACCCCCGCTGCACCCGTTTTTATTTTTTTGTTAACGGAGAGGAAATGCATTATCGCATACCCCAGGCCCCGGGGGTGGCCTGGTGGTTATGTGGGGCTCTTCCCAGCCGACGACGTGTCGGCGGGGACTAACCCACTAAAACCTCTCCGGGTGTCCTGCCCTGGTCCGTGACTGGGGGGGCTCCGGGAACGCGTGCAGCATGCTTCCGGAGCCCCCCGGACCCAGTCGGCCTAGGCCGATTCGACACGCCGGGTGTACCCTAACGTGGGCACACCCGGCAGGGCTTGTGGGCCTGATCTGCCCTAGGTCGGGGGAGGGGGACACCAGCCCCCCCCCCGCCTCTTCCCCTGATGGTGGTTAAGCCCGGGGTATCCGGCCCCCGCCGCAGCCCCGGGCCCTTCGCGCCGCCCTGACGGCGGCGCGGTCCTCCTAACTACCCTGGGGGCGGAGAGGGAGAAACTTCCCTCTCCCCTCCCCGGCGAGGCAGAGGGGGGTACGTCTGCGCGTTACATCGCAGAGTCGTCCCCCCCGGACCGTCAGGTCGGGTCTGCCTCGCCGGGTTCACCGTTATAGCGAAGGACCCCGCTCCTCCCACGACTGCGCGTCCCGAAGGCGGGGCCGGCAGCCACTGGGGAGGAGGGTCGCCCCCTCTCTGTGTTAGCGCCGTCGCTCTCCTCCTCCTCCCTAATTGCGTGAAGGGAGGGGGCGACGGCAGCTGATCGCCCGCACCCCCGCCGCCTTTTGGCTGACGGGCCACTGCGGCCTGAGGGGCGCGGGGCGGGTCTTCTTCTTCGGGGCGGCCGGGGGGGAGCCAAGGTGGGTCATGGCCCCCGTCCCCGCCGCCCCTGTCACCGTTGTTTTCACCGGTGGGCATGCGTCCCCCCGGCTTCCTCTCCCTGATGGTTTCGGCCTCCTCCTTCTGCCGCATTACTTGCTCGCCGAAGGAGGAGACCGCGACCCAAGCGCTCTCCCTGCGGACCATCTGGCTAATGATTTCATCTCACCTCGACGATGCTCACTCTCGCACGAGTTTCATGGGAAACGAGCGAGTCGACTCGATCCCATCTTCCACTAATGGCGTTTTTCACCGGGAAAACTGGTACGCACTGAACTAGTGCACTCGCCGCTGATAATTGAACGTTTCGCGCGATAACGATATCAACGAAAACATTCAATTATCTGCAGCGAGTGCACATTTACTGAGCACTAGTTCTCCCGGTGAAAAACGTTATACGAAGCAACAATAATATACGGTAAATGCGCAGTAAACTTTTCGCGATGCGATCTCTTTAACAAATTACGAACGAGTCCGTGCCTAACCCCTGTCTGAACCCGAATTGTGAGTTACTGAAGTTACTCTCGCACTTTTTAAAAATTCTTTGATGTAAGATTTTCAAGAATAGTTTTAGGGTATGACTCAGGAGACTTATCAGCCTGTGGTCTGTGCATTTTCTCGCATTGTTTTTCTTTTGTAAGGGAACAAAGGTTGAGGAAAGCCACTGTTCGGGATATATTCCTGTATCGTATATTTTGTTAAAAATTTTTTGGGGGAGTGCTAATCCCTTCTCATCTAGTAGCTTTAGCAGTTCTGATGGCACTTCATCTGGGCCTGTTGCTTTATTTGTTTTTGCGGTGTTTATTGCTTTTTTAACTTCTTCCATTATGATCGGCGGTCCAGTGAGATTATCGTTGTTTGCCTCTATTTGTCTGTCTGGTCTTTCGTCTGTAAAGAGGCTTCCTACGTATTCCTCCCATATTCTTTTCTTTTCTTGTATATCGTTGGCTATGTTGTTATTTTCATCGACTATCGTCGAAAAAGTCCTTTTACAGTATATTCCAGCTGTTTCCTTTAGTTTTTTGTGTAGATTGAAATCGTCATGCAGGATTTGCAACCTTTCCATTTCCTCGCATTCCTGTTGTAACCACATGTTCTTTGCTGTCCTAATTTTGGCTCTTATTTTTCTCTGTAATTCATTATATCTGCGTGGATCTGCTTGATTCTTACATATCTGTCGTTCGTCCATGAGCGAGAGGATCTCATCCGTCATCCAGCTCTGCCTTCGGTTTCTCTCTCGGTATCCCAATTGGCTTTTTGCGATGCTTATCGTGACATCTTTTAACTCTTCCCACATTCTGGTTGGATTTTGTTCATTTCCTCTTGATTTTAACATTTCCTCTATGTTGCTATTCATTTTTTGGCTCACTACAGTTTTCATATCTCTTTGTTTAAGCTTTTCATATGCAATTCCTCGTTTTAAAGCTGATTTTGCATACTTTGTTAGTTTGATTTTGATGGCTGCCCGTAGTAGTATATGGTCAGAGGGCACGTCCGCTCCAGGACAAGTGCTTACTCTGTTAATTGAAGATCCAAAGCGTTTATTGGTAAGTATGAAGTCTATCTGATTGCGACTTATGTTCTCTGGGCTGTCTCTGAGAGATCTCCACGTATATAGTCTCCTAGGTGGTAATTGATACCATGTGTTAGTAGCTCTCATATCTTCTTCTTGGCAACATTGCACCAGGCGTTCGCCCCTCTCGTTTCTTGTTCCCAGTCCGAATGGTCCCACCAGATACTCATACCTTTCTTTCCCTATCCTAGAGTTGAAGTCGCCCATAATTATATTAATCTCATGTTTTTTGGTGAGCTTCAGCATTTCTTTTATTTGCTCATAGAATATTTCCATCTCCTCGTCTGGTGCATCAGCAGTTGGCGCGTATATCTGGATGATATTTAAGTTGGTTGGCCTTGCATTAACCCTCATCAGCGTTATCCTATCCGAGTACGGTATGAAGTCGATGATGCAATTCTTAAAACTTTCTGACACAATGATTCCAACTCTCTTCCGATGATTCCTATCTTGATTGCCCGAATAGTAGAATGCACCTCCCCCGGTATTACACACTCCCGCACCCGGCCACCAAGTCTCCGCCACGCCCAGTATATCGATGTCAAGCCTCTTCATTTCCTGAATTAGGTTGGCTAGTTTTCCTGCCTCGAATAAACTCCGCACGTTCCATGTGCCTATATTGACCTTCTTACGTATATTCGCCGACCTGACCCCGCTCAAATCTGTTCCCCCGGAGATCCGATTGGGGAACTATTTAAACCTCCGGAATATTTCGAGTTGAACGCAGTCATGTGATTCTCTTGGGATAGGGTAATGGAGGTGGTTTCCCGTTGTCTTCCTCCATGGTTTTTCTGTCGGGGTTTCCCTTCCCTTAGCTGGATTGCTCTCGTTTTTAGGCGCCAGAGTTTCGCCTTTCGCCCATCTCTGTTTGCTATGACCGAAGTCACATTGCCCGGGGTGCGCGACGGGGACGCTAGACAATTGGACTTGTTGGTTGAGTTGCTGGTCCTGTGCAGCTCGGCTCTTCACAGCTTTTTATAGATGCGCATCTTCCAGCAGGATGCGCCTCACTGTGGCCATACCAACCATTTTCACCCCAGATGAATTATTATACATTATTATTCAGATTCCAGCGCGGAAAAGTTGATTAACGCATTCAAACGTGAAATGTGGCATTTAAAGAGACCATTTCTAAGTACTGTTGCCCTGTCATACGACAATGCGATTGTCATGACTGAGAAACAGAAATCATTAAAAAGAAAATGGAAGAATTATGTCCAAATTTATATTCTTTCGAAGTATATTGTAAAGTTCAGAATAAAAAAAGTAAAAGTCCTAACTATTTCTTCTGGCGCTTTTTTTCTTTATAAATACGCATCGCGCGGACTGATAATTCTGTTGTTTGCTATTGTGTTATACGCGAGTTGAATTACCGGAATTCTCTCCGAAGAGAGCGCGAGTGAGAGCTGCGTGAGTGATTAGTCTTCTCAGCGCTCGGACTCGATACGGCCCTGAGCGCGCGATTGCGAGAGCGATTTGATGCGAGATCGCGAGCGACGACGGTAGCGTAAACCTTTGTATCCTGAGAGGAGTGGGAAGCGGGAGAAACGAATTAAGGTGAACAGAATGATCACTCCGTTGAATTAACTTTTGCAATTCACTCGTCTTTAATTGTAAAATTGTTTCTCAGATTTCTATATTTAATTTAGCGGGCGCATAAGTTCAAGAAGCGCGTGTCGATAACGAGCGCATACACGCGCACCTTCTCACTCCCGATACTTCCCGAATTTGTCGTCGCTCGGTTCCGGATGTTGTGTATTACTCGCGTTGCTACTCGAATCTGAGGCTGCGGATCTCTCGCAGAGTGCGCGAATTGTCCAGATCTCTTTTAAGCGAAGGAAAGTCGGGAGAAGCAAATTCGGCGGGAAAATGCCTCATTGGCTCGAATGGACTAATTACTGTCTCGTCATCGACGATTTGAAACAGCGACCGGACCGGACCGGTAAACTTAATATTTGCTGGATTCGACCTTCCTTTGCGGACGACCACGACAAAAGCTTATTTGCTTCGCCTGCAAATATTATTCCCGTGATCGTCGAAGTACAATAATACAAGACTTTGCGAATATCATAAATCTTCAATTTAACAACCTTTTGAAATGAATAGCGAACGAACAAAAAAAAAGAAATTAAGTAACTTATAATTAATTGAACGCGAAACATACCGCCCGCCTCGAAATAATAATTTCGAAATGGAATGAAGTAATGATGAAATTTATAACGCGAAGCAGAGGCGTTCGGCATGTTTGTAGTTAAGACGACGCTTTGTCCTCGCCATTAGACGCATTCTCGATGTCGATTGGCAAAATACATATTTTGCTGATAGGCCGCTTATACTCCGAAGACGCTGTTTTAACGGTCACGACACGAATCAGACCGTCCGATCCCGGATGACACAGACTAATCCGCCCAAGCTCCCATTTGCACGGAGGGAGGAGCGAGTTTCGCAATAGGACTTGTTGTCCGACCCGAAGTGCGTGTGGATTTACGCGCTTCCATTTAACTCGCTGTTGCAGCGTATTAATATAGTCTTGTTGCCAAACTTTCCACAGACGTTCGGTCAGTTGGCGAACGAGCTGCCACCTCGTCAACCGATTTTCTTTGACTTGTAACAGCGAGGGCTCCGGGATCGAATTAAGCGCGGAGCCTATGAGGAAATGCCCCGGAGTTAAGAAATTATAGTCATCCAGCGAGTCAGAAAGAGATGCCAATGGACGCGAATTTAAACACGCCTTGATATTACATAGTAGCGTGGAGAACTCCTCGAAGGTCAGAGTATGAGCCCCCACAACACGCCGAATATGATGCTTTGTGCTACGGACACCGGCCTCCCATAACCCTCCGAAATGAGGAGCGGAAGGAGGTATAAAATGCCACGAGACACTATCTGCGGCCGTGCGATTCTGCAAATCGGGATCCCGAAGAGTTGCGCGAAACGCTGCAGCGAGTTCGCGATCCGCCCCAACGAAGGTAGTCCCATTATCAGAATAAATCGATTCGGGAAGACCTCGCCGCGCTACAAAACGGGAATAGGTTCCGAGAAATGCGGGAGTAGAATAACCTTCGACGAGTTCGAGATGCACGGCGCGTGTTGCCATGCACACGAATAGTGCGATATACGCCTTTGCCGAAGCGACTCCGCGACCCGATCGCGATCGAATTAGTACTGGACCCGCATAGTCCAGCCCGCTGTGAAGGAACACGCGCGCGGGAGGAGTCACTCTGACCTTGGGAAGGTCTCCCATTAGTTGAGATGGAGTGAGAGCTCTCTCGCGAGCACAGGTTACGCACCCGTGCAGAATCGATCTGACCGTGCTTCGAGCTCTGAGTAGCCAGAATTCTTGCCGTAACGTAGCAAGGGTCAATTGCGTTCCTGCATGAAGAGTGCGCAAGTGAGTATGAAAAATGAGTAAGCGGACCAGCGGGTGAGAGCCGAGTACTATCTGATGTCGAGCTTGAGCGGGTATCGGGGCCTGAGATAGCCGCCCGCCAACCCGAATTATTTGTTCTTCATCCAGGAACGGATTGAGAGAGACGAGTGGACTCTTCGAAGGAACCGACTTACTTTGAGTGAGAGCGCGTATTTCGAGCGGGAAAAGTTGGCGTTGAATGTATCTCACCCAAAATTTTTTTGAAGCTCGTACTTCGCTCGCGGTCAATGAAGACGGACTTTCCGACCGAAGAGCGATCTCGTCACGCCTTCGAATCCGCGATATAAATCTAAGAATGTACGCGCTCATTCGAATGAGCTTTGGCCACGAGGAATATCGGTCTGCGAGCTCCCATGATTCCGTTACGCTAGCGATTTGAACTGTCGCGCGCGAGTTCTCCTTTAACGCGATGTCTGAGAGTGATGCGCTCATCGTCGGCCACTCAGAATCAGGCATCCTGAGCCACGCGGGACCGTGCCACCAAAGAGGATGCGAGACGAGCTGACTTCCCGAGACTCCTCGCGACGCACAATCCGCGGGGTTTTCATTCGTGGGAACATATCGCCACGAAGCGGACGGAAGTCGGGTTTGAATTTCGGCAACCCGATTTGAAATGAAAGTCTTCCACTTCGAGGGATGTTGTGTGACCCACGCGAGCACGACGGTTGAGTCCGTCCAGCGAAAGCAGGGAGCGGAGGTAATGTGTATTGCGTCCATGACGAACCTCGTTAATCGCGACATTAACACGGCTGCCGATAATTCGAGACGCGGAACAGTCAATGTCTTGATCGGCGCGACCTTTGACTTTCCGACTAGCAAGGCAGATGTCGTGATGTTGCCTGAGCGAGAGGTGAGCCGAATATAAATCGCTGCGGCGTAGGCATAGTTAGACGCGTCCAAAAACCCGTGGATTTCGCAGTCGACCGTGTCCGATCCCTTTTGAATCCACCGCGGGAGGTGGAAGTTATCGAGTTCTAGTAAGGACGATTGCACGGATTCCCATTGCCTTGCGATATCGGTGGAAACCTCATCGTCCCAGTCGACGCGGAGCTGCTATAACTGTTGCAAGAGAATTTTCGCGGAGATTGTAACGGGCGTGCCTAAGCCCAACGGATTAAAGATACGAGCGATGTACGAGAGCATGGCGCGCTTCGTTCGCGCGGGCGAGGGATAGCGCACGACTCTAAATTGAAATGCGTCAGCCGACGGACTCCAACTAATACCGAGCACCTTTAATGTCTCGTCCGGATGTAGATCCTTGCTGCAAGCGAGTCCATGATCTTGCGCGTCAATGTCACTTAGCAAATAAGCCGCGTTGCTCGACCATTTTCTTAATTCGAAATGACCGCGTTGCAGCAAGGAGCACACTTGATTGCGAACCGTACGGATGAGTGAAATCTCGTCCGCACCGAAAAGCACGTCATCCACGTAAATGTTCTCCTTAAGCACGGGAACAGCTAGAGGAAAATCGCGACCGTCATCATGGATGAGCTGCTGCAGGACTCGCAAAGCTAAGAACGGCGCCGAAGTTGTACCGTAGGTTACGGTCAAGAGCTGATACTCTTGTACTCTTCCGGTTTTCTCGTCGATCCAGAGGATCCTTTGATAGTCTGTGTCCCGGGGATCGACGCGAATCTGCCGGTACATTTTTGCGACGTCGGCAGAATAAATGTAGCGATACTGTCGCCAGCGTAAAAGCACCGCAGCCAAGTCCGTTTGTAATTTCTGCCCCGCGAGAAGGTGGTCATTAAGTGACCGAGAATTCGAGATGGGGCTCGACGCATTGAATACGACTCTTACTCGAGTCGTCGCACTGCTTTCGCGTATTACGGGATGGTGCGGAATATAGACGAATTGAGAAGATTCTGAAGATTCTGGAGCCTTGCGCATGTGCCCGAGATTTTCATACTCTTGTAGGAAGTCTGAGTACTCCCTTTTTAAATCGAAATTGGCTTGAAGACGGCGTAGCAAAGTCTTGAGGCATCGCTCCGCTACTTCGCGCGAGGTACCAATATCGATGGGAGGACCACTCTTGAACGGCAGACGAACGATGTACTGACCGGCGGGAGTGCGCGAATGAGAAGTTAAAAAATGATTCTCGCATCTCTGCTCTTCCGGGCTGAGTATCGTGTGCCTCGGAATTTCCTCGATTTCCCAAAATCTTCTCAATTCGCTATCGAGTGAAACGGATTCCGCGATCGTACAATGTTGCACTGTAATGGTCCGACGAGACGAATTCGACAGAGGCGTGCGGCCTTGAACAATCCAGCCGAAGATCGTTTCTTGAGCAATAGGCTGACCGCGAGATCCTCTGCGAACGCCATCTCGCATTATGTCTGCGTAGATGTCAGCGCCGATTATGAGATCAATGGGATCTGTACTTGAAGAATTTGGATCTGCGAGAGTGAGATCCGCGAGATGATCCCATTGAAGAGGAGATTGAATAGACGCTGACGAGTAACTAGCAAGCGAACTTAAAATCGTCGCTGTTGTAACGACCGGCGGCTCGATCCTGTCGATCGGTGAGATTTGAATCTGCGCGGCGTAACGATGAATGCCCGCGTCAAGGCCGCCGACGGCGGACAAGGCGGTAGGCAGTATGAACCGACGCAGTTTTAATTTTTTTGCTAAATGAGCCGCAACGAGTGTGAGTTCCGCTCCGGTGTCAATCAATGCTCGTGCAGCAACTTGACGACCGGCGAGAGGTCCGACGAACACGCGTGCAGTGGCGAGGACTACCGGCGGTCGGGCGAGATTTGCCGACATCGCGCATAATGCCACTGTTTTCGGAGACTTATCGGAATTGTTCGACGCCGGGGTCTTGGAATCGGATGCACTAACTGTCGCAGTAACGGAAGAGGCCGAGTCAAGATGGAGCATGGAATGATGTCGTTTTTGACAGTGACGACATGAAAAACGGCTTGGACACGCTGAGACGGCGTGCTTAGCACTGAAGCAATTAACGCATCGTTGATGCTGTTTCGCGATCTCCAATCTCTGGCTCGGACTCTTCTGCACGAATTGAGGGCACTTATTCAAGAAGTGGGCCGATTTGCAGAGCGGACACGGCGAGATCGAAGCCGTCGCTACCATGCCGCTCGACGATTTTACCGATCGCGAGGACTTGGCTGAGCCGAGAGGAGTGAGCTCCTCCAAGGCGCGAACGCGATGCGCGAGAAAACGATCGAGATCCTCGTACGTAGGAATTATCGCATCATCACCTTTCAATCTCCACGCCTTCCGGGTTGCTGGATCGAGCTTCTGCGTGACGTGGTGACTTAGAATGTCACTTAAAATTTCATCCGAGGAGCGATTTAATCTCTTTAGCGATGCTATGGCACGATTAGCTTTATCCCGCAACTCGGATAACTCGCAT
This sequence comes from Solenopsis invicta, assembly GCF_016802725.1. Lineage (NCBI taxonomy): Eukaryota > Metazoa > Arthropoda > Insecta > Hymenoptera > Formicidae > Solenopsis > Solenopsis invicta. The sequence goes on from NC_052667.1 coordinate 22,303,055, forward strand.
GCCGATTCGCAATTGACGCTCGGCAAATTACATAAAGCGGACGCGTGAATTTCGATTAGACGGCGCTTATTATCGTAACGCGAAGTTAAAGTTTTCCACGCAATATCGAAATTATCTGCAGTGACTGGGATAGTTTTGATAGTATCGAGAGCACGACCTGACAAGCTGGATGCTAGAAAATGCATCCGAGAGAATGCGGTTAGGTCCTTATTGAGAATAATAAGGGATGTGAATCTATCTCGAAAACTTTCCCAGTCCTCTGCTTTCCCGGAAAATGGAGGAATATTAATAGGCGGTAAATGTTGCAACGATACCGGTGCGGGCGCGCAGAAATGATGCGACGAGCTTGCCAATGGTGAGGTGGACACGGGAGGCTCCAGCTCCTCCAGACACTCGTCATGTAGTCCAGCCCCATGAGGTAGAGCTCTTCGTGCTTCCCGTAATCGTCCTGCGTGAAATACGTGGACTTCGATCGTTCGTCGGCAGGAACTGCTTGCAGTAGAGCGGCATGTCTATTCGTGCACTGCGTCCAGGCTTCCTTCAAGGCGGTGATGCGAGATCGTATTTTCGCCGGCGTGTAATTCGGCTTCCCGATCTTCTTGAAATTAGACAGGGCTTTCGCCACTGTCGGCAACGCAATCTGCTGCATTGCGACGAGTTCCTCCATCTTGTGGACGAGAGCACTTCACACCAGAAGGAGATTTTTTTGAATTTATTTTTTGAAGTTCAGCACAGCTTCACTCGATCCGGCTCGAAGGACCAAATGTTTGCTATTGTGTTATACGCGAGTTGAATTACCGGAATTCACTCCGAAGAGAGCGCGAGTGAATCGTATTTGCTCTTTTAAAAATATTCTTTAAAGTATTTTAATAATTTAACGACTTTTTCAATCACGAGATATTTTAATTCATACATTACATAAAAATAGTCAACTTATTCGACAAATAGCATTTTATTTTATAACTCCTGAGACTTTAAAAAACGTAGATTAAAAAAATATATAGACACAAATATAATCACAGAAAAAAATTAGTCAAACCAATAATTCGTGTCATATATAAGAATGTAAAATTCTGTTAGAAAAATTTATAATATTAAACAGACATAATTTAAAAAAATACAAATCTAATAAAGAATCATACATGTCAAGTAACGAATTGCCATTTAAAGGACGTAGAAAAAGCAAAAATGAGATATGCTACATTAATTGCTTCTATAAATTATTCCCCTTTCTAATGCAAAACACACATTCTAAGATTTTTTCAAAATTTATCAGATGATTCAAATGTGTTGAAAGAAATGACAATGGGTCGTACAAAGTGTAAAAATATTATAACAAATGCAATTAACCCGGTGATGAGAGAACGTATTATGAACAACATTTAGAATGACAGATTTTTTCATACAAATAGATAACGTTTAGATAAACGTCTGACATTACAAATAATAAATGTATAACTTTTCTCGTAAGATATGTAGATTTAAAGATATTAGATATTCGCATGTAATTAATGAAATTATTGATACATACATATATATATTACTTTTTTAAAAGTCCCATTTTTTCTAGCGCTTTTTTTCTTTATAAATAAGTATCGCGCGTTCTGTTTCGTTGAACAGCGCCAGTCGTGCAATTATTAACGATAAGTGCAAATCTTAGTGAATTGATAGTTTCATTAATATTCTCCTCGAGTGGAGAAATATTGATTATCATTATAATTTTAGACTTGCCTCCCAGAGAAGGCATTAATAAATGTGTTAGTTTAGAATTCCTATAAGGAATGTGTTCTTGACGTTTTTTAAGTGCTAATATCACGTTACTAAGATTTGCTAAAGACTTATTTATACATTTGGTTTCCAAGGTTGCGCATTCTTCGATGGATAGCCTTACGGAACCGGCAAGATCAATTAGATTGATAAGTCCTACGGATACTTCATTTCTGTAAATCCTTCTTATTCTTAATGTCATCACTAAGTGTGACCTAGATAATCTACAATAAAAATATGAATTATTATACATTATTATTTGTATACACGGTTGCCGCACTGTGTATTCTAAATTAAATTATAAGTTCAATTATCGCAATAAAAATTATATTATTTTTCAGTAACTATACTATTTAAATTTAATTGAAAAAGTAAAAAAAGTAAAAAAAAACTTCACTTTTTGTAACACCTTATTACAATTTCAACTAAATATAATGTGCAAAATAAACTTACCGTTCATTTGACCGTGTAGCCGTAGTGGCTCGGTTCCGCTGGGCTTTTTGAAAAAATGTATACCATTCTTTTGGATCTTTTATTTTTTCAATTGTCAAATTAGTAATATATATATTGTTACTTGTACTGTTAACCATTTTTATATTGTGGACTTTTTGTTCCGTGTCCAGTAGATCAATAATAATTTCATTATACACTTCTAGGAAGCTCACTTCAATATGACATTCATGATCATTAAGTAACTTGATCTCTTCAAATATCTGACGTATCTGAAATCACATACAAATTTTTTTAAACAAAATTACATTGTTTTTTACATAAGTCCTCTAATAATTCTACATATAAAAGTATTAAAATAATGTTATCAAAAAATCAATACGCAATATTTTATATACTTTATTCATGTATATTTCGACAAATAAAATATTTCGTTAACAATTAACAATTGATTTATCAATAACTCTAATACTTTTATGTGCAAAATAATTAGTTGACTCATATTTTGTAAAAAAAAAATATATGTAATTTTATCTTGAAATCTTTTGAAATATTTTACCACTGATACTTTTTGTTCACACTGTATAAATAATAAATATATAAGAATATACCGTTCTAGGTATTACGCCTTCGGTCTCACAATCACTATCTCCTTCCATAGTGTATGTTTTTCCAGTTGTATCCTTGAAGTGCCGATTGTACAAAAAGGGATAGTTCTTCAAAAATATCCGCTTGTGATGTGTTGGATGTAAACACTTTATCAAACGTAAATTTTTGTTTTTTCTCTAGCGAATTACTGCAGCTAATATTCAATTTATTCGGTTTACTAATTAATTCAATTGTACAGTCATCTATGAAATTTATGGTACACAGGCTGTAACAAAAGATAGTTTTATTGAAATATACAAATCAAATCAATATCAAACAAAAAATATTTTTATTTATAACGATTGCTGGCAAAAGAAGAGCAATAAAATGATATAAAGATACCATAAAACAAATTAAAAACAAATTAAAACAAAAAAAAAAAATTATTACTAATTTCCAAATTTGATTTTAAAACTAAAACTTCACTGAAGCAATCGGTGCTATATGAAAGAGTATTTTTATATTTTTATTTTGCACAATTTGAAGAATAAACTGTTTATTGACTAGGAAATAATACTAAAATTTTCTAACTTACGCTTTTTTTTCTTCTTTTGGAGTTTGTGGGCGAATCCGAACAAAAATTCGGAAATTGCCCGTCAATTCCTGTATTTTATTATTCAATGTTCGAATTTTTCCATTTTTCTCATAAATGACTTTTTTTAAATTTGTTATTTCTTCTTGTGAATTCGTTAGTTCTTTTCTAAAATTCACTACTTCTTCTTTTGAATTCATTAGTTCTTTTTCTAAATTCGTTACTTTTTTTTTCAATTCAATATACTCGTATAGCTGCTTAAATTCGCTAGAATCTTCGGCTAATTTTATTGGACATACAACAGTTTGCGTCGACCGAGACTGCATCTGTTAAACACAATAAGTAAAAAAAATTTATAAATGTTACATAAATAAAAAAAAACAATTTAAAATATAAAAAAAACAATAAATTTATTTTCAGTACAAATAAAATTATGTTCAGTAGAAAGCTTTAATGTATTAAAAAACCTATAAGAAAGTATTAAATGTAAATAAATTAAAAAATAATAATAAAGATCTAGATTAAAATAACTACATATATTCTATAGTAACTAACCGTAACTACGGCATTATTTTGGCATTCCAAAGTGCATTTGCACTTTTGAGTGCAAAAAACGGATTTTTTATAGCAAGAACATCGATTGTTATTGCAGGTGCTTATGTCGCACCTGCAATAATCCCTCAAAGGGGAGAGTTTCTTTGCATCGTTTTTATGTATGTTGAGCAGTCTTCTGAAACATAAAAACGTTCGTATAATAGTAAATAAATATTAAATTAATGTTAATTTAATATTGTATACTATTTTCACTTACCCACTATTTGACTCGGCCATGTTTCACAGATTATTTCTGGATTATTAGAATATTTGATCGGAAAGTTATTCAGGAAGACCAATTGGCTTCTTTTCCGGCTTTTTAAAGTTACTTTCGCACTTGTCTTAATTTAAGTGTAGCTTCTCAATTGGTTAACTCGTATACGCAATCAAAAATAGCCGAAATAAAGATCGAGGCATTAATGGAGAGGTTGCCAGCACCAAACACGGAAGAAGTGAAGACGCTGGAAGCAGACTTGGCACGCGAGAGATCGTCGGTCGAGAACGCTTACTTCGAGTACATAGCAAAAGCAAGGCAGATGCTAGAACCAGAACGTGCGGTAAATAACATAATAGTACAAGCGCCAGAACAACAGGTAAACAATCTCAATGTAAAATTACCTACACTGCAACTTCCGAAATTCAGTGGTAGTTATGACCAATGTCTCATGTTCAAATATAAAATTATTAATCTCGCAGCCTCTCCTTGTAAGTGCATTTCTATTATTAAAAATGTAATAGCAAAACGTGAAACCAAAAAACCGTAAAATATTTTTAAAAAAATTATAGCTTCTCAATTTTAGTAGATGAAAGTACAGATATTGGTAATACAAAGTTCGTGTGTATTTTTGTACAATTTTGGTCGCAGAGAAAATTGTTAAAATTCAATTGTTAGAATTACCTTCATTAGACGCTACAAACTGTTCAGCGAGTTAACTTTTTGAAAAATTTAAGAAAATTTTAAATAGTAAACATATCTCTATAACAAATGTTGGAATAGCAAGCGATAATGCATCAGTGATAATGAAATGCAATAATTTGTTTTTCACATTTGCAGTTAGAGGTCTGTAATTTTATTAAATTGTATTTGCCATTTTTTTCGCGATAATAGTCAATAAAACATGCAAAAAATTACCGGATTTTTGTGAACATTTAATGAGACAAATTGCAGCTTATATATCGAGTAGTGCAAAAAGGTATGCATTTTTAACAAAATTTCAAAAACTTTTTTAAGTAAACAACAAAAAATTCTAAAATTATGTAAAGCATGATGACTTGTTTTACAAAAATACGTGATTAGAATTCTTGATCAAAGTGAAGTTTTAAAAAAATTATTTTATTTTAGCCACAATTAAAGATAAATCAAAATCTGTGAAAGTAATTTTAACATAATTAAATAACAATGTTATTGAATCGTATTTGCTCTTTTAAAAATATTCTTTAAAGTATTTTAATAATTTAACGACTTTTTCAATCACGAGATATTTTAATTCATACATTACATAAAAATAGTCAACTTATTCGACAAATAGCATTTTATTTTATAACTCCTGAGACTTTAAAAAACGTAGATTAAAAAAATATATAGACACAAATATAATCACAGAAAAAAATTAGTCAAATCAATAATTCGTGTCATATATAAGAATGTAAAATTCTGTTAGAAAAATTTATAATATTAAACAGACATAATTTAAAAAAATACAAATCTAATAAAGAATCATACATGTCAAGTAACGAATTGCCATTTAAAGGACGTAGAAAAAGCAAAAATGAGATATGTTACATTAATTGCTTCTATAAATTATTCCCCTTTCTAATGCAAAACACACATTCTAAAATTTTTTCAAAATTTATCAGATGATTCAAATGTGTTGAAAGAAATGACAATGGGTCGTACAAAGTGTAAAAATATTATAACAAATGCAATTAACCCGGTGATGAGAGAACGTATTATGAACAACATTTAGAATGACAGATTTTTTCATACAAATAGATAACGTTTAGATAAACGTCTGACATTACAAATAATAAATGTATAACTTTTCTCGTAAGATATGTAGATTTAAAGATATTAGATATTCGCATGTAATTAATGAAATTATTGATACATACATATATATATTACTTTTTTAAAAGTCCCATTTTTTCTAGCGCTTTTTTTCTTTATAAATAAGTATCGCGCGTTCTGTTTCGTTGAACAGCGCCAGTCGTGCAATTATTAACGATAAGTGCAAATCTTAGTGAATTGATAGTTTCATTAATATTCTCCTCGAGTGGAGAAATATTGATTATCATTATAATTTTAGACTTGCCTCCCAGAGAAGGCATTAATAAATGTGTTAGTTTAGAATTCCTATAAGGAATGTGTTCTTGATATTTTTTAAGTGCTAATATCACGTTACTAAGATTTGCTAAAGACTTATTTATACATTTGGTTTCCAAGGTTGCGCATTCTTCGATGGATAGCCTTACGGAACCGGCAAGATCAATTAGATTGATAAGTCCTACGGATACTTCATTTCTGTAAATCCTTCTTATTCTTAATGTCATCACTAAGTGTGACCTAGATAATCTACAATAAAAATATGAATTATTATACATTATTATTTGTATACACGGTTGCCGCACTGTGTATTCTAAATTAAATTATAAGTTCAATTATCGCAATAAAAATTATATTATTTTTCAGTAACTATACTATTTAAATTTAATTGAAAAAGTAAAAAAAGTAAAAAAAAAACTTCACTTTTTGTAACACCTTATTACAATTTCAACTAAATATAATGTGCAAAATAAACTTACCGTTCATTTGACCGTGTAGCCGTAGTGGCTCGGTTCCGCTGGGCTTTTTGAAAAAATGTATACCATTCTTTTGGATCTTTTATTTTTTCAATTGTCAAATTAGTAATATATATATTGTTACTTGTACTGTTAACCATTTTTATATTGTGGACTTTTTGTTCCGTGTCCAGTAGATCAATAATAATTTCATTATACACTTCTAGGAAGCTCACTTCAATATGACATTCATGATCATTAAGTAACTTGATCTCTTCAAATATCTGACGTATCTGAAATCACATACAAATTTTTTTAAACAAAATTACATTGTTTTTTACATAAGTCCTCTAATAATTCTACATATAAAAGTATTAAAATAATGTTATCAAAAAATCAATACGCAATATTTTATATACTTTATTCATGTATATTTCGACAAATAAAATATTTCGTTAACAATTAACAATTGATTTATCAATAACTCTAATACTTTTATGTGCAAAATAATTAGTTGACTCATATTAGTTGCTCAAGAAAAAAAAATATATGTAATTTTATCTTGAAATCTTTTGAAATATTTTACCACTGATACTTTTTGTTCACACTGTATAAATAATAAATATATAAGAATATACCGTTCTAGGTATTACGCCTTCGGTCTCACAATCACTATCTCCTTCCATAGTGTATGTTTTTCCAGTTGTATCCTTGAAGTGCCGATTGTACAAAAAGGGATAGTTCTTCAAAAATATCCGCTTGTGATGTGTTGGATGTAAACACTTTATCAAACGTAAATTTTTGTTTTTTCTCTAGCGAATTACTGCAGCTAATATTCAATTTATTCGGTTTACTAATTAATTCAATTGTACAGTCATCTATGAAATTTATGGTACACAGGCTGTAACAAAAGATAGTTTTATTGAAATATACAAATCAAATCAATATCAAACAAAAAATATTTTTATTTATAACGATTGCTGGCAAAAGAAGAGCAATAAAATGATATAAAGATACCATAAAACAAATTAAAAACAAATTAAAACAAAAAAAAAAAATTATTACTAATTTCCAAATTTGATTTTAAAACTAAAACTTCACTGAAGCAATCGGTGCTATATGAAAGAGTATTTTTATATTTTTATTTTGCACAATTTGAAGAATAAACTGTTTATTGACTAGGAAATAATACTAAAATTTTCTAACTTACGCTTTTTTTTCTTCTTTTGGAGTTTGTGGGCGAATCCGAACAAAAATTCGGAAATTGCCCGTCAATTCCTGTATTTTATTATTCAATGTTCGAATTTTTCCATTTTTCTCATAAATGACTTTTTTTAAATTTGTTATTTCTTCTTGTGAATTCGTTAGTTCTTTTCTAAAATTCACTACTTCTTCTTTTGAATTCATTAGTTCTTTTTCTAAATTCGTTACTTTTTTTTTCAATTCAATATACTCGTATAGCTGCTTAAATTCGCTAGAATCTTCGGCTAATTTTATTGGACATACAACAGTTTGCGTCGACCGAGACTGCATCTGTTAAACACAATAAGTAAAAAAAATTTATAAATGTTACATAAATAAAAAAAAACAATTTAAAATATAAAAAAAACAATAAATTTATTTTCAGTACAAATAAAATTATGTTCAGTAGAAAGCTTTAATGTATTAAAAAACCTATAAGAAAGTATTAAATGTAAATAAATTAAAAAATAATAATAAAGATCTAGATTAAAATAACTACATATATTCTATAGTAACTAACCGTAACTACGGCATTATTTTGGCATTCCAAAGTGCATTTGCACTTTTGAGTGCAAAAAACGGATTTTTTATAGCAAGAACATCGATTGTTATTGCAGGTGCTTATGTCGCACCTGCAATAATCCCTCAAAGGGGAGAGTTTCTTTGCATCGTTTTTATGTATGTTGAGCAGTCTTCTGAAACATAAAAACGTTCGTATAATAGTAAATAAATATTAAATTAATGTTAATTTAATATTGTATACTATTTTCACTTACCCACTATTTGACTCGGCCATGTTTCACAGATTATTTCTGGATTATTAGAATATTTGATCGGAAAGTTATTCAGGAAGACCAATTGGCTTCTTTTCCGGCTTTTTAAAGTTACTTTCGCACTTGTCTTAATTTAAGTGTAGCTTCTCAATTGGTTAACTCGTATACGCAATCAAAAATAGCCGAAATAAAGATCGAGGCATTAATGGAGAGGTTGCCAGCACCAAACACGGAAGAAGTGAAGACGCTGGAAGCAGACTTGGCACGCGAGAGATCGTCGGTCGAGAACGCTTACTTCGAGTACATAGCAAAAGCAAGGCAGATGCTAGAACCAGAACGTGCGGTAAATAACATAATAGTACAAGCGCCAGAACAACAGGTAAACAATCTCAATGTAAAATTACCTACACTGCAACTTCCGAAATTCAGTGGTAGTTATGACCAATGTCTCATGTTCAAATATAAAATTATTAATCTCGCAGCCTCTCCTTGTAAGTGCATTTCTATTATTAAAAATGTAATAGCAAAACGTGAAACCAAAAAACCGTAAAATATTTTTAAAAAAATTATAGCTTCTCAATTTTAGTAGATGAAAGTACAGATATTGGTAATACAAAGTTCGTGTGTATTTTTGTACAATTTTGGTCGCAGAGAAAATTGTTAAAATTCAATTGTTAGAATTACCTTCATTAGACGCTACAAACTGTTCAGCGAGTTAACTTTTTGAAAAATTTAAGAAAATTTTAAATAGTAAACATATCTCTATAACAAATGTTGGAATAGCAAGCGATAATGCATCAGTGATAATGAAATGCAATAATTTGTTTTTCACATTTGCAGTTAGAGGTCTGTAATTTTATTAAATTGTATTTGCCATTTTTTTCGCGATAATAGTCAATAAAACATGCAAAAAATTACCGGATTTTTGTGAACATTTAATGAGACAAATTGCAGCTTATATATCGAGTAGTGCAAAAAGGTATGCATTTTTAACAAAATTTCAAAAACTTTTTTAAGTAAACAACAAAAAATTCTAAAATTATGTAAAGCATGATGACTTGTTTTACAAAAATACGTGATTAGAATTCTTGATCAAAGTGAAGTTTTAAAAAAATTATTTTATTTTAGCCACAATTAAAGATAAATCAAAATCTGTGAAAGTAATTTTAACATAATTAAATAACAATGTTATTGAATCGTATTTGCTCTTTTAAAAATATTCTTTAAAGTATTTTAATAATTTAACGACTTTTTCAATCACGAGATATTTTAATTCATACATTACATAAAAATAGTCAACTTATTCGACAAATAGCATTTTATTTTATAACTCCTGAGACTTTAAAAAACGTAGATTAAAAAAATATATAGACACAAATATAATCACAGAAAAAAATTAGTCAAATCAATAATTCGTGTCATATATAAGAATGTAAAATTCTGTTAGAAAAATTTATAATATTAAACAGACATAATTTAAAAAAATACAAATCTAATAAAGAATCATACATGTCAAGTAACGAATTGCCATTTAAAGGACGTAGAAAAAGCAAAAATGAGATATGTTACATTAATTGCTTCTATAAATTATTCCCCTTTCTAATGCAAAACACACATTCTAAAATTTTTTCAAAATTTATCAGATGATTCAAATGTGTTGAAAGAAATGACAATGGGTCGTACAAAGTGTAAAAATATTATAACAAATGCAATTAACCCGGTGATGAGAGAACGTATTATGAACAACATTTAGAATGACAGATTTTTTCATACAAATAGATAACGTTTAGATAAACGTCTGACATTACAAATAATAAATGTATAACTTTTCTCGTAAGATATGTAGATTTAAAGATATTAGATATTCGCATGTAATTAATGAAATTATTGATACATACATATATATATTACTTTTTTAAAAGTCCCATTTTTTCTAGCGCTTTTTTTCTTTATAAATAAGTATCGCGCGTTCTGTTTCGTTGAACAGCGCCAGTCGTGCAATTATTAACGATAAGTGCAAATCTTAGTGAATTGATAGTTTCATTAATATTCTCCTCGAGTGGAGAAATATTGATTATCATTATAATTTTAGACTTGCCTCCCAGAGAAGGCATTAATAAATGTGTTAGTTTAGAATTCCTATAAGGAATGTGTTCTTGATATTTTTTAAGTGCTAATATCACGTTACTAAGATTTGCTAAAGACTTATTTATACATTTGGTTTCCAAGGTTGCGCATTCTTCGATGGATAGCCTTACGGAACCGGCAAGATCAATTAGATTGATAAGTCCTACGGATACTTCATTTCTGTAAATCCTTCTTATTCTTAATGTCATCACTAAGTGTGACCTAGATAATCTACAATAAAAATATGAATTATTATACATTATTATTTGTATACACGGTTGCCGCACTGTGTATTCTAAATTAAATTATAAGTTCAATTATCGCAATAAAAATTATATTATTTTTCAGTAACTATACTATTTAAATTTAATTGAAAAAGTAAAAAAAGTAAAAAAAAAACTTCACTTTTTGTAACACCTTATTACAATTTCAACTAAATATAATGTGCAAAATAAACTTACCGTTCATTTGACCGTGTAGCCGTAGTGGCTCGGTTCCGCTGGGCTTTTTGAAAAAATGTATACCATTCTTTTGGATCTTTTATTTTTTCAATTGTCAAATTAGTAATATATATATTGTTACTTGTACTGTTAACCATTTTTATATTGTGGACTTTTTGTTCCGTGTCCAGTAGATCAATAATAATTTCATTATACACTTCTAGGAAGCTCACTTCAATATGACATTCATGATCATTAAGTAACTTGATCTCTTCAAATATCTGACGTATCTGAAATCACATACAAATTTTTTTAAACAAAATTACATTGTTTTTTACATAAGTCCTCTAATAATTCTACATATAAAAGTATTAAAATAATGTTATCAAAAAATCAATACGCAATATTTTATATACTTTATTCATGTATATTTCGACAAATAAAATATTTCGTTAACAATTAACAATTGATTTATCAATAACTCTAATACTTTTATGTGCAAAATAATTAGTTGACTCATAATTAGTTGACTCATATTTTGTAAAAAAAAATATATGTAATTTTATCTTGAAATCTTTTGAAATATTTTACCACTGATACTTTTTGTTCACACTGTATAAATAATAAATATATAAGAATATACCGTTCTAGGTATTACGCCTTCGGTCTCACAATCACTATCTCCTTCCATAGTGTATGTTTTTCCAGTTGTATCCTTGAAGTGCCGATTGTACAAAAAGGGATAGTTCTTCAAAAATATCCGCTTGTGATGTGTTGGATGTAAACACTTTATCAAACGTAAATTTTTGTTTTTTCTCTAGCGAATTACTGCAGCTAATATTCAATTTATTCGGTTTACTAATTAATTCAATTGTACAGTCATCTATGAAATTTATGGTACACAGGCTGTAACAAAAGATAGTTTTATTGAAATATACAAATCAAATCAATATCAAACAAAAAATATTTTTATTTATAACGATTGCTGGCAAAAGAAGAGCAATAAAATGATATAAAGATACCATAAAACAAATTAAAAACAAATTAAAACAAAAAAAAAAAATTATTACTAATTTCCAAATTTGATTTTAAAACTAAAACTTCACTGAAGCAATCGGTGCTATATGAAAGAGTATTTTTATATTTTTATTTTGCACAATTTGAAGAATAAACTGTTTATTGACTAGGAAATAATACTAAAATTTTCTAACTTACGCTTTTTTTTCTTCTTTTGGAGTTTGTGGGCGAATCCGAACAAAAATTCGGAAATTGCCCGTCAATTCCTGTATTTTATTATTCAATGTTCGAATTTTTCCATTTTTCTCATAAATGACTTTTTTTAAATTTGTTATTTCTTCTTGTGAATTCGTTAGTTCTTTTCTAAAATTCACTACTTCTTCTTTTGAATTCATTAGTTCTTTTTCTAAATTCGTTACTTTTTTTTTCAATTCAATATACTCGTATAGCTGCTTAAATTCGCTAGAATCTTCGGCTAATTTTATTGGACATACAACAGTTTGCGTCGACCGAGACTGCATCTGTTAAACACAATAAGTAAAAAAAATTTATAAATGTTACATAAATAAAAAAAAACAATTTAAAATATAAAAAAAACAATAAATTTATTTTCAGTACAAATAAAATTATGTTCAGTAGAAAGCTTTAATGTATTAAAAAACCTATAAGAAAGTATTAAATGTAAATAAATTAAAAAATAATAATAAAGATCTAGATTAAAATAACTACATATATTCTATAGTAACTAACCGTAACTACGGCATTATTTTGGCATTCCAAAGTGCATTTGCACTTTTGAGTGCAAAAAACGGATTTTTTATAGCAAGAACATCGATTGTTATTGCAGGTGCTTATGTCGCACCTGCAATAATCCCTCAAAGGGGAGAGTTTCTTTGCATCGTTTTTATGTATGTTGAGCAGTCTTCTGAAACATAAAAACGTTCGTATAATAGTAAATAAATATTAAATTAATGTTAATTTAATATTGTATACTATTTTCACTTACCCACTATTTGACTCGGCCATGTTTCACAGATTATTTCTGGATTATTAGAATATTTGATCGGAAAGTTATTCAGGAAGACCAATTGGCTTCTTTTCCGGCTTTTTAAAGTTACTTTCGCACTTGTCTTAATTTAAGTGTAGCTTCTCAATTGGTTAACTCGTATACGCAATCAAAAATAGCCGAAATAAAGATCGAGGCATTAATGGAGAGGTTGCCAGCACCAAACACGGAAGAAGTGAAGACGCTGGAAGCAGACTTGGCACGCGAGAGATCGTCGGTCGAGAACGCTTACTTCGAGTACATAGCAAAAGCAAGGCAGATGCTAGAACCAGAACGTGCGGTAAATAACATAATAGTACAAGCGCCAGAACAACAGGTAAACAATCTCAATGTAAAATTACCTACACTGCAACTTCCGAAATTCAGTGGTAGTTATGACCAATGTCTCATGTTCAAATATAAAATTATTAATCTCGCAGCCTCTCCTTGTAAGTGCATTTCTATTATTAAAAATGTAATAGCAAAACGTGAAACCAAAAAACCGTAAAATATTTTTAAAAAAATTATAGCTTCTCAATTTTAGTAGATGAAAGTACAGATATTGGTAATACAAAGTTCGTGTGTATTTTTGTACAATTTTGGTCGCAGAGAAAATTGTTAAAATTCAATTGTTAGAATTACCTTCATTAGACGCTACAAACTGTTCAGCGAGTTAACTTTTTGAAAAATTTAAGAAAATTTTAAATAGTAAACATATCTCTATAACAAATGTTGGAATAGCAAGCGATAATGCATCAGTGATAATGAAATGCAATAATTTGTTTTTCACATTTGCAGTTAGAGGTCTGTAATTTTATTAAATTGTATTTGCCATTTTTTTCGCGATAATAGTCAATAAAACATGCAAAAAATTACCGGATTTTTGTGAACATTTAATGAGACAAATTGCAGCTTATATATCGAGTAGTGCAAAAAGGTATGCATTTTTAACAAAATTTCAAAAACTTTTTTAAGTAAACAACAAAAAATTCTAAAATTATGTAAAGCATGATGACTTGTTTTACAAAAATACGTGATTAGAATTCTTGATCAAAGTGAAGTTTTAAAAAAATTATTTTATTTTAGCCACAATTAAAGATAAATCAAAATCTGTGAAAGTAATTTTAACATAATTAAATAACAATGTTATTGAATCGTATTTGCTCTTTTAAAAATATTCTTTAAAGTATTTTAATAATTTAACGACTTTTTCAATCACGAGATATTTTAATTCATACATTACATAAAAATAGTCAACTTATTCGACAAATAGCATTTTATTTTATAACTCCTGAGACTTTAAAAAACGTAGATTAAAAAAATATATAGACACAAATATAATCACAGAAAAAAATTAGTCAAATCAATAATTCGTGTCATATATAAGAATGTAAAATTCTGTTAGAAAAATTTATAATATTAAACAGACATAATTTAAAAAAATACAAATCTAATAAAGAATCATACATGTCAAGTAACGAATTGCCATTTAAAGGACGTAGAAAAAGCAAAAATGAGATATGTTACATTAATTGCTTCTATAAATTATTCCCCTTTCTAATGCAAAACACACATTCTAAAATTTTTTCAAAATTTATCAGATGATTCAAATGTGTTGAAAGAAATGACAATGGGTCGTACAAAGTGTAAAAATATTATAACAAATGCAATTAACCCGGTGATGAGAGAACGTATTATGAACAACATTTAGAATGACAGATTTTTTCATACAAATAGATAACGTTTAGATAAACGTCTGACATTACAAATAATAAATGTATAACTTTTCTCGTAAGATATGTAGATTTAAAGATATTAGATATTCGCATGTAATTAATGAAATTATTGATACATACATATATATATTACTTTTTTAAAAGTCCCATTTTTTCTAGCGCTTTTTTTCTTTATAAATAAGTATCGCGCGTTCTGTTTCGTTGAACAGCGCCAGTCGTGCAATTATTAACGATAAGTGCAAATCTTAGTGAATTGATAGTTTCATTAATATTCTCCTCGAGTGGAGAAATATTGATTATCATTATAATTTTAGACTTGCCTCCCAGAGAAGGCATTAATAAATGTGTTAGTTTAGAATTCCTATAAGGAATGTGTTCTTGATATTTTTTAAGTGCTAATATCACGTTACTAAGATTTGCTAAAGACTTATTTATACATTTGGTTTCCAAGGTTGCGCATTCTTCGATGGATAGCCTTACGGAACCGGCAAGATCAATTAGATTGATAAGTCCTACGGATACTTCATTTCTGTAAATCCTTCTTATTCTTAATGTCATCACTAAGTGTGACCTAGATAATCTACAATAAAAATATGAATTATTATACATTATTATTTGTATACACGGTTGCCGCACTGTGTATTCTAAATTAAATTATAAGTTCAATTATCGCAATAAAAATTATATTATTTTTCAGTAACTATACTATTTAAATTTAATTGAAAAAGTAAAAAAAGTAAAAAAAAACTTCACTTTTTGTAACACCTTATTACAATTTCAACTAAATATAATGTGCAAAATAAACTTACCGTTCATTTGACCGTGTAGCCGTAGTGGCTCGGTTCCGCTGGGCTTTTTGAAAAAATGTATACCATTCTTTTGGATCTTTTATTTTTTCAATTGTCAAATTAGTAATATATATATTGTTACTTGTACTGTTAACCATTTTTATATTGTGGACTTTTTGTTCCGTGTCCAGTAGATCAATAATAATTTCATTATACACTTCTAGGAAGCTCACTTCAATATGACATTCATGATCATTAAGTAACTTGATCTCTTCAAATATCTGACGTATCTGAAATCACATACAAATTTTTTTAAACAAAATTACATTGTTTTTTACATAAGTCCTCTAATAATTCTACATATAAAAGTATTAAAATAATGTTATCAAAAAATCAATACGCAATATTTTATATACTTTATTCATGTATATTTCGACAAATAAAATATTTCGTTAACAATTAACAATTGATTTATCAATAACTCTAATACTTTTATGTGCAAAATAATTAGTTGACTCATATTTTGTAAAAAAAAAATATATGTAATTTTATCTTGAAATCTTTTGAAATATTTTACCACTGATACTTTTTGTTCACACTGTATAAATAATAAATATATAAGAATATACCGTTCTAGGTATTACGCCTTCGGTCTCACAATCACTATCTCCTTCCATAGTGTATGTTTTTCCAGTTGTATCCTTGAAGTGCCGATTGTACAAAAAGGGATAGTTCTTCAAAAATATCCGCTTGTGATGTGTTGGATGTAAACACTTTATCAAACGTAAATTTTTGTTTTTTCTCTAGCGAATTACTGCAGCTAATATTCAATTTATTCGGTTTACTAATTAATTCAATTGTACAGTCATCTATGAAATTTATGGTACACAGGCTGTAACAAAAGATAGTTTTATTGAAATATACAAATCAAATCAATATCAAACAAAAAATATTTTTATTTATAACGATTGCTGGCAAAAGAAGAGCAATAAAATGATATAAAGATACCATAAAACAAATTAAAAACAAATTAAAACAAAAAAAAAAAATTATTACTAATTTCCAAATTTGATTTTAAAACTAAAACTTCACTGAAGCAATCGGTGCTATATGAAAGAGTATTTTTATATTTTTATTTTGCACAATTTGAAGAATAAACTGTTTATTGACTAGGAAATAATACTAAAATTTTCTAACTTACGCTTTTTTTTCTTCTTTTGGAGTTTGTGGGCGAATCCGAACAAAAATTCGGAAATTGCCCGTCAATTCCTGTATTTTATTATTCAATGTTCGAATTTTTCCATTTTTCTCATAAATGACTTTTTTTAAATTTGTTATTTCTTCTTGTGAATTCGTTAGTTCTTTTCTAAAATTCACTACTTCTTCTTTTGAATTCATTAGTTCTTTTTCTAAATTCGTTACTTTTTTTTTCAATTCAATATACTCGTATAGCTGCTTAAATTCGCTAGAATCTTCGGCTAATTTTATTGGACATACAACAGTTTGCGTCGACCGAGACTGCATCTGTTAAACACAATAAGTAAAAAAAATTTATAAATGTTACATAAATAAAAAAAAACAATTTAAAATATAAAAAAAACAATAAATTTATTTTCAGTACAAATAAAATTATGTTCAGTAGAAAGCTTTAATGTATTAAAAAACCTATAAGAAAGTATTAAATGTAAATAAATTAAAAAATAATAATAAAGATCTAGATTAAAATAACTACATATATTCTATAGTAACTAACCGTAACTACGGCATTATTTTGGCATTCCAAAGTGCATTTGCACTTTTGAGTGCAAAAAACGGATTTTTTATAGCAAGAACATCGATTGTTATTGCAGGTGCTTATGTCGCACCTGCAATAATCCCTCAAAGGGGAGAGTTTCTTTGCATCGTTTTTATGTATGTTGAGCAGTCTTCTGAAACATAAAAACGTTCGTATAATAGTAAATAAATATTAAATTAATGTTAATTTAATATTGTATACTATTTTCACTTACCCACTATTTGACTCGGCCATGTTTCACAGATTATTTCTGGATTATTAGAATATTTGATCGGAAAGTTATTCAGGAAGACCAATTGGCTTCTTTTCCGGCTTTTTAAAGTTACTTTCGCACTTGTCTTAATTTAAGTGTAGCTTCTCAATTGGTTAACTCGTATACGCAATCAAAAATAGCCGAAATAAAGATCGAGGCATTAATGGAGAGGTTGCCAGCACCAAACACGGAAGAAGTGAAGACGCTGGAAGCAGACTTGGCACGCGAGAGATCGTCGGTCGAGAACGCTTACTTCGAGTACATAGCAAAAGCAAGGCAGATGCTAGAACCAGAACGTGCGGTAAATAACATAATAGTACAAGCGCCAGAACAACAGGTAAACAATCTCAATGTAAAATTACCTACACTGCAACTTCCGAAATTCAGTGGTAGTTATGACCAATGTCTCATGTTCAAATATAAAATTATTAATCTCGCAGCCTCTCCTTGTAAGTGCATTTCTATTATTAAAAATGTAATAGCAAAACGTGAAACCAAAAAACCGTAAAATATTTTTAAAAAAATTATAGCTTCTCAATTTTAGTAGATGAAAGTACAGATATTGGTAATACAAAGTTCGTGTGTATTTTTGTACAATTTTGGTCGCAGAGAAAATTGTTAAAATTCAATTGTTAGAATTACCTTCATTAGACGCTACAAACTGTTCAGCGAGTTAACTTTTTGAAAAATTTAAGAAAATTTTAAATAGTAAACATATCTCTATAACAAATGTTGGAATAGCAAGCGATAATGCATCAGTGATAATGAAATGCAATAATTTGTTTTTCACATTTGCAGTTAGAGGTCTGTAATTTTATTAAATTGTATTTGCCATTTTTTTCGCGATAATAGTCAATAAAACATGCAAAAAATTACCGGATTTTTGTGAACATTTAATGAGACAAATTGCAGCTTATATATCGAGTAGTGCAAAAAGGTATGCATTTTTAACAAAATTTCAAAAACTTTTTTAAGTAAACAACAAAAAATTCTAAAATTATGTAAAGCATGATGACTTGTTTTACAAAAATACGTGATTAGAATTCTTGATCAAAGTGAAGTTTTAAAAAAATTATTTTATTTTAGCCACAATTAAAGATAAATCAAAATCTGTGAAAGTAATTTTAACATAATTAAATAACAATGTTATTGAATCGTATTTGCTCTTTTAAAAATATTCTTTAAAGTATTTTAATAATTTAACGACTTTTTCAATCACGAGATATTTTAATTCATACATTACATAAAAATAGTCAACTTATTCGACAAATAGCATTTTATTTTATAACTCCTGAGACTTTAAAAAACGTAGATTAAAAAAATATATAGACACAAATATAATCACAGAAAAAAATTAGTCAAATCAATAATTCGTGTCATATATAAGAATGTAAAATTCTGTTAGAAAAATTTATAATATTAAACAGACATAATTTAAAAAAATACAAATCTAATAAAGAATCATACATGTCAAGTAACGAATTGCCATTTAAAGGACGTAGAAAAAGCAAAAATGAGATATGTTACATTAATTGCTTCTATAAATTATTCCCCTTTCTAATGCAAAACACACATTCTAAAATTTTTTCAAAATTTATCAGATGATTCAAATGTGTTGAAAGAAATGACAATGGGTCGTACAAAGTGTAAAAATATTATAACAAATGCAATTAACCCGGTGATGAGAGAACGTATTATGAACAACATTTAGAATGACAGATTTTTTCATACAAATAGATAACGTTTAGATAAACGTCTGACATTACAAATAATAAATGTATAACTTTTCTCGTAAGATATGTAGATTTAAAGATATTAGATATTCGCATGTAATTAATGAAATTATTGATACATACATATATATATTACTTTTTTAAAAGTCCCATTTTTTCTAGCGCTTTTTTTCTTTATAAATAAGTATCGCGCGTTCTGTTTCGTTGAACAGCGCCAGTCGTGCAATTATTAACGATAAGTGCAAATCTTAGTGAATTGATAGTTTCATTAATATTCTCCTCGAGTGGAGAAATATTGATTATCATTATAATTTTAGACTTGCCTCCCAGAGAAGGCATTAATAAATGTGTTAGTTTAGAATTCCTATAAGGAATGTGTTCTTGATATTTTTTAAGTGCTAATATCACGTTACTAAGATTTGCTAAAGACTTATTTATACATTTGGTTTCCAAGGTTGCGCATTCTTCGATGGATAGCCTTACGGAACCGGCAAGATCAATTAGATTGATAAGTCCTACGGATACTTCATTTCTGTAAATCCTTCTTATTCTTAATGTCATCACTAAGTGTGACCTAGATAATCTACAATAAAAATATGAATTATTATACATTATTATTTGTATACACGGTTGCCGCACTGTGTATTCTAAATTAAATTATAAGTTCAATTATCGCAATAAAAATTATATTATTTTTCAGTAACTATACTATTTAAATTTAATTGAAAAAGTAAAAAAAGTAAAAAAAAACTTCACTTTTTGTAACACCTTATTACAATTTCAACTAAATATAATGTGCAAAATAAACTTACCGTTCATTTGACCGTGTAGCCGTAGTGGCTCGGTTCCGCTGGGCTTTTTGAAAAAATGTATACCATTCTTTTGGATCTTTTATTTTTTCAATTGTCAAATTAGTAATATATATATTGTTACTTGTACTGTTAACCATTTTTATATTGTGGACTTTTTGTTCCGTGTCCAGTAGATCAATAATAATTTCATTATACACTTCTAGGAAGCTCACTTCAATATGACATTCATGATCATTAAGTAACTTGATCTCTTCAAATATCTGACGTATATGAAATCACATACAAATTTTTTTAAACAAAATTACATTGTTTTTTACATAAGTCCTCTAATAATTCTACATATAAAAGTATTAAAATAATGTTATCAAAAAATCAATACGCAATATTTTATATACTTTATTCATGTATATTTCGACAAATAAAATATTTCGTTAACAATTAACAATTGATTTATCAATAACTCTAATACTTTTATGTGCAAAATAATTAGTTGACTCATAATTAGTTGACTCATATTTTGTAAAAAAAAATATATGTAATTTTATCTTGAAATCTTTTGAAATATTTTACCACTGATACTTTTTGTTCACACTGTATAAATAATAAATATATAAGAATATACCGTTCTAGGTATTACGCCTTCGGTCTCACAATCACTATCTCCTTCCATAGTGTATGTTTTTCCAGTTGTATCCTTGAAGTGCCGATTGTACAAAAAGGGATAGTTCTTCAAAAATATCCGCTTGTGATGTGTTGGATGTAAACACTTTATCAAACGTAAATTTTTGTTTTTTCTCTAGCGAATTACTGCAGCTAATATTCAATTTATTCGGTTTACTAATTAATTCAATTGTACAGTCATCTATGAAATTTATGGTACACAGGCTGTAACAAAAGATAGTTTTATTGAAATATACAAATCAAATCAATATCAAACAAAAAATATTTTTATTTATAACGATTGCTGGCAAAAGAAGAGCAATAAAATGATATAAAGATACCATAAAACAAATTAAAAACAAATTAAAACAAAAAAAAAAAATTATTACTAATTTCCAAATTTGATTTTAAAACTAAAACTTCACTGAAGCAATCGGTGCTATATGAAAGAGTATTTTTATATTTTTATTTTGCACAATTTGAAGAATAAACTGTTTATTGACTAGGAAATAATACTAAAATTTTCTAACTTACGCTTTTTTTTCTTCTTTTGGAGTTTGTGGGCGAATCCGAACAAAAATTCGGAAATTGCCCGTCAATTCCTGTATTTTATTATTCAATGTTCGAATTTTTCCATTTTTCTCATAAATGACTTTTTTTAAATTTGTTATTTCTTCTTGTGAATTCGTTAGTTCTTTTCTAAAATTCACTACTTCTTCTTTTGAATTCATTAGTTCTTTTTCTAAATTCGTTACTTTTTTTTTCAATTCAATATACTCGTATAGCTGCTTAAATTCGCTAGAATCTTCGGCTAATTTTATTGGACATACAACAGTTTGCGTCGACCGAGACTGCATCTGTTAAACACAATAAGTAAAAAAAATTTATAAATGTTACATAAATAAAAAAAAACAATTTAAAATATAAAAAAAACAATAAATTTATTTTCAGTACAAATAAAATTATGTTCAGTAGAAAGCTTTAATGTATTAAAAAACCTATAAGAAAGTATTAAATGTAAATAAATTAAAAAATAATAATAAAGATCTAGATTAAAATAACTACATATATTCTATAGTAACTAACCGTAACTACGGCATTATTTTGGCATTCCAAAGTGCATTTGCACTTTTGAGTGCAAAAAACGGATTTTTTATAGCAAGAACATCGATTGTTATTGCAGGTGCTTATGTCGCACCTGCAATAATCCCTCAAAGGGGAGAGTTTCTTTGCATCGTTTTTATGTATGTTGAGCAGTCTTCTGAAACATAAAAACGTTCGTATAATAGTAAATAAATATTAAATTAATGTTAATTTAATATTGTATACTATTTTCACTTACCCACTATTTGACTCGGCCATGTTTCACAGATTATTTCTGGATTATTAGAATATTTGATCGGAAAGTTATTCAGGAAGACCAATTGGCTTCTTTTCCGGCTTTTTAAAGTTACTTTCGCACTTGTCTTAATTTAAGTGTAGCTTCTCAATTGGTTAACTCGTATACGCAATCAAAAATAGCCGAAATAAAGATCGAGGCATTAATGGAGAGGTTGCCAGCACCAAACACGGAAGAAGTGAAGACGCTGGAAGCAGACTTGGCACGCGAGAGATCGTCGGTCGAGAACGCTTACTTCGAGTACATAGCAAAAGCAAGGCAGATGCTAGAACCAGAACGTGCGGTAAATAACATAATAGTACAAGCGCCAGAACAACAGGTAAACAATCTCAATGTAAAATTACCTACACTGCAACTTCCGAAATTCAGTGTTAGTTATGACCAATGTCTCATGTTCAAAGATACATTCACTTCAGTTATAGACTCTATCGCTAGATTGTTAAACATACAAAAATTCCAATATTTACGTAGTTCATTATCGAGAGAAGCATTGCAGGAACCACACACTGTAAACAACAGACAAGAATTATGAAACAGGCGTTTGATTAAACAAAGATATGAAAATAAAAAGCTTATTATTAATACACATATAAAAAAAGTTTTTGAATTGCAAGCGGTATCAAAAGGTAGTCATGTAGCATTACGTAACTTCATAGATTCCGTTCGTACTCATTACAGAGCACTAGAAATGTTGCGACAGCCAGTCACACAATGGGACACTCTTCTCATTTACTTATTAAGCGATAAGTTAGATTATAACACTAGAAAAGATTGGGAGTTAGAGGTAGCAAAAACGGACTCAGAAAACATGCCCTCGCTAAAGTCATTACTAGAATTTTTAACGAATAGAGCTCACACTTTAGAATTAATAGAAGGCACGAAAAATAAGTTAGAGATCACGTCGAAAAAACCGGTTAAGAGAGTAAACGTAGCAGCCGTAACATCGTTAGGTTGCGCTTACTGTGAGGGATCACACCATATATTTAAATGCGAAAAATTTATTAGATTGTCAATTTCAGAAAAAAAGAGAAGAGGTTCAAAAAAGACAGCTATGCTTTTACTGTCTACGTAAGGGTCACTATATACAAGCGTGTACGGCATCGACTTGTAAGTTATGTTCTAAAAAGCATAACACTATGCTGCATATGGACAGAGAGGATCATCCAGACAACAAATCTACGAAAAGCCAACTAGCAACATCAGACAATAGAAACGGAGCAAGATCAGCAAAAACGTCGGAATCAAAACAGGCTAAACATAACACAGCATCATCGGACAACGAAACAGCAGTTATAGTAACTACAACTCGGACCACAGAACCTTTGTAGCCACAGCAAAAGTATACATAGAAGATGGAGATGGCAATTTGCAAGTATGCCGAGCCATGCTCGACCCAGGGGCGCAGACCGACATTATCACAAAAGAGTAAGCGAAAAGACTCAATTTGAGAACCGACAAAGCGGAGGTGCCAATCAGTGGCATCAGCCAGACGCGAACAACAGCCAAGGAAGAAGTCATAGCCAAAATCAAATCTATGCACAACGATTTCGTATTAGAGTTAAAATGTCTAGTCATGCCAACTATAACGGAAAGACTACCGCAAATCAAGGTAAACACAAATTCATGGAATATCCCGAAGGATATAAAGATGGCAGACCCAGATTTTAACCTACCTGGAACAATAGAACTGCTCATAGGAAGCGCCAAATTCTGGAAACTGTTGGGCACCAGACAACGAGAATTAGAAGATACATTGCCTACATTACAGGAAACGCGGCTTGGATGGATCGTCGGTGGAGAACTAATAGATACAAGAAAAACAAGAAACAGACGAGTGTGTAACATCGCTACTCTAAACGACCAGTTAACAAAATTCTGGAATATTGAAGAGTCGCCATTAGAAAAACAGAAACAGGCTTACTCACCACAGGAACAACAAGCGGAAGACTTCTTCATGCAAACAGTAAAAAGAGACAATAACGGAAGATACGTCGTGCGTCTGCCAAAAGACGATTCAGTAGAGCTCGGGGAATTAGAGAACGTTGCAATTCAAAGATTCATATACATCGAAAGAAAGCTAAAGCAACAACCACAGTTACGAGAAAATTACCATAGTTTCATCCAAGACTACGAGACACTAGGACATCTGTCCTTAGCGAAACAACAGAATAGTACACTCGATAAAGATTATTGCTATCTGCCGCATCAGCCGGTTATTAAGACATCGAGTCTATCTACGAAATTAAGAGTCGTGTTTGACGGCTCGGCAAAGACGTCATCGGGCATGTCGTTAAATCAAAAACTCCTGAGTGGGCCCAATCTGCAAAAGGACTTATGGCAAATTACGATACGCTTCAGAGAGCATCCATTCGTAATCACAGCAGATATTAAAATGATGTTTAGACAAATCTGGGCGGCGGAGGAGGATAGAGATTTACAGAAGATCATCTGGAGATATGACCCTTCAGAATCAGCGCGAGCCTATACGTTAAATACAGTAACGTACGGCACAAATCGTGCACCGTACCTAGCGATGCGTTGCTTAAGGCATCTAGCTACGCAGCCAGAGGCAGCCAAACGAGAGGCAGCAGCCAAAGTGCTGCTCAATGACTTCTATATGGACGACGTATTGACGGGCACCAGCACATTACATCAAGCAGTTGAGTTGCGAAAAGAACTGTCAGATCTATTAGCAGTGGCAGGATTCCAACTAAGAAAATGGAGAACGAACAACCCAAAAATTCTTCAGGATCTTGCGCAGGACAGAAAAGAAGATAGTCTGTTGATATTAGATTCAGAGGAACCTTTAAAGACGTTGGGACTCCTCTGGAATTCAACCGAAGATACACTACAATACTCGGTGACCTTAACAGAAAACAGCATAACTATGTGGCATACTGTCACAAATTGCAAGAATTTATGATCCGCTTGGACTAATAGGGTCAGTGCTCATAAACGCGAAGATGACCATGCAGGAAATCTGGAAGTTGAGCGTAGATTGGGACGATCCAGTACCCAAAACATTCAGACACTCGTGGAATAAATACTACAAGTCACTTACTACGCTCAGGCAAATTAGAATTCCAAGAAATTTTAATCTGCACAGCGAGAAATCACTTGAAATTCACGGCTTTGGAGACGCTTCAGAGAAAGCGTACGGGGCCTGTATCTATTGTGTACATAAAGCAAAGGAAGGGCAACAAAAATCATTTCTCATATGCTCCAAGGCAAAAGTCGCTCCATTAAAAATATTATCGCTGCCAAAACTTAAACTGTGTGCGGCTCTCTTGTTATCTAGACTGGTAGCTGCATTCGTCGGCGCCATAAAGCATCCAATCAAGAATATATACCTGTGGAGCGATTCAACAATCACTATCTCTTGAATCAATACTCCACCGCATAAGTTACATACTTATTATGCAGAGTCGTAGAAATAAAAACTTAGTACCCGGAATCAAATGGTACCATGTACCGTCGTCACAAAACCCGGCGGACCTTTTATCAAGAGGCACAACTGCTGAAGGTTTAATAGGCAACGAGCTGTGGTGGCACGGTCCACCGTGGCTCCCCAATCTGGAACAATGGCCTAAAATGCACATTGAACTACCGTCAACCATAATAGGAATGCGTGAAGAGGTAGTATTGACAGCTTCCACATTGCAGCAAGATCTCCTACAAAGATACTCTTCGATTAACAAATTCAAGGAGGTCATAGCCTATTGCTGGCGATTTAAGAAATCGCCAGGACAGCGCAGAGCCACATCTCTAACAATAGAGGAACTCGACAGAGCGGAACAAGCCATCTGCCGTATGGTACAAGCAGAAAGTTTTCCACACGAAATTCGAGATTTGCAACAGAAAAAAAGAGTGCACGCTAGCAATCAGCTAACCGCTCTTAACCCATTTACTGACGAGTCAGGATTAATCAGGGTAGGTGGGAGGTTGAAGCATGCACACCTTCCATACAAAAACATCAGATCGTTTTACCAGCAAGGCATCACGTTACAGAAATCAGAGAAGAGCATATCAGACTAAAACACTGTGGCCCACAACACTTACTGGCTGCAGAACACGATACTGGCCTCTTTCGGGGAGAAGAGAGTCCAGGAAAGTGGTAAGAAGGTGCATACCATGTTTCAAATATAGGCCTAACATCATAGAACTGAGAATGGCGGATCTTCCGGAGTCCAGGGTGACAGTTACTAGACCATTTGCTATCTGCGGCACAGATTACGCCGGCCCTTTCACCATCAGAGAAAGTAAAAGAAGAGGTAATATACCTACTAGTAAAGCATATGTGGCACTATTCGTCTGTTTTAAAACAAAAGCAGTCCACCTCAAGCTGGTGAGTAGTTTGACCACCGAAGCATTTATGGCGGCATTTAAAAGGTTCTGTGCGAGAAGAGGAACATGTATTCACATGTATTCGGACAATGGCTCTAATTTAGTGGGAGCAGCAAACGAGCTAAAAGAAATTTATGAATTCGTGAAGAAAGAAGAAGGATACATTGCAACGGAATTGGCATCACAAAATGTACAATGGCACTTTATACCACCTAGAGCGCCACATTTTGGCGGTCTCTGGGAAGCCGCGGTAAGAAGCGCAAAGAGACACATACAAATCATCATGAAAAGCCTACTATACACATTTGAGGAGTACTACACACTCTTAGTAGAAATAGAGGGCATTTTAAACAGTAGACTTTTAACCGCCTTGTCATCGGATCCAAATGATGTTCTGCCGCTCACACCAGCACATTTCCTCACAGGCTCAACCCTGCAGATGCCACCTGAGAGAAATTATTTAGATACCAAAGACAGCCATCTATCTAGATGGCAACATATACAAAAATTGCGCCAGCACTTCTGGCAAAGATGGCAAAAGAAATACCTGCAACAACTACAAACACGAACCATCTGGAGAGGGGGTAAAAATGCTGTGAAAATTGGAGACCTAGTACTGGTGATTGAGGAAAATCTACCTCCACTACAATGGAAGTTGGGACGCGTAGAGCAAACACACCCAGGACAAGATGGAATTACCAGAGTGGTAACGATTAGAACACCTACAGGAACTTACAAGCGAGCCGTAAGAAAAATATGCGCACTCCCCCATAAGGAGTGAAGGCTTAAACATTCAAATTTTAATTTAATCTTAATACTCCTTCTCTTTTCATTGACTAGCATGTGTGTACATCTCAGTTTATTAATCACTTACATTATCATTTGCTTACATCTCAGTGTATTATTCATTTAGTTATATCTTATTATTCATTTAGTTAGTTAGCATTAACAGCGTTTAGCACATCGGTAATTTTAATTTAATATTAGCACTGTAAATCCTATCACAGGCACGTAATCATCAAAAACTAAAGCGTTTAATTTTATTGATATAAGGCGTACCATTATACATTGCGTACTCGAAACACACTATCTTATATTCTTATTTTATTTTGAAAGATGTTCTTTCAAGGGGGGCGGAATGTAAAGAATCCTTAACGCTAGCTCTCAAAAGAACGCGCCTTTAGGTCGGTAACAGCGGCGTTTTGGAACGCTTCCGCGGGAAGCTCTCGGCTTTTGTACGTCCACTACAGCGACACACACGTTGTAAGCAGCTCAAGTAATAAACATTATAAAAGCAAAGGTAATTCAATAAAATACCCCACATATACTTCAACAAAAGTACAAAGTAAGAGGAAGATATACAAGAAGCAGAACGTGAGAATAGATGTCTTTCTACTTCCTTTTCTCCTTTAAAAATGAGTCATATGTTTATAAAGAATTTATACTTAATTCTCAGAAATTATACTCTAATAGCGAATTCGATTGAACTGCATTAGTGTCACTAATGTACATAAAAGCCGTACACTAATTTATCTCAAGTATAAAAGTGGCATATCACATATTACATCTTTTGTTGATTTATGTACAACTTTTAATGTGTAATGCGCATTAGTCCATCCGATCGAATTTGCTACAAATTAAAAAATTTTAATCTTAAAAAATTATCTGTTCAGACATACTCAAGAAGCAATATTATTAAGAAATTAAAGAGGACACAAGAGATTAATAATGCTTCTGTTAACCTTATCTACCTATATAACTTTATCTACCTATTTAGCCCTGCCGCCAAGTGTCGTTAATATATTCAATATCTTTTCAGTATTCAAAGATCTACTGAATCATCATCATCCAAAGAAATATATCTATCATTGTTGTCGATATCACTAACAACATTCGATCAAGATACATTAGTTGTCATAAAAAATTAAAATTAAAATATAATGTCATAAAGTTTTAGTCTCAGACACAAACATAAGAACCCATCTACCAACCTTGACTTTAACGACGCAACTGGTACAAATTCACCTTTTGAAATCAGGCATACATAGCATGTTCTTGGGAAAACATTCATAACCTACTATTTATCCTATTATCGGATGTATTCCAGAGTTTACCTTTCAAGCAGGCTGCACAACCTATCAGAAGCTTACAAAGTTAAAACCGTAGCTTCTAACGGTATTGCCAATACATATATTTTTTTTACTTTAAAAAAAAAGGTATTATGGAATTTATATCATTAAATATCTATATGTAGTTCAAGGATGAAGAATATAGCAAGACAAGCATGGTGGTGGTAGCGGAATGCCAAACATATTCAATCGCATTCAGTCCGTGCACTGTTGGTGCAAAGAAGGGAAAAATTAAAATTCAGTACTGTTTAAGAGAGAGTTCGGGTTTTCAAATACGTAAATCAATAAGTAGATTTACTGCTAATTTCAATCGTTTCAACTCTTTAATAAATTTAGAGAGGGAATATTTACAATTTAAACTGGCAGATACCTTTGTGTGGATATGGTGACTCAAACAATCTAATAATCTCAAATACACGTAACATCTAATCCCACTTTAGAGGAAAATATAAACCTAATAAAAAGTGTGCATTCTGCGTTGATATGAAACAGTATCAAATTAGGAGAAATCGTTATTACAGAATTCACCATCTATAGTACCAGTGATGGTGAATTTCAAATCGAAACAAGTATACATGATGATAGTAAGAGTTTTAAAGTATTGCCTATACATATATTTTTTAGAGAAAAAAAATTTAGATGTCGTGTCGCAGTGTTACAAACCATGCAACAAAATAAGGTAATTTTTGTATGCTTTTTTTTACTTTTTATATATGTACTACTAAGTTACACTATTTTAACGTAGCTCATCTTCCCTACGTTAAACTTGGGAAATAAAAAAAATTTAGGTGGGAGATCGAGTGTTCTCGATCGGATTTCCTGAAAACTTTCTCCGTAACAGAAGAAGATTTATATTCTTGCTTACATATGAAACAATGAATCGTTGATTTAGTGGTAACTTTTTTCTGTGCAATAAAGGAATTATTTGCAAGAATTACTTCGCCCGATTAAAATTAATTTTTACATCTAATGTGTAACTAAACACGAGTTTATCTTATCAAGAATTATATAGTGCGATTATAAATAATAAAATTATACGCGAATGTACTGTAGAATTTTTTTTTTAATATTGTATAATTGATTAGCTGTGTAATTAGTGAAAAAGAAGAGAAGAGGTAATTAACGAGCAAAAGTTTTAGATGATTTATAGTTGAGACGCGATAAACGTTAGTAATTTATTGCAGCGCTTTTAACATGATATTTATAGGATGAATTATAAAAATAGAAAAGAGCGAGGTTGGTGTTCTAGATTACACTTGAAAATTCTGGTGTTCCAGATTACGCTCTCGGAAAGAATCCGAGGAATCCGACGTCGCGCGGGTGATAAAAGTAATAATGCGAGCTCAAGCGAAAAATATCAGATTTAGAGAAAATCATATAAAACTTTTGTAAGATTTATTTCAAAGACGGTATCGCACAAAAGACGAAAAATGTGCGGGAACAAAACGTGCGCTACCACGGCGAAAGAAAACGCGATGTATGTTTCACCGCACGTACGACACGTATCTACATTTCTTGTTTTACAACACTGCGTCATAAAGTCAACCATGTAAAGACGCATCGAAAGCTTCTTCATTTCAAACGTCGCAGCGAGCCGGAATGTCGTTCGTCCCACCAACAATTTTATTCCAACGGTATGATGCATCATTTTTATCGCCGGTCTTAGTGGCAGATTTAAGCTTGCGGCACTCGCGAAAAGTTTGAGAAAGTATGTCGCGAAGAAAAATGTTTACGTGTCTGCTTTTATATCACGCTCAACTTCAGTGTATTGATAGATAAAGAATTTTTATTTATCGTATATTAGTTTGCTCGATAATGCCTCGCAATATTGTTACATTTATGGAAGTATATCGAGATAGTGAGATTGACGTTTTAGAATAAAATCCAAGAAACTCGCGGCCAGAGAGGCTTTCCTCGGTTATTATTTGTTACAGCGATCAAAAAGGGAATACTCACGCGAACAGTGGGCACTTTTTGCTTTTCGTTCACGTGCCTTCGTGAGTCCCTACATTTTTCAGCATTTTCACGCCTCGCAGGTGTACATTAAATGCCGTAGGGTTGCTGCTCGACGACGAAATATCCGATGAGCGCAACTGCGTTTCGCTTTGCAACGGCCGACTATCGAACGAGTTTGCTATTGAAAGGCCAACTTTATCCCGTCACCGGACTATAAAGTGCCCTATCTACTGCGAGACTGTACCGCGAGATATAGATCCTTGCCCGAAATTCAAATTTCCGATGTTGCTGGCGCACCGGTACCCGTAATCTCGATTAAAGAGCCAGGGTATCTCAACCTCGATGTATATACGCTTTCATTCGACTCTTTGAAGCGTATTTCATATATCTCACAGGTTCCGCAGAGGAAAATTTCTCGCCGATAAAGATTGATAAAAGCGAAGAATTTTGAAAAAGACACGTCTCCCTGTTTAAAACGTTCAGCGCATAATATTTAGGAATGTTATTACCGCGACATCGACGACACCCCGTATAGCGAGGCTGCAGATTTCCGCTTGCAGTTTAGCGGGGTGAGTATAAGCTGTTTCCTATGACTGCGCGATTAAAGCAATTTCGACATGCTCAAGTTGTGATTCCATTATACGCGTGGCAAAATCATGCGGGTAATTCCAACAATGGTGGGAGTAACTCAATATCGATCATACTTCGCGATAATTTTAACATAAGTAAAATTGCCAAGATTGCCGCCGTCACCTACACGCGCACTTACTTCGAAACTCATTTTCTTTCGTACGACTACACGCATAATATACTTATAGCTTGCATTCATGTTTTTAGATAACATTAGAACCACCGGAGTCATTTTGACTCCACCGATCATTTTAATTTTTTTTTTTCAATTTTACGCTGAGAGAAAAAAGTGTAGTGGTAGCAACTATAAAGCGACAGCTATACAAATTTTGTTAATAGAATTATAATATATAGTTAAGTGAACTATATTACAATTATTTAGTGGTTAAGAGAAGTAATAAAAAATATTTGTAATTACTATATAATATAGTAGTTATACTATATTATAGTATATACATAATAACTATACTTTATTATACTGTATCATAGCATATACTATACTCTCTAAATCTGAATCAGTGGATAGTCACTGATTATCCAGTGGCATACTTGGCACTGATAAATCAGTGATTTTTTTAACCTAAATGTCAATGAAGAGTTACTGGTAATCATTGAAAAGTTCTTATTGATCAGTGTATTAATAAATACACTCGTAAATACTAATAAATACGCAATAGTCATTAATAAATACACGATAAATTCATTGATTTTTTAGTTCAGATAATCACTGATTACCAGTGGCATACTTGGCACTGAAGTCAGTGATTATCCACTGATTCAGATTTAGAAAGTATTATACTATATGCTATATAACTATACCATATTATAACATATTATAGTTGGTACTATATAATTATACTATATTATACTATAATATAGTAATTATACTATATTATATAGTAATTACAAATATTTCTTTTTACTTATCTTAACCATTAACTTAGTTACCACCACTACAATTTTTTCTCTCATTTTTATACAATATACTAATATAATACAGAATATTGTGAAAATATGTGAATATAATGAAAATAATTCAAATTAATGTTACAAAATAAATTATATAAAAATAAATTTTCACTAACCAAAAGCAATACCAAGAAACATCCGAATTGGCGACTCGGTGGTTTTTACATTAAATACGTACCTCTGGAATTTATTTCATTTTGGTTAAAAATATATTTAAATTCCCGTCGACAAAATAACGGTTGGAGAAACTTTGCCGGTGAATTTATATCGTGCATTACAAGCCTTACCTTCGCCAAATTACTCTGAACGTGCCCCTTTACCCTCACTGGACTCGCCGGGTCATAAAGAGCAAACAACTTTCTAATATACTCGATTGCCGGCCGACACGCCAAGCGTTATGTCGCGCGTTACATAGCCGAGCCGACTGTAACTACAGTATCGCCTTAATGCCCGTGGTTGCCCCAACAGCGTACTCGAAATTCCGAAATTGAAACACTGCACGAACGGCGCGGTAGCGGCAGCGTTCACCCACCTGCCCCGCCGTGATCCCACGCTGATAACGCGCGCTACACGGAAAAAAAAACTTACTTGTTTCGAGCAAATACCATTTCTTAAATTAAAATTTCTAAATCCAAAGAAATAATCATTTTGAAGTAACAAATTTTTTTTTGTTTCTATGAAATATTATCTTCAAAGCAAATAATTTATCAATGAAGAAATATTTCATTGGAACAAAAACATAACTGTTTGGCAGTAGAAAATTATTTTATTAAAACTAGTACCTCTAATTACTTGAACATGACTCTTGTTAATAAGTAAACATTTTCCTTCAATGTATGACATGAATACTAAAAATAATTTATTAATATATTGTATCAATTAAGATATGTATATAAACAATAATTTTTTGTTCAAAGTACAAATTTTACTTAAGTGAAGCAAATTTAGATTTTAAAGATTACTATGAGACAAAAACTTCAAGTAAAATTTTTGTTTTAATGCAAAAAATATATTTCTAGAAGTGATAAATTTATCTTTCTCTCTCTTTTCTAATCATGATTCTAATACTAAGAAATTAACATAAATTGAAAACTTTTATCTCAAAAAATTATATTTTTGTTCTTTCATCACTTCTACATGTTTTAGGTAAAATGTTTTATTAATAACATAATTTTCAATAATTAACAAAAAATATAATTAATATATACATATATAAAGTGTCATTGTCTAAAAAGAATATATTTACGTAAAAGTATATTTTTTTTAATGAAAATAAATTTATTTCATTTTTTTAAATGATTATCATTTTATATAAATAATATATTCTGTTATAAGTGTAATCGAATTAATAATTATCTTAAAAAAATTAATAATAATTTTATTTTACATAATCATATTTTTTACACGCGTTTTTTTATTGTTAATTAATAATTTTTTAACATGTTTGCTCAATTGTCAACTTCTATACTTCACGTACATAATTATATTAAGAAAATAATTATGCCAGTTAATGTTTATAAAACTGTACATGAAACTGTTATTCCACAATAATCCGAATGCGTTTGATATTTATTATTTATTATTCATATGATGCTCATAATCGGTTCGACTCAAACGTGCTAACAATACTTCGTTTCGGATCGTAAGGCCCAAGATTTTCCCGTAACACGTTATGTTGCGTTAAATATGTACGTAATCTTAAACTTTATTCAACGCACAAAGAAAATCGTAAAATAACATAAGTTGACACACTTACGTTACGATTTTCTCTGTGCGTTGAATAAAGTTTAAGATTACATATGTACTTAAAGCAATATAATGCGTTACTGAAATGCTTGTGCGCTAGGCGTAAGGAAGAGATTCGATTCTCAATTGTTGAGACTCGCATTCATTTCTTTGCCATGCTGCTGTACTGGCAAGCGCCACGCGCCACAGCTCGCGCAGGCTTGATGAGAGCAGCACCAAAGTAACAATTGAACTCAACCAAAAATCTTTCTTGTGGTCCGAAACGGAAGCATTGTTAGAACGAATCAGACTGATCTGAGTGTTATCGGCATTAGTAATGTATCACAGGCTGTGAGTATGTTTCAAACTGCAATAAACTGCGTATAAAACGTGATAAATGTGATTCGGCAGTGAACTGCTTCTCCCGTGAATTCGTTTAATTGCTTCCCGGCTTAAGAAACAATAGTGACAAGACACCATTTCAAGAATTTATCAATTGTTGCAATAATGGCTGACGAAAAAATGAAAACAATTTTGAAAGAACTGAAAATTGAAAATCTTACAGACGTCTTTGAAAGTAGAAAGATTTTTGTACTGTTACGTGTCTTATTTATATAAAATATTTTCTTTATAATAAAAACCTACAATATATACCTAAAATATGAAAATTGCAATAAGCAATACATATTTTTTTTCTCTAATACACATTTTCTGTTTTAAATAAACATTGCTTTAAATACTATCTTTTTCAGAAAATAAAATTAAAGAAGAGGATTTACAATATTTAACTGAAGAGCTTATTGCACAATTAATTGAACCTATAGCACCAGAGCACGTTTTTTAAACTACTGGAAAAAAACTTACATTAAGGACAACATTTTAACCGTTTCTGTGCATAACTTAGAAAATCCATCTAAAAAGAGAAACGTATGTTTTATAATTTTATTTATGATGCCAGTGATTACGACAAAATATTTTAATAAAGTAATTTTTAAAAATAACAATTTTGTCCTAGATCTAACTTTTTTCAAATATTATAATACTGAAAGGTTATAATTAATATGCTAAATTAATATAAAAAAGTAGTAACTTGATTACAAAAGATTATATAAATTAAATTTATTTTTATAATTAGATCATTAATGATAGCGCAACTACATCTGAGACTTCAAATGAACAAACAGATTCAGACAAAGAAAATTGTATAGAACATCAGCAAGCTTTTTCGAGTGAATCACAATTTATAATTCTGACTATGCCATCTATAAGAAAATTGCTTCAAAAAGAAAGTGCTGGACAACGTATAATAAAAATGTATGATAAAAACGGCGAATTTACTGAAAAAAATCGCAATAAAATGTGTGACATTCTTATTTCGTATCTTGAAAATAAACATGCAAGGTAAAAGGTTAATTTTTTTAAATATATATTATCTATGCTCTTTCTTAAAATTTTATAATATCTACACTTAATAATAATACATTTTATTATTATAGGAGAAGCAACGAAATTTGTAATAAAATTAGCAATCTTATTGTCAAAGATTTTCCAACAGAATGTCAAAATACATATTTTGTGCCTCCTATAAGTAAAAAAAATTCTTTGATTAATAAATCAATTCCAGCACGAGGTAAATTAATAAATATGTGGAGAAATCGTAACTATGAAAATAAAAAAAGTAAAAGAGATATTGATAGTGATCCCGAAAGCAATAATGATAAAGAAGGTAGTCATCATACAAAAGAATTTTAGAATTAAATTATCAGAACACAGTTAAACGTTAAAATAAATTAATTATTTTAAACATTAATTGTGATTATAATATTGAAAATTTTTAGTTTTATTAATCTTTTTATTGAAACTAATTTTTTCCAAACAAAATCTGAAATAAAAAGTTTTTTAATATTGTTTAATGAAAATTATATTATAAGTATTTTGATAAAAAATTTAAGTATAGCTGTAATATATTCTATTCATACAGTTTATAAATAATACTTTGTGTTAAATCAAATTTTTTTTACGTTAAGTTTGTTATAAAGTAAATATTTTTCTAAAAGCTTAATAATCCACATTAATTTTTATTTCAAAATAAAAACGTGATTTATTCAATTAATAAAGTATATAATAATAATTTTCTTTTTTTCCTAATAGATCCCGAGTTTCAACAAAGTTTTGACTGGTTGTTTCATAATAGAGCACCATGGGATTTAGTCAAGTTTCATTGGGATTGTACATTCAACAATCGTCATTTACAGTGGAAAACCTCCAAAGATACACAAGTTATGTACATTTTTGAACAGTGGCCTATTCTTTGTATGCCAGATAATTACAAACTTATTCAGAGTGATTTTATGAATATGAAAATTTGTAACGTTGAAGTCAATATTAAGACATGGATGGATTTTTTTAATAAATTGATCAAGAAAATTCATATTAATAAAAGAGATGATACTGCTGCTGCACTTTCTGATAGCATTAATGATCATGCTATAAAAGATGGTAATATTATAAATAGATGTGTTTTCCATATTAATATTACATATAAAACTATATATAAAAATTGTTACGTTATATAAAAAAATATTTTTTAGAGGACAAAGTTGCTGCTACGTTAATGTTACTATCTCATTTTATACCACCAAAAGGAATGTTCGACTAAACAATATTATAAAGCATCTATAGCAGATTCTAAAGATAGTATAATAAGACACGTAATGGTACGTTATATATAATATAAAGTATTATATTTTCTATTATATTAATCAAATATATTAAATATGTAACATATCTTTTTTACAGAACGCTAATAACATTCAAAATGTGAAAGAAGATATCATCAAGAAAGCAAAAATATTGAACGTATCTGTTCAACCTTATATCATAGTAGTAGGACCCACAATTTCCGAAATTACTCATTCATATGTTAGTATAGATAACGTGTTGTATAATGCAGCATCTACTCTTGATGCTTTTAATATCTGTTTCAAATCATATCATGTTTTCCACGTTAAATATCCAGTGTTTTCCGAACATCTGTGGATGTTATTTCAAAAAAGTTTATATAAATTTACGACTAAGCGGGATAAAATTATACCACATGTTGAGTATTTAATTGATTATTTAAAGAATGAAAATTACAAGAATACGCAACAAGTTGAAATAGTACATGAAAATGATTAATCTTTAAAAAATCTGGAATTACAATAAAAAGATTTTTTTTCCAAAGCTGATTTTATAAAGAAAAGTTTTATGAGGGACGTACAATTAGTTGTATTTCTAAATATTTTTAATCTATAAAAATGTATGATAAGATTATTTTGTTAGTTTATAACTTTGTTAGTCTATAAGTTTGTTAGTTTATAAGTTTTCTTTTTAAAAAGTTACAGTCTAACAGTCAGGATTGAATATTACAAATTTTATTATATAACAAATTTTTTTTATTTTTTGACAAAAATTATTATTTTTGAGTTAGGAAAAATGTATGATATTACTTGTATGTTTTGTGGAAAACTTTTTCCTTCTTTACTAGAATGGAATAATCACATTAAAGTATTTCATAAAGCGTTAAAAAATTCACAAATACAGTGCAATATCGGTGTTTGTAAAAGAACGTATCATAGATTCCAATCGCTATTAAAACATATTAAGTCTCAACATGCAGATATTATACAAAAAGATTTGTTCAAAAAAATGAATGTATGTACAATTCCTATAAAAAACAAATTTTGGAAACTGTATTTACTTCTCAGAAAAATAGTATGTATTACTACATTAGATTCTTTGACATTAAATACTCATCGATTACTTGAAATGTATATAAGAAATTATTTAAAATTGCACATAGATCTTTTCGAAAATTGTTTGAAGCCAAAACATCATAATTTGGTTCATTATTCACGAATTATTGAAAAATATGGACCATTAAAAAACCTATCATGCATAAGGTTCGAAGCGAAGCACAAACAAGTGATTGCTTATTCAAAAACGATATCTTCTCGAAAAAACATAGCTTACTCATTAGCATTAAAACATCAACTAAAACTTTGTTATAGATTCGTATGTAATGAAGATTTTAATAATCGCATATCTCATGGTGTCACTATTGGAAAATTTAGTGATACAAAAGAATTTTCATTTTTTAAATGTATTTCAGAAGACTATAAAAATGTTCAATGCTTCAACTGGATTCAATTAAATGGTACGAGATATGAGGTTAACAATGTAATACAAACTAACAAGATTATGGATAATGGACCTATAGCTTTTGGAAAAATTAACGTCATTATGTTAGACTCTAACAACCAAAAAGTTTATTTTGTTTATATGCATTTCTTAACTATAGGATATTCAGAACATTTGACTGCTTATGAACTTGAATTGACAAAAAACATAGAATATGTAAGCCAAGATAATTTAAAAGAGTATAAAATTTTCAGTACATATTTCATTAATAACAAAATTTATATAGCAAAAAACAATTTTTAATATATATATTAATTACACTACAATGTTAATAATTAAAACAATTTTTATATATTATTTGTATACTTTTATCTGTATAATTTTAGTTGCAGCAAATAAATAAATTTGATTTAAATAGATATAAATTTAATTTAGTATTATTTATTTCCATATAACATTTTTTTATTCTGAAAGCATATATAATAAAATCAAAATAATTTATTTGAAATCTATTTTGAAATAAATAAAGAGTTATTCGAAAAATGTATTTGTTAGTTGCATTGAAATTAATTTCTTAGTGCAATAAATATATTTTTATTTCAAAAAACCATTATTACCGAACAAGAATTAATATGCTCAACAAAAGACAACTTTTAATTAACTCAAAAATAAAGTTACTTTTCGTTAGAAGTATTGTCTTTGTTTCCAGAAATATAGGTATTCATTAAAGACAACGTTTGCTAAATCTTATTTAATTTTTATTTGTTTAAATAAAATATTACTTTTATTTCAATAAATAATTCTTTGATTTTATAAAATTTTAAATTGCTTCAAAAAAAAAATTATTTTTTGTCAGAAATATTTTATTTGTATCAAGAAATATAAGTATTCCCTGAAGACAACGTTTACTATGCTTTATTTAATTTTTACTTCTTTGTATAACATATAATTTTTATTTCAAGATATAATCCTTTGCTTCTAGAAAATGTTTACAAGTTACAAGAAATTTGTATTTATGAATCAATTAAATGCCTGCTAGGGACTATTTTAGAAAATTATTTATTTGAAGCAATGACATTTTACTTAAAATTAGTAAATTTTTTTTTCCGTGTATAAATCTCACCTCGTACTACATCGTCGTTCACTGAAAGTTTTACGATCGAGATAAACCGGTCATGCTATCCCGCTTGCTGGATTCATAACGCGCGAATACGAAGAAAATTCGAAGATCTGAGCGAGCCGTAACGCCGCGACGCGATCGGGAGTTTCTGCATCGGTTTCCCATTTACTTCGAGTTGCAACGATTAACGTGCAGTGAAACTCATGCAGCGTCAATACTTGAATTTTTCTCAGAGCTTATAACGATTTTAAACTCCGGCGTTACAATTTTTTAATAATTTTAAACTCCCTTTGTTTTCTTAAATTTATAATTAACGACAGTATTGAAATAAAACAGTGTAACGTATTTAATATATTTTTTCTCGAATTTAATTTTAAATTTTAATTTATAGAAATATATTTTTAAGAATATTATTTTACATTACAATTTTAATATTTGATTTTTATCACATTTCATCACAAAATCCCAATGGATTCTTTCTCTTGTTCTCGAATTCATAACTTGCACGAATCAAATTTAATAAAAATTTAATGTTTAAATAAATTGAATTAATAATAAAAACGGTAATATTTCTTTTTTTACAGTTTTACGTAAAAGCAGAATACGATGCTACATTTTTTTCTGAGTGTGAGTTTTAATAAAAATTGAACTTACCACAAAATCTCCTTGAGCAATGAAAGAAATAACTCTTTATACTACGTAGTTTATCCATTAGATCATTTTCCTTCATGAATATCTCTAATAATTTTCTGGCAGCTTCTGAATATGCTCTATCGAGCTATATATTTCTATCCTTGATACTGATAACTTAACGGTTTTTGTTTTCCCCACTGCATGGTTTTACCTAAACATAAAAAAATTTATTACGCTTGTAAAATAATTTATAAATTGATAATTTGCAACCAATTAATCAAAAATATTTCTCAATAGTTCTCAGTTCAAGTATCACTCAATGTGTTCATCGCAATAAACAAACTCGTTATTTTTAACAACTGCATCACAAAA
Organism: Solenopsis invicta; assembly: GCF_016802725.1. Lineage (NCBI taxonomy): Eukaryota > Metazoa > Arthropoda > Insecta > Hymenoptera > Formicidae > Solenopsis > Solenopsis invicta. Next base: position 22,343,704 of record NC_052667.1, read on the forward strand.
CCTCAAAACTTTTATATTAAAAAATCGGGTTTCCGCGTGAGACAGTCGAACCGAACGGACGTGGTATTGTAGCTCTCTGTGATACCTAAGTGAGACGGTGCGACGTGGTTGCGCGGGGGTGACGTGAGGTGTTGAGTTGAGTTAAGTTACTTTAAAATAGCAGATAATTAATAAAGGGCCCAAGATACATCATGGCAAATGTTCCCCCGGCCGGACGGGGGAGCAGATTTAATCCCTATTCTAAGGAAGAGGTTAGAAGAGAAGTGGGTAGAGGAAATAGAAGAAGAAGCATGTCATTGAGAAGTCAAGATTCAAACGAGACGGGACAAGAAGACGAAGATTTTGCGGCGGAGAAGAGCGACGTAGAGATAATGGATGTACAAAAATGCGCTAAAATATTAGGCATAGAATCGGCATGTCATTGAGACCTCGAATTTGAAAAGTAGCGTGATTCAAAGTGAACCAGTAGTGACAAAGGAAAAATGTAGCGAGACAATGGACAAGACGGTTAAAGGGGGGAAAGGGCACGTCGGTATAAGTCAGGAAGTAAACATGTTTACAGATTCCGAGGGAATAGAGAAAAGAGAGCAGGTAAAGGACAGGTCGATAAATACAAAATGTGATAAGATAACTAAACAGGGTATGTCTCAGGAACATAAGTCAAAAGGAATTGACAATGACGGTAATATCTTGCAAGAGAAATATGTAGTAGTAGAGGGGGAATTAAAGGCAATGAAAGATATAGAAAAAGTGGGTAGAGGAAATAGGAGAAGAAGCATGTCATTGAGAAGTCAAGATTCAAACGAGGCGGGACAAGAAGACGAAGATTTTGCGGCGGAGGAAAGCGACGTAGAGATAATGGATGTACAAAAATGCGCTAAAATATTAGGCATAGAATCGGTTGAGACCTCGAATTTGAAAAGTAGCGTGATTCAAAGTGAACCAGTAGTGACAAAGGAAAAATGTAGCGAGACAATGGACAAGACGGTTAAAGGGGGGAAAGGGCACGTCGGTATAAGTCAGGAAGTAAACATGTTTACAGATTCCGAGGGAATAGAGAAAAGAGAGCAGATAAAGGACAGGTCGATAAATACAAAATGTGATAAGATAACTAAACAGGGTATGTCTCAGGAACATAAGTCAAAAGGAATTGACAATGACGGTAATATCTTGCAAGAGAAATATGTAGTAGTAGAGGGGGAATTAAAGGAAATGAAAGATATAGAAAAAAGTACCTATGATAATCTAGTGAAAGAAATCAATAGACGATTTGATAGATTTACCCAGGGAGAATGTAAAATTAAATGCAAGATATCACAGAGTCATTGCACTTCTAGCAAAGGAAAAAATAGCATTAAGATATCGCTATGGTGCAATCAGAATTTAATTCGTCCGATTAGTATTGATATGATTAAATATAACTTCGCAGTATTAACTTTCAAAAATGCGTTAGATGCGAATGCTTGTCTGGATAAACTTGATAAACAATCTAATGGTTGGTTACAAGGTTTTGTTGATTTTACAGATACCTTTAGCAGGGGTGTAATTACCGATTGGCTGTACGAAATTCCAGAATTATGGGAGAATATAGTAGATAAAAAGGATATCTTCAGAATAGAAAAAATGAAGAAGAGAGTCTGGGATCAGGAGACAAAAAAGTTCCAGACGCAATTTATAAACAATTTTATAATCACCCTAAAAGGGGTGTGGACTTTATCTCACCTCGACGCTCGATGCTCACCTCGATGCTCACTCTCGCACGAGTTTCATGGGAAACGAGCGAGTCGACTCGATCCCATCTTCCTAATGGCGTTTTTCACCGGGAAAACTAGTACGCACTGAACTAGTGCACTCGCCGCTGACAATTGAACGTTTCAATTCGCGCGATAACGAAAACATTCAATTATCAGCAGCGAGTGCACATTTAGTGAACACTAGTTTTCCCGGTGAAAAACGCTATAAGCAACAATAATATACGTAATACGCAGTAAAGTTTTCGCGATGCAAGCCCCGTAACAAACTACAACCGAATGATGATGACGACCATGATGTAAGAAGAAAGGTGAAATAAGTAACCAGATGCGCAGTGGACCATACTCTAGACCAATCAGAAGTGGGTCCAAATTTTGAGATTCAATATGGCTACGGCTCCGGTACTGGGGCATATTTATACTTGTATTTATACGTGAATCGGAATAATCGGTGAATCGGAGAAATTCAAAGCTACTTAAAAAAGGAAGAACGTGAAGTTAAAGTTGAGACTTTGTACATTAATGAAAATTGTGATAATTGTTATTTCAAATTTTTTAAACTTGAATTAGAAAAAATTTGGAAAATTATAAGAATGAACTTATGTGTTTGGTTAAATTGTTGTATTTTATGTTTATAACAACAGTGTTTATTGAAACAGTAATTTGTGTTAAAGATAATAAATTTCAAGTATTTTTACATTTTTATATTTATTTTTTTTAACAACATCTACATTTTAAGTACGTGTGACTACATATGATTGTTTCGTATTCAAATTGTGCGGATATATTTGGACCCAAATTTCATTGGCTCACCACATCGAGCCACGCCTCTTACCGCCCATCGAGCCGCCGACGATGCGCGTTGTTTCACCTTGTTTCTTACATTATGATGACGACGGCAGCAGTGGCGACAATGGCGGCGACGGCGAGGCGTGGTTTTTCGGGAATTGTCATATATGTAATACTCCTATATTGCTAGTTCCGTATCTTCACAATGAGCGGGACGAGCCCATGGTGGAAGTATAACATGGTGTGCTCAATTTGGCTAAACCACGCTCCTTTTCACGGCAAAGTGTCTCTTATTCCTGAAGGCTGCCAACTGTGAAAAAATGAAATATTTAATGTCGGAAAGTTGCTGAACCTAGATGGTCGCATCTTTGTCACACGTACGAGTGCGTGCATTGCGTCTTTTTCTGTCATACCAGCGCCGCCAGCGTCATTGCTCCAATTTCAGTGTCTTTGCTTCATAGCGTCCATAGTAACAACACGTGCTTTGAGGTTATTTTTTAAACTTTATTGTAAAATAAAGTGAAAATGGTACATTGTGTAGTGAAATCGTGTAAAAATTGCAACGAAACGTACTTGCCGGCGCAAGTAAGCTTTTTCCGATTTCCGGAAAATGCAGTAATGCGTGAAGGCTGAATTCAGAGAATCAGAGAGAGTTTTATGCCGAAAAATATTAAGAATGGTAAGTCTTATTAAATATTATTAGCCAATTTTTTGTAATGACATTATTTCCATTGCAATTTGTATTACACATACAGGCACACACACAACATTCCAATACTGTTCCAAAAGAAAATATTGTAAATATTCGTATCTTAATAGAGCAACCTAACCTAACACCAATTACTTGATATATATACTAACCAACAACTTTCTATTTAATTGTCTTAACTTTTGCAATAAATTTAAAGAATAGTATATTAAACTGATACAATATGTTTGAAGATAATTAAATGTACGTATCATGTATACATTTATACGTATTGTCGAAATTAAAATAATTTAATAGGAAGTTACATAGCACACATCAAGTGCTTGATGTAAACTAAGACAATTGTTAACTTATTAATTGTTAGTTAACTTAACTATTATTCTGTCATTTGAATTTTCAGCAAATATATGCTTAGCACACTTCACAGAAGATTTGTTTGTGAGAAGTAAAAAGATTCGACCTCCTATGGACATTCGAAGACAGTCGCTTTTGCCGAGTGCAGTTCCAACATTATTGTTACCAAAAACGGAAAATAGGTAAAAATGAATAAATAATAATTGATGTATTAATTACTGAAAAATACATTCCTTTTTTTGCATAACATTATCAAAGTAACATTTATATTTTCTATTTTAGTAACAATGAAAGTAATATGGACTTCAAAGTCATAGCCGAAGATTTTCCGCTTCCCGTCATCCACGAAAATGTACATGTAGTCTTCCGAGTTACTCGTCAGCCCTGATGATCCATCGAATATACAGGAATGTATGATAGATGCAGAATCACCGAAGGGTCGATTTAGAAGGTAAGAACAACATTGAACGATTACTGATGATAGTAATTTGCTATCTTAATTTGCCACAAAATTCTTGGTATATACAATAAACAATGATGTTTTGTTTTATTATTACAGTAATCGAAGGCTGGAGGAAACATATGCAATGTGTTGAACGCCACCAAAAACAAGAAGAAAATGAAAAAAATCAAATAGAATTTTTAGCTCTTAGTTTTTTAACTTTGAAATGTATAAAATAATAAATAATTATGTGTATCTAAAAACTGTATAATATAAGAATTGTGTATAATAAATTATTATATTTATCATGAAACTTGCATAAAAAATAATGACTTATTTCTTCACATTTTGTCGGTAGAGATTGTCTTAGTCAGTTCATTCAAAAACACCAACACGTGGCTCAAGCATAAAATCAATGAATATTATTTAATTCAATTTAACTATCTTAACTATTTTTTTCTTTTCATTTTTAATGAAAAAATATCTTCAAATTTCAATAATTTTTTATTTACAAAAAATTAATATTCTGTAATGATTTGTGGACTTAATAATTCTATTTATTTCTTGTTTTGGAAAAAATTCTTGTATATCAATAGTTGTTTTTTAAATTTTTAAGAACTTTATTTTTTATTATTAAAATTACCGTAAAATTTATTACGATATTTATATTTGTAGTGTTATTTCAAATATTATTTTATTATTCAATACTATTAATCTTTATATTTTACACAAACTGTTTAATTTTTATTAATTTTTTACAATGAGCGCAATTAGTCTTTTGTGTCGTGTTGTATTTAATAACATTTATTTACAGCGGTAACTATCTGCAAGAAAAGAGATAGAGTGAAAATAGAAAACGTCCGACAAAGACAGTTATATCAGGTGTACAGACTTTAGAAAGTGAAATACTTCAACTTTTCACAGTTGGCAGCCCTCTGGAATAAGAAACAGAAAAACGACGGAGAGCGCAGATTTTAGAGAAAGAAGGCTGCAAATTGAGCACACCATGCTATCCCTTCCACCATGGACGAGCCCCGTAAAAAAGAGATGCACGAATTCCAAATATGGGCATGGACGGTCAAGTCTCATTATGCGCAGGCGCGTCTATTGAGTGAGTGTGAGCGAGAGACAAGGATTAGGAAATGAGACGGAAAGGACGCGGAAACAGAAAAAACATTACCCGGTCGCGACCGAATGCTTATTTGCAACTTCTAACGGATAAATGTTAATTAACGAATAATAATATTTGAAGAGAATGATTGAAATTATAGGTGTAGGGTTTTTCATTTTAATGGACATTCTAAAATATCTCGAGAATAAGATATGGAATAGGAAAATGTAATCTTTTTAGATAAAAGCGTTTTTAATAGTTCAAGCAAGTCATTATTACTGTTTTAAATGGAACAATCTTAAGATTTAATTACTTCCTCAGAATATTTGGCGTAAAAAGTACGAGTAAAATAGAAAAAAATGGAATACAAAATATTTTATGCCTTAATCCGACGATTTTGGCATAAAATATCTCGTAAATATTTTTTCAAATTTCATGAAATAAAAATTTCATGAAATAAATGATCTCATCAGTAATCTTTCAGAAAAGAGAAATGGTGGTGCATAAGCAAATACATAAAAAAAACGTACATATTAGATCGGATCAAATTTTATGTGAAATTATAAGAAATACATTTTATTTGGATTTTTTTGAATTTGTGAAATGTAGGATAAACTAAAGATTGCGCTCATGTCCACAACAATTTCTTGTAATCGGTTACGTAATATGTATAATGTTACATTTCTATGAATATTTTTACATAATTAGTCGTGATTAAATAATATTAATTTTGTGTATTTATTTCTAAGATAAACTTCCTTTTCAGACATTTTATGGGCTTCGTAAAATAATCGAATATTAAGATATAATTCTATAATATTTTTGCACAACTGAGTGCGATGATTATCTAAAATGTCTTGAGATAATACATGATTATCCATCACATCATTCGAAAACGGAATGCCAATGCGATTAAAAGTTTTATTAAGTAGCTCGCGCTTAATATTCTTTTTCATTAAACCATCGATTTCTCGGATAATTTTTTCACACATGCGACAAATCGTGCAAACATCTGCAGATGGTGCAATATAGGGTCCTCTGTTTTTTATCGCCGACAGCAAAGGCATTTTTGATCCTACTACTTGAGCCCGACATATATCACAATGCAAGCTATCGCTAACGTGTTTGCTAACGTAACCTGCGATGTACAAAATTATATTTTCAACATATGGTGACAAGTCCCAATATGTTTTAATATAGTCGTGGCCGAAATCAATGGATTCGTGTAAAAAACTGGAATCACCAATTGGGCATTTTACATTTTTTACATTAGACGAGACGTGCAGTATGTCTATTCCGTCAAAAAGGCAATTACTATTCTCGAACTCTTTAACTTTGTGTCTAATTAACAATCGTTTATACGCACTTTTGAGTTGTTGGGCATTAGGGTTGTTATTGAACCCTCCTCGGCTTCTAATTGCGCTGAAAAATGTTTCCAGATAATCTTGGGTTAATTTGTATGTCAAAAGATAAGTTAGACCTACTAATTTTATTTTATCAAATAGGCTAAACATATTCCTGAGACATACAATTATTCCGAGAAAACCTGTTTTTCGGCTAGTCCTGAGAATGGGAGTGCCATTTTGATCGCACAGCGTGTTGATGTAAGTCTCAAAATTATCCGCGAAAGCTTTTAATTGCACATAATTATCGTCGGTTAGAGGCGTATTAAATGTTTCTTTTGAAAACCGATTTTTACAATTGAGCATATCAGCCATGTTGTTAAATTGGAGACAAAATTCAGCAGTTGACATGCAGCCTTCAAATTTACTTTTCACCGAATTGTCATTTAACTGCATTAAAAAAACGAAAGCTTTATAGACGCTATTGCTAAGTGTTTGCATCGCTAATTTGACATTCATTCTACTATTTTGATAGTTAATATGTTTATTGGTTAACTTATTAGCTGCTCGTAAACCTTATTCTTTTTGGAACTGATGAAGTTTAACAATAAAGTCCCACATAATTTTCTTATCGTCAATAGTCATAAGAATTTTTTTGTCTCCAAGAGTGTTTCGGACCAATTTAATGGCATGACACAGATCGAGAAAAACAAAACATTGCTCAGAGGTAGTTGGATTTATAAAATATGGCTTGAAATTAGGCCCGTATTGAAAATTAGCACCCAAAGCAGTACACATGCTGAGATTTGATGATGCGCCATCCATCGTTATCGAGTATACTTTGCACTTGTAATCTTCTAATGCGTGCAATGCCTGGGTGAGTAAATTTGCTCGTTCACTGCCATTTAACGATTTTATTAAAAAATACCCAATTGGTACTTTCCAGTTGTCATTTAAGGATACTGCCATAAACATTAGCGCGTTTTTTGCTGTAGGCACATTGTCGTTGTCATTGTCACATTCGTCGGTGGTTCCGTAATCGATACCACCATGAAATCTATCTTTATCGTAGATGCACTGCTCACGAATAGCCATTTCGTCTATGACTAGATTAACGATAACCGGTTTTGGTCCTTCCGCTCGTAGTGCTATGGCATTTAATGCTTCTTTCGTGAAACCCGGGCCTCCATCAACGACTCGGTACCAATTTCGGATGGTAGAAGGGTTTGGCAGCAGGTTGTCCCACATTTTTCTTACGTAACCGTAAGCTTTTGGTGAATAGAAATGTAATGTGAGTGCGAAACTGCGAAGTTCAGGTGAGTAACGTCTATTGCCTTTCAGTTTTCTGTTTAACATGTGTTTCACCTTTTCAGGCATCATGGCCTATGAAAGAAAAAAAATTACTGCACATTTGTTTTGATTGGTATCAATAAAAAGAAAAAAATGTAGCACAAATATCATTTTACAATTTCTGTAAAAAGTTGATTTTCGTTTTTGCATGCTATAATATTCAATAAAATTCTGAATAAATTATATAGACAATAAAATTATAAACAACTTATAATTCTTTTTTGTATATGTTAATAGTAATTTCAAAATTATGTTTTTCAAATTTAGTTTTCTCACCTGTTATTTAATACAGCTGACGAGATGTGTTCATATGCAGTGCAATATGACAAACGGCAATGAGTACCACGCGAATATAATAGGACTTATCCAATTGTAAATCAAAATATAAATATTTTGAATTTCAATTGCATTAACGTCATTGTGTGAACAACCCTTTAAAGTTTGCGCGAAATATTAGTAGAAAACATTAAGTGACCAGAGACAGTTTATCCCATTTTATTTCATTGTCGGTATTTTAGCACGATGTTGCTTGTCTCTGTGGCTAATTCATGACCAAAGGAATTTAATTATTTAATATAAATCTATTTTAAACGTTTCGGTTCAAATCTGGACACTCTTAAGAAAAATTAAAATTACAATTTTAAAATTTATGTTGCTTCTTCTCTCTCGTTCGATGACAGCGAATTTTAACACTTCAGTTTTTTTAAGTTTATACTTAGGAATATCAAAATATAAAAGAGATATTTTTCAACTTCAGAAGGTGGACTACATTTGAAGCAGCTTTAACAAGATTAAACCTCAAGCAATCTGCGCAAACTGCGGGTCTGATTAGATTTTGAACCAATTTTGATGCCTGATAGCTCATTCTCTTCATAAAATGATCCATAAATGTAAATATAAAAAAAATATTTTCATAAATAAACAGTAAATAATAAAAAAGTCCGAAAAGTTACTTTGTTTGTCTCATCTTTCTTTATATCTGAAAATATTTGCTCAATCTTTAAAAAATTATCATAGCACAGTCTTATCAGTCCTATAAATAAATGACAAATAAAATTTGCACTAAACATAAGTTTTTCATTTTTTTTAGAACAGTTAAATGTTATTTTATTATGTTCACGATCATTACGAAACCCTATTTGCATACTTGTATATGACTTGTATATGACTTTTTTTATTTACATTATCACCTTAAGAAGAAAATGTGTTATCAGACATGAAAGTCAGTTCATTGGTCAAACCTTCATTAGCTGCGTTCGGCATTCCAAATCAGAGACATCCGTTTGCTCTTTTACCTAAAAGATCTATACGTATACGTGATAAATACTATAAATTTTCGAGGTGGAAGAGCAAACGGATGCCTCTGATTTATAATGCTGAACGCAGCTATTGACAATACGAGCAAACTGGGGCTCTATTCTTGAAAACATGCAAATAACTTACGTATACGAAAGTGACGAAATAGCCAATGGAAGAATACAATCGAATAATTTCATTGATTATTCTGTTACTTTCGTAAACGAAAGTTATTCGCATGTTTTCAAGAATAGAGTCCCAGATTCAACCTTTGTCGTTATTTCGATAGATACTATACCATTAAAGCGTCACCACCTTCCTCTGATATTAATGCTTCTTTACGCAAATGCGTTACCTTTTCTTCTAAAGTGGTAATGCGTTTACACAGCTCTCGATTTTTTTTCTGCAGATTGTGGATCAAATTACGTTTTTTATTATGGATTTTGTTCACCATAGCAATGACTCTTCGAGTCCTTTTCGGTGTTGAGAAATCGGAGCTTACAATGTCTGATATGAACCGAGGTTCTGCAAATCTCCGTTTCTTCGGAGGAGTATGCAGCTGTTCATTCTCGTGACCTGTTATTAATAAATCAACATGGATTACGTTCAACTAAAGCTATAACAACTCCTTTCAGTATTTAGTACCCTCAAGAAAAATAGTTTAGTTTTAAATTTACGTGTCTCATCCATCACATTCTTGGATGTTGAAAATTCCAGTTCTCCTACATTTGAAACTGATGTGAAATCTGGAGGAACATCAATAGAAGGCACTGATTCTATAAAACAATATAAATAATGTTGAACCATAGCTGTAACAATACTCTTGTCAGTATTTCCTACCCTCAATAAAAAAAATTTTTATGTTTCAATCTTACGTGTCTCGTCCATTGTATAATCAGATGTTAACTGGAACTGCAGTTCGGCAGCTGAAGGATTTGGAACATCAATAGAAGGCACTAATCCTATAAAACAATATGAATAATGTTGAACCATAGCTGTAACAATTCTGTTGTCAGTATTTACTACCCTCAATAAAAAAAATTTGTATGTTTTCAATCTTACGTGTCTCGTCCATTATAATCTCAGATGTTGACTGGAACTGCAATTCGGCAGCTGGAGGATTTGGCACATTAACGGAAGGCACTGCTCCTGGTTTCAATAACCACTTTCTGCTACACAGTCCTATGCTATTTTTATAATCACTTGATACAAAGTGATCGGAGCAAATGTGTACATGTATCACATTGTCCTTGTCAGATAATTTGCAGGCATGTAACCACTGTGCCCGAATGCTCACCTCTTTTGGAAATCTACAAATAATTATTATTTATTCCATCATGCTGTTAACTGCTTGATAATCCAATCATGTGTTACAGTAAATCTAGTGTAATAATGCTATGCAAATAAGTTGAATTAGAGAAAATAAGTATAACGTTTTATAAATACACATTTTACATGTAAGATATTTACTTGTGCATTGCAAAATTTCCATCCTTTGCTGCCTTTTTCTGACACAAAAAACAAATTCGCACCATTGTAAATTTTTTCTTTGGTTTGTCTCACTTGGGGCGCTTATAATATGCGTTGTTTACCGTCGCACACACGCACAAATCACGAAAACAGGTTATGTGAAAATCGCGCCTAATGGTGTTTTAAAAAATGTAACCGCATGCGCACAAATCAGCTGGGCCGTTCGCGAGAGAGAGGCTATTATACGTCTGCACCGTAATGTTTGGGCTGACGGTCAACACTCTTCTAGCAATATAGGAGTATTACATATATGGGAATTGTGGGGAATCGTGGTAGGAGATATTTTAGGGTGCCGTCACATGGGGCGTAACTTGCGTAGCGTAAAGGGCCTCGCACATGAAATGCATAACAGAGCATAAGCGTAGCATAAGGTCTCTGGACCAATGGGAATCTTATGTAAACCAATATGGCGACTTTATGTTGGATGTTTATTGGTGCATCGGTCTTATGTTATGCTTATGTTATAGGCTTGTTTTCTATTCCTGCACTAGACTGCACTGGAACGTTCCTTCTTGTTTTCACTAACTTTCAAATATATATCTATTTCACTTTAAGTGCACACTAATTCAGGGAGTTCAGGAACAGAAAACAAACGGTATGTTATGCATTTCATGTGCAAGGCCCATATGCCTGTTCTACAATAGCAGTAAACACAAGACCGTTAGGTTGTAACGTAAGAAATGAAAATTTTTTATTTGCTTACGAGCTCTTAAGGCTACTTGCACCAACGCCGATTAACTTAATCGCTGATTAGTCTATCGGAATTGACCAATCGTATTTGTCGTTAAGTAAAAACGACAAATGCGATTGGTCAATTCCGATAGACTAATCAGCGATTAAGTTAATCGGCGTTGGTGAAAGTGGCCCTTAAGCCCGTATCAGACTACGCATTGAAAATTGAAGATTGAAGATTAAAGATTGAGCTTTGGTCAATCAAAATAAAAGGAGTTGAAATTTCCTTGTTTTGATTGGTCAAATTTCAATCTTTAATCTTCAATCTCAATCTTCAATGGCCTAGTTTACACCGAGCACTTGACGCATACTAACAAATAACTTTCTATTAATTTATCTTACTGTCGACAATGCGTGTATACATAATACATATATTTAATTATCTTGATTCATATTGTACCAACTTAATATACTATTTTTTAAATTTATTGCCGAAATGAACACAATTTAATAGAAAATTACTAGTTAGTACGCGTATCAAGTGCTCGGTGTAAACAAGGTCAATGCGTAGTTTGATACGGACTTTAAAGCTATAGACCTAGGGGTCAATTTTATATTATTCACCTTGGTGAAAATTACAAAAGTGAGTAAATTTACTGAAATATTTGTAATTTTATTGGTCAAAAGCTAGTGAATTTGCTCACTTTTGTAATTTTTACTCAACTTATTTGATACAGAATCGACTCCCTAGTTTATACCGAACACTTGATACTACAGTCCTATATAAAGAGAGAAGCAACATTGATGTCCGAAACTCTGATTGGTAATCTGATTGGCTAAGCGAGCAGCCATAGGGTGATCAAGTTACCTAGAAAGTTACTAGGGCTAAAGTTACTATAAAAATCCCATTTATTAATAAATGAATTATTACATTATTTATCGATATAATTATAATAATATTTGGAACTAGCAAACGACTAGCAAACGATTCGACAATGAATTATTCAGGAAATCACGAGGTAAAGGCTAAAACAGCTTTTTACTTGTCCAAATTTGTCCAAATTTTAATTTCGAATTTTTGTTTAAACTAATTAATATGCAAACAAAACAAAAAAACATGCAAACACTAGCAAACGACTAGCAAACGAATGGCACCTTCAAAATTGTTATATCTGTTAGTCCGACAGCTGGCAGCGCGGAGGTGAAGCGGTTGCATGCCCGCGCTTTTCGAGGAAAACACCCGTCCACTAGCGCCTCGATGTACAAAATGTGCACGTTCAACTACGGCTGTGTTCCGTTTTTACTGGCAGTACTGAAAATTTATAGTTCACGTCACATATACTATACATTTTCAGTACTGGCAGTTAATATCGGAATACAGCCTACGCAGCCATATACATATTTCCAATAGGTAACGCGCCATGTCCACGCTAATACTCGATTCGATGCGGCTTTACAATGTGCACTGAAATGATTCTTGCGAGAAACCATCAAGAATTAAAAAATAAAATATGAATAGTTTGGAACACTTGGGTTGTTGTAACCTGAAAATATTTGGCGCACTGCAGCAAAATAATATTTTAAGGTATAATTTGCATTTAAGAAAAAAAATAACCTCTTTTTTTCGTGTTTTAGATTATAAAATCTGCCTTAGATTAATTATAATTGATTATAATCTGAAAGGTTTTAAATCTAAAATAATAATAATAATAATTTGAATTGTAATATAAGACATATAACCTCTAAGACAAGGGAATTTATTATATATTGTTGTTGAAATACGAAAAAAATGAATGAACACTGTTTAATTTTATAAAATCTCTAATGGAATGGTAAAATTAAATTCAACAATGAAAAATAATTCATATAATATAATTTCAAGTGATAACAATAACATTTTATATTAAATTCTCATGAACGCGAAGCCGCGTTAGCCGCGGGATGCGCAGCTTTGTCGCGATGACGCGCGCGTCAATCTTGACACTTGAAGTTGACCGCGCGGAGAAGAAGCCACTTTTCGCCATTTTTCATTCCATTCCTGTTGCATTCGCGGAACGCATCGAAACCGCACGGAACGAGCGACGTCTCAAATTCACTTAACAGGCAAGCGAAACCTATGTATATTGGTATCTCATTAACATTTATTGTCAATCTGTAGTATTGACTTTCGTTGCTTGTACAATATCGATAATCGTAAATTAATCGTCCGAATTAATTATTAATTTTGTAAGGTCCAAAGATGCGCTGCGCGTACAACTGACAACGCGACGAGCATATATTGAGAGTGACGCGCGCGGAAATCTGTTCACAATACTAATACGCCTATTCCAACCGAAATTATAAGCGAGATGTGTAGCGCGGCCGCGGCGCGAGCGCGGCGTCGATCTTGCCCTGTAAAATTAGCGGCGAACGAAACCGGCGGCTCGCCATTTTGACTAGCATTTGTCTGATTGCAGAACGCGATAGCATTGCAGAACGCGATAGCGGAGCGGGCAAACGCGTTGCAGATCGGAGCGAGAGCGAGCGGCGTCGCAAATCCATTAAAGGTAAGCAAAATCTACATTAGTCGCGCAATATTTAATCATCGCGCAATAAAGATTTGATACTTAAATAGCGATGATCCGTAAAAAAGTGTATAATATTTTATCACGATTAATGCCGAAGATGTTTTACGCGAACAATTGATAAAAAGCGACAAGCATATTATCGTATATTGCGAATAACGCGCGCGGATTTGTTGTTATAATATATTAATACGCTTGCTCTGTCGTTGGAATATGCAATAATCGTAAACAGCAGCATATGTATTACTTGTTGCTCGGTACGCGGAAAATGCATCGGTATGAAGTTAAGAGCGAGACAGTAGCGTCACCGCGTGCGACACTGTCACAAGCGCGGCGTCAAACTTGCCGCGTGAAGTTGACCGCGCGGAGAAGAAGCCGCTTGTCGCCATTTTCATTTCTTTCCTGTTGCATTCGCAGAACGCGGCGGACGCGGAACGTATCGAGACCGAAACGAGCGGCGTCGCAGTTCAATTAACAGGTAAGGAAAACGTGAGTTGACCTCGCATTCATATTTATTATCAATCTAAACGTAGCATTGGCTTTTGCTACTTGTGTATCAATAGTAGCAGATTAATCGTCCGAATTAACTATTAATTTTGTAAGATCGGAAGATGCGCGTACAATTGACAACGCGACGAGCACATATTGAGAGCGACGCGCGCGGAAATCTGCTAACAATACTAATACGTATCTATTCCAATCAAAATCATGAGCGGCATGTGTAGCTCGGCCGCAGCGCGAACGCAGCGTCGATCGTAGCGTGCGAAAAACCGGCTCACCATCTTGATTTACGGCATTTTTACGTCTGATGCAGGACGCGGCGGACGCGATGCGATTCGGAGTCGGAGCAAGTGGCGACGCGTGCGACGCGATCTCATGAAACAGGTAAGCGAAATTTATATTAATACTGCGTCATTTATTCCACATATAACAGAGGCATGATAGATTCGATATTTGTATGTTGATAATTCGCTTAAACTCGTATTTTGCATTAATTTGTTCGAGTGAAAACTGAAACGTACAGCGTCGCGTTGAGTTGATCACGCGGAAGTTGAAACCGCATCGCCATTTATTGTAATTGCATTTATATTTCTTTTACAGTACGCGATGAACGCTTTTATGCGGGACGCTTTTATGGGATGCGAAACGGAGTGGCTCCGGAAGGGAAATCGCGGATTTAATTGGTAAGCTTGTATTAATACTGCATTTCATCTACACTGAAAAAAGAATATCTAAGCAATAGAAAGAGTGAAAGGCCGATAATGAACAAAAGGAAGGTATATTAGTTAAAAAAATTTTAATTAAAATTTATTTCCGTTTAATATTTAAATAAATTGGACGTTTCGAATTACTTAGTCTTTTTCAGCAGTATTAATAACTCAAGAATAAATAAACTAGGACGCATATATTCAAATACACTGAAAGAAAAATTTAATAAATATTTATTTGAATAGTACTAATATAGTACTAATCAAATATTTACTTACGGTATAAAAATATTTATTCTATAAGAAAAAATAATATTTAAATTAAATTAAAGGTTCTTGTATTAAATAAATATTTATTTGCATTTAATAAATATTTTATTAGTATTATTCGAATAAATATTTATTAAAATTTAGTAACTTTCTCTCAGTGTAAATATAAATATAGAATAAATAAATATAGCGATTGTATCAAAGTTATAAAAAGGGTTACATCAAAACTTTAAAAAAATGTCATGACAAAGAATATCTAGAAAAAAATTTTACTTAACACAAAAAGTTATTTACTTGTTGAGTTCTATTATTTATTTGCATTCAAAGTACAAATTTCTTAATTGATATTTAAATAAAATGAAGAAATAATTTTTAAACAATTATTCTTTTCTTGCAGTTCTAGAAAATGTTTACTGTTAGATTATTTTTATATTCAAGATAATCAGATTTTTAAATTTAAGAACTTTAATTACGTTTAACAATATTATTAGTTTACTTCAAAAGTATTATTTCAATGCAAAAAATATAGTAATATAAAATTACAAATTTAACTTAATATATATCATTTACATAAAAGTAAATATTTTTACTTAAACAGAACAAACAAATGTTTGCATCAAAATATATGATTTTTAAAAAATGTATTTTTTTTATTTGAAAAAATTTTTCTCTTACAATTAGTATAACAGTATCTAATAGTCGAAATATATAAATGGCATTTGTACCCTTATAATTCGCTTAAACACTTATTTTGCAATACTCGTTTGAGTGCAGATTGAGACATACAGACACTTTGACGACGCATTAAATTGATCGTGCGGGAGATAAAGTCACTTCAACATTCTAATTGTATTTATACTTTTTTTATAGAACGCGATGAACGCTTTTACAGAACGGAGTGGCTATAATATGAGAATAACATCGCGATTTTAATTGGTAAGCGATACTTATATTAATATTGTGTTTATTTCATGTAACAATATTTAATATTGGAAAATATTAAAACAACATTTGTACAGTGATAATTTGCTTGAACGTGTATTTTACAAAACTCGTTCGAGCAAAGAGCCGTTGCAACACTCATCAAATTGACTGAGCAGGAAGTTGTTTCGCCGTCTTAATTATATTCACATTTCTTTTACAGAACGTGATGTGAGACGGACCTGCTCTAAAAGGATTCATTCTGAAAACTTGTGAGGAAAGAGGTTTGACAATTCCAAGGGAGAAGGAGGCCTAAGACAGGTATCAGGCATCGGTGGAGCAACTTAGCGGTAAGTATTATTGCTTCTTTGTGTAAAATTAATATTTCCTTCTTACCTATTCGTTTTATTTTAATTAGAGGTGTACGGGTACCCGAAATTACGGCTACCCGAGCTTCTAGTCGGGTCGAGATTTTTTTTTTGGAATCGAGTTGGGACCCGAAAGTTTGTAAAGCTTGGGTATCCAAAATCGAGTCGGAACCCGAAATTGAGTCGGAAAACGAAATCGAGTCGGAATCTGAAATCGAGACAAAATCCCAAAATTTTGTAAATTTTGAGTACTCGGATCTAAAATCGGATCAAGAAGTGGTCATAGATCTAATTACCTTATACACTGATGTGAGAAAAAATTACTTTTTGGGTACCCAAATTTTACAAACTTCTGGGTCCCGATCTGATTCCAAAAAAATTCCCGACCCGATCCAAACCCAAAATCTCGGGTACTCGCACACACTCGCACACCCCTAATTTTAATGATTTAAAAATAATAAGTGAAGCACTTTAAACACAAACTTAATAAAACTTTATTTTTATGAAGATCTTGAAATTGCATAATTATTTAAATAGATATTTAATCAAAAAGTGATTGAAAAATACAATGCGAGTAAAAATCATGAATCACATTAGTTCATTTGGAAGCGATATTGCAGCGCTACTTTATTTATTACAATTATTTTAACACTGTTTTAATTTAAACTTATGTTTTTATGTTACAGAATCATCGTAGCTACATTGCTGATAACTCCACTGTTGCGCATCGGTCGGTGAGTGATAAAAAATAATTTTATTAATGAGGTAACTAAAAAAATCTATTAAACATATCATATTAGCATCATTATAATTAAATTACATTTATAAAATATGTATAAAATTTTATACATCCGTTACCTTAAAATGGATAGGCATTAAAAAATTATGTTGTGTAATTCAATACAAGAAAAATAAATTGCATTTTCAAACTACGTTCGAAATATTCCATTTAAGGAAATACGTGTCAAAAAACTATAAAAATATAAAAATTTCATAGATTATTCCATTATTATTTGAATATCTGATTAAATTTGAACATGATCTTTATATTGATTTAAAAGATATTACATTTTTTGTTTAATCTTGATTCTCAATAAAACAGCAATTGTAGTACACAGAAAAAATTAGTATTAAATCAACTGTTTCATACATAAATAAATATGTAAAATCTTTTTGGAAGAATTTATAAACAGAAATAATTTGTTTACATGAAAAGAAAAAGTTTTTTCACGTAAGCAAATCATATCTGTTTAAGATTATAAATTTTTCGAAGATTTTATATTTTTGTTTATATGTGAAACAATAAATTTTGTTGCTTTGGTACTAATTTTTTTCTGTGTACTTAGTTATAAATTTCATGAAAAAGTAACATTACGAATAAATCCGATTCTTTTGCATACAATAATAAAACTTTAATAAATATTCATAAAAAATTTGATTTACACCTTTAAAAGTTATTTACAAGAAACTGCAGCAAAATATGATCATTTTTTATTAATAAGTTATTATAAGTCAACTTTTCATCGTTTTGATATAAGGAGATTTTTCCTTATATAAAGCCAAAATTAAAGCATTTGTAACCAAAATTCTTTATTGTTGACTAGGAAAATAAAAGAATAAACTCTAAGAAACGTGTAGTATTTAAGTTTCGAGAACATTTAGATGATATTATAAAGACAGAAAATTCTTAACAACTCTTTCAAAAGTTCTTCTATCTACTTATTTTTTTTTAACAATTTATTTGTCTTGAATCATTAATCTTGATAACAGAAAATAATCATTGACAGTGAGATTTCATATATTATTTTACATTTCTAATTTAAGCTTTTTTGTGGCAAGTACGAAAGACAATGCGTTTCATTGACACATGTAATGATCGTTTCGCCACATAATTAATATGGCATACGATCCAATTTTACAGATCGATGATATGTGCAAGCGATGAAAAATCAAAGTATCATTAAAAAATCATATATGAATGATAGATGAAAAATCAAAGAATTTAAACTACAATTCACATTTCTATTTTAGATTTTTTGTGATACGTGTACAAAACATTATGATTTATCTAAAAAATAATTTTTGCCTTCCATTGGGCACATGTGCCATTACGGGGTACGATTCAGTACCGGAGAACGTTGCAACTTTGACTTCTTGTCACGTTATCGGTCCAGTGAGATCATGTCTCATTGGGCTTAGCGTCTAACCGGCCGATCAGCTGGATTAATCATGATTTTTTGAGCTTGTCGCGGGTTGACAAAAGCACCCCAGAAAGTGCGTCTCCTTTAAGTGACTTGCTGCCGGCGACTATGGCTTGTAAGATACAAGTGTCGTACGAATCATGGTTAAGAAAGCTTAGTCGACGTTAGACGTGCGTTAAACGTGATATAAAAGGCAGAGCTCATTCGCAACGAGCTCACTATCAATCCCATATTCATCGCGTTCGAATTGCTAGATCGTTATTTCGTTAATCGCATAATAAATAGGCAATGTCTCTTGCAGATGCCACGAAAAGATGTTTGCAGCGCTACAAAATGATTTTTTTAATGCAGAAAATTTTTTTATCTTTATGTATAATTTTTATTTCTATTTCAAATTTTTGTGATAAATGCACTAGACGTTGTGATTTGTCCAGAAAATAATTTTTGCGTTTGATTGAACACATCTGAAATTATGGGGTACGATTGAGTATCGGAGATCGATGCAATGTGCACTCTGACTTCTTGTCATGTTATCGGTTCAATGAGACCATGTCCCATTGAGCTTAGCGTCTAACCGGCCGATCAGCTGGATCAACCACGATTTGTGAGCACGTCGCGGGTTGACAAAAGCACCCCAGAAAGTGCGTCTCCTTTAAGTGACTTGCTGCCCTGCGACTATCGCTTGTAAAACACAAGTGTCGTATGAATCGTGGCTGAAAAAGCTTAGTTGACGTTAGACGTGCGTTAAACGTGATATAAAAGGCAGAACTCATTCGCAACGAGCTCACTATCGATCCCGTATCCATCGCGTTTGAATTGCTAAATCGTTATTTCGTTAATCGCGTAATAAATAGGCAATGTCTCTTGCAGGTGCCACGAAAAAATGCTTGCAGCACTACAAAATGATTTTTTAATGCTTAATTTTTTTTTATTTTTATGTATAATTTTTATTTCTATTTCAGTTTTTTGTGATAAATGCATAAGACATTGCGATTTGTAGAAAATAATTTTTACGTTTGCATAAGCACATATGCAATTACGGTATACGATATTAGAGACCGTTGCAATGTGCATTCTGTCTTCTCGTCATGTTATCGGTTCAATGAGACAACGTCTCATTGAACTTAGCGTCTAACCGGCCGATCAGCTGGATTAACCACGATTTGTGAGCATGTCGCGGGTTGACAAAAGCACCCCAGAAAGTGCGTCTCCTTTAAGTGACTTGCTGCCCTGCGACTATGGCTTGTAAAATACAAGTGTCGTATGAATCGTGGCTGAAAAAGCTTAGTCGACGTTAGACATGCGTTAAACTTGACGCAAAAGGGAGAACTCATTCGCAACGAACTTACTATCGATCTCGTATCCAACGCGTTCGAATTATTAAATCGTCCTTTCGCGAATTGCGTAACAAAGCATTGTCTCGCACGTGTTATGAAGTAGATGCTTGTAGAGATGTAGAACGATTTTTTAAAAATAGAAAATTGTGAAATTTTTGTATCTATTGTTCATTTTCTTATTTTAGTTTTTTCGTGGTATGTACATATACATATTACGATTTGTCGGAAAATGCGCAATTTGTAAAATGCGTCCATGCTTTTGTACGTATTATAAAGATATTAGAGCAAAGTTGTAATGTAAAAAAGTCATTTATTTTACTTCGAAAATTGATAAAAATAGAACAAAAAATTTATATTATAAAAAAAAGGGTTAAAATAATATTTGGTGTAATTAGAAGACTTATGGAAGAGTAGTGTGATGGGGAATGAATTAGTTGAATAAATTTAATATATATGTTTTTATCGTTAGTTATATTGTGATTTTGTGCATTATTATTTCATTTTAATTTTATGTAATTTTCTGTGTCATTATCTTTATTATGCTATATGTATTAAAAACTTTTTAATTTTTTAATAAAAATTTTTTCAATTCTTTGTTATTCAAATTTAACGCTATACAATCCGAGTTTAAAGGTAAAGCTGCAACATAATATATTTATTTTTGTTACAAAAGTTATTATAAAATAAAAATTTGTATTTCTTTGAAAAGAACAATTAAAAATTTTATGGTTTATAATAATTTTTGTAATGAAATCGACTATATTTTGTTGCAGTTTTGAAGATATAACTTTTAAATGAGTTAGTAGATCTAAATCAATTTTTGCACAAATATTTATTAGAATTTTGTTAGTAAATTTAAAAATTTTGATTTAATTCTCAATGCTCTTTTCTTATCAAATTTGCAAAGGAACACAATTTGTGCAAATTTGTTGAGGCAGGAGCATTATG
Source organism: Solenopsis invicta (assembly GCF_016802725.1). NCBI lineage: Eukaryota > Metazoa > Arthropoda > Insecta > Hymenoptera > Formicidae > Solenopsis > Solenopsis invicta. Next base: position 22,364,868 of record NC_052667.1, read on the forward strand.
AATTAGATTAAAATTTTTACATATATTAACAGAACTTTAATAAATATTTGTGTAAATGTTGATATAGATTTACTTGCTCATTTAAAAGCCATTTATGAGATCGAGACTAAACAAAAAATTAAATAAGTTTTAAACCAATAAGAAAATTGTGTTCAAATTTTATACAGATACACAAACGTAATAATAGAACAATATGTGAATTTTTTAATGTTCTTTGTAATGTTTTTGCGATACTACTCATATGTCCTTAATGTTTAATGCATATTTATTGAAAAATTTAGAAATAATAACAGAATTCCTGAAAAATTATAAATCCTAAAAAAAATAATGAATTTTTGTTGCATTTATTGGAGTTAGTGCTATTTATAATTGAAATAATAACAATATTAATTATTGATAAAAATCTATGTTTTTTATCTCATGGTATTTATAACTTTACATATCGTATTTTTTACAGAAATTTTCGGATTATACATACGTAAGTATGGATATTTGATAATTATGCTTCTAAACGAAATTATATTTAATAATTTTAAATATAATACTAATTAATTTAATTATATTATTTAGTATTATTTGTACAGTACGCTGCAAAATTGCAGTAGTATTATCATACACATGTTAATATCATATACTGAAATTTTGTCTCTTTATCTATGTATTTGGACATTACTTTTGAATATATTGTCACATTTTGTGATATTAAATACTGTTTCATTGAATTAATAAATTACATTCTGCTTTATATTTTATACTAAATCGTTAAAAGAATAATGCATATAATAATTAATAATGCAAGTATTCTATTATTTTCACGTTATAGACGCGAACACTGCTTCGTCATAGGGTTTGTAAGGTTTTATCATTGTTCTTCTCGTCAACATTAGTAACTGTGTGATTTGCATCAACTGAAAATTGTAACGATTTTCATTGAGGAAAGTTATTTCTCGTTTGCTTTCATAGGATTCCTTCCTGATGCCTAGTTTAATGCTTCATATCTGAGGGTTCTCATTGCGGGTTTGAAATTATTCCTAAGTTTTGGGTTTCCTTGAAAGTTTTCAGAAACAATGGTTTTGACAATAAGTTGACGATGATAATCATGTAATGTTAAAAATTACGAAATCGATTAATTAATATATTTTGAGGAAAGATTTTTTTTCCTCATTAAATATTCTCTTATTAATTAATGTGAGTTACTTTTATGATAAAAGATTTAGAAGTTGAATATGAATATAGTTACTGTTTATAGAACAATTTTATTTATGTTAAATAAATTAAAATTACCAAAATTTTTTATTTGTTATTTCTTCACTGGTTACGAAGGAATATATTTTTTTATTTAATCATTAATTTCTTTTTTAATCATTTTCAGGGACTGAACTGGAGATATTTTGTTATCCTAGTCTAGAGAATAAGTTAAAATAAATTAATCTTTAAGGTTTTATAATGTAAAATATAACATATTTATCATTTATTATAATGAAATAGATAGACAATGCATGATATGTTTTGTAAGAAATTTTTAGCTTCTATTTGTTTGATAAAATTTTATGATTAATAATTGATGATTGATTAAAGAATTTTATGTTTTATAAAAATGTTTATAATTATAAAATATTATATCAAAAACAGAAGACTGTCGAAAATCGGCCGAGGTAGTGGAAAGCCTCTACAAGTTGATTCGATTTTGACTAAATTAAACTTTATTTAAATTAAAAATATATTGGTACTTTATATTCAGTATATAAACATTAACAATTATTAATTAAACATTATGTCGGCAATAAACACCAAGATTAATTATACGTCTTCTAATATCTTTTTCTTTTTTAGGTTTATTCTAAATTTTATAATCTTCATAATGTATTATTACATAATTATATTTTGTGGATTGAATAGAACCAATCAAAATATGTAATATGTAACATAATAATACAAAACAAAATCGAAGATTGTGGATGTGTTACCCGTCAGAAATATCCGTGGCTACATAGTTCAATGTCCACGTTTTCTGCACATGGAGGCGCCAGTGAACGGATTCTAAAATGCGGGTATGTCTACTTTTATTTTTTCATATGTATGTTCTATGCTATACGTAAAAATAGATGTAAAAATAAAAATATTATTGCAGCTTTGAAAAAATATGTGAAATAAAGGTATAATATAAAAATTATTGAATACACACAACATATACACACAATATATAATATATATATATTCTTACATAATAAAATTTCATAAAGTTACAATAATATTCTTATTTTTATATTTATTTTTACATATTATATAAATGTATATACGAATTCTATGTTAAGTTTAATGAATACAATAAGACGGATTCGATTTTTGATGAATTAATTTTTTTAATAACAATTTTATCTCCCTGTAATTTTCTTCAGTTGGAAATTCCAATAAAATACTTTATTTTGATTTTTTTTACCTATTATAAATTATAATATATTGAAACAGCTCTCTTTTTTGTAAATATATGAACTGAGAATTTTAATATAACGGTATCTCCAAGATTTATATTGACATGCAATCTCCAAGATTGTATATTAGTGTTTTCTTTCATCAAACTGTTATATTGCACAAGTTCACCTAACTCGGCGTCTCAAAACCACCTATTCACCACCCTACCACGAGGCGGACCAACCCCTTGCACCTGCGCAGGTGTATCACACTGGCTCACCTTCTTATCAACATCTCCGAAAAGCCAGTCACGCCAGAAGAAAGGCTTGGCTCGGCTTACATTTTCCTTCGCACCTTTCCCTTTTCTTCATTTTCCGTAAATACCGGTCTGAAGACGATATATCTCCCGCTCTTTTCGATCGTCACCACCTCGCATCCTTCGAAGGGTCAATCGCTGGGTAGGACGATGCGATGGGCGAGGGCAAAAGCGACCGTCCCAGCAAAAGGTAACATTTCGCGCTGCTTCTTGCCACCCGATCGAAGTATACACGTTACGCCGTTTAATTAGTTTCTCAACTCGGATTTGTAGAATAATTATTTGCTGACTCGCGTTGCTCTGCTTCCTCTCGCAAAGATTTCAATCTTCGAATTCGCGAAATGAAAACACCAATTTAATCAAAACGCTATATTTCGTAAAAAGGATTAATATTGAATCTTCCTTTTCAGCAATTTATTTTTTTCTTACTTAAATAAACATCTACTTATTAATGCAGAAAACTTTCTACGAAAGTAAACTTTTCGTAAAAATAATGTTTTCATTACTTTCCCTGTTGGCACTTAAGTAATACATCAAAATGTGCATAAAGATGACTGGTAGATACTTTTAACACCTTTTATACTCTAAATCGTTATTTTTATTAATTTATTAATTTTTTTTGTTTTTTGAATAATTTTGTTCTACATAGATAACATTTATAAATATATTACTATTGTAGTTATAATAATATGCACGTATTACAGGATATAAAATTTATGGCAAGAAAGTATAATTTTCAAATAATGGAATATGTTACACGCTTTTACGATATGTACCCAAGATTTACGGCATTTCATGCGCTCAATGTAGCATAATTAGATGGTCGTTAGTAACAATCTATTAATCGATATTGAAGATTATTTATGATCATCAATATCGTTAACTTAATTTCCCGTCTTTGCGCGATACTTTCGAGAATCTTTTTTAATTTGTGATAAGTGGCAAGTACTTCGTAGGTGTGCTTTCAACTAAATGATCCATCGCCGTTTAATCCCATTTACTCCGATCGTTAGATCACGCCTAGACAATCTAATAGCTTAAACGGGATGGATATCGTTTACTGCATTAATTTTACAAAGTAATGCGGTAAAAAGGCGTATTCCATCAGGTACAGGTAGCGGTGCAGTTATATTTTCGGGGACCTTGGGGGATAAATAAAAGTACACAGATAAGGATTAAAATATCGCCAAATAAAATATTTAATTCGACCCGCTTGTGTATCTATAAATTAGAGGCCACTGATCTATAAAGCGTGGCGATAAGAGACGAGATAAGTGAGACTTTTGATGGCCACGGCCTGGATTCCTCCTACGAAGAAAGCTCGCGTGCAAGCCACCGCTGGTGGCTCTGTAAAATGCGTTCAGATTGAATCACGCATCGCGACCGTAGAATAACTGACCGACCGACGGACCCGGCGATACGTTGAATCGGCCAGTGCGTGCGACCACGTGTCGCGGACATTAATTTAGCCGCGCATACAGATTTGTCGTGCGGAGAAAGTCAGCGTGGGGGCAGAGTAGGGTCCGTTAAAATCGGGGCCATTGGGTCGAACAAAACGAAACCTCGGCATTACGAATCGACCAGAGAGTAAATCGACGAGCGCGAGCTGTGAGGGAGAGAAAGAAAAAAAAAAGAATTAAGTACGATACAAACTCGCGGCGAACGGCGCCGAAACAAGCTGTCAGATTTCGTATTGTCGGGTCGCGTTATCAAATTTCCGATGCGGAAAACGGAGGGGAAAAATCTTTACAATAACCCCTTTTACGTAACATGCGATATACAATTACAAAAGTTTCTTTAGTCGCGAAGGTAAAATATTTGTCAACGATGAGATTCAAATCCTCCAAAGAAACTGGCGCCTTAGATCGCTCGATGACGTTAACATGTTAAATCTAAACCATTTTGATGTGAGGGGTTGTTACATTGATCGTTGACTTTCTTTATTTTTATAAATGAATATTTTGTATACATCTATGTAATATATTGGTGCAAAATATTTTTAAACAATATTTACAGACAATGGAATAATATGAAATAATAAAGTAAAACAAATAGTGACATTTTCATTTAAATGACGCTAGGTAAAAATATCTTTTATATTCTTTTATTAACCAAACAAATTTTGTATTGTTTAACGATAAAACATATACATTTACTTGATTGAATTTTTTATTGGTTTAGATAAAATACATTTGTATTATTAATTTACAAGTATTTATACATAATTTAAAAAATTGATTTTTAAACAGTTTATTTATCATAATTTAGTTTATTTATTCAATCAAAGTTTACTAAATAACCAGATTTATCTAATGTTTAAAATTTTTTCTGTGATTTTGATTGTAATCCAAATAACGGCATTTTGAAGACATCTTATGCAAATTATGTTTATCCTCGACATAAATTCGCGAGGACTGACGTGTGCGCGAGCCATTAGGCCAGGATAAGATTTATTTTTCAAGCTCCGCGCATTTTGCAGATCGATTCGTCGCGTCTGGGAGAGCCGTTGTAACGGCATGTACGGTACCATCGTACCACTCTCTTCCTGTTCCTTGTTCTCCCCCTTGTGCCCTCTCGGCGCTCCAACCGGCTCGCCCTCCTATATCCCTAATTCGCGACTTCGGTCCCTCGTCATCTTCAGTAAGCTCAGGTTGTCCATCCACAACATGTCGCGAAACGTTCTGTCCGCTCAAAACATTTGTCAAGTCAACAGTCTAAACTAGCTAAAATTAAAAAAAAAACTTAGCGAATTTTTTTTTGTTAATAAAATAATAGGATAAAATATTATTTAATAAATAAAATAAAATCTGTAAATAAAATTACTATTAAATGTGTCACTTTCTGATCGACTGCGATTAGGCAAAGGTCCTCCACTCGCGGCGTTGATAAGTCGTCCTCGGATTCCGAGGTAGCGCACGGCAAGGGCAAAGGGAAAGGGCGTAAGAGCAAGACCAGGGAGAGATGGCCGTTCCTCGAAAAATTGACGGTCGACGAGCTAGCTCGTTACCGGAGAAAACGGGTGCAGGATCGACCGAAGGACAATCTACAGACTCATCCGGAATCGACAGTTCAGTATTCTGCTTCTGAATATCGGCGCGCGTTCGGTGCAAACGTTAAAGAGCTCACTAAGGTATCCATATAAAATATACACTTTATTTTCTAAAAGAATTTTTTTGTCGTCTCCCGATTTTTTTTAATTAGTGAAATAAAACATGGAAACTTTTTAAATTGTATTATAATCAATTAAAAGGCAAGATCTTATCAATATAATAGCATTGCATTACATTTATATTAAATAAGTAAACAGTGGAGAATTATTTGTGTTACTTGGAATCAAAAGTTACATTTTATCATAGAAATATTGATTTTCGGATCTACATTAATTTGGTGCTTTCTTGCTCTTTGTGAATAATAAAGAAACAGCTCTATGCTCGTGAATCTATGTCTTTTAACACTCTGTGTTAAACGATCATACAGTAACTTATAATCAAATTTATATTTGTGTGTAATAGGAAAATTTTTGGCCTGAAGATTATTTACGTGTAGATGGAACTCCCGAAAATGCGCAACCTCCGTATTGCATGGATGTTAAAGAGCTCGAAACCGAAATCGAAGAAGATCCATCTGAAACAAAGGAGAGTGCTTCCTCCCCAGTAATTGATGAAAACAAAGTGATGGAAACGGGAGTTCCGCAATTAGAGAATTCATTCCGACGTCCTTCACTCAGAAAGTAAGACTTAGTTGCTGTTATAAATTACATTAGTATAATTAAAAAATTGTTCAAATAAATATATAATTTCATAAATAATAAATACGTAATATAATAAAATAGTGCATTGCTATATTAATTAGTACATTGATATACTAATTTTTAATAAATTAATAATGATATATTAATAATTGACGACATAATTTTTAGCAAAACATAGATCGATAAATTAAAAAAGCTGTGCTGTAAAATGCCATTACATTGTAACGTAGATTGACAATTCTAATTTAGTCGTTCGTTTAAAGTTAATTTCACGAAACTTTCTTTTCGTCATGAATCTGTAAACTCATCGTATCGAACTGTTCCGAAACACGCGAATTTACGCAAATCGAAGAAGCATAAAACTGACTGTCATGCCACTAAATTGGTAACGAAATCGGTTCTCTGCTTTCTTGTACTCTTTGTCAAATCTCTGTGACATTTAATGAAATGCAGACTACTATATATTTTGTAATTAAAGTATCGCATTTTATGATAAATGGCTACATGATGAGTTACTTTTAGCGTATCAATCAAAGTAGTAATTAAATTTTTTTTAATAACTCAAAATAAATACGAAAATCCTGCTTAAAATAAAATCTCAAAATACAATTTTGCATTGTGTAATATAAATTTTTGAATTAAATTGATTAGTAAGAATCGAATATTAGTATATATTTTCAAAGAAGTTGAAGCAATATATTGTAAAATATTAAAATTATTTTAAATTATCATAATTGACACATTTCAATCGTTTACTCGCTATTAACTTAACAATTCATTGTTTGTTGCATTGCGAAAAGGGGTACCAGTTTGAAGTGCAGCGGTGATTTTTATACCGATACGGAAACATATTCTGCATACGTGCCTTATGAGGGCTATCATCGTCCCGAACTCATACGTCGACCTACGTCCTTAAAAATGGAAGGCGATTTGGATACTATGACGGAGAAGTGTGAAAAATTTATAGAGTGGCTCAATGTTAGTCGACCAGAACTCATGCGTGTACCCACTCACCTGAAGATGGAGGGTGAGCTGGAAACAGCAACGGAAAATCAGGACAAATATGTTCCGTTCGTGGGAGCACGAAGACCGGAATTGTTAAGACGAAGCACAAACTTAAAGCTCGAGGGCGATACCTGTTTTGTACCGGAATATACCGATGTGTTTAGAGACTACAGCGTTATAGGTAATAGTATTAAATTAAAAAAAAAGATAATATAGCAAATAACATTGAAGCAAAGAATAAGCAAAGAACATTGAAACAAAGAATAATGATATAAAAAAATAATTTTAAAAAATTAATTAAAAATTTTTTAGAAAAAAATTCTTTTGTGACTGAATTAAAAAAATAGTATTAAAGTTATAGTTTCAAATGTGTTTAGCTCTCTCTTTACGATTTTATTGTCGTCATTCCTTTTTCTTTGGAGTGCATATTACAGATAAACCGCAGCCACAGAAACCGCAAATGCATTTAAAAGCTGGAGGAGACTTTTACCAAAACACAGAGAGCACCGAAAATTTTGCTCATCCTTGCGTTAAACAGGCACAAGAAATGGCTGAACGGACTAAAGACAATAACGAAGAAAACAGATGGATGAGAAGTCAGGAGGAGGAACGGAAGAAAGATGAAGAGATGAAAATGTTGGTGTCGAAATTGGAAGATCTAAATGGTCGGCAGCTCGAAATTCCCGAATATCGTGATGCATACAAGGTATTTGCTGTGACTCTAATTGTAAGAAAATTAATTTATTAAGATGTATATACATTTATATTAAAATAGTACATATATAAAATATTAAAATATGCGTATGATTAACACAAGATATAATTGTTAGCACAACCAATTAAAGAAAAATCTATTTAGTCATAGCTGGATCTTCGTACTAATATTTCTTGCGTGATTTTACATATGTACATTTTCAACTTCATTAAATGCGCCTCAAAGAATTTCCAACCTTGAAACACAGTTATAAATTGAACAAGAATAGTAATATTACGAAGTTAAATTGATAATCAATTTAATGATAATGATACTAACGAGCATATTACCTCTTTATAGTATTTGTTGGAAGGGTGGAGAAAAAGAGGAAGGGATTACGGATGCCTATCATTATTATTAAATTGATTATCAATTTAATTTCTTGATATTACTGTTCTTCTTCAACAGTGTTTCAAAATCGGAAACTTTTTAACATGCAGTTTAAAAATGTATGTATAATAATAAAAATTACACAAGAGAAATATTAGCACGAAGATCTAGCCATAACCGACTAGAATAAATAGATCAATCTTCAATTGGTTGTGTTTTTATATATTTATATTCTCTTATTTTTTATAATTGTTTTATAACAATTATAACAATTATAATAAATAATATATACAATAAATATAATAAATTATTTTATAATTTGTTATAATTTTTAGGATTTTCCACGTGAACGACCGAAGATCGCGAAGCCGGATGTCGAAATAGGTCGCGCCGACGGTTCAAAGGTCACCTCACCATCGCGCTCTAAGTTTTCCATGAAGATCGATCAGGATCCAGAGTATCAGTCCAAGTATCTCGATTATCCTCGAGATCGTCCTATCTATCGTAAACCGCCTGGGATGCTGCGACCGACGGGAGTGTCTTCTTCCGGTCGCAGTAGCGCGTGTTTTGGCAAGCCGATTTATCAGGAATGTCGTACATTTGATTATGAGCCCACTAGCGAGGTAAGATCTCAATACGTTCCTTATGGATTTGTACCGAGGGTTGAGACGCTCAAGATGCCGGCTAATCTGCGATTGGAGGGCAATCTCGATCTTCAACCGGAATACAGGAACGTTTATTGCGCAAGATACGATCGTCAAAGTTGCGACGATCTTAGAACTACTTATGGCAGGGGTGATCGTAGTCCGAGTGCAAGAAAAGAATATTATTGGTTGAACACTGGCGGTCAGTGTGACAAAACGACCGCGCAAGGACAAGATTCTTTCTGCATATTAGACACGCGGCTCCATGATGAGAATGTTACTGGGAAACCGCCGCCCGCTAGTAGAAGGTACGTTTAATTTATTAATATTTATTGATAAAGTGGAAAGTGGAAAGAAAAATGTTTAAATCGTGATTCCATCAAAACGACTCTATTTCTTTCTGTTCTTCTATAAAAAATTTGCTAGGTTAAATCCTCATTTTAATTCATCTAGATAAAAAAATTTTCTTTGAATAGAAATTTGAAAATATGAACAAATTTAAGATTTAAGATTTAATTAATTTCATGGAATTGGAAAACTGTTCGTCCACTTTGCTGTTTACAGTAAAAACTTAGCAATCGCGATTTCCAGAAGCTCCAGGTTATCTCAAGCCGCAGCGGCGGCGCCGAGACCGACGCAGTTGGAGCTGGCTGATCGCGCGATCGTCACGAGGACGCGATCTCCCAGTCCAACGTACCGTCTGCACGTTTGCGACGTCGACAATGAGCCTCGAGGATTCGGTCGACTCGGACAGTCTTCCGGAAGAGTACGCAGCCCATCGGCCGACCGTCTGATGATTCAGAACGACGTCGCTAGGCCGTACTCGCCGAGTTTTGGTAGAAGCAGGCAGGACCGTCGTGTTAACGATCAACCGTTTGTAATCCTAGATAACGTCTCGAAAAACGTATTAGGTAAAAGTAGCGATCGTAGAAGACGTACCGACAGGAATCTCGATGTCCCGGTACCGGTCTCTCGAGGAAGACCTAAAACACCGTCCAGATGGATGCCTCCGTGGTACGACAATACGAATACGATCTAGAGATCTTCGGCCTAGAACGAAAAAGTATATTCCATAAATAAAATTGCCGTTTGTAACTTTTACATTAGGCGATGGACGTAGAACTGACGGCAAAACTTAACACTGCCTGTAACTTTACATATAAGGTAACTGGAATTATATATAATCAGCCAAATTTATTTTTAAATACTTACGTATATATACTATAGCGCTGAGAAGCTGCTACTACCTAAACTTTGCAAAGATTATAAAAGCAAATGCGACAAGAAGCAATCCTTGGGAGATATGTGTTTTTCTAATGTTAAATGCAGGTATTTTGTTTTTAAAATAAGAGATATTGAATAATAAGCGATTTTCTTATTAGAGATATAATCGATCACATTTTGATCTTTATTAAATATGGAGTAAGTATGAGATTATATATATATTATACATATAGATTTGTAATTCATATTATATATATATTACAACTTGAAAAATTGTTAGATTCTTATCTAGTTTGATATGCCGAACTAATTTATTGTTATATAAACAGTAGCTAATAAGGTATCTTATTACTGCCATTTGTTAAACTGTACGATCAAATATATAAACGATGCCCAGCTTTAGAGGGTCTTTTTTAAAGCACTGAATTATTTCGTCGACACTAAAAACGCATTATACTGATTGTTAATTTTAAAGTTGTCTATCAAGAACTGTTATTCATAAATATTGAATAATACAAGATAGAAAAGACGATTTCTCTCTCTTTCTCTCTCTCTCTCTCTCTCTCTCTCTCTCTTTCTCTCTCTCAACAATGCAGTAAGTTGATAGTCTCACTAATTAGGAAAGTTACAACTTTCACTGTAACTTTAATTAGATTAATGCACTTCAGTTATCCCAATTAAGAAAATCTTATGTGTGTTTTAACTAATCGTTAACTGATATCGTGACGCGCCCACGCGCGCCACTTCGGCCATCCCTTTATTATAGAATTTCATCGAATTTAGTTTAATACTATCGCTACCGTTAAATTTAGTTTCCCGCGTAATTATTCAGCGTTAGGGAGGACAGGAGAAATTTTCCTTTTATGTAATATATCGATTTATCATGCAATTCAACATCGCGAATAAGAATTGATTGGTCCGAATTAACCAATTGTGCATAATTACGTGCCCCTATATATTTTTTCTAGGCTTGACGCCTTTCAATTTGACGCCTTTCTTTCAGGGCAAAGAAATCGCACGTTTCCTTTCCTTCTCCTTTGATGAATGACTGCGATATTCGAAGAAGTAGACGTTATACAATTTCAATAGAGAATCCCGTAAGCAATTATCCTTGCTGTTTGCTGTGCAGCGTAATAATAGCACGAAATCAAACCCTTTTTTTATCCTTTTATATTTGACAATGACTTACGGAATTTCTTGACTGCGCAAATTACAAGGCTATGCGTATACATGCAGAACTTATAGATTTATTGAATTATACAGTTCAACAAGAAATAACTCCTTTTCAAATACAAGAAAGTAATCATTTTCTATCATTCTTTTCATACTCGATATTCAGGCTTTCGAAATACTCCATTACGTCACGATTTGAAGAAATTAGAAGTTAAAGATGCAAAAAGAAGATAATGAATTTTAATATAAACTTGGTGCAAAACGGAGAATTTTCGCGGAAATCATGAAAAAGAATGGTGCTCTGGCAAGAATGTCTGGTAAAGATACATATATAAAATTCTCAAAGATAAAAATTAAAAGTACAGTATTTCTTTCTTAGAATACATTTTCTTATTTTGATGAAATCACTACCATTTAATATATTTACATTCACATACACATGCGTAATACCGCTGCCTGTATTTGACGTTCGCGTTAGCTGAACTCGATAGAAGAGTTAAAAGAGATGTCTTTTATACTCTTTTTCCGGACGACCGTATTGCAATGTACGCTGCGAAAACACGATTTCCTCCTACGATTCTTGCGCGACTCAACATTAGCACGCTCGTAACTCGTAATTATACAATATACGGAGAATACGTTCTTACTGTATTCGTGAAGTGCACGCGTATTTTGTATTCGCACCCGCATTACGCCTTTGCGGAGGGCGCCGACCGGGCAATCGCAATTTCTGCCGAATATATTACATATACGTCGTGGAAGGCGGCCGCTATCTCGGTAGCACATAATACGGCGTCAAATAAACATTTAGTTTTCACGCTTGAAAAAGCAGAGTCTAACGCCATCGTTAAATCGCAGACGTGAACAATTTAACTTCCTACGTTGTCGTCAGCGAATTTGAGATATACAATATCTCACACGCACATATTATCAAGTACACGTCTCTTGTTTCATCTCTTTTTTTTTGGACAATACATTACTTGCAATACATCGAGGATAGCTAGCATTGGATAATCATTTTAATGCATAGTGTCGGTTAAAAACTAAAAATTATTAAATAATAATTAACTCTATATTTTATAATCAGACTTTATTTAAAAATGAAGTGAAAAATATATTTGTTGTATTATTAATGATGAAATATTTATTATTGCTTAAATTAATTCAGTCACAATTAAAAGAAAAAGATACAAATTCTATATATAAGATGTTATTTTAATATTTGAGGTAATTTCTCTCTTATGTTTTACGTATACATACGTAAAACATGAGAGAGAAATTACTTCAAATATTAAAATAATATCTAAAGTATGATAATAAATAGTAAAAATAATATGAATAATAATGAATAATAATAATATAATAATGAGAAAATAAATATAGTAAGATTAAATAATTATAAATCAATTTTGGAAACACTTTAAAATAATAATAAATTAAAAATAATTGCAACTATTATAAAATGCATAATATTCAACATTAAATTTTTATGACATTTCATTATTTTTATTTTATTGCGTAAAATGTAAATTACTTTTCATATTTTCATTTTTCTAATAGTGAATTTAATTGACACACTTAGATGAATATTAAAGCCGTAATTAATCGGCATAAAAATATGTCGATAAAGATATTTAATATAAACGGGTTAAATCGCGAAATCTTTAATACTTCATGTTTGGTAAAATATGTATTTTATCATTCTAAATATTAGCACTGCACTTTTATACTTACAAGGGGAAGTGAACTCGTGTTTTTTGATTACAATTTTTTTGGTAATTTTTGAGGCAAAAAAAATACGTGCAGCATTTGTCAACATGTGGCTTCGTTTTTGAATTATAAATTTAAAAATTCGAACAATTGGACGATCGCTCAAGCGAATCAAATTTGCATTCGGCATTTTTCTTCTTTCTTTAATGTGTTTTGTAATTTTTTCAACACTATAATACAATAATATATCAATATTATAATTGCTTATATTATTGTACAATACATACAAAATTTTGAAAATTAAAATAACTTTGTAAAATTACAAGTCTTCCAAATCTACATTGATTCAACATTAAAATCTGTATGCAAATAATTTTGTGTCATATTTTCTTTATTTATTGATTTTTCGTGTGGAGCAACGGATATATGACACATGTCGTAAAAGCACGGTAAACAAAATTTTTTGACAATTTGCACATCGAATAAAATAAATAATATCATATTGCACGTATATTTGTCGTTTTTGCGATTTCTTACGGAAAACATTTAATTTACATTTGAAAAAATCTAATCGCGTCTTCCCGAGATGACCGATTTCTTATAAAACGTGTACAGTCTTGTATTTGTTTTATAAAGTTCTTTACCTAACGAAAGAAATAGACGTCACAAAACTGATATATATTTATTCCAAAAGCGAATAGCCGAACGTAAAATACAGAAAAACTATTTGCGTCACGTTTCTCGCGTTGTACGAAACAAAGGAACTCAGATTGCACATATGTCTCCGCTTACAATTCAATTTTCAAATATTCATAACTTGAAAATAACGTCTCACGTTGGTAAACACCACGACAAGTGTATTTTTTTCTTTGATCTCACAGATCACGAAAAAATTGCTATTGTAAAACACAAATATCGCTTCTAGGGGTTTCCCTTGTTAGATTAAATCGGAGTACAAAGCTTTCACTTGCATTAGTCCTGACTGTAATATTTAAATGTTTTTAACATTTAAATTTAAAATTTTAATTAAAAATTTATTGCCATATTTTATTTTAATTTGTACGAAGTATAGTTAAAATATTTTATGTGATAAAAATAAAATGTTGAAATAAATTCTCAATTAAATTTTTGTCTCATTGATCAAAGAATTCAGCGTGAAAAAAGCCTTGACGGTTGTTTATAATCTTTTTATGTACAGATTAGATTGAAACTTACAATTATAATAGATACTCTATCAAAAAAATTCAATATTTAATTGCAGTTTATATTTCTATTTATTACAAATCTTGAATTTGATAAAGGCAGTGCGTGCTTGCTCGGAAGTAGTTTGAAGCATCGCAAAGCTTTTAGTAGAAAGTACAACAAAAGTAAACATAATTAGTTTGGACGCGAATGCGGTAGTTCTTGCTGACAATTTGATTGCGTTTATCGATCGGATCGTGCGATTCGTGTTTCGTTTTCATTATGCATTTACCAAGTTTGGTTTCTGCTTCGAGTCGGATACCATGAATATCCGAGCGCATGATTCTCGAAACGTGTCGAAATGCTGCACCGAAGTGCTTTCGCGCGTAAATGTTATTGCAATATTTGCGAAGTTGCATTAATGCATCATCTGTCATTAGATACATCCGAATACAAAATTGAATTCGGGAAAGAATTGAGGTGTATGAAAGCAAAATTCACATTTTTTAAATTAAATTAACACTTTCTGAGAAAGAATGTGTAATAAATAATTATTTATATAACATTCTTTATTTAATTTTAATAAAATAAGACAATGATTCGCGCACGTATGCGCATGAAGCGATTTACGTTTATTTCACATATGAAAACAATTCTTTCTCTGTCACACAAATCTAAGAAAGCAAAGATTAATATTTTTTCAATTTATTCCAACTCAATTCTATATTTTTTTACATAACATTTAGTATAGATGTTTTCTCATCTAAAATTTTAATATTTTAATTTCCTAAAAATTGAATAACTTAATAAATAATAAATAACAACAAACAATAATTAAACTTCCCATAAAAATTTTTTTAAAAATTAGCGATATAAAATTAATAAATTAATAAAAGCAACAAATTTGCTATTTATTTTCTAAATACATATAAAATATCGGATTTTTCTTAATTGAAAATATTAGTAATATCACTATTCTGAAAAAAAATTTTATAGCATAATATTATGTATAAAAATATTAGCATCTATTATTATAATTACAATATGCTTATAAAACTTTTTTAAAGGCGCATTTTGGTTGTTTTGTTTAAAATTTAAAATAATTATGAATTTTATAGAAATTTATATTTTAATTTTTTTATACAAATTTTCTCTAACCAACGTAGCTCTGATTTTTCATTAATAGTGTGTTTTCTGCAAAAGCTCTGTTAACATTGCAAGTAGCTGCAGCAGCATTACCCATTTTGAATTCATAAAACAATTATATTTTTCAGTTGAATTCACGTATTTATTTTAAACAAAACTTTAAACAAAGCAACCAAAATCCACCTTTGAAAGAGTTTTATGAATACAACATAATATAACAATAAAATTATTGTAAAAAAAATTAGATGTAAAATAATACCTACTGTAAAACTAATATGGTCGAAACAATGATGCCAATATTCTCAATGAAACTCTGACATTTTATATGCACCAATCCAATATTTACTTATTCTTGTTCGAATTTGTAATATATCGGAAATTCTGCTCCCTTCGTTACAATAGAAAAATTTCAAATTCAAGACAAAATCTTCTCGATTAAATTTCATGCGGGATACGTAACGTTACAAAGCATTTACAACTACAGGCACATCACCGGTCGTGTGAAAGCCGCGTCTCTTTCGCGTACGGCAGCGCCGTTTTTTTTTATTTGTAATCCGACAAAAGAAAACTCGCGCGCAGTCTCGCCGCGAAATCGAATGAAACGGATGATCAATCTCCTTTGTCCGTTGCGATCACCAATGCAACAGCAGGTGCGGCAAGGATGCGAATAAAGCGCTCGACGAGCGCATACACAAGCGCGTCGCATGCATACTACGAATGGATTACACATGTACGTGGGTTAATTAATTCCGCTTTTAATCTGACACTCGCCTCGTACTCGCAGGTCGCTAAACGTCGAGCGCAGTTTTTTTTACACTTTTTTCTTCATACACACAAACGGCAGACACGCACGTGCGCGGTTACACGTGAGTTACACAGAGAAACGTTCAATTGGAATGCGCTACCTGTTTCCGAGTTGTCTTGACAAAACGACGATTGAAATAACGATCTGACTTTTGATTGAGTTACTTGGCAAATTCATTTTTTATATTCTTTGTTTTTCTTTTCATGCTGGGATTGTTTTACCAGTTTATTTAGCGTTATTAATTAACATTAAAAAAAATTGTTTCTTTTGTAATAAAATATTACAATTTTTATCTCTTTGTTATTATAAACGAGAATGAACATCTTTGGCTCAATCATGTGCTTTGTGTTTTCCGGATAGTGTCTTTCTTTTGTAAGGCAGTCCATATAGACACAATACTCGTACGCGTGCCTGTGGACCATCGTGATTAAATTACGAATCTTTTTATTTTTTTAAAGATCTTTTGCTATTTTTTCAGTTCATTTTCGTTTTTCTGTATTGCGTCTAGATACATAAAACAGAAAGATGTTTGTTTTATATCTGTAAAATAAGAGTTTGCAGTTTCAAATTATGCTGATTTAAAAAATATCATTATCTGCCTACGTTGTGTTTAATACATATTGCGTAATTTTTAGGAGTTTTAAAGATAATGTAATATATAAGTGTTATAAAAGTTGTTTTTAGAATCTACATTTCGAAAATAATCAAAAATTGATCTAACACAATATTAAAAATTGCATTACCAGTTTACATCTAGAAATAAATACTAATATTTAATGTCATTCTTGTGGCGCTGACGAATTTTACGAAGCGCGGTGAAGATGTCGGTTTAGTCGACTACTTACTCCACTGTGAGAATTAGGTAACTCGGACGTAGTGAGAAAAAAGTCACCTACTTTTTTCAGTTATTTGCCAGTTATCTATATATATTTGGCTATTTTATATAAACTTTTATATTCATATCAGTTGCTTATAATCCTTTATATAAATAAAAAAGTAATATAAAAGTTAAATTAAATTTTTTTTAAAGTAATATTGTCAACAAATTACTTTCTGTTAATTATTAGCTGTGAAAAACGAAAGATATATATGCGCTTTAAAAAAAAATTGTCTCTCGTGTTTTTATGCTTAAATAAGACAGAGAAAATTCTAAAACAAAAATGTTAAAGTTATAAACATTTTCCATATTGGAAGCGTTTAGAATTGATGAACCATTTCGACACTAAGATCATGAAAGCTTATATGTTATTGTTAGTATCAGTGCTAAAGCATCAAGAAGCTCTAGAAGCAGGTCCAGACGACGGAACTGCTAATGGCAGAAATGGTGTTGGGTGGGACGACGGGCACAACGATAAAGTTGCGCTTCGATGACGCGGCTGTTTAATTACTTTAGGGTGGAATTTCACGATAGTGCGACGAGTAGCGGTTTCGACCATATATACGATGGCATGGCATTAAGTGAACCATTGGATTATCGTCGGTATTCATTGAATTATAACGGTCAATTAACGTTTATAAATTGTACCCTGGATCAAGACTCCTCTCGCATCCCTTTGTTTACCTGTGCTCACGTAATGTATTCTAATTCATGCTGATTAATTTCGTAATATTCCCTTTAGTAAGATCTTTTTCATATTTAATTTTTATGACAATAATAATATCTATGTTTTATTTAAATATTTATTTAAGTTTTTGTCAAATTTATTTATACGCATGCGACTTAATTTCTTTATTTTATTGTTTGAATATCTCTACGTTTGCATATTTTTAAGTATTATTTATTTTTGCAAATAAAATTTACATTTTTTTTGATAGTATATTTAAAAAAAAGTAAACATTATTCTTGAAATATTGATTATTAATATATATAACGTGCATACACTTTAGAAATAGGGCTTTTCGTAGTCTTTTTTGTAAAGTCTATTTTGTTAGGATATACTTTTGTATTAATTTTAAATTTATTTTTTTTAGTTTATTTTTAATTAAATACGTTTTTTTTTTTTACTTTTATTGAATACACTTTTGATAGTCTACCTTTTCAAAGTCTTTTTTTGGACGGTTTATTTTTGTTAGGTTTTTTATTGCATACTTTCTTTTTATTGCATACTTACACGTTTGATGGGAAGGTCTGGGATTTTTGTAGTCTTTTTTTATAAGGTCTTTTTGTTAGGACATACTTTTTGTATTAATTTCAATTTCATTTTTTTTTCAATTTATTTTTGATGGTCAAAATCTTTTTTTGAACGATTATAAGTCCCTATATTTGTGAACATTTTTATTATATACGAGATATATATACGTTCCTCAAATATATTTACGTGTAATGGAAAATGTTAGATAATAAAATCTACAGCAAGTAGGATGTTCCATTAATATATTTGGAATATAATTATACTAAAACGAATCTTCGCATAATTCTAGTTAACTTCATTATCGAAAGTTTCGCGCTTGTGCAGATGTTACATTTTCATAATTATAGCCACTAACGCTTCAAAGGTAAATCTAATGCATATTGTGATATAAATATTAATAAATATTTTTTAATTTATCTATGCAGATTTGTGAAAATTGAAAGAGTACGTATTATTCACCAAATTATACTTTTTGGCGGAAATGAGGATAAAAAATATTTCTCGTAAATTTAAGTAATTCGCCATGTTTGCTTTACAATCTTCCATTCTTATAAGTAATTTATGTCTCAATCTGCTCCTTTGTAACGAGATTGCTTACTCCGAAGTAGAAACATTCTTATAATAGCTTATGGGCCGGCCATTTTCTCACGGATATTGTTATTAAATGGCAAATAAAAATAACCAGAGGGATGTTCTTTATCACATTCCTTATCTCGTTCGGCCATTTCTTCCCACGTTGTTGATACATAGGTTTTTAATATTTGCGCAGGTATCTAAATTAATAAGCTTAATTTGATATTCCATTTCCACATAAAAATCCTACTTAATATTTACGAATTACAGAAAAAAATTACCTTACGTATAATTTGAAGGGGGGGGGGGAGATTTGCCCTAAACGTCTAAATAAAAGTATAACGAAAAACTATAATGAAAAATAATTAATGTGTATAAATTAATGAATGCTTAAGTAGATTGTAAATATTGATTATACACGTGTCTGCGTTACTCGTGGTAGTAACTATATAGTAAATTATACATATGCAGATACAATAGCAACGTGTACGAGATCTTCTTTTAATAATACAGTAGGTTCAGATTGAATGTGCAATGGACTATTAATAAATTATATTGTGTATTCTGTGATTCTCCATGTAGACTTTTACAAACTTATTCGTTTAAATAAGGTTAAAACAACATTATTTATTATTTATTAAAACTTGAGTAGATTGGTTTCTTAATATATTGCTTTTTAACTCCCCAATGCGATCCAACCGGGAATTGAAGACCTAGATGAATTTTCAATTTTGAATTATCCTGTTTGAAATTCGGACACGTGCAAAAAAAGTGAAAAACATTTTGGGCCAAACAATTTTAAATCGTATTCTGGAATATTGGAAAAATGTCCTGGAATGTTTTAGTTTTTTCAAAGGTCAAAGTCTTTTAAAACCTATCAGACACTATAGTAACCCAGTTGGACTAGGAAAAGAACGAAAAAACGGAGGGTTATTGATGTTTTTTCCATGGTAAGAAGAGAGAAAACTGTGTTAATTATTGTTATTAGAAATATGTAATTATTTACTAATAACATATAAATTAACACGATATATAATAATTAAAAGTTTTCCAGGAAAATGTGAATAACGTTTCTAAGATTAATAATGTCTTTCAAATCGAACCAATAGCTACAATATGTATAACAAAGTTTAAAGGTTAAAAAGACATATCTTTCAATCCCCTATAATTTTGCAAGAGAATCGAGAGGCAAAGGGTGTTCAGAGACGATCGTGCATCTACTTTACGAACTCTGGCCTTCACAAGGAGCGCGAAGAAAAATAGCAGTTCCGCCCGGGAGTGAAAGATGTAACGACAAATCAGTTGATAGGGCCAAGAGTCTCTGGGCAGGCAGGAGGCAGGAAGGTTGCGCCGAGTCGAGTGGAGACGGATCGCGTCGGGTCGGCCGGCACCGACCGGCTATAAAAGCCCTCTCGCACCGTGGCGTCGACGTCACACGTCGTTAGCACTCTGGACCGTGAGGAACTCTGTCGCGCGTGCCACCTGTTAAAAGCGCCCGTCCAGGTATCGTAATCCACGACCACCGTAATCGCCAACCACCACCACCACCGACTGTCGTCGCAACCGCGGACTTTAATTCTCTCCCCGTCAGTTCGGTTTAAACGTTGGTCCCCCACGTCGACGTAAACGTCGGCGGCTCGGTTGAAGCCGGAAGTCGTCGGCGAAATCGCCCCCTCGCGCCTCCGCGTCTCTCCGCGAGAAGAGAGGAATTTCGCTCTTCGCGCGTTTTTCGCTCTTTCGGCGCGGCGACCAGTTGCGGAAAAGGTACTCCGCTCGAGGGATTTTATCCGGGCCCGGGATCTCCCACGGAAGCTCTGTGAATTCAACAAGTAAGTGCACTCGAGACGTTCCCCTCCCAAGTTTCGCGAATTTCCACCTGGACGTTCGTCGCCTTGGGGGATTCGAAGCTGCGCGCTTTACGAGAAATCTGAGATTGGCTTTTTCCTTGTTTATCTATCCGTCTGATGTTTCTTTATTTTCGGTGTGTATTACGACAGCCGACTCCAGTATTACGACAATCAGCGTTC
Source organism: Solenopsis invicta (assembly GCF_016802725.1). Classification (NCBI taxonomy): domain Eukaryota; kingdom Metazoa; phylum Arthropoda; class Insecta; order Hymenoptera; family Formicidae; genus Solenopsis; species Solenopsis invicta. The sequence continues at coordinate 22,386,052 of NC_052667.1, forward strand.
TGCCGATTCACGGTCGGGAGAAGCGATTTCGCGCGGCGAGCGATAGCGTTAACTTCGCGTGACTACATGTATGACTTTATTTCTTATCTTGGCAGATAAGCAAACTGTCGCGTCGTAAGATGACATTCGAAGAACTCTGTTGCAAATTGACACTTCGACAGAAGTTTTAATAATCGATCGTCCGGCTAGCCAGAGACGCGTCCGTTTTGTCCCGCCATCCAGTGCGATCTGCTATTTGACAGAAGTGTTATTTAGATTGGTGAAATAACTTCATCGCCTTTTTTTGTTATTGTATTCTGTGTAAAAGAAAATAGAACATCCCGAGTGATTGAAAAATTGTTTTTCCAATTAAAAAAAGGACAACAATGTGATTTTATTCACGGAAAAAAAGATTAATTGGATCAACAAGAATCTGCGTGTGGTAGCTAAGTTTCAGAATACAGCTATAATTTTGCTACCCACACAGATTCTCGCTGCTGCGGTTTATCTTTTTTTTCTGTGCTGTAATTTCGTTTTATGCTTCATTCATTAGATATGACTAATCTTTTGAGTCAACTTAATAAAATGTGCATATACATTGAATCTGTTTGTGTGCGTCACGATCGATCGATCAATCGTTACAGATTCTTGCTGCTGCAACTAACCGCGGATTATCTTTTTCTTCCTTCCCGCGCTGTAATTTCGTTTTATGCTTTATTTATTAGATATGATTAATCTTTTTGAGTCAACTTAATAAAATATGCATTTACATTGTATCTCTTTGTGTGCGTCACGCTCGATCGACCAATCGTGTTACTAAGCGGCATAAATAATAAAATTTATTTGTGCCGATCGATAGCGATAATCCGATAAATCGCGTCACCACTTATTGTGCAAATTCAACCTTTACACTTTACCGATATGTTAACGCCACGAGTCAGAAATATTTAGACGACAATTCACGCGTCACTCGCGTCGCGCTTTAATCCTGGTTTATCGGCGAAAATTGAGAACATAATCTGGAGAGCGGAAACGAATATAGAATAGTCGTCGCGCTGTTATATTCACCGCCTCGAACGTCCCGGCGCGCTGTCGGAGGCTGGATTCATTTCAATTACACTTTTCACATAGTTTTACGGAAATCGGCACACGCGAGCGCACACGTGCGTGTATTGTACAAACACGATTATCTATACTAAAAATACACAATTTCATCGCGAGGGCAAAGGGCGCACTCATTACTAATTAATGTGGGTGCATCAGTAAATGATATTACCAATTAATATGTTATTTAATTACGCTATAAGAGCAGTTTTGCACGGCGATCCGCGAACGCAAAGCGCGGTTCTGTGCCCATTGGATTTAAACTGCGAATAAGTTTGTTTTCATCTCTGCTGATTTCCTCCCGCCTTTCCTTCTTAATTTTAGGCCGGTTCTCTTCAGCCGAACTGGCTGCACTAGTTCAGAATTTGTCTTCCGATGTGAAAGGAAAAAAATTCAACTGTGAACTAGAAAGACACAGATCTTTTGTTTATCTGTTTTAGTATATGTATAATTCTCCACTTTCTTCCCCTTTTTATTAACGCTTGCTCAGCTGCAAAATTAATAGCGCCATTTACTCGCTGAATTCTACTCTCTGGGTAGCTTACATAAACCTTCTGATCTATTTCCAAAGTGTTTTTATATCTCTTTCGTAAAAAACTATGTGTTTTTTTTCGTGTCCAAGAAGTGTTCCTTCAATATTTTTCCGTGCCAATGACATTTTATCTAAGTTAACACGTCTTCAAATTATAATCGGTTAAAGTTAATAAGAATATAAATTCTTGTAAAATCGTGATGGTATCATTAAATACAAAATTTTCTTACTTAATTAGATAGAAAGATAATGTGGGTGCGTATGCGGGGAGGAGAGAGATACATAAAGCAATAATCATAAATAATAGCTGATAAATTATAAACGTATTATTAGTAACGTATTACTCTCGCTAATAATAGCTATTAATTGCGTATAAACACATTACGATTAATAACAACGTTATTCGTTTGGTTGGCGGTAAATCGCAATTAGGGGATTATATTCGGAGGCTGTTCAACAGCTGTAGCCCGAGGTCGATGAATCATTATCACGTTCTCACGGACTGGGTCGTAATCGTTTGATAAGCGAGATCTCGACAATTCCGTGAGGTAAGCAAGATGATGAAACAGACGTTTACCACTAAAGTTCGTCCTTTTTCTTGATTGAACGTATATCCAAAGGGAAACTACATGACGAATATACTACATCTTATGAGATATATCGGGTATATTGGCTCCTTCGATATTGCTCCACAATTTATCTCGAGTTCCGGGATTTTATACGATATGTTTCACCTCACGACCGTCTCGTTATTAGCTATCCCTCATTCGCCTTTTGACCTGGCCTTTAGGATTCGGTCCGTACTCGTAAAAGTTTCATCTACCTATGATAGAAGACTTCTGATCGGTACCCAAAGTTCGATATAGTTCCATCCGTTCTCATTCAATCGTGCAAACGCGCGCGCGCATAAATCGCATACTGAACGTGCGAATACAGATTTATCATTATTTGTTTTTTACTACATGTGATTCCGTTTATTACACAAAATTGAGCAATCGTTTAAACTTGGCTGATGTTTTAAATGTGTGCGAAGTGTACGATAAAATATCAATCTGTCACGGACAAGTAGCATTTCGCAACAATCAGTTATTACGCATTACAAATCGAAGCGAGAAATATAAATGAGATTATTTATGATAATAATTGATTTTTAATTGTAAACAAAAATGCATATTTTTTACAAAGAAAGTTATTTATCGTGTAAAGACAAAACTGCGTACGTTACAAATATGTGTTTCCTTTCCATTGTATGTAATAAACGCGGAAGAAAAATTTGAAATTTATAAGAATTGCGTGTACTTTATTATTCGAACTTTTTGACAGTTTAACGATACCGATAAGCTGCGAAAGTTCAACACTTCGTACACAGAAAGAGGAAGATTAGTTGCTACACCAAGAAACTACGTGTTATAACTAAATTTCAGTAGTATATAGCTAAAATTTAGCTACTTTACACAAATTTTTGCTACTGCAACTAATTGCAACTAATTTTTTCTTACCGTGAGAAATTTGCGATTAGATATTGCAGACTTTGTGCAACCTTTCTCAGAAATAGCAAAATTACTGCACTAGTGAACGATTAGTTTAATTCGTTAAATGAAGAGGTCGGATTATTATCGAATTAGCATTTTTTTATCTAGAATTATTATATATATATATATATATATATATATATATAACTTCTTGCTTCTAATTAATGATAATTGGTTTATAATAATATTGCACATAGCTGTTGATAATAAATGAGACATATTCCATTTTATCTCTATGCATATATATATTAAATCAGTTATTATTATTCCTTAAAATTAATATTTATTTATAATTTATTTTATCACTATGTAGCAATATAATATTTTTTATTTATAGTTTAATATAAAACAACTTCCCTCGATAAATAAAAACGGAATATTATGATGTAATTATGAGATATAAATAATATATGTTGCACTTTTATTTAAATTTTTTTTTAAATCTAGGCAGAAATTTTTTTAGCTATCAAAGTGGGTTAAACATTTCAACCAAATAATATATAATTATCAGTATCTGTATCAGTATTTTCCAAATTTATTTCGCCATTTCGACATGCAACTTGCGTACCGAGTATTGCCGACTTTTCGAATGACTTCTATCTCCAAATAATTCTCTACTACATCGCATTAATCATGTTTCTTTCAGATCCGAATCGGTACCTACGATGGAGGATGGCAAATTGCTCTTGTTAAAAGTTTTGTGTTAAATGATCGATCTTTTATCCGACATGTACGAACGAGATAGGCAGCCTCGCGCGAACCTCTCGAGCAATCATACGTGGAACACCGCGATTGTTCTGCGTCAACAACGTGCCCGGCTTTGACAGGTCTCGGTATATCGTTCTCGCTCCCGTCTTGACCCCTAGTTCACCAAATGTTTTCCACCAGAATTTTTGTAACTTTTTTTATTGGAATCGGTTCTATTACTGGAATCTTTTATTCCTTTGAAACTATTTTAAGTCGTACATAAAATGTTAAAGACTTAATCTTTTTGCAGAAAGAGAAAGAGAGAGCGAGAGAGAGAACGATGTCATAAAATAAACGCGCGCGTCATGATAATTGGCTTGAATGGCATTAAAGTGATTTGATATTGTTTTGTGGAACTTTTTTTATGAAACTGTACTTTCTTAGCATTCACAGCTATACCAATAAAAAAATCTATACTTGTATAGCTAGACTTTTTAATTTGAAAGCATTGAATTTGTAATTAAATCTTTTATTTATTTATATTTTTTATATTCTCAAAATTATTTAAAAATATTGATATGCAAAACATTTTACATAAGCAATATTTTTCTCAGGAGTTTTGATTCATTTTTGATTGGGAGCGCAATATTTGTTATATACTCTCTAAAATTTTTGAAGTGGAATTTCATCTAAAAAAGTGCAATTTCACTCTAAAAGTGTGAAAATTCTGTCACTTTTTATCAAGACTGGCAGGATTTTCACACTTTTAGAGTGGAATTTCACTCCAAAGAATTTAGAGAGTAAAGTCTGAAACATCCAGTCGGTCTTACATATTCTGATTAGAGAATAAACTTTAATCTAAACTCTCACTGTTCTCGTAAATGATGTTCCATCTGATTGCATAATGACTCAAAGTTTGAGTTTCAGTTAAAAGTATAACGTTCTCGTCGTCCTATATCTAAAGTATCTAAGAGAGAGAGAGAGAGAGAGAGAGAAAGAGAGAATGCGAAGATTAGTTTGCTATCTTCCGTATACATACATTTACGACAATTTTATTTTTTAATTTTAATAACTTCCTTCATACAATTTTTTTTCCTGTTATTGCCTACGCATTTGTGCTTTTAACATTCACAAATTCCTTTTTCTAAATTAAGAAAAACATTTCTACACTCTTTCTCTTGTGAAAATATAAAGTCATACTACTATAATGGTCGAAAGAGAATAAAAATACAATGAAGATATTCAAAGTTTGAACGTCATTTTTCATGAGGTGTAAGACAGGAAAATCACATTGGAATTAATACGGAACCATTAATAATATCGCTTTATAGGAATCTACCGAATACGCGTGCGTAAACCCAAAGGGGAACATAATCGAACCGCCACGGCTTATTATGGATAATAACCGCATAGATTATCCGCGATGCAATCGGCTAAACTGATTTTCTGCATCACGAACTCGTGACAAACATAATTCACGTAATCGGCGTGCATGCGTGTGGCATGAGATGAATGTAATCAGAATTATCAATGGTAACGTGACGTGTAAATGCTGGTAGATTACGTATCCCAATTGAGATAATGAAAAAAACTTTTGCAAGATATAAGAGAGCGTAATATACAAAATATTTATTTATACATGATTATTAAATTCTTTGATTTTAAAGGGTAATTTCTCGATTCAAAATAAAAATTTTATATGACAATTTACGAATCAGCTTAGATTCGAAGATACAGGGTGTCAATGTTGAAGGAAAAATTGTTTTTTTTTCCAAAAATTTCGAAAACCACTCAACATTATTTTGATGAAATTTTATGTATATTTGAAGGACATAAAAATAATTTGAGAAAGTTTTTAAAAATTTTTAGAAAAAAAAAACGATTTCTTTAATTTTGACACCCTGTATCTTTGAAACTAATTGTAAGTCGTTTCGGATATATTAAGTTTTTGTCTTGAATTAATGTGAAGAACCTTAAACTTCTTTTAACTTTAATCCGGAAAAAAATTTTTATATATAATTATATATAATTTTTTATTTTATTATATATTTAATGTATAATTTTATATAATTATATATAAAAAAATTTTTCCCCGGAACTTGACCATTTTGTTATACTTCAAACACGTAAACTTTTTTATTTATCTAATTTAATCTCATAATGTTAAAACTCATGCTTAGGAAGTCACGCTAAAAGCGTTGACCTAATTTTCATCAATGAATCCACATGGCTAATCGCCCGCGCACAAAACTGCGAATTTAGAGTTTCAGTTCTGCGGTCATGAGGTCGGACTCTGAAAAAGAATGGGAAGGCATTTTTTTTCGTTTTCAAGACAAAGCGGTCGGTGTACTCTTACGGAAATGCAATTTGTGAAACCTCAGGGTATATATTAACATGAAGAAAAATTTATTATCGGATTTTATATTCTCGGAAAATTTATCGTAGTGATAGATTTTCACGTTCACGCGTTTCATGTTTCACAAATTGGTAACGGAGCACACGCAGAGCAAAATAAACGATACTATGTTAGCCAAAGGTGGAAGCGAAACTCTTTTTTTTTTTTAGAAAGAACGAAGCGCACGCTACACCGCATTGGGTATGAGCAATTTTTTGTTTCAATCGCGAACCGTTTGCTTGATATTTCAGGGCGTTCATATATCTGTGTGCAACACTCTTCAAAATCTCTTATTTACAATGGTAAAACAGCTTTGTTAGCAGTTCTGTTATAAACGTAAGCAGTATCCGCTCTAGTATCTCTTGTATGTACAAATAAGGGTAAAACGGCGTTCGCGCGCGCGTTCCATTTTACAGAGCCGCGAGCTTTCGAGCGCCGTTCGCAATTGGCGGTCGTTATCTTCGCAAAAATGTCGCGTTTGCCGGATGATTTTTGTACGGCCGGCCGCGAGAGCCCCCGATCTCATCGTCTCGCCGATATGTAATTAGAACGGCGTTACAATGGGCGCCACGTGCTATTTATCGCGAATATGAATCGCGCGGCGTTCCGGGGGCGGCCGGCGGCGGATGCGTAGCGCCAGCGGAGGACGGAAAAAGAATCGGTGGCGACGATAAACGATAAAAGTGTGTAAAATTAGAAGCAATTACACCCGAAGGCTGTCGCCGCGGCTAAAGCTGGCGCTTGGCGCAGGCTTTATCTGCTTAACCGGCGCCGAAGAGCTGAAATCGGCGCTATCTTTGACGTTTATGCCGCGCCACGACTGTCGCGCGATGGTCACTCCTCTCTTGCTTGTAAACTTTCGCAGTCGCAGTCATCGACGGACGCGACGATAATGACAAGTTCAATACCGGCTCGCACTGGAAACACCATCGACAAAAGTGTGTAAGGTACGACCGCATAGTATTATTAGATCTCGACACTTTTGGCTCTTAATCGCGAGTATTAGTGTATGCATTTCTTGAAAGAAAGATTTCCCGCAGATACTCGTATCTCGGTCGAACAATATTTGTACGGCAATTGCGCAAATTCCATAGTAATTGGATCACATTACGCAAGAAAGTGCAATGCTTTCTCAAACATATTTTTTATTTTAATTATAAATTTAAATTTTATAAATAAAAAAATTTAATATAATTAAATAATTTAAAACAATACGATGCGAAAAGGTCTTTTTTAATCAAATTCAATGATGGAAAATTAATAATGGTCTTTTAAAACCGAGAGCTATTTGTTATTGTTTGTCAATTTAATAAACCATGATATGACAATTGGTCATATGTATTGATAAATAATATTCTTTAGACTTTAAACAAACGTTTTGACCGTATAATAACGGTTTTTCACAACGATGACACAAAGTATAATCATTGTAACAATTAAAATTTTAAAATCGCATAAAGTTTAAACGTGTTTGCCACAGACTGTAACGCATGATTTTATGAGTGTAATGACATACTATTGACAGATTCCTCTTATGTATCATCGACGATGATTGAGTCTTTTATGTCAATAATTACAATTATTGACGAGAGTCCATCGGAACAGAAAATTGAACTGTCCAGTTAGTCCAGCCCAATTCAATATATATCATCAATGTCCCAGGGGGACGTATCTGCGAATCGGGGTAAAATCGAAATAACCGATTGTCATATCGTTGTTTATTATTAAATTGACAGCAGTAACAATTAGCTCGGCTTTGTAAAGCCCATGTTAATTGTTTGTCATTGGATTTTGATACAATAATTAAATTTTATTAAATTAAAAAATTTTTAAAAATTCAACAAAAGATTGGGAAATATTGAGCATATAGACTAATATAATCATCTCAATTTTTTATTAAATTAATTTTTTTTTAATAAATACACACGAGTATTTTAACACAATTTTTATTTAGGATCGATTCAATCTTAATTTAGAAATATTTTGCTTCTTACAAAGCTTGCCTAATTGCTATGTTAATCAGCGAGATGGATAAGCGGCGATATGACGGTTTTAATTAGATTTATTTATTTAATGTGTGCTAGCTTATCTTTTTACTGGCGCCGTCGTTAAATCGTCATTATTTTCGAGGATTGAGTTTAGTTACGTCAATTAGATAATGATCTGTGAGTATCCTATCGTCCACTGAACGCTACTTAATGACCACTCTAATAATAGTGTAACACACGTGCCGAAGATGCCAGTGAATTAGTATCGACATTACCTAGAATTTCACTTCCCATTCCGATGCGAAATGCTCGCTGAGAAATTCTGATCGGTCATTTCGAGCTTTACAATAGCTCTCGCCGTAACAAATCGTAATACTCTTTCCATGTAGGTCTAATTGATTTAACATTTAATAAGTCGATCTCTAACTGCAAACCTTTTTCGAATTTTCATTAGTTCATTCTTATTTGTTTTATTCAAAAGTTTTTGCTTTACACATAATTATTAATTTAAGTAAATATATCAGTGAAACGCTTTAAGACACAACAGACTTTATAACTAATGAACTGAAAAATCTTATCTTGCTTGTGTAAATTTAATAATGATGTATTTTAAAATAAAATAAAATTATATTATGTAATGAACTTTTCTGTGCGCAATTTAAGCTAATAATTTTTATCTCGAATATTTATTTCGGATTTAAAAATTAATACGAGGAAATACGAGAGGTACTTCTCGCGATCTTTAGAAATACAAATTGTTAAAGTCAATATTTTCAACTAAGTTTCAGAGAATTTTATTTACCTCAGTTTCATATAACTCAGAAAAGTGCGTCCCACGTTTTTGCCCGTAAGATAATTAAATAACACTTAAGAATACTTGAAAATACTAACATAAAAAAAAAACTAAGTTTATCTTTCTTTTTCCCACGCCTCGCATCTTTTATAAGACAAGTTGTAAATTCTCTCTTTCAACGCTTACAAGAGAAGCTACTTCGCTCATATTAAGGCGGATGATAAAGGTTTATCGCTCGTTGCAGGAAAATGCGTAAAAAATCGTCGCCATATAATCGCAAATCAAACCGTGGCGTTATACACGCCACGATCGTTGTGCTCTATGTCTTTGCTTATCATTTTACGAGGAGAATCGTTTGGCGTCACGGGGGATGAAGTGTACGTACATGCGTGTAGTGTTTGCGCGCAATGCCGTTGTTAACAGATAATCGATACCGAAACGATCACGAGAGAGTATTCGAATTGAAGGCACAGCGGGAAGACGGACTTTCTATTGACTTTTAATTGTAATTAGGATGCATTAATTTTTGTGCCCAAAACAATCTTATCGCAAGATTTACAAATGAAATTTGCAGGATATAAGTTTCTTTCAATATCAATATTTTGTCTCACATAACTAATTAGATTTCTAAAAGATAAATATTTTTGTTTGTGGGACAGAAAGTACTGCTTTCGAAAGAAACTCATATCCTGTGAATCGTACCACTTATTACTTTTAGATTTCTAAAAGATATCTTGCCATATATTGAAAAGTCTTGCATTTCTTTCGACAGTTTCGAAAAGATATCTTTGAGCGATCTATAAAGCTGTGTAACCTTTCCGAGATATCATTTAGACATTTGAAGATGTTTTGAAGGTATCTTTTAGAAATCTAAAAGACATTTTATGTGACAAATATGCTAAAAATATCTTTCACATCGTTAGATGTTTATACAAATCTTTTAGAACTTTTATAAAGTTTAAATATTTTTAGCAAAATCTTTTTAGACACAATTTCTAGAACTAAAATATATCTTTATTAAGATAAGATCTTAATGTTTTCTGGGGTGTTTTATATTTCGTACATTTTGTTATCTTTTTATAAAACAAAATAAAATTAACAGCTTGCATTCCCAACATAGCAAAAAGAATTAAAGAATCTTATTAGTTTTTTCAACTAAAGGTTTAATTAAGTTTGTCTGCATTTCTTTCAATTTTTATAAAATATCTCGGTACAACTGATGAATTAATCTCGTGTCTACCGTCGCATCACAATAACGTCTTTCTTTGGTCCCCATTTATCTTGATCGCGCAATAAAGGAAGCATACAACAAAGACACGACAAAAATGTTGAATATATTTCCAATTCCCCGTGTTTTCTTCATTCTGTCGAGTTTCTCGCCAGTTTAGAGTCCTAAAATTTAATCAGACGACATTCTCGTAATTCCTGAGACGTTTAACAAATTTTCTTACGTCTGAGCTTGCTTAAAAATTTTGTCAAACAGAAATCTATCCGAGATATATTAAATGTCAAGCTAAGTTTTCTATTTTTTTATCTGTTTGATACGTGAAATTTTTTACCCACACATGCACACGTACATGTGTGTATTTTGATGGCTTTTATTATATTGTATAGAAAAACTGTCGTCGATACCGAAGTATTATTTTGTTTTTAGATTCAATTTTTTAAACAAATATTAAAAATAAAACTTTAAAAATATATCAAATAATTTAGCAGTTTTTATCAATTGTTTCAAATTAACAAACGTGTGCGTAAACAATTAACAAAATAAGCTCTAAAACTGTTATAGTCAGTAATAATGCTACGTTTTCCTTTTTTATTCTTTTCACATGAATCACCGATACAAAATATTTACAAAGTAATGTATACGAATGTGTATTCGAAAAGTCTCTCGCTTTGATGTAAACCAGTTTTCGTCGCTTTGTACAAATATCTTATGCTGTTCCGCAACACAAAACGTAGAGCACGAGTAGCGCAATAATATATAAAGATTAGATTAGGTTACTAATTTTATAGCTAAATTTCATAATGCGGTGCGTCTTTCATTCTATCTATAGCTTTTACTATCTTATAAACTCTCTTATCGGCTGCTATTCCGGTTTACTCTGATTTTATGTTTAAAATCTCATTATGAGAAAAATGAGAAAGAAAAAATATAAATAAAACAGTTTTAAGACTCTACAAATATAAAAAATAATTTTATATTATCAATGAAACTCATTATTATTTAAATTATGCAATTTGTAAAGGAAATCGTGCAAATTTTATTCTCATTTTTAAAGAATTTATTTCTAGCAGATTTTATATAGAAAAAATGCGGTTGTGTTTGAAGGTTTTTACTTCTCTTACTTTTAATTATCTAAGTAGTAGTTTATGTTTTTATCAATATTAATAAAATATAATCTTTAGTTTCCGAGAAAGAAGGGACTGCCACTTTAGGAGTCCTATGTCGATAGGCGACTTTCCTCTATTAATCAGCGAGCTTTGATATTATAGAACGGGAGCGATCTGACGCCGTCTGCATATCAAAATAATTTGAAACAGAGTTGATTTATCTTCTCTTCGGTTAAACATGATCGTTGACCCTGTGTAAAGTTGCGTCCCAGTCGCCTTGTGTTTCCGCCCGATCAGTGTTCTGTTCTTCCTTCCCCCTCCCCTCAACTTGTTCCAAAATTCACTACCAGTACTGAAAATCTATAGTGCATAAACTATAGTTTTTTAACGCTAAATTTTAACACAGCTTTCTTTCCCGTAATATCTCGCTAGCGAGCGTGTCTTTCATAAGAAAAATGCATTGAATTATCCATTGGAGATTTTTACGGTTTCCTTCGTTCAGGCAACGAACAAGCGAAACGAAAGATTCCGTGAAATAAAATACCACTGACGATTGATTCATACATGCGCATAAGAAAAGAGAAAACTTTATTATATACGAAGTCATAGAAAAAAATAACTTAACAGAAATACGTGGCTTCATACAAGTTCGTTTTTAGCAACAATTTTTGCGATTACGATTGAACATGTTTTATGCCACGTGACTCGGTTTGATATAAATAATAAAATATTATTTTTATGATAAAGTACATTTTTTGTATTAATATATAATTTATGCTAACAAATGTATTATTTCAATTTTACATTAAATTTTCTACTGAGAAATTTCTGGAAGAAAAATCTGATAATTTTAGAATGTTTAATTTATTGAATCGTTAGAGAATTTTTTTGGTATTTATTGCACAATGGAATGATTAATATAAAAATGGTTATATAAATCTTTGGAAAAAAATAACGTATTTGCCTCGAAGAAATTTTTATGAAAACTTTGCATTTTGTGTGTGTGTGTGTGTGTGTGTGTGTGTGTGTGCGTGTGTGTGTGTGCGTGTGTGTGTAAATTTGCATCAACTTACGCAATCTGATTTAACACAAAATTGATTTTGTATAATGTGATTTTTTAACTAAAATCTTTTTTATAACAGAAATTGTTGCACTTGTACAGAATGTTCTATTCATTTGTTATTTTATTACAGTGGTTAACAGTGAAGCACAGTTTTCTTTGTCTTTCTCTAAACATAGCGGTAGCATAATTATCATATTGTTGTATTTTCTTCAAAATTTGACTCTGAATACCTTTGCGATAAGTTACAGCCAGGTTTCTCACCAAAAGCGCGCACAGTATTTTACGTCTGGCACAAAATGCTTTTGCTTCACAGTACTATGGGCAGTATGCGGGTACCCATTGTTCTATATACAACCTTTGATCCTTAATTTATTCGTCCGCAAATAATGTCAATGGTGATCACCTATTGTGCATAAGCTCCTACAAACGCTCTGCAAACTCCGTTAACATGACCATTGTAGACCACCATTTTCCGGTAAAATATCGAGATACAGCTGTCACGAACAGTATTTTGAACATTATCTCCAATAATTAGTCATTTACTTCGCGATTTTGCGATTTATTTTTATCCAGCAGGTAGTGACAGTAGCTTCATCCCGATCGATCGGTGGATTGAAGGAACTCATTAAGAGCGGCTGATATTTCAGACGCTGGAAAAAAAGTTTTTGTTGAAATCTGTCAAGCCGGTTTAAGAATCTTTCTGCGAGGAAAAGAGTCCGCAACGAAGGTGATGATATGAAAAGGTTTTTTCTCGTACATTGAATTTTCATAATTTTCCGCAGACGATTATCACGGTTGAATAATAATTATAGTTGTTATAAAATTAATTAAATTAAATGAATTAATTTTTAACTCGAATTAGTGATTTTTGAAGCACATAAACTTTAACATATTAATTGTTTTTTTAAATAAAAAAAATTACCTATGTAAAAAAAAACAATTATAAAAGAAAAAATACATTCCCAGATAAAAAATAATGTCTTTATTATTTCATATAAATTTAATTTACATTTTATTGAACTTATTTGAGATGATCCATATTATCATTGTTTTTAATAATGTAACTTTAAAAAATTACTACTTTTAATTTAATATAAATAATACTTTTTAAAATTAACTTTTAATTTAAGTTAAGTTAAATTAAACCTAACTGTAACTTTTAACCGAATTAGTTTTTTGGCCATATGACTTTTAATGTAACTAAATTAATTTTATAAGCCATTAATTTTAACTTAATTTGGTTAAAAAAGAATATTAACTTGCTCACCCTTGATGATTATATTTAACGCTATAGGGATTGAGCATTCTTTTTAAATCACGTAGAGTGAAAACTCACTCGAAAATTGCACAAGTTCAATTTTCAATTTAGTAAAAATTTCACAGAGTGATATTTCGCTCTACAAGATTCAAAGAATGCAATAATGACATGGTTTGTTTTTTTGGCTTATTATTGAAATGCTAAATACTCAAGTAATTCAAAATAAAAAAAAAACTCAAAAATTTTCCGGAACTTTGGAAGGGAATACATTTAACGAAGACTTTCACAGAAAATTTCTTGTGCTTATAAATCATGTCTCTACGAAAAATGCGTGTTGTACAGTGGAATAAACGAAGGTAATGGAGTAAGGCAAGTGAGAAATTATATTCGACCGTCTCGAAAGGGGCAGTTAAATTAAATTTGGTCACGTGCGCTCCCGCCACGTCGACGACCGCATCACCGGTCATTAAAGCGATGCTCCGGAATTAAAGCGCCTCAGTACCGCGTGTCCGTCGGTAAAGTGATGAATGAACGAACGAACCGGTCCTTTGTGAAAGAGCTCACCGACTACTTTGCTGAATGGATCTTTTATACGCGAATGAAAAAAATAGTATGTTTGCAAGCTTATTTTACAAAAGTCAATAATGACAAATATTAACTGTATTAACTAGAACAAAGATATTATATGGACATTTTAAGAATCGTGATTTTAATTCTTATAAGTTTTAAGAAATTTTGATTAAGGAATCTTCAATAATATATTATTTGTTATTGGGATAGTACGGATTGTGTGTGTATATAATTCTATATATAATATAATAATTTGTTCATACAAATTTAAAAGAAGTTAGCTACTTCTAAGCACCATCCGCATGCAAAGATTTTTTCATATACAAATATTATATCTTATTTTCTAAAATTTATATTTTTATCTTTTTACTAATAAGAAAAACACTTTGTGACGAATTTTTTAAGCAAAAATGTAATAGCTAAATTATTAAAAAGATTCCACATTTGAGTATGAAATACTTGCAAGATATAATTTGTGTCAAAGCTATGATATCATGCACCCCTTAAATTGCACATTTTCGGAAAGAAGTCAGTTACTTCTAAATACATCGTCCACGTGCGAGAACATTGGGTAGCAAATGATACGTCATCGCGCTATTAACATAATGCTCCGTTGACACTTCAACAAACTGGCGACATTTGAATAAGACTGTCGTTTTTTAGAACGTTACGCTACATTGAACGACTCCGTTGCCAGTCCCTTTTCCCTTAATTTACATCTTAATTCGCTCTCCCAGCTGACGCTCTCATTATCTATCTTTGCTTTAATTTAAAAAATGTATATGCTGGCGTTATTATTATGCAAAATAATATTTTTATATCTTTTAAATATATTTTCATAATAATAATTTGGTATATGTGTGTGTATGTGTATCCATTAATATATATTTTTTTTAATAATATTTTTTTCCAAAAATGTTATTTTCTAAAAATATTTTAGCGAAATGGATATTAATGGACACATTAAAATTAAATATAATGTAATATTAACGCTCGTAGCTTGTACAGCGACACGTGTAACGTTCGGGATGACAAATGTTCATTTTAATCTCCTGTGAAGACACATTTCTCAAATAAATGAGGTAACATGTAACAGTGCCAGAATTCCGTAAGATTATCTCATTTCACGTTGTTGACAAGATATTACAGAATAATATCTCTCATTCTTCTCCATTTCTATGATATTTTTGCGTTATTCAAATTAATTTATATCAATTTAAATGACAATCAATTTTGCAATTTGTAAGCATTTGTCTTCCTAAATGGTCCACAAATTTCTTAATGCTATTCTTATACTTTTTAAGACTTCCTTCATACGTGATATGTTCGACGTGTGACGTTTAAGGCGACCAGAATTTCTCTTTAAAAATTTCTAAATACGGACCAAAATGATTACGACAATCTTTCTCTCGTGCTTTAGCCATCGATATGACCGATTGGCCGTCCGACGTTAACGCTTGTGTCGTAAGTCATGTCGTCAGCAAATTAAAATCACTCGCTCTCCCGTGGATCGCAAAATTGCTCTCGTGTTTCGAAAATAAACACTGCCATACCATAAATATCCAATATCGGAATCCCGAAAATTTAGATCTCATAAATTGCAAATATTTGAAAATTCCCTCCCGGATGTAAATTTAAACGCGAAGTTAAAATTATCAAATTTTGAAGTTAAAATGTTTCAAGTATTGAAATTACCGTTCGTGAGAAGAGAATATCATAGGTGGTTCATGAAAGTGGATCGGTCGATGAATCGCGTTCTTTCATCAGGACGTCGCGCCGTGTTGTCTCAAGGAGAAGCGATGTTCCGTCCAAGATTATATTTTCCCGACATACATTATATAATATATCAAACGCGGTTGAGTCATATAGATACCATCAATGTAAACTAATTATTTTGTCTCGCCGGTGTTTACCGATATTATTACGTACGTCGTGGAAGATCGAGGATTGCCGAAAAGGAGATTTAGATAGCACCTACATCCTCTATCTATTTCTTTCACGTTTGATAAACGAGCTAGAATGGATAACATGCAGATCATCAAGATTGATGAGACTAGTTGACATTGTAGCTTATCGAGATTGGAAAATCAGGCGATTTAAAGCAAATGTGGCAATTTAAAGTTGCAATTTAAACGTTGCAATTCGATGTATAATTGTCACGTTAAAATTCATTATTTCATTCATTGCTTATCACAAAGTTCATATATCGCAGTATTAACATAATAACTATTACGAGAGATATTTATTTTATGGTTTTTGTTTTAGTTAAAAACTGTTTAAATCTAAGTGGATTTATAATTTAAAATTGGATTATTTAATATAAGCTTTTTTAAATTTTTTTTTCTTTGCATTTAAATTGTTGGAAAAAAAACGTAAAAATAATTTTGAATTAAAACGGTATAACTTGAAACGTTGCGCTTGCGTCGGACTATAAAATTACTCGTTCTACTTCTTATTGCAATTGATGACGCTTTTGTTTCAACGAACGCGCAACGACAGAAAATTCAACAGATCCAAAATATTACATGATACGCGATATTTCAGTGAAAAGCAAAACACACTGTGACAGTTGATACACGAGTTTTTGTCGAAGAATCAAGAACAACATTGTTACGATGTCACGATGAATATTTTGTAAATAATGTAAATGGATATTTTTTGTAAGAGAATTAAGAAACAAAAGGAAAAGAAAATTAGCTATTTGATTGAAAATAATAATATAGAAATCTGTTACAAATATCTGTCAATCCCAAATTACAGATATTTAAATTCGCGCTATTTATATTTATATCTAAAAACATGAAGGAAATACAATATATTGTTCTTCAGTTTAAATCCGCAATCTGCATTCTGTGTAAAAAACGAAGAAAACGATTTTGTTAATTACCGAAGTTAAAAAGTGTATACGCTTCGTCGCAAATTGCATACATAAACCGTGAACGAAATTCATTACGACTTAAAACAATCGGACAGCTGGAAAAACGGAGTATGTGATGCACGGTACGACGGTAATTAACTTTAGGATAATTGGAAATGCGTTATTCTTTTTTTCTTTTTTTCTAATGGACAGCCGCTGTTCCCGAAGAACAGTCTCGTTACAAACGAATTTCCATACAAAATGGATTTCCTACTAGTATTGTTTTCCTACTGGTATTGCTTTCTCTTACTTTGTTTGCCATTTGACAAACAAATTAAGAATGCAGGACGACTTGTTTGCGTTAGATTCATAGCATTCATACATACCTATTATTTTTTGCACGTATATGTGTTTAAAAATATTTGAAAATGTGCATTCTACGCTTGAAAAAAGTATTCATCAATAATTTATCAATAGCAAATTTATAATGTATAATAATTAAGTTATTCGTGACAATTTTATGATCTTATAGTCAACCAATGTCCAATAAGTCGCTAATACAAAGTAAGAGTTAATAAAACAAGAAGAAAAGATTCGCGAACTTTATGTACGTGAGGAAGTAAGTTTACGATCAGAAACAGTAGCCGAGTTGAAAGAAGTTGGAAGAACCAGGAAAACGGACTAAATAAATAAGGATAAATGAGACTTTTCGCGTAGAAATATTCTTTCGTTCTTGTCAGTTTTTTTCGGATCGTGAATAGATATAAAATATTTTTAATGTATGTAAATGATGACTAATATATAACAGAGTAAACAGATATTGATATTTTCGGTCATTTTATATATTTAATATTAACATCATTAATATTTAACTGTATAATAATTGAATAGTGTGAGATTACAGTTTTGGCACAACAGATTTCAAAATAAGCAGAACAAATTAATAAACAATAAATAACAGACAAATATATAAATCATTAATTATTATTACATTTAAGATTTCGCCTAATAATCAAAAATATAAATATTATATAAACTATACGTAGCCTTTGAAAAGAAAATTTTATTACGCAATAATAATAACGTACGTAAAGTATCATTTCTTTAAGGTTTTTGCTAGATGAAAAGTAACATTTGCAGCTTAAATAAATAAAATTTATTTCGTTTGAAAATACAAGGGGATTTTTTTCATAATTACTGAATTGTGTCTGAATCTTATCATAAATTCCAAACAGCGTTTAGTAGTTCTGGACATCTTATGGGATCTGAATAAATCTCCGAATAGAAGTTAACCGAAAAAACTGAAAGAGTTGAGATATTCTAGAAAAAAAAAAGTGAATATTCGAAATAGCGTGAGCCAATTTATATTGCCTAAATGATACGGTATTGCAGGCGTAATTCGCTTTTATTCATAAGCGAATTACACCTCAATTAGTAGTCATTTACATAAATAACGTGTTGGTATGAGCACCGTCAGCGGATAACGAGGACATAATTTGATTCGCATTTGCGCATCAATTTACCGCGATATCTCTATTATGCTCGAACAACAATCTTCTCGAATTTGCAGCATCATTTACATATCGGAAAATGAACCAGGAAATATCGCGGCTTGTTGCAATGCTTTTGCAAAATTAAATTTCAGCGAGCGTTGCAACGACTCGAAGCAAAGATCCTGCGTTGAGCGAATCGGAGCAGACTTGCTTCGTTGTCCCGTCTGATTTGATAAGGCTTCTTCTACTGAAATATCTTGAATCGATCGCACACCTTCTGTGAAGCTAATCAGAATAATTGTGGTGGAAGGAAACTGGCGGCAGTTATTATTTTTAATCAATTTACAATATTTATTAATTAAATAATTACTAACTGTAAGAAAGCAATTATAATAGTACGCCCGAATGCAATTATTAAGTGCATTTATTATAGAAAAATGTTCCCCTTTTATAATTTATAATTAATATTTATTAATATAATTATTAAATTTATTGAAAATCTTTGAAAAGGAAAATATTTTAAGATGTATTAATTAACATTTATTAATATAATATTTTATATCATCGATATAATTAATATAACCGTCGCTAATATTGATTAAATTACCATCTAACTATACATCATTTTTGCATTTCATTACCAATCCTTAAAATAATGAATTATAATTGTTATAATGGATAAAAGCATACCGCTTTTTGTTTAATTTTATATAATCTATTACTTAAAATGTAGTTTAAATTATAACACAATATATTTCTTTTTTTTCAAATTGTATAATTAAATTTCATTATTTTAGTAAAAGTAAAGAAGTATATTTTTATGAATATTTGATATTTCCGTATTTAAAAAATGTTTACTTTCTAGTATAAAACGTAATTAAAAAAGGCCAAATTGAATAAGTCAGTACTTATTAATTAATTGTAATTTATTCATTTTTATTGTAGAGAAATATTATGTCTCCAATATATATTTGTTATTAAAAAATATAAAAAATAATTTTAATTGTACAGATAAATTTTAATTATGTTATTTTCCAGTTTCACAATTTTTCTATTTTCTAAAAATAAAGATTATTCTGTTCTTCTTTTAATTTATCTTCACAAATTTGAAATAAATATTTTCTTAATACAGAAATACATTGAGAAAGATAAAATTGTCTTTTTTGAAGAGAATAATTTACAATTTATTTCAAAAGGAAAAAGAAAACGGGAATGATTAAATAACGTTTCGTTTTGCTTATTCTATATCTCTTTTAACGTTATAGCTCTCTTTTAACATTCGCGTTGTCTACTAATTGTCCAAGCTGCCTAATGAACAGTAAGAGGGCCTGTAGCTCAGCACTTTGATAACGAGACACCTAATTCCCTTTGACCAGTGTACCAATCTCAGCCTAGACATTAATTAAAAATCCACGAACCTTGCACTAGCACAATACTAGAAAGGAAGAGGACAGTAATAGAGGGATAGAAATCAAGACGTGGGATCGAATCACTACGCCGCGCCGCGCCGGTAGACTCGCAGCGTGTAATTGAAAAGCGGGACGGCAGCCCTAAATTACGAACGGCAAATTAAGCCCCTTGGTGTTAATGGACCAGAACGATGACGACAACGACGACGACGACCATGATAACGTCTACGTCTCGTAGAATTTACCATGTTTTATGTGTTGACGTCATCGAATTTGTTTATTATACAGAAAAAAAAATTGATCAAAAGTTAATACAGAAGTTTTGAAACATAATTGCTAAAAGAAATAAATTTTGAAAATTATTGTTGTCTTGACATTAAAAAAAAAATGAAGTAAGAAAAAGTTAAAAAAGTAAATTAAAAGGAAAAAAAAATAATATTTTAGAATAAAGAACTTATTTGACCGATAATGTGAAAACATAATATAAATGAAGTGCTTTTTAGCAGTCATAGCTAGATAATAAAAATAATACTGTATTTTTTTCGTATAATTTTAATTTGTATAATTAAACGTGTATCTTATATATTTATTACATCTAATATCTAAACAAAAATATAAAAATGTTTTTATTATAGAAAAACAAACTTTTATATACGTCGTGATTAAATTAATTTTTCTGTTTTTTTTTCTTTATTTTTTAAAAATGTTGAATATTATTTGTAATATTACGCGCAATGAAAAAATAGAGATCATAGAGATTTAAATTGTGTTTAATACGACGATGATGATATTTTATGTTTTGTGAGAAATGTTATTGCGTGCATGAGAATAACGACTTCACCACTGAGTTGCAAAAGTAATTTAACAAGGCTCCCTCGGGGAGCATACTCTAACGCGAATTGAGGAATAGATTACCTTAGAACGACTGGATGTTGGCACGGCAAGCAATTTATGCACAAAGTAGTTCTTCTCACCTGCCATCGCAGCCATCGCACATTGTACAAATTGCAGAAAAATCAAATATTAAATTTTATATTTATTGATTGACTTTAGCTATCTAAATTGAAAAATTATTAAATATAGTATCTCAAATAATAATAATCAGTGCAATCTAGTTGCTAGGCAAACGGATTTACAGGCAAATGTATATTAATATTTTTTGCAATATGACGCTTATTGCCAAGAAACACATTACATACACTAATACACTAATTTCACTTTGTTCAAATATTGGCACTTTTTCTTGATAATTTTACTGTTTTTATAACATGGAACTAGAAACTACAAATTTTTTCAGAATATTTGGTACATATTGAGCTTATTTTTAGTGGCTCGTTTATCTTTTATTGTAACATAATGTTACTATTAATATTTACTGTACTTCCGTATATTTCCTAAAAATCTTTTAAACTGGTATCCAAAGATTTTCAATATAGTGTAATATGCAACTTAAAAAAATTACGAAAATTTGCGGATTTTATGTGAAAATCAACAATATTTAATCAAAGTTTTTTTTTTATTATATCATTTTGCGCTTGTATTTTTTTCAGAATTTATGGAGGTAACATTTTGGATGACAATTCTACGCTTGATTATTCATATTTATATGTTATTATATTACAGGTTTTTTAATTGATTAACAATTAAGCTCTAAATAAAATTATCATGTAAAATTATCACAAACAAGTATTTATAATAATTATATTTAAAAAATGTTAAATTTTAATTTTGAACATGAAACAAAATATTGCCTAGAAATATTTTAAAATGTATTAAATATCTTAATATTCGGTGTCGGAATTTCTCGTAAATCATCTTGTGATAGATGATAGAGAGAGAGAGAAAAGACAGAAGCCGTTAAAAGAATATCTGCTCTCGAATCGAGTAGACTCTGGAGAAAAGAAGAAAAAACTTACTCGACACGCAAAGAATGGGCGCGCAAATTCGCCTGCGCAATTTTCTACTTTTCTTCCTAGTTTCGTCACATTATACGATCTATATTTAGTCTAGAATCGATTCCTCCATCTACTCTAAACTTTTTCTTCGAAGTTCTATCTCGACGAAAAAAATCAAAACAAAAGTGTATCACGACGCGAAAAGGTATGCAACCTAAGCATAATTAAGTGATCATATAAATTCGAAGGTCTCGAATGTTATAAAACCATCGTGAAAATAAAGAAACGATGTTTCGATTTTTTTATGACAAAAATATTTAGGGGAAGGAGAAATGTTTCTGTCAGCATCGAGACCGATTGTTTCTATGTAGTCAAATGAATTATCTTCTTAAAGATACAGTAGATAAACCTGCATACAGTTTAAACGCTAATTCTGAACGGTTTAATTTAGAAGGATTTTTTCATGATACGATACTCTTGGTGATTTGCTATATTTCTGGAACGTAGCGATCGATGAAAATCAGATGTGTATCTTCTTCTGATCAGCGGGAATTCAAACCCGGATCTTCGGTACAGAAAGCAGACTCACTCTACTCTCTGCGCCACGATCCCTACTGTGATGACGTTCCAAAATTCACTGCTATTACTGAAAATTTGTAGTATGTATATGTAACGTGAATTATAGATTTTCAATACCGTTAGTTTATATCGAAACCCAGCTCATATATTATGTGCAAATAAACGTTATGAGTTTTATATTTTAATAAATTAATTAAATAATAAGTGAAATTTTAACAAACTAATCATCGATGTTTACGAAATGTAATAAATGTAGTCTTGTCGATCGTATTGTAATACGAACGTTATAAATGAGAATGAGGATATCAAGCTTGGAACGGAACATCGGAGATAACTAAAAGTGATTGTACTCAAGATGACTCATTCACGAGTCGAAACGTTTACTGTTCTCTTTAAGAAAGTAAATTATTTGTTTACACACGAACACTCAGTATCAGCTCACAGAGGCTTTTCTCCTTCCCAATGTGATTTATATTTTGAGAGCCTTAATACAACTACATTATTAATAAAAATATTTAGTTTACTGTCTCTGTAACGAATACTTGGCCGACTACTTGTTATCACCTGTTTTGATATTATGATGTTGTGTTTCAGATGAACGATATTAATTTACATTCTTCCTGCACGATGATACTGCTTGGTATCTTGGCGTCGACGACGATAATCGGCCTCACAAGTTCCG
Source organism: Solenopsis invicta (assembly GCF_016802725.1). Taxonomy (NCBI): domain Eukaryota; kingdom Metazoa; phylum Arthropoda; class Insecta; order Hymenoptera; family Formicidae; genus Solenopsis; species Solenopsis invicta. Next base: position 22,409,202 of record NC_052667.1, read on the forward strand.
CTCCTTTATCGTCGTACGAAAGAAGGGACGTGTCGGACGAGCGTCCTAAAATTTTCCTGTTGATCGATCGAAGAATACCAGAATTGGAGGTACGTTTTCTCTCGAATAAAATAATACGGCAAATAGAAATATTCTGAAATCGGAAACAAAGCGATCGAGAAATAACTTTAATCTTGATGATCGGAATTATATCTCTTCCATTCGTTTTACTTATAGATGGAAAATTGAGACGTACAGAAACTAAAGTATAAAAACACGAAAATCTTACACAAAATACATCTATACACGAATGAGAAAAGAAACTTTTTTATTAGATCAAATGCTAAGAATTTTACAATTAATAAGAACAATAAATTTTTTAAATTATTATCGTCACACACGTTTGTTCAGGGCCCGATTAAAATAATCAGAGTTATTTCATGTCCCCTTCACATTTATTCACGTTTTAATTTTATTTCTACACAAATGAATTAAATTTTGAGTACAAAAATGTTTTTCAAAATCCAAAAGCGCAAGCTAATGATTCATCTTTATCGCATCGCATTTGGAAAACGTTGGGACTTATCTACAGATTATTAATGATGCTCCCTTATCGCGGGCGCAGCTTTTTCTCTTCCACTTGCATCCTTAGATTGATGCAAATTTACAGCATTTAAGGCAAATGGAAGAGAAGAAGATGCACCGCGATAAGAAAGTATTATCAATAATCCGATGGGTTCTAAACGCTCGAGAGCGGAAATCGCGAAATACACAGAACAACGTATTCCAAATATATATGTACGAATGCCATTGTGTCGGACAACACGCGTCGGCACGTGTCTCGTCAGATCGCTTAGTTTACGAGCGCTTTTGCATTTCGAATAGTTAGCGCGTGTTACGATCGACCGGTATTCGCGCGGATGACGCACACTTTACGCGCGCGACGACGGGATGCAGTAGGGCGGTGCATAAGGGACGCGCCTCGCAGTTTGGTATCGGAAAATGGTTATGGAAAATAATGACGTAAACGTACGTACATACGCGGAAATGTGTGTGTGTGTGTGTGTGTGTGTGTGCGAGGATGAATCAGAAACGCGAGAGTCCGCATGAATGGAGTCCGTCTCTCACTAGTTTCCATCGCACACGGGAGATCCCACACGTCGTGTTACAGAGGATTTGCATTCTCCCGTTGCATTCCTCTGTATGCGCCGACTTACAGAGCGGAGATTTCGACACGCGAGAATATAAAGCCTTCCTTTATTCGCGGCTTTTCCCACTCTTCTCACCAATAAAAATTCACAAATATCGAATGCATTAATCTTAATATTGGACAAACTAAGGATACACACAATACTGAGAGAAGTATCTGAGAAAAACATATCGCAATATTTCTCATATCTGCAAGAATAAATCACCTCTTCGAGATCATTTTCAAGAAAGCTATCTGCGCCGCCGTGGAGAAAAAGTTATGTATGTGCACGATAACGCAATCTGACAATAACAAAGGAAGTTATCGTTGTCATTATTCGTGGGTGAATCTTCGTATACTATTCAGCGAGTTATTTTCGTACACGGCATGTACATTTCTTTCCATTTATCTTCAACTCCGACATTTCGAGAGAAAACAATATGATTTTTCGATTCTCGGAAATCGTTACGTTTCTCAGCATAGGAAATTTTGTAGAAATTTTTGTTCCTTGTGAACAAATGGGGTCTCTCGCGTAGCATCCTTTGGCAAGACGCTCGATTTATTTGTCACTTTGAAACATTGCAAACGCGATTGCTGGACGTCATTTGTAGCATGCATTTTAGAATTTTTTATTTGCCCCGAAACGAAACGAGCTGCGTAAAGGCAGCAATATTACACGACGACCTGGCGGTGGCAGGTGGCTTCATTATTCATGTGCATTCATTATTCGCTCTTCGCCCACCTCTGTAAATACGTATTTTCCGCTTCGGTGCATTGTGCAGTATAAGTTGCAAGCTCTCTTGCGAGTTTACGCTCGAGGGGTTGCATTTTCGGCTGCCACTGAGCAGCGCGCAAATTTACAAATGCTGTGACAATTGTGTAAGTCGATCTGCGAGTTTCGCACGAACAAGGAAAAGAGAGAGAGAGAGAGACACACAGATTCAAAAGATCACTTTGTGATAATGAACGACAGAAAATGCGACCACGTATAATAATTTCTATGCACGAGCTCGAGAAACATTAAGATTATTAAAATTTAATTTTAGTCATAAACTAAAATTAAAATTAAATTTAACAATCATATTAAAATTTAACTTTTAAGGAAAATATGAATAGTACAGTGTGCTTTGTATTTGAAGACATTAAGACATTCAATATTATTAACATCTAACATTAAATACTTTGATAAGTAGTCTGGCAATTAAAGTTCTGTAACGACAGGATCATTTTGAACTCAAAACCAAGAATGCATTGAAGAGAGATAACTTCTACACGTGAATACGCAGGTATTAAGGGCAATTTGAAATTTACGTGCTCCTTCGTAGTTACAATTTACTGTATGACATCTTTCCGGATACGATGTTGTAGGTGCTTTTTACTTTACCGTGGTTTTATGTCACACTTCATATATGTTTTCTCAATTCACATATAGAGACTTTACGATCGTATTTTCTAGCGCTCATTCTCGCAAAACGATTCTTTGGAATCGGTGTCTCTCTTTTCCTTTCTGTCGCGCGAAACTCGCAGATCGACTTATAATATTATAGTACAATCGTTGCGGCAAGTGCAAATTTGCTCAATTTACATTATAACATGTATGTAATGTATAAATTTATACGTATATATGTATATAAATAAATTGATAGAATATATATAGAATCTTCAATTTTTCATCATAAATTTGACCATCTGAATGAATATTATTTTCCCGAAAAAAAATTTTATATAAAAATAATTTTTTTATAAAATCCCACAAAGAAGATTCATTTTGAAAGAATTAATCTTTAAAATATCATATACTAGTCTTGCCATAAATTTTGTTAAAGCTAAATAACATACGGTTGATAAGATTAGGTTGAAAAGCCACAAGCTTGCCAGCACTGTGTTAGCCAATTACAACAATGTAATGGAACAGCTGACAGTGTTTTGTCGCGCATAGTTAGTTAGTTCATGCAATAGGATGGGGTGTTCATAAAAAAATCTTACCGCTGTAATCTAATCGCATTATTTTTACAACGGGACAAAGTTCTCGGATAGCTCATACGTGATTTTAACGCTCTTTGTTTGCACTTTCAGAATATTTACATCGGTTAAAAAAATATCTTTTATTGCAGCTATAATACGCGTAACCGTATCTATGGCGAGCAATAAATTTAAAAGACAAAAAGAAACATTCCTTCTTGCGCACTAATTATAACTCACTTTTATAATGAATTAAAAGATCGATGTTCTATTTGCGAACAATCAATTTTGTCAGCAGAATGTTTATGTGTGTTCTTCCTTCCCTTAGTACTTTAAGGATTAATGCAACATTGTTCGTCACGCTGAATAGGACGAGATGCTGAATTCGGAGAACGATCTCGGATCAGACGTGATGCGCACTAAGAGAATTGGATCTCTGTCGATTGTGAACAATTTGGACGTGCTGAGGCAGAGAGTTCTGCTGGAGCTGGCACGTAGAAAGGCATTGCAAGATCAACGGCAGGTCGACGAAAATCGTCGCTTCCTCGAGACTATCGGCAAGAGATCGGTATCGGACGCCAACAGAATTGTGAGATCTGGCGTAAAGAATAATCGCGAACGATCTACAGCATCCAGTAGGAACGAATGGATCGAGCAGAATCCCTTGTTCCACAAGTCGCAAGATGATCGGACGGTGAGAATATAAAAATCTTTGTTTTTTTTTTATTTTTAACTTGTTTTAGGACACTTCATAAACTATATACATATGAAAGTTGCGTGAATAAGATAATATTTCTATTTAACAACATATTTTTATTAGTTTGTTTACTCTAATTGTTATTAAAAATTAAATTATTTTTTATAACATTAAGGAGAATCTCAATCTTTTTGTGTAAGTATTTTAAATATTTAAGATGATTTATACAAAGTTTTATTGTGATTGTCTAGTTATTTTGCATTTAAGTAAATAAATAAGTTTTGTTTATTTTACAAAACTGATTTTTGTATCACAATGAAACTTTACATAAATAATAGTGAATATTTAAAGTACTTAAATAAAAAAATTCAGATTTTTTTTATTATTTCTTATTTCATTATTAATTATATTTTAATTAGTGCATATGTCTATTTTTTTATTATAAATAATTTTTTATCCAGATAGAAAATTGTCACCAAATTTTTTCCACTACTTTCAAATGCAATGAGAAATAATCTATAATTTTTTCATAATTTTCTTAATGTTTTGAGACATGTCCTATACATGCTTAAATAATTTTTGGTCGAGCAATTCATTTCACATCATAATTATCACGTCATAATTATAATTTGTATAGGTGGAGAAAAATTTCTAATTGAAGTTTTAATAAAGATAATGTCGATCTTTCAGGTACAGGCTAATGAGCTTCGCCTGCTGTAATCGCGCCTCGGCATGCGAAGAAAAACTCCAGATCCGATATATCTTAGCTTTACGATATGCGATTTTAAATCATTCAATCATTAAGTTATTTTGTCAACTTTCTTCTTTCCGCTTTGCCTATTCTCGTTTAGCAGATAGTCCGAGTTCCGCCAGCCATGGCTGGCAATATGAATGTTAAAAAATTGCTGACTTTAACAATCGATAACAAACGCGGGCCTGCTACATCCCTTCCTCTCCCTAATGAATTCGATCGAGAAATCCCGAAACGTTTCGCACAGTATTCACTCTCCCTTTTCAATCCTTTATTAATTTTAGCATTTATTTATTGTGTTAGATTATAATAATTCAGGTAACAGTCCTGTGTCACACGAAAGCTGGCAGGAATGGGAATCGTGATTGTGCATCGTTCGAAGATGCGACCGATGCACGACGGATTCGTCTGGCGCGCGTAACGTTCCAAAGAAACGTACAAAGATCTGAGCTTTACGTAAAGCTTTACTTCCGTCTTCTTCCGCAGCCAATCTGTCTTCGGACACGGAGAAAGGCGTAACGAAGCAGTATTATATATTGTGATCTCATTTAAGCTGTATCTTCTGTTTCGCAAGGAATATACCTGACGCCTGATCCTTTAGCGTGTATTAAATTATCGCGTCGCCGCAGCCGCCGCGCTTTACCAATGTTTGCATTTGTAGAAGAAGAGATTACACAAGTCGATTGAACTTACATAATTTCACTTTCGCCAACTATAAATGTACAAATACCTCGTATTGTATTGATAGTTACCGCCTCTCGCGTCTACATCCCGGCGTCGACCGTCGGACGAGGGGCACTCATATGTGTGTACCTGCAGCCTACACTTCTGAAGGAAATCTATTTTCTGCATATAGTGTGCATTAATCAAAGACTTATCTAAAAGTTCGCAGATGTAAAGAATCGAGAACTTGTAAAAGGATCCGGAGATCAGATATACTGTTAATGTTAAGAGACTAATAATACACGATAAGATTTTCATTAATAAAAGTACAAGATGGTATCCCAAATATTATGATTTTACAATATTATGATTTAGATAATAGTTTTATATCACGTATGTTATTTTTGCTTCCCTCTTAATATTAATGTTAATTATACGATATGATGTTTTATGCTATCTCGCAGTTATGTATTTATTATTTGTGCCATTATGGAAGTACAAAAACAGCGATTATCAATTGTGCAAAAATAAAATGTCTAACACAATGCATAAGTTTCGCAGGGTATGCGATGCAAATAAAATATGTATGCATTATTAAAATAATTATTTAATATCCATATGACCACACACGAAAATATTTTCATTTATAGTTGTCTCGAAGTATCTTATTCCAGAAAATTTAGGAAATTGGTAAGGAATATGGTTATTACATTTTTCAACTCTTATGTAAGTATATATGTATTTTTTTCTTTTTTTTTTAATACATTCAGTCGTTTCTCAATTATAGATTTTATTATATGAAAGTCAATAATTTTCTCATAATTCTTTTCATTGTCTCATAATTCAAAAATTTTTAATTTTGTACGTAATATAATTTATTATTCAAAAACACGTGAATATATTAAGATATATATAGATTTAGATCTCTTATAGATTTTATATAACCATATAAAGATAATTATTTATCTGAAAAATGTAAAAAATAAGACAAATATAACTACAATTAAAAATATATGAAACAAAGTATAAAAATATAAAACATTTCATTTAAAATTGAGCTAGCAATAGATGTTTTCTCATGTTTTTATATGTCTTCAAAGATATGGTGAAAAAAATTATTTTCTCAAAAAAGTTCTTGAAAAAAAGTTTATTTTTTTTTATTCATTGTCGATGTTTACATATTATTTAATACTATCACAGTTACAACTCTAATTGTGTGTAGTTATAAATACAACTGAAGCACGAATAATATACTCCAGTCATTCTCAATGAATAAAGATAGCTATTCATTTCTTTGTAAATATAAAGTTAGTTGAATTATATGCTGTACAATTTTGTGACTAAAAATATTATTAATGTACATTTCTCTGCAGCATATTATTTGTAAACAAATATTAAGGGAATAGTATACAAAAAAATATTTGTAAAGTGAATACGCGCTTTATTAAATAATTTTATTCAATCACCTATCATTTGTTAAAACTTTAATAATCTAAAATTCATGAATAAGTAATATAATTTATAAATATATTGGAAGGAATACTCAAGTAAACTTAAATGCATACGTGTAAGGTGATTAAAAATTATTGCATATTTTAAGGAAACTTATTCATAGAATTTTGTTTGAATACTTCAATGATCAGAGTTTAAATTATCAAAACTTTTATGATGAAAAATTATTATACAAATTTTAATCTTATTAAGAAATAAAGATTAAATAAAGATTAAAATTTTAATGGGCGAAACATGTGCTTTTTAAAGAAATCATTTGCAAATAATATTCTATTATTTTTGCGTAGTTATATGTAAGAATTCATTAAATTGCGCTTTAATTTATTTCGCATAATAAGAAAATAAAGATACGATAAAAAGTTAAACATCTAATATACCTAGATTAAAGGGGCATCTATTTTGTCCGAAAAAAGGCTATCACAGGAATTCTTTTAGAAAAAAGTATCGAACAATTAAAAAAGATGCAATTTTTGTAAAAATATTATTGATTTCTATATTGTTTCAATACTTTTTTATTAAAAAAAAAACTTTAAAAAGGCCTTTTTTCGGATCCATAGTATAATCTCTTTAATGCAAAACTGTAACAAAACTGTCAAATCAGACTTAGCACAAAGTATACACTTTAGGATATAATTATAATTATAGTTTACGAAGGTCGAGGACGAATACACTGCCATCAGATGCTGACGCTCCGACTTTGTCACCGCGACTATTCCAGCACACTTCGAAGATACCGCCTGTACCTTTGTAGCTGTGCACCAACTGGCCGCTCTGCTCGAATAAAGAGAAAGTAATCAGTTTAATTATATTTAGCATTATTTTAGAAACAAAAAAAAACTAAACTACGATACTTACTTGCGTAGACCATATATGAACGCATTTATCAAAACTACCACTAGCAAGAAACTTTCCATCTGGACTGAAGGCTACACTATATACTGGCTCAGTGTGTTTAGTGAGCGTGTGTATGCATACACCTCTTTCCACGTCCCATAGTCTAACAGTGGAATCAAAAGATGCACTGGCCAATGTTAAATTCATATTGGGATTGTGTGTTCCAGGGCCAGTCGGTGACCATTTGATCGTATAGATTTCTTTGCTATGTGCTTGCAGATCATGCACCCATGTATCCTGCTTCATTGACCAAATTTTCAAACTCATATCGTCTGAACAACTAGCTAATAGATTTCCTTGTGGATCCCATTTAATTGCGTTAACTTCGTTCTGCAAAACACACACAAAAAAAAAAATGAAAGGAAATGCTCGATTAATGACAATTTTCTTAATCGCATATACGCACTGTATGTCCCTGGAAGCTCTTGATTGGCTTATCTACGTTGAGTTTGCACACATGTATACATTGATCCGTCGAACAACTAGCGAACGAGGTGTTTGTCTGCCAGTCGACATCCAAAGCAGGTGCACAATGGAAACTAAACTGTTGGGTACACTGTCCACTTTCAGCGTCCCAAATGATGGTTGTTTTGTCAACGCCAGCGCTCAGAATGTAATTGCCGCGTTTGTTCCATTTTAACGCGAAGATCGGACCTTTGTGTTGACCTAACGTGGACGCCAATCGTCCGTCTGTTGTCCAAATTCGTGCGTATCCATCATAACTTCCCGTCGCTAATAGTGTACCGTCACACTGCAAAAGTTTAAAATGCGTATTTGCATCAACGCGTTCAGCCATGAATAAAAGCGCACTCCGGTTTATACCTTCCAATCCAACGATGTAACATCTTTATTGCTGGGTACTTCCGTGCCGCCTTTCTGAATACAGTGGCGTAAGACCAATTGATTGGGCGCTTGCGAGTTATCTGACATGTCCCAAATGCGAGCGGTACTGTCGCCCGAACCAGACGCCAATAAATCGGTTGTTGGATTCCAGGCACAGATAAATACCTCCGACTCGTGGCCGCGTAACTTCGTGGCTTTACTGGCAGGGATCTCGACTGTACTGGCATTGGAGCCTGCATTTGCACCTGTTGTCGGTTCGTCCACCTCTATCTCCGTTCCTCGGTCCCCACTTCGGTCATTATTATTTACACCTTCGTTGGATGTAACAACTGGTAAAAGAATCAAATATTCATTGAATTAATTAAAAAAATTTTTATAATCGTTTTAAAATGGAGTCAGATAAATTTTTCTCTTTCCAATAATTATTTTAAAAATAGAGATAATAATGGAAAGACAATTGCTGTTGAATCATGAATTATGTTAACTTATAGTTATCCACATTGTATCATTGTATTTGATAGTAAAAGTTTATTCTATTTATTTCTACTTATTATTTAATCAATTTAAAGAAAACTGTTTGCCACTAGTTGACGGACAGATCGATAATGAGTTATATGCTGTCCCTTCCAACTGCACCTAATGATAAAAATATGTTTTTTATATAGAGAAATCATATTTTTTATCATTATGTCTTACAGAAGTGACGAGCTATAGCTCGCAAAATGACCGCAATCTATGGCTGTCCAATTTTGTTCTACCTGACTTCTATGGAGGTCTGAAAAATGTTTAATTTCTTCAGACCAGGGTGTATCAGGCACTCTGCACATTTTTTTTTATTTATCTAATCTTAATCTTTAAGGTTCAATCATGGATATTCCTTGTCTGATCAATTTCTATCCATGGAGATTTTGTGAAATTTTAAAAGTAGTTAAACTATACATTTTATTTTTTTCAAAAAGAAATATAGACATTTGTTCTAAAAACTTGAAAGTATGTTCATAAATTTTAATATTTTTTACATCACCTTAAATAGAAAAAAAAACAATCAAAAGATATCCACAATTGAATCAATAAAATATCCTTTTTTTTTCATATTGTGCTAAAGAAATTACTGTTTAATTTCCATACTTAGTATCATACTTTTATGTAGAAAAATTTTGAATATTTTATTTTGATTGTATACAAATATATATAGATTACCTTCTTCGCCATTGGTATCTTGACCATCAGTCTTCACCTGCTGTTTCTGCTGATTGATCTGATTCTGCCTTGTCGCAACAATGTCTGGCATAACTGCATCGATGAGCGACAAGGATTCCACCATCCTGTGTTCAGTGCCATCCTCACCTATCATTATCTCTGCCTCTGTATATTGCAGTCCCTTCTGAATAATGGACAGGAGTGCCGCTGGTGGCACGAGGGCGCCATTGATATTGCTCTGTGATATGTGAGATTCGATACCAAATGTGTACGCAGAATGTTGGAAACCTATAGAAAACAAAGGTCCATGAATAATAATCTAAATAAAATACAGGTAAAAATTCTTATGCTCGATTAAATTCATATTAAAATTTACTTTAAGCATATGTCAAAGTTTCACGTTTGATGTGGAGATTTGATTTAGCTACACAACTCTATAAAAACTGTACAGAGTTGCCAGGTTAGTGGACTTTCCTCCAAAATTACGTTTTATCATTACAGATTTTATGACAGAATAAAGTTTAGGGGAATTTTTAGAGAAGAAAACTATAAAGACTTCTAGTATTCTTATCTTCCTCAAAACTCCCCTGTGATAATAACAATTAACAAAATCCAAATTTGGGAAAGTCTTCTAAATTCCTGGGAACTCCTACAATCGTAGTTTGTCTCAAATCGCCAGCCTCGTTGATGCAATGCTTCGCGTGTCGAACATTCACAAAGCAACTTGTCGAGGTCACGACTACGAGGTTCCCGCCACGCGAGCATGACGGATGCTGCGGTGCAGCGTACGTTCAGGTCGCGCGCAGAGGAGGTTATGAGCTCACGATTCATACCTGATTCTTGCAGGTACCGATAGACCAAGAAGTTGACTTCATCACTGGAGAAGCTCATCGTGTCTGACATTCACGGATACTAGCAAAGCATATTTACGATGGGGAACGCGTCGAGAGGCCGCACCAAGAGTCGGTCGCGACCACGCCACGCGCTCAACGCCGAGGCCTCCTGCCACTGCGTCGGAGCGGTCGGAGAGTTATTCGTCTCTCTTTCTCTCTCCTCGTCAGCTCGCCAATGTTTTGTCACATCGAAAACCAAACCCGTTTAGCGCACGCAGAGGTCACGGTCGTGCAGGAGAAGCAATGGGCGCCGGCAACAATGAACAGCGATGAACGACAAGCACCGGTCGAGAACCGAACGGCGGCAAACTAATGGACGATTCACACTCCCACGAGCACGACATTCGATACCCGCGGAGCTGGAGATCCTGCAAGGCAAAATCTGGCCATGCACACAAAGGTACGTTCAGATTCCTGATCCAAGTGTTTCCTGGTATCATCTCATTCTTATTATCTTTACTGAATATTAAACAAGAATAAAATAATATCTGAGAAATCTTAACGCACTCCAAAATGGCGTATATATTGAATGATGAGAAAGCGCACATGGCGCTTTTACATGTAAATATGTTATATGCGCATTTCCACCACTTGGATAACCGGACGGAAATGTATTAAACAAAAGAAATGCTCTTGAATTTTTGTAAAATTGTATGAAATTAATGAAAAGCCAAATGAATTTGACAAAAATTAAATTAATTATTTAAAATAATTATTACTTTACCTGCTCTATCTCGAGTGCAAAAGGTGCAGCAAAGTATAGCTGTTCGGAACAGCTTCTTATCTTTTGTATTTATTTTAAAGATGGCGGCCGCACGGTGAATCAGTGAGGAGAGAGAGAGAGAGAGAGCAAGAGAAAGAGGTTGTAAACGGTTGTCAACAAGTAGAAAGATTTAATACTCGCGGAAGACGGACGATTTAGGATGATCAGAGAAACGAGGGAGTTGAATCGAACGTAAGTCGCGTATCTTCTCTCTCTCCTTTTTATGTGTAAGTGTGTCGCGTGGAGACAAAGCGCCGAGAGTGTTGGAAGTAGCACGGAGCCATCCGTTGTGAGTAACGAGCCTTCCTCTATCCGCTCGTCCGAAGAACAGATTTTGATGAATGTCTGAGAGTGACTACGATTCAGCGAACGAGTACACAAGCCTGATGGACGGTCACGTCGCGGAATCTCGCACGGATGACCTGATCCTGGGCAGCGATCGTCGTAAAAGCCGTTCCAGAGGTGCCAATGAAGAGGTAGATTTTTTTCAATGGAAGTCTCAGTCTTTCATTTCGATCGAAGAATATTTGTAATTTTGATTTTCTTTGTTAGAACGAGATTTAGGAGATCGTCGTTAAAAGTATTTTCTTTTTTTTGTCGCAGGTGGAGAATGGGTTACCCGAAGTGCAAATTGAGGTGCCAGGCACAGCGGTCGCCCGATCGAACAGACGTGGCGCGTCCGGTAGCAATAATCAAAATAGACTGAGGCACTACAGAGATGAGGAGGAAGAGGAACTCAAATACGGTGCGGCGCATGTGATCAAACTTTTCGTCCCTGTTTCACTGTGCATGCTGGTTGTGGTGGCCACTATTAGCTCAGTCCATTTCTACACGACCAAGGGAATGTACTTGTGAGTTTTGTTCTCTCAATGATACAGCTTATGCTCCTGCTGCACATGGCCTTTATTTAAATGACAATTTTTCAGAGTGTACACTCCATTTCATGAGGACAGCTCTGACACGAGTACCAAAGTCTGGCAGGCGTTCGCCAACTCGCTGATTCTCATGAGCGTTATTGTGTTTATGACTGTGATACTTATCATTCTCTACAAATACAGATTTTACAAAGTCATACATGGTTGGTTAATTATAAGCTCTCTACTGTTGCTCTCAATGTTCTCTGTTCTATATTGCGAGTAAGTAAAGATTCATTTAAATTAAAACTATACTCTGTTTATTAAGATCTAAAGGAAGATTTATAGTGTATTTTTGTTTACAGGCAAGTATTGAAAGCTTATAACATTCCAATGGATCTATTCACGTTAGGTATAGGTTTATGGAATTTTGGTGTAGTTGGAATGATTTGTATACACTGGCAAGGGCCATTGCAGCTTCAACAGGCATATCTGATCTTCATTTCTGCTTTGATGGCGCTTGTTTTCATTAAATATTTACCCGAATGGACGGCGTGGGTTGTGCTCGGCGTTATAAGCATTTGGGGTAAGGTGTTTTTGAGATGGAAACTTATTGTAAATATTTTGACGACCTTATATCCTTACTTGTATTTTAGACTTGATTGCGGTTTTAACACCGAACGGTCCGCTAAGGATACTCGTTGAAACGGCGCAGGAACGAAACGAATCTATTTTCCCTGCTCTAATATATTCTTCCACCATATTATACTCGTTTACTGTGACTTATGCTGGATATGTACAAGCAGCTACAATGGCGTCTGGCGACACTCCAGCGTCTCCTACGCGTGGCCAACCGGACGATCAAAATAATCAGGCATCAGGCGATGCGGAGGGAGGTTTTACTCCAGAATGGATAGAGACGCATGGTACGCGAATTAAGCATTACTATAATTTGCAATAAAAGGATTTAATGCAGTTTTTATTATTAAAATTTTGGTAGCTTAAAATAATATTTAATAAGATTTTTTTTGTACATTAAAATAATGTTAGTTTAGTTATTCTAACACTTTGCAACCTGTAAAGTAGAAGAAAGTGTAAAAGAAACAATTATGTGGGTGAATTTTCACCCAGACTAGTGTTAGAAAAATATGATTAGCATTTCAGGATTAATTAAATAAAAGTAATGTAAGCTCTTTCCAGATCAAACAAGTACTACATTGTACAGTTATTTGTTTGAAATATCTAAATTTAAAATTAAATCTTAACAAATAAGTCTTTTCAATAAAGAAATTGCATTAAATTTGATTGTACAGAGGAACGTGGCACGAGGCGTGCCCAAGAGGTGCGCGAGAATTCGTCTGCATTGAGGGAAAACACGAGACAGCAGGACAATCGTCCACGAGAGTCACAAGGACAAGCCGCGGTTGAGGAAGAACGTGGAGTTAAACTAGGTCTCGGAGATTTTATATTTTATAGCGTGCTCGTCGGAAAGGCGTCCAGCTATGGAGACTGGAACACCACGTTGGCTTGCTTTGTTGCTATTCTTATTGTATGTATTTAAATACGCTCTTTATTGTTTTAACATTGTGTTAATCGAATTTTTCTAATCGATTGCTTTTTACGTAGGGCCTCTGTTTAACACTGCTGTTGCTGGCCATATTCAAGAAAGCGCTACCCGCGTTGCCGATTTCTATCACGTTCGGTTTGACGTTTTATTTTGCCACGAGAGTGATTGTCGCGCCGTTTGCTGATAGTTTAGCGAGTGAACAAGTGTTCATTTAAATCGAGGTATGAAAAAATCATCCTATTATTTAATATAATAATTTATTGCAAAAATCGAATACATCGAAGGGACGATGCTCATTTGTTTAGCTATTTGATGTCTGTTGTAACTACCATTAATTTCCCTATTTCTCGAATTGGTTTCTCTTTTAAATACCACATGATTTATGTGAATTTTCTGAACTAAACAAATCAAGAAAAATATACTTTTATGTCTGTTGCTATCAATATAAATTAACTTTAATCTTGGTTTAACTTATTATTTTTTTTTAATTCCTGGAACTAGAAAAAGATAACGAATAAGTTATAAACTAAGATTAAAGTTAATTTAAGATAATTGGTAATTGATTGATAGACATGGACATTAGACATTTATCAGAGAATTATATATCAAGTATGTATTACATATGTGTACATATACATATATACGTCGCAAAATGCTCAGAAAAGAGAAATAATAATTTAAATTTCTAATAGCAGGATAGAATAGAGAATGATAGAGGATGTAATTATTTAGTATTTTTCTATGCAAAGTGAATTTACGAAAATACGCCTGGTTGGCGAAAGATGCCAGGCGGTTTACATTTCATCGCGGCGATATGTGATACACAAGCAAAGGGAAAAAAAATGCGCTGTATTATAACAATTTATTGTACTCCATTGTTACACTTATGGAACATATAGGTCTCGTAGATTTGTGTATAAAAAAAGCGGATAACGACGTGGGATGATTGTGATGATGATCGTATGAAACGCGAGGTAATGTCCGTTCGAATAAGTAATAACTGCCTCGTTATACACATCTCGATTAGTATTCGCGATACACACCTTCTAAACGGTGTTGTCGCTTCAGAGTGTCAAGTGTCTCGTTATCACTAATTATTAATTATTAGCCAGGATAAATCTGTGGGGTTCTTTCGAATCCAGGTTACACACAGCCATGGAATAAATACCTTTTTTTTTATCGTACTACCGAAAAGCATATTTATCGTACTTGTGGCGCTTATTATTTTTTTTATATATATAGATTTTATTTTATTTAACGTACTAAATATAATAGCGTTTTTTCGAAGCTGAAAGTGTGATTCTTCTTTTTCATCGCATGTTTGAATATCCGGCAAGATTACAAGGCGAAATCCTGGCTATGTAACGAACAAGCAGTTTTATATTATCTCAAGGTTTTTTGCACGCCAATAAGAAGCTTTTTGGTAAAACTTTAATACTTCAATCGTACAGTCTGATCGATCTGATCAATTGTCATCCATAGCAACGCAGTGATATTTCCCAAAATCGATAGTTATCGTTGACTTTGGTTTAGTATTAATATTCAAATAAATGCTAATATCTGCATAACAACTTCAAACTTTAACAGTGATCTGTTAATTCCTTGCACTAGACACATTTATACACACATACACGCGTACGCACACACAGCCAAGCAAACAGACAGAGGATATTAATAAACTTTTTGCCGCTACTTTAGATACTTAAAGGCCACGGTGTGAAAAAAAGTTCATAGAAATACATGTCTGGAAATATCCTTTTATCCAGTTACAACTTTTTTATTTATTATTTATTTATACTCCTAAGCTGAGTAAAACTGTTTCCAAGTCAGACCTTGATCTTTCTTAATTTTGTGAGTTTTGTATACTTCAATTTTGTTATATTAATCCACTATTTATTTTTTCTAAGGTAACAATTCTCTTAAAAAATAAAAAAGATTTTAAAGACTTTTGTCTAAAATAATACATCACATAAAAAAATTAAAACTTTAAAAAATTAAAATCTCGTCTTTCTAAAAATATTAAAAAATGAATCTGAGTAACTTAAGAAAATCAGTGAGTAAAACTGAAAAAGTATACCTTTGCACATTTTTACTTTGTCGTATCTTAAATTTAGAAAATATGAGAAAATAAAAATGGACTTTCTTTTTAAAGAATTTTAAGGAATTGTAACTCGATAAATATTTTTGAACACATGTTTATATGCATTTTTTTTCTTATTTGGAACTCTAGAACACGTATCTGAAGTAGTGGTAAAAGTTTTATTAATAGCCAGAGATAAAATCCTGAAAACGGAAGAATTTTAACAAAGATATGATATCTTTCTCGCTTGTAATACATTGCTACGTTTACAAGTCGATAATTATTATGCTAATGGAAAGTGTTCTTTCAATTCGCTAGTTGATTCGCTACTTGGGTCGCGCATACAAAACGCTATTCGACGCACAAAATAAATACTCTTCGGCTATCGAGTAAACTACGAAGTTATGGTCTCTATTTTGCGAAGTTATGGTCACTGACGAATTCGTTCTTTTGCCGCTTCGTAATTTACAATAACGTTCGTTTGTGCTAGTAGAACGTAATCGGAAATATAATATCAACTACATGATTTGACTATATCGAAGGAAGGTACACTTCGTGAATTCTACTGGGAGATTCTATTGAAAAGACATTAGGAAAATATCTATAAAGGAAAAAATAAGTCGCTGTAACGCGATATGTTTTGCCTCGCCAACCGCGATCTTCTTTTTCTCTCTTTCATAAAGAATATATCACGTTGCTTTCCCACTAATATCTCTTCGCAAATTTACTCTGAGCGCATGAGACAGTATCAGCGAGGAACGCTCATTTTCTACAAACCAGTCTTACGATCGCTAAGCTTCTGGAAGCATATATTTTTGTAACGACTACAAAGCAGGACGAGTCACTTAACATTTGTAACTCAGTCACTGATAAATGGTTCGTAATACTCTTATTGAATATATCAATAAGTTACGAAACACATTTTAGTTTTATTTTTAATTTTTCATAGAATTGATATGTGATTTAAGGAATATATTGCATACATACACGGAGAGAATTTTCTCTTAGAATTTACCCTCAGAATCGTAGTAATCATGAAACATTGTATTTCAAAGAATTTCATAATCTTCTGTGACTTAATAATATCACAGTAAAACAGTTTGGTTAAATTTTACTAAATTTTTGCTAAATTTTATTAAAATTATAGTAAAATTCTTCGAACCATGTTATTTCACGACCACCACGATTTTAAGGATAAATTCTAAGGTAAAATTCTCTTGTGTATGTATGCGACAAATGTTACGAGACTCATTCTGTACAAACGCCGTTGCTATTCAATTCACTTAATACCTCTTTTGCTATAGCTGCTACATTTGTTATAATAGAAAAGAAAATGAAAAAAAATATGATAAATTTTAAACATTTGTCATATTCACTTATTGAATTCTCTCATTCATTCTCTTCGGCATTCGAACAGATGAGAATTGCACGATAATACTTTAGCTAGTTCCGTACTTTCCACTCTCGAACATACCGCGTCTGAAAAACGGGCTGAACTCCAGCAGGGATTGCTTGTTTATGTTAGTAAGATTACCATTGTATTTGTATAAGGGTTCGCAGTGCGGCAGTTCAGAGCAAACTTGAATTAATCGACGAAGGTATTCCTCGAGGCGTTTCCGCCGTTGCTTCGCTACTACTTCGTACTTTGGAAAGACTTGGCGTGGGGGAAAGCGTATCGCTGCAACCTGTGATCAAAAAGTTTCCATAAAATCGATAGTATTAATCAAATGTTTATGAAAATGGCCTGAGTCACATGTATATTTTGTTTTAATTAATTAGACTATTCTATGTATAGCTTAAAGTCCACTTTAAATTATCTATAATTCGTTAGAATTCAGAATAAATTATATAATATTTATGTATAAATATGTGAGTTTTGACTTATATTTTATATATGTATGTACGTCTTGATTTTTCAATGCTATTCGTATTTTACATGGTAAAATTATAAAACAAATTTTGTAACGAATTTATGCTGTTTAAAGGGAGCTTTATAATTTAAATATTTGTTAACAAGAACTCTTTCTTTGCAACAGTTCTTTGCAAAGCTTCTTATTTGAAATTAAAAATAATTTTATCCAAAGTGTAGGTATACTGAAAAAAATTTGTTACATGAAGTAAATTATATTTATTGTAATATCATTTTTAGTATTTAAATAATATCAATAGGTATAAAAAAATATATTTACTTAAAATAAATATATTTAATAACAAAAATTTTTTTTTCTCACAGTGGGTACCTCTGGTATCTTACTCAATTGATTTGAATTCTCATACTTGCCACTTTCATAATTATTGCACAATATAGTTAAGAGCGATAATGTAGAGCGTACCTTGCTACCGTACTTCTGTCGCATCGATATATACAATTCCCGGAACCGTCTGTATCTACGCAGAAGTGTCCAGCTATCGTCTTGTGCTACAACTCGTACCTCGTATTCATAATGACTGGACGCGCCAGCTCCGCGTATCACGTACGACGGCACACTGACGATCATATTAATCACACAATCACCGTCATTCGCTATTAATGATGGCAGAGACCTTGTGATTGTCAAAGAGTACGGACTACTCAAGCGATCGCCGCGATTCTGACTCTGCGCAAAGAACGTATCCGTGTTGAAATTGATTTGATCTTAATATTTGATTCTTATTCTAAGAAACAGAGAAAATTACTTACCGTTAAGTAAACCGTCGAGTAACCCCGACTAGAGGATCTTTTAGACGCTAACGATTCCGACAAAGTCTCTTGATCATTAGTATTAGGCCTGTTATTCCTGAAAAGTTGAGATCTGGTTTGCGCTACCGTTAACAGAATGGCGGAGCTATTATTCGTAGGTTCTACAACACTACAGTAAGCATTTGATTCGTTCTGCACATGATTCTCGGTCTCGTTGACAAGTTTATCACTGTGGTCGTCGCTATCGCCGCACTCGAGTCGCCTTGTGGAATAACTCTTCTTTTCATCCTCCAATAAAGACACTTCCAATTCGATCTGCTGTTTCTGCAGATCCTGTAGTATCATTATCTGTCGATTGAGCTCTTCCTTCGACGGAGTACCAGCGTCCAGGCATCTCATTACCATCATACGTTGACGTGCGATTCTTTGGTTCAGCTTCTTCATCGCCGGATTCTGTTGTATTGGCGATTCCAGCGTATCCTGGAGCATGTTCTCTGGGATGTTAGATATCGCGGTCGATTGTACCTTCCTTTCTTCGTCGCTCGTCAACTCCATGGAAGTATCTCTGTTCGCATTTGTCGTGTTTTTAATTTCCATCTCGGTCGAGTTACCATCATTTCGATTCTCGTTTGTAGCTACATTCTTCATTAGATCGCTTATACACGTCGTGTCGATGTCTTCGAAAGCTATGCGAAGTTCCGGAGAGTCGGCCGCCGCCGTGTGGAATGTTTCCGCGGTATCGGAACTCGGTATACTCTGCGGCAACAAATTCAAGTCCGCGACGATCTGATGCTTTCTATTGTTCGGTTCTTGAAAAGACCTGGAATTACAGCTGAAGGCCGTCTCGTCACAATCGTTTGACGAACAGTCGTCTAGAAACGCGGGCGTGGCGCGTTTTAAGTCCAACGATAGGCTCTGCTTACGCCGTACGATCTCTTCAAGCTGTTCCTGAGTCCGCTTGGCCAATAATTGCTTCTTCTCCGTTACTCCTTCACCTCCCAGCTAGAAATCGTTAATGTAAAGAATCATTTTTTGCAGAACGTTAATATTAGAGAGGATCGGAAAGTAATATCGTTTTTATAAATAATGTTAGTATGCAATTTTGTTAATATAATTCATTATTTATTCAATAATATAATTGCTATCATTTTCTGTGGTAATCGTCCATTTAATATTTTTAATTGCTTTCTCGAAGAAGCCGATTTTGTTTAAAAAAATATGGATAAAGTGATTCAAATTCTTTCTTCTCGTAACAAGTACATACTTCAATGATTGTAAAAGACGATAGTGAGTTGGATGAGGGAATACTTTTCATCGTGAGTCTCTAATTTTTTGTTCGTTAAAGAATCAAAGCCGATTAATTTTTTCGAGAAAGAATTTAGAAAATTAATAAATAAGTGGACCATCATAGAATATGATGTGATTATATTAAATAAAAATTTATATAATAAGCCACACACTATTTACATTATTTATAAAAAAAAACATTACTTTTTCTTTAATACTTTACATGTACATACTTCTGCCCTGAATATCTGCTTCTGCTTCTTCGCGATCTCCATCAGCTCCTCCTCCATCTTATCTACCTTGCTCTGATGTTCGTTCAGAGATTTGACCTTGCTCTGCAGCTCGCTCTCCAAAGCGGCTAGTTCTTTTTTCTATATAAGAAGATTTTTTTTTTGTAGGAGAGAAAGTGATCAAATCGAGATTGAAGAGACGCTTAACTCGTTAGTCTCTAACTTCTTTTTTCTTTGACTTTTTTGTCACTCTTGAATATAGTTTCTAATATGACAAAGAAGGAAAAATGTCTTACAAATAAGAGGACGGGAAGAAATGCATTAAATCTACTTACATGATGATTCACTAATTGCCTGACACTGTCTATACACTTTTCATCGTTGAGACTGGACCAAGAATCGGGCAGACTGTCGTCACTGCCGGCACCGTTATCCGTCTGAAATGCACATTTCGCTTCACTCACTCTCTACAAAATCGCATTGAAATTACTATGAGATAAGACGTCCGATCTTCTACGTTCACACACGATCTAGCAATCGGAATACTTCACATTCCGTCGTTTTATATTTGTAATAAAGAAATACTACCAAGGGAGACGTTATATCTTCTGCATGAATTATCATCAAAGAAAGATATACATTAATATAATGCCGCGTATGCATCGCATTATTCGCGATATGCATGCGTATTACAGATACGGAACTCGAAGATTCCTCACGTTATAATCCTTACCTTTTCCCATCGATGTTGATCAGTTTGCGCGCGTTCCTGATTGTCGACGAGCTCTTGCAATTGTCGATGCTTGGACTGCAATAATGTGCGTAGATAGGCGACTTCCCTACATATACTTTCTACCTGGTACCACACACACACACACCGATGCGTTAACAAAAGAGATAATCAACAAAAGATGATTCAAAATTAAATATTAATAATTCGCCATGATACATATTGTTGCAAATGAGAACAAAAAATATTAATATTTAAGAGACATATACACCTAGAATGGTTTTCAAAAATCGATTTTTTTTTTACATATTTTTAAAGTCTAATGTCTTAAGAATGTTTCTGTAATTTTAAGTCAATTCGATGAAAAACAGAAGAAGAGTTACACGAAATTATAGTTGAGCACATTGAGCGCGCTAAATAGCTGCTAAATTTTCACAAGAGGTCTAAAGAAGAGCCACCTTTTTTCTCTTCTTTTTTATTTATTTTATTACCATGAAGTAAGACGTCCGATCTTCTACGTTCACACACAATCTAGCAATTGAAATACTTATTCCGTTTACTTATTACATTTGTAATAAAGAAATACTACCGAGAAAAATGCGTATTGTCTGCATGGATTATCATAAAAGAAAGGCACATGAATATAGTGCCACGTATGCATCGCGTCGTTTGCGATATGTATGCATATTATAAATATGAAACTCGAACTTCAGTCAATAATAAGTCTTAAAACTGCATTTCAAAAGACGAACGGTCGATTTGGCAACAGAAAATGAGGAAAAAGGAAGAGAAAGGTTTTAAAAACCTTAAAATTTTGGAACAATGGAAAATTTTCGAAAATCAAGAAGCGAGAACCGTGCATCACGAAAAAAATTGATATTGAGCTAACAAGCAGGAAGCAAAGAATTATAGTGCGTCTGCCAAAAAATTGAAAGATGTGTAATATAATGCCAAAAGAAAATACAGTCCGCAATTTATATTATAAACAATCTTTGAAGCAATTTCAGAATGCGTTTCTTATAAAACCTGTGGAAAAGTAGACTTTAAAGCAGACAGCACTCGAGATCTTGACTTTAAAATATTCGTGTTATGTGAATAATATGACCCTGCAAACGTTTTTCAAACATGATTTGAGAAATTTGATCGACGTCGCCATTTTATATTATTTTTTTAATAAAACTTGAATGTTAAATAGAGAAAAGATCTTTTCAATGAAACAAATAAACAAACCCGACTTGTCTATCTCTTTCTGTTTCTCCACAAAAGAATCGCAAAGTTAAATCTCGTTTTGATGCATCTAGGTGTATATGCTCCCTTAAAATTACAGAACATCAGTGATGAGGTAGCGCCTGAAAATGGACAAAAATAAAAATAAACGTTTACACTTTTTCTTTCAAGATGTACAAAAATATCTTTTGACGCTGTATTATAGAATAAAATATTTTAAGCGTAAATAAAATATTTTAATAGCGTAAATATTACGCATATTCGCTAAATCTTGTGCACGTCTTTGAAAAATAAATGTAAATAAGAAATACAAATCATAAAATAAATTAAATAAACAGTAAATGTATATTTTCGCGATGCACTGTCTCGAGAAAATAATAAGTTTTCTTTATTCTATTAATTAACACTCGGAATAATGCGTCATGCGGATGATGCGGCGACAACGAGTTAATAAGAAATTGGGTTTGTTAATCGGGAGTGTTGATTGATTGCATACTCTTAAAAATTATGTGAGAAAGAACAGAGAGAAAAAACAGTGAGAGTGCGTGCAAGTACTTCGTGGAGGATCAAACGCCAATTTTTGTATGAAAAATTTATTAAACAACAATATATATATATATATCAGTATAACAATAATTAGTGCCTCTGTATCTTTACATCTCGCATAACAAACCCATAGACGTATCTCTATACAAACAAGCCCAAGATATGTACATACTTCACTTTTAACATTCTTACTAGATACTTAAATATATAACATTCCAAGGAATGCCATCTGTCCGGCAATATCTCTTCAGCACTAGCACCTTTTCATAATCAGCGGCTTACTCATACATCTCAACGCAATTTGTTAACATAAACAATTTATAGATATTAATATGTTAATTGTATACGCAATATATTTAAGGATTCTTGAGGCCAGTAGAGGAATCAAGATAATCTCACGTAGACAATTTTATGGATAGCGAACGCAAATCTCACAAACGACAACGTTAGACTTGCTATAGAGGGATACACATACCGATCAGGCCTGAATCTATAGACATCGATAGACAGTTACTGTGTATCTTAATCACAAGAATTTTGGTCTGTATCGAAATGTCGTTCCACAAACCGTTGTTTGTATAGTCGGAACACTCTCGCAGATGTCCGTCCACGAATTCGCGGTATTTCGCAGCGGCACGTGAAGAGCGAAATTTCATTGCGACATATCGGGATATCACATATTTAACGGACAAACGTGCGAGTAGATGATGATGTTGCCAGACAAGCAAATAAGGACACCGATAACGACAAGGACGAGGTAGAATTGGTACTTAATCGACATTACATTCATGTCCGGAGACGGAGGCGCGTCCGTGTCACTTACTTGCGTCATTTCGTCCCGTCGTTCTTGCTCCAGGATATGCCGGCGCGCGCGCAGCTCACGTTGACGCGACTCCAGAACCGCGATCGCGTCCGCCCATTCTTTCCACTGTGCACCCCATTCGCGTTCCAACTCACGTTGGGCTCCCTCCAGCGCTTCCCTTCTGGCGGTCCATCTCTCCTCGCGCTCCTCTTGTTCCCTCTGCGAAAAAAATACACAGTTAATTGAAATTCGGCCTGGAAATGTCCTGATTTAGAATAGATTTCAGCCACCTTAAAGTCTTCCTTCTCCTTCAGAAGCGCGGCCTTCTGCTGTTCCAACTCCTCGACTGCCCTGAGATCCTCGCTAGAGTTTAGTAGATTGTCACTAGAACAGGATGCGTGCAGATCGGAGACGCTCCAACTTAAGAGCGATAACCTCGACAGATTGACAACCGTTGATTGCAGATTGCCGTTGCCCGAGCCACCCTCCTTTCGGAGTTTCGCCGCCTCAGCCGGATCGTTATACCGGAACATATTGTTCCTACCCAGGAGAATGATACAGCCTTGTGATAGTCTTGTCGGTTTGTCTACCTGAGCAGTATTGATCCAGCAGTGGGGTGAGAGCGGGTGCAGCGTCGCCACGCCACTATCTAGTTCGACCACGCAGTGTTCTGGTTCCACGTCCGCACCAGTCAATACAATATCCTGTTTATAACAATGAGTGTTTCTAATTGTCCTTTTATTAATTGACACATGAAAATAATTTCTCTTATTTACAGCTTGGTTTTTTATTTGAATTGAAATAATCGATAATTTAAGTAATATTGGTTGTATATATAATTTTTTTTATATATGTAATTTTGAGAATTATATCTATATTGTTACCTGGGCAGCGGAAGCTTCCTCCGTGCCAACTAGCGTTTTTCCCTCTTTCAGATGATACAACGTAACGCCGGTACTGAGCAGATCGTCGTCGATGCCGACTAAATGCGGCATTTCCGAGTCGAGAACGACACCGACCCCGCTCTTTCGTAATCCCAACGCTTTTTGTTCTTGCAAAATCTGTTGCGTCTCTCGCCACTTTTCGGTCCATTCCTCGGTCAGTACCTTTTCTTGCTCCTGCTTCTCTTGGATTTGAGCCAGCA
This sequence comes from Solenopsis invicta, assembly GCF_016802725.1. Taxonomy (NCBI): domain Eukaryota; kingdom Metazoa; phylum Arthropoda; class Insecta; order Hymenoptera; family Formicidae; genus Solenopsis; species Solenopsis invicta. Next base: position 22,433,695 of record NC_052667.1, read on the forward strand.
GCACTTGCGGTGGTTTCTCCACGCTCTACAAGTAACAAATAAATATATTTCTCTTTGAAATAGTAGTGAGAAAGTATTTGGAAGAAAATGCATTGCGATACGTTCACAAATACTTACCATATTTATATCGATAAGAGATTTCAGCTTTTCTATTTCCGCTCTGAGTTCTCTGATGAGTTTTACGTTTGCATCTTCGTTGATAGTCGGCTTGTTGATAATGTTCTTCGCGCGATTAGCGTATCTAAGAGTACTGAGAGTGTCGTTGTAATTGCATTCCGCCGGACTGATAGTCGCTATCATGATGGTCTTCGAGTTGCCGCCCAGGGAATCTTTCAGCAACCATGTAAGCACGCTATCACGATAAGGAATAAAGATATTGCGTTTCGTGGCGGACACGTCGCCGTTGGCAGAACTAAGCTCGGAGAGTGTGGATATCACAGTGCCTAGAGTCACCAATGACTTGTTGATGTGTGCACCTTCCTTTAGTCGTTGACCCGTTGCTCCGCTCGCGTTCGCACGTTCACTGAAGAGGCAGAAGAACGAATTTTAAAGAAAGTCGTGCAAACACTACGTTTTTGCTTTGTGTTTTCTTTTTCTATTCATTTTCATTTCTTTCATTTTCATGAACGAACGAACTTGAAAATAACTCGACTCGCGAATGTTTTCTTTTTTCGGGAACTACCTTCCGGCCAAGTCGACAAGGTGCACCTTGGAAACAGTCTCCGACGGCATGTTGCCTTCCGAGAGGCCGGCTTGGACGAAGGTTATCGTAAAAATTGCGTGACTCCTGCTACTCACATCGTTCATCTTTGTGCTGGCTGTAGTCCTATGCGTATTACCTCTCACCATGCATTCCTAAAACAAAAATAATCCGTCTATTGATCTCTGAATCTCTGTTTTTTTGATATCGTAACACGAAGAAGTGCTTACGTATTATTACTATTATTATTTATTATTACACACAATATTTATCTTATATAGGAAATGAAGCATTCAAAGCGTTACAAACCATTATCGTTGAAACTACGTTTCGAACAATTATGTTTTCTTTATACCAATTCATTAATTTTTTTATTCTGTACATAAAAATATTAAGGTACAATTTTCACAAAATTAATAGTTTACAAAATATTTTATATTTCATGTCAAAATTGCCAGAATAAAATATAAAATATTGTAGATTTTCTGAACCACTGTTTGTTCAATAACTTTACCTGTTATATGCAAAGTAATTAGAGGAATCATATAATTTTTTTTTTTATTTTTTTTTTTTTTAATGAGAATGATCTTCATAATTTCCCACTTTCTTACTTTACAAGTATGTATCTTTATTTATACTGAAATAGCAATGCCAAAAATTTTATTTTATAAATTATGATGCGATAAAAGAGATTAATATGATTATTATTTATAAGCATATGATTCTTCGTGCTGTTGCAATTTCAACAAGTAGTGTTTCAATAAACAAATGAATAGAACTTGTTAAGTCGCTTTGCTTTTTCGCTTTACCTGAATGTCCGAATAATCGTAGACGAGATGACATGATAAGTCTTGGACGTAAGGCCCTCCCGTAGGATGTTCCCGTACTCTCAGCGAATGAGATTGGCTTTGATCCAGTCTAAGTAGATCTCTCACTCTTTCGTTATAGATTTCTAGGAATGATACTTCCGTTCTGTATGACGCCCCGCTCTCCTTTCCAGCTGCCATTCTAGCGAAAAGCGTCTTGCAAATCCGTGGTATCAATCCCTGAGACTCCTACGATACGATTCGTACATAATAAATTACAAGAACGAAGAAAAGAGACTGTGTAAAATCAACTTGTGTTACGTTCTCTTATCGAAGGTGGAAAAAGTTTAGCTGTGAATTTTTTATTTTGTATATTAGTACAAAATTTATATCGATTTAAAATTTTGAAAAAATAATGATTGATAATTCGGTAATTATTTCTAATATAAGAGATTTTTATTATTGCTTTAAATCGCGCGTTTAATTAAATCTCAATGTCTCAAAAATGTTACATTCCGCAATAATTGAGAATTCCTTTCATTTTCTCTCATGCTTTTTGCTTAAATTCGAAGGAATCGATGCAAACGTCTTTTTTTCCACCTACAGTGAATGAGACTGTGAATAACAGAGAACATCTTTTCGAGAAATTAGATTATCGCATTACCGGTGTGCCCATCATTGTGAAGGTCTTCCCGGATCCTGTCTGGCCATAGGCAAAAACGCAGGCATTATAGCCCTCGAAGGCACTTTCTATTACGTCCGTACCGAGATCGTAGAAAACCTAGAGGAAGAACGATTGAATTAGGATTATTCCCTGTCATTCAATAATACGAATAACGTCACGCTTCAATAACGCACGGAAACGAAGCAAATTTTATCAGTCTCGGGTTATTCCTCAATAACTCTTGTTACGCCTTTTGCATAATGGCATCTAATTAGGTCATAGTAACGGCGACTTCAACCGATTATACCGTAGCCCGAGGCGATTGCTGCGATGGCCCCGTATTGTATTTCGCATAATAACAAGATTATTCTGTTTGATTATACTTTGACGGCCCTATTTCATTCATTACAAACGTTTGTTGGAAACTCTAATCGGTTCTAAAGCTTCTGTTACAACGTTACAATAGACAGCTGCCGATTATATCATTAGGAAGATTAATTATTGCCACATTTGTCGCCGCGCTTAGGAAGACTAATTATTATTGTTTCAATCGTCGTCGAGCTCGACACATCACTTTCTCCCTTTCTCTCGCGGTTCTTTCGTAGGATTTCTTTTCGTTTGTGATTCACTATCGATGCAATTAAGTTAATTATAACTACGAGCGTAAGACGACCGGCTTCATCTTTCCGTATACGGTAGCGTTATCGCGAACGTTTCACGTATCTTCAAGGCCGACAGTTTCGCCATTGATCGCGAAAGCTCAAGCGAACATTTTTTGTCACGATTTCATTTCGTTTTGGCCATGATAAAAAATATGAACAATATATATAATCAACATTCAAAAAAATTAATATATACAAAAGATGATATTAATACGAGCCTCTTCCTGGGATGCATAGTTTTCGTCGTTCGAATCGAAGGACCAGTAGGAATGATCGAACGTAAAGTCTTTGTGCTTCCCCCGGTCGATATCTCTGCAGCTATCCGGTGTCTGTGAACAATAAATGATAATCGTTATTCCAGTGTTGCAGTGCATGTTTTGTTACCGCCATCATTAGTGCCAAAGTTCAATTATCACTAGTCGAGTCCAATTTGTACGAATGAATAAATAATAATAGCAATCGTGAATGTGAAACGTGAATATAGATTCTGCCTATATAATTACATTTATTATATAATATTCACAAATTATATCCATATAGAGTTTCTACTCAAACAAGAAAAAAATTGCATGATTTTCCAGGCTTTTTTAAATTTTTGTATAAAACATATAAAACACAGTTTTTACGCGTAAAGCAATTTATCACGATTTTACGTTTTCAGTTTTGCTTTTCTGTTCATACAAAGTTTTTAAAATAAAATTTATTTAAAAAATAAAAGCTTAATTTAAAAGTCTAAAAATTTCAAACAAAAATTATACTTTGATACTAAAAATGTAGCACTTTGATCTTTAGTGCTTGCGAAATAAAGTCTTTGAGAGAAGACCTCGTTTAGATAAAAATTCTCTGAGATCCGAAATATTTTTCGGTAAGACTTGGATTTCTCGAGGTAGTAAAGTTTCGTACTTTCCAGGTTTCTGCAAGCACAATAGACACTCTGATATGTAATTCTTTGTAATTTTATTTATTTCCTTGTATCCTTTGTGTGCGTATATGAGACCTTTCATAAATTTAAATATTTTTCTAACAGAATCTCTTATATTTTCTTTCCCTCGTGGAAAGCTACCGACCGGCATTTAAATCTGCCTCGCGTATATTCGCGCGAGGTTGCTATATACGGTAATCATACAGAATGTATGTGCATTCCTTATGTCGGAATCTACGTAACTGATAAAGCATCGTTGGGAACGTCGTACTGCATTATGTAAGGAAAGCGAAATGTGGAGGGTAATTAAAAAACATGACTAGAACGGTTTTCAGGTCAATCTCGCTTTTACGATTTCGCATGCACTTTATATCGAGTACGCAAACACGCTCTAACGGTCGGAAGACAGTAATTTACATATTCACATGTGAATATGTTCGCGAGCGTTTGAACTTCGCTGCGGTACATAGTTCAAAACAAAGTTTTACAATCGCCTATTAATCCATCTTTGATCAATTCTGTAGTTTAACTGTTCAGCATGTTTCCAAATTTATCAAATTTTACGAAGCACAATGAATATGTAAAACATATATAATTTTGAATAAATTAAAATATTTTATGAGAAACGTACTCGATAGTGTGCACCAAGAGAACGAATTATTAAATTTACATAAACACTTATTTGAATACTTGCAATAAAAATATTTATTAAATTTATATAAATATTTGTTTAGTACAAGGAATCACTAATGTAATTTTAACAATCTTTTTTTATTAAATAAATATTTATGTATCGTAAATAAATATTTTGTTGCAAGTATTCAAATAAATTTTTTCCTTGTCAGTGTGCTATTTGTATATTGTGGTTAATTTACGAACAGTAATTGACAACTCAATCAACTTGATTGTTATCAAAATTGATTAATGTCCAATGCAGATTAACTTTCGGTTTAACTCACTCTTTATCTCTTTCAAATTTTTAAGAGTGTTTTAAGTTGCTCCGAGATTAAAGTTAATTAATTTGCATTGGTATAAAAACGAATACAAGTGCGCTTCGCGCTTTCGGCCAAAGCTGCACTTAATTCGCACTCGCTGGAGGTCTTTTTTTACCGAGCAATCGTCCTCCGTTGGGATTGGCCTTCTCTTTTGATTAGAAAGAGAGATCGCCCGAATAAGGTTTAATTAAATGCGGATAAAATGTAGATTATACAAGCGCGGCCGCGGCAATTGCGCTCGATTGCGTGGCCGCAATCGGCGAATAACGAGTTGCCGGCTGCTGCGGTCCAACCGCGATTTTCGCACTTTCTCCTCAACGCATGCCTTGTTACCTTTCAACGCGGAGATTCACGCAGATAGCCACAGATTGAAAGATGTACGCCCGAAACACTTTCTGTTTTATTAATAACAAGGTTGGGTAACTGGTTAAAAAGTAATTAAATAAAAAGTTGAAACTTAAATAAAGTTAAAAAGTTAATAACTTTTGTTAATTAATTTTGAACGATTTAATTTTTAACTTTAACTAATTATTTTGGAAACATACATTTTAATTTATTAACTTTTTTCCCAAGTTGAAAATTTATCTATGTAAAAGAAGATTATAAAAGAAAAAAATACATTCCCACATATACGAAACGATATTTCTTTATTATTTCATATAAATTAACTTTACAAATGAAATATTAAATTTGTTTAATGATCCACATTATAATTGTCTTGAGTAAACTAATTTTAAAAACTTAGAACGAACTTCTAATTTAATATGGATATTTGCTTTTCAAAATTAACTTTTAATTTAACTTAATTTAATTTTAATTAACTTTTGATTAGTTAGTTTTTGTTTATATAACCTTTAACGTAACTAAATTAGTTTTATAAGCCATTAACTTGAATTTAATTTATTGTTAGTTAAAAAAATATAGGAACTTACCCAACCCTGGTCAATAACTCATTGAGTCTTGTGAAAATCGAAGATAATAATTTAAGTTATGCTATTACAACATTCTTTTTTCTCTTACTATTTATTTTCTTACAATTTTAGATTTTGTTTCATAGGGATCGAAATAATCTTCGACATTTATTTTAAAATAAAAAAATTTATTTTTACACATTTTTAATTATTTGCATTATTTTTTAATTAAATAATTCTTGAAATTTTATTAAAATGATTTTTGGTGGAAAAGAAATATACAAACACGACGTGCATCAGCTTTCGTTTTGATAGGTTGGATATATCGGTCAAAGGTCCAATTATTTATTATGATTAGGAGATCCATGAAAATTATTCGAGCAGAAATTATGATACTAAATTCGCGAGGCATTGAACGATTATGATGAAAAAGAACAGATCGTCCACGTCATAACTTCCGGCTTAGAAATTCTTTAGAAAGTTTATTTAAGGCCATTATTTCTCGGTACTTTACGGTACCACGAAGTGAGTTTTTACACGCTCGAGCTGCCGTACAACCAAGAACATTACTATTAATACAACAAATCGAGTATACAAGTTTTCTATGTTTTAAATAACTACAAGCCTCTAATGCTGGAAATTTTATTAAAAAAAAAAAATTGCAGGATATTTTTAGAACGAAATTAATTAACAGCTCGTGTAATTGCTTGTTGTAGCAGCGTTTAAATTTTCTTGTGATGTTACAATGTACCTATCGCAATATCGCGCAAAATTTGATCGCATCGCAGACCATCGAACTTGCGGTTCACCGAGTTTAACTCGGGCTTTACGGCGCTTTAGAGAGGATATATGACAGTAGACACTCGTGATGTAATCGCAGCTTACATCATGAATAAGACCTTCAGTTTAGAAACGTAGAGCCAAAACGTAAATATGCGACAACAGCCACTTTTAGCACCGAAGGTGCATTTCTCATACGACAAGTTGATATCCGCCCACGCATTCTAACCAGCAACTATCTATAACTCGAGCTCATAATAACTGTCAGTAATATATATTCAATAGTGTAAATAAACATCAAAATAGTAAATATATATGGATACTTAAGACTATATTAAAGCCTAGAATAAAGTGTTCATTAAAATAAAATCTCTTTTGAATTGAATAACAGGTAATTCTCTTGTTATTCAATCATGTTTTTGGAACACCAAACGTGAAAAGTTCTTCATTCTTGTTGAATTGTTATTCAAGAACTGCTTCAACGTTAATTTTCGCCAATTAAGGATCATCAAATATCTAGAAGGCCAGTCGTTATAAAAATTCAAGATGTTCAGTGTATCAATGAAATATTGACTGAGGAAGGTACATGTATATTGTGAAAACTTAGAATGTTGTTTAAAGTTCTTTTCGAAGTTCTTATCAATTTTGAAATAAAAGAGCGATAAATAATTATACTACCAGAATAAATAATAGATTTAAAATAATACAATAACAACGTTCTACAACACGAAATTTGCTTTAAGGTTTTACAAGTCACTTCTTATATATTTTTGGCTTCTAAACACAAATCTGAACGTAAAATGTCTCTGCCACATTAAGATTTTGAAAAACCTGTTATGAAAATTGTTAAAAGTCGCAATTTTAGCATTTTTCGATGTTAAATAATTTTGAAGTTGAATATGCTACAAACTTATGCAAAGTTTAAAACGAAAGATCGAAACTATTACTATTAGATAAAAAATAGGATGAATCAAACAAGAGTAGTTATATATAATCTTACTGAAACTGATCTTATTTAATCTATAAATTTGTGCAAGGGCACGTTTAATTCTAAAAGAAATTTCCATAAAGTATGACACTTTTATATATTTGGGGTCATTAAACACGAATCTAAACTCAAATTTTAAAATTGTATTATACAAAATTGGTCTCGGTTTTAATACTAATTACTGCAAATTTAAAAGTTCAAGACGGCGGATTTAATATGGTCGACAAAGTTTATAAAATTAAATTATTTATATTGATTAAAATGTATAATTGGCTATTTTGAATTTTTAGAATTTGATTCGTATATACAGCGACTTCAACAATGTAAAGGACTCATTTTATGAAAATTTGTTTTTAGAATTAAATGTGCACACGAATGGATGTTCATAAATTAGATTAGAACAGTTTCAATGAGATTAGGTACAGCCTTAAAACTATCCTTGTTTAGCTTATCCTATAATAGTAGTTCCTACAACAAACTTTGCGGAAGTTTGTAGCACACCTCAATTCAGAGTCGTTAAGCACTAAAAAAATAATAAAAATTATTATTTTTAGCAACTTTAATAGCAAATCTTTCAAAATTCTGACGTGATAGATATTTCACGCCCAAATTTGTTTTTATCGGTCAAACGTATATAAAAAAATGCAAAAAAGTTTATTTTTTGTTGCTCGGTATAATTCTAAAAATAATAATGCGAAAATAATAAAAATGTAATATAAATATTTTATTACCAAGAAACATAAAAAACAAACATATGATGGTCAAATTTTAGACTTTTCTCCGTACTTTTTCTCGGGTAATTATTGTACCGTTCCAGTATCTTCTGTTTTCTGCTCCCTTTACGTTACGTAGTGATTGATCGAATCGCATTCTCGTGAAACAAGGTTGAAACCGGGTCCGAAATTCTCCGAGCAATACATTTGCGCGCGAAAATCGTGCGAGAGCTGCTGACCTCGATTGATAATAATCAACTCGGAATTTACCGTCATATTTGTGCAGCTGCTCGGATCAACTGTTGGATAACAACAACAACAATAATCACAATGTCCAACGCAGATTGAATATCATTGTTATTATAATGTCATCAGCAAAATATTTAAAAAAGCAAAGAATTATCATTCCTTGCTTTTTCATGGTTGAGAAATATTTTCTCCATCACAGTTTTAAGGAATTTAAAATATCAAAATTTACTCTCAAAGTTTGCACCGTAAAGAATTGCAATAAAGAATTGCGTTACGAAACGCCACTTAGCTAGCGTTCCGCGAACTCTGTCACGAACTGCAGAGCTATAAAAAAATAGGTAACAATTGTACAAACAAGATAACGGCGCTGCATTCATCATTGCGTTTAAAAAAAATTCATACCAGTGGCATAAACCCGAGTTTTGTGGTTTTTTTATTTGGCGATGATAACTTTCGTATTTTTTGTAGCAATATTACGATAATCTAATTACTTTGAAATGTGAAATGAACGAGATGATAAAAAGCAGAAGTAACATAGACTACATATCAGAGGTCGATTGCATTTAAAATAACATTATTTAAAATACGAATTAAAAATAAAATAAAATAGTTATTCAGTAAATGTTTATTATTTTAAATAACTTCTTAAAACTTATTTCTTATTTTCTATTTTAAATATAAAAATAGAAAGAAATGATTTAATTCTAAATACCTATGTATTTTAAATCAGTTTTTATTGCTGATTAATTTCAATTGAATTTGGCTTCCTTTATTCAAATCAAACAAAAACTAGTGTTATAAATAGGGCTCGGTCGTATTTAAAAATTTTAAATACGTATTTAAAATAAAATAATTATTTAGTACTTTAAATAACATTTTAAGACCTAGTTCTCATTTTCTATTTTAAATAAGTTTCTGGAATCGATTTTATATTTCTTATTTTTAAGTAAATCATATCAGATATTTTGTCTATTCCGTCGTATATTTCGACAAGGGGCGGATGGAAGTGACGCACGCTGCGAAATGGTCTTACCTTGGTGTTGAAGATCCGCGTCCTCTTGCCGCTCATCTGCACGATCAGCTTCTCGTTCATCGCCACCTCTCTGGAAAGCAACGAGCACGTCGTTATCCTGGCGCTGACCTCACCCAACGCCACGCACAGACATCGCGGAAACCGAATTCGGAAAAATCGACGAGACGCGTGCGACCGTTCGCGCCGGTCCGTAATGCAACGCCAGTCAATACCACGGTGACACAATTGTGTCATGTGCTGTCAATAACGTTCGACCACGGCGCGGCAGCTGTGAATCGAAGCTGCTGTCATTTCGCTTTGTGTTTCGGATAGGCGACGAAATAAATAATTGAATCCGTCCTTTCGAAGAGGATGTTGCTCCGAGATGCTTATTCTCTCGGAAAAAGGGCAAGTAACGTCCGATATCGTTAATCTAACTAGGTGAGAGCATTTTTTTATGAAATATTGTTAAATGCACGTTCAGCATTATTTACTATTTATAAGGGAAATGGAATTAAAACTAAATGCATCTTCAATATAAAAAAAAGAAACAAAAAATGCAATTAAATCTCTTTACGTGTATAAAGAATATAGTAAATTGGCGAAAAAAACACTGCAATGTATATTTTAACAGTTTAAAATTACAAAGGGACTTTCAAGAATTAAATTTATGATATTTAAAGAAGGCTAATGAGATTGTACTAGTGTATATTATCTGAGTGACAGGTTTTTTTAAATGTAATTTAGCAACTGTTATTTACGTTCTTTTAATTTCCATCTCATTAAACTAAAACGATTTCTAAAATATTCAAGGAAAAAACAATTTTACTGAAATACAGATTTGAAAATAATTATGTTTGAATCATTTATATTTTATAGTATATCGGATGTTTACTTGGTTGCTAGAATATCAAAACTGTTTGCAGCAACATTATCATACTTGGACATCCTACATAATTATTTTGATGACTTAACATGAAATTATTTTCTTATCTATATTTATCTAGCTAAATTTGATGCTGCAGTAAAATTGTTTTTTTCGTGTTTTATTAAGAGAGTTGTTTGAAGTGAGAAAAAGATACTTAAAAATTTACTTGAAATGCAAATTTATTTCACTGAAATAATACTTTATTTAAACTCGACAAAATAAAATTTCACTCCTAGCAAATAATTAATAAATTAAAAGACATGAGATATATTTCACAGAAATGTATATTTTGTTATCATAGTCAAATTTTTTTATTTTATCAGTAAGTATTGAAGAAAATATCACATTTGCTTGCTAACACTTCGACTTTTTTTCTCAATGTAGGAAGGTTCAGATTTGCTCTTTCAATCGTTACTCATATGATTAAATTAAAATGACAACGGTGATTCAATAAGACAAGATGAAAATACTTTTTCTTGATCAAAGAAATAAATGTCCGAGGGGATTATATTGAGAAAAAAAGTCGGAGTATTCAGAAGCAAATATTACTTGTGACATTTTCTTTGATATTAATTAATTCTAAACAAATTTTATTGTGATAACAAAATATACAATTCTGTGAAATATATCTCGTTCCTATAAAATATAGTTTATTTTCTTTATTAATTAATTTAGTTGCTAGGAATAAAATTCTATTTAAAATTGTATTTAAATAAAGATTTGTTTCAATAAAATAAACGTATATCCCACAAACAAATTTTTAAGTATTTTTTTCTCGGTGTAACAATACATTGAAAAAAAATCGAAATATTAGCAAGCAATATTACTCATGACTACTCTTCGATATTATAAAAAAATTTGATTACGATAATAAAACATATCTTATTTTTCTTATTTATTTATTAAAAATTTATTTCAAGAAATAGATTTATATTTCACAAATAAATTTTTAAAAGATGTTTTGGATATAAAGTTAGAGCTAAAATTATCGAAATTTAAAAACTGAAGGCTTAGATTTATTTTTCTCTTTCTTTAATCAATAAAAAGTTTTGGTTACGAATGTTCGAATTTTGGTCTTGAAACTAGTTGCAAAGAAGAAAACAATGAAAAATCTGATTTATAATGATTTTTGCAGCAAAAATTACTATATTTTACTGCAGTTTTCAATAAATAACTTTTAAGTAAAGTAAATAAATCTGAATGCATTTTTGCACGAATATTTATTAAAAATTTTATTAGTATGTGTAAAAATTTTGATTTAATTGATAATGCATCTTTGCAAGAAAATACTGCAAAACGCAACTTTACATAAGAATCAAGAGTAAACAAAAAATTAAATAACTTAAACTAATATGTGAATTATGCTCAAATTTTATACAGATACTCAAACGTAATACTAGAATATTCTACGAAATGCTTCTATTTGTGGTAATATTTTGAGATATGACACATACATCCTTGAGCATCTTTTTCTCAGTGTAAGCAGACGTAAAAAAACAGACATAAAAAAAGAACTTTATTCGACGGTAAAAAATTATTTATCGCATTGATCTTTACTTTTCTGCTTCTTCCTATAAGGATATAGAAGGCGCGTGGAGCAAGACTGATTGTGAATCATTCTCCAACACAATGACGAATTCGTTTTCAACAATTTCAATCGTATTCACCACATGCATATGCATCATCCTTTATATTCAATATATTGCGTCAGTGATTCCAGCGGCGATTAATATCCATGTCGATAATCAATGCATTGTAACACGAGAAAACATTCTCGTCCACAAGATGTTACTGACCGCAAAAATAATTGCGTAATAAGTATCGACTGGCGGCGGTACGGAGAGCAAGAAAATATCTAGGATACGTGCAAAGGATTAGGACTCGAGAAACTGGAACGTTTCCTTTGACATTTCGAAAAGAAGACGTCAAGGCGAATTTGGATGCAACGGCGCGCACCCCGGACGTGCCCCGAATGTCGTCGTCGTCATTCGCGAGAGCGTGCTGATGTATGCACGCAACGTCATACATCAATGTGTACCGCTCGCTGTTGGAATTTGTTGTTTTAAGGCTTCGATCGATCGGTACAGCATGCTCGTTAGCTGCTCGCGCGAACCACGCGTGTCTCGGCGCGTCTACCAGCTCGATTCGGAGCAATCGGATCGGAGGAGTCGAGGACCAGGGAGGGAGCGCGACGGACATTCCATCTAACCACCGCGATTGGGGGGCAAGAGCATGACAAGTGCACGACGACGTCGCAACGATCGTAGATGCGTAGACTACTCTCTTTCATCTCGCGAGGCAGAACGGGGCGCGAGGCGAGGCGAGGCGAAGCGGAGCAGAGCAGAGCGGGTTTCTTCCGGTCACCAGTTGCACGACCGATATACACACGTACTCACGCACGCACGCACGCACGCACGCACCTTTTGTTGAAGGGTCGAACCCTCACGGCCACCTTCACCGATGCCATGATTCCGCGAGGAGGAGCGCATCTGGCTCCCCGAGACGTGGAGACGAGGAGCCGCGGATCGACGCCACCGCCGTTTCTCGGCGGCGACGAGACGCGTGCCTGACGGAAGAGGCGTTCCTGACGCGCGCAAAGTGGCGCCTGATGCGTCGCGACGACGCGTCTACGGCGAGCACGTCGCGTCGCGTCGCGTGGCGTGGCCTACGGAAGACGCTGGCGTCCTCGTCGGGCCTGGAGCGCGCCCGGCAGCAACGCTGGCATCGTCGTCGACTGTCCCTTCCTTCGCACACTGCTCGCGTGACTCACGGACGACCGCGAGCGACTGAGCGACCGACTGACTGCCTGCGCCGCGGCACCCGTCACCGCCGCCGCCGCCGCCGCCGCCGAGCCATACGGAGCAACGGAGCGAGTCGAACGAGGACGAGCGCGCATGCGTGATTCCACATGCGCAACTCGATCGCGGCAGCCTATTTGCTCGAGCACCGTCGAAGGCGAACCGTGGAGGATATTCAAATTAATATCCAGCATACTGGTAAGAGAAATACATCAAAAGAGCGGCGCCAGTGTGTCAAGGAAAATGTATATATGTAAATTAAACATATGAAGCGTTAAAACTTTGTTAAAAATGAAAAAGGGAAGATGGAGGGGAGGGGGGGGGGAAGTGGGAGGTTAAGGGAATATGTGTAGTCTAACCTGGTTTCTTTTTAAGAAACTTGCAAAATCATCTGTAATTTTTATTGAAAAAAGAGAGAGAGAGAGAGAGAGAGAATTTGATTATCTATCAGATTTCAAACTTATATCGATCGAGACCAATTTTTTTAAATGGCAAACATTGATGTGACCTATTTAACTTTAGGGATTACGACAGCGCAGGTAGAGGGAGTACATTGATTATTTATTTATACCACTTTAATCCTACTTTTAATTTTTTACTAAATGTAATTCTGTATAGAATATTATTTTGAATATTTATAATTCATTATTGAATATAATTTAGTTTACTGCACTGAGAGGAAAGTGTTTGATATTTGCCATTATAATTGCATGATAAAATAATTATAATTAGAAGTCCTATTTTTATAGTTATTACTGCTATTATAATATTAATAATAATAACCTTGTGTTTATAGTTCTACCTTGGACTGTGCAAAAAGTATATAAACTTGGCAATCTTAGTATTTGAATTATAAAATTTAAAAGACTGGCAATCTTTTGATTTGAAATACAAAATAATATATAACTTATATTTTGTATTTCAAATCGAAATTGTTAGTACTTTTCATTTTATAATTCAAATACTAACGTAAGATTGCCAATATTTTATATTGTACATTTGAAATATACTAAATTATAATAATTGAATAAACCATTTTCTTTGTCAATGTATCAGGAAAAACTTTGAAAACCTAGAAGTTTCTGGGAATTCCTTATTTTTGAAAATCATGCATTTTCATAGAATTTATTGGTATACTCAGGGAAATTTTTAAGAAACTTTAATTTTACTTTTAAATTCTATTTCTCATTTCCTGATAAAATTGTTTGATTATTTCTTCTTCATAAATCGAATTAGCAAATATAGTGTACACATCTACGCACTTCGATGTCACATCGAAGCGAATCATTTTCTTGTACAAGAACGTTTAATAATTGTTTAGGAATTTATTTAAAAATTTAGTTTGGATTTTTAGCTGAAAAAAATTTTGCGATATCCATACTTTGAGAATCTCTGTTTTATAATATTTAATTCTTCATAATTCTACAAAGTAATATGATCAGAGAGAGGAGAGAGTTGCCAAATGTGTACCACGTAAGCTATTTTTTTTAATATTTCGCATTTGCTGTTTTGGATACGAATCAAATTTTGAAAGTGTAACTTGATGTTTCATCTATTATTACATGTTGAACCATTCAGTAATAATAAATTAATTTATTATAATTTCCTGTAAAATACTGTGAAAGGTGTGATTTAAAAAACCGGTCGCTTACGGTCTCTTAAATCCTATTGTCTTCGAAAATATCGAATTTATGAATTAAAGTAATTAAAAATAAAAAAAATCATTGTCTGATATTTATTTCATTAATAATTTATCGAAACAAGCGATCAAATATTTAATAATTAATAACAAACGAAAGATAAGAAATAAAACTGGCTTGAATTTATTTTAGTAATTGACATATTTTTATTTATAGCAATTAATAGTTTTATTATTAATATTTATCGATCTTACATTAATATCATTTCTTTATAATAAAATTTATAGCGGTATGAATTGGAAAACTTGACAGAGTTTATAAAAATATCAATTAAATTTTTACAATTATTATAAATGTGTATATATAATAAATGTAAATATTCTGCAATAAGCTTTCCTTTATGAAAATATAACAAAAAGTAAAATTGCATAATTACATTATTATAAGCTTATATATAAGTTGATGAAAAATTTATATCAGATGTATACTTGATTTTCTAAAATACTGGTAGCATAAAACAAAACAAAACTTGTTGAATTCTCGTCTATATTACTTCTTTCTTATTTACTTTCTGTTTTTGTCACTAAATATTGCTTATATAAGGTAAAAATGTAAAATATTAAAAAGGTACGCTTTAGGAGATCGGTACGCATTCAGTAACTTTCCTCTTTATCTCGATAAAATGTTGAATCAATATTAGGATCGGTATATCAATGTTATTACTGTCTATCACTGAATGTCTGATAGTTCGATGTTCCAATTAAAGGAGGATATCTTGAAGGTGGAGAATCGTGCTTGCTAGGTACACTCCTCGAAACAAATTAACTTTTTTCCTCGTAACGTTTTCGCGCGTTCACGGCGCAATGACGTCATCGGTGGCCATTAGCACGAGCACAAGAGGAGAAGGTCGAGCTGCACCACCCACGCCAGCGATCGCCGAATCGAATTGCTTTGTGGTTTTTCAAGCGCATAACGGCGGTCGCGGCGAGAATTCGCGTCATCGTCTTGTTGCCAGGCCCGAGGAAGTCGGTAAGACAAGCACCGCAACATTGCCCACCTGCTGGCTTGTGGATAAAAAAAATCATGTGGCGACCGCGACGAGATTGTCAGAACAGAGCAGAAAAATTGGAACTTTAAAATATGGAATTTTCTTCTTAAGTGAGGAATGAGAGAAGAGTTTACTTCTCTTTAAAAAAAAAAAAGGAAAAAACTAATGAGGTGTTTCAATAAACTGATTACTCAGTTACGATAAATAATTTATCAGTTAACTGACATGTTGATGATATAGTTAACTAATGAAATGAATATCATTAGTTACTGATATAGTAATCAATTTATCGAAACAGTTTATTCAGTAAACAGTCCTTTTTCTTAATGATTTATGGTTTGATGCTAGAGGTCAGCCCTTTTTAACTAAACTTCTATCGTTCATTTATCTTCTTTTTTTTTCACCATGAACGGTGCAAAAGTTCAATTATAAAGAACAGACGTAGTTTCAAGCTGATTGGGTTTAATGTTATCAATTTAAATTTTCAAAATCGGACTATCAAAAATGTAAAAAATTAATTATTTTGTTATATAAGAAATTGAAACGTTTATTCGGACGAAAAAGTTCACGAAATCTTTATCGAAGAAACGTTCTTCCGTCTTAGCAAAAAAGACAAACGATAAATTGCTAGAACCTTGAACAACTTATACGGTTACGTGATACGTGCTACGTGCATATAGCGATTTGTAACCGATCGTAGTAACATGTAACCGTGTTTGCGTCGTACGACTTGCGGATTCCTTCAAGCACAGAGCACTTCCGGAAGACTAAATACGGTCGCGCGATAACGATGCTCGGTCCTGCCATTGACCGCGTAATATCGCGCGCGTTGCTTATGCTAATGTAGGTAGGTAGAAAAGAGTCGGACGGATCTCAGCGACGTGCCGTCTAACAAAGACGCTTGAGAGTCGAAGGATACGAATGTAGATGTAATTCTAGAAGAACCTGTTTATCTATCTCGGCAAAGAAGCGGGGGAAATACGCGACGCCATCTTTCAAATCATATAACAACTCTGTTTAACCTATTCTGTACTTCTGTGCCTCTGAATTAATGATATAATCATAAAGAGAAATATATTTAAACTTGCAGAATAAAATTGTTTACGATGCTCTGTTAAAAAAAAAGATTAATTAAAGGTTTTATTCCTTTGATTAATTTTTTTTAGAAATAATCATTCTCTTTTAATTAATTAAATATGACTAAAAACAAAACTAATGAATTCATATCAACAGTAATATGTACATACACGTACAGAATATTTTAAACGCACCGGATGTTCTTCCGGTGGCTTATACGTGTTTAAGACAAATTTAACATCGTTCTTCCTTGACGGTACGCTTCTGGGAAAGGGAATTATCATTTGAATCCTTCTCCGAACTCTTTCGCGTATAAGAAAACATATGGCGAAGATATGTTGACAAACATCATAATTTTGAAAAATATAAATACGTATAAAGTGCGTTCGAAATCGTAAAACTTTCATTTAAAACATTTTTTAGTATTTTTTAAAATATTTTTTAACATTTAAACAAAACGTAAAAAATAATATTTCTTTGTTATTTCATAAACTTAATTTACAAATAAAATGTTAAATTTATTAATGTTCCATATTATAATTGTTTTGAATAATCTAACTTTAAAAAATTATGTTATAATTTGTAAATGATGCTTTACAAAATGAATTTTGAATTTACAACTTAAGTTAATTTTATCCTAACGTAACTTTTAATTGAGTTAGTTTTTTGTTTATATTTAAATTTTAAATGTAAATTAATTTGCAAATTAACTTAATTTAGTTAAAAAGGATATTAATTTAACCAACTTTTAATTGCTTTTTCTGTATTGTGTTATTCAATTTATAATAATTTACATTGTCTATATTATCTACACGAAAAAGATTTGTGAACAACGTAAACGATACATAAATAATCCATATAGACGTAATCTTAAAATGTACATACATATATACTTCTTCTTGCAAAATTTATGAAAAGAAAGACGCGCGTGTATTTCAGCGCATAATTTTCTTTTTTATCGATTGAGTTGATGGTTGTTGAGGAAATAGTTCGTACAGATGGCGCGAGATGGCGGGAGATTCGCTCGTGCTCCGAAAAGAGCCGAGTTGTCATGGTCTGTCAGAGCATCGAGTCGAAGGGGGAGACAGTGTGGTCTGCTGGACGGAGAGAGGAGGGAAGTGCCAGGACTAGGGAGCGGAAGTGGGAGAGGGTGGGAGCGCGGTCGGCGAGGGAATCGAGGGATCGCGGAGTCGCGGGCCGCGTCAGTTGGGTAGCAACTGTCAGGCACGTGTGTCGCTCGTTGTCGGCGTCGGGAAAACGAGCGTGCGCGGGTGGTGTGGCTGGTGTTGACGGTGGTGCAGTGGTGGTGCGCGAAAGGTGATACTCCCCGCGCGCGCGTCGTTCGCCGCGCGCCCGCCCTCCCAGCTCCTCGGCCGAGGAGAGGAGAGTGTGCCCGAGGACGACACACCGGGGATGCGGTGAGCTCGCATAAAACGGTGAACATGTGATTCTGACAGGGCGAGACAGCCCCGTCGTCGGCCCGATACCCTTTTTTCCGGTGCCGCTTTGCTGCGCCCGCCTTGCGGGGGAGGGGTAGTGGTAGCAGCGGTTCCCTCGTACTCGCATTCGCCCGCCGGGATACGCCGCTGGACCCCCTCCCCGTCCGCCTACCCCCTTGAATCGTGCGAATCGTGCGCGTCGAGGGGTCGTCGTCGCCGCGCCGCGGAGAGGAGAGGATACGATGTTCTGAATTTCGTAGCAGCTAGAAGAGCCACGCGCGCATCATCATGGTTACGAAGCACTTCGCATCGCAGGGTGAGTTTCTCCCTTTCTCTCCCTGGCATCGTCCCCGCTCCTGTTCCCGTCGCCCCTCGTGTCTGGTCAACCGTTCCTTTCTCTTTCGTCTCGCTCCCCTCCCCCTCCCCTTCACCCCTCCCTCCCGCGCCGGTGCCGCTTCCCGGTGCATGTCCGTCGCCCCCGCCTCGAACGTGTTGTCCGAACGCGATAACGCGGGTAATTCCTCGTCGCCGTCGCGACGCCTCCTCGTAGGCGTACGTCGTCGACCTCCGAGAGCGGATGGGTGGAGAGCGGGTGGGTGCTACTGGGTGGTGCAGCTCGATCATAATAATATGCTCCGCGACGTTGCATGTACCTTCTGCACTCTCGTACCCTAGTCCTTTCATCCCTCTCTTTTGGAAAATAATAGATAGTGTGGTGATCTTGATAAGAAACGTAGTGTAAAACGAGAAACCGTAAGAACGGCAATACATGTGTCGATCTTTCCTCCTCCCCCTCCCCCTCCCCTTTTGAAGCACGATATAATTCCAGTGAGGGACTTTAACGTTAAACATTTTCTACTCTTTAAAAATAAAAACTTAATTGAAGTAGCAAATCTCGATAATATTTTTAAAAAGTTTGGAAATGCAGACAAATTATAGTCCTCGTTCTTATTTGCAATTATTAAATTATTTTTGCTGCGCTAATTAATGCTGCGCTCTCTTTACGTGTATGTATGTACACTGAAAAAAATTGTTCATGTTCGAGTAAATGTATTTATTTTAACATCATTTCTTTGATTAAAAAGAAATATTTTGTAAGTTTAAAAGTAAATTATTTTATGCTGGCTCATATTTATTTAAATCAAGGAAATATTCAAATAATTATATTTACTTCAACATAAAGAACTTTTTTTCAGTTTAAGAAAAAAAATATATATATATCAGTTTTTATAATCCATTGACTAATTCGACAACGTGCACAGAAAGAAATTAGTGTCAAATCAACAATTGATTGTTTTATAAACAAGCGATAATATAAAATCTTCTTGAAAGAATTTTTTGATGTTAACAACAATTTTTTTATGTGAGCAAATTATTATATATCTGTACTAAAGATTATAAATTCTTTCAAGAAAATTTTATATTCTTACACTGAAAAAGACGAGGAAAAAGAGTTTGGTAATGGCTGTCAAACGTTGAATAAAATAATGCCAATTAAAAATATTTGGTTAATATGAAAATAATTTTACTATTCTAAATATTTTAATTATAAATATTGCTAAATTTGATAACACTTGCTAAATATTTAGAAAAGTAAAATTATTTTTAATTATATTAATCAAACCTTTAATTGATACATTTCACTCATCATTTGATATTAGCAAACTTTTTTTCTGTGTGCTTTTTAATAAAATTGTAGTCACTTTATTACTGTATTGAAATAATTACTTTTCCGAATTCGTAATGAGAAGTATTGAGGCGGTGTGTGTTATACCGTTATGCTATTATGGTGAAGCGTTATAAAGGACTGAAGGAGCTAATAACGATGCGGAGTCGATTCGATTCGCTTGTCCTCAACCGCGAGAACACTCACGACGACCACTTCTCAATTCCGCTCCTCCCTTTCATTCGTTTTCGGCATACTGATCGAACTGGCGGGCGTTTCTCATCGCGGCCGTTTGTCCCTTTGCCTTCGCGAGCTATGATCGTTTTTCCGATGTTTAAGTACTTGCCACCGAATTCAGGAAATTCCTGGTGTCCGAGTAAGCAAAAAGGTCTGTTCATGAACTAAGTTATGATGAGAACAACTCAACAACGGAATTATATTCTTTAGTCAATAGGAGTTACATATTATATCTTCTCGATGCTGAAAAATTACTTATTTTTAAGAACTTTTTTGGAAAAGATAAATCAATTTGATATCTACAAAAAGAACATGTTTTATTAATTATGAATATGTAAAAGAAATAATTTTTTTGTTTTGACTTTTTTAAATTGACTTTTATTAGTTTTTTTTTTCTTGAGCAAGATATTCCTCGAGCAAGATAATCTTAGCGTTTTAAAATTCTGTACAATTCGACATTACGAATTTAACAGTATCCATTTACAAAGATACACTCTTAACAAAAAGAAATTTGTTGAGAAACTAAAATATTTAGTCTGATACGTCCAACTAATATTACGTTGATTCAACAATTATTTAGTTGCACTAAAAAGATATAGTTCATTCACGTCAATCATTAAAATATTTTAACCAAGTATTAACTAAACCAACCCAATATTTAGTTGATCAAATCGTATCAGATCAAATATTTTTTTAGTTTTTGACAGTTTTTTTTAGTGCGTGATATTGAAAACAGAAAAATTGCAATCGAGGATTATTTCCCTCGACTTTTTCACTAAACTAACCGTTTATCGAAAGTCACGAGAGAATCATGAATTGTTAAAATAGAAGTCTGACAGATTATAAGACATCCTACACGTGCAAATTTAAGAGTCTGAAATGCTGTTAAACTTACCCGTTTGCCTTTCCTCTTTAAAAATTTAAAAGCCACCCCGTACCTTCGACCGCAAATATCCATTAACGCGATCAAGGGACGTTTCGCGTACTGAAAACAAGAATGACATCGTAGACGCATGACAGCAGTGACATGTGAGCTTCACCCGGCAACAGATCCGACCGCGTGATGTCAAGTTCGCGGTGACTTTCGCCAGTTCGACGCTCAATCGATTCGCGCGCTCGCGTAATCCCGTCCTCGCATCCCGTCCTCGCGTGCTTCGCGGTTTACGCTTGTACACCCGTCCCCCCGTGCACGCTCGAACGAAGAAGTCAAGGGAACACGACGGTGGGAAAAAAAATCCCACCGTAGTTCACGGGTTCACGAGAGCAACGACCAGCGTGGTGTGTTCCACACCGCGTCGCGCCGCGACGTTTAAGTTTAAGTAGTTCCACCTACAAGTAGTTCTACTACGAAAAACAGGTGTGATACAACAATTGCAGTTACTTTGCTTGACGCCAGATATTTAGACTCTTGCATCGATTTGTTGCTGCATTTTATAACACTGATGAATATATCGTTACACGGAAAAAACGGCTCCGCTAAAGGTTTTCTGATAATTTAGCTGGATACAGATTTGAAAATAATTTCATTAAACTATTAAAATAATGACGAAGGATGCTCAAGCGCAATGCTATAAAAAATTTGGCACACTTTAGTTAAATAAATATTTTGGTATAACGAAAGTAATTTCAGATTCTTTTCTTAGCAATAGAATTGATATTTTTCTGTGTGCAGATAAATTTTTAGATTCTTTAGCAAAATTGTTTCTCCCGTGTATCTTAATAAATATTGCTATGTTAATTATTAACGTGAAAGGTATAAGAATGTTTAACAAAATGTCAGGATTAAATGTACAAGTATCTTAGTTTCTTTATCATAATGTGAATTTAAAGCAAAGCTCGATTGATAGGCGACGCGAGATCGCGGAAGAAGGTTTCTTGGCGAATTGTCAGCTCGAGTACAACTGGCATTTGTAACGCATTTATCGAGGATATCACCGCAGCTGATAAAGTTGCTTATATACTTTATGATATACATGTACACTCGACATTCGAGGTACTGATTTTCCAGCCCGAGTACAAAGCAGCCAGTCACTCCGAAAAGGCGCCGCATTTGAGATATGATAGCGCAATATAAGTCGTGCCGCCTCTTTCATTCACTCGTTGTAAATATCGCCTTGTAGCACGAGAAACATACATATATAAGCCATGTAGAGTTTTATGGTTATTATTATTTGTTACATTAATTATTATACGCCTCACCTTCAAGTAGATTGATCGTAGGATCGTTTGATAAAAAAAAAAAATTAATTGAAAAAGTTTAATGAAATGTACATATGATTAACGAATTGGCAAATTACGGGATATTTTTACGCAAATTAAACTTTGTGGAAATAACATCTCTTTGTCGCTCCCCGTTAATTCCGATTTAATTTTTTTAATTGTGTGCTCACGAAAGGAGGGAGAAAAACACGGAAAATTATTTTATTTGACATAAATATATGCATACGCAATATATACATATAATATATATACAGAGAGAGAGAGAGAGAGAGAGAGAGAGAGAGAGAGAGAGAGAGAGAGGTGATGAGCATTACATGAATTGACATGATAAATGCTAATAAATAGCATAGCAATAAATTCCAATTATTGCATATTTCATTTGCGACGGAATACGATTCGTTTGACTTTTGACGTTTTTACGAATGGCGATGAGACATCCGCGGGAAATCTAGCTGATTGCGAACGTCGATGCTATTTATCTCGCAGAGTCAGAATTCCAGGAAATTGGATTCGGTGCGCGATCGCGACGACAGAAACGCAAGAAACTTTCCCCCAAGAAGAGATATACTCGCGTAGCAGCAATCGCATCGAGATCTCGTTCTCCGGGCCAATGAGTCATCGGTATGACATTTCTAAGGAGCAGGTTTCCCCAGTATTCTGGTATGCGCATTTCAAATGAATCATCGCGTGTTTCATGTACATCGTAATAAAAAAAAAAAAAAAAAAAAAAAAAACGACTACGTGGAACTAGTTTCATCGCCGGTCGACATTGATTGTACAGGGTGTGTTAACGCGCTTTCACCCGACTATGATGAATTATTTCACAAGTTCCGGAATCTTGGCAGGAGCCCGAAGGACGCGATCATACGCGGCGGCTTAACAGCGGAATTATTCAAATTTATCAGCAAATTAATATTTTTTTTTTGCACATTTAAAACTTTAAGAAAATTATATCTCCCTTTTTTCGATTTTAAATTCATACGTATTTAGAAAATTTGTGTTAAATTTAACACATATCGCACGTCCTAAACGGTCCACTCAAATTTTTAGTTTAGTTTAACGCAAGATGAATATGTTAAAAAGTAATATAAATATTATATAAAAAAATTAACATACAAAATGTAACACTACGACACAATATGGAAACAGTGTGGCATTTATGCACCTAAATAAATATTTATGTATTGTGAGTAAATATTTCATTAATACTATACGAATAAATATTTATTAAAATTGAGGAATTTTTTTTTTTTTAGTGTACATTTTATTCATTTATTTTAAATTGATTTATAATTTACCTCAATGAGTTACTTTCAAAACTACTTTATCTTTCTGTTATTTGTTCATTTATCCAGTAAATTGTGTTATTTTAGCATTAAGAAATGTTGAACATCAATTTGACACGAACTATTCAAACAACATATTCATATTAAGTTAAATTAACACTTGAATGTGTTAAAAATTTAACACAAATATTTGAACAAAAACTGGTTTTAACTTAAATGAAAAATGCTTCCTGCTGTGAAAACGGGCTTTACTGTAGTAAAATCTTAATTTGAGTCTTAGTAATTAAGAGTCTCAATTACATTAAAAAGTTAGATTAAATGGAGCTGCGTGCAATACAAAATTAGATGAAATTAAAATTACACTAAGAATATAGATGTACAAATTGTTTTAAGAACTATATCACTTACAATTTGATCTAATTTGATTATATAGCCACAAAATAACATTTGCAAAATATAAAGAAAAAATGTTGATTTTGGATATACCGAACTTCCGTTGCAAAAATAGCTACATTGGATTTATCGAGAAATTCTTAACGGAGGAAACTGATACGGCCGAGTGAATTCTGATATATTCCCTGTGTAAACTGAACGTTTTATCGCCTGCGCCGACAAAGAACGGTGCGCATAACTTTATGCGTGTCCTTCCGTCACGCGGATCCAAGGCGCGTGTCCTCCAGCCCTCATGTGAATTATGCTCCTTTCTATATAACGCCACGCATGTGTACACATATACTCTTGCACGGCGGTAACTACATTGCGCCATGTGGGCACCCATGCCAGTTGTGCATTTTAATTCTCTCTCCCAGCAGTTGCAGTCGTTCGTGACTGCTCTTTGTTCTGTACAACATTTTTCTCGGCTTACTTCAATCTCACACGAGCGATTTATGTTTCTCCATGTCGCGGGAATCGATCGAGCATGATTCCACGGAGCAATTTCGAAATTGAAATGAGTTACGACGATAGAAGAATTGATCTAACGGTGGAAGGGATAGTTTTAATTTTATCTAACGACAAAGAATGAATTGCGAAAGTTATTTGTGCGATTTTATTGGAAATGTATTTATGTAATGATGAATAGTCACGAAACTAATTGACCACCAGATACAAGATATTGACATAAAATTTATTTTATTATAAATTCATCGTATGATCAATTCATCAAATATCAGAATATTTATTACCGAGATAATCCGGGAAATTTCCAGAAAATTTTTTATGATTGAATAATTAATTTCGTGACTAAATGTAAGATTATCTTGTTTATTTATTATGATTTTCTGTCACAATTTCATCTTTTATCTTTCACACACATTTCTAGACTCAAGTAAAACAGAAGTAAAGTAGAATCGGTGCTGTATTGCAATTTTATTAATTACATGGGATTTTTATGGGATTTTATTGATACATTACAAATTTTGACAATTTTACTTTTAAATTTAAATTCTATCTTTATTTTTCTGACAAAATTATTTTTTCAATTTTTTTGGGACAATGCAAACTCTGTTAACAATAAATATGTATGTAAATATTGTATGTTAAATCACCTTTTAAATTTTATATTCCTAATGAGCTACATTTGTGTATTGCGAAGGACTCGTTTGGTTCTTCCTTTTAATGCATATTATCTGCATATCTTTTAATACTTTTACAATTTTAATATTCAAAATTAGAAGGCTTTTTAAAGGAGGCGATTACCACACATTAAAAATGTAATAAATTTATTTCAAAGCCGCATTAAAACATTTAATATTACAATTTTGAATACAATTCCTGGAAAATCTGGAAATTCACAGAGGACGTTTTTACTAAAAATTTGAGAATCTTTTTATTAAATATTCTGGATTTACAAAGATATACGAAAGCTGCAATTTTTAAAGCCAGTTTCAAACGTTCTATTTAGAGGCTTTACGGCAAAATATACTCGGTGATTTTCCATTGCTTTCCAGGTAGCGATCGAATAAAATCCGATGTTTCCGACCGGATTTAAACCCAGATCTTTGGCACAGTGAGCAGACATACAATTCTCCGCGTCACGATCATTGATACACATAAATAATCTATATCATGTTATTTCTTTTTAATACTTTCTCAAATTTAATATTAAAAAACTTAAATAATTTTTCTTTGAAATTAAAAAATATTAAAAGAGGATATAATAAAATAAATTTATTTTAAAGTTGTAAATTAAAAAATTCTCTAAACCTTTCTTTAATTAAACAAAATTTTTCAATTATTAGACAATTTTCTCAAGAAATTTAAAAAAAAAAAAAATTGAGTAAATACTTAATTTTACAGAAAACTCGATTGAAAGTGGAAAAACTTTTTCAGTAATGCGTTTCAAAAAATATTGATCAAAAACACTTTGTGTTCAGACTAAAAAGATTTACTAGGCTGTAACAAAATCAGGTCAAAAGATGTATTTAAATAAAATTGCAGCAAAATGTAATTCTACTTTTTCCGTTTCTTTTTTATTTTAGTCTGAAAATGTATGTAAAAAATGAAAGGTGAATCGGCGAAATGACGTAAAATAGACAAGACAAAATGAGTAAAGGTAACTTTTAATGGAATTTTAAAATATAATTTTTAACATTGTTTCCAAATGACAAAAATTTTAAATACATGCACCGTGTTTCGTATTTTTATTAACACGAGAACTAACTTCACAATTGTCCATATCTGTTCTCGACGATTCCTTGGCGAATCTGGAATTAGATTTTGCTCGGAAAGGGTTCGATCTCACGAGCGCGCAAAGGATATCGTATTTAAATTTAATCTTATCACAATCGTCATGAAATTCAATTAAAAATTAGAACGCATCAAATGTGATGTAGAAGATATTTTTTATGTGGAGACACATTCGTACAACCGGATGTCTTTCGATGACGTTCAGGAAACGGATGGAGATTCGCCGTTGAGTAAAAAAATGACGCGTTGTTTTATCGCTGGATAGAAATGAGTGCACAGGAGCGTAAAAAGAGTGAATGGAGCTACAATCCATGAAGAAAATTGCAACTTCTGGTATACCGAAATCTTAATGAATTTTGATAAATTTTTACAAAAGTAACACGTCCGATAAATGCGAGTTTTCACTTAAATGTTATAGATTTACGTAACTGTCCAAATAAAGCTCTTATTTCATATTAATTAATATCGTTCCATAATAAATTTAATGCGATTACAATAATCGTATTAAATCGATAATAAATGTGCTATCTATGAAAATGACATACGTATTAAACCCAGCTAATAAATTTCTGACTCGCCACCGTCGCCGTTTAACTTGATGTCGTTATCGAACTATGCTAATTAGAATCGTAATTTATATCACTAGTTTTATCACACTTTAATTTGTTTTTTTTTTTTAACGAGATTAATGCGTAGCCTTAAAGAAAGCAGCTGCACAATTGGTTTGCATTTCGGTTGCCGATCGCGAAGTTCGCTGATGGTCAGCCGTGGGTCCACGTGCAGGTTCCCGTTAATCGCGACCTTGGAATTATACGATGCGGCAGCTGGGCAGCGCAGGTGCGATCGAGTGGTGCATGCTCGCAGATGCATGTGCGCGCCGGGTTGCACCTGCGAATCGCGAAACTCGATTCTTTGCCTCCAGCGCACGGACTACCGTCGAGACGAAGCGCGCCAAATGATTGAGTTTTGCGCGCGTGCGTATGTCTGTGTCTCTCTTTCTGTGTGTGTTTGTGTTCCCAGATCGTTTCATGTTGCACTGTGTCGTCGCAAATTGATTTCGAGACACGGAAGAGCAAAATTTGATAGGATAACCATCAGCTGTGTCAAATCGTTGCCACAAATTGGCCTTGTAATTCGCGACACCTAATTTCATGGATATTTAATAAAAAGAGATTCGCTCGCAGAGTTAAATTGTCAAGGTGTAGCTATAATAAGGAGGAATCTAAATAGCTTTGGTGATCTTGAGATCGAGAAATACAGATCGATAATCTTGACATAAGAATAACAAGAAAATTAGAGGGAACATTTTAATAAATAAATCACGAAACTTTTTGCACACTCTTTGACGTCAAAGAATGAATGAAAAGTTACTCACCTTCGAAGTAGCGTAATTGTCATATGTCGAACAACAGGTGGTCAAGCACGATACCCTTTGATGTGAGTTCACCCCAGGAATGTAATTGAGATGAAATTCGATATTAGCGAGAGTGTCGAGCAATCAGCAAAGCTGCGATATATCTTTGAATAATTAGTAGTTTTAATATTAATAGTTTTAATTTTATCAGTTTCCTATATGTGCTGTTTTGCTTACTCACGTTTCAGTATTTGATAATTCAATAATTAATATCAATTAATTTGATATTTGTTAAAAAAATCATAGAGTATATCTGTTGCCTGGGAAAACTTTGAAAAGTAGGGAAGAGTTGCCAAATGCGTACTACTTAAGCTCTTTTTTATCATATTTTGCATTTAATGCTGTTTTAGACGTAAATCAAAGTTTGAAGTTGTACGATGTTTCAGTCATCTATTTATTACATATTAAAACTTTATACTTTTCGGTAATAATAAATAATTACTTTGCTATAAGCTTTACTGTAACATGCTGTAAAAGATGTGTAATTTATAAAATCAGTTTAATTACTTTAATTCATAAATTCAATATTTTCGAATTACGTTATTATAAACTATATGAGTTGATGAAAAAGTTACATCAGATGTACCTGATTTTCTAAAATGCTGACAGTATGCACAAGATGAAACTTATTAAATTTTTGTCTATATCATTTATTTTTTATTTTTGTCACTAAATATTGCTTACATGAAATAAAAAATGTAAAATTCTGAAGAAGTACGATTTAGAAAACCGGTACGCATTCAGCAACTTTCCCCTATATGGATACAATTAAATAATAGTTTTGCAATGCTTATTTAAAACCTTATTACATTTTACAATCATACATTTCTTACAGTATTTCATTTCATTTTCTTTATTTTTCAGGCGCAAGCCCTGAGTGCGGCGTGCCGGACATGACAGTCATCAGCGATATCGATGAGATCGGTATCAATAAGAATCTTCAAGTTCGGTACAGTAGGGACCAGATATATGTATCCTTTCTTTTTCACGATGTAGTTGTATATATAAATTTCTACTTGCATACTTCGCACCTTGCGTTCGGTGCAAAATTATTTTTATACCTTGGTACTGAAATCAGTTCTTTCTAAATTAGTTCCACATTCTTCTGCTCTAAATATCTTATGTTAGATAAGTGAAATGAATCTTACGGTAAAAAATGTTGTGACGTAATTTTTTTTTTTATAAACTTGATAATTCAAAAATTTGGGAATGATAAATACAGTAGATACGTATAAAAGTATTTAAACTTTTCGTACTTGTTGCCCGAGGCAACAATCTTTAGATCGATATAGACGTTAAACTGATCAATATTTGAACAATAACACAATAACATTTTGATTTCTCTAAAACCTTTAATAGAAAAATTATGAAAAAAATTAGATACTATCTCTACACTGTTAGGAACAATTATAGATAGAGAAAAAAATTTTTTTTCCAAACAGAATTAATTCAGGTTTGAAAAGGTTAAGGGCAATCGACAAAATCGAAAAAATATGACAATTTCGTTTATCACTCAAACTCACTATTAAATTGACTGTTCATAGAATTCAGAGATTGAGCATTTTATTTTGAATGCTCGAGCTATTTGCTCGAATGTGATTTTTCTATTTTGTTTGCTCGTTTGTTTGTGCCTTCGTTCGTATTGGGCAAATGAACAGAGAGACGGTTAGGCAGGCGACGAGAGATTAACCGATTTCGACTGAGAAAGGAGATTGGCAAAGGGGTAGAGGGAGAGAGAGAAAAAAATGAAATGGCCAAGGGAGATGACACGAGAGAGACGCGTATGAATATTGTAGGGGTGGGCAGGGTCGCTCCTAGATTGTCGCGTTGCTATGACGATCTCAGTCAGCTGGCGAATCACCCCAGGGTCAGACCCATTCATCTCTCATCGGCTTGGGCTTGCCAACGAGCCAACGATATCGCAGCGACCCACTGTCAACCCTTTTATTCCGTCTTAACCGATTACCAAAAACGATACGACAATCCGTGGATCAGCAAATAAATTACGTTTAGCTTATCAATGAAATAATCGGTGACCGTTATTTCATATGGAGATAGTCTGATGTCGAAACAACATATACTATGCCACAAAATGAAATAAGAATAAGGGCCGATTGTTTCATTTCTGAATAAACTACGTGGTAAATTATCTAATAGATAAATGTCTACGTCTATACATCCATTACATGTCTGTGTGTAGACATGGACCTTTATCCATATCCATCTAGATAATTTATAATTTATTACATAGTTTATGCGAAGGTAGAACCCGTAGAACAACCGACCCTAAGAGAACTATAGATAGTATAAAGCAAAAAAAGTCGAATTAATATCTCGTATATCAATTGCGATATTGTACGCTTTATCGCGAATTAATGACCGAATTAAGGCTAAGACGTTTAGTGGAATTAATACAGACCGTAATATTGTCATATAGAATCAATGTCGGATATTATTTTTTACTTCATGTATGTCTAATGTGATGATAAATAATACAATCATCCATATGTTTACAATCGGAATGATCACCTTATTCAATTAACTTTCTATTTGGATAGAAAGTTAATTGAATAAGGTGATCATTCCGATTTTTAAAGACACTGGATTGCATTCAGTACGTGTATGAATGAAATTCACGGATATATTATAGTCCCGTAATTGCAAAATCTCGTGACACTTGATGTGTCGCAAGGCCCAAAATCTACTTTCGCTAATTGACCAATTAGTCACCGGAATTCAAACACGCGATTTAGGTCGCCGGCAATCCACACTCGTTAATGGGCACTTCCTCATACATGCGAATAGCATGTGCGACGATGTACTTAGACTAATCTTCCGTTGCATTTAGAAATAGTATCAGACTAACGACTCTGTAATACCGCAGTATCTATACAATTGTCAAAAAAACGTGTTTTATTTTTATTTAATTATTTGATTTTTTTTTCTCTAGAACTATTTTAAAAATTATATTTTTTAAATTAATTGGTGGATTTATAATTGTGTTGATAACTTGCACTTTTTTCTACTTAATTAAAAAACCTTCGAAATGTTTGAAGTAATTTCTAACTTTGTCGCAATTCTTAATTGGAAAGCGTCCCATCTATCCAACTAATGAGACTGGCGCAAGAAGCGGAACTCGTTTCCCAGAAAAGCCAAGCTCTGCCTGGTCACACATATACAAACTTGTCGGCGCTCACTTTTTGCTGCCTGATGTAATCGAAAAATTAAACAGCTCGTGAAGCGAGTTGTTCGAGTCCCTCGGCCTTTTCGAATCTCCGTCACTGAGCCACTTCTTATCGTCGCGGACGCAAACGAGATTCGCAGCTGGTAAAGACAGCTTTTACTATAGGCATCCAACGTTTCTCGTACGTTAAATCTCGAAACTACATGTTGAATGAAAATCGTGTTGTGCACGGTTAATATTTGCTTGTGTTATTTCATTATTTTAATATCTAATTTTTTTTTAATAGAACTTTAAGATGTTCGAATATATCCAATCTATAAAAAAAAAAAATATTAGATATTACTTTAAAAGTTACTATATTTTTAATAAATTTCTGAATTCAATAAAAATTAGTAAAAGTCTATTCCAATTTAGATACACGAAAATATTCACATAAATTATAAAAAAACATACACACACATATACAAATTGTCCACACCCCCTTTCTAAAAAGAAAAAATGAATCGTAAAAAAGTTAATCCTCTTTCGAGCAAATAGAATATATTTATTATCATCTATATAATATAATATTACTGAATATTTTATAGGAAGGGGGAAAATGATAAATTAAGCTTGTCATATTTTAAAATATCGTAAGAGCAACGGTAAATATCATTTTCTCGTTGCAAAAGTAGGTCGCGCAGATAAAGGGTTAAGAAACCGATGACCGAAATCACTCGGTCATCCGTCATGCGTGATAATTAAACGCTTTTCTTACCGCTCAGCTTTTCCGACTTCCAGGCAACTTAACCCTTTTGAGAGCGAGTGGCCTAATTTTTTCGCATCGATGAGCCCGCCGCGACCGTCCAGACATTCTCACCCTCCCATTCTCATCTCGTCGTGTGTCTCTTGTTTTTTCTCTTTTTTTTCACTCCCTTTTCTGTAATAGAGGCACACGAGATCGTCTCGTCCAGTCCCCCGCCCTCGCGACGAGTGCAATTCAAGTCGGCTAAGGGCGCTTTGCTAGCGAGAGAAGTTAATGAAGACAAACCATCCCCTTCATGCATGCGGGCACCGAGCGCACGTGGAAAAACACGCGCAAAGGAACGGACGACTTCCGGTTCATTGGCGAAGCTGCATGCATTCGAGCCACTTTCTGATCTCGCACACTCGACTAAATTCAAATGCAACCGACATATCACCCTCTAGCCAAACCTTACACCGCTGCTATTATGGGCTTAAATTGCTTAATCGTTCATTTTGCTACCGAATTAAAAGGACCGTCCAAAAAGAAGAGAGAAATCGTTGACTAAGTTTTTTTCATTTGAATGATTCGATTGAAGAAATTTGCCCTTTAACCTCATTGTGTTTTATTCTATTTATCGCTTTATATTTAGCCGAAGTATTTTTGTAAAAGTAAATTTAGATGTGAAAGTAATTGCGTTCTCTTTATCTTAATCTTTCGAAAAATCGTTTTCACGGCTAAAGTTTAAATAATTATGTAATTAAAAAAATAAGTAATTCAGAGCTTTCTTTTTTTAAATTCTTTCTTTTTTTTAATTGAAAGGAAGTTATTAAAACTAGTAGAGTTGCGATTTTATTTCGGTCTTGGTATAATTTTATTTAGGATTTTATTTTATGAATATGATACATTTTGTACTTATTTAATAATATTGTAACCAAAATCTTGAAAATTATATATATAAATTTTTGCATATGAAATATCGAAGAAATCGGAAGTGAGAGATGTCTTTTGATAAATCGTTTCAGATATTTCTTTTTTATACTCGCTAGGAAGAAAATTTTGGTAGTAAACATTTATTAATGGAACATAAACATTACGTCCCATTAATAAATGTTTTAGTATTTTCTTTAATAAATTGTTTATTTATTCTTTAAATTTTCTTTCAAAGTAAGTTTTCACTTTTCAGAATGAAATTTCACTCCTAAGAATTTAGAGAATAAATACGGTGAAATAAAAATTTTATTTCTCTCTCTAGCAAACATTTATTTTTAAGCACGCTTCTTATCTCTTTCCGATACCCGTCAGCTTAGGGATCTCGATCTCGGTGATCTTTAGAAATACATTTCGTTAGAAATACATTATCTACGAGTCACAGAACATGGAAAGGAGGAATATATAGATTTTTAGTTCTTACGATCCGCGGTTCATAAAATATTCCGGATTCTCGGAGTTTGAAGATTATTTGCATACAGCATATTAATAACCGAAGTTCCGGAATACTCCGGAAAACATGAAATGTTCCGCGATGCGTAGATAATGCGTTGAAGTACGGTCGTAGTTAATTACAACTGTCTGGCATAGTTTCGGAACGCGACAGCAATATCGCGGGAAAGAATCGAGAGTTCCAGCCGATCGAAACTTTCTACAGAAATTGTTGCGACACGAAAAAAAAAGACAAAGCTGTTTTCCGCTCTGTCTCTGTCCACCGCGGATAAACTTCCCGGCAGATGGACAAACTGTTTGTAATTAAAGTTGATTTTATTACGGCGTGAATCGAGAAGCTACCGGTGAGCGCGACGCGAGACGCGGTTACCCAAGGGATTAATTAAATTGTTAAGCCGTTGTCGGTAATAATGGGGTTCCGATATAGAGCCTGGACCAGAGGCTCTAGCTGGGAACTGTAATCCGCTACAAGGGTTGACAGCCTCTATATACACGAACGCACGTTGGCAAGGTACTTCAGGCTTGTTTTAAAACAAAGAATAAGATACAGGATATCTAGACTAACATAAATAAAGTACAAAGTAAACCTGTCCTCCTTACATATGAAAGATTAAAATAGAAAAGGAAAGGAAGCAACGTGAAAGAAGGAAAATATTCCTTATCATCTTGAATCTGTACATAAATTTATATACACTGAGAGAAGAAAGTCGTAATATTGCAAACTAAATGTTTCTTGTGACGTTTTGTTCAATTTATTAGTTATAAAGAAAATTTGATTGTGATTTGATTTGAACGTAATATGCATTTTTGCAAAATATTCTGTGAAATATTTATTTCTGTATTATTTAGAGAGATAACTGCGTGCGTAAAAATAGTTTTATTTGCTAGAAATAAAATTTTTATTTTGCCGTATTCAAATGAACAGTTTTAT
Source organism: Solenopsis invicta (assembly GCF_016802725.1). Lineage (NCBI taxonomy): Eukaryota > Metazoa > Arthropoda > Insecta > Hymenoptera > Formicidae > Solenopsis > Solenopsis invicta. The sequence continues at coordinate 22,467,820 of NC_052667.1, forward strand.
TAACAAAAATACTTTAACATTTATTTATGGACATAATATTTATTTTATTCCCAAAATTTTATTCCTAAAAAATAGATTCAATTTATAGAAAAAATGAAACATATTTACAGAAACGTATATGAAAAAAATGTATATTTTTAAATAAATAAATTTTTTTAACATTATTTCCTTGATTAAAAAAATATTTTCTAAGCTTAAAAATACATTATTTTAATTAATATTTAAATCAAAGGAAATGATTTGATCGGAAGAAACTTTTTATTCAGTGTATATTTCATCACAATTAAATTTTTATATAACTAATGAATATCGAAGAAATATTTGGTTTTCAATATTATAACTTTCTTTCGGTGTATAATATCAATAATAATAATAATTAGATATTATAATTAAATTACAATATTATAATATCAATATTATAATGTAATATTGATATTATAATATCAATTGAGTGTACATCTTTTTCAAATTACATTCGAATTTTTCTTTCTTTTGCATAGCCAATTTTCTCTCTATGTCCTTATTTCTTGTAATTTTAAAATTACAATATGAAGAAAATATTTTTCTTAGATGTTTCTTAAATGTTTCTTCATAGAAAAAAGGGATTTCATCGTTACTAATATTCCTATTTACGTGACTGAGAGAGAGAGAGAGAGAGAGAGAGAGAGAGAGAGAGAGAGAAAGAGAGTTATTTGATTGAAATAACATATGCTTGTACAGTCGTGAGCTAAAAGGTTGCAACACATTTTCTTCAATGGTTTTTGGAATGTAGACTTGCTCATCAATCGGCGAACGTAATTGGTTCTTACCTGTGGATCCAACCAATTACGTTCGCCGATTGATGAGCAAGTTTACATTCCAAAAACCATCGAAGAAAATGTGTTGCAACCTTTTAGCTCACGACTGTACAATACATTATTTGTTTTCATTCAAACAACATTTATTATTTGACGAAAATAATATTATTATTATTCGTACTTATTGATCCAAATATTGGTTTGCATAAATTATTATAAATAATAAAATTTGTTTGGATGCAATAAAATTTATTAAGTTTGTTTTCTCTGTGTATAGATATTTTTAAGAGCATGGATATATTCTTTGCTCGATTTATACGTATAAATACTGAACATTTTTTAAATGGTAATTGGCAACGGGTTCAATAGTCAGCCTACCGTCGCGTTGGCCAAAACGAGTTTCGAACTTTCGGGCGTAGATCAGCACCCTAACTTGTCTCAAATGTTGCCGAAGGGTGGCACGGTTATAGGTGTATACTACCCCCTTTTTTCGCTAACGGTGCGGCATTCAGAACCATGAGTCATACCCCCTATAGGTCGCCCCCGAGCGTGACGTCATTACCGAGCGCTCTCTCTCCCCCGACGAAAGCATGTCATCCTCGAGTTATTATGCAAGGGATAGGGCTTACGGCAGAGCTGTGTGCAGAACTCTATCTCTCTGGAGATTTCTTTGGCGATATTCTCGCGATCCTGAAACCGCGCGATGCAATTTCAAGCCTGTCTTACTAGGCCGCCTCGCTATTTTCAGAATTGGTTTTATTGCAATTTTTATACGCCACATACAAGACGGTTACTAAGATAGACCATTGAATGCCGAGGGATTAAACAATTTGAACTTTATGTTTTCTTAACGAGAACGTCGATCGAGACGTAAATGCTATTCGAAGTAATAATAGGAGATCAAAAGTAAAAGTAAAATTAGACCATGTCGTATTTCTCCAATGTGAATTTCGAGCGGATTTCCAGGCTATTTTGGAATATGAAAATTGTGAGACAAACCAGGTTGCTCTGAAATACCCGCTAAAACAATTATTCCCAAATTATTCGAACGATTAGAGACAGAGAGAAAGTGTGCATGTCTAGATAATTCTGTACATAGACACGGCGTTGCACGCTTCATTCGCCTTCGAGAGTTTTCCTCTTTTATAGGGCGGGCAATAAAAACGGATTGGCGCAACTTCCCGTTCGCGCTTCATAAAATAGAGTTTGCTCGGAATGCGAGCGCGATCGCGATTGGAGTGAAAGTTAAAAAGGTCGCGCGTTTTTAGACCTGATAATCGCGCCTGTCTCGTCGTTTATCGCTCGCTTATATGCGCTTACATCGCATTGTCATGAAAAGGGCGTATCACGAATGCGGAAAAATGTCAGCGGCATTGCAGAGAGAAAAATGTCACTTTCCATGTTAATGCAGCTACTCATTAAAACTCGTAGAGTGAAAAATCACTCGAAAGCTCGATTTTCACTCTATAGGAGTGAATTTCCACTCTTTTCGAATGATGGTTCGCTCTGCGACATTTAGAGAGATATAATGTATATAATTACGTTATTAATACCAAATGAAATTTATAGCGAAATAGGAATGTTTATATTTATTAAGTGCTATCGTATTCGAGCTATCATATTCTTTAACACAGACATTACAGACGTACACGGGATCCATACTGGTGGCTGTGAATCCTTACAAGGAGGTGGACATTTATACGAACGTGAGTAATTCATTAATTTTAGCGAAATCACGTACAGTTAAGTTAAAAGAGTGTAAAGGAGAGAGTAAGGAAGAAGGAAATTTGATATGTTACGTTTTTTAAAGGCTTCTATCGTTATCGGTGTTTCAATTATATTATTTTTGTGTTATTTAATGTACATTGCAACATTCCATACCATTGCCTGTTAAAAGCGATCTAAGATAAATGGGATTTCATCGGAATTAGAATATATTTATAATTATTGTAATAAATTGTAATTAATAATTGCAATTGTATTAATAATTATAATTATATTATTGCAAAAAAATATTTATGAATAAAACATTAGAATTAAATAAGTGAAATATTAGGAGAAGAATTCGAATATTATTATGCAAAGCTTTGGGAGAAGAAACTAAATAAAAATTAAATATCGATGTAACGCACTGTTTGTTACCTCTAAGATACTTGATAGAATAAGTTTTTACGATATGGAAATTTTTTGAGATTGTTAATCAGAGATATATGTATATTCCGCTGGTTCGGAATACGAGAAAGAACGTTTCCATTCAAGTAAGGTATACTGATACAATGAGAATTATCGGCGCACGCGACGTGATCGATAGCATGGGCCGATAGATCGCTCGTGGATAGGGAGTACGTCGCGTTTCCTGCGACTGACAAAAACCGGAAACACGAGGAAGGAATAATAAATATCAGGCACAATACTTGATGCCGCCGCACCGTTGCAAAGTGAGAAAAGAAGCCGCAAAACGCTACACGCGTCGGTTTTCTGTGGACGGAGATAAACAGCACAGCCGTCTTTCGCCGCCGCGCCGCCGCTGTGCTGAAAGATTAAAACTGCTGTCTCGTATCTTTCGACATCTCGTTGAACACGCGACTGCTCTTGTTGCAACGCACATTATGAAAACGAGAAGTGGCTGCAGCTCCGTTTAGCAGCCTCAAATGTATGATAATGTGACGTTAGCACTGCAACGAAACTTCGCAACATCCAATGAAATTTTCACTTTGTCAGAACGCGGTGATAAAAATACTAATTATATTTAGGTTACTTAACTGTATGTTGGCAAATGCTAAATAAAGTGTTAGCAAAAAGCAAGTACTATGTGTTAAATTAAATTGAAAATTTTTATAGGGTAGAACGCTTGTGATACTTTTTATATCGTGTGAACTCAGAAAAAAAAAACAGTCTGGAAAAAGAATATTAAAATAACAGAGATTATTTGCAAAATTAAAACTTTCATTTCAATAGAATTACTGTAATACAAAAAAAATTATAATCTTTAATTTTGTTTTGCATAGGAAAATTATTTCAACGTCTGGAATCAGAGAATTCAAACAGCTTGAATATATAGATTATATAGAATATCTTCTTGCGCACGTTATTTTTTAATCACAGACTATCAATTAAGAGACTAATGCTAAATTTGTTAATCTATTTAACTTTTTTTCAGAAAAAATATATAGACATTATTATTATTTGTTGTAGCACGCATCTTTTTGTTTCTTTCGCAAGTCTTTTCTATTGAACAATTCTTTTCGAATCTTATTAAAGCGAATTTAAAATTAATTTTTCAACTAAAATTAATTGAAAAACACAATAAGCAATTTAGCTCGCAAAATTTTATAGAACTATTATTTTTGCAATTATTTATACAACTCCAAAATTATAACTTTGACATTTCTGTTATGGAAACATTGATTTTAAATTGACTGATCATTGTCGAAAAATAATGCACGAGAAGCAAGATAGCCGTACATCGAAGTATAAAATATTTAGATCGTTGACTAAGTTGCGAGTTTCTCAGCGTGCAGACCCTATCCGGCGGTGCACTTCCTCATCGCATGTGCACGCGCAATTTGCATACGTTTACCCATGCGGAATTATCGCGCTTGTGGCGGACGAGTTTTTCCGTGAACGGTCTCACAAATCCGCAAAACTCACCGCGGACGCAGGACGCGTTTATCGTATTAGCCCTCTGTCTGAAAACAGGAAACGGAAGCCGCAACGTGCTTACTCCTCGAGATAACTCGCGAAACGACGAGCGCGACTACTCCTCTTCGACGGCGGGTTTTCTAGGTCAGGCTGATTGAACGAAACTCGAGTGATAGCACGCTCGACTTATTTCTCGACGTAACATAGGACGATGATGTTAACAATTAGCTCAATTGGAATGCTCGTGCAGTACACGGAATTGATTCATTCGCGCGGAAACTCGTCGCGTGGCCTTTTATCGCGACGAGCTGTGTTGCCGACATTTGCGATCGAGAGTGGGCTGATAAATTTTACCTCGTTCACCCGTTTATCTGGCGAAACGCTAAGTGCACACTCCCGATAATCGGACAGTGCAGTTTTCTTTTCCCGCCACCGCACCGGTGCAGCTATTTTCGGGGTGCACGTGGTGCGCGGCGCGACTTCGCTCCCTCGCATGTCGCAGACTCATCGTCAATAGTTATGTCTCGTATCAGGGGCGAATTATTTCTGGGTACCGAGTAGCGGCAGGCAGAGCAGAGCGGAGCGGAGGGAGGAAAACGATTTTGTATGCAAGAGATGAGTTTCATAAAATTTTAATACTTTGAAAATTTAAAAATTCAATGGAGTCTACTGTATTTGAAAAAAAAAAATCTCAAACTCTTGGAAAATTTGATTAGATTTTCAATTCATTTTTATCAAAACTATCTCTTCAGAGACTTTGTTTTCGGTTTGCCAAAGTGCTGTATAAAATTTCATTTGACTTTTAAAGTGTTGAAGAATTTTCTTTAATATTTAAATACATTCATACTTGCATTTTTATGGTTGATTCCATTTTTTATTGTATATTAAAACTAAAAATTTGATAGTATAATTTTATGTATTTCTGTAAAGTTGAAACATAAATCTGCAATATTGTTCTAAATGAAAAAAAAAAATCAGAGCTGCCAAAGGTCTGAAAAAATATTGGATGTTATTATTTCATTCTATTATTACATTATTATTAATTGTTGTTTTCGGAATCGGAGGGTTTGTGGAGATGCCTGTCGACACCAGTAATATTATTACAATTTAATTTCAATTTAATTTGGTGATATTACAGTTCTGGTTCAATCTAATAACCGTGTTTGAAACCGAAAGTGACGGCACAGAAAGAATTAGAAATTGTAAAATCACAAACAACATTATTACAAACAACAGTACTATAAGATCTAGCTGTGACTGTTTAAGCTTGTCAATTTGTTTGTGTTATTATTAATTTTAATTAATAATATAATTAATAATTGTCTCTACACATATTAACAATTTTTACACAATATACTTAGGCAAGAAACTGATTTTTTTGCAAGTGATAGTTCTAACACTTTCTTTCGTCGAAACAGGGAATTAAAGAGAGAGTTTGCAGAGTACACCACCACACGAAGGATTTTGTATTAAGCTAACAAATGGCAGACCTCCTCGAATTTTCGAAAGAATTCTTCAAATATTATTCTGTTCAGCCGCGCGTTTACGACGCGGAAAGCGTCGAGCGGCGGTGCATGCGACCGTAAATTGGATTGGGCGGTGAGAACCGCCGGAGTTAGAGTGCAGCGATAAAATTTACTTTGTCTCGTGTTTGGGGAACGAGTTTGGGCTCTCCATAGGCTTTATACATTTTATTGCGTTTTTTCTCCCTCTTGCCCGCCGTGTACATATCCCTTAAGTAGGAAGGTTTTTTTTTAATAGAGGGGTGGGGAAAATGGGGTACCGCACTCTCGATGTTCGAAAAAATTGATTCGAGTATCCTCGAAACTGAAGAGTTGCAATAACATTTCAAGAAGAAGTCGATGACATTTCCATTATCGTGTCCTTAGCGATTTATTTCAGTGTTTCCAAAATTGCCCCTCGAAACGGCAGAATATGATTCGACGCGTGATTGATTGAAGCGCGTAAGTGCAATCCAAACAGATTTGTGCGAAAAAAAAATACTGATCGTCGAGGCGGACTCACGTGACCGCGTCGCGTTATCCTCGTGCACTCGTGAAAATTTACGTGCTACGACACACCATGCGTGATTTGCGAAGGTCAGCTGGGGTACCGTCGACCGAGGACTCCTGCCGGGACTAGAAGGAAGAGGGTGGCACGCCGTGGTGGTGCACGCCCCGCGTTATTGATCGCGTCGAAGCATGCGGATCGGATTCGGGACTCGGCGTGGTCGCCTCGGGGCCGCCAATTCCGCACATTTCTGTCGGATACCCTCGCTGGGCCCCCGCCAGAGTGATCACGGTGATCTACGCGCGAATCGCGATCGAATTATCGAGTATATGACAACAGTACGAAAAAAAACGTACGAATACATTGCGTTAACAAAATTCGTGATAAATCGTTTGAAAGGGTGAATCTGGTTCCCATTTCGAGAAAATGATTTTTTTGAAACTAGCTACGTGAAAAGCCTTTATCGAAATTATTGACGAAGATTGATATGAAAATGTGCTGCAATTATTAATTATTGTAAAATTAATTATTGTAAAATAACAATATTATAAATAATAGTACATGACGTTTTAAAATATTAAGCATGTAGTAGATTATTTCGATGGACATTGTTTTTATTTTATAATATTTAAAGAAATACCAGGGAGAGAGAGAAAGAGAGAGATTTTTATACAAAGAATAGCAAAGCATTCCTAATCGACCGATGCAACTTTTTTTATTTACTAGTTATAGTTCAATCCGATTAGTTACACAAACTAAAAATAATTTGATTTTGATGTCGCACTTTTATTCTTAAATAGCGAGAATGGCTATACTGGTTGAAAGCAGATCTGCTCAATAATTTTCTAAGTGTATTTACAAACATTTACAAGTTTCTTCAAACTGCGCACTGCATACTTGCCAGACTTAAAACACAGCTTTTAAAAAGAACTTAAAAATGTATTACTAAAATTAAATTGCTAATCAATTTAATAATTTTGATGCTTACAAGCATCTTTATACAATCCCGCCTCCTCCTTATCGCGAAAATGATAAAGAATTGCATATTGAAAGAATGATTTTGTTAAAATACAGATATGAAAATAATTGTGTAATAATAATTGGTTAATTAAAATAATTACATCGCACTGAAAAAAGAATTTGATAATAGTTACTATTACCAAATATATTGGTAAATATTAGCTAATCCTTTTTTTTGGTGCAATGTAATTATTTTAATAATCCAACATAATTATTTCTATATTTATATTTCAACAAAATTGTTGTTTCCATGCAACTAAGTGACGCGCAGTTTGGGGAATCTTGTAAATGTTTGTAAATTTACCTAGAAAATTATTGAACGCTACTAGATCTACTTTCGACCTTTATCCATTTTTGTTATTTAAAATGTATTAATTTTCCGGTCATATTTCCGATCATTAGGATTTCGTTGATATTTTATGTATTCTGAGATAACGTTAACGATGTGTGCAATATCGCTCCGTTGATCGATAAGTAAGTAAATACACACGGATTGTTGTCCTGGTAAATGATCGCTACTTCCACAGTAAACCCGCAATCAAGTCGTTCAAATATTTGCCGATATTAATGGCTGGAAAGTACAAAAGACTTGTGTGAAGCTTTTATCGGCTATCGGCTATCAATTATTTCACGAATATGATTACGCAAATTACTAATCACTCAGTAGATATAACCACACAATAACGATACGAAATTCCATACACATATTTTTTTCCCTTTTTTTTCAAAATTGAAAATTATCGTCTGTGATATTTTAATCTTCGCTACGTACACGTGGTAATAAACGCGAGGGAAAGATTGCCAATTTTTACGATATTGCTTAATACTACGGATAACCGTAATTCGATTGGAATTCGATTTGGGCCAATCAATCGGACGATTTCCGTACCTCGCGATTATTAGTTTAACGAGCAATCAGCAGTTGTGGTAATCGAAGAGGCTAACATATCAAAATGTGGGTCGACCCGTTTCATCCGCAGACGCGGAAACTCCATCGGAAACATTTCTTTGTAGAGGTAGATCGCAAACAAACTCTAGCGAGGTGAACGGAAATCGACGTTAATCGATCACCACGATAGTGTTCCGTCGCGGATTTAACGTCCGCCGTTGTTCGATTTTCCGCGAGAGCGGGAGGAAAAATCATCAAGTTTCTATCGGAGTACGATGACACGCGTTTAATTCCCCCGTAGACGATACTGATCGATGGACGTGACCCACTAACGAAATGGAACGAGGAATCGACATCACTTTGCAACACCGGCGGTTTATCGGTGTTAGCGATACCACGTAGCAGCGGGAGGCTTAAATTAATTAAAAAGAGTAACGCTGGGTATAGCAATGGGAATTAGCTCTGGATATCACGTTCAGGATAAAAATTCGTATTTTCACTTGAGAGAATTCTGAGAGTGCGATGAAATATTAATTAATAGTGAATAAGATGACTTTATTTGATTCGACTTCACTTTACCCTTTTTGATTCCATTTTAATAAAATAATGTAAATGTTCTACAACGAGAGATGTAATTCTGGATATTAATTATGAATTAATCTTAAAAGGTTGCTTCGTTCTTTAATAATCATATTGCAAAATGTACTGGAATAGCTAAATTTGTATATTGCGATATATAAATGATAGAATTATAAATAGAAAATATAAGGAGTTATAAGAGATTTATATTTAACTGCAGAATCCGTTTGCGGATCAGAGGTACTTACGTATATATTTAAAATTATTTTGTATCCAAATTATTTAAACAACTAAATAATTATTAGCAATTGGCAGACAAAATTCAAAGTAAGAATAAAAACATTTTGACGTAAAAATAAAGTATTAATGAGACACATTCTGGACTTATAAATATTAGATATAAAAATATTAAATTATTTACGTAGTACTAAAATCATTTGTTTTAATATTTAGATGTTTTTGGAAATCCTACAATAGATTGTAAAGTTTAATACTTTCAATATTAAGTAGTTTAAAGAAATTTAAAGATACGATACTGAACAGTACAATATTATTCAATGCGGCGAGTATTTATATATGGATACAGTCTTCGAAAAAGAAGCAACGAGAGGTGTCGAAACTTCCGGAGCGTCGCCCGGAAAGCATCCTTTCAGATTTATTTTTATATCTGAGCTTGTTTTCTTAAGGCTTTCCGACCGTGCCGCGGATTATCTCCAGCAATCCATCCTCTACAAATGTACCTTGAGATAATGTCTCTTCGAAATAACTTATTGAGGTTGCATTGATGTATCTTAAATCGTCCTATTGCAATACGAATATTAGAAACGCCATTTAGAACGCTAATTTGTAAAATAAAATTATTAATCTATATATCAATAAATGGTGTATGTGACTCGACGCAAATTAAACTTGATTTTTACTTTTTAATTTTAACATAATTATATTGATTCAATAGTTTCATCTTTTTTTTATACGCAGCATTAGACAAGAAAAAATTATAAGAATTTAATATTTACAGATATATTTGGATTGAATTTAGATAGTTCTTCCATCACAAAAGATCAGGATAAAGATTGAATAAACTGTAAAGTGTTACTTACAATTACAGCCTTATTTAACGCTTTAATTAGCAAAACTTGGGATACTAGTTTCACATCGACTTTTTGTATAAAAATATGTATATATATAATTTGCTACAAATTATTTATTTGACTTGATTTTTATTCATTTTTGAAAAGTTTAGAGCTATTCTATTCTACTGTGCAGATTTATTTTTATCGTGCTCATAAAATTCAATTAATTGTACATTATCTTTGTTTATTATCAGTAATGAACGAATCGATGTAAATATATTATATAATTAAATTTAGTGATTATTTAAGACAAGCAAGATGTTACAAAGATAACATTGAAATAATTAATTAAATAGTTTGCTATATTTAACTTTGAAATTGAGTTAATTTATCTAATTTTAAGTTGTTTTACTTTATCTTTTTTTATAATGTACATAAAATAAAAAAAAGGGAAATACAATAAAATTGAGTATTTTCAAGAGCAGTTAATTAAGAATCAGTTAATTAAAAGTGATAATCCAATAAAAAATCTTTAAAATTATCAACTCTTAAAATTAACTTTTTGTGAAGCTGGAGGCACTGGAAGAATTATGCGGTAGCGAATACAAATTGCAATATTACTTCTATAATACAGTAGATTGTGGGAATAATTCAAGAAGAGTGTCCCATCTCGATTTTTCCAATGTTCCACTGAAAATAGTCTTTCAAACGTCATTGTGCGGTTCGGTAGCTGGTTCTCTCTCGGCGCTAATGTATCTTCTTGTTATCGCGCGACGACAATTCCAGGCGAGTGCATTTCATCCGTTTGTAACGAGTGTCGGAGCGCATTCCCGCTGGCTGACGCTCGTAGGCGGCCCGACGCGAAACTGGGTTGCACTACTTCGGTCGCGAGACTAACGGTCGAGAGCGACAACCCAGGCGGAGAGCAACGTTTTGCAGTGGATTGTGCATGTGTATGTACCCGCGTATGTACATATACGCGCCCCGTTGTCCCGAGGGAGAAGGATGAACGAAGAGGGCGACGATGGAACTCGGTCATATCGTTGGTGCACGCGCCTATCGGGTGTCGTCGCCAATTAATCGGGTTAGTGGGGTTGACGCGATACGCCCGCGTTCACATTTTCAGAGCCCCAGGTCGGATTATTGCGACGTTATCAAGCAGGAAGATCCCGACGTTTACCCTCCTTACTCGCGCTAAAGGCAGGATGCGCGAAAAAAATCCCCGGCACGCGCGTTTACATTTCACTTGGCGTCAAATGTAATCTGTTGTATAAACTGTAGCTTGTGTACATTGTGCATATAATACTTTGCTTATCGAAAATTGCATTACGTACCAGTATCTTTACTACCAAGAAAAATTTAGAAACTAGAACTCTTGGAGAATTTTTTTTCTGCCTGGAGAACCAGAATATACAAGCACTTTTACATTGGAAAATTTTCATTGAAATTATCTTTTATTTTTATGAATATCAAAATGCTGCACGCAATTCTCTATTTGAGATTTATGGATAAGCTCTATTTTGCTTGAAAGAACATTTTATAAAATGGGTTTAAAAGAATTTTTAATAAATTTCCTGAATAAAGAATATTTAAAAGTTGACATTTACGTTCACAGAATTAAGATCATCTTCTGTGTTTTTTTTTTTTTTTAAGACTGCTTTCAATAGCTTTCCTTTTTGAAATTATTCTACATTTTAACAAAATGATGAGATTTCTTCGTGACCTTTTAAGGTGAGAATTAACGCGACGATTTCCTGATCCTTCTTGAAGAATCCGCCAGTCTTTCATCCGCGACCATGAATCAAGCTCTCTCCATTTTAGCAGAATAGACCAAGTTCGTTTTTCGTTTTTCATTCCACCAATGCTCTTTGCGAAATCGGGCGAAGGCTTTTAAGACCATTCATTCTCGCGAGGTCGCGGGCAAAGAGGAGCGGCGGCTCCTCGTTAACGGCCGGAACCCGTTTCACTGAAAAGGGCGTCTTCCTTCGTCTTTTCGCAGGAGTATGTGAATCGATATCACGGCCAGAAGATGGGCGCCTTGGAGCCGCACGTGTTCGCCCTGGCGGAGGCGGCGTACAGGTCTCTGCAGGACACCGTGTGCAACCAGTCCTGCGTGATATCGGGCGAGAGCGGTGCGGGCAAGACCGAGACCACCAAATTTATCCTGCAGTACCTGTGCTCGGTTACCAGCAACGTCGACACGTGGGTGGAGCAGCAGATTCTGGAGGCCAACACTATCCTCGAGGCGTTTGGTAATTATCCGTTAATGACACATTCCACCTCCCAAATTAGCATGTAATCGCGCTCGCGATTTCGTAGTCACGTTCTCTTGTACGAGTATCTCATCCTAATATTGTCAGAAACTGTCTCTATCTACCAAAACCCCTCTGCCTTTGGTTCTCACGGTTGAAACACGATTTTATCTTATAATCACGTTAAATTAATTCAATAGCGGCTCCTTAATTATTATGATGAAATAATCTCTCTATCGCTAAGACGAAATTTAAGTGACGCGATTAGTGGATAAAATGATCTTAGTGAATAGTTGTAACGAAGAACGTTAGCGTTATAACGTTGTTGATTTTCGTAATAAGTAGCAAGATATAAAATATTTTCTACTATCCTGGTGAAAAATTTTCTCAAGAATTTTTATACGAAGTAGAACACTTCATTGAGAAAGTCTACTTCTTTTTTTAGAATGTTTCTCATTATGAAGACTGAAATGTTCTAAGATTTCTATAAGATTTCTCACATTCTATAATTTTTGATGAGATCTTGTAAAATTTGAAAAAGCTTGAAACACTTTTTAAAAATACTTTTTTTTAGTATTAGACATGCGGTTGTTAATTTGCGTTTATAAATTTGGATAACATATCTGACGCTGAAAAGATATGTAATATATTTATAAAATGTCAATTATCAATATTTCTCCTGATACGGAATTGGTCTCAAGGTCAAGGATCCATTTCTTAAGCCGAAAACTCGTTTAAGAAAGCTTTGGTACAGAATCGTAGGATGTCAAGAACGAGACGATGGGCTAAAAATAAATTTAGCATCTTTGAGATCAACTTCTATCTGTCGAGAATTGAATTACACGTCACGATAATAGGCGGTTAAACAAGAATCGGTGTTTTGACCGAAGCGACGATAAACAGAGACGGCAGAGTAGATCTTAATCATGCGTTTAGATGTAAACAGCCACGATTCATTAATCGAAGCCTAGGTACGAGCGCTGCAGCAACTCAGGTGTTAAATGCAGTGACGAGGGGAAACGAAGTAGGTCAGGAGGCAAAGAGGTTTTATGAATAAACCACATCAGACTAACGTCGTTCATTCACCTGCATGAAATAATGACGTGTTCTTTAAATCCAGCTTCTCGAAATCGTTTATCTTCGTCGCAGCATTTCGTCCGTGTTTCGCATGTAAATGAACCTGGAGAGATTTCCCCACCCCTTATCCTCCATCTCCAAATTGAGGTACTTCTAATAAATGTAGTTTTGAACATGCATTATTCATCGAACAAAATTAAAGGGAATTGCTTTTGACGCAATAATATCGTGAGGCTTTTAAGAATTAAAAAAAAAAACTTGGTTTTGGTGAGATTTTTACATTTCTTCTGACGTTTAGATAGAGCGATAGAGTTGAATTAACGAGGGAAATTTTATTTGCGTCAAAAACAGGCAACGCGAAAACCGTGCGGAACGACAACAGCTCACGCTTCGGCAAGTTCATGCAGGTGTGCTTCGACAACAAATGGATGATCAAGGGATGTATCATCCAGGACTATCTGCTGGAGCAGAGTCGTATCACCTTTCAGAGCCCCGGGGAGCGCAATTACCACGTGTTTTATCAGCTGGTCGAGGCCGGCACGAGGGACAAGGAATTCGCGGAGCAATATAAGTTGAGGCCGGCCAGCCACTACAAATATCTCAATCAGTCCGGCTGCGTGAAGATCGACGGAATTTCTGACTCTAAAAGGCTCGACTCTCTCAGGCTCGCCTTCAATGTGCTTCAGGTATTTTCTCGCCAGTAAGGAGAGAATTTCCTACGTTATTACTCGTATTATTGTCAAATAATTATTATCCGCCTTCGTGCAGATCGCGCCGGAAATGTGTGAAGGCATCTTTCGGGTTCTATCGGCCATCCTGTGGCTCGGGAATTTAAGTTTCGAGGATATCGACGGTGAGAGATGCGAGTTGTCGACGGAGGACAGGAACATAGTCGATACGGTAGCGCCGCTGTTGGGCCTCCAGGTGGAGGATCTCACCAAGGTGGTGCTAATACGGCAGATAAACGTACGCGGTAACATCACGGAGATTCCGCTGAAGGTCCAGGAAGCCTGGGAGAACAGGCACGCGATGGCAAAGGCGCTCTACTCCCGCACCTTTGCCTGGCTCATCAATCACATCAACAACTGCACGAATCCGGGCCAGGATATCTCGCGGTTCCTCGGGATCCTTGACATCTTCGGATTCGAAAATTTCACTCTGAACAGCTTCGAGCAGCTCTGCATCAACTACACGAATGAGAAGTTGCATAAGTTTTTCAATCACTACGTCTTCGCTTTGGAACAAGAACTCGTAAGTTTAATTCGTTGATATTAACCATTTGTTCCAATTTTTTTATCCCTTAGAACCTTAGAACCTTATTCCATCTGTCGCCTTTGTACATTTTTATATTTTATTATCAAACGATTTATTTGCTGCAAACGAGTAAATGAATATCAAATGAATGTGTATTCAGTATCACCAAGAGCAGATCCAATACTCCCACATTACGTTCACGGACAACACCATGTGCCTGGAGCTGATCGAGAAGCCCCCACGATGTGTTCTTAAGTTACTCACCGAGCAGTGCCATATGCCGAAGGGCTCGGATTTGGCTTATCTGACGAACCTGCACGCCGAATTTGAAAGTCACCCGTGTTACGTGAAGGGAGACGATCGACGGAAATGGGAGAATGAATTTGGGATTAAGCACTACGCCGGTTGCGTGACGTATACTGTCGAAGGTTTCGTCGACAAGAATCGAGACGTACAGCAGGACGTGTTCTTCGACTTCATGTCCAGGAGTACGAACGAGTTTGTACAGGAGATCAGCGTTTATCAGGATGTGGCATCCACCATCGGGCGTGCAACCGGCGGTACAACCACCACGATGTCCCGGGGAACGTCCAAGGGCAAGCCTACCCTCTGCGACTCGTTCCGGTATCAGTTACAGGCCTTAGTAGATGTCCTGCAGGGAACGACGCCGTGGTACGCACGTTGTATTAAACCAAATATGGAAAAGATGGCCAATAATTATGATGAGAAGCTCGTTATGGATCAACTCAAGTATCTTGGTATGCTCGATATCATACGCATTCGCAAAGAGGGCTTTCCGATACACATGTCGTTCCACGATTTTATCATGAGGTACCGTTGCTTGGACAAGCGCCGATTCTCGCTATCCTGTAACGAGAAGGAGGCGGTTAAATGCTTGATTGGTAGACAAAATATATCGCAAAAGGAATGGCAGATTGGCAAGACGAAGGTGTTCTTGCGGAGCTACGTGCACGAGCCTCTGGAGGATTCTAGGAATCAGGTGATAACGAGGAATTCTATCATGATACAGAAGATTTGGCGAGGATATGTCAAACGGCAAGGTACATACTTGTATTTTCTTTCGTAGATCTCTATATGTATGTCTTTATATTTACGCCTTCTAAATTTGAAGATGACTCTTGTTATCTATTGCTGAACTGTGACGTATTCTTTTAGTTGAAATAATGAATAGATTTGTATTTGTTTGGAAAATATAATTAAAAATTGTTATTTTTTGTTTCAATAGAGTATAAACGTATAAGGGAAGCGACACTGAAGGTACAGCATGCATATCGCGGTTGGAAGTTGCGAATAATGTTCATTAGGAAACGCAGGGCAGCCATAGTGATACAGAGTCATCTGCGAGGTGTCTTCGCGAGAGAAGTGGCCGCGGCTCTGCGAGAAATGCGGCGGGTCGACGAAGAAATGAGAAAGAGGGAGCGGTTGGAGGAGGAACGAAGGATGATGGAGGATAAAAAGGCATTGGAAGAGAGCCAAAGGTATGAAAAATCATTCTCGTTTAAATTTCTTGATTTTCCTGAATCGACGTTGTTTGCGATGATAGATAGTGAGCTTCATGTAAGATAACCGGTGGAACCGATTAATTGTGCGTACCGGTCGATTGCGTTAATCGTTACCGTTTGTGTTCCTTTTATAGCACGCAGTACGATGGTATTGCCGAGATGGAATCTGGGTAAGTTCAACGACAGAGGAGACGTGTGACGTGTATACAAACGGCATGCACCCGTTGCATGCTAAGTATCATCGCGTGTGCTTCAAACGTGCGAGCATTATCGCTTCCTCGTTTGATATACGCGGGCATGGTTTTATACTTAACACCATTAATGATATTAAATGCTACATCATAGATAATCACACGTTCATAATTGAGGAGTTGGATAGAAGAACGGCGTTAAGCACGAAACTTTAAGATATAAATGTTGTAACGATAAAGCACGAAACCTCAAGATATAAATGTTGTGTAATGATATAAAATATTATTCTTTGAATATTTCAAGAAAAACATAATATTACCGTAGTTAGCACATATCCATATTAGCATATATAAATTATTCTAGATCATGTGTAGCAGTGTAGCTAAAATTTGTTCTTGATTTGTATCTTTAATTGATTTCCCAAAACATTGGCTGCGTTCAGCAGCTTAATGATTACTTAGTGATTCGTTAATATGATGGAACTGAATTTTTAGTTCCTTGATGAATTTAAATGTACTAAAATTATCATATTAACAAAAACATTAAGCGCTTATCAAGTAACTTTTTTTTTTACTGAATGCAGCTATTATTTTTCGATTTATTGTATTGAATGCCTCGATCGTGACATCGTTACACACGACGTTACACGAAATTTACTTTGACTTAGTGCATCAAATACCTCGATAGTGACATTGTTACATACGACAGCATTACACGAAATTTACTTTGCTCCTAACACCAGCATCTGCACACCTGGAAAAAAATATCAATCTTAACACATTTCAATTTTAATTCTTTTCAATCTTGCAGGAAAGTGCAAGAGGAAATCGACGCGTTGTCGCAGATGGCCGAGCAGATGAACTCGAAGATGGCTGCCACAGATTTGCAATCGGTGGATCTTGACAATCTATTTTCCTTCTTATCTGACGTACAATCAACTAAGAGCAATCAGATTATCGACGAGATCGGAGAACAGATGGATGAGTTGGTGGAGGACCTTGATGTAGAATTGGAGTCCGTTATTCAACAGGAGATGGAAATGAATGCCAAGGCTGAGACGAAACTCGCTTCTCCTGTGAACGGGCAGGAAGTGCAGTCTCCGCAGCAGCAACAGCGAGCGACAAGCGCAAATAACGTGAGCAGCGGCAAACTTGGTCAACCGACTCTTCCGGAGCCCACGGAACCGCCACCGCCGCCGCCACCTCCGGCACCGCCTTCAGCCATGAACGGTGATTCCTCAAGCGATAACGGCGAGCCGATCTACGAATCAGTATTACCGCGGGAGGCAAATGATCCCGGTAGTCCGATTCAGAACGGTGGCAGTCCGGGCCAGATGTTGAATGGTGAGACCTGTGGGTCACCGCCTCCGCCTCCGCCGGCTGGCAAAATAACCAAAGAAATTGCCGGTAGTCCGCCATCCAGACCGGAGTCTAGGAGTTCCGGTCATCATCATGCTCACCATCATCATCATCATCATCAGACGATACCCCAAGCGCAGCAGAACGGCCACGATCAGCCGCAGCCGCAATCGCAGGCGGCACAGCAGCTGCCGGTGGAGCGCGAACAGCGGCGCAAATGTCGCGTGGAACGAAAACTGCAAGAACTCGAGGACAAAAAGGAGCAGGAGAGCGAGGCGACCTATCACGATATTGTAGAGTTCGCGCAGAATTATTTCAACAGCCACGAACGTTCGCCGGAGGGCACCATAATGGCCACGTTGACGAGGAAGTCGCGCGGCAAGAGCATTGAATTTATTCCCAAGTATGAGATGGTCACGTACTACAAAGGATCAAGCATCCCAAACTCGCATATTCATATGTACGATCCCGATAATGTGAATGTTGCGTGTTCCGTGTTTAGGGTATGTCTGTTTTAATTATTTTACATTTACAATTCAAAGAAGAAATAATTATTTTATAACAATTTATAAGCGAAATATAATTCACGAATAATTTAAAGCCGGTCATCTGTGCGATCTTAAAGTTTTTCGGTTTATTTATCTTTTGTTTCTTCTAACACGTCGTATTAATAATTATGGCATAGTAAATTTATGTTAAATTAGCTTCAATTTATACTTTTAATTTCAAATTTTGTAAAATCGTCACTTGAGCATCTTTGAGGCTGTAGTTATATTTGACATAAAAACAATTAAAGGACTCTTCTATTTTAAAGAAGTTTTTTTTTAACTGTGTTATAATTACGTATAATCACGCATGTTATATTATTTCTTTTTGCAGGACTTGTGTAAGTATATTCGCGGTGAGATGAAGCTGGATCAGGAGATAGTAACGATTCAGAGTATTATTGCTTATGGAATTGAGCGAGAGGAGTTAAGAGACGAAATCTACGTGCAGAGCATGCGCCAAGCGACGAACAATCCCAATGCCGAGTGGTCGGAACGTGTATGGTTGCTGTTATGTTTGGCAATCGTCGCCTTCCAACCAAGCAAGCTGCTCTACAAGTACTTTGTCTCCTTCCTGAAAAAGAATCTGGCCTTGGAGGGCAAGTTAAGGCAATACGTGCAATGGTGTGTGGACAACTGCAAGAACACCAAGGTATCTTGCAGACAACATCCACCATCCACGGTGGAGATTGCTGCCATGAGACGACTGGGCACCATAGTATGCAGGTTCTTCTTCTTGGACGGAAGAACGAAGGCAATTGATGTACATCCGACTGATACGGCCGCCGATGCCGTTGCCAAACTAGGAGAAAAGTTAGGTCTTCGATCGCTGGAGGGTTGGGCCATTTATCAAAGCAGACCGGATGGAGAGGAGCACGTACGGGCTCATGATTATTTGTATGATGTGATCGCTGCGTGGGAAATGTAAGTATTAGTAATTGTCACTTAGAATTATTATATAACAATTATTATATATAACAATATTTTTAATTAACAGGAAACAATGCAAATTGAATACGGCACAGTCATCATTCTCGACGTTGCGACGCGGCAACAATCCTACTTTGGGCAGCGGCGACAATCGTTTTGTCTTCAAACGAAGATTATTCCGTAATCCAAGAGAGATCTCGCAAGATCCTGTGGAAGTTAATATGCTATACGCGCAGGCGGTCTATAACGTCGTAAAGGTATGTAAGAATATACGACGCTTCATTGTAATAAATTAATTACTCAAGTCTTTTTATAATTGTCTAATTGTTGTTTTTAGTGTGATGACTTTCCGGTATCCGAAAAAGTGGCATTACAATTGGCAGGCTTGCAAGCGCAGGTGTCCCTCGGCGATCCTAAGGATAACGATAGATTAGATTATTACAGCGAAGTGGACAGCTTCCTGCCCTACAGAATAAGTCGAGCTCGTGGTGACGACGTTTGGGTGCCGATCATAGCGCAAGCACATCGGCAATACGGTGCCGGACGTAAAGAACTTGCTGCTAAAGTCCTGTATCTGTCTTGCGTGATGCAGTATCCACTTTATGGCACGACGATGTTCAATGTGACATATCGCGGGTATTGGTCTTACGGCAACCAGTTGATTCTCGGCATCAACTGCGATGGTCTGATGCTAATCAAACCGGATGATAAATTTGTTCTGTCCGAGTATCGTTACCAAGACGTCGAAAGCATCATGCTGGATCCAAGTGATTCGTTTATCACGCTCTCGTTGCTGCGACACAATCCCGATAGTTCGCACAAATGCTTCGTTTTCGAGACGCTTCAGAAGAATGAAATAGGTAGTCTGATCGTCAGTTATTGTTCTGCACTGGCGGGTTGGATCACTGAAAATGAAGTACCAACGAAGCTTAAATGTATCACTAACGAGGATCGCATCCGGCTCTATCACAATCTGGTCAACTGCCGGCGAACTCTAGTCGATTCGGAGATTCTCAGGAAACCACAGGATTCCGGTGGTGGTTTCCTTCGCAATACACTCAGAAGATTGTCGAAGCACCGGATAGAAAAACTGAGACAGGAAAGTGCCGATCACGGTGAAACTTACAAAGGTTTCCCATATGCTTACTGGGCATTCAGCAGGCAGCAGATACCGCAAAGCCTGTCAAAATTACCTGACCCCGATGAGCAAATATCTCTGAATATCTTCCAGTTGGTTTTAACGTACGCGGGACTCGGCCAAAACGGAGAAACGGTGCGTAGGGTCGAGGACGAGCATGTGAATCTTATACAAACCGTGATGGAGCGTTGCATACGAAAGGAAAACTTACTAGGCGAGTTGTACCTTCAGCTGATTAAGCAAACCACCGATCACCCAGATCCTAATAATCGCGTTAATCTGCGACACTGGGCGTTGCTGTCACTCGCGTGTTCCGTGGTCTTGCCGCCTCAGAAGACCATACGCAAATACTTAATCGCGCACTTGAAACGATGTGCCACCGATTACGTCACCGAGGAGGGCAAGTACGCGAGATTCGCGGAAAAGTGCCTTTATAAGACTCAGGGCACTCGTAGGCGGCAATGGCCGCCGAGTCGTGAGGAAATTATGTGCACCATTAATCGCCGGCCGATCTACGCGAGATTCCACTTCATGGATGGCCAATATCACGCCGTTGAGTTTCATCCATCTGCGACCGCCAAGGACGTCATGGAGATCATAAAGACCAAGATAGGACTCGAGGAGACTGCTATGGGTATGCTGGGTGTTTTTAGTTTCCTACATTTTTTCGTATTGTTACCTAACTATTTGTAATTCTTCTTTTTCAATGAAGAAATTTCTCTGCATTACTGTACTATATGCTGTAATTAAACACTGGTATATTTTCTATGAAGTTTGGAAATCTACAAATTTATTTCAGTTTGTTCTAAATTTCTTCGATTAATATTCTATTTGTTTAATTTCTTATCAGGCTATGCGATTTATGAAGTGCTGGGGCCGACCGAACGATCACTGATTCCCGAGGAGAAGATAGCCGACGTCATGTCCAAGTGGGAACGGTACAGAACATCGCAGCAGGGTCAACAGGCACGCAAGCATGTGCATCATTTCTTCCTGTTCAAGAAACATTTGTTCTTGGATCAATATATGAACTTGGATGATCCCGTGGAAAAAGAACTATTGTATCATCAAGTTCTGCACGACTTGCGGGCCGATCGGTTCCCTCTCACTGAGAAAGAAGCTGTGAGTAATCGTTCTGTGAGTAATCGTTGCAACAATTTCTTTGCGCTTAATTTTCTTCATAACTTAAAGTGTAAAAAGAGGATTAGGAATCCTAAAAACGTAGTATTTTTGAATAGCGTATTAAATAAAATAAAAAAAAATGGAAGAAGTATGAAACATGCAACAAGTTTTTTTTAGACTACATATTTTTTTATGAGATAATATCAACATTAGTTTAAAACGTCATTTTTAATAGAATTATATAAGAATCGAAAACATTTAATTTTTTCTAATTGAGTAATATTCTAAATGGAATTATAATTTTTTTAAATGCATAATTCAATTTACTAATTATTTTATTACGTATGAACGTATGAAGATAAAGTAAAAAAATCAATAATTTATAAGATCTTGATCTCTTATATTTTTTTGTTTAACTCCTTTTTTTATCTTATTTTCTTTTACTGTAATATAATATCTATATATTATATTTCTTGTATATGTAATTACTGTGTATTAACTATTCTGTATTGTATGATTATTGTTTTTCTCTCTATATTATTATTAGTTTAGAGAAAATTGCACGGGACTAATATCATTTTCAGATGATGCTGACAGCTTTGCAAGCGCAGTTGGAGTTAGGCGATTGTCAGGAGATTATATCGGAACCGGATTATCGAACGATAGCGAGTCACTGCCTATCAGCGAGAATGGTGCCGTGCCTGTGCGTGGACGGTGTGCGCCAGCACCATCAATCTTTGCGCGGAATGACGCCGCCGGAGACGAAGAAGGCCTTCCTAAATCTGATTCAGTCATGGCCATTGCATCGCGCGACGATCTTCGACGTGATGCAGTCCTTTACCTCGAATTGGCCGCGCGTTCTCTGGCTGGCCGTCGATCAGCAGGGGTTACATCTCCTAGAGCACCGTTCTAGAAATGCACTATGTACTTTCGAATATAACAGTATTCTAAGTTATACACCCGCCGTTAATTGCTTGATGATCATTACCGGTACGGATAAGAAGCAGAGCAAGGTCATCCTTACGACGTCGCAGGTAAAGTGATCCAAGCAGTCAGTCATATGTCGATATTCAGAACATCTTTCTGCTTAAACATTGGAAAGAAAATTTATAAAAAATTCATAGAAAATTTCTCAATATTT
Source organism: Solenopsis invicta (assembly GCF_016802725.1). NCBI lineage: Eukaryota > Metazoa > Arthropoda > Insecta > Hymenoptera > Formicidae > Solenopsis > Solenopsis invicta. The sequence goes on from NC_052667.1 coordinate 22,490,362, forward strand.
TTAAGTATTTTCGTTCACATTTTTCAATAAAATAAAAGTTTAGATAAAAGTAATAGTAATATCAAATAGAAATTGCTTCAAACAAAGTATCGATATTTAAATAAGATAATTCTTAAATAGCATTTAAAATAAAATTGATATGTAGCAATAGCAATAAAATTGAAAATTTCTTTAAGAAAAAAGAATTCCTATAAAATATTAGATTTTCTATATAATAGAGATATGCTATTGCAAGTTAGATTGTATGCTCTATCTCATCGTTTATTAACTCATGATTTTATTCCTCAGGCTCATCAGATAGCGAATCTGATCCGTGAATACATGGAGGTGCTTCAGTCACCGCCGGAAATACCGAGGCGGGACTTGACAATGGCTCAACAGTTGGCCGCCCAACAGCAACAGCAGCAGCAACACCAGCAACCACCTGCGAATCTGTCGGCGTCTGCGGCCGGTGGACGAAAATCTCGACCTGCTTCGATGTTACATAGAGGTGCTCCGATAATACAATCGCAAGCTAGTTAGAATGGTTAGGTGATCTTCCTCACGCGGGAGTTAAAGACGAAGTTTCCTTTTAACCTGCTGTGCTTATCGAGTTTTCGTTCTTGGTCATCGCACGTTCCATTACCAAGTGCCATGAATTCGAATTACGCACACGATGCCATGTATAGCGGCCAGTGTCTATTTTATAGGAAAATATGCATAAGTATTATACACGAGTATAATTTTAATTTCTAAATAGGTATTCTATTTTCTCCGCACTTCGTCATGTCCACCGCGATGAGGCATTTCCTCTATGTAATTATCTTAGCAATTTACTCTGAGATTAAAATACGTAGAACAACGTTTAGCATCAGGTTGTGGCGATAAGGACAATTTATATGTAAAAGCATTACATATTTAATGCTAAATGCGGCTATCTTGATCGCATATTAGATTTGAACAATATAGTGTCTAAGAGGCGTTATAAAGACATCCGAAGGCAACTCAATCTTTCAGACATCGTCTTTGAACGTCGTTCAGAATTTTGTCTCGGAGCCGCATTCAGCAATAAATGTGTTATAGATAGGAATACGAATATACGGGACGAAGTTCTTAAATTGATTATGCTTTATTTCGGCCGGGCCTACTAGGGCACGATGAATCGTCGTGTAAAGATGGCACTAGAGCTTAGGAATACTTATTTCTTCCACTATTTATTGGATTAGCATATAGATCTCGAGAAAAAAAACGTCAAAGACTAGATTTAGTCTCCGCGAATTTAGCCGATTTAGGGGAGATGAGTGATAAATAACTGCCATTAGAAGAGTTATTGACCGCAGGAAAAGTTATTGAGGAAACTTTTCCATTTCTATTGATGACCGTTATCATTGTTGCCTTTTTTACGAGCGACCGCCGCCACCGTTTTTTGATAAAAGATTTTTGCAGCACATACAAACGCGAGAGCTATATATACGGCAATATTTAACTGTTCGAGCAATTATTCCGTATACATCGTTAATTCCGATCGACAGTGTTTTATCCCTCCGGCATATCCAGTTAATATCAACTGAAATGAGTGATCAAGGCGCCGCGCAATTATCTACGAAGTGACCAAAAAAATGAAATCTTCCGAGCGTGAGTTAATGTTTGACTGAGCATTACCTATTAATATTAATTCCTATACACATACAGTCAGATTTGGAACACGACGATACAATGGCAGACAACATTTCATTATTATTGGTGTTATAGATTTGTAATTAAAGAATCTATTCAGATTATTTGATGAAAATATTTTAAGTACGAGAAGAAATGTTTTATTCAAACATTTGCATTTTACGAAACGGAATAACGGCATCCAAAAACTCTTCGATCATCACTGTATTTTGAAGACATAAAGTGTAACCGCCAGAAAAATCGTTTTTGAAATCGATTTCTAATAACCGTTTGTAATAACATATTTAATGACGTGTCTTTTGCAAAAATTATACAACAAACGTTTGTATTGTATAACGTTGAACGATTCACAATCAGTCGCAGATCTAATGATTACTTGTTTTCTGTAATGTGCGATATCGAATATTACTTTCTTTTTACACAATTTTTTTTAATACCCACCGACTCCGAGGTATTAGTTTTTTAAAATGTTACGAATCAAGTAATGATACTTTAGTTTATAATCGTATGTTTAATTCGCGGAATCACGTATTTTCTCGCACAGTACCTAGTGTATAGATTTCGAACAACAAATTGGCGTGCGACAAACGTAAACGAATCGACTGATCTTTATTCTCTAGACAATCTTCTCGGTATAGTCACTTTTCTTCGTATAAAGTTAATCGCTAAGTTAGAAATAAAAAAAAAACCGTATAAGCGAAAACGTATCCGTTGTATATCCGCGCGATTGATGCGCTCGCATTTGTCGAAAAATACGAAATTGCGTCCAGTTGATATTTTAGTTAGTTGATACTTTTAATCTGAGAGAAAGAGACGAAATTCGCTCGTATGTAAATATATGAAAAATATTCCATCGTAAACTGATAAGTTTCACGGAAGTAAACTTCTGTTCAATGATTTCTTGACCACGATGCAATCGCGTCCTCATAAATACAGAGAACAGTAATTTTATTAATTCTACATGTATTTTTCGCGAGAAAATATGTACTTACGTATTTATACGTTTTAAAAATAAGATTTAAGAAAAAAGATAATAAACTGCATTTCCAGTTTAATATTTCGCGTTGGACGATCTGGTAATTTATTATATACTCGAGTTATATTATGATTTAGTAGAATTAATTTTTAAATATATGAACTCGTGAATAATTAAAGAATTTGAAAAGTTGTTGGGTTTTACAAAAGAAATGCAGATATTCTCGAATACTCTCAGGAACGTCGTAGAGAAGCGCTGTTTTGTCGCGATGAAGGCCGCGACGGAGATGGTTGTTTTATTAATTATCGTTTCCACTTGAAAAGTTTGGCGGAACCTCGACGTGTGCAGATACAGACTGTGATCCACTTTGGAAGTCTTAATCTTCGAGAGCCGTTTAAACCGAGTGAGACTATGTTTCATGTTATTATACGGTATACATGACGCTTGCGTGTGCCTGGAAAACGCGAAGTTTAAAAGATATGTGAGGGAGATGTCTGCGAACGATTTGCTACTCCTCGGACACCTGGGCAACGTAAAAGTCTTGTAACAGGCGCCTAAAGGATGCCTGAAAATTTAAGTTTCGAAAGGAGAGTTTTTAAATTTTTCAGGCATCTCTTGGACGCGCTCCCTTTTGGACTCTTGCCTGAATGTCTAAGAAACTAAATCTGATAGAACATCTTAACATCTCAGATCCTTTAGATATGTTTTGAATGTTTCGCGTTGCGTTTTTGTGCGTATGTGTGCGTGTATGTGTGTGTGTGTGAAAGAGAAAAAGAGAGAGAAAGAGAGAGAGAGAGCGTGATTAATTATAAGAACAATGCGCGCGTGCATGCATGTTATTTAAGTGGCGCCTGCCACACATGTAGCTTCAAGCGAAGTATAAGTTATTGGTTGACGATGTTATATTGATATATATATGTATGCATATACATATGCATATAGACACATATATGTGTATGTATATGGAAACACAATGACGCTGTGTGTATATAAATATATAACTATATATAGGCAAGTATGAGATCGCGAACGTTGCGCACATTGAGCGTTTCAAAGTGACCGCACAACAGTGAGTGGAGAACCAACGCGTAACGTCATTGCTGTAAGTGCAAGGGACATTCGCGCCTACGTATTATATAAAAAAATATACATACGTATTATATATATCAATGAATAAATAAATAAATATATATATATTCTATTATTATTCTATTATATCAACAAATAACGAAATAAATATATATTATATATACATATATATAATAAAAAAATTTTTTTTTCTACTACTTTTATACAATATTAATATGTATTATGCATAAAAAGATATATATGTATATATAAATTTAATATAATGTTATTAAATATTAACACTCTGTACACCCAATTCGACAATTTCGTCTTGTGAATTTATTTTCTTTATAAAATCAAGAGTACTATAATTAGTTATAATATTCATATATAATTTTTTTTAATAAACAACCATACAAATACTTTCTAAAGTATTATTAAAGTTTTTTGTAAAAATAATGAAAATTAATTTAGAAGTGTCGTGATTCAACATGTGTAAAGGTGCTGAAAAACAATGTATTTACAGAGTGCTAATATATTGTATGAAATTAATACAAATATTAAACAAGAACTATGTCCTGTGAATCATGTAATTGGAATGGGCTGTTCTTGTTTAATTGAAGACAGAAAAACAATAGTAAAGGAAAAAATTGAGTGGTAGTCTATTTTCATATGGTCTCACTTTTTTTATAAGTGCAAGAATATACCGGGAAGGTGTTTAGTCATATACAGAAATCGCTCAAAACGCAAATTATCTTTTCATGCAAATTAATTTTATTCGCAAATTAATACATGAAATTAATGAAGGATATCGCATAGGCGATACAGAGAATTGAACGAGGACACGGTTATTCTTGCCTTTGCTTTATATTTGAGACACTTTAGACAACAATCAGACAAATAACAATCAGACAAATAACAATCAGACAAATATTCTTTCAGGCAATTGCCCGTGTAATTATTTGTGCGACACGAGCGACAGTTTAACTCGGATGCAAGTATATATTTCATACTTCTCTTTATTTTATATATACATATATACATATATATGTGTGTGTGTGTACGTATATGTATATATACATATATTATATGAAATATACGCATCTTTGTTTTCATCTAATCCTACTTTGTGACCAGCTTCGTGACCACGGCACCGAGGAAACCAAATCGAGACAGCAAAGACAGAGGCAATCATTTTTGTGTGCACCCGCGTACATTCTTTTTTCCATTTTTTTTACATTAAATAATCACCAGAATAATAAAACTGCGACAATAAAAAAAAAATGACAATAATGATAACGCTAGTCGGCGTGTAATGGAATAGTAACAATGATGATGATCGAATATGACAACAAACAATCATCTATTTGGATATCGACGACCATTAAGGTGGATAGCTTCGTAACGACGTTCTCTCTCTTAAGCGTTAAGAGTTGAAACACGGTAACAAACACAAATGCAATATGCAGACCTCAACATTTTAAACATGCTCTTCCCGTTCGTATCATTCACTGCAATTTTTTTTCCCGCCACTCTTGTCCATTCATCTTTCAATTTTCACACACCTTCTCTCTATTTCCTATTGAGTATGGTCATTTTGAATCACGTCGAAATAAAATGGTTTTTTTGGAACTCGATAATTGATTGTGGTATAATTCGTATGTATCTCAATTATATATAAAATACATAGTGCATGCCTGTGTATGTATGAATATATATATGTATATATACATATATATACATATACAATAAAAATATATATGTATATATATACTATAATATACAAGGTATTCCGTAACATGTAGAATTCACTACAGCAGTGGATAAGGGGCACAAAAATAAGGAATAAAGTTCATACACGGAAAGAATTTTCTTCTAGAATTTATACTTAAGACAACATAGACTTCAAACAATTTTACTATACTATTAGTAAAATTTTAATAAAATCTTACATATTATATAATTATACAATTTAGTTACACATTTTACTAAAATTATAATAAAATTCTGAAATCCATGTTGTTCCACAACTACCACCATTTTGAAGGTAAATTCTAAGAAAAAATTCTCCCCGTATAAAAACACGTGTCTTATTTTATCTTGTTTCAAACACTGTATATTATATATATAACATATATATATAATATATATGTAACATAACATTAATATATCTGATATATATTATATATAATATGTATTATATATGATATATACATATATATATGTACACATGGTTTATGTGTACACATACACGCAACACACACGCATACACACACGCGCGGACATACACTATACACTATATACTATATTAATTATACTGATATGTTAATATATATAATTTTATCCACCCTCGCGTCTGCTAGGTTTAATTCACATATCTGTCCCTAAAATTTGTACAGAAGTGTGTGTATGCATGCGTGTCGCGCGCGCGACGACACGTCTCGTGTTCGCCGACATCCCCCCTTTTTCTTTTCTTTTTTTTCTCTCTTCTCTTTTGGCACTTGCAATTAAATTGCTGAGATTCTTCGCGGATACGTAGAGAGAAGGACGGCGTACGCTAAAAGCAAGCAATTTATCCTTTTCTTTCAGATGTAATAATTAGACAGATTTTAGAGCTGCATCTACTTTGGGACGATGAGTGGAACAGGAAAAATGCGTGCCACAGGGAAAAACGGGGGGTATCTCGTGCACCGGGTCTCTCTCTAACATTAGCCTCGTTATGTCTCTCCCTATATCGGAAAACATCAAAAGCATCAATACACGCGACTCAGTCTACATGTATCGCAGGTCTCTCCCTTACTATTTTCTTTTTGTTCCTGCTCTCGAAACGAGAAACGGTTGTTCACCACAAAACTCGCGCCGTAAACTACTTACAGCCACTTCACTGAGATTCGCGAAATAATAAAACATACAAAAATAATTTTACGATACGTGGATTGTTGACCCTTCGATCACCAGTCCGTGACGTTACATAATATGTAACTTATCCTTGTGTACGTATCTTGTATGTGTATATGTACGTGTACGTGTGGATGGCCGCATATTCTCTCCGACTTGTATCTGTATTTGTGAAAATATGCTATATAAGAATGTGGCTAAAATTTCTCGTGAGATTATAACAAAAGTGTTACGATGTCACGCGAAATCTCATCGAATAGGAATGCTCGCGTTTGATTCGCATCGGAGGAAATGCACATTCGGCCTTCAGCACCAGATAATAAAATTCATAAACTAACGTTAATATTTTTCTACAGTTGACGAGATATAAATACAAGAAATAAATAATGCTCATTCGTAACGTTCGCTAATAACATCTATCTAACGGCGCGGGTGCAGAATGGGCCTTGTTTTGGCAACGGACTTACGTAACTGGCATACAATTGCGATGACTTTTCTCCCTCCCTCTGTTAAAAAGAATCGCGAAATTATCACGCATACAATTACGCACGCGCACGTGATGCATTGCAAATCTCTTTTTCTCTATCTCTCGAAAATAAATTACCGATTAATTAAGAGTCATTAAAATAGGGTCTCTTCGAGAACGGACGGCCGATTTTGCACACGCGCTTCTTTCCTCTATCACAATTGTAAAGAGAAGTCGTGGAAGGGAACCGCTCCTTGTCACATCATCTCTATCACGCATTCGCTCGCGCACACACACACATACACACACACACACACACGCGCGCGCGCGCGCGCGCATACGCACATAGATCCACGTACCAGTTGTCTATTGCGATGAGATAGGCTTAAGTAATTCATATTAAGTGGAATCAGCACAATTTGTGAAACGCAGTAAACGCCGGAAATATGCGAGTACAGACAAACGTGAACTATCATATGAGAATCCTCTCAATAATTCTACGATTGTGCGAAGATGAATAATTTACTCATTTATTCGTCCTTTTGTTTGCTCTTTGATGAACAGCTACACGTCTGCCTGTACGCATGATTCGTCGATTTAGAGGCCCTGCACTATCGAGCGATGCACTTCCAGATATAACAACGCTGTACAAAAACCTAACAAACGCTATTTAAAATTACGCAAACTAGATCACGCGAGTATCCGAAATAATGTGTGCTCGGAATACGTCAACAAAGCGTACGTCAAATTCTTGCGCGAGATCTTTGATCGTGTTATTTGGCGATAGTACATAATTACTACGCTTTATCGGATTCTTAGTACACGATGACTTTATATCAGAGTATCCAATAAAGTATAAAAAAATAAATATCCCGTATACGGTCGCCCGATGTGTCGCGTTGTTTTTCTTTGACGGATTGGTATAAACGGTGTCGATCAAGTCTGTAAAAGACAATGAATTTAATAACAATTCACACGACGCAATTCAATATATATCTATGTACTCGGAGATAAATTCGGGCGGAAAGGAGGGCATTACAATGATCCTAAAACGAAGCAATTCGCAATATCCTACGCAAGAATTTTCACAATATGTAAAGCCGTTTAACGATAACGACAAATAACGTAACATATATATCTTACATTTTGCTATGTAAAGTTAACGATAAAGCTAGCGATGGTACGTGGAAGTGTGAACCGGTTGAATTGAGTGAGATACTGATGAAAAGGAAATAATGGTGCGTGAATTATAGTTAACACAACAATCATTATATTTCTACGTACCATCACTTCCCTCAGTGCTTCTCTTAAATTCAACCGGTCACTTTTCTATAATTTTCGATTATTACGGACGGCTATTTCCTTTATTTCTCTCACTCCATTCTTTCTCTATTTTTTTTTCTCTCATCCTTCCGTCTGTCATCAAAGGAAATCGTAGAATATATTAAGAAAGAATAAATTATCGCAAGGTACATTCACGTACTTAAGCTATATTGAGTAATACATAGACACAAAAATAGTCAGATCTGTTTTAACTACAATAAATCTAGATCTAATTGTAAACTGAAAATGCAAAATTATGCAAGTGCCAGAAAGAATAATTTTTAAAGGATTAAGAAAAAGTCTATATAATTGAGAAAATATTAAATAATTATAAAAAACTTTTTTTCATTTTTATTAAAAAAATTGTTATAATCTCTCATTGTTTTAAATTGACTCATTATGACTGAAGATCGTACTCTCGATTTGATGCATGCTCATGCAAGTTTCATAGTCTTTACAAGGATATTCTTGGTAGTTTGCCATTGCCTTCCAAGAGGTGATGATGAATTAAAAATCTGATATGAGTAGATTTGAACCTCGATCTATAGTATAGAGAGCAGCTGCGCAACTCTTACGCCACGATCATCACACATAATCATTGTTATAGAAAAATAAAAGAAATCTCTGGAAACAATAATGTAATAAATATAATAAAATACATCCACGTATTATAAAATAATCTCTTTCTTTTTCTATCTCTTTATAAAGAAAAGTGTGGAATTGTGAGAAATAAAGAAGGAGGAAATTGGCATTTACATCGCGTTTTGTATTTCCGGTTTACAAACGTTCGACGATATCGTGTATGCGTGTGCGTGTGTATGCGTATTGACAACATAATAATTTAATTTCCTTCATATCAAGTAACAAATATAAAGAACGGATAAAATAAATGCCACGGAGAGGCGTCCGTTCGTTTTTGTCACATGCAAAGTTGCAGTCCGTGTGCGTCACGAAACTCTCGAACGTCGTTTGCCAGTCATACTCACATCAACAATCACTCTCATTTCCGCGTGCAAGTCGGTGAGTCTTTTTAATAACTTCTGTTATTATAAAGTACACAGGCACCGACGGCAAGAGTGATCGCTTGACGTTTATCAAAGCTAAGCTGATGCTGATTATTAACGCTGATTATTTACAGATTCTCTCTCAAAACGCGTCTCTTTTTCTCTTCAAATTGATTTTATCCGACACCGTGCATCACACACAGGCATAAGACGATATACAGAGCTCCACATTGCACGCGCTCCTCTTATTTTTTCAGACCCAGAATAAAATCTAAGATTCATTCGAGTTCAGCGACATTAATCCCTATTTATTTCCCTTATCTCGGCTAATATCAAGATCGTTGAACTAAAATAAAACTTAAGGATTTTAATGTAGGTCTGAAGAAACAAAAAGGACATCATTCTATAATGCAATTGTATTATATAACATATATATATGTTATATATACGTTTTATATATATACACATATATATGTATATATATCCTTATATCTTAAAAAGGTACCATCATCGGTAGTCACGAGATCCTATTCACTTGAAACGCTGAAAATATGAGTAGATCATTATACGACACCAATTTCGAGTCATTGTGTTATAATGAAAAAAAAAAGGAAAAGAAAAACGTGACTAATGTGAAGACAATGATCTATTTTAATTATGAAAAACGAGATGTCAAAGTGAGTCGCTGAATATCCGATTTAAATTTTTTCGAAACTGGATTTAGTCCACTTGTATTTTCAGTGTTTCATCTAATCTCTATATTGCAACAATATTAATTCTTTCTTGTTTAGCATTTTTCTTGCATTACAATTTATATCATCCTTTTTGTTAATACGCTATTTGGATATACGTACAACAATATTACATTTACATATATATATATCATATATACAATATATATCATATATATATATCAATCATACATTTATATATACATACAACAATATTACATCAACTGACATTAAAATCAAATCCATTGCATTGCAATGGCATCAAATCTACGCACTGCACCTGCCCTCAATCGTTTCGGGCTACATGACGTTTGTCACTACAAACGTAATACATAAGTTCTGTCACTTTGGTTCTCTAAATAGAATATGACGCAGGTGCCCGGTAGATGATGCAGGAAAATAGCGATGACCTGCGTAACAGCAGATCATTTTCTTTGTGCATTAAACGAGTGACTAGTTATTACAAAAATCTCACAGCGAAATACTCGCAGATTGGGAAATCGAGTTGCAGAGCACTATCGTCGGAAACAGTTCTGTTAATTATCGAGTCAGATAGCCATACTTCCCGACGATAGTTCTCCCTCGCAAGTACAAATTGCGTTAACTGTAAAAAAAAGAAACTACAAAAAAATTAAGCATCACCTAGACGATAAATTCCGTCTTAATGTAAAAATCTTAACGACGAATTTGACGTTTAATTAACAGCTGCGAAGACGGTCGGCACGCGTGTATAACGCAACCATTAATTAAACGAATGCCGGCTCTATACAAAAGGAGTACAAATCGGTAAGTAATCTGACCTATCATAACAGGAAAGTTATAAATATATGGAATTGGAGGGACGTCGATTTAACCGTACACAGTAAGTAACGTTTTGATAAAAATCTCTGAATAAAAACTCACACGCGACTTTGGAAATACTTTTCTAAACTAAAAAACACGCCGTATCTTACACTCGCGAGAAAATTAATGGAAGAGTGCGATGCCGTCGCGCGAACGATATAACTTAAAAGAAGGAAGCAGGCAAATAAACTAACGCACCCGTTCCCGCGGTCCTCGATGACCGTCGAAGACGAGAAGTTAGAATACCACCTCACTTGGCTTTCACAGAATCACTGCGTCGCTCGAACGGACAACAATTCGGTTTCGGGTGTTCTCGAAGAGAGAGCTTATCACAAGGTGTACTGAGATCCGAAAGGAATTTTGACGTTTACGTCGGAGTCGATTTTGTCGAAGTCGATTTTGTCGAATCGATGTGCTAAGGACGGCAATTGTTGTGTTCTTTCGTAGATCCGTTCGGCGATCGTCGAGGTAACGCGACACGAGCGATATGATCGCGATAATAAATATGTATGTATATACATACATACATACATATATACATATATATATATATATATATATATATATATATATATATATATATATGTATGTATGTATGTATATGTACGTATGTATGTATGTATGTATGTATATCGTTATGAGAAACGAGAGGACCGATACGCCGAAATAGACATCCGATAACACTCGATATAAATCTAACAGGAAAGGTCGCGCCATACGACCCTCCTCACTGCTTTTTTCTTTTTTGCCAGGTTTAATGCACGTACATTATAATCCTAGACATAACAATATAATTATACGATATAGCTGTAATTTTCTCTCGAAATAACGTACAAGACCGTCTTTAATGCTTTGTTTTTTTTTCTTCTTCTTAAAGCGTAGGCCGGACTAACCCGTTTCTCTCGCTCTCTTCTCTTTAGACTTTGACTCATCCGCCGCAACACGAATCCTCAGACCAGATCCGTTCCGTAAATCTCCATTCTGACTAGATTCATAGTAAATACACCACACGCCGACGAAGCTTCATAGGCATGGCAAGAGAATACGAGTTCGGTAATCACATCTGAAGGTGTTACGAATACGAGGAGACATGACCAAACTTTTTTCGCCTTCGTCAGGTACTTTTACATCGAGATAGTCCCTATATATCGTATTGACGGGTCGAAGAATAGTGCGTACATGTCGATGAAGCTTCATAGACTTAGTGAAAAAATATGAGCATAAGTAATCATGTTTGATGACACCGAGAATACGAAGAGACGCGAGCTAACGGTCGTCTTGCGCCTTCATCAGGTACTTTTTACATCGAGATAGATTTTTTTCTATCGCGTCGACGGGCCGAAGAAGGATGCGCGTACGTCGACGAAACTTCATAAATAGTTTCTTTTTAGCGAATATAGACTCAAAAATTATGTTCGACGATGTCAAGAATACGAAGAGATGCGAGCTATCGATCGTCTTATGTCTTCGTCAGGTACTTTTACACATCGAGATAGTTCTCTATCGCGTCGACGGGCCGAAGAAGATAGATGGGTCACAAGGGGACAAGAAAAAACGCCGATAAATATAAGGAGACGTGCAATTAGCGGCCGTAATCGGATTACGATCGTTGGTGACGAGGAGACACCGTAGCGCGAATCAATATACACGGTGTCTCCGTGTGTTTGATTCGTAGGAACACTACGGTGAGGATGTATAGCAGGGAGGTATACACATGGAAGTACACGGAGAAGAAAAGTATCGACAGTCTCCATCGGAAGTTAATACTCCTGGCGCTCAGAACGTTACAATTTGCTGGTCAACGCCCGATCGCAAACGACAGCAAGACGCACGATCAACGAATGTGTCACGGGCTCCCTTCCCTCACATCACCCTCTTACTTCGAAGGCGCAAAGAATTCCCATTCTCGTACAAGCTCTCGAAAGGCGCGTCGGTATCGTGAGGATCCGGGTGTCCGGGAAACAAGGGTAAGTGCTCCTTACAGTCCCGCTTGCGCTCTCTTATTTTGCAGGCCTAAGATCTGCGAAGGACATAAAAATGTACGTTTATACAATGACGATATCATAAAGTCGAGTCGCACTTGTGCCGTCGCCGATGACGGCAAGACACCGGGGCTCGCTGTGTCCCGGTTTTCGTTTTTGTCATCAGGAGAAAGGTGCGCGCCAAAAAGCGTCCTAATATAACGCATGCTCCCGATATTGCTATCGATTTTGCTCTCGTTTCGTTAATTATTATAATTAAATACTAAAAATTCCCTTTTTCAACATTCATTACGTTTCTCTATCAATCTATTGTCTACGACATTGAAGTTTGGATATATTATGTCCCTCGCTTCTCTTTATTCACCTGCTCCAGCCCAAACACGTCTCTAAGTAGGTGTCTTTAAACAGATTTACAGTCTACGACTTCGCGACGCATCGTTTTGAAATGAGTTGTTAACGAATTACAATTTGTTTCGAAACGAAGCATTGGAGAGTTCCAGACAAAGGTCTTAGGTCGAGCAAAAGCAACAAGTTCATCTAAGCATCGAAATCGCTTAGATGCATTTGTTTCTATAAAGATATCAACCTCGCTCGCGAGATTGCATTTGATAATAGCCGTGAGAATTACAAATGCAAATTTAGAACTTGTCCGTTGCGAGTTTTCCTATTTTAAATGAAGTATCTTTTAAATTATGATCGTCCTTCTCGCTTGTTCCACGCTTTGTTAAAATCAATTAGATATATACAAACGTACATATATACACATATTGATTATGGGAATAATTAAAAGATAATTATTTAGTACATGTACTAAAAGTGGAACGTTTCATGATGTTACCTATCATCCGTACGCAAAGAATTATTAAAAATAATTAAAAGGAGATTTACCGCAATGAATCTAATCGTAATCTTTTCTCTTACTCCCTGCAATTCGTAAAATCTCGTGCCGCTTTCTCTTGATAGTGATGATAGATGGCCGAATTAAAATTATATTGCAGTATATTTACTCTTCTCTCTCTTCAATGCATCAGATTTCATCACGCGTGATTTATCCTATAATTCTCTATGTTTCTATTTCTATGTTTCGGTCTATCTCTTATTTCATTTTGGTTAGGTTTCGTAGCAATAATATTGCTAGTGCCTAGCCTCTCACATGTATACATCCTTCATTTATATCATTCATTATCGTCAATTATATATAATATCCAATTATTATTATCATTATGGTTGCTATCTTATATGGATATATAGACAGACATAATATCGATTATATATATTCACATATTTTGATTGGAAACAGGCATATCATGGTTTCATTATACTCATCCTACATTTTTTTTGTAAATAATTGTTTTAATCACTTATTTCATTTGGTTTTAGGCTTTATAACAGCAGTATTGTTGGTGCCTTGCTTTATACATGTACTCTTTCATTTATATATATCATCTATTATATATAATATCCAATTTTGTATGTATATAATACAGTTCCTATTATTAGTATTACTTTATAGATATATATATAGACAGATACGATACAGATTATAAATATCTTCATATACTTTGATTGGAAACAGGCGTATCATATTTCATCACATACAGCTCACCCTAAGATTTTCAGAAATCATTTCATAAATTGTTTTAAATCTCTCATTTTGGTTAGGCTTCACAGCAGCAGTATTGCTTGTGCCTTGCTTTTTATACTCTCATTTATATTATCTATTATGTATAATATTCAGTTGCATGTATACAATACAACTATTATATTATTGTTATATGAATATATAGACAGATATGATATAAATTATTTATCTTCATATACTTTAATTTGAAATATAGGCGTGTCATATTTTCATTTCAACTCATCGTATAATTTTCATAAATCAATGTTTCAATATCTTATTTCATTTTGGTTAGGCAGCAGTATTGCTAACGCCTTGTCTTTTGCATGTTCATCGTCCATATTTGTATATATCGTCTATTATACATAACATCCAATGGCATGTATGTAATAAAACTACTGTTGATGAATAGACACAGATATTATTGGAGAGAGAAAGGGGGGTGGGAGAGAGAAGAGATGCAGATTGCATATTTTCATATATGTACTTTGATTAAAAATTGGTATTAAGACCTACTTAAAAGATCAAGAAAAAGTCCACAATTCTCTTTAAATACGAAATAACACGTGCATTCGCCTGATATATATCATATTTTATTTGATCTCTAAATTGAATAGTTTTTTTTTACTAATCTCGATTTTGTTAGCATTTTGATTGCTATTAATGTGTCTCGATTGGTCAAAAAAACTTCCTTTTTTGCGACAGATAGAATCATTTCCGTCAAATTATCAAAGGAGATCTCGAACAGTTTTAAAAATGCCTAATTCACACTTAACATGATAGTGAATGAGCTAAACAAAGCAATGCGTCAAACGAGAAGGATGATATTACAATAAAACCGAAGTTTTTTTAAACCGGAACTCATCGTCTTTTATTGCGTAGTATACCTGAATGGATTGAAGTCCCTATTTACTATGGAGAAACCACGAAACTCTTCTTGATTAATGTCGCTCAATTTATCCGCACTCTCCGGCGTCAACACGGGATCCTCCTTCGTGAATTCCGTATCAAAGTTCAAGGCATCTTTTTCATTTTTCTGAAAATTATAAAGAGCAATTGCGTTACACAATTGATCACAATTTACTATTTATTAATCAGAGTAACAAAGCAACAAAACTCACAATTTTAGGTCTGATTGGAGGTTTTATTTTACGCGCTTCGAGAGCTTCCCAATCTAGGTATTTAAAAAACGGGTGGACCCTTATGGCACTTTCGCCACCGTCGGCTGCAACACAACCTAATCGCTTGGCAGGATTCTTGGTCATAAAGGCTTTTAAAACGGACTCCGCTTCCGGAGAAACCCACCCTGGAAACACTAAGTCGTCCCGTAAAATCGATTCGAACAAATCGTCCTCGTTCTCGGCCTCGAAAGGTGGTTGTCCAGCCACCATCTCGTATAATAAAACACCGAGAGCCCACCAATCAACACTAGCACCATACGGCAACTCTTGGAGTATCTCGGGAGCTATATAGTCCGGCGTGCCGCAAAACGTCGATGTTGTCGATTCTCCCTCGATTATATTCTCTTTACACATTCCGAAATCCGCCAATTTACAATGTCCTTCTGCATCGAGCAGTATGTTGTCCAGTTTCAGATCACGGTATATAATGTGATTTCTATGCAAGAACTGAAGCGCGAGTATCACCTCTGCCGCATAAAAACGTGCCCTTGGTTCGTCAAACTTTCGAGCCTTCTGAATATGGAACATCAGATCACCTGGAACAAGAAAGACACGCTAATACAACATCCAGATAAATAGAAATATTTTATTCTAAAATAACGATTTGTATACCTCCTTTGACGTATTCCATAACGAAAAAAAGTCGATCAGCCGTTTGGAAACAACTGTGGATGGCTGTCAGGAAAGGATGTCTCGCTGCGAGGGTCAAAATCCTCTTTTCCGTCATCGTGCAGTCCACGTCGTCGTCTTGAATAATGACACTCTTCTTCAGAATTTTCACGGCATAAATCTCATCGGGACTGGCTTTCCGCTCGACTAACATTACTTTACCAAAACTGCCTTTACCAAGAACTTTAATAAAATTAAAGTCATCTAAACTGAATTTTTTTAAATCGCTGTTCCTATCGTCATCTTTGGCATAATATGACATGTCTTTTAGACTTGACTGTGAACTGCCCATATCGTCTGACTGTTCTTCCGTCAATTCGTCTGTTAGATCATCCGACAGATCATCTCTTTTGGACCCTTTTCTTGACTCGTCTCCCGGTTTTCCCTCTTTTATCGTTTTTTCTTTTTGTCCTTTTTTTTGCCCTTTTTTCATTCCCTTTTTATCCTTTTTAAAGTTTTTGTCGTCGTCGTCTTCCCCTCTTTCTGCAATCGTAGGTGTTTGCGGGCGTGAAGATACTCTAATTTTTGGAGCTTTCGATTGCTTGTTTGCACAGAAATTTATCGTTTTTAGAATTTCGCTCATAGCTTTGGTATTGAGACCGCAACTATTTGGAACGTTCTTTTGACATCGTTTATGAACATTCATATTACAAGCTGAATGAAAAGAAATACAATATAATTTAATAAGTTTACAAAAATTTTAATAAAAAGAAATATATAAATGTTTACATTACCTTCACATTGTAAGCCTTGCTTAAACAAACCGTACAGTAAGGATCCACAGTGATCACAAAACGTAAATCTTTTGTAATTATGAAGAGCAAAACGGTGAGGAACGTCTATATTGAAACGTGCTATTTCTTGGGTAGCTTGGATCGCCTCTGCTCCTCCGGTTGCATTACCCTAAGTGAATCATTTGAAAAAAATCACAAATTTAGAGAACAGGATCAATGAAAGTAATGAAATCTAATAGAATAAAACTAAGACTAATAATATAAAGATTTAATTTATCAATTGATTTATCAATCATAAAATTACTCGTAGATAGTTAACTGGAGATTAGAAAATGCAGTGACATGTTCAGAAATAGAATGTTTAATAGAATATCAATAATCTTGATAATATCAATGTCATAATTATTTGTAATATTTCTATAATGTCACATCACTGTAGAGATAAACATACCTCATCTTTCATTCCTGGGCATTTGGTTATTACCAACATATGACATCTTTTGTGGACTACGCAAGTGCATACTGAAACAGCAACATGTAAAGTTGCCCTTATAAAAATGCTCACTTTTCAGAGACATAACGCCAAATACAGCACGTCCAAAGCTAGCTGCATGCATGATAAGACGCATCTAAGAAATTATAATAAGCAGAAATAAAATTGTGATTCACTTAATGTTATTATTGACATTGGCAATTGGGAGGTTTTGATATTAAAAATGTTACCAAGTTCTAAAATGGCATATTCATAAAATTATATCGAAGAGCAACATGCAATAAACCCAATGGATTATTTGGCCACAGATGTGAATTGTATCAAAGCAAAAAAAAAAATAAAATCAGGAGACTCAACCATTAAGAACAAAAATCCTTAAGTGACTAATGTAGCCATAAGTACTGAAATATTTTCATGAAGCAGATTAATCCTAGAGCGACCAAGTGTACTGACTGCAATGAGGTAGAAAGTGCATGAACTGATGCGACAGTTATGAGGCGCTACAGTAGTTAGGAATGAAGCGTCAAAGAGGTAAGCTGGTTAAATCAATTGATTAAGAGTCTTAATCGTGATTTTTCTCATTGTTAAATCACACGCACACACTCGTAATTACACATCCACACATACCCACACATACACACATACACATTCATACATATAGGGTGCGGCAAAGCGGATACATAACTATAATCTGTTAATAACGGTGTATGTGTCTTCTCACCTTGACACTGATAGCCCTGCTTGCCCAAGCCCCTGAAATATAACAGACAAAACACGTCACATCGTATCCTCATAATCCCTCTTAAGACACATACGTTTGCCTTCTTCACTCATGCTTAGTCATCGTCTATGCTAGATTCCTTGATTTTTAGATGATAAAGGACTTGTGCGATGAGAAAGATTTGAAAATCACTTCATAGATCCTAGCCAATATTTAACCTCCTATTTTACAAATTGGTTATTGTTTATTTAATAATATTGCCAATTGGAATGATGTTTTGCAAATATCCCCAACACCTAGATCTCGAAATAGATTCAGCAAATAAGGCACGTGCTCTTGTAAAAACCCAAGCATGCAGCCCATTTGAAACCGAGAAATTTGTCCCAAATAGCATTTGAAATATACCCTGGTCATAGCAATACCAAGCTGGCGCTTTTTCTAATCTGCATCCGATTCTCCTAAGTTAAAATTATTCTTTGTAATAATTCATTCTTCAATATCAACCATTGTTAATTACACACTAACCAATAAATCTCTTCTGAGCATTACTAATCTAATGAGGAAGGACCAAATACCCAATACATGCAATCCTGCATTTTGCAAAATTTCCAATCAATTAATTCGATGTGCACTAAATTTTGACAGACATCTGTAAATATAGTCACGGGTGAAAATATACATCAGTTCAAGCATGCTTCCGTTTACCAAGTATTTCGAGATAGCACGCACTCGGCTATCAAAGATAGCGTCAAGAAGTGTTTGTACGTAGATTCTTAAGCGATGAGAAGCGATGTTTTTTTTCGCACGGACATACATACCAAATAAAGTCACGACAGTGCGAACAAAATGTCGGTTGCCTCAAAAAGGTAGCCATGAATTTGTGCCCATTCACTTGATGAATTCTCCGTCGCATCGCTCTCCGACGATTCAGGGCCTGTTTTTTCTCCTTAAATTCATGCCGGTCCTTCTTGCCTTTAACACGACTGTGTTCCCCACCACTATACTCTCCATAGAAACTTGGTTGTCGAACTAAAATATTAAATCAAGTTAATGAATCACGTATACTTATGAAATATTGAGATTTTTCTTACTTGGATCATTCCACATGTCTACTTTTAGTCGCAACCTTCCCTGAGGTTCTAGTTCAACCTGTAACAGTTTTTATTGTCAGTTAGTCTTAAAATGAAATGTACTGTATTTTCATACGTACAGTCTATTACACTAGATTTCTTAGATTTAGTTGAATATTATTGTGTATAATTCTAATAAAAATGCGTATTTTTTATAATTTTTTTTAGAAAAAGGCCAGACGTCAGTTATAAAGTTAAAACTTATGTTTGCACAATAATTTGAGAAACAAGTAGATAATAGTTCCTTAAATTAATTTCACTATACTTTTGTATACTTTCAAATTTAATTAATAAAATATTTCTTTTTTAGAATTAACACTTTGTTCTAATATAAAAAAAAGATTGCTGTATATTCATGTTAACATAATTATGATACATTATTAATGTATATTATTATGATTTATAATTTCATTAATTCTAATAACAAATAATATATGATTAAAAACTAAGTGTTTATCCAACATATTCACATTTTTTATAAATGAGAAAAATAATTTTTACTAATCATTTTTATTTGTAAAAAATATATCAAGCGTGACTGTTGTCGATAAATTGGCTGCTTGTAGAATAAATCTATTGTATCAGTTTTTATCAATAGAATATAATGGAGTTTTCTGCGACAAAAAGCTCTTTTACACTTTATTTATTTCGTTGGAAAACAAAGTAAATGTTCAATAAAAAAATAAAAAATAAAAAAAAAGAAATCTATAATTGCCAAACTTGATTTTCTAATAATAAAGCATAACGCTATTTCAATATTTTAAAATTATTCATTTACTGATTAAATTATATTATTTTGATATTAGCATAACAATATAATATAAATGTTCCCAATATGACGTTTCCAAAATAGTTGTCTAATAAATATCCGATGTTCTGAATTAAATGTAAAATAATTCTTTTATTGTTATAAAAATTTAGATAAAGCACTGTTTCTTCATTTAATTTTTTGAATGAGATTAACAAAAGATATTGCCTAAATTAAAAATCGATTTTCCTCAATATTTTGCATATATAAACACACTAGATAATATCAATAAATAGTTTATGAGATATTTAATAATTTACAAAATGTTTCATTTACTAATTATACTTTGATATCAATTTTAAATATTTTATAAAATACAATAATTTTTTAAACCCATTAATTTTAATATTTTTATGTACAAGATAATGAAATATAAAAATAAACATAAAACACATTTATGTAAAAGAATAAATTTACATCTTGACATCTTTTTTTAATCGAGTCTCATTTGCTAAAAAAATTATGCAAAAAAGCATTCTCTAAATTTTTTGCAAGAAAGTAGACTTGATTCAGAAACACTACGGTATGCCTTTCAGATGATTATTTTAAGACATTGTGTGACTAATGTTTTGACATGAAGAAAACATATAATTACTTTTGAAAGAAAGCATACAATACTTGCAATGTGCTATAACATATTTCGCTTTTAATTAAAGCAATTATGTAATTTCTTTGCACAATTTATCTTATTCTATTCTATACATTAAAATATTTAGAAAAAAATATAAAAAAATGAATATTTCATGAGATATTCATATTTAATGTTAAAATATATCAGAATAATCTCATAAAACTAATATTATACTTAATTAACCTTATTTAAGTTCTTCTATAAGCATGATAGTAGGAGTCAAATTATATGAGAAAAGAATTGTATAGTTCCATTAAACAAAAAAAGAGAGAAACAAACATGGCTAATTTTGAAATCATTACAAAGAAAGAGTATTTTCCATTATATATTGAAGTAACTCTACTTCATTAAAATCTCAATATCTAATAAAAGATTATGTTTTAAATATTATTTTTCAAGAAGCAGCTTTCTTCAGATTAAAGAGATATTATTCATCAACATGTCATTAAAATAAATGTAGAAACTATAAAACATGCGTGACACATGTACCATACACAATTTAAAATTTTGTTGAAAACTGATTTAATGTACTTATACAATAAATAAAATAAATAAAAGCATTTATACATTGTTTTTCTTAAAAGTTTTGTACGAAGCAAGATATTATTGTAAAGTGCATCGTTTACATTTATACTTGTATAAAAAATAATTACATATCAACAATATATTTGAACTGTCACTTGACAAGTAACATAAATTATTTTTTGTTAAAATTGAAATATTTAAAAGAAATTGTGCATCTACTTTCCTTGATTCTGTATTCCTTAATATCTCAATTTCAATAAATACTAATTTATATTGTTTTTCAAATAATCAATTCATTTTCTTCACATAAAATTAACTTAAAAACAATTATTCTTATTCTTGAATATAATATTTGACCTATATCCAGATAAACAAGTTATATGTAGTTTGTTTACTTGGTTGCACCAGTACTAGTAATCCTGCTTACAGTAATGCAAACAAAGTGAAGACAATTCACTCAAATTGTATCAAACTCAAGACTCATTTAAACTCATGTTGTATGAGTTTATTATATATTTGATATAGTATATATACATATATATATATGTGTGTGTGTGTGTGTGTGTGTGTGTGTGTGTGTGTTGTGTATTGGTTTGATTGTTGTTCACTTGATTGTATCATTAATAGCGATTACACTACAACTCTGTTTTCTTGTCCAAATTATATCCTACCAACAACAATACAAATAAAGAAAGAGAACGAACTTAGGTTGTATTAAATCCGATATGTATTTGATTTTTATCAATTTAAATATTGTTTGTTTACATGGTAGCAATAGCGATACCAATTCTGCTTTTATCTAAATTATATTCTGCGTACACAATACAAACGGAGTAAGAGAAGACAACTAACTTAAGATACCAATCATGTAACTTTATTACTAGAGTAGAAACGTAAAAAGTAGAAATCTTTATTAAAGTTAATAAAAAAATTTTTCACTTTTCATGTTTTCATCCTAGGAAAAGTTACATAATTGGTATCCAGATAGTGTTAACGCAATATTAAATCCAAAACAATTAACTCAGATTATATATCTTTCACTTATACTGACTTGGATGTAGTTTGTTTACTTGGTTGCACCAGTGATAACGATAACACTGAGATCCTACTCTTTTGTCCAGATTATATCTTGTCTACAGCAATGCAAACGAAGAAGTGTGGGGGGAGAGAATCGACTCAGATCATATCAATATTAACCTGCTAGCACACACGCGTGCAGCACGCGCGTGGTGAAGACGTATACATTTAAACTCATAAGTAGAGGATCAAGAACACAGATGGGCAAACTCACCCAGAAATCGTTGATCCCTTCGTACAGGTTTTTAACGAGTTCCGTGAATGGGATGTTGCAATTGGCAATGAAGTAATCCGGCGGCAGTACCGCGTCGTGGAAGATCGTGAGACCCAGAAAGACCGCCTGCTGCACCTCGTGGATGAAGGACTCATTCCATATCGGATCCGAGGTTTTCAGCTTGGTGGTCGTGCGGGCCAGGTGAAGCTCGTCGACGTCCAGCTGCACGTACGGGTCGAGCGTGGGCTCCTCCTTCTCCTTCCAGAACTTCCGCTGCTTGTCGGTCGCGCGTAGCTTTCTCGCTTCACAGATTTCGATCTTCATCTTGCCCGAGAACATCGTGAACATCCTTATCACGACGAAGGAAACACCCCGGACGAGAGCGGACGTCGTACGACCGCAGAGGCAGAGACGAGCGGGAAACGCGACGCGGCGACGCGCTCTCTCTTTCTCCTCCCCCTCACTCCTTTCTCTCTCTCTCTCTCTGTCCTCTGCTCGACCGTCGCGGACGGACAGGTATCACCTCTCGTGGGGTACGCGCTTATATAGAAAATCGCGCCCACGCTTTTACCCTACTACTCTCTCCGCGTCTCAATCCATCCCTCTGTCCCTCTTTCTCATTTCTCTTCGTGTCTCTCTCCCGCCTCCGCTGTGTGTGTGTGTCAAGCGCTCTCCTACGCCTATGCCTCCACCTCCTCCTCCACCCCGTCGTCGTCCTCACTCTTTCCTCCTCCGCCACGGGCACTAACGAACGCGGTGCAATTATGAACACTCCGCTGGGCGCTTGCCTTGCGTGCATAACAGGCACCAGCAGCGCGGCCCGTTCGCCGCCTTCGTTGCTGATCGCGACACGACACTCACGACAGTACGACGACGGTATGATGATGACGATGACGATGACGACGGCGATAAAGACGTGACGAGGACGACGGCGACCGCGGGACACGAGTACAGGGCCTGCCCTCGTCTTCTTCTTGTACCCCTGACACCCATCGGGCTTTCCTCTCGTCCCCCGCGTGTGTCCCTTCGCACCCCCTACACACCTGTCCCTGGCTCGAGAAAATCGGCGACACGTAAATCGGCGAACCGCGCGCGCACGCGACGTTTCCCGCACTAACGACGACCGCCGCCGAACGACGTAGACGACGGCGTATCCATGGGTCGTGAGACGTACGGCTCTTCGCTGCCTGTTCTAGGCTGCCTTGCGCCGACCCGAACGGAATCGAGGACCGCTCGATTGCTCATTTACGTTCCACACTAACGAACATCGACCGCATTCCAGGCCTACCTCGGACGGCTCCGGGCGCCCAGCGCTGCGCGCTGCGTTCACGGAGGAGTCTGTTCGGTTTTCACGTTTTGCGCGATTGCGCTTGACGTTCGTGTCTCGTGGCTCGTGGCAGAACTTGGACTTTGTGCGGTTTCTTCAGATTTCTCGAGATTTTCTTTAATTGCAGTATAAATATATAGCAAAAATAAAATGTAGAAGCACAGTACAGTATGACTGAATATTAAAATAATTATAATTATGTTAAAAGAAATTTTATATTAAAATATAAACAAACAGTGGAAGACAACTATTCGCGCGAATTTTTAATCAATTTCGCCGTCGGTAAAGACGAAACTTGTCGATAAAAATTTTATTATTAAGCACAAAAAAGTTTTAGCTATAAATTAATTAATTGGTATATAAGTTTCCGATTGTTTAATATAATTAAGAAAACAATTATCTTGGGTGAAGAGGTAAAACTATAAATAAGAATTTTTTATATAAATTTTTTGAATTTTTATGTTAATTTATGATTTTCAGAATTTTTCAAAATTTTTGTATAATTTTATAACATTTTAGAAAAATTCTCAGATTTTTTATACAAATCTTGGAATATTTTGAAATTCACATTATTTTGAAATTCACATTATGAAAAATTGTAAGATTATTCTTTCTCTAAACATTGTCCCAAAAAAATTCCTACAAAAATTCTGAGAAAAATTTTCACCAGGATGTGAACTAAAAAAATTACATATTTATTTTTCTGATATTGCTGATATTTCATTTTGTAATGAAAAAGAAATATAATTAATATTTTGAACCAAGCGTGTAAAATGTTTCCATTTTAATTTTTAACGAGAATAGAAGGTATAAAGATGAGAAATCATGCTTCTAAAATAAAATATCTTTTTGCAGCATTTCTCAATTTTACTTATCTTAATATAGTAGACGGAAATGGAATTTGTAGTTTGTGGGAACAATCTTATTGTTGGAAAACAGGAGAATTCCGATCTTTATTTGTCTATATAAATAATCGAACACAGTATAAATCTATAAATATAATAATCTATTTACAATCGTGTGGATGTATTAACGTAACGACGTTCTACATCTCGGGATTTTCGGATAGAGGACAACCTTGCGTTAATGACTTCCACATCAAAGAGGTAATGAAGACAAGTACCAATGAAAAATAATAAAATCAGTTCCCATACCTAGATCCTCGACGATCAAACTAATGTCCATCGGTAAACTCGTCGTTCGCGAGTAAATGTTTCCGATTTCGCAAAAGGATCATTATTTTATGCTTTAGAGAAATTTAACGAATTATGTTTATATTATATTTTTGAGCTTGTACTGTATCAAAGTTGCGTAAGTGAATTTACAAGAATTTATAAATTTACGTTATACAAATAAATCTTAATAGTTGTCTACATAGAATCTAATCTATAAAATTAATTAACACTGGATCCAAAAGTGTCGCTTGCGATGCATTCGTTTGATCGTCAAGTCTATGGACCATAATGATAAATCTCGTGAGGACAATAAATTATACGGCGAGATTGACAGTGAGACATACATGACATTGGTTTGACTATGATGTATGCTATATGCCGTGTACGACATTAATTTGCGTTTCCAGCTGCACTGATGATTCTTGAGTCTCTGTTTATTAATAACCGTTGTCGAGACTGACAATTGACTACAA
Source organism: Solenopsis invicta (assembly GCF_016802725.1). Lineage (NCBI taxonomy): Eukaryota > Metazoa > Arthropoda > Insecta > Hymenoptera > Formicidae > Solenopsis > Solenopsis invicta. The sequence continues at coordinate 22,516,088 of NC_052667.1, forward strand.
ATTTGGCTACGTAATATAAGATCGTTAAGAATATTCCAAGTCGTAAAAGAATAAATATGTTACTAATTATTATATTTTACGAATCTTTTCCTTTTCGAAAATAAAGAGCCGCGTTAAGAAATTTTTTTTTTCTACAGCTCCAAAATATATTTTTATAAAAAATTATCTCCTTACAGGTTATATTATCTGTCCTGTATATTAAAAAAAAAATTATATAGAAATAGTAAAAAAGGTGTAAAAAATAAATTACCGTGCAATTATTATCTTCGGAAACGCATGTGCTTCGAAGGATTTTGACTGACGTGTCTCTTTACACCCATTATACTCCATAAATCGCTACTATGAGTACTCCTGGAAAAAAAGATTTAAGAATCACTATCGTACAAAGTGGAAATTATCTATGTAAAAAGCATTGATTCGTTTTATGCTCCGATGATGGTGTCCGATGTATGAATATTCTCTAGCTGTGCCGCAGTCTCCTTTTCTTTCTCATTCTGCTCCGATCCTGATATCACGTAAACCGGTTGTTGACTGTAAGCGAGAAAGTGTTGATCCATGGGAAATGCCTTCGTCGGATCCTTTAGCTTCATCTGCAACAAATTTATTTAGAGAATTCAAAGATGTTCTATAGATATTCGGATGTTCGTAAAATGTTTACAGACATTTATAGAACGTTTTGTGCTATCTAGAGTTAAATAGAACTCAGATTAAAATAATTATATATATTGCTAGACATAGGATGTAAATATACATAGATATTTCATATTTACTCCAAAAAGAACGGTTTTACTAAAGTATCTAAAAATTTAGCATAGACTGATGCAGAGATATGAAAATAACTTTGTTAGACCATCAAAATAATTATAAAGAACGTTCAAGTATGATGAATAATGCTATAAAAAGTTTGACATTCTAGCAATCAGTTTAAGCGTCCTACATGATTATTTTGATGATCTAACAAAATTATTTTCAGACCTAGCTAAATTTTTAGATATTTTAGTAAAATCGTTCTTTCCATGTGGACTTAATATCTTAAACAAAATTTTTGACGAGTGTCTACCTTCTTGCGATACAGCATCAGCAGAATGACAAGACTGCTAATAACGAAGGCGCTACTCGCCGCGAGCACGATCGTGGCAGTTTGATAGTACGGCGTTTCCATTTGCGTGAGAATCTCACGTTGTTCCAACGCGACCATCCGACTCTGTGTTACAACAGGTGTGGAGCGATGTGTGAAGCGCGAGGTCGTCGCGTCTGCGGACGAGCCCAGCATGGACAGCTTCTGGATTCGCGTGAGTTCTTCCAAGTGGAACGCCACGTCCACCTTGTTCGCACCGACAATCTCGAAGCTCAAGATCGCCGAATCCTGATTGATCTCCACTCGCACGTTTTTCCGAAGCCTCGCGCCGAGTTCGTGCAGAAAATTTTCGGCCTCCCGGGTGAATCGCGTCTCGTCGGTCGCCAGAAATCGACCGGGAAAACGCAATGTCACATCAACAGCATCAACTGGAGTGGGCACTAATTAATATAACATATTATAATTAAGTTGCGCCTTTGTAATGCAGCATTGTGATTGAAAATTGTTTCATTAAAATTTATGATTGAGGATTTTAACAAAACGCGTGTATGCATGTAACTAATTATCTTTTTTTTCTATATTATATTTTTTATTCCATATTTTAATCATAGAAAACCGTAATACAGGAGTGATTTAGAATCAAGTTAATTTTTTCTTTTTTAATTAAATTAAGTTAAAGTTAATATCATAAAATTAATTTAGTTGCGTTAAAAGTTATATGAGCAAAAAGCTATTATATATACCCAGTTAAAAGTTGCGTTAAAATTAAATTAACTTAAATTAAATTAAAAGTTAATTTGAAAAACTTCATTTATATTAAATTAGAATATAACTCTTATATAACTTTTTTATAGTTATTTTAGATAACTACACAACCATAATGTCGATCATTAAATAAATTTAATATTTTATTTGTAAATTAATTTTACATGAAACAAAGAAATATTTTAAGACATAAAAAGTGTCAAAGATATATATTGTTTTCTTTATCAGAATGCATTTTCTTCTTTTACAATTTTTTTTACATAGATAAATTTTTAACTTACGAAAAAAATAAATTAAAGTTTAAAGTTAAGTTGTGTTTTAAAAATAATTCTCATTGATATTAAACATTAATTGTTTGAAAACAAAGTTAAAATTTATTAACGTTTTAACTTTGTTGTTTAACTTTTAACTTTTTAACGAGTTATTATTTAATCTACAACCCCTACCTACAACAATAACAATTTAAATTTAACTGCGACCTCAATTTATCGAAGTTTTATTTCAGGAAATCTTCCACTTACGGCAAATGCTCGTCCCTTTCAAAAACGGCTCAGATCCGATCAGTTGATTGCCTGCTTCATCCACGCACCAACAAGTATCGCCCGCGCATTGCGTGGGCTCGAATCTACCCTGCGGATCGCATATTGTTGGTACGTGACCCTTGTCCTTCATCGCCTGACACCTGGTCCCGAGAATTTTCTCCATTCGCCGTTCATCCGTTTCCAAATTTAGTAGAGCGTCCTCCATGATCGCTTGAATTTCGTGATCTATCTCCTGCGATTCTGGTCTTCTGCCGCCTCGTCTAGCTTGCCGGAAGTTACACTTGGGCTCGGCGGATCGAGTGAGCGAGCCCTTAACCGGCTGGCCCTTACGATTCACGCACCAGCAGACACCGACGTGCTCCAGACACTGCACCGGTTCCCAAGTCCCGCTGTCGGGATTGCACTTGGGCAGGAATGTGGGCTGCTTGAGCCGCTGTGATCGCTTTAGGTTTTTCTCGCGCAGCCTCTCGCACTGCGATAGTACCGGACACACGGTATCGCACACCAATCGGCTGGAGAAGTCATTGTGGCCGAGAGTGCACTCGTGCTTGCGCCGACACTCGTTGCGCTCTGGATCGAAGAACCATCTTTCGGTCTCGTTGAAGCCGGCGCCTAAATTGCAGGGTACTCTTCGGGGCGGCTCGAAGCAGACCTCGCGCGGCTTCGGGCAACACACTGCGTACTCGTCCAACGGCGACAACTCGCACTTGTGCGTCGACGGGCAATGACGGCCGTGTGGACCGCAGGTGGCGACTGAGCCATTTTGATCAAGCAACGGCGTGCTGTTCGGGCCGCATGGGTTGTCCTTCTTCGGCAAACAGACTGGTACGGGTGGACACGGCGGCGCGCTACACGCGACCTCCACCATTCGACATGCTTCGTTCTCGCCGCGGCACGTCACGCTGCGACACGGATCGCGGCACGAGCACGTCGGGCAGCCGGTGTCCGCGTTCAACTCGAAACCGTCCGGACAGTTAAGCTTGCAGTCGATCTCCGGGCATCTCAAAGGCGTGTTACAACGCGGCACAATTCCTTCGAGTACTCGAGTACCCGCTGCCTCCTTGCCTTCCTCGTCCACGCACCAGCATATGCCGTTGTGACATTGTACCGGTTCAAATGCGCCGTTAGTGTCGCATCTAGGTATGTAGATCCTCCTTGCGGGCTCGCCTGATTCCCTGGCGGCATGTTCGGCGACCGCGCGAGCGTGCTGGCAAGCCGTAGCCATGACCGGAGCCACGCATTGCGTGCCGCAGCCAGTCGAACAACATTTATCACCGGATGAGCACTCCTGATCATTGCTGCATTGCAGCTCACAGCTCGACGAGCTCGGCACGAGGTATGGGCATTGGCCCGGCTTGGTGGTTAGGCATGCCGGCACCGCCGGACAATATTCGTTCGGACCGCAGTTCACATCGATCATCGTGCAGGTTTCGTGCGAGTCGCAGGTGACGTCGCGGCATGGCTCATGACAACGACACTGTTCGCAGCCGGCTGCATCCACTTCATAGCCGTACGGACAGATCAGATTGCAGTACAGACGTTTGCAGATCCGCGTGAGCTCCCTGATAGTTTCACAATCGGCCGAGGCGGTCGGCTCCAGTCCGGTCTTCAGGATCACTCCACGATGATTCACGCATTTGCAACTCGTAGTGTTGTGACATTGCAGAGACTTGTAACTGCCATCCTGCTCGCACTGAGGCGCCGAGATTGCCAGAGACATTCCTTCCCTCGTACCCTCCATGCGATCGTTGAAATCCCGCAGATATTCGCACACTAAAATTTTGCAAAAAAAATGTTTTCTTGTAAAAATCTTGGAAATCTTAATATTTTTATAATTCTAGCTTTTAAACATTTATTTCTAATCTAACTCTACATTTCTTTATGATTAAATATTATTTGACAATAATTGAATAATTAAATTATTATTTATTAGTTATTATGGAGGAATTACTTGTGGGTGCCTTTGCAGGGCTTGACGTCTCCATGCAGCACACCGACCGACCGGCTTCCAGTATCATTGTACACTTGTAGCCGTCGGGGCAAGTTTCATTAGTGGAACAAGTCGCGGCGTTTCCGTCTTGATCGATCAGAGGTGTACCAAAGATGCAGGGATTCTTATAGGTCTTCCTGGGTTTACATTCCGGTTTTGTAGGGCAGAGAAAATCGGGACAGCTGTTCTCCCGCTTTAGGACACATTCTTGTCCCTCGGGGCATGAAAACCTATAAAAACAATAGCTTGATTAAACGATATGAATCTGATAAATGCTTTATTATTAATCTCAACACAATTTTTTAACATTTATTTTATCATCCTTGTAAGTTTAATACTTTCTTTACTTCATAAATAAATAAATACTAATAAATAAAATTTAAATAAAAAAAACTATTATTCAAGTTCTTATTAAATTAATCAATTAAACAATAATTATTAAGGACTTAAGATCCTAGCCGGGATTAGATTCCAAATTAAAAGACAATCAACGTGTTCCTTGTGCCATCTAGAAAAACACTGGCTAATTGAGACGAATACTTTTTATACATTAGACTTCTAAAAAAAATACTTGCTGATTTATCATAGACGTTGGAAAGAAAAAAAGAATTTATAATTTTAAAATATTGTAGATTCGGTAAAAAGCATATTTACACAAAAATGCAATGTTTATGTCATGATATCATTTATCGTTACATCAATCGATACTGATGAAGATCAAATTAAATAGGTAGAAACATTTGTCATGTTGCAGAATCTTAATCAAAGTATTACTATACTTTGTAATTTTTATTATTATTTGCGAGTAAAGTCTATTGTTACTATGTACAATTGTTAGAAACAAGAACTAGCTAGGCTTTTGAGTCCGTAATAATATTTGTTTAATTGACTAATAAATAAAATATACTGATAAATGAATGTATATGTATATATACTTTTTTATAAATTTAATTAATAAATATACATAAATTCATTAATAAATAAATTGATGTACATATTTATTAAAATTTATTAGTAAATTTATTTTACATATATATTATATTTATCAGCAAATAAAAAAATAACAAATAAAAATTTATAATTTACTAACTTTGTTTCGCAAATACGGCTAATTACTAATGCTTACCCCTCGCACGGATCGTCGCACTCGCAAGTCGGGCAACCGGAAGCGTCCGTTTTGAAGCCGTACTGACAGACCTGGGCACACTGCTGAGACGTGCAAGACGCCGGAAGCGAGCGTGCCTTGCTTATCGATCTGCAATCAATCTTCTCGGCGGGACCCATGGAGCCGGATATCTTTCTACCATCGTTATTCACGCACCAGCAAACAAGGCCGTTTCTTGAGCACTGCCTCGTCTCAAAACCTCCATCTGCACAATTATCTTGCATTTTAGAAGCTTTACTCGGCGCGTCGCTACAGAGAGAAACAAAGGATCGCGATGACTCGCACGATTGATCCTCAATAGTTTATTCTTTACCTTCCATGCACTGCGGAATGTAACCACGACCCTGGCGCTCGGAGACACTGAGTATCTCGGCGAGCATGCGATCACGATGGCACGCGCTGAGGTCCTGGGGTATCGTGCACACGTTACCGCCACAATTCTTATTGCTGCAGCACTTTTGTGGCCCGGGACACTCGAGGTCGTAACGACAGGTGGGCCCGCACGTCGTCGACTCCTCCGCGGGACATGTGCCGGGTCGCTGTAACTTCACGTTGGATGGACAGCAGACCCCGTATTCTTGCTTGGGCTCCACCAGGCAGCTATACATCGGCGGACAAGTCGGTTTACCTGGCGTATCACCGCAGAGGAATGGTCGCGGCGAATCGGTGATCTGCAAGGGTTCGCCTGCCGGACAGATTGTTGATAAGGATCTGGTCTTCCGACAGCTGGGTACCGGAGGACACGGCTCCCGAAAACAACTCACGGCGATTAGCTCGCATGTCTGTCCGGCTCCCGGACAGGTAACGCCACGACAGGGATCTCTGCACTCGCATTTCGGACAACCGGTGACGTCATTAATCTGTGGAGAACGTTGAATCTTTCAATAATAGAACTCAAAGAGGTTTTAAAAATTTTTTATTTAAGAAAAAAGTAAACAAGTTCAAGTTTACGTGTTTTACAAGTGATTAAAACTAAAAATTAATTAAGTTAACAGTTATTAATTTTTTAAATTTATTGTTCTTATTTAATTGGTTTCTACTCAATCATGTTTTTATTTATAGTGTGGCGATTGCTTCGCCATATACCTTGGCGATTGCTTCGCCTAACAAAAATTAACGAGCATAGTTAAGAAAACAGAAAGGCGTTATTAGTTAGAGTTGAGTATTAAGGAAACATATATGATACACAACAAGAATACATATACAATAAATAGAGGTTTAAGTAGGATGATAAATAAGCAGCAGCTAACTCGGTACAGAGTAACAAATTAAAAATTTCCAGTTGGACACAAAGTTCTCTCGGTTATACCGAGGAGCTATAAGACGCGCGAAGAAGAGAAGACTCTCTCTCATCAAGTCGCCGCAGCTCAGTATAGACGCGTAGCATTGTAACTCGGGCACTTGGACTGTCTCGTATTAAACCGACATAAAGACAACTCGCTCTCTCAATTTATTTTGAACCGACACGATCACGATAAATCCCAAAACAGCCGTACTTTCCAAGCGTTAAAAGTTAAATGTCAGAAATCGAAATTATAATGTACACACAGTGACTCACGTGATTAATCAATCATTTCAACAATTATGAAAAGAAGTTTAAGAATATATCATTTTCAAAATGTGGATGACAAAAAGTGAAGAGATGTACCTCGGCATAAAAAGCATGTAATTCTTCTCGGCCATTTTCAATGCCGATAGCTTTAAATTTACGTTGAATATGTGAAATATAAAGTGGACTTATATAGTGAATATACTTCGAATCCCAAGGGGCAGAGCATCCGACAGCTGTGAGCCGGGCAGTTGCGGGGCTTGTCGCAGTCGATGTCGTCCTTGGCGGGTGCCCTGGTGCCGGGTATCTCGGTGCCGATCTCGTCGACGCACCAGCAGCTGCTGCCGTGCGGCTCGCACTGTATTCTCTCGAACTCTCCGGTCACGTTGTCGCATCGTGGCATGAACTGCGAGGGGCCGCGGGCGCCGAGGGCCCGCGACCTCCTCACAGCCGCCAACGCCAGCTGCTCGCATCCGGTCAGCTCGCCCGCGACGCAGCGAAGACCGCACGCGGTCTTGCAGCAACGTTCCTCCGGTGTGCCTTGGCATTGGTAGTCATTCTCACAGGCCGGCGCTCTCGACGGGCACACGTTCTGTTCGACGAGGGCTGGACATCGACCGGCGACTTTCAGCAAAGGCTCTGCAAATCGTGTCATTCGTAAATTCGAAAATACAACTTCGATTTTTTTTTGGGTGGACAGATTTAGCGCGAAAAATTGGAAAACAATTTTATAATTTACAAAATCTATTTTGGATATGATCTCCTACTTAAAGAATATTTTAATATTATGTATTTAATTAAGTTTAATATTAATCGATTGATTTTTTTATTGTTGGTGTAATACTGATAATTGTAAATTTATTTCACTTATGCATTAATATTTTTTAATGACTCATTGTTCATGAGTCATTAAAGAATGTTAATGCAAAAGTGAAACGAGGAGACTAGTAGAAATTTCTAACGTGTTTGATGATGTTGTAAGCTGGATCTTTCTTTCCTCCCATCTGAGATCATTGCACCAGTCATTGGACAATCACCAGTAAATGACTGTTCAAAAAAGTATTTAAATAGTATTACTTTTCGGTTATTAACACTAAAAGTATTAAAATACTTTTGATACTAAAATACTAATACTTCGAAATAATAAATTGCAAATTAATTGATATGTTTTAGATTTAATTTTTACAAAGAATTCAGTACAATATTATTTTTTTATTTCAAAATGTAATTAATTATTTTTACAAGGAACTTATTTGAAACGGACTAAATATTGTAAGCAGGGGTTTTTATATTTTCGCTGAAGAAAGGACCGAAACATACAAATATATGCAGCTGAAATTATTAGAAAAGTTAAAGAGTACAAGTTTCAAGAGGCGTTCCATTTGATTCTCAATTACCAATTACTGTTAGCTCATATTTGCAAGTTATTTTAATTTATTCATTGACTGGTGCAACGATGGTGCTTACTCTAATAAATTTTGAATTTCGATCTCTTGGGTCGCAGTACCATAGTTGAAATCCGAAAAGGGGGGACTCAGTATGCTTTGTGCTTCTGATATTCCTATGGTATAGACAGCAGAAAAGTTTTTTAAATTTATATTCGCGGATATAAAATTCAAAAAGTAGCGTTTTGTGAGAAATCTCAAGAACCCTAGAAATTTTTAATTAAAAAAAAATAAAAACTATTTAATTTACTCGCTGAGAAAATGAATTAGTTAAAGACAAGAGTTTCGATCGAAAGAAGAACGAACACCATATACACCAGGCACCGCATTGCGAGTCCGGATTTAAGCTGGAGACTAATGAGTTACATTAAGAAGCGCTTTAATAAATTATCGAGAAATAAGGTGCTTTCTCGGATGAGAAGCCAGGAGGCGGTGTTTTTGAGCACGCTCGGGCTAAAGTGTAGCACAACGACGATGATAATAATAATAAAAATAGCTGGAGTCGACGGCTAACGGTTCCTCGGCATCCTACTGCCACACTTACTATACTTACCTAACGTGCTATGAGAGCGTTTCAAGGCGACATCGTAATAGCAAATGCCTTTGAGCACTCAAAAAAAAAATGGAATGAACAAACGGAAAAAATAATTATCGGTACGAAAAAATACCAATACAAATATATGAAAACCGTTAAAAAATTTTTTTAAAGTTGGTAAAAACGGTACAGGAAAAAAAGAGTTTAGTAATAATAATTAAGCCTCGATCAATAGTTTCAATCAAACGTTTGATTAATATAATTAAACATTTAACAGTAACCAAACATAATAATAGTAATCAATAGGTTACTAAATAGTTATTACATATTATTAAACATTTGGTAATATCGACTAAACATAATTGAAACTATTTCACCAAAACTTAACAATTATTTAAACTTGATTATTATTAAAAATCTTTTTTCAATAACAATTGATCGGTTTTTATTAATCGTTTTAAGGATGTATGAGTCATATCTCAAAACATTACCAAAAATATAAAAATTTCATAGAATATTCTAGTATTACGTTTGAGTGCCTGTGTAAAATTTAAGCACAATTCATTTATTGATTTGAAAGTTATTTAATTTTTTGTTTACTCTTGATCGCATTTTACAGTACTTATTTGCAAATTTGATGGAGAAGTAGCATTACCAGTAAATCAAAATTTTTACACATATTAATAAAACTCTAATAAATATTTGTGCAAAAATTCATTTAAATCCTTATTTGTTTAAAAGTTATTGTTTTAAAACTGCAACAAAATATAGTAATTCTCGTTGCAAAAATCATTGTGAATCGAATGTTTCATTGTTTTCTTTTTAGGTGATAGTTTCAGAGTCAAAATTCGGACATTTACAATCAAAATTTTTTGTTATTAATTAAGAAAAAAAAAGAATCTAGAGAAGTTTTCAGTTAAAAAATTTCGATACCTTTAAGTTCCTATTGTATAGCTAAAACATCCTTAATCTGTCTAAAAAAATTAACATATACATTGACAACTGATAAGAATGAAAAAAATGTGTGAATAAATCTTTTCAACTCGAAGAATTAAGCTCTCATGCAAATTTATGCATGACGCGATGGGAATTCGCCGCGTGCGCGTTCCGTTACATGACACATATTAATACGCGGAACGGTGATGCACGTTCGTGTGACAAATGAAGAAAGTGTCCGGCTCAGACGGGCGTACGCGAAAAGAAAATCCCCCCGATATTCCGTTTAGATGTCCTTTAGCGAAAGTCTCCGGAGTACGATGTACAAATACGTTTCGCATTGTCCTATTAATCGTCTCTAGCATTTTTGGAGGTACATTTTCGCGCCGTACAAAGTTTCGTAAGAACCCAGGTGAAATTTGGGTGGCTTTCGCCACGCGTCCAATTACCCAAATTTCCGATCCGCTGCTCGCGGAATTTCATCATCTCTCTATCCAAACAAATCATTACAGTCGTGATGTAGAATGTAAAATAACATTCTATTAGATATATAATAACTTATACAATTTTATATATACAGGAAGTTTTTTGTAACTCGATCACTAGAATATTTCTGTTTGTAATGATACAAAAAAATATTACAGAGGAAAATTGTTCGTTTTGATAGGGCATATATTATGATAGCCAACATTTTTTCATACTAATTAATTTATGAGATTCTGATTATCAACATTTTTTAAAATGAGATAGTATATTTTCATAAATGTAGTATAATAATATATTACAGTTTACAAAAAAATTCTTTTTATGTAGAATAAATATGGTGATCAAAAATAATCTAAAACTATAAAAAAAAAAATTACATGTAAAAATGAAAATGTGCCACTCTATTTAAAAAGTATTGATGATATTTAAATGATCGAGTTACTCTCTGTATACATAAAACAAAAGAGATTTTTGAGGATATAGGCGGCTCAGCAATATGTTACATAGTAAATCCATTTGTATGCTTATTGCAAAGTAGAATAAAGAACGACGCATTTTTTGACATATACGCATGAATAATAATAAATACAATATATAAATTTTTATATATGGATATATTTTGCAATAAGCATACAAATGGATTTAATATGTAACATACTGCTGAGCCACCTATATTCTCGATACAAATCCCTTTCAAAAGAGAGAAGAAAAAGGGAGGCAAAGAGGAAGAACGCAAAAAAGAATGAAAGGTGATAAAGAAGGAAAGGCAAGGCAAGGGAAGAGATGAAGGGATAGGCTTTAAATAGCGTGGGAGAAATTCAATCTGTTATTGGCATGCAAATCGAGTTGTCCTCGATATTTATTGAGACGACATGCATCCTGCTGTAACACATTGGGATGGGAATCGATTGCCGGAATACGAAATCGCACGGGAAGTTTCTAACCAGCAATATCACATTATATCGGATGTATGCATACATCGCATTGCCGATCGTCCACGTCATGTACATTAATGATTGAGAAACGCGTGCAATTCACGCATGCGATCACTCGACTGCACGACGTGAAATCCATGTACGATTATCGTGCATTACAACCAATTTAGTTCTATCGAGCTTAGATTCCGAAACTAACGCGCGAAAATGATCTCTACATCTCTATTCGTTTATATAGTGAAATCGCTACGCGTCTTATCACGGAGAATTAAACTCATTTGAAAATTTTCAATATTTGATTATTGTTGCCAATAGATTGGTTATTAATCGATAATCCTCTTAAGGTAATCTGTACACCCAGAGAAAAATGATGTTTCAATTGAAATCTCTCTACTTTATTCAATTGAAATCGTTTCTTTAAATCAACTTCAATTTTTTTAAGTTGAAGTAAAGATATTTTTGCAAAACATAAAAATTTATTTTATTTCAAGAAATAACATTATTAGTTTTCTTTAAAAGTTAATAGATCATTTGTTCAAATTATTTGTTTAACTTAAATAATTATTTAATTCCAAAAAAAGTACTGACAAAAATGTAAGAAATAATTTAGTTGTTCTGGTTCTAAAAATGTATTTCTTTCCAAAAAAAGGTTTACGTTGCACAACCAAACTATTAATTTAATTCTAATAAAAGGAACAATAAAAAATTTTTTTTAATTTAAAGAAATTTCTGTGGATGCATATTAACTTGATAAAAAGAAAAAAAAAGGGAAAAAGGAGAAATGATGGGAACGTTTGTTTTCCTTTCTCGATCTTTGATCTTGTCTTTAGCATATAGATATTGGCTGTTAAAACTGATTGATTCGCTAAATTAAAAAATATAGAAACAGCCACAAAGACACTAAATTAAAAAGAATTGACTGAAGTGATATCCGATATTACGGAACTGAAACATGTGATGAGAATATCAATTTACTTTTAAAGAATATTCTCTCGTAATTGTTTTATCAATCTGTTTTTCGATATGCTGGGTTTGCGTGCACGTTGGACAGAAATAAGCCGATTAAGGATGTATCAGACATATGGGCCTTATAAAGTATTATAAATAAAATTTGGAAATGTATTAATATTAACACTTCAAATAAACTATGTGCAAATAAAAGTTGTGCAAATAAGATTATATTGTTATATAATAATGTTGTATATTTTTATTTAGTCCATTTGTTATTAAAATTAAATTACTTTATATTAAAAAATATTTAAAAAAATCTCAATTTTTTCACGTAAATACTTATTCAAGATAATTTATACAAAGTTTTATTGTGATTTTGTCTGTTTAATAATTTTTTAAATAAATTCTTGTTTATATTTTTTACAAAATTGTGTTTTGCATCGCAATGAAACTTAACATAAATCATCTTGAATATTTAAAGTACTTACCATAAATAAAAAAAAAATCAAATTTTTTCACTATTTCTTATTTCAAATATAATTTTTATTATATTTATATTCATTAGAGCACATGTCCATTTCTGAATAACTTTTTATACAGGTAGAAAATCGTCGTCAATTTTTTCCACTACTTTCAAATGCAATATAAAATAATTTGTAACTTTTTCATAATTTTCTTAATGTTTGCAGAAATGTCCTATACATTCTTAACAAGAAGCAAGTAATGAAACGCTAAAATAAGAAAATAAAAGAACAGAAGACGTACCAGCGGTGGTCGATGTCGACAGCGAGAGGACGAGCAGCAGACAAATCGACGACACCCACACAACGGCGCAGGCAAGCCCACCGTTGCAGAAATCACGGCGCATCCTCAGCGCATCAAGTAATTTTTGAGCCGGCCGCTATTATCTGGAACAGTCACAATTGCGTCTTGATTAAAACACGACCCCGCCCCGGCCGTCGCGATAATCGGATGGGAATGCTAATTACGGGAGCTCTACGGGGGCCGTGCTCGTCGCGCACAATCATCGCCCTTCCCTCGAAAACGAGAGCGGAATGGAAACTCCGGCCCTTATTCGCTTTAACGCGAACGCACTCTTAATAAATCAACGGCGAGAGGTCCGTTGACTTTTCTTTCAAGTGCACCATCTCCGTGGAAATATCATTGCCCACCGTTAGAATTCCCGCGCTCCTTTTTCGTTACAGTCACCGTGAGTCAGAGTCCTCCCCTTTAAGGCCGGGGAAATAACAATGGAAGTTATGTCTCCTTATTCGTTATGCCGCGGGGAATATTCTAATGTGCTCTCTCCTACGTTATTCATGAGCCGAAGTCGACTTCAGAATCTACGAATTGTCGGACCGTTTTTCGTTTCTTTTTACTCGCCTTCTTTGCTTCTTCGCTCGTCTCGTCATAAGCCCCTGTGACATATCGTTTTTTTTTTCCCCCCATCGCGGCGATAATCCGGCCGCGCCCGTTTCGAAGTTGTTCCTCCGGCGGCTCGTAATTAAAAAACAAAAGTAAAAGATGAATCCGTAGCGACCGTCTCTCGCCTATCGTTAGCGCAATTGCATTTCTGATGTCAATATATTGATTGATTGTGATGTATTGATCGTAATGTCGCTGCCACTGCTGTGTACAGAAATGGAAATACATCATTGTCATCAATATATTTGATCGCCGTTATTACATCGTTAATATTAGCATACGCAAACTAATATTAAGCCAAGAATTAGATATTTTAGAAAATGTAATTTAATGAAAAAAAAATAAAATTTTAATGAATTATATGTTCTCTGGGAAAAACGCTTGGCATAATTGATACAGATGAAAAATGTTTATTTATATCTATAAATAAACATTTTAATTCAAGTTTATTTGTAATATTAATTGTCTCGATAAGACAACATTCATTAAATTATATGACAAAATCTTACATAAAAATATATTCATAAAAATATTTTTGTAAACATATCTATAATTGCAAATTATAATTTATAGATGTAGAAGTATTGATCTTTTATCAAATATTAATTAAAATTAAATTTAGAAAGAAACTGTTTAACAATTAAAAAAAACATTTGAGCTGTATTATGTATAAAATATTTAGAAATATAATTAATATACATGTTTACAAAAATACATAATTATTCCTAAATTACAATGTAGTATTCCAGCAGCATAAAATATTACATATTCAGCATGATAACATTTTAAATAAAAAATTTAACGGTTTTTAAAATAATTGTAAAGCATTTATAGATTTCAAACTTAGATTTGTCTAATCTTGGAAAATATTATTTAGAAATTTAATTTCGACAAAATTTCCGCTCTATGACGTATCATTTTAATGTAATACTGCAAAGTTCTTGTGATGCCATTGTGCAACATTCGCACAATGTGCCTATCGGGGTATATTTAAAGATTACAATTAAATCTTAATATTATAATAAAAAAGCACATTTGAGATTAATAATGAGTTTTTATGCAATTGTCCGGATATAATAGATCTGAACACTAGAGTGTTTACCTTACGCGAGTGAATATTTGAGTCATTATTTTCGATCTCTATGCTCTATAATGCAAAGAAGCCTATCTCTCCCCTCGCGGGACCATCTTTAATGCACCGTACTTCGTGATTTATATGGCGATAGCTGGCAAGGCTGCTCGACGGTGAAATTACCGGCGCGTTGCGGCGGTTACATCCTCTGGGAAGTCCCTCGAATTTAGGGTGTAGCCAGAGGAGACATGAATAATGCAACGATAGCGGGGGGCATGGCAGTAATGCCATGCCACTTCTTGGTGCATGATGGCAATTACATGGAGCAATCGCGTCGAGATTATACGAGATTAGTCATTAGTCTGCTGTTGATCGTAGACGGAGACGCGATTTCAACGCGTTTTACGATGAATGCGCTTGACGAACGCAAGATGCTTCACTTTGCCGGAAGTCCCGACATTCCTGGAATTACCGAACTTTCATTTTATGAATCATTCGTATAACTAAGATGTTGAAGGTACAAGCCGAATCATTTTTATTTCTGCTCGACACAGTTCTTTGACATTTCTTACGCGGCCATGCAGAATATATAGAGTTAAAAACGTAGTGGTTGAAGACGGAGGATTCTTATCCTTCATAAAAATATGCCAGTTATATTCGAATCGACCTAAATAAGAGAACAAACTCGATTGTGCTCTCGATTGAGAAAGCTTTCGCCAACGTTTATTCGCGCTTTATTTAAAGCACACAGATCGTTGATTATTCGTGACGGTAAAAATAAAGGTGATAGGTAAATAGAAATTGAAAGGTGAATTTGACTGAAATAAATGTATATTTATAAAGTACAACATTTGTAACAACAAGGTATAATTTAATTGCATTTAAAATGCAATAAATGTAATAGTAGCCCACCTTTTTAAAATATCAAGAGAGTAGAATAAAGATTAATCTTCTGAACCATAAAATTAGTTTCATTCGAACCTTTAGAAAGCACGTTAAATCGCTGTCGTACTCGTATTGAATCTTTCATTCACAGCTATTGTACTTTCTGATAATAAGAGTAAATGGAGGAAGTCGGTCCTTAGTCAGGTAGCTAATTGTCAGTCTTTTCGTAACATAAAACCATTTTATCGTACTTGTGTATTCGAATAAAGATTACGCAAGAGTGGGCAGCATTTGAAATATATGTATTTGAAATAGGTATTTAAATACATGTTGTATTTTAATACTTTTCTGATAGTATATATTTTGTATTTTGAATTATATTCAATACATTTAAAAATCCACAAACTCAATTCCAATGAAGAGGAAGATTAGCTTGCTTATCTTGAATAACAATGTAATTGATCAATATGAATCCTGCTCTAAACTGCAGCTGATATAATTTTTCAATAATAAAAACAAAAGCATAACAAGTTTAGATAACTAGATGTAAAAAAAAGCATTTATTCGTTGCAACATATTTTTGTGTTCGTTTAATCTAGTGGAGAAATTATTTTCATTTGTCACTGTTTATTAGCTCTCCAGCGCATAATTCTGTTTCAGATCATTTTTTGAGATATTATTGTTTTTAAAAAGCAATAACAAAAATAGTAAATTAAATAACTTATAATATATGTACATGTTATATAGTTTCCAAGTTTAATTTTGAAATTAGTCAAAATGTAATCAATGTAAACCAAAGTTTCCGCGAGAACAATTAAGAATACATAAAAAAATTAATAAAGTTAGATAATTTTAAATAAAATTGGAAACAGCACTATTTTGTATTTGAAAAAGTATTTTCCATTTAAATACAATTTGTACTGTATTTTTTCCACTCCTGGGATTACGATATAACAATATTATGTACAGAACGTGACGTGAGATAAATCTGAAATATTATCGGAATGGAATGTAGTAAGTCGAGTAGAATAATTATTACTGAATCAAGCAATATATCGAATAGGCTAATAAACGAACTGTATTACGCTCCGAAGCACACTAAAGCGCGTTCTCCATGCTTTTATATCAGCATCAGTTATCGACTCTCATCTCCAGCATCGAGTTTCTACTCGATCGGTGATGTTTCCCTTAACATGCACACACACGAGCGACTGCGTGCGTCTACTCTCTCACGGTTGCTTCACCGGATGTGGGTCACTCACGTCGTCATCGGTGTCTTCCTTCCGGATCTTAGCCTTTAACTTTCTATTGTCGCGGCACGTCGTCGTATGGATTCCCGAACGCGTCATCATCGGTACACTTTCGTGAGAAAAAAAGGAGACGAGAAAAAGGAAGCCACTCATGAGAGAAGGCAGGTGGAGGATCCCTTCCAAGGAAAGAATCTCGCCGGCACGGCGTCGGTTGCCGGAATCGTGTGAATGAGAAAAGAAGTCGGAGTCGCGCCGGACGCTGAAGGAGTTGGGACGCGCCGACCGGCCGGCACGAAAAGAAGAGCAACAGGACATCCTATCTCCTTTACATTCTTCGCGGACAATAAGTGGCACCGGTCATGTAATAAACGTCACGATGCGGTTTCAGCGATGACAAAATGTTAGGAAAACAACTGCTACTCGCACGACGACGCGACGACGCCCGTGTGACTTTATTATTAAATGCGAACGTTTTATTAGTGAGATGCACCGGATGCACTTCTCAACGAGTTCCGGCAGGATGCCTTCTCAAATATGCAAAATTCAAGAAGTTGAAGCACTTCATTATTAAGAATTTAAAATTCAATATTGATTTCTTCGCGCGATTAACTTCTGACCTATTCTAATTCAGCATCAATCTTACCGAATCAATATTAATATCCAACAACTATTGAATGTGGTACGAATTAAATATCAGAGACCAGAGTTCAGCATTTTACATCAGTACACACAAAACTTCGGAGAGACTTTAATTATCGAAGCGTTTTAATTTTTCCAAAAGATTTGTTACATCGTAAGTGAGATATATTATCTTCGATAAGTATCTTTCATTATAGCTGCGATTTTACTTGAACAATAATAGTTTTGACGTTTCGCGCTGGAAATTGCGCACTCAAACGCAAAGTGCACTTGGCTAATGGCTGC
The DNA here is from genome assembly GCF_016802725.1 of Solenopsis invicta. Taxonomy (NCBI): domain Eukaryota; kingdom Metazoa; phylum Arthropoda; class Insecta; order Hymenoptera; family Formicidae; genus Solenopsis; species Solenopsis invicta. The sequence goes on from NC_052667.1 coordinate 22,534,021, forward strand.
ATAGCGGCACAGAAACAGTTACGCGCGAAAGTTATCTCAAGCTTCCTTTGTTTAATGACATCGGCGCTGTTCTTAGATTCCATTGAAGCGTGTCGTGTATATGTGTACGTATGTGCAATTTATAGAAATTATTGTATATTTCGCAATAAATGCTACAATATTTTTATTCAAATTATTACTGCATTATTTTTAGGAAATCAGACAATTTATTAGAAAATTTTTCTTTATTGAATAGATATATCGTTTTTTTTTTTATTCTTATTTTTCACTTTCTTTTGAACGTATATATTTCCTCAGAATTACGTTATATATTTTTTTAATTTTTAATAAATATAATTATAATATAATATTTACTTTATCTTGAAGGAATTTCGTTAATCCAAGTAATACATGCTGGTTTATATACATTTCCCAAACGGTTATTAAACATTAGATGTGATTTAAGAAACGTACATAAAATGTACAGGAACCAACACGTGCTGCCTGGGGAATAACATGTGTTTCTCTGTTCTACTCATCTTTCTTCTTTTTTTGTGCTAAACTCTATATATCCCTGAAAATATTATACATTTATTCGTTGGTTTTATCTGAAACGTGCCTCGAAAACCTTTGCAATATTCACGTCTACAAATGGGAAGGTAGAGTCGTGGCTTTCTCAAACTTCGCGACTTGGGTCACGAAATCCTAAGCGGTATCCCCTGTAAATAGAATTTACTCACCAAAACAGCTTAGTTTATGATTACATCCCGCTAAAATATTTAATTGGTACGCAAAAATACCGGGAATATAAAACGAAACGTGCGCCTGTTTCACCGGTATTCTGTCCCTTCTGTGATCCCTAAAGTTCGAATATTTATGGCGCATACCACGGACCGGAGACGGGTCTCTCGTTCGTAATTGTCAGAATCCGGGCGGAGGCACGTCAAATCTTGAACGAAATGAATATGTGAAAGGACGTACATCGCATACTTAATAAGAGGGAGGATTTGGCCGATAGCGCTTTGGAATTGCGTGCGCGATTCATCGTTTTTAATTGCACAGTAGGTATTCGTATCTGAAAATCGCATGCGTTAAATCTTGCAGCAGTTAAAATGGCAGCCCAGTGAACCTAGTTTGTAATTTTCTAACGCGTGCGTTATTAATAATACGCGTATATAATATAAATTCGTTTTATCGTAACGCGTTAATCAAGTTCGTGTTATGCAAGTGTTAAGCTTGCGCTGTACTTTTTGTCACTAAAAATCTATATTTCATATAGCATCGTAACATCGATTTTTTAACGATATTTTATACATAAAATTATTTATCTGCGTAAAATAAAATAAAATCACGTCAGTGGTTGAAGTTATACGAATAAAAATATTTTTTATTACAAATATTATTTTACAATTTGATGTAAAATGAGATTGCCAATTCAGATTTACAATTTTTCTTTCTAGATAATCAATATGTAGCAATAAAAAATTCAATTCATAAATTTCTATTAAAAGATAATATTTGAAAAAAATGCTTGCTACACTAATGGATGTGGATAGAAAAAGATTATATTGTGCGTAAGCCCTTTACCATCTTGCTACTAAATGGATAATTTTAGTATTGATTCTCCTACTTGCATGAAGATCTAATCGATATGAACGCGATTCTCTTTGTTCGGATAATAATGTTTGAGAACATTTACACAGAATGTCTCTCTTAGTTGAAATTCTTGGCCTGATTTGGAATCGATTTTTCTTTGACGAAAATGTCAAGCGTTTATAACTGTTAAACTCTCAAATAATTACTCGCTAAAATGAGATTTGTGACGAACCAATTTTCAGGAAATAGTATAAATTATATTTTTTTTTAATTTCTAAAATAAACATTACTTTAACGAAGTTTCAAAATTCAAAATGTAATTAACAATAGCAAAATTTTTTAATTCAAAACTTTGTTATAAATACAAAAAAATATGATTAAAATTGAAAAATTCGTTAAACGATTATTTTTCTTAGTATTCCTGCTAAGGAAAAATCAAATTGGGCAAAAAAAATTATTGACGGAACTAATATCGCTAATTTTGTAAAGGCAGACGTATCTATATAAATCGACGTGAGCGGTAAGCGTTGTAGGCCGCACAGCCAACCGGTCGTTCCGATCTGATTAGCACGCTGATATAACATTCAATTTCCCACAGCAGGTTACTGATAGATTATACGGATACCTTTGGATGATGTGCGTTCCAGATCGCGTTTCCCGAATGCAAACGGCCGGAAGAGCAAACGCGCGATAGAACGGTTCGACGGACGAGTTATTTTTTGCCGCTGCAAATTTTTATTCAGATAGAACCGCACGGAAGTGTGTCATCTCTCTTCACAAAACTAAACTGTAATGAAAATTGTAACGGATGTCCAGAACCGGATTTTAAGTATTGCACGCATGGAGTCTAAATAAAGAAAACTTGTTAAAAGGATGCGAACGATATAATCCTTAAAAAAAATGCAGAAGACAGATTTTTTTAAAAGCCTGAAAAATAGTGCGATACATATCAATTAATCTTCTCGATTTGAATTAATTAAAATGGTGAAAATTATACTTTGAATATGTCCAATAATCTTGCATACTTCAATATATTTTTGGAATGCTAAATAACATAAAAGTGGAGCAACCGACCGGACTCTCAAGCGAGACTCAGGTTCGATTCTAGCTACTCCAAATACCATATAAAGAATATTGAGTGGAGATGCATTATTTAAGCTGTAAAAGAAATAAAAGCAGGAAACAAAAAAAGTATCATTCTAAAATAATATTATCGCAAGGTAAAATAATAAATCGGGGTCAGAGGGTATTTTGTCCAGAAACAAAAATTTAAACGATAAAGAGAAGAAAAAGAAGAGACTATATCATCACTCGATAGTGTTGGTTTTTTCAACATTGTTTCTTATATTCTTTCTTATAGTAAAAATCTGGATATTAACTTTAAGTAGATAGAACTTAATTTAATAGAACATGTGTGCGACAAAAGTGAATATACATATGAGTAACATACAAATATATGAAATTACTTGGTATTTAAAACAATGACTTGCACCTGGATTTCGGTTTTAAACAAAATCTTTTACAGAAATTAAATACGGTTAGTGTTGAAAGGATTACAATGCTTCTGTAAGGGATTACAATTGCGATTCGCAAGTTCTATGAGCATTCGAATGCGGCATACTTTTTTTCGCACAGAGCGTGCGAACTATCTTGTTTTATCGTCACGTAATCCCCGTGACGTAAACCAAAGTGCATACAAAATTGGGACGAACGCGCGAGTTGATGCGAGAAAAAGGAAACTTTTTCTGCTACACGAGATAAAAATCACTGCTAGCCTCGGTTGGCGCTGCTTCGAAACCGACGACCCATGGATTTCCACGTACGGACGCTTTCTCCCGCGGGACAAAACGCCCGGGAAATTCCCTCATTCGCCGGAGTCCTTTTTTCCAAAAACATCGTGATGTTCTGTAACATCGCATCACTACCAGCGGAGTTTGAAAACTCGACACTCTCTGCATTTCAAATCGTATGGAACGAGATTTTTGCATTAGACTTTGCATGCTAGATGCAGTGTCTGTCAAGTCGACCAAATCTTTTAAAATATGCGAGAATTAAAAAAAAAATTATTAAATTTTTAATGCTCGATTTTTCCGCACCTACGATAGTTATTTTCCAGATAATGATATCCAATAATTAATTAAAAATTCGTTTTCTTCACTGAAACTTCTAGTTATGTATCTATTACCGATAACTATTCTTCATACTGTACTAACTTTTGACATAAAATGTATTAAAAGTTTACTAGAAATTATCATATTCTCTGGGAGATATCTCACGGATAAAGTTATTCAGGAGTGAAGAAATTAGAGATAAGTTATCATTAGAAGAAAATTTGTTTCGCTTATTGCAGCACACACTTCAATACGAAAAGCATATAAACATTGAATTTCAGTATGACGTAGTTGAAAAAATTGAAGTAATCCTACTTGCACATTGATTTATCACATGCATATGTAATACATATTTCAACTCTTTAATGTTACATAAAATCTACGAAATAAAACGAAAGCTGTAGGGTAGATCGAAATAGAAAAGAGCACTTTCAATTTCGATTTCTATTTAATCGCCTTCAAAGCGGATCAACAAATCATATTTAAAATTTTCTATATTCGCAGCCGAGGCTGGAGAATAAAAGAAAAAAAAAAACGAGAGATATATAACGGGTATAGACCGTCCTCTCATGTCGGAAGTTACGAGCGCGCCGCTATTTTCCCCTCGCAACGCTATTGGAAATTCTTTGTGTGCTTTTGAAAGTAACGCGACGGGTGTTATCAGCCAGGCGACTACAAAGTACTGCAGATTGCTACAGAGGAGCGCAGAGAGAAGCGCATTGAAAAATTCTCTTTCGCCGAAATTTCGATACTTCATCTCGCCGATCGAAAACGTCATATCTTGTTATTCTCTTTGAACACAAGTCGCACGGACGATGTTCCACAGATTGTCAAGAAATGAGAGAGATTCGAATGCGCAAAGGTTGCATACTAATTAGATTTTCAATCAAATTAATGGCACTGGGAAATGAAACCTCGCCTGAATTTCGATATTCCGTCTTATTGATTGAAAATATCACATCTTGTTACTCTCTTTAAGAACGTACAAGATACTACTCAAAACATTAAGAAAATTATTAAAAAATTACAGATTGCATTGTTTTATATTACATTTGAAAGTAGTAGAAAAAAATTTCTATTTGACTAAAAAATTATTTCAATAAGAAGTAGACATGTGCTCTAATGAAAATATAATTAATAATGAAATAAGAAGTAGTGAAAAAATCAGATTTTTTTTATTTAACTACTTTAAATATTCAAGATGATTTCTGTAAAACTTTATTACAACGCTGACGTCAGTTCTGCAAGATAAAACATTTTATTTATTTATTTACAAAATAACTAAACAGACAATCACAATAAAACTTTGTATAAATCATTTCCAATACTCAAAGTACTTACACAAAAAATCAAGATTTTTTTCAAATGTAAGAAATAATTCAATTTTTAATAATAAATCAAGTAAATAAACTATAAAAATATAATTTTATTCACACAACTTTATATATATGTATAGATATAGTTTATTTGAAATGTTAGTATTAAACACATTTCCAAATTTTATTTTACAGAATGTATGTCCGATACATTCTTAAACAATTATATGAATAAAGGTATAGAATGTCAAAATGAGAAAAATGTGAACTGACAAAGATTGGCATTTTCGATCAAATTAATGGAATAAAACCGATAAAATTGGACTGCGATAATGTGAAATCTTTCATCTCGTCTAAGCGATCGCGGAACGTATGAGAACGTATTACGACACGTTCAGATGCATTGCAACGTATTTAATTTGGTTGCAGCGTATCAATGTTCGTAAGTTTGAGCGTGCCTGTGTTTTACACGGTCGAAAGTACCTCGGAACGTCGATGGAACGGGCACGCGTGAACAAAAAAAAAAAAAAGAAACTGCTTTCACGTCCGCGTTGCGCGGACGTTATACGAGGATGCCGCGGAAATAGAAAACGTTATACAACGCGGTAACAAACGGCGACCACGTCGCCGATTCGAGGCGAGGATTCCGCTATGCGACGACGCACGCTATTTGAAAATTCTTAGCGGTGCATCCTATGCGAATGCAGACACGCGAAGTGCACGGACAGAGCAGGGCAGGGCACGGCACGGCACGGTTCGGGAAAACGTGCGTTTACACGGGTATCGCATTCCTACGCTGCTTTAGAAAGTATATACGCGCGGTGACGAGTTACTCGGGGAATTAGTTAACTCGGGCACGGTACCGACTTGCGCAAATATTAAAAAAAAAATTTACGACACCCCCAGACGATTGCAGATAAATTGTAGTTTAGATCAGTTCGTTTTAATTCGATTAATCACATTATGCAGCTTTTACACAGCAAAGCTTAATTTGCGATTGATTGTAATCGACGAATTAACTCTCCGCGATACAATCGAAGGTAAGAAGGCCTAGACAAATTTTCAATTTTGAATTGTTCTACCTCAAATTCGAACACGTACAAAAAAAAAATTTAAAAAAGGTTTCGCGTCGAACAATTGTGAAATTGTACTCCGAAACGTTGGAAGAGACTACCAGAACTTTTACAGGGTTTTTAAAGCCTAAAAATCCTTTTCAAACACAATCAGATACAATCAGTGAGTGGTTGAACTAGAGAAGCGGCGAAAAAACGTTGGAAAGTTAAAAAACTAGTTTAATACAAAAGTAAAATTTATATTTTATACTTTTTTTCAGAGACGAGAAGACGAGTACATGAACGTACTTCTGTAGTCTGAAATTTCCATGAGTTGGATAAAGCACAGCTGACTACGTGCGTTAAAAAAAATAAACAGCAATAACCAAACATTGTAAAATATTGCTACAATGTTTCAGCAATATTGCAGCAACGATCAAACGTCCGCTTCAGAAATATTGATACATATATAATGGTGCAGCAACGTTAATACATTATATATGTTGCAACATTACGCATCAATATTTCTGAAGCGAGCATTTTACCATTGCTGCAATGTTACTAAAACATTGCAGCAACATGTTGCAATGTTTTTGCAAAGTTGTTCGGTATAGGATAATTCATAATATGGTATGGAAGAGTATGGAAATTGTGTGACGGAGGAATTCGCTTCGAGCGGCTATAAACAACCGAACTTCTCTTCGGAAGGCAATGCATATTATATACATGTTTTACGTGCAGAGTTTTACCGCAAAAATGCAGGAAATAATGTTTGATTACGATGTGCCGGTAACGGAGTAACGGCTGTAAAAAGTTTCGGTACCGTCACTTTCTATTTAAGCGTTGTTGAAGGAAGTTGGGGAGCACGAGGACGGAAATCGTTTCAATCCCGCGTTTCAATACGCGTTCAATCCCACCAGTTTAATAAATATATCAAAAGACGCAGAAGTTTCGCTTGTTTACTAGTTTCGCTTGTTTACTTAAACAACAAATAACTCTCGTAATTCTGCATTCCGGCTGTCGTTCCGTGAAAATATAAACGCTCGTAACCCGAACTTTTAGCAGCGCTCTGAATATCGAGGCTACGTTCTGGGAGCGCGATTTAACGCGTTGCACCGTTTAAAAAAAAAGGAAAAAAGAAGGAAAAGAGACTAAAGTTTCTCTGGTATTTCCATAGTATTATCTTCTTCTCTGTGGAATATGGATCCATTTAAGCCTCATTCTAATCGCGGCCTGGAAAGTATTCTCTGGGAGGGAAAAGAATTTCTCCGCGCTCATAAATAAATCAGCGAGCGTCTCGTGCGATGAGAAAGAAGGATTTTTCGCGTGTTGAGAATAAATCTCTGCTAGAAAGTCACCCGGCGCTTTGTAATTTTTTTACTGAAAAATCGACTCGTCTGTCACGGTCCCCGTGTAAAGCGTATCCAACAATCGATTAGCTCGGCGCAACAATATGTATTTTTGTTACGAGAAAAAATACAACCTGCAGCCTGATAGAGCTGCATCGGTAAACAATCAATCAATTTAGCTTGTTGCTTCTCACAAATCGTCCCGATAGCGTTTCGATTAATCCTGCAAAACGATTATCTCAGTAGTTTAATCCTTTATGTACATTTTTTCACGTGCAGAGAAAAGCACACGATTACTCTTCACTTTTCTATCAATTGAAAATAAACAAGTGACGGTGCATATACGGAATAGAAATGCAGAAAGAATTACATGAATAAAAAGTGAAAGAACTACGACGATAATTAAAATAGACGATAAAATTTACGCGCGCGCGACAGCACGTTCGAAAATTGAGAAACTACTCGTTATCAGAATCGTTCGCGATTTCACCCTCCGCGCGAGAAAGCCGGAACTCACCTCGCAGTCGTATCCGTTCCAGAGGACGACGCCGACGAGACCGGAACAACTCCCGTGCAAAACGTCCTCGCGGCGTTAAAACCCTCTCGCGTTTGCACCCCGCGCGAAAGGCCGTGCGCGGTGGCACCTGGTACGACGACGCGTCGCGACTGCGTTTCGTTTATTTACGAACGACGGGGCACACGGTGACGCCGCTCTCTCGTCAGGGTCCTCCGCGACGCGCACCTCTCTTTCTCTCTCACGTTCCTTCCGTTCAGTCCGCGCGGAACGACACCCGTATACTGATTCCCGGCTGGCCCGCCGCGCGCTCGGCGGCCTCGTATGATGACCCCCTTCTAGAATTCTACTGTCGGCGTACGACACGATCACCGCGGTCGGCGGCGGTGGTGGCAGGATCGAAATCGATCACGCGCTCACGAAATGAAGATTTTCGGCGCGGATGGGAGAGAACAATGATATATTTGCGCTCGAATCCGAGGACTGTTTGCGTCCTTGGCTTCGCGATTAACTTTCCGCTTTCATTACGATCGCGAATGTCTTTGGAAGGATGTATATGGAATATTTCTCAAGATATCCAGAAAGTTATGAAAAATTGCAGATTGTTTTGTATTGCATTTGAAAGTAGTAGAAAAAGATTAGCAATTTTCTATCTGCAGAAAAAATTATTTCAATAAGAAGTAGACATGTGATCTAATCTAATTAAAATATAATTAATATTGAAATAAAAAATAATAAAAAAATCTGAATTTAGTACTTTAAATATTCAAGATGATTTATGTAAAGCAATTTAAGTAATGCTAATAAAAACAGTAAAACGAGCAAAAATATGGATTTCAATATACGTAAAATCTCTGTAATTGTGTTAAATGTCAAATTAAAGAGATTTTACGTATATTGACATCCGAATTTTTGTTCGTTTTATTGACCTTATTAGGATTACTTAAATGGTTTTAAATTCATACGAGCCAATTTCACATTTAAATTGTTTTGATTTATGTCAAGTTTCATTGCGATGCAGAGATCAGTTTTGTAAAATTAATTATTTATTTACTATATAACTAAACAGACAATCACAATAAAACTTATAAATCATCTTGAATACTTGAAGTACTTATACAAAAAAAAATTGAGATTTTTTATAACGTAAAAAATAATTTATTTTTTACTAATAATAAAATAAATGAACTATAAAAATGTTATTAAATAAAAATATAATGTTGTTCACACAACTGTGTTTTATACACATCATAATCATATTTCATTATTTCATGCTTATATTATAATATTCATAATATAAATGAAAGCTGTGACTTGGAAAATGGATGTGATTGACAGCTTTGCAATTAGATCAAATATTATTAGATTTTTCCAATGTCGTATATAAATTGTACCAAATATTAAAAATGTACCAAAGTTTTTTGATATAATTGTATAAAATCTGTTAACACAGATTACAAAGAATTTTTTTTCAAATATAAAAATATTAAAAATCTTTATATTTTTTTCCTCTAAAAATTCCTCTGAATTTTTTATCCTTTAAAAAAAAAATCTGCCGTGATAATAACAAAATTTTTGGGAAAAATTCCACGAATCTGGCAACTCTGATCTATCTTCTTGTTTCACATTATATTAAAAAAAACCGTATTCGAAATTTTATCTGTTAGAAACAAATTCGTGATAACGACGCAAGCTAAATTCGCGTAACAAAATGCTTATTAGTCAGTTAGATTGTCATTGCACAAACCTCGAAATGCGCGGTATCCTGACCGCGACGCGGCCACGTCAATAATAAACGAGACGGATTAATCGATGCGAACGAATTATCCTGGAAAACCGTGCGCTTCGATGACATTTCACTTATACATCGAGAAAGGCGCTTCAACATCCGAGAAATTCATTAAGCTGCAGCTGAAAAAGAAATAAAGAAAAAAAGTTGAGAAGACGTCTGGATAATGTCCTTCTAGCTGGATTTTTAATCCGATTTTAATAGAAATATTGTAGTAATATAAAACTCGGTCAAAATTCTGGCTTCATAAAAAGAAAATTCTACGAACTGAAAAGTAAATTTTGCTCTTTGATATCATTTTAAAAACTTAATTCGTGTTTTAAATAATAAAGTTAAGTACATCTTCACTTTACACGAGAATATTCTTTCATAATTTAATAACAATTAAATAAAAAAAAAACCCTTTATTGTTTTAATCGTCATTAAATTATTCTGATTTGGGGAAAGATATTTCTTGATATCTCTTGATTTCAAATTAATTCCCACACACATAACAATTAATGTATTAATTACAAAGTTATCGATCGCTCATCGACGTTATGTTCTATGCAAACATCTTTCTTGTTGCCATGAGATTATTAGATGCGTACACGCCGTAAATTCCGCTTCGGCATTTCAGAAACTTAACTTTTTAAAAGTTAACTCGCTCCTTAAATAATAAACTCAGTTCAAGACTAGAAAAGATACTTTTATAATTTAATAATATTTAGAAATCATTTTAATTAACGTATTATATTGTTTCAATCATTATTAAAACGTTGTAATTTTAAGGGAAAGGTATGATTTCAAATTAATTCAATATTGCATTTATAGAGAACTATTTGAATATGAATCGAATCGAATACGATGAGATTTGATTAGATTCGAACTTAAATCTTTATGATTCATATCTAAATAGGATCGTTACACAAATTTTTTTTTTCTTTGAAACTTTTTTTTTATACTAAATTAGGGGTGGTAAATATGAATATGACATTAAAAACAAAATTTTATACTTTGGTAATTAATTATAATTTATTAAAAACGCTGGAAAATACGAATTTAAACCACGTGACTTAAACAAGTTCTGATTGGACGGCTGCATCGTGACGTCAAATGCTGGTAGACGATCGAGCCGAACGGTATGAGACTGACTGTGAACGTACCAAAATATCATCTTGTGTACGCAAGTTTTTGGAATTCTTGGCATATTACAAAATAAGTGATTTGCAGTGATTTGCAGTAATCGTGAATTATGGCACAGCCAGGTTTCGTTAAAGCTCAGTCGGATAATTTACCATGTGTGGATGTAGTAATGATTTCAAATTTCTTTGCTAACAACCCAACACTCAATATAGCTGAATCTCGAGGAGTTAAAATGCATAGGTATATGAATCTTTAAGTATTTGTTATATGAACATTCATCAATTATAACTATGTTTAGATTAATAATAGGAATTCGAACTGACAAAAATATAGGTTAATAAGATTATGTAAACGGTTAGTGCTAATAATTTTTACAATCTCCAGCTTATTCGATTTATATTTAGATTAATGTATAATGAAAAATCTATAGATTATTTTGTTAGAACAATGAATTCTAACCTTACTTTTTATTGCACCTGTCAAATAGCTCTGACATATTGTGCTCAATAATTTTTTAAACGTTTAAATATTATATGTATTATTTTATTTGTTAGAGCAAGTCAGGAAAGGTATGGTGACGAAGCAATTGGATATGTGGAGATATGTCGTCAAAAAAGAATGTGTACCATTCGTGCTAAAATATGCCCTGAACACAAAGTTCGTAACAAGGCATACGCAGTTGAATTAATAATTGATGAAAGACAAAATGAAATTAAAAGTGCACAATGCTTTGATTGTGCAGCTTCTTCAGGTGAGATTTACTTTTACTCAAAATTTGTCTAAAAATATTATATTAAAACTATATAAAACATAGTACTTGTTTGTTGCTCTAACATCATCGTAAAAGATTTTAGCTAGGCTGTGTAAAGAATGTAGATTTTATTACTGCATTAATTTATTATAATAACTGCTTTTTGCTAGAAACAAGTTATGATAATATAACATATTTTTATGAATATTATAAATAAGAGATATTTTTTTGAATAGTATAAATAATGATCTAGCCAACGACAAATATTAACTAAAATAGAAGTGAAACATTTGGCATTTCTATAATTTGAATAAAATAAAGAAATTTGTTATTAATTATTTTCGTGTTAATTATAACTATATATAAATAATTATTTTATATTATAACTAAATAAATAACGTTAAATAAATTTTAATATTTTTTATTTGAAATTATTGACAGTTTTTCAGGCGATGAAGAAGTGAACCAATCATTTTAAATTTTACTCATGTTATTATACAAGTTGCTCCAAATATATGATAATTTTAGGTGGTTGCAAGCACGCCATAGCATTTTTAATGTGGGCACATCGAAGAAGCGAAGAACCTGCTCCAACATCTATAGCATGTTATTGGAAGCGTCCCACAATGTCGTCAATAGGAACATCATTAAAATGTGTAACTGCGAAGGTGTTGAGTAGAAGCAAATATGAAGAATCTACAGTATTAAATACAAATTTTTTGGAAGATTTCATCGAAATAGCTAAAGCAAGAAAACTCGACAGTCAAATTACGCGTCATTTCATACATAATTACGACAATTCTTTAAAATCATTATCATTACATTTTCTTCTTTTAAAATATTGTAGCTGTAGTGATCGAGATAAAAGAAATGTTACTGACTTTTTACTTTTTGCAAAGCAACACATGAGCTTAAATTTGTGCATTGAAGCTGCGAAAGCTACAAAAGAACAAAGTTCCTGTTCGCTATGGTATGAACTACGCTATGGAAGAATTACAGCTTCGACCATATATGAAGCTACAAACTGTAAAACTACAAACGGTTCGTACGTTGAAAGAGTTATAGGTGCAGTAAAATTAATAGAGACTGAAGCGATGAGACGAGGAAGAAATCTTGAACGAGAAGTTTTACACGTAGTCGAGAAAAAGTTGGGGACGGAATTTTACCCAACTGGTTTAATATTGTTGCCTGATTACCTTATATTTGGAGCGTCTCCTGATTCTTATACGAAAGATTACATCGTCGAGGTTAAATGCCCGTTAACCGAAAAATCTGAAGACAGATATATATGTAAGAATGGATCAATAGCAAAGAAGTTTTATTCCCAAATGCAAATTCAAATGATGTTTGCCAATCGAACTAAAGGTTTATTTTGCGTGGCGAAATTTGATTTTGAGACATCCAAAGAAGTGAAACTTGTATAGGTGGATTATGATTCCGATTACACTAAAAATATAATATCCAATTCATCAAAATTCTGGGAAAAAAATATTTTTCCATTACTTTTAGAATCTGTACAAAAATAGAAAAGAAAACATGTAATCAAATATAAAAGAATGTATTGAAAAATATCATTTCGAGCAAGATATATGCTAGTTGGGAATAAAATAATTAAAATATTGCGTTACAAAACTCATTTTAATATTTTCTTCTTACTGATTTATAATTGATTGTTGTAAATTAATAAGTGCTGCTGCAATAATAATAATATTATCAGTTTTACTAATGGCTTCATGATGAATGCAGGAATGAGGTTGAAGAAAATTAAATTCTCTCAATCTTCTTATTACTCGTTCAATATGTATTCGTAAACTTGCAATCCTTTTAGTTTGCATCACTTCTGCTTTTGATAGTTTAACAGAACTCGCAACGCTGGGAGGTCTAATCAATACACATTCCTTTTGTGTTATTAAATGCTCGATATGTTTAAATCCACGGTCTGCCATAATTCCGCATCCCGGAGGTATTACATCTAAGTAGCCACAATTTTCCACGATAAACGCGTCTGTTGTTCTTCCTCCATAACCGCAAGAAATATAATTGATCATTCCATCTGGCGTAGAAGATATTAAATATTTTAAAGTATTGCATTTTTTGTAATCTGACCACGTTAGAGCTTGATATACTGCATTAGAAGGTTTTTGAATTTCTATTTCTAGACAATCAATTATAGACTGTACATTACTATATCTTGCTCGAAATGGTATAGGAAGTAAAAACTGTATAGTATCCTTTTTTGGCCAAAAAATAAGAGACCTTAAACAATTTGCTATTAATGGAACAGACTTATTAAAAATTCTATTTGCATGACTAGCAGACATGCCAAATTCATCGCCTAAACGAGAAAACGTATCATTCATTTTAATTTTAGTTAATGTTAAATATATGTCTGTATAAATTAAACCTGTCTTGTTGTGCAAAAGATCTATGACATATAAAAACTGCTCTGGAATACCTATATACATTTTAGGTTTTTTTTTATAATGGAAAGCTTCAACTCTCTCGTAATATTGTCTGATTCTGTTTTGTGCGTTTTTAATTCTTCACTCGTGTATTCTTTCGAAGGAAAATATTCATCGGTACTCTTCAAAGTATCCTCACTTATCGATGTAATATTATCGATAGTATCATCAGTAATATTACTGCTGGATTTATCAATACCACTTTTTTCTGCATTTATATTTTGTTTAATAGGAGAACAGGCCATGTCTTTACTTATAGGTTTGCAAAGAATAGCTTTACTTCTGAAACGTGGCTTTGCTTGTATACCAACATCTTTAAATCGTATTTCGAAATTATCCCTCTCATCAATATCCATACTTTCTTGTATTAAAGCATCATCAGTAGCATCCATCACTGTTTGTATAGAACATCCTGCATCTATTTCATTAGCCATTGTTTTCTCTGATACTTCCTTTTCCATATCCTGCAAAGTTTGTATTCTTTTCCGTTTTGCAGCTCCCGGTTTCATATCAGCTTTATCACTTGTATTCTGTCTATCCTGACAATCAAAAATATGTGGAACCGTGTCTTTTTTCAATTGAATTCGTCCTCCCATTATTTTAAATCTACAATAATTGTCTATGTCTTCCTGTAACTAATATGTAATAAATATGTAAAAAATACAAAAAAGTATTTTTATATTGAATTAAAATTTATTTATATTTATTGATTTAATAAAGTAAGAATACATTTAAGTAAATATTTAAAGGCATTCTTATTTAATTTAATATAACACAAAAAATTAAATGTAATGTTCAACTAATTGAATATACAAAATATGTTCTTTATAAATATAATTTTGATTATGTATATTATTATTATGTATATTCTATATAAATCATGAATATATCATAATTACGTTAAAATGATCTTCACAGCAGAACAAACAACTTGTTGGTGGATTCGTCACATCATCACGTCTAGCCATTCTCATCCATGTTTTTCGACGTTTTATATCACGTGGCACTGTTAAAAATATTTTATTCGGTGTTTTGATACTTGTATTAGTACACTTAGGTACAAAACACCACTTATACGACTCTTTTTTTGAATTGGTAGCAATATTTTCCATATTCGGCCAACTAAATGTATCCTTCGTGTGTGCTGTACGGTCGTAGCCTGCGTGCGTACCAGCATATGACGTCACGTAGCAAGCGCGCGAAGAAGGTACCGTTTCAAACGGTCTTAATTTTCATTTTATTATAACTCAGTCAATTATTAATATTTTTGAAAAAAATTTGTTTTCTACAATTTGTTACGGAAAAGTCTTTTAGATAATAAAATATAATTTTTTTACGCAACGACCCTATTATTCAAAAATTTTTCGAATCCAAGAGGTTTTAATATAAATCAGATATATTGATATTTATTCTTATAAAATCGAATTTAAATGACTTCGTATCATATAATAAATTATTTTTTCTGTAATAGAAATCTTTTGTTATTATCTATTAATATCTTACAATTTATTATAATATATGTATACTAATATATTAATATTTAGTCAACCAATAATTATACCGTCAATTAAAAGTTAAGTTTCAACGATTCAATTATTAAATTGAATCGTTGAAACATAACTTTTAATCAGTGTTAAAAAATCCTGATTTGCATATTTAGCGCAAATAATAATTAATGTGTCAATTAAAGATACTGATCGCTCATAGACATTAGGAGAAAAAGCTGGAGTTAAAAGTAATATTGGTAATTACTTGTAACATTCACATAAAAAATGTTATAAACAAGATATAAAAGCGTAAAGTAATAGAAGTTTGTTATGGCAGCCATTATCAATTTCTATCCCTTTTTTATGTTTACTTTTATCTTGCTCATAACATTTTTTATATATCGTAAATGTTACAATTTACATTCAACTTCAGTCTATATGTTCTACGAAAAAGATGCAAATATCTTCTTTGTTGCAACAAGATTGTCAGATCGATGCGTTGCACCAACTTCCCGCTACGCCTCTTTTCTCTCTCTCTCTCTCTCTCTCTCTTTTTGATTCGCCAAATAAATTATCGGTGTGCTTAATTCAAGCGCGTTGAAAATTAACGCAATCTCGACTCCGATAGGCGAGGAATTTGTGTGCGACCTGCTTGTTCACCTTTACGGTATTCGCGGTACTTTTGGCAGAATCGCGCCGCGTTGCGCGTCGACGCGGAAACTTGCGCGCTTTCGCGCTTCTTTCTCTCCATGTTTTCGCACGCGTTGAAATGTCACGGATTAAACGCGATTTTTATACATGTCCAACGTTCCCAGCACTCGATCGCGATTTCTATGTATCGACAATTGAGCACGATTGAACCGTCCGCAAGATTAATTGCAAAAACATTGATCGCGCGGATATATAATAAATGCTCATTCACGTCATTTAATTAAGGTCGAATGCAAATTCGAATTTGCATAAAAATTTCTTTGCCACTAAAATACATATAATATTCGATGCAACGTGGCAATTATAACAGAGTGCACATGGAAAAAACAATTTTACTACAGCATTTAAAAATTTTACAGCTAGATACAGATCAGAAAACAATTTTATGTTGGGCTATCAAAAGTAATTAGGACACATGATAATGTTGTAGACAATGCTGCAAGCAGTTTTGATATTCTAGCAATCAAGTTACATATTCAATACAATATTTTAAATGGTTAAACATAATTATCTTCAAATTTATATTCCGGCAAAATTGTTCCGTGCATGAAAAGAACAGTTTTATTGAAATATTCAAAATTTTTTGCTAGATAAGATTAAAAATAATTTTTTTAGATCATCAAAATAATTATGGAAAGCTTAAGCATGATGAGTAAAAAAAAAGGCTAGAAAAAGTTTTGATATTCTAGTAATCAATTTGAGTGTCCAACGCAATTATTTAGATCCTAATTAAATTATTTTTAGATTTATATCAAGCTAAATTTTTAAATACTTTAGTAAAACCGTTCTGCGTTTTTTAAAAAATAATTTTGAAAACAATTAAAATAGTAAAAGATATTAATTAAAAGGATCTTTATAAAAATTATTAATGACATATATTTCTGCCTTTAATTATAATTAATAAATATATAAGATCGCGTGACGTGTGTAACATACTTAAAATCGAGAAAAGGCCAACAACAGTCGTAACGGATCTTAGTGCTCAAATAATTCATATGTGATTTTATACACATTTTCTAGTTCTTCGAATTACGCGCCGTTACTTGAAATGCAACTCTTAAATTGATACAGGAGAGCTAGAAATATCACAATATTAAATTGATAATCAATTTAATAATACTGATACTAACAAACATCTATAAGATGTTTTCAATCCCGAATAACTAAAACATTTATTAGAAAAACAATATTTCTATTTATAAAGGAAAATAAAAAATATCTATGCCATATGGACGAAACGTGTTTAAAAAAAGAAAACATTTATTTTTAAAAGGTATATAAAATTAAAAGCGTCCAATATAACAATATCTAATAGATAATAATGTGACACAGTAACTTTACTCTGCAGCACTCATCTATGTATGAATAAATAGACGAACAATTTTGGGAGAAATTTGTTAAAAAACGATCTTTATAAATTGAGGACAGATTTTTTAAATCGATTTATGACTCCGAATCCGTGTCGGTCCGCGATATTTCCATGTGAATCACATTCAAAGTGAATCTAGGTCGAAAAAAGCCGTTGTTATAAAAATGAATATTGGTGATTCTCGACCGGAAGTTGAATGTACGGCATTGTATTCACACGTTGTTTCGTTTTATTGCCTACGAGAGAGTATCCAGTCGAAGGTACAGAGTACGTCACGTCGACAGCAAGGGAAAAGAATTTTTCAACGATGTCGGAGCGTTGGTCTCGGGACGTTGAATTCATGTAGGCGGTGGAAACGCGAGGAATGCTAGAGAATGAGCGTTTTACAGCCGGGAAAGAGGAACGCAATGGAGAAGGTAGGGGAATCGTCCGCAACGAGAATCGTGCACTTCCTAGGTGCTCGGGCCCAAGCCGGAGTATGAGAGCGCGCGTGGCACCGAATGCTCGTCGTCGAGAGAGGTGAGGCCCAGTGACCGACATTCCCCTCACTCCTGATCCTTCCACTGATCCTCCGCCCGGATCTTGCGGCGACCCGAGTATCGCGAGCAGCCGGAACCCGCGCGGGCTCGTCGCCCTGAATTTCCGTTTAATATAAGCCGTTCGAGTATGTCACGCGTAAAATGTATTCGATATTATAGCGGCTTACAAACTGATCGAATCGTATAGATGTCACGAATTTTTTTTGTGAAAATTCATGAACCAAGATAGCTATAGCAAGATCGTGGGTATGTATTTCTACGTTATATTGAAAGGCTTTCATTTTATTGTATTATATTCATATCCAAGTTGAATTGAGATTGGAAGAAAATGGAATAAAAAACAAACAAAGAAGAATGAAAAAATACTGAACGACGATTATTAATTACTATTAACTTTGAAATTTTTTATACAAGTTCTAATATATATGTTCCAGTATTTAAATAATGTTTTATTTTCAATAAGATGTAAAAGCGCAAGTCTTAATGGAATAAACAAATAAAAAATAAATAAACATAAATTTTCTAAATAACGATTATTAATTACTATCAATTTTATACTTTTTTATATGTGTTTCATATTTAAACAGAATTTCATTTCGAAGACGTAAGCGAATTTGAAGTAAAACTGATCAGAAAACCGATTAAACGCAATGGCAATGTATATTATATATAAAAAAAAACTTACTATTCGATTCGATAAGGTTCCCATTTTCTCATCGCAGTCATATTCCATTAAGACATCAAAATAAGAAAAAAAAATAATTGTACTATACGCCAAAATAAATTAGTTTCTTTGTATATACGCATTCAATAAAATATATCAAAAACTTCTTTCTTATTATTTTTGTTATTATTAATGTTTCTGTTTTATTATTTTGTGTATGATGTTTTGAGACGTTTTACACTTTACAGCATTACGCTGTAATAAATGAGGTATATAGATTTTTCTTCCAATGTCCCATTAGTACAATTAAAAATTTATATCCTGATTTCTAAATATTAATCATAAATTGCACATCAAATTCAACTTCTTAAATTGAATACGACATACTAAAACCCAGAGTTGGGTAGCAACTAGTTAAAAAGTTAAAAGTTAAATAACAAAGTTGATAAGTCAATAATTTTTAATTTAACTTAATTAATTTTACATGATTTAATTTTTCACTTTAACTAGTTATTTCTGAGACACAAACTTTATTAACGTTTTTCTTAAGTTAAAAATTTATCTATGTAAAAGAAAAAAATTATAATAGAAAAAGTACATTTCCACGTGATAAACAATTAATATTTCTTTGTTATTTCATACAATTTTAATTTACAAATATAATACTAAGTTTACCTTATAATTATAAATGTTTTAAGTAATCTAATTTTAAGAAATTACGACACTGTAATATAATATAAATAATGCATTTCAAAATTAATTTTTAATTTAACTTAAAATAATTTAATCTTAACAAAACTTTTAATTGAATTAGTTTTTTATTTATGTAACTTTTAATGTAATTACACTAATGTTATAAATAAGGATGAATAAGTTGATATACTTTTTTAACTAAATTAAGTTAAAGTTCATGGGGTTATAAAATGTAGTTACATTAAAAATTACGTAAACAAAAAACCAACTAATTAAATATTACGTTAAGATTAAATTAACTCAAATTAAATTAAAAGTAATTTTGAAAAACATTATTCATATTAAATTAAATATTTGTAAGCATTTAAAGTTAAATTACTCAAAACAATTGTAATATAAAGCATGAAACAAACTTATTATTTTATTTGTAAATTAAATTTATATAAAGTAACAAAAAAATATTGTTTTTTATGTAAGAATATATTATTCCTTTTCTATTTTTTTTACACAAATAAAATTTAACTTAAAAGAATAATTAATAAATTAAAGTTCATGTGTTTAAAAAATAATTACTTACAGTTAAAAATTAAATTATTTGAAATTAACTAAAGTTACATTTCAAAACATTCTTTTTGAAGAAAATTTTATTCGATATAATATAGTAAACAATACAAATAATCCTAATATAACCGAAAAGTATAATAACAAATTAATACGACATTTCTGGTTGAAAGCAATTCTTTATATGTGCTCAACAATTTTATGTACACATTTACAAGATTCTCCCAAACTGCGCGCCGCACTTTAGCCGGATTTAAAACTTTGAAGAAAAACCCCGAATATAATATCATCAAATTAAATTGCTAATCACAATTTAATTATTGTTTTAATGCTTGCACGCATCTCTACTATCACCTACTGTGTTTCAAGTCCGGCAAAATTGCAGCGCGCAGTTTGGGTGAATCATGTAAATGTTTATAAATTCACCTAGAAAAAATTATTGAGCAGTAAGAAATGCTTTCGATCGATAATACCGTATTCGTTATTTTAATTTGTTAATATATAGTAATACATAGTATACGATATATGTACTATGTATTTCGGGTAAAATTTTTCTTGGAAAGAACGTTTTAGAACCTAACCTAAGTTAAATTAAAGATAAAATTTTAACTTTATTGTTTAACTTTTAACTTTTTAATTACTACCCAATTCTGATTATAAGTCATTAATTTTAACTTCAATTAGTCAAACAGATTAATTAATTTACTCAACCGTGTTAAAAGCAGAGAATCCTTTGCCGTACATTTCGAAACGCATCCGGAGAATTACGAATCGCTTGCGCGAAAGGGCGCTTGCGCGCGCATACTATGCGCAGTCGATTATCATTAGCAAGTTGCGCATATGCTTCCACGTAAGTGACAGAATACTACGTTAACATAACCTGCGCGAGACCCACGAGCGGTCTTTATATACGTTAACCAGTTTTTTCGTACAGTTAAAGTTTTGCTCGTGACAGTTTACCTCTTCAAAATGGTGTCCGTTTTAAATACCGTCGACACCGGCCACGAGGACATGATACACGACGCAGAAATGGATTACTACGGTTTGAGGTTAGCCACTTGCTCGAGTGACAACTCGGTGAAGATATTTGATCTGAAAAACGGCACTCAGAGTCTAGTTGCCGTTCTCAAGGGACACATGGGTCCCGTGTGGCAGGTCGCGTGGGCTCATCCGAAATTCGGCGATCTCTTGGCATCTTGCAGCTACGACAGGTACACTGTTATACAACACTATTTGTTACATACATTTATGCCTATTTCTATCAATGTAGATTAATTCTAATCTCGATTTAATTTACTTTTTATATTCTTCTGATTCTCAGAACTAGAAAAAGATAATAATTAAGATAAACCGAGTTAAGGAAATTAGAAAAAGTAAAGGATAAGTTTAGTTACTCTACATTGGTAGAATGGACATTAGAGAATCACGTTTAATAATTCACATCTAATAATTTAACAATAAATATCTGATAACATCTGACATACGCAATCACACGTTTGTGTGTCTTTGCAGGAAAGTGATCATCTGGAAGGAATTGGGAGAGTGGACGAAAATATATGAGCACACTGGTCATGATTCCTCTGTCAATTCTGTCGCATGGGCGCCACACGAGTTCGGTCTGATCCTGGCCTGTGGCAGTTCGGACGGATCAGTCTCTATTCTTGCAAACACTGGTGATACCTGGCACATGCAGAAAATAACAAACGCTCACACAATCGGATGCAACGCAGTTAGTTGGTGTCCAGCTGTTGATTCGGGTGCCGATTCCAATGTGACGCAACAGAGGAGCGATCCTGTTAAGCGATTAGCCACTGGAGGTTGCGACAACCTAGTAAAGATATGGAAAGAGGATGGTGACAGATGGATAGAAGAAAATAAACTTGAAGCGCATAGCGATTGGGTATAGTTTAATTATAATGGAAATTTAATCCTAGAATGTTACTCATATTTTTCTTGCATTTTTCTCCTAAATGAAAATTCACCTGTATAAAAATTTTTTTTTACATTTTTAACATTTAATGCACATCTTAGAATATTTAAATCCTACATATTTCTTTGAAATATTTTTTTTACTAAAATTAATTACAACATTTATATACAAATTCTCTTTTCAATTAAGTAATTTAATACTTTTAAAGTATATGTATAAATACATATATTTTCAGATGTCTATAAATATCTATAAAAATCACGTAATAATTTTTATATACTTGTAAAAGTGACGTAATGATGGACATGAATGACATGGTATAAAGGTTCAGAAAATAAAGTGTGCATTAAACGTTAAGAATTTTTGAAATACTTTTTTTGCTTTATAAATTTATAAGATATTAGAATAACTGAATTAATACTAATGTAAACAAAATTTCATTAAATGTTATTTAAAATTATTAACATTTTAACAACAAAATCTGTCTACTAAACTTGAATTAGCAATTGGGTGAAAATTCATTTTGAGTAGTATTGCAGGATTAAATATCATGAGACTTGTATATTTACGTATCTTTTTGTCATACTTGTAGGTACGCGACGTAGCTTGGGCACCGGCGGTTGGCCCGTCTCGAGCCGCCTTAGCATCCTGCTCGCAAGATCGCAGAGTCGTTGTATGGACTTCCAACGATTACACTAGCTGGACACCAAACGTTCTTAATGTCTTCGACGACGTTATCTGGAACGTTAGCTGGTCATTGACAGGTGGTATCTTGGCGGTCAGCGGTGGAGATAACAAGGTTTCGCTCTGGCGCGAGAATTCCGAGGGACAGTGGGCATGCATCTCGGAATTGAACAAAGATCAGGGAAATCTTAACAATCCGGATCAACGCGCATTATAATATCGTATTAAAATAATGTATAAAATAATATAATGAGCGTTGTGAACTAATGCGATTTGTTTAATATCGAATATTATTTTGTAAATTCCAGAATTAGTACGAATTATTTACTGTTAATATTTGATTATCCGTAAGCACTTATTTGAAATATAACAATGGCGTTTACCTGATTTACGATTTTATTGCGATAACAATCGAAAAAAAATTGCAAATGTACATCCTTGGGGATGGTAGAATATTTTTTTACAAACAGAATGTATTTACGGCGATACCTGGTTGTTTTCTTTTTATAAAAAAATACATCGATTTTTTCGATAGTATCGAGAGTTAAATTACTCATTCGCAGTCAGTCTTGAGTGTACAAAGATGCGGCGAAAACTATGTCCCTCTTGATCGCAGTCGAGGCTTCTTCCATCTTCTCCTTTAAAACCGGATCACCTATGGTCACAGCCGCATTTTTGACGTCTCGCAACGTTTCGCCGAGTTGCTGTATGCAACGAACTATAATTCCCTCCTGGACATCAGTCATCTTCATGATTTCTGCAAACGACTTTGCCTGCGCCCATTCATAGACAATTTCTACCAAGCCGAAATTCAACGGTTGCAATGTCGATAGTTGATAGTATTGCTCGAGATATTCCAATTCTGCGTGCACTTCGGTCATTATTTTGCAAGCCTGGAAAAAATGATTATTTTCTTATCAAACTATATAATTTTTTAAATACTTCGTTAATCTGTTCAGAGATGTATCGATAGTACGTACATTAGTAAGGGTTGGTGTGAGTTTAGGCTCGTATTCCGTGCGTTGCTGGAAGATCAGTGCCGATAGTAACGCTGCTATTTCCGCCGGTTGCAAAACGGTTAGGACATTTTTGAGAATCAATTCTGTTATCAGTAGTTCATTACTACCCATTTGTAACGCGACTCTTCCTTTTAAGGCGACTAAAGCGATAAACAAAATATATTGTTAATTGCATTTTTAATAAACAAATAATAAATCTACAGCTGTCATGACTTAATACAAACCTCTTTCATCATTATCAATGTATTTGAAATGTTTGAGGAGCGCTACCATATTCAGGTATTCAGGGTACAACGCCATTCCCTCGTCGCTGAGTTTAAGTTGGAGCTGTCGCTTTTTATCCTCAAGTTGATTTCGCTCGAATACAGGTCTAAATTGTTCTTCAAAATTTGGTATTTTTGTGCATTTCATATTGTGCAGATTAGCTTTTAATTTATCTCTATGTTGTATCCTCAATTGAAAATCATTTTTCGACGAGGGCTCGATGTATGGTTGTAGAATGAGAGCGTCGGAAGAAGCATTAAATGATAGAGAGGTCAATTCTTGAATTGCCATCTGACACGTTTGTCCCGGTGGGTCGTTTCTGAAAAGAAAAAATGATCAATAAGATAAGATTACTTTGAAAAATTTGTCTACTTTGCTATATTATTTTGCTTACTTGAATCGTGAGATTTGTCTCTTTTCCCAATCGTTCAATACCAAAGAACAGTCAACTTTTATCTGACAATTAGTTATCTTTAGTATATGCCACGGAGACAGAGTTACAACTTCGTGCGACGGATTCATGCTCGGGACGAATATTTCTGTTTTCGTTAAGCCGATAATCTCGCACCATTTCTCGAATATCTGAGGACTTTTGAATTCGGCGGATTCAGAAGTGGACACATTCGCATCTTTGAGTATCAGGACTTTGTACTGAGTGGAACTCTTGTGGTATATAACTTGCAATAATAAGGCTAGTTTTTTGTAATGATTCGCGTACGATATTAACAGAACTCTGCCCTCGATTAAACCTTTCACTGCCTTCTTCGAGTTCAGTAAATAGGGATTTAGGAATTTAACATCTTCCAAATAATCCACCGCCTCGTGATAAAACGTGGAAAGCTTCTTTTGCATTTCGGTCAGAGGCGGCAGATTTGACAATTCGCGCTCGACTTTCTGTAACTCACCATTATACGTCGCTTCCTGCGAGGCCAACGGCGATTCTTTGAAAGATTTGCGCATCATCGCCTCAACGGTAACGGATTCGTTTACCCTTCTTAAATTTAGAAGCATGGAATACGTGACTTTGAATTTCGACTCCAACGTCTGCGGCTCGCCGCACATCATGGGTTTCAAGTCATTAAAGTGTGGCACATCGTTTCTGCACATCACTATGACAGTTCCCGTGGTGTCGTGACCCCGCCGTCCGGCACGACCAGCCATCTGTATGTATTCAGTCGGGTACAGGGTACGAAAACTGTTTCCGTCATATTTTCGTATAGAATCAAACACCACCGTGCGCGCTGGCATGTTAACTCCCATGGCGAAAGTTTCCGTCGCGAATAGTAACTGAGAAAATGAAATTCTATTATATTTTTTTCTTAGTTTTTGCGTATTAAAAAAAAACAAAAAATTTCTCAAACTTTTTTTAAAAATGTACTTTAGCTTCTTAATGCTTCTTTGTAAAATTACCTTCACGACTCCACTTTGAAATAACATTTCTACGATCTCTCTCAAAATTGGCAGTATCCCACTGTGATGTATACCTACGCCTTTTTGCAAGAGCTCTTGCATCATTAGCACTTGCGGTAATTCTCTATCGCTGCCTTTCAGATGTTTTATATTAGATTGGAAAAATACATGTACATGATGCTTCTCCCTCGCGGTCGTTAAATCAAGATTTCTCAACGTTGCGGCATTCATATCACAGCGTTTCCTCGATAGAGTAAATACGACAACAGGTAACATATCCTATAAAATGATATAGTATTATACACAACAACAGATAGCAGAAAATTTAAGGATTTATACATGTTTAAATATTCACGTGTTTTAGTCACTTTTTACATAAACATTTATAATCACAAAACACAAAGTCTTAATCGTAATTTTGTTATTCCTAATTTTCGTCTTATTTTATCAGCTTAAATCACTTCTTAACTTTTTATTATCTGTTACCGAATACTGTATATACAAAATAATTATTCTATAATTTTTCTGTAGAAAAGTAGAGTACAACAACGAACATTGTTCTGAAGATGGCTTATAAACGCTCTCCATAATACATCTTCTTGTTTCGGCGTCATCTGAATTTTTCTCTTAGAGTTCTTTAAGGATTTATCTTTCTTTTTATCGGACGCATTTGTCGCTTTGTACCACCTAAATTATAAAATCACTACGTCATTATGCCTCCTTTTCTCTTATTCAAAAGTGTATAAAAAAGAAAAGTGATTTACCCATCCAATAAAAACTGGCTGTTGCTATCAAGGACTAAGAATTTGTCATCCTTAGTCTTACCGTCAGTGCCAGTGTACAAATAATGTAAAAGAGGTATTGGTCTTTTCAAGGTGCTGATTACGTACATCTTTCGCTTTTTGATGCGACCAACCCAGTCCGCAAATATTATTGGATTCGGTACGGTCGCAGATAACATTACTATATTAATAGTCTGGGGTAAAAGAATGACTATTTCCTCCCATACGTGTCCTCTCTAAAAGTCCAAGATAATTTTTATAGATTTTGCAGGAATGTACGTGACATTTTTTATCAAATCAGAGTTACTTACATCTTCGTTATTTATATAATGCACTTCATCAAATATGACAAATTCTAGATCTCGTAAGACATCGGATGCGCAATACAACATCGATTGTAAGATTTCCGTTGTCATGATTAGACATGAAGCAGTTTGATTTATTTGCAAATCACCTGTTAATAACCCAACGCTTTCAAACTTTCTCTTAAATTCGCGATATTTTTGATTTGACAGTGCTTTTATGGGAGATGTATAAATCACTCTGCAATGGTACAAAAAATAGTTATAAGCAAATTATCTAGCTTTATAACAATAATAATAGTGCAAAGTTAATTTTTTATTTTATCGCTTTACCTCGTCATATGC
Source organism: Solenopsis invicta (assembly GCF_016802725.1). Taxonomy (NCBI): domain Eukaryota; kingdom Metazoa; phylum Arthropoda; class Insecta; order Hymenoptera; family Formicidae; genus Solenopsis; species Solenopsis invicta. The sequence continues at coordinate 22,560,825 of NC_052667.1, forward strand.
TTTTGACTCAATGCAATAGCGTATTCGGCAACGGTAGTCTTCCCCGCTGATGTGTGCGCAGCAACAAAGACATTGCTGTTTTTCTCCAATTTGAGAATAGCCTGCTTCTGAAAAGTGTCCAGTTCATAACTGAATGTGATCGCTGGATCAGGTATTTTTTTTTCAAAGTCTGTCACTGGCGCAGATATGTCCAGCTGCTCCGCCCATTCTGTTTTTACAAGTTCTGTTTTTTTCTCAGATATTTTCAAGATTGGTATACTCGTATCTTCAGATAAAATGGAATTGTCTATGAAAGGAATGTCGTTGTCCAAAACTTGCACGCTTTCCTTTTTCGTTTCCTCGACTGAAGACCAAGAACCAAGCAAATTTCCCTCTTCATGTATGACAGCCATTAAATTTACATTATCATTGATTATCGAGTTTTCAGTTTCTTCAGGTACTGAAGCTTCCGTTTCGTCTGTTATACAATTGACTGGCGTGCAATTATCACTTTTAAATTCTAATCCTGAGCTAAATCCCTTGGCTAATGTCCTTAAGTCCTTCTCGAAATCAATATCACCCACAATTTCATTTTTAGGTATTTTAGGTTCTTCAAAACCACCAGGCCAAAATGGAATATTACTAGGATTACCTATAAAATATAAATTATTCAATAGAATATATGCAGTATTTTGCAATCACTGTGTTTTAATTAATATTACAATTTTAATTTAAAAAAAGTACTAATATTGAGATAAAAGTGGAGTACCTCGAACTCCATCTGTAAGTGATCCAGGTGCGCGGGTCATAGACATAGAATTTCTTGCTGTTTCCCCTGTGCCTTGCAAGTTGATCTCTTGTATCTCGCCAATCTTGCCTGTTATTGGATCACGATCAAATTTCAGTGTAGTGCTAATTGGAGCCAAATCAAATTCCAGCAATGAAAGAACATCAGCTTTGCGTGGCCAATAACATTGAGTATTGTCCAGCTGATGTATAGGTAATCGTTCAGGACATTCAATATATTCCCGTAGTTCTGATCTGATATCGGGCCAAATAGGTGGAGGCCCACCAAATAACTGTAAATCAATATATTTAAATATATATACTTAAATTATAACAAAAAGCTATGTATTTAATATTAAATGACAATCACCTGTGTTGATTCAGTCATTGTTACCTCACAAATCTTTGTTTACAACATATTAATATGTAATACAATTAATGTTTTTTTGCTGCCTGAAGCAATTATCACACAATTGACATGCTAAAATAATTTAGCAATTTAATCATTAAACAACAATTATATGTATATTTTACGTTTTGCACATGTATATATTAAATATTTTTAAATCTTAGTATACACAATTAAAAGTTGATTACAATTACTTATAACCGATAGTATAATTAATTTTATCCACTTCTTTTTGGAGTTAACCTTTGCTTGAAGATAAAGCAGTATGCCTTTAACCGATTTTTAATATCTTTATGGTTATATAGCAAATTCTTTCTTGAAAAAAAATACTGTCAAAATTAGCAAAATAGATTACACAGGAGTAACGTCCATAACCTCTATCGATATCAGCTGAGAACTCATAAGCGAACTAGAGTTGTATGACCAAATGCCATATGGAAGTCTGCGCATGTGTACACATATATGCTCTATTCTTACGTTTTCATAAAAATTTTTTTTTTTATTTAATTCATTACTAACATTGATTGATTATGACTTGTGAGGATTACATTTACGAATCTAAACACATATTTTTTATTTCTTTATATTTCATAATATAATAAAGTGATTTTTTCCTTTGACTCATTAGCAACACAGTTGATTGATTATAAATTTACTTATTAGAAATATATTTACAAATTTAAAATGTAATTATAGTTCTGCAAATTAGGTAAAATTTTCTATTACAGAGAATATTTAGGTATTTGCTTACATTTATTTTGTAAAGATAATTATATTAATAATAAAATAAGAGGTAAACATACACTCTTAAAATAGAATATGCAAAAATATAACTATATTTTAGCAAACATTTTCTCAATACATCAACTATTCAATTATATCATAGTTATTCATGAAATTAGTAATAAAAAAGCAATTTGGTATAAATAAAATTGGAAAGAACAATGCCTCAATATTTAATTATTAATCAAATATTAAAATAAAGGAAGGTCGGACTTTACAATAAGTTAAAAACTTCAGAAATCTCTACTAGAGCTATTTGTTAATTATAAAAATTTATCCATAAGGATAGTTGTCTGTTTTTAATAGTCTTCGCCAATAATCTGTTAATTCACAAATTTACTCGCAATTATAACATTTAATTCTTTTTGTGTGTGAATAAACATATATACATTCACTTTATTCTGTCTACTCCTAATTTTGTCCTATCCTTGTGTTTATTCTTCTTCCGCAGTCTCTGAATGTGTTTCTTCAGTTTACCAGTATTTTTCAATTCTTCATATTGTGAAACTAAATCCAAGACTTTCTTTTCAGCTACAAAAAGAGATAAAATAATGTAATATAAATCAGAATTATGATATCATAAAATCAACTTACACTTTTTTTTGAACACAGGCTTCTCTCCTTGTTTAATAGAATCCAGCAGCTCCTTCTTTTCCTGCTGTTTCTTCTCTTCTTTCTCCTTCTTTCTCTTCTCTTCCCTTAATTGATTTTCAAGTCTTTGAATGAGATATTTTATCTTCTTTATAGCTTTTAGATCTGTAGTTTGTTTTAATTCTTTTTGCAAAGTTTGAAGATCATTTTCCTTCAATTTGTTAATAAATGCATAAGAATTCTTGAAAGCTTTTTCATTAAATGTACCACATAAACTATCAAATCGTGGGTCTCGGGATACGACTTTTTTTACTTGAGTCAACTCTACACATGATGTGGGAACTGGTTTCTTGGAGGACATCTCTCGTGGCCTGTTCTTATTCCCCCGTTTAAAATCTATTTTCTCTATTTTCTTTTTAATCTTCTTTCCAAATATCGCCTCATTGTATACCTTGGTTCCTAATTTCTCTTTTAATTTTTGCAAATCCGCAAAACTCATATGTTTTAATTCCTCTCGTATTTGTTCCTGAAACACAAACAGTTTAGAGCATATTGTTAAACAAAATAGTCTTGTGTTAATAAATCCTAAATAAAAAAAAAACACTTACACGATCTTTATCTTCTGTAAGTAGGGATTCTTCCTCATCACTCATGTTGAATTAAGATATGACACACAGCGGAGTATAAATTTATCAATCTCTGTAATAAAATGTACAATAACACATTTTTAGGTTAGGAAAGACGACGAGTCACGACGGCAAACGATATCACTGGGACCACTTCACTTTAGGCCTTTGGATATTCGTTTCCCAAGTCCCAAAGAGAAAAAGTACCACGCAGACATCACACAACAAGGATGAAATGTGATGAAAGTGATTCCATGAACATGCGTATCCCAGGAGCGCAGCTGGTCGCCGATTGGCTCGCGTCGATCGTTTCGATACTTCGATACCTCGGATTCTCGATATACGCGATATTGCGATAATCGAAGGAGTCACTTATTTCCAAGGCATGTCGTAATGAGCACGGATTGTTTATTAGATCTGTTTCATATTTTTTGTAGTCGTTATTGCCTGAAAAGAGCCTTGCGGGCGTAAAAAGTGATCGTGAGTATCTTGTGAAGTGTCGTCCTATCGTCGTGACATATGGAACATCGAGTGCTGTTACCGCTGTGCGTTAGTACCGGTATCTCGTGGTCTCCTGTGGGCGGATGTTTACATCTTCGTGATAGATTTCGTCAATTCTCATCTCGGTGCATCGAAAGCACGATGTATGCTCGGTCATCGTCAGGTACGTGTACGTAATCCGCAGGTAATCCGCAAAATTTATTGCTTCGTCATTGAGTTATACACTTTTGACGAAGTGTGACACGAGCACGCCAGGGATCCATCGAGCGAACTTCATATGATCGTACGAAACCGTCCTGTATTTCTCGTGACTGTTATTGCCCGAATAAAGTCTCGTGGGCGCGAAGAGTGATCGCGAGTGTCTCGTGAAGTGTCGTTCGATCGTCGTGACATTGAAACATTGAGTGGATTGAGTGAATCTTGTCGTAGTTCGCTAGTACCGAATCTCGGGAAGTTGCATTCTTCTGTGCAGGACTGAGATTTTGGAGGATTAATTAACAGATTTTGTCATGTTCTTGCATTGAAAGTGCGATAAATGCTCGGCTATCGCCAGGTACGTGCATGGAATCCGCAAAATCTATTGTGTCGTCAATGAGTTGTTCATTTTTGATGAATTGTATGACGTGAGCACGACAGAGATTCGTCAAGCGAACGTCGTGTGATCGTAGTAATCGTCTCGTATTTCTCGCAACCGTTATTGCCCGAATAGGGTCTCGTGAGCGCGAAAAGTTATCGCGAGTGTCTTGTGAAGTGTCGTCCAGTCGTTGTGACATCAAAACATTGAGTGACTTTGCAGAAGTACTGTGGTATTGGATCTTGGAAAGTCTTTGTGCAAGACCTGGGAGTTTGGAGCATCTCGACAGATCTCACACCCTCATGTTCTCATCCGGATGAATCAAAAATGCGATGATTATCACCAGGTACGTGCATGTAATCTGCAAAATCTACTGCATCGTTAATGAATTTTGTACCTTTGACCAAATATATGGCGAAAAGTAGCAACTAATTAATCCTTTAAGATCCATTGTGATTTATAAATTACAGTCAATTTTGACATGCTGTGAAATCTACATAGTCAGTATTTTAGGAAAATACCACCTGCGAGTGTTTTACAGCATGTTAAAGTTGACTGTGATTTATAAATTACAATAGGCCTTAATGAGTTAAAGCGAGTATGTATGAGAATGAAAGAAATATGATTGCTTATTGAAGATATTTGTTCCCTTGGAGTTAATTAAGAAATATTATTTTGTCATTTCCTCTCTTTTTTTGTTTTTCATCAGAAGTTCTTTTACTTATGTACAATTGTTATTCCAAAACAAGTATATTTGAAGAGAATCTAGAGGAATATTACCTTGTTAATTGAAAAAGTCTGTAAAAATTTATTTATTGCGTTTGACATTGCATGTTGTGTTTTGCACGTTTTGCATTATGTATTACCAACAATTTATCTTTACTTATTTTCACCAGCAGATGTTGCTATAAAAAAAATAACAATGGGAATTATATGTAAAAAATACTACACGATGACAATAATTTTAATTAAATTTAATGTTGTCTTCAACATTTGGTAGCTATTGCTAAAAAAGAAATTCTTTTTTTATTGTACACATTTATTGTACGTGTACAATAAATGTATATGTTAATTTAAATACATAAATATTTAAACTAAAGAAATTTAACCAAGTTGAAAAATTTAGCCAAGTTGACAATCTTTTTTTCACTGTTACAGATAACATTATCTTATTTCAAAATTCGCTTACTGAATGTTGTACCATACACATTCATTGTACGTGTAGAAGGTATGATACAAGCAATTGTCACTGCATTAAAGTAAAAAATAAACATGAACATACCATAGAATAGGATGCACTGAATAGAATAGGATGATGTCAATATCATTGAATAATGACTTCTTCATGCAGTTGCATGAATTTGGAAGAATGTTTCATTTTGTTAGTCACATTCTAATTATTGAATTGTTATTATACAAGTTTGTTTGATTCTTTTACCTTTTTTCAAATAAAATCTACATTTGTAATTACAAATATATGTTTACATTATAAATGTATGTTTCATTGGAAACATGGTAAATGAATTGAATAAACTTATGTAACACTCCAATACATTGGTTTTGATACTTTGATATATGATCTATTTTGTTCAAAATATTTTTCTAATTTTGTCTTTATAATTCTTTGACGTTTAATTACAACTTAGATCTTGCACACAAGGAGAAATATTAGACATTAAGAATAGGAATTGAACTTTTAGTATCAGTTTCCTCAATGAGCATTATAGATAAATAATAAATTATATTGTGTCTTGTACGACACATTTATGCTTCACATTTTATTGGTATTTATTACGTTATAATGCTTATTGAGGAAACTGATTCTAAAATTTTAATCTCTATTCCTAATATTTAATATTTCTTCATTGTACGCAAAACCTTATTCAGCCTTATTTCCCTTGAATCATGCTCCTTTTTAGTTGATACACTTCTAATAACGTTTCTACTTCTAGAAGCCATTCTGGTATGCATTGTTTTAAGATCTTTTGTTTAAATTTTTCTTGATGTCGTCAAGCATTCCAAATTTTTGGCCTTTTACAATGTGGATTTTAATTTTGATCTGAAGTTTGCAGGCAGGACAGGTCGGAACACTAGAAAAGCTAGAGGAGCACTTGTCTTCGTTTTTGTACAGAAGTCATAAATCAGCAATGATGCACACGTGAGCACGTTAACGTGATGGCGGAATTGGTCTTTCCATAGTTCAGAGGAGCCACTTTGATCTTGACATTTTCTTGCAGACGTTCCAGTACCTCAAGATAATATCACGAATTCATTGTTGGTTTTCTGAAAACGTAATTGAAGACATCAAGGAAAATTTACAGGCACAGGTTTATGTGTAATCTCGAAGAACGTATACTAATTGTAAGACTGCTTCTGAGACATCGGTATTAGAAGGAGAGTATTTTGAAAGAGACACAAGGTTGAATAAATGTAAGTATGGTTCAAAATATTTTAAAAACAAAATTCGGCAATTTTTTCAACGGATCTTACAGAGACCATAATAGTAAAATATGAATATTTAATTAATGTTTTATGGATTCTTAAATATTAAATAGATTAATATTAATTACCTGTATGTGAAGGGAATTCTATAAAAAAATGATATTACCAATAACATAGAAAACAATACTTGTTAAAACAATCAGCTGTGCTATACAGTCAAGAGTAGGATTATCAAAGTGATTTATGAGTATATGTATATCATTACTCCTCATCAGTGCTCCTAGACCTAATGTTAAAATAATGGTCAAACAATGATACAGTTTCACACAGAACACTTTCAATCTTGTCACATTTCGTGACAATACCAAATTAGAAGCAAACTCAATTTTACGACGAAAATCACTTCCTTTAGCATCACCTTTTTTCTCATGACTGCAGTGTGCCGTATATTACGAGCGTATCGCAAATTAATATTAGGGAAAACTTTTTCTACGAAAACTCTTTCACGAACCGTTTTATATAATGGATGCCTCATGCATTCATTTGCATCAATATTATGATGAAAGGGTGTAGCAAAGGAGAGTTACTCTAGAACGTATATTTCTCCCTTGCGTTTTTCCGTTTTGCATAAGGAGTATACATAAATAAAATTATCATGAAGCACAATGTATGTAAGAGATGCATAGTCTTGCGTGTTTGAGTTCAATAAGCGCTAACGTTTGCAAAAGAGTTAAAAATATATGCATATGTATAGTACGACTTCTAGAAGATGTAAAATATTAATACATATTTTAAACATCGTACGAAAATAAGAAGTGGATTAAGATTTGTCTACAATATTGTGAATATATTATGTATGCTATTTATTTATAGTCTGGATTGTTGAAAAATTATACATTATTATGCAGTTTTTTTATTTTTATTGTAGATACTGTGTGATAAAGAGTTTTAACTTAATGAGTTTCAACGCGTAGTAATATTTTTCCGAGTATTTTTTGTTACACGCTACATAATAACTTCATCGTTGCACATCCTGTCGGTGAAAAGAAATAAGTATGTAGGAAGTAATATATGTTTCACTGAAATGATACACGATAGTTCTAGGGATGGATTTCACGCTTCCCCGCAACGTTCATATGTTGTAATTTTGAAAAAAGAAAGAATTTAGAGCTTTACAAAAACTTTAGTACGGAAATAGATGGAAGAGTGTAAGATTATAGACATAGCAATCGTCTGTGGGAATGATATTATAGGTATAAATTATTAGAAAATAAAGTTTTACTTAAAAGACTGCAAGAAGTCAAGCATGTTATACACGACTTATGATGTGAGTAGATTTATTAGTAATAAATGGAAATGAATAGTTTTCCATGTGGGTGTCTTACAAACAAGCTAGTTCGATCACTGAGTAATACTTGGTAATATTCATTGCAAATAACTAATATTGTAAGAAAGCGTCTTTCTAACTGCCACAAATAACCTGTTATAATCGAGCCATTTTGAGAATAATTCTAATTCATTTTATTAGCTTCCAATAAAAAATTTAGTTTCTTAAAATAACTTATATTTTTTTAATTATATAACACTGCATAGGAGTTTTCTTCCGTGAAAACACTAATTTAAAGCGAGTATTTTGAGTATGTGCAATATTGTGTTTACATTTAATCAGCCTCGAGCATCATTATTCGTAATGTTGTGAAGTAGGAAAGTATAGTTGAAATGAACTGTAACATAAAATAGTATACTGAAGTTTTTCTTTATGTTAATAAAAAAGTAAATTTGTTACAGTAGTTTATATAATATTTATATGTAATGTAATTATCGAACACTTTGTATTATTTAATGATGCTAAATAATTAATATACATTAACAATCTTTGATCAATTTGTTCAAACAAATTGAAACTTGATCTTACCGATGCAAAATAATTAAGAGATAATGTGGGCATAAAACAAGGTATTGAAATCGTTATTGGTTTTTGACTTCTTATTATAATAATTTGCAGACATTTCCATATCTGAAGTAAATCGTTGTTTTCGAGCAGATAAAACGCTGCTTCTCCGACCTCTTTGCACTGGGAAAGATAATAAATGTCTTTTAAAATAAAATTAATTATATAAGAAATTTAACCCTTACTTTACTAATGATTAAAACAATTTAAAAATAAAACTACAGTTATCTCATAAAAAATATTTTTGGTAAAAAACTAAATTAGATAAATAATATAGTTACTTGTGAAATTTTAAGGTGTTAGGATCATCAGAACATAAAAAAATTGTAAAAAAAGTTAATGAAATGGGCACTCTTTCGGTAAAATAAATGTTAAATGATGAATAATTTACCATATGTATCAAATATTCTGCTGGCCAAGTGTACATAAATACTTCCGATATACCTGTCATAGATGCGGTGGTAAACTGGAATATTATTCCTATAGGTTGATGCTATTTTAAAAAATTAATATATTATTATTATTATTTCCACATTAATGCTCTTACATTATAATTTTTTGATGTAATTGAAATTGTTTCTTTTTTATATAAGTGACATCAAGTATATAAAATATGTATACTGTTTATGCATAATCTTTTGATTATTCTTTATTTTTCAAGTTCGTATAATAATTATGGTTTTATATATTTAAGCATAAATTTTGAAGAAAATATATATGAATAAATGATATTGCTTTTTTTTATAATATTGCATGTATTTACGGTAACGACCAAGCAAAAGCTTATTATTACGCCAATCATGCAACAACATACAGTTGAAAATGCGATAGGACGAGCAACAACAGTGATTTCATTTGCATATCTGAATAAATGAAAATTACGCGTTAGGATTATATAAATCTTTTCAATTAAATTGTTTTTATTTAAGACGTTTTTAAGTTGACAGCTACTTCAGAACAATTCAACGAAACATAAATGTTAGGACAACTATGGAAAAAATTCAAAACAAAAAATGGCATATTCTTTTAGTGCTAATTAGTTGCCAATTTTGTTGCTCTACTCTCGACTCTTGGAAAACTACCCCTAACCGCTCTGTGTCAGCACAACATCTCAAAACAGTAAATTAACGAAATATCTTAACTGATTACGTTTTCCTGATTTTGTTGCTCGCGGTAAGTCCGATTTTGTTGCTTCAATTTTTAAAATAAAAGAAGCATAATTAATCAAATTATCCGATTAATTTACAATTTTGAATTGTGTTGACACAGTGTGGTTAGAGGTTCTCAAGGCTCAAGGATGGAAATGCAAAATTGAGAATTGAGTAACAAATTAACAACTAATTAGCACTAAAAGAATATGTCATATTTTTTTATTAAAAAAATTTTTGACCGTACTAACTTTTATTTTATATTTTCATTATTTTCTTCAAATCGGCTGAAGCAACAAAATTAGGAATTGAACAAATTAGCAACGAAGACGTTCTAAATTTCTATGTTTCGTTGGATTGTGCTAAAGTGTCAGCTAATAGACGTTCATTTAAGACAACGATTATAGTATATACTCAATTAATTTTTGATGTTTTTTAATACATTCGTATAATTCGTAGATATTTATAGCTTTTCTCAGTTCTTCAGCCAATATCTCAAATCTTGCCGTTGCATACCAAATCAACAGAGCCATATAAATATTCATACATAATGCTCCTGTTACAAACAATCCGACAATAGTTTGTTGTAAATAGATTATTGTTCTTAACGGTTGTTGAAGCGTGTCAAACGGGCATTTAGTTAATATTGGAAATGGTTGATCAGTTAAAGAAGGTACTAATAGAGCAGTAAACATCGGCATAAAGTAAAAAATACTCATAGATAGACTATGGAATAAAACACATTTGTCAATGTATCGTTGAATTATAACTTCTTCGTGTGATTCCATTAAGTCGCAAAAATCTACCATTTCGAAAGTAAGTTTCTGAAAATAGTTATTTAGTGTGTGTGTGAAGTTGGCGTATCTCATTTTGTGGAAACTCACGAAATATTGAGGGTTCTTCAAAATAATTGTTATTAATTTAGAGAATATATTAATATAAAATATGAGTTTTATTTAAATCAATTTTTCTGTGGATTTTTCGATGTTAACTTAAACACACAAGTGGGTCTGAGAGACCCCATATGAAGTTTTGAATGCTTGCTGTATGAAGACGGAACTTGTTACACAAATATATTTTTTAATAGAAATGATAATGACATAATTTTTTTTTTTTTTTTTTGAAAGAATATATCATTTATAAATTATATTAATAAAATGACACATGCACTATTTACATCATTTATAGAAACGACATTACTTTCTGATTCCTCTAATAGCTAATTATTATTACCTGTAGGATTTGATAATTAATCATGTGAAAGATGAAGTTAGATATGCTGTGAATAAGGCCGCCTAATACAACAATTTGAGTTACTAAGTCGGAAATATTGTTAAAATTATCTGTTATACCATATACTAATGGTAATACTAAACCAATTGTCATAATTATGCTAAAACAGTGTTGCAGTTTTACACAGAACATGTCAAACTTTGTAGCGTTTCGTATGGGCCAACCCCAAACTGGAATCAAACTCAACCTGACGACCGAGAATATTTTCTTTGCTGTCACTTTCCTTATGAGCGTGAAGCTGGCAGCCAGACCTAGCAGCCAGCCAGGGACGAATAGGGTGCCGGGGCCCCGTAAATAAAAAGTGATTAGAATTACAAAAAAAACAATTGTTAGCCAATGTTACGCTCAAAGTAATAACAGATACGCCATTATTTCAAAGACAAACCATTGTATTAGTAATAAAATAAAATAAACTAATTATTTAACAGTTAGATATGATAACAGTAAATACCAAAGACAAACGCATACCCGTAGAGAGTAAAAAAAAATCACAGACACATCTCTCAATGAGCATAAAACGACGTAGTAGCGACCGAAGCGATGACGGCCCTTATTGTTTATTTAAAAAATTAACTAACAATTTTACTCAAGTAGCAGCCAAGGCGTACGCATATCCGTAGAGAGTTGAAAAAAATCACAGACACATCTCTCAATGAGCATAAAACGACGGAGTAGCGACCGAAGCGATGACGGCCCTTATTGTTTATTTAAAAAATTATTTAAAAATATCACTCAAGTAGCAGCCAAGGCGTACGCATATCCGTAGAGAGTTGAAAAAAATCACAGACACATCTCTCAATGAGCATAAAACGACGGAGTAGCGACCGAAGCGATGACGGCCCTTATTGTTTATTTAAAAAATTAATTAACAATTTCACTGAATAGCAGCCAAAGACGTACGCATATCCGTAGAGAGTTGAAAAAAATCACAGACACATCTCTCAATGAGCATAAAACGACGGAGTAGCGACCGAAGCGATGACGGCCCTTATTGTTTATTTAAAAAATTATTTAACAATATCACTCGAGTAGCAGCCAAGGCGTACGCATATCCGTAGAGTGTTGAAAAAAATCACAGACACATCTCTCAATGAGCATAAAACGACGGAGTAGCGACCGAAGCGATGACGGCTCTTATTGTTTATTTAAAAAATTATTTAAAAATATCACTCAAGTAGCAGCCAAGGCGTACGCATATCCGTAGAGAGTTGAAAAAAATCACAGACACATCTCTCAATGAGCATAAAACGACGGAGTAGCGACCGAACGCCTTGGCTGCTACTCGAGTGATATTGTTAAATAATTTTTTAAATAAACAATAAGGGCCGTCATCGCTTCGGTCGCTACTCCGTCGTTTTATGCTCATTGAGAGATGTGTCTGTGATTTTTTTCAACTCTCTACGGATATGCGTACACCTTGGCTGCTATTCAGTGAAATTGTTAATTAATTTTTTAAATAAACAATAAGGGCCGTCATCGCTTCGGTCGCTACTCCGTCGTTTTATGCTCATTGAGAGATGTGTCTGTGATTTTTTTCAACTCTCTACGGATATGCGTACACCTTGGCTGCTACTTGAGTGAAATAGTTAATTAATTTTTTAAATAAACAATAAGGGCCGTCATCGCTTCGGTCGCTACTCCGTCGTTTTATGCTCATTGAGAGATGTGTCTGTGATTTTTTTCAACTCTCTACGGATATGCGTACGCCTTGGCTGCTACTTGAGTGATATTTTTAAATAATTTTTTAAATAAACAATAAGAGCCGTCATCGCTTCGGTCGCTACTCCGTCGTTTTATGCTCATTGAGAGATGTGTCTGTGATTTTTTTCAACTCTCTACGGATATGCGTACGCCTTGGCTGCTACTTGAGTGAAATTGTTAATTAATTTTTTAAATAAACAATAAGGGCCGTCATCGCTTCGGTCGCTACTCCGTCGTTTTATGCTCATTGAGAGATGTGTCTGTGATTTTTTTCAACTCTCTACGGATATGCGTACGCCTTGGCTGCTACTTGAGTGATATTTTTAAATAATTTTTTAAATAAACAATAAGAGCCGTCATCGCTTCGGTCGCTACTCCGTCGTTTTATGCTCATTGAGAGATGTGTCTGTGATTTTTTTCAACTCTCTACGGATATGCGTACGCCTTGGCTGCTACTTGAGTGATATTTTTAAATAATTTTTTAAATAAACAATAAGAGCCGTCATCGCTTCGGTCGCTACTCCGTCGTTTTATGCTCATTGAGAGATGTGTCTGTGATTTTTTTCAACTCTCTACGGATATGCGTACGCCTTGGCTGCTACTTGAGTGAAATTGTTAATTAATTTTTTAAATAAACAATAAGGGCCGTCATCGCTTCGGTCGCTACTCCGTCGTTTTATGCTCATTGAGAGATGTGTCTGTGATTTTTTTCAACTCTCTACGGATATGCGTACGCCTTGGCTGCTACTTGAGTGATATTTTTAAATAATTTTTTAAATAAACAATAAGAGCCGTCATCGCTTCGGTCGCTACTCCGTCGTTTTATGCTCATTGAGAGATGTGTCTGTGATTTTTTTCAACTCTCTACGGATATGCGTACGCCTTGGCTGCTACTTGAGTGATATTTTTAAATAATTTTTTAAATAAACAATAAGAGCCGTCATCGCTTCGGTCGCTACTCCGTCGTTTTATGCTCATTGAGAGATGTGTCTGTGATTTTTTTCAACTCTCTACGGATATGCGTACGCCTTGGCTGCTACTTGAGTGAAATTGTTAATTAATTTTTTAAATAAACAATAAGGGCCGTCATCGCTTCGGTCGCTACTCCGTCGTTTTATGCTCATTGAGAGATGTGTCTGTGATTTTTTTCAACTCTCTACGGATATGCGTACGCCTTGGCTGCTACTTGAGTGATATTTTTAAATAATTTTTTAAATAAACAATAAGAGCCGTCATCGCTTCGGTCGCTACTCCGTCGTTTTATGCTCATTGAGAGATGTGTCTGTGATTTTTTTCAACTCTCTACGGATATGCGTACGCCTTGGCTGCTACTTGAGTGATATTTTTAAATAATTTTTTAAATAAACAATAAGAGCCGTCATCGCTTCGGTCGCTACTCCGTCGTTTTATGCTCATTGAGAGATGTGTCTGTGATTTTTTTCAACTCTCTACGGATATGCGTACGCCTTGGCTGCTACTTGAGTGAAATTGTTAATTAATTTTTTAAATAAACAATAAGGGCCGTCATCGCTTCGGTCGCTACTCCGTCGTTTTATGCTCATAGAGAGATGTGTCTGTGATTTTTTTTGACTCTCTACGGGTATGCGTTTGTCTTTGGTATTTACTGTTATCATATCTAACTGTTAAATAATTAGTTTATTTTATTTTATTACTAATACAATGGTTTGTCTTTGAAATAATGGCGTATCTGTTATTACTTTGAGCGTAACATTGGCTAACAATTGTTTTTTTGTAATTCTAATCACTTTTTATTTACGGGGCCCCGGCACCCTATTCGTCCCTGGCTGGCTGCTAGGTCTGGCTGCCAGCTTCACGCTCATACTTTCCTTCGCATTGTAATACACTGCTGGGTACCACACGTGCGTATTGGAAATTGATATTATGGGAGAGAAAAAACGAAAGCTTCTTTTTACCTTCTTTTCACGAAACGTTATATGCAATTCGATGAATGTTTTAAGGATTTACAACAGTTTCCTGATAAACGGGTGCAAGAAAGTGAGATTACCGGGTAGGAGTGTGCATATGTTTTTGCATTTTTCCGTTTCACACGGGGTATAGGCAAATAGAATTTTTATGAATCATACGTGAGAAACATGTACAGGGTGTTGCGTTCACATACATGTCGGTCTAACTGGTTGCCTATTCGTACAGGCGCGCATGGTGGTACACAACTGCGTACGCTTCGATATGTCGGTAAGATATTGCCGACGTGACAAAGCGTACGCAGTTGTGTACCACCATGCGCGCCTGTATGAATAGGCAACCAGTTAGACCGACATGTATGTGAACGCAACACCCTGTACGTGAGAAGCTTTTCGTGTTTAAATTCAATAAACGTTTTCTGCCCTGCCCAGAAATTACAGAAATGCATGCAGAGTAAGTTTTTCTATAATTTCGAGAATTTATTATGTATATACAATATTTACGTACAATTTAGTTATTTCATAAGAAAGTAAGAAATAAATTAAAGAAAATATTTCTCTATTTCCGGATACGATTATATTTACACTATTCGCCTTCCAGATATTGCAGAGAAACTAAACATTATTTTAATTTATTTATTATTCTATGTAACATAATTTAGTACTCTTATACGGGGGAATGCCGGAAATCGTTTTAACATGTAAAGTTTCAACGTGCAGTAGCGTTCTTTATTTTATGTTACATTACAATTTTATCGAAGCATATTCTGCTTGCGATAGGAAATAAGTATGCAGGAAGTAACATGTTTCGCCAAATGATATACAATGGTATTAGGAATACGGAATTTTTGTGAACATAGTTTTCAATTGCCACGAACTCCGCAAATAAGATGTTTTAGCTTATAGAATTATAATGTTTGGTAGCATTCTTCACGGTACGTTATATAATTTTATATCGATGATATCCCGTCGCGATAGGAAGTAAGTATACGGAAAGTAGACATATGTTTCGTTGAAATGATACACGTCAGTTTTAGAAGTGTGGATTTCACGCTCACGCAACCTTTGTACGTTATAATTTTGAGAAAAGGGGATATTTCCAATTCTACATTACGGAAATAGAACGGTGCAATAGGCTACAGTACCTATAGTAAATTATATACCTGCAGTAAATCTGTTATGGGTGTAATGTTGCGTTTCTTGAAATTACTGTTGGAATTCCAAATTTAGATGCTATGCTGCGAGTTAGCTATCCAGAAAAATCTAGAAAATCAATATCGACAAAGGGAGGGTCAGACAACAAACCGTCGGATTGTAAAAATAGTTTCGCATGAAGCGTTGCTTCGAGCGCAGGTTTGACAACTAGCTCCGCAAATAGTAATAGTAATCTTTTGAATAAATGTTGCGTTAAACTTAACAATCTGATTTATTTGTTGGGAGTGTTGTTCGTTATGAGTAAGCTGCTGTAAGTGCGATTGCTATCTCTGGACGCGACATTTTGAGGGACTTCTTTGAAATATTTGAAACAGCGAGCGGTATCACGGCAATTTTGAGAAAAACAGATTGTATTCAAGCACGTGAGGCTGTAGTTTAGTGTCAGTAAATGAAACCGGAAACTTTTTGTTTGAGAAATCGAAACGGAGAAATTTCAATTGCAATAGAAAGATAAAGAGAGATCGAGTTCCTCACGTCCTTCCAGCAGAAAATTGAGAATTTAATATTTGAAGAAGTGTCTTATCAGATTTTTATTCTTGGAAAACTGTGCAACTGTGATTAATGATTTTGTATATTAATTGATATTTTTCGGGTTTTGGTTTACCAATGTTTTGTATTAACACCAATTAGATATTGGCAAAATTTAATTTATCTTATTTTGTGATTTTATTGTAATTGTACGTAAATTTTGAATCATAATTTATGTATGATAACATATTGAAATATTACTCACCTTCTATATTGTAATATTATTTCTACATATTTTATTTAATACTATTAATAATATTATAAACGTGTATGCAGAAATGTACTTTAATGAGTAGCATGTCAATATCATGATTAATGTATTGTTGTTGTTTATATACAATAATATTGTACAGGCAATAGTATGTAATAATAATGCATGAGCTCAATAATAAGACTTTAGCCTGTAATAATAATTTCATTTATTGTTATTTTGAAATTATGATTTACAAATAATAGTATATTTTAGTATATTTCTACAAAGCGAAATATAATATGTGCTTTTTTTGTGTAAATATTATCTGAAGCTATTTTAACCTATTTTATGCTAATATTTAATTATCTTCTAACATCATTACGCGTACTGTTGTGAAATAGGATAATATAGTTGAACAATACTGAAACATATAAAAATGAATATAATTGTCTTTTTTTGATAAAAAAAGTAAATTTTTAATAATACATAAAGGAAGTTATTAATGCTATTATTGCTAATAATTTTTTAAATAATAATTAAAAAAATATATTTTCTTCTTTTTTAACTATTTATGTCAATTATTGTATTATATATTATTAATATATTTTTGGCAAAAAAATTTGTCAGAATTTGTTAAAAAATTTATCGGAGTTATATTGATATTTGGAACAGTTTATAGAATTTTACCGGATTTTGACAAAATTTTGACAAAAAGTACTGAATTTTTCCCGAATTTCTCAGAAAATCTTTTTACCAGATGTGTGTATTAAAATTGGGTAATTTTTGGCAAACGTTCTGATAAAAGTTCTGAAGTTTGATTTTATCCGAAATTAAGGGAAAATTCTTTAAATAAGTTTTTATTAGGAATATTAGTTTATTTCTATAACGTACAAAATATTTAAAAGATTTTTATTAGGAATTGTACAACCGAATTCAAATATTTTTACTCTCTGCTCTTTTACACTTTATCATTTATATGCTTATTATTTATTTATATTTAAATGACTCACAAGGAACACTAGGTAACCCGAAAATTTTGAAACTGAGTACAAATAGAGGAGTTCATTCACAACATAAAAATATTTTTTGTTTGTGTCCAATTTTAGTTTTAGGGGGTGAAACACCTCTTTGAAGAAAATCGATTTGTTTCTTTTGAAGCGTATATCGTCGAAGTAATAAGAGTTAGAGAAAAATGTTCCAATTGAAAATTAAATGGTTTGAAGTGAGGCTTGAAGAGTACTTTATAACAGTAATAAAAAATTTTTTTATCACTGGTGAGGGAAAATATAATAAAATTTTGTTTAAATTAGCTTATCACTATTATAAAGTACTCTTCAAGCCATTTAACTTTCTATTAGAACATTTTTTTCTATCTCTTATTGTTTTAACGATATACACTTTGAAAGAAAAAAACCGATTTTCTTCAAAGGGGTGTTTTACTCCCAAAACTGAAATTGGGCACGAACAAAAAATATTTTTGTGTTATGGATAAACTTCTCTATTTGTACACAAAGTTTCAGATTTTTTTGAATTTTTGAGCCTAGTGTTTCTTGTAAGTATAAACGAAATAAAAAAGTAGTGCATAATAAAGTGATCACGAAAATATAAAATAATGCTAAAAAATGGACGAAGAGATATAATATAAAGAATTAAACAAATGAAGAGTAAGGAATAAGTGGAACTGAATTTCAAATAAAATCTTAATAACAGGGATAAGCATAATTTTACTTTGGTTTTCAATTAAAATATATTATGGTTATTTAATCATAAACTTTATAAAATGTGTGTGTTATGTGTGAAGTATATGAGATATCACTAATTATTTATAATTAATGTGGATGATATAGCAATTTTTAACGTATCAGTTATTTTGAAAATTTTATCTTACCGATGTGAAGTAATTATTAGATAATGCATCCAAAAAGCAAGGTATTGAAAGGGTTACTGGTTTTTGACTTCTTAACATAATAAATTGCAGACATTTCTGTGCTTTTATTGAGTGTTTATTGTATACACTGTATGCTGCATGTACGATATCGTCGCACTAGGAAACATATTAAACATTTATTAAAATGATACTATTTATAATACACTGTACATTTACAATAAATTAGAGCATTACTTTGAATCAGTAAAAAAATTTGTAAAATTAAAGTGTATGTAACTTTCGAAGATATTATAGAGCGATGTTTCTGCTCACACACGTTTCATCCGACGAATGTTACATGAACGTTGTGATATATGACGTCGTACCATGCGGTATCTCTCGGATGGGGTGTGCTGTGTGGCTGGAAGCATTTTAAAACTTGATTGTTAATTTGAGACACTTTAAGTTTTAAAATACTTCTAGGAACACCGTTTTATAATCATTTTTTTGAAAAATTACATACATTTGAATTTTACCAATCTTTTAACTGATTCGAAGTGATGCTTTACTTTTGTTTCATAATGTATAATAATATTTAGTAAATGACTTACCGCATTTATTAAGTTTTCTCCTGGCCAAACATACATATATACTTCTGCAAGACATGTAATAGCTAATCCTACAAACTGGATTACTAGTGCTATAGGTTGATGCTATTTGAAAAAGAATTGATATATTATACATGATATTTTTATATTGACACATTTATATTAAAATTTTTTTACTTAGCCACAATTATTTTCATTTTCTATAAGTAAATGCTTTAATAATACAATAATGTGTATTGCGTATACATAACATTTTTTTAAATATATTAAATAATCAAATTTAAAAAAATAAAAAAGTAATGTTATGTATACGCAATATACATCATTGTATTATTAGAGCATTGATGGAAAATGAACATAATTGTGGCTATATTAAAAAATTTTGGCTTAAATCATATTTATGGATTTATATGTAAAGAGCATAGCAGACTGAGAAATTAAAAGTGCTTATCGCTAAAAAAAGATTTGAAATTTATTAAATAAGGATACAATAAGAATACGGCGCAATACGGTACAATATTAATTTTTAATATACAGTGAGAGTTTTAAATCCTGTATCAACGTTTTACCATAAGAGATGACTTACCGATTGTAATTGTGAGATTTACCCTGTATACGTGTACACACATAATAAGGGTGAATCTTAAAGTTGCAGTCGGTAAGTCATCTCTTTCCTTTATATCTTAAAAATTTTTATATTTCATTGATTGATAAAAAAGTAAAATAACTGTTTTATTTTTAAGTACTTTCTTGCTGTAACATTTTATTTTGTAAATTTTGAGACACACTTTATGCATTAAAAATTCATATCGTACTTGTATTATACTCTTGTGTTATATCATACTCATATATTATACTTTTATTGTTTTTTTATTTAACAAATTTTGAATTTTTTTTTTAGTCAGGAGCACTTTTGATTTATTATAGATGGTTATAGTTATTAGAGAAAATTTATAAGTACCGAGAACATAGTTTTTTTATAATATTACACGTACTTACAGTAATTAGCAAAACGAAGAGAATTATTATAGAATACGTGCTGCAACATATGCTTGAAAATGCGAAAGGACGAAGAACGTGAGTAACTTCCGTTGCATATCTAAAATTTGTTATGCGTTAAAATTTACATATTAAAAATTTTTTTTTAACTACGGTTATTTCCGAGTAAAGATAAGAATTAAGATATTTACTTGAGTAATTTCTGATGTGTTTTAATACATTTGAACAACGAATTAATATTTGTAGCGTCCTTTAACTCTTCAGTTAGTATAGCAAATCTTGCCGTTACAAACCAGAACAATAAATTCATAAAGATATTTAGGCAGAGTTGTGCTCCCATGTATGTTCCGACTATAGATTGTTGTAAATAGATTATTGTTTTTAATGGTTGATAAGACACGTCAAACGGATATTCTACTAATGTTGGAAATGACTGATGCATTAAAGGAGGTAATACTACAATCTGTACAACTATAAGAGCATAGTATTCAATTATTGCTGCACCATAAAATACACCACACTTGTCAATATATCGTTGAATAACAACTTCTTCATGTGGCTTCATTAAATCACAAAAATTTTCCATTTCATAAGTAATACTCTGCAAATAATTACGTTGTTATAGAAAAGAACAAAATTATAATTTTTTAATTAACATACATTTACATTTTTTAATGTTAAATAAATAAATATGAATTACTTGTATGCGATGATTATAAACAAGCTGATAAATACAGTTGAACATAATGTGCCAACTGGTGCTTGACATAACTAATGTTTGTGCTAAAAGAGCAGGATCATCAGTATGTTGTGAAGCACCATATAGACTCGGCAGCTCTAGACATAATCCCATAAGAATACACCAATAGTTATATAGTTTTCTACAGAACGTTTTTAACTTTGTCTCATTTTTTGATGGCCAAAACCAAAGTGGAAACATAGAAAATTTCGCTATTGAAATTACTTCTTTGAACGTCACTTTCTTTCGCATGACTACGCTCTGCTACGTATGTTGTACGCGTATTGTAAATTGATAGTGGGGGAAGCGGAAATTCTTTTACCAGCCGTATTATGTAATTTACTGAGCACTCGACGGATTTGAAACATTTTTACGATATTCTGCATGATATAGCTGCAGATGAAGTCTAATATATTATTTACATTCTTGTGTATCGTGCATATCTCCGTTTTTCATGAGGGATATACATTGGTAAAATTATTGGGAAGTATAAAATATGGGAGATGGATAGCGTTGCGTGTTCTCTAAATCAATACGCGGAAAAGTTTGCGATATCTTCAATAAGAGTTAACAAAATATGCATACAAACTGAAGAAATGGATTAAGTTTTTTCTGTGATATCTCGGATGCACCATATACACTATTCATTTTCTAGACATTGCAAAGGAACTATACATTATTTCAATTTGTCTATTATTCTATGTAACGCAGCTTTGCGTTGCCATACAAATACAGTAAAGCATTTTAGCTTATAGAGTTTCAACTTTCAGTAGCACGCTTCGTTGTACGCTGTATAATTTTATCTATGCATATCCTGTGATAGAAAAGAACTCTACAGAAAGTAACATATGTTTCATTGACATGATATGCAGCGATATCAGAAGCGTGGATTTCACGCTCACGCAACCTCTGCATGTCGTAATTTGAGAAAAGGGAAAATATAATGTTATATTATAGAAACAGATGGAACGGGAGGATTCAGTAGGGTAATTTACCTACAGTGTATCTGTTGTGGGGATAATGTTGCGTCTCTTTCATCCATGTTGGAACCCTGAATTTAGCTATAAGTCAGCTATTCAGAAAAATCTTAAAGGAAATCAATGATGAAGAAAGAGAGGTCGGAAAAGAACTATACAGAAAGTAACATGTTTTATTGACATGATATGCAGCGGTATCAGAAGCGTGGATTTCACGCTCACGCAACCTCTGCATGTCGTAATTTGAGAAAAGGGGAGATATAATGTTATATTATAGAAACAGGTGGAACGGGAGGATTCACAGTAGGGTGATCCATCTACAGTGTATCTGTTGTGGGGATAATGTTGCGTCTCTTTCATCCACGTTGGAGTCCGGAATTTAGCTATAAGTCAGCTATTCAGAAAAAAGTAAATCTTAAAGAAAATCAATGATGAAGAAAGAGGGGTCGGAAAAGGAACTGTCAGATTGTAGAAATAGTTTCGCATGAGCTGTTGCTTCGTACGCATGTTTGGCGATTCACTCCGTAAACTGTAATCTTCTGTGTATAATTGTGGTATATTAAAGTTGGTATTTGTTTTTGTTAAAAAATGTCTCGATCTCTGGTGCAACATTTTTGAGAATATCTCTTCGAAATACTCGAAACTACGTGCGATGTCATGATGACTTCGAAGAAGAAGACACGTATCTAAAATGAAGAAATCCAGATCAGTTCAAGGAAATACACATTTTTCGTACCGTAATTGAGGAACTATTAGGGTTAAGGAACGCATCATCTGCAACAGAGAGAGGACGAGCTTCTCATGCATCTTTATCAGAATATTGAAGTTTTAAACATTTAAAGAAGCGGCTGTGATGACAATCGACAGGTTTTTATTCTCAAATATCCACACAGTTCTGAACAATAATCTCGGATAAAACATTTTTGACAGAATTTCAGTGCATAAATTAAATTGTTTACGTAGTTCAATGCAATTACGGACGAACAATTAGGACGATCTAATCATATCTATGATTTTAAAAGTTATGCAGTGTACAAAATTTTATTGCACTTCTAAACCCAATATGTTAATCTATCTTACTGCAGTTTGTAGTGGTACAAAGCTATATTATGTAGAATAATAAAAAAAAATAGAAATTGTTTTATAGCAGTGTTGTTTAGTGAAACCTGTATTATGGAATATATTCGAAATACCTCCAAAGTATTCTCGTAGTATTTTGGAAATATTTTTTGAAGCTTTTATACCGTTTTGGATATTAATTTAGAAATCTTCCTATATTTTAAAAATTTGGATGATTATTATACTGAAATAAAAATTTGAATTCCTCATATTGTGGAATGAGAAGGAAAGGAAGGAGGTAGTGGAATACCAATTTGTTTTTAAAAATTAATTTAGTAAATTAACGCGACATAATTCTTATTAACACCAGTTTGTTAATCATAGAGTTTTACCAATCACCATACGTAGAATATCATCGAATATATAGAACGAAATTTATAATTTACTGAAGAGAGGAAAAAGATACGTTTGTGAAATAGTAGCAGGTCATGGAATATTAACAACTAATGTTATAAGATACTTTTTGTTATAAAAAATTATACTCTACATTCACAGAATTCTTATATCAATATACACTAATATATTTCGTATTTTCTTCAAACTATAAACTAATATATTTTATATTACTAATTATGCAGACCAGTTGTTTTGTTCCAGCAAATTTAGATTTTTTTTTTAATCATGTTTCCTCAGAAAGAATTATGCGAAACGTTGTTAAATAAGAAAATGCCGTTGTAACATACTGTAAAATCAATGAAATTGTAAAATTTTTAAAAACGATTGAATGATGATGCTTAATATTTAAATTTAGTATTTCATTGTTATCATATTTAAAACTAGAAGAAAAAGTTAAATTTAAAGTACATATATACACTGTAGTTAATGGCACAACTATTAAAATAATAGCACTTTCTTGTGTGAAATAAATAAAAAATACAAAAGGATTTTTAATGTTTTTATATAAGCTTCATTTTTGAAAAAATAAAATTGTTTTTCAAAACTGAAGTTTATGTATAAACTTGTTAAATATCAGTACTATCTCTACTTTTTTTTAAATAATATTTTGCAGATGATATAAAAAAAATTAGTACTACGCGCGTTTCTAAAATTGTTTTGAATATCTATCAATCAGAACGCATAAAAATATATTTTAATCAAGGTTTTTTCTTACGTATAGATGTATTGTAATCAAAAAATGACTGAAAATAATATAAATTATAAAAACTATGTGATACAAAGTAAATTTTTCTTAATAAGATGTTTTTGCACAGTAATATTTTTTTTTGTTGTACCATAAATTGCGTTATATATTTTATGTAACGTGATTGAATATTGCAAGATGTCTTACAGAAGCATAATGTTGAAAGCTTAAAGCTTTTAATAAACCAGGAACAGATATAATTACAGCTTGTTGGCATCGGAGCAAAGTATATAACATAATCTTTCGTGTTTTGATGCTTTGGTTATACCATAATGAATTATAGGCTGCCTCAGCAATATTAGAACTCTAAAATATACATTAAAAAAAATACGCACTTTTATTTTTATTCAGTTTTAGATAATTTATTTTTATTCAAACTTACTGTTCTCATTAGATGATCAGCCGGCCAAGCGCATAAAAGTACTTTTGTCAACGATGTGGAACATATGATTATATATTGAATTTTTACGGATGGCGGAAATCGCTATTTTTAAAAGATTTTAGGCGAAAAATACAAATCCAAATTATTTAATGGTGTTGTTTAATAATTATATTGCGCTAAGATATAAATAATATAGATGTACATACACTGAGAAATGTAACGCCACCGAATACTAGCGCTGCTGTACTAATACCGAGCGATGCTAGTATTACATGTGCAATAGAATTGCTCATTTCTTTCGCATATCTATTAGAATTTATTACAATTTATGAAAATTTTACGATTAATTTATATTGGAGATAAATATTGTAGCAAGAAAATATGATAATTTTATTAATGGTTTTAAGAATTAGAAGAGTTTAATTTTTTTAAATACAAAGAGACAGTTGTGGTAAAAAAAAATATTGACATCAGAGCTATAAAAGTTGCTGATTATATGATAAAAAATTTCTTTCTATGCAGTTAATTGATCGTCTGTAATAGTAATTTGTATTTTTGGCATACCTTAAAGTTTCTTGATGCTCTTGTATACATGTTATCCAGTCAGAATATTTGGTGATTATACGGAATTTGTTGGCCAATATTTCAAAGCGAGCCGTTGTAAACCATAGCAAAAGAGCGAGAAAAACATTAGCGCTAACTTGACAATAAACTTGGTACATACCGAGAGCTTGATGAAAGTAGATTATTGTCTTCATCGGTTGATAGTCAACGTGGAATGGATATTCTATTTCCAACGGAAACATGCGGGATTGAATTAATGGCACGATGAGTGAACCAGCTAAAGAGGCAGCAGTTAATGACAATGTAGTTCCGTAAAGAAAAATATATTTGTTAATGTATTGCTGAAATATATCCTTTTCTTCAGCGTTTGCTTGTTTATAATAATCTTCCATCTCGCAAATTACATTCTGTAAATTTATTAAGATTTAATTTAATTTGTACATGTTAGATAGATGACATTTAAAAAATATTTGAAAAATTTTTTAAATAGTGCACAAATTAAAAGATATTATTTATTTTGCAAGAAGAGACTGATAATATAAAAATAATAATTATTTTTCTCACTTGTAGACGGTCATGTTGTTGCGTGAATAAAAATATCTGCAATGGAATTTCACAGAAAATGCCCAACGCGCAAGCTAATTGCATAATCAGGGAAACATTGTCTAAATGATTATTAATTGAATATATTAACTCAATGACTATGAATGCACCATTCACGATTGACAAATATCGAAATATTTTATCACGAATAATTTGACCCTTTGTGGCAGTTCGCGGTAGAGGCCAGCAACAAGCAAATAATAAATCTATCTTCAGAAAAGTAATAACTTGGTCTAACGTCGGTACGGTTTTCATATTATACAGAGAACCGTCGCACTTATTTTTGCACGAACGTGTTTTAACCGCTACTCTCCTTGTGCTTTTCTCATAATTTTACGAAGAATTTTATGCGAAGGTAGAAACTTCTAGGCGGTATAAGATTGCGCACTTTTGCAACGCAAAGTATCTCAGAGGTGGGATATTACGGCGTTTATTATTTCTTCTGTTCATTTTCCTCTCTTTTGAGTTTACGTGCAACCGTGCGGATTAATAAATTATACGACTGGTGTGTATTTTACCTCAGCGTGTAGTGCTATAGCTTGTATTTCTATCTTGAATTATTATGAGAATTGCTATGCCTTTACGTACCTTACGTGTAATTATTGAGCGTACATTGAAAACCATAATCACAGTGTGAATTTTAATCTTTGAGAAAGAGAGAGAGAGAGAGAGGGGGGAGAATAATGTTGATAAATGAGACATAATACAATAACATATAATTTACATAGCGCATTGATAATACTCTTTACATTATATTTATAGATCACACACATTAAATGATTAGCTTATCACCGATGTTATTTAACGTGATTAATTCAAGCGAGTATGAGAAGCAAAACATGTTCATGGTAGCTGTTATGCTGGACAATTATTTTATTAATGGACTTCGTCCAGTAGATTTGCTTTATTCACATTAATTTGAACACTTCTAGTGTAGTTCTTAATGAAAAACAGTATCAATTTGATTTCTCTTATTCGAGTATTTTTCATATTCTTCATGGTCTATTTTTCAAAGGAGATAATTATATTATGAGATAAAAAAAATAATTTACTTTACATTATTATATAGGTACATCAATTTTTGTATGTTGTTAGGTAGTATAAGGTAGAAAAATTAAAATTTATTTTATATTGTTATACATAGATTATATTAAAAAATCACTGTTATATAAGTTTTATATATTATTTATGAATTTATAAATAATATTAAGTAATGCAATGAATAACAAAAAGTGACGCTAAGTCTATCGTAAATGTCTTTTTTATTATTATTTTTGAATTTTGCGTTACAAACACAGATGCAGAATTAGTTTAAAATATTTACAGTGTTGCTTCATAAATTTTTGTCGCATTAAAAAAGTATAATACATACAATAGTTTACATATTCAGCCCATCCTCGACGGCAAATATCGCTCGAAAAGTTGTCAAAAAGGAAAACGTGGTCGATAAATACTATCACAGATATACAAGTTTTGATTATTGTAAGTATCAATAATGTATGATGATTAAATTATTATAAATCTGCACATATTATTTATAACGTAATTCCGATATTTACACCGCAAAAGTAAGAAAAAATAGAAGTGGAAATAACTTGCTTGCAATCATTCGATGTCTTATGTTTGTATTATGTTGTAATTTTGGTTTTTTACCTTTTTAATATTAACATAACCATTGTGAATTGAATTAATTTGCCAATGTATGAGTGACCATATATTATAATTTATGTAAAGTAATTACTCTTTCTGTAGGAAGTGCAAAAGGTTCATTAATTTTATGATACATAAGTGGAGAGAGATAGTAAAGGATGCAGTATACGAAAATACAAGTGTTCTTAGCTTTTGTATTTTTTGTATAATTTGTTTTACTCATGAGTAGTTACCACTTGGGATATAAGTGGCGATCCAAAAGTAAGGTTACAAAGCCTGCAGTGAAGAAGAAATGTTTTATTAAAAAAAAAAAAACCAATGTATCTACTTTGAATTATATCCCCAACATTACTTTTTGGCCACAGCTGTTTAAACATTTGTCGTTTCGTGAGATAAGATTGAAAATTCCTTTCTCATAAAATTTTTTTCTTATTCTTGTCCTTGCTCTTTCAGCCAAATTGTGGCAAAGTCTTTCACCTCCTTGTTCGAAGCGAATTGTTGGCCTCCTAAGTGCTCCTTGAAGTGAGAAAACAGGTAAAAGTTACTTGGAACGAGGTCCGGGCTGTAGGGAGGGTAGTCGATGACGAACCTGCGGAACTGCTTCAACTGATGTCTTACTCGTGGAGCTTTTGGAAAGAGGACACACGGTGACCGCTGACCGTGCTGAGAGATCTTGAAACGATTGCGCGAAGCAATCAGGAGGAAACGAGCAAGATTTTTCACCGAAAGCGTCATCCTACTTCAGGACAACGCGCGGCTCCATACGGCACAGAAGATGCTGTTGAAGCAGTTTCGCTAGGACCCCGATTCATCGATCACTCTCCCTACAGCCCGGACCTCGCTTCAAGGAGCACTTAGGAGACCGACGATTCGTTTCG
Organism: Solenopsis invicta; assembly: GCF_016802725.1. Taxonomy (NCBI): domain Eukaryota; kingdom Metazoa; phylum Arthropoda; class Insecta; order Hymenoptera; family Formicidae; genus Solenopsis; species Solenopsis invicta. Next base: position 22,589,015 of record NC_052667.1, read on the forward strand.
AACAAAGAGGTGAAAAACTTTGCGACAACTTGGTTGAAAGAGCAAGGACAAGAATTTTATGAGAAAGGAATTTTTAACCTTATCCCACAAAGTGTCAAGTGCTTAAATTGCTGTGGCGACTACGTCGAAAAATAATGCTAGGGATATAATTCAAAGTAGACAAATTGGTTTTTCTGAATAAAACGTTCCTTCTTCACTGCAGACTTTGTAACTTTACTTTTGGATTGCCCTTCATATAAGGCAACAATCCAAAGATTTTTTAAAAGTAAAATTTTCTTCCTAAATATAAGAAAATAAATATTTTGTATTTTTTTTTTTGTTTTTATAGTAGCACACAAAGTTTTTATTGGTATAATTTATTTTCCTTAAACGTAATTAATAATATTTGATTAAGTTTTCAATAGGTACGGCGTATATACCGGAATTACCCTATAATAATATTTTATTTGGTTTGAATTTGCGAATTAATATAAAAGACTAATATGTTAAAAAATGTAACATTAAATTTATAGATTATTATGTTCAAGATATAAAACATTAAAGTTTGATTATTAAATCACTTAGATTGAAAATTATAATTTAATATAGGACTTACAGAGGCGTAATAATTAAGTGAAAGAATCGGTAGCATACATGGTACAGTTAGAGTCACAGGATGTTGACATCTCGATACAATATATAACATATTTTTTTGTAAAGATAATTCTTGATTGTACCATGAAGATTTATATCCAGCGTGGCCAATATCATTGCTCTGAAATGTTAAGGTAAAAGTATTTTAATATTATATAATATGGTAAGAATATTCTCACTTAGAATCAGAATGGAGACACAGTAATTAGTATAATGCGAATTTTTTCTGAGATAAAAATGCGATCATGGATTAATATATAAGAAATCGTATATTTTGAATTTAATATATATTTTATATTTATATCTTTGATTTGTTACTTATTAATTTTGTTTATATAAACAATTTTTTTACTTTTACTTATATTTTGTGATTATGACTGTGATTGCCTTACCGTTCTCAATAAATAATCAGCTGGCCATGCGCAGACAAAGACTTCTATAAGTGCGGATGCGGCAACGGTAAAAAATTGGGTTTTTATAGTTAAAGGTTGTCGCTGTAAGATAATATTTTAACATAAGTAATTTGTAAAAAGTCATTTATAACAGATTACATTTACCATAGAAAGAAATAAGTTGATTAATATCTATATAAATACAATTCAAAATTAAGATATTAATTTTTAATTTTTTTAGTAAATTATGTATGCTTATCTGTTTATATGATAATTTTTATTACTAGAGGAAAGTCACTAAAACCGGCATACCATTTTGTTTTTGGATACCATTTCTTAAATAAAAGCCAAAAAAAATTTTAAATAGATAAATACACATAAGAAAATGTCATCTATTAAATGGATTTTTATGATACTATTTTGTATTTTGTAATAATTAATGTTCTTGCATAATCCAGAAAGAGCGTCTGCGAAATTTGGCAAAATTTGCACACTAGGTAGTAATGAAGATTTTTGGCACAGCCTCGACTTTTTTCTAATATTAGACGTATTTGTTTGATACATGGTTTGCATGATTCTTCAATAGATATTCATGCGAATGAGTCTATTAATATTACGTAATCAGTACATGCGTTGAAGAAATGAAATAAAAATGACTCACGCTCAAAAAGGTAAGACCGCTAAATACCACTGCTATGGTACTGAATCCTATTGTTGATAATGCTATATATCGAATTGACATAGTAACTTCTTTTGCATATCTGTAATTAATTACCACTAGTTTTTATTTTTTATTTCACTATTATACTCATTATAATACAATTAATTATAATAACGTGTGAATTAATCTGACGTAATATAAATATACAAAAACGTAATTATTTTTAAAGACGATACTGAGTATAATGCTTTATTCGTTTATTACCGTAATAATCGTTGATGTAGCTGTACACAGTTAATGAATTCTGAGATGCTTGTAATTTTTTGAAATTTATGAGACAGAATCTCGAATCTTGCTGCTACAAACCAGAGCAGAAGAGCTACAAAAACATTGCTACATACTTGTGCGCAACTTTGATATACAACCATTATATGATGCAAGTAGATGATAGTTTTTAGTGGTTGTTTGTCCACAGCGAATGGATATTCAACCTCGATTGGAAAGGGTTGAGATAACACTAATGGTCCAAAGATCATTATGGTGGCGGTTGTGGTTATCCAACACAATGTTGTACCGTAAAATAATTTACATTTGTTAATATATTGTTGAAATACATTCCTCTCTTCTGATTTCGCTTGCTGAATATAATCTTCCATTTCGCATATTATAATCTGCATAAATTGCATTACGTAATTTTTTGTTAATGAAATCCAATAAAAGTGCCTTTATTTTTACAGCAGTCAAATGTATTTATCAGCATTATTTTCGATTTGCAATTTTTGTAAGCTTTTGGCTTAAATTAAACTCTGCACAAATGTAAAGTACAGTACATAGTTTGATTTAAATAAGTAATTACTTTATCGTAGATGTTCTATATATAATCATGTAGTATAAAATATTAACAGGTATATATTATTGTTACGTTCGTGATATTTATGAAAGAAAAGAAAAGAGAGAAGAGTTTTTAACCCTTAATTACACTGGTGGGGTATAAACATACCCCACCGCACGCAATTACGCAAATATTGTCACGCATTTGTATCTCACGAGTAGTTAAGGGTTAAACAAGATTATTGAAAAATAAATTTTTTTTTATGTGCGGTTGTTAACATATTTTAAAAATTAAAAATAGAATAAACAAGTATAAATGAAGAAAAGTTTATAAATGACAATGTAAAATGGCCAAGTTTCCAGATGGAGGGGGTTACGTAAAAACTGAAAATTGCTGCATCTGCACCCCTCGAAGTACAAACAAAAAAAAGACAAACGGGTACAAACGATGCTCTTTCGAATGGCATAAACGAAATTCAAAAATCTGTTAGTTGGGCGCTGGCTATTTTTTCACCCCTTTATAACTTTTTATCCCTTGAGGTACGAACGAAAACAAAAGTGATACAAACGGGTACAAACAAAGTACAATCGGTATGTATTAAGCATTTTGTTTTTTATAAAGTTGGGCGCTAACTTCAGACCGGTCTAAATAAATAGATATATAATACATACTCGTATTTTTTGATTTATAATATACAATTGGATATTAAACTATATATGTATGTATGTAAGTTTACACAACTTGGTAATAAATATTTTTGAAATTTCTATAATAATAAAAATAAAATTTTTACCATTTAAAAAATTGAAATAAAAAATTTAAAAAAATTTCAATTTCTATTTCCATAAATTTAGATTTCCATATTATTTAAATTTAATTTTTTTAGATGTTTTATATTGATATCAGTAAACATGTTTAAATTACGATAAATTCAATATAAAACACATTGTTTCTTACTTGTAAACGGTCACTTTGAAACGTAAACAATGTAATTTGTACCGGAATTTGTAGAAAAGCGCTTAACTCACAACCCACTTTCATTATGAGAATCATATTATCACACTTGTTGCTTAATGTATATATTAAAAATATTGACATCAGGATGCCATTTAAACAACATAAGAACCGAAATAGTTTGTCACGAATTTTTTGAGATTTTGTAGCTTTTATTGGAACCGGCCAACAACATGCAAATGTCAGATCTACTTTTAAGAAGGAAATAATCTTTTCTAGCGTCAATGTCTCTGTCATAATAATAATATAATCTCGCAGACTATTAGAGATGGAAAATAACGTACTTTATTCCGCCTCGACTTTATAATACTCCCCTAAGAATTCGAGGAAAGAAAAATCATGCGATGTATACTTGTATATTCAACGCGTTGATTATACCTACATTGCAGTCATTTATATTTCAACGCATAATGTACTTTTCTCTAGCGGAGGGATGCGTGCGGAACTATCATGTGGCAGAAATTATAAGAGAGGAAAAGGAAATAATTATACATTACACAAGTTGCGGAACGTATACATTGGATTTCATTTATGTTAAACGTAGGTATTTTTTATATTTTCTGCAGTGAAACATTGGTTGAAGATTGAAATAATTAATAAAATATTATAGTAAGCATGCTATATGATAATTAAAACAGAAAATTTAGAAACAAATATGTTTAAGTCTATTAATATTAGTCTTTTGCATTAATTAAAAAATATTCTACGTTCAAACGGTCTGCGTTACAAACATTTGTAAAATACAATTTTTTCCTATTATATAATTATAGAATAATGCATGGCGAAATTAATAGTGATTGTGGATATTAAATAAGAGAAACATATCTTTTTATATTCTCAACAGATAAAAATATGTAAATAAAAATGAAAAAAATATTTAATTTACATATATTTATTATTACACTTATAATAATTTTATAATCAAAATAATACATTAAAGCAGCTTTTTTTATGGCGTTTTGTAATATTTTATACAATCATGCGGATGAGAACATATGTATATTTTAAATCGTAAGGGAGAAAGTGATATTATGGCTCTTGTATTCATTTGTAATATCTCTATTATTAAATGACGAATTCTAGTGGTTATTGGAACTATTTGTTTAGTGACCCACCGTATAGTGACGCTAATATGCCAACAATAACCGACATTCATTACAAAGCATTTTTTTTTAGTATTTTGTAATTTTTTCATTCTATATTTTAGTGTTTTATAATTTTCTCATTTTTTAAATCTTGGACTTGTTGTCACCCGAGTATGTGTACTCTTGAATGGTCTTTTGTTATTCAGTATTTTTTTAGCTGTACACAGTTTTAAATTATACAAAATTAAATAACATGCAATTTTTTTAATGTAGTTTCTTAAATGTGCTGATACTTCTACAGATCTAATACAGCCTCTTTTTTGAAATTTTTTAATAAGTTTATTATATTGTTATTTCATTGTTAATTTATAATTTATATTCCATGTATTATAAATTTTTACTACTGCAGTTTATATATATGTACAAATTGTATGTACATATATTTGCATATATTCCGCAATATTTTCTCTTTATTTTGAACAAACGTATAATTTTGTAACGAAACATTGTGTTTTCTTAAAAAAATAATTTTTTAAATCTATTTAATTTTTTGTCGGAGCGGAAAGGGAAGAGGAAGGACATATTACAACCCTTGTTTTTTTTTATTATGCAATGTTGTCACATTATTATTAATAATGTTTTAAGTAATATTTTATTATTTTGATTCTAAAATTGATTGAACAACATATTGACGAATGTAATTCTTTTTAATTTAAAATATTGATTATTATTAAAGTTATTGTAAATAAAGGGACTGTATCACCATCTTCTCCTCTATCATTATCCGTCAATAATTAAAAAAATACAGTTTGTTATATATTATAATAAAATGAACTTTATGTCCATTTTGGAAGGAATAAAAAAGACACTTAATGCAAATAAATTAATAGACTAACTGTTTTTATTTTGTGATGTATGCCAATTAGTATTTACTAATGTGAAAAAAGAGCTATAAGTATATTCCAAGTTTTTATGCTAACAATACTATCTTCTACTAGATCTTCTGTTATGCAAAATGTAATAATTTTGGTATAAATAAAAATTGGAGGAACTTACACAGGTTTAAAATTTAATTCTTGACTTAATTGTCCTCCACAAATACTATTCGCATTGTCATTAAATAAGAAAAAGCTGTTGATACATACTGAAATGTATAAAATAATATTAGTGTATGTTTCTTTTAGCGTGGAAAATGTACGGATAGTAACAAAAATTTTATATTGATAACAGAATTTTTATAATCACGAATTAAAATCATATAATTAAGAGCACTAATACCGGCATGTTTGCACCGATCAAACATGCAAACATGATACTTTTGTTATATTATAAACATGTACTTTTCGCTTACATAGATAATAGCGTAACTATTTCATTATTTGAAAGACAGGGAATGCAAAGACTTGGGAAATCACACGTTATATATGATTGTTTTAAATTTATGTAAATTTGCGATGGATAGTATTAATGCTCTTGATCTTATTTGTATTATTTGTATTCTTTATCTTTGAGAAATACATTTTTCTTTTTATTTATAAAGATATATTTAAGCCAAGAGACATAATATATATTAATTTCAATTTTTATTAAAATGTTCATATGTAACTTAGAATTAAATGTCTTTTAGAGAGACTTTACAAGATACATATTATTTACAAAATTTTGAATTTTTTGTAATGGAAAATTATATTATTATATAAAATTTTTCAATTTTTGAAATCTTACCGATGCGTAAAATTCTAATGATAAAACTGGAAGGATAGAGGAAACAGAGGCGACTATTGGTATTTGACTCCTCTTCGAGACAAATAGTAAATTCTTTTGAAAAATCTTGTCTTGATTGTACCACAGCGATTCATAAACTCCTTGCGCAACACTGGTGCTCTAATAAGTAATATAAAATTTTAGAATAATACACATAGTTAAAATAACACAATAAAGAAGTGTAAAAGTAAAATATTGTATATTCTATTTACTGAGAGAAAACTCCTTGGTTACGTATATGGACAACATAGTGGGGAGAGCGTAGCACGCTATCTAGTACCGTATACATTAATACGGCACGTTCGAGCCTAGAAAATTGAGCAGCGAAATCTCTATATTTTAATGCGATATTAAATATAAATTGTAATATGTTTATTAAATTACACACTTTAAAAATGGATCAAATTGTTCAATAGTATTATTTTAATCATTAATCATAATGATGTGTTTTGATGTTACTCACTTGAACCTGCTGGCATTACGAGCCTAAGCGAATAGTGGCGAAGAGAATTTTCTATTGTAACTTTTTTATAGATAGAATTTGCGCGAAATGGATGAGTTTTTATTTGACTCGAGGTTTTCTCTCAGTAAATAGGATATAAATAAAATATTCGACAAAGAGAATTTTTTACTGTATTATTTTTTATGATGTTTATAATTACTTTCGAAATTAAACATAAACAGTTATAAATACATTTAATATTATATACATGTTATGTTTAATCAGGGAATCTTAAATTATGTTTGTATTTGGTAAAAAAAGTTAACTATTAATGGTTAAAAAAAATAAAGAATTTAGTTTGTGCATTATTAAACGGAAAGAAACAACAATTATGTGTGATAAATGAAATCGGTGTTTATGATACACAGTTATAGTTTTGTCATTTTGCGAATTTGATTGCAAAGGCCATTGGAATACAACTTACCATGTCTATTAAATGATCAGCTGGCCATACACATGCATAAACTTCCAGAAGTCCAGCTATGCATAAACTGAAGAATTGTATTTTGTCCGCTAACGTACTTTTCTAACAATAAGTATATGATACTAAGAGAGAGAAAAATAAACTAAAAATACACATAATACGTTTATTATATAAACTTTAGCAGTATGGAATTGTTTTGTTGAGAGACAGTAGAAAAAGAAAAGTCGTTGATACCGACACACTTCTTTGTGTTTGGTTTATTTTTTAAATAAAGACTATAAATAAACTTTGGAAACATAAGTGCAAACTAGAAAGTATCTTTTATAGTAGTTTAAGTATCTATTCTATATATAATTTTTATTATCTTATAGTTTGTCATAGGTGTGCCGGTTTACGTTGCACCCCAATTTTATATTTAAAATTGCATTACGAGAAAAATAAGAAAGAGGAAAAAAATTTTAAAACGCTACGAACACGTAAATGTTAGCGGTGTACTTATTATTATTTGAACTATGTAATTTGTAAAAGAAAATCATGCAAATTTTAACTGTTTTTGCTGAAAAATTTGTTTTTAACATAAAAAAGTCACAAATATATAAATTATGGTATTTTTATTTTTTTAATTATCAAAGCAAATCATGTTTTTATCAGTATTAATAAAGCGTAATGTTTAGTTTCCGAGAAATAAGGGGGTGTCACTTTAGGATACCTATGTCGGTATTGGCGATTTTTCTAAACATTACAAAATACTTACGCTCACAATTGTTAAGCCACAAGCTAGAATCACCCACGTACAAATAATTATTATTGATAATATTACTGAACGTAAAGCATTTATTATTTCTTGAGTATATCTAAAACGATTTGTTATCTAAATAAACTGGAAATATTACTATATATCGTTTATGCCTCCATACAAAGCTAACAAAGCTTGTACTTTTTTAATATCACACTTTAATATTAATACGATTTTTTGTGTTAAATCTTTTTTAATTGCAAGTTTTTGTGTTTTTTTTTACAAAACTGTTTAATACACACACACACGCACACACACACACACACACACACACACAGTTTTGTGTGACAAAACACGATGTGCAAAGTGCTGAATTTCTACTTCAAGAAAGAGAAAGAAAACATGTAAAATAAAAATAGTTATTTCTTTATTAAAAAGTGACGATTATTAATTTTTATAAATAAAATGCATTATTCTGTTACCTTATCAATTTCATATGTTGCCGTATGCACACGATCATGCCGTAAAGGTCGGTGATCATACGAAATTGTTGCGATAAGATTTCAAAACGCGCTGCGGCGAACCATATGAGAAGACCGACAAAGCTACACAGGCAAACGGTGGAGAAGCACTGCCAAACGACGACGAACTGATGTAGATAGATAATAAGCTTCACTGGCTCATGTTCTACCTCGAAAGGATACTTTGCATCTGACGGGAAGATATGATTGGCCTCTATGAATGGCGCGATTATTGTTAGAACCGCACCGAAGAAAACTGACGCTGTAGCGCTTGCGTAAAATATCACGCATTTATCGACGTATCGTTGGTAAAGTATTTTCTCGTACGGTTCGGCGCACTCAATGTTATGTTCCATTTCCGAAATCAAATACTGAAATTTAATTTAATTCTTTAGCTAATAATACTTATATATCTACGTCGTAAAAAATGAAAGTTGATATTAAATTTGATGGTTTTTGTTTTTCGAGTAAAAAAATGATAATTTTTGCGAAGATATAATCTTACTCCGGAATTTCCAATGAACGGAGCGATAAAAGATTATTTGCAAAATATTTAGATAGCGTTGATTAATAATATTAAACATAAATATTTAACTTAAATAATATATCCATAAAATCGAATAAAATAGATTGAAAGTGGTTTACCAAAGGTCGGTCTGATATCACTGTAGATATGAATTCCTTACTTGCAATCGATCATATTGCAGCGCACATTGTGTTGTCTCCAGAGGGACTTGTATGAAAGCAGCCAGCAAGCACCACAGCTTCGTTAATCTTGGTAAATCGTAGTCATTAAGATAAAGGGTGTATGCTACGGGCACAGCCAATATCGTTGAATTTATACAGAGTAAAAAGCGTAAAATTTTGAAGCGTATGACTTGAAATTTACTAGCGCTCTTTGGAAGTGGCCACGTAAAGCACAGAGCGGTTATTGCTTTTGTAAACGCGATAGCAGCTTTTGGAGTTATTTTGCTCGTCATAATTTAGATCGAGGAGTTCATCGATAATACTATATAATATGACGGTACCACAATAATTTTTAAATCTATATTCGTTTACGACGTTCCCTCGCGCGCTACGTCGTTTCAAATAGAGTGTTATAAGTTCTTTTTTCCCCGCTTCATAACGCGTAAATAATTGATGCATAATAGCCAAATCGTACATCTTACAATGTATGCTTTATACAATATTGTAGAAGAACGACATGCAATGTAATTTACATGTAGAACATTAGCTTACTATACTATTCTGCGCGTATTGCGAATAATAACAGTATAATAATTTTATGAAAGAAATTTCATATCACACATGATGTATAATGCTAAAAGGGAAATACAGTACAATTTTCACATTTATAATAAATTACTACACTCGATGATAACAAAACTATGGAATTGTGGAATATGCAATTTCACGTAGGGAACTAAATAACAAGTATTATCAGTAGCACGAAGAACACTTTCAGCATATATATCATTTTGAGAGAAGATGTCTATAATGTTCATAACCTTATTAGTGTTACTGGAATTTTTAAAAATAGTTTTTTTTATTGAAATTTTGAAAATAGTTTTGTGTGTCTCTTGTATAATTAAATCATTTTCTTCAAGAAATCTAACACACAATGTGCGAACAGTAGTCAAATATTATTGATAAGTATCGAAACATAAATGTTTAAAGAAGATAGTTGAGAAGGTAATAAGAAAAATAAATCTACAATAATATAATTAATAATTTTTCAATAAATCAATTAGTAGAAAAAATGATAGGTATATAGTACAATTAGGGACAAGAGTAAATACATTTTGCGATAACATGTGACAGCTGTTATCCTATGTTGCTTTACACAGTTCTTTACTAAATAGATGAAGGGTGAATATAATTATAATACAAATTACTTTCTTCTGTCTCAATAGGGAAATATACATATGTATACATATATATCGTTACAAATTATATTGACAAAAGTGATTGACTGACTATTTAATTAAGCGAATAAATAATCTTATCCTTGATCTTTTATTTTATTATATGTTAAAGTGATTTGGGAATGCTTTTTGAGATTATCGGCTTGTTTATTGACAATCTCGTACTGCGTTTCATTATTATTTCCATGGTTGCAATGGTCAAAATACCGAAACTCTTGCACAGTCTTATTTATTTTGTTTCTCAATATTGATCCAGATCTAAATTTTGAACAAAAATAAGAACTGATTGGCGTTTTTTTTTTTAATTTATAAGTGCAATTAATCATTAGTAGATTTATTTTTATTTTATGCTGAGTTAACTTTGGATGAAAAAGAACAAAATGATAAGGAACGATTAAAATATAAGAAAATTAATGCGAATAACTTACAAAGTTTTCAACTAATCATACATTATTATATAAAATTGAAGCAATCTTTGAATTCATTGTGTCGACTATGCCATGTGATTTGATTATAATTGGTGTGATAATGAAACAAATATTGATTTTTAGCTATTAATTGCTTGCTCATTTCCAATTTTATTAGCGGAATGTTTTTGCCCACTCTATCCATTTCAGACTTTTTGCATGGCTACTCGTAGCGTTGTGAAGTAGGAAAATATTGTCGACAAATACTGTAATATTATTCACAATATTAATAAGCACTAAAATATTTTAGTTGAAGTATTAGCTTAAACTGAATTGTATACGTTTTGTTTATACATGTACCAATTTTTAATTGGTAAAACAATATTTGAAATATATATTTGATCGTAAGATATGACATATGTCTACATATGACAACTTAAAAAAAAACTCAACGGTATTATTTTTTTTTGTATATACAGGATGTTCCCTTTAAGTTGACACATTGAAATATTTCTTAAACAGTAAATTTTAGAGAAAAATGTTTGAGATGTAAGTTGGATGGTTTGGAGAGGAGGGACATAAGGTGGCATCATTGATTTCACGTTGCATAGTCGTTTGAAAGTTACTTTTATGTGACCCTCAAACGACTATCCAAACCAATGACCACCACCTTATGTCCCTCTTCGAATCATACAACTTTTGTTTGAAACATTTTTCTCTAAAATGTACTGTTTGAAAAATATTTCAATGTGTCAACTTAAATGGAACATCCTGTATATACATAAAAAAAAATAATATCGTTGAGTTTTTTTTTAAGTTCTCATATGTAGACATATGTTATATCTTACGATTAAATATATATCAAATATTGTTTTGCCAATTAAAAATTGGTACATGTATAAACAAAACGTATACAATTCAGTTTAAGTTAATACTTTAACTGAAATATTTTAGTGCTTAATAATATTGTGAATAATATTATACAGTATTTGTCGACGATATTTTGGATCGCCTTTCGTATAAGGCAACAATTCAAAGATTTTTTAAAAGTAAAATTTTCTTCTTAAATATAAGAAAATAAATATTTCGTATTTTTATTATTATTATTTTTTTTTTAATAGTAGCACACAGCATGAAGTTTTTATTGGTATAATTTATTTTCCTTACGCGTAATTATTAATATTTGATTTTCAATAGGTACCGGAATTACCATATAATAATGTTTTATTTGCTTTGAAATTGCGAATTAATATAAAAAATTAATATATTAAAAAATTAATATATTAAATAATATATTAAAAAATGTAATGTTAAATTTATAGATTATTATGTTTATTTCACATTATTATTAATAATGTTTTAAATAATATTTTATAATTTTGATTCTAAAATTGATTGAACAACATATTGACGAATGTAATCGTTTTTAATTTAAAATATTGACTATTATCAAAGTTACTGTTAAGAAAGGGACTGTATCACCATCTTCTTCTCTATTATTATCCGTCAATAATTAAAAAAATGCAGTTTGTTATATATTATAATAAAATAAATTTTATGTCAATTTTGGAAAGAATAAAAAAGACACTTAATACAAATAAATTAATAGAATAACTGTTTTTATTTTGTGATGTATGTCAATTAGTATTCACTAATGTGAAGAGAGAGCTATGAGTATATTTCAAGTTTTTATACTAACAATACTATAAGATCTTCTGTTATGCTAAATATAATAATTTTGGTATAAATAAAAATTGGAGGAATTTACACAGGTTAAAAATTTAATTCTTGACTTAATTGTCCTCCACAAATACTATTCGCATTGTCATTAAATAAGAAAAAGCTGTTGATACATACTGAAATGTATAAAATAATATTAGTGTATGTTTCTTTTAGCGTGGAAAATGTACGGATAGTAACAAAAATTTTATATTGATAACAGAATTTTTATAATCACGAATTAAATTCATATAATTAAGAGCACTAATGCCGGCATGTTTACACCGATCAAACATGCAAACATGATACTTTTGTTATATTATAAAAATGTACTTTTCGCTTACATAGATAATAGCGTAACTATTTCATTATTTGAAAGAAAGGGAATGCAAAGACTTGGGAAATTACACGTTATATATGATTTTTTTAAATTTATGTAAATTTACGATGGATAGTATTAATGCTCTTGATCTTATTTATATTATTTGTATTCTTTATCTGTGAGAAATACATTTTTCTTTTTATTTATAAAGATATATTTCAGCAAAAAGACATAATATAAATTAATTTCAATTTTTATTAAAATGTTCGTACGTAACTTAGAATTAAATGTCAATTAGAGAGATTTTACAAGATACATATTATTTACAAAATTTTGAATTTTTTGTAATGGAAAATTATATTATTATATAAAATTTTTCAATTTTTGAAATCTTACCAATGCGTAAAATTCTAATGATAAAACTGGAAGGATAGAGGAAACAGAGACGACTATTGGTATTTGACTCCTCTTCGAGACAAATAGTAAATTCTTTTGAAAAATCTTGTCTTGATTGTACCACAGCGATTCATAAACTCCTTGCGCAACACTGGTGCTCTAATAAGTAATATAAAATTTTAGAATAATACACATAGTTAAAATAACACAATAAAGAAGTGTAAAAGTAAAATATTGTATATTCTATTTACTGAGAGAAAACTCCTTGGTTACGTATATGGACAACATAGTGGGGAGAGCGTAGCACGCTATCTAGTACCGTATACATTAATACGGCACGTTCGAGCCTAGAAAATTGAGCAGCGAAATCTCTATATTTTAATGCGATATTAAATATAAATTGTAATATGTTTATTAAATTACACACTTTAAAAATGGATCAAATCGTTCAATGGTATTATTTTAATCATTAATCATAATGGTGTGTTTTGATGTTACTCACTTGAACCTGCTGGCATTACGAGCCTAAGCGAATAGTGGCGAAGTGGATTTTCTATTATAACTTTTTTATAGATAGAATCTGCGCGATATGGATGAGTTTTTATTCGACTCGAGGTTTTCTCTCAGTAAATAGGATATAAATAAAATATTCGACAAAGAGAATTTTTTACTGTATTATTTTTTACGATGTTTATAATTACTTTCGAAATTAAACATAAACAGTTATAAATACATTTAATATTGTATACATGTTATGTTTAATCAGGGAATCTTAAATTATGTTTGTATTTGGTAAAAAAAGTTAACTATTAATGGTTAAAAAAAATAAAGAATTTAGTTTGTGCATTATTAAACGGAAAGAAACAACAATTATGTGTGATAAATGAAATCGATGTTTATGATACACAGTTATAGTTTTGTCATTTTGCCAATTTGATTGCAAATGCCATTGGAATACAACTTACCATGTCTATTAAATGATCAGCTGGCCATGCACATGCATAAACTTCCAGAAGTCCAACTAGGCATAAACTGAAGAATTGTATTTTGTCCGCTAACGTACTTTTCTAACAATAAGTATATGATACTAAGAGAGAGAAAAATAAACTAAAAATACACATAATACATTTATTATTATAAACTTTATCAGTATAGTATTGTTTTATTGAGAGACAGTAGAAAAGAAAAGTCGTTGATACCGACACATTTTTTGTGTTTGGTTTATTTCTTAAATAAAAACTATAAATAAACTTTGGAAACATAAATACAAACTAGAAAGTATCTTTTCTAGTAGTTTAAGTATCTATTCTATATATAATTTTTATTATCTTATAGTTTGTCATAGGTGTGCCGGTTTACGTTGCACTCCAATTTTATATTTAAAATTGCATTACGAGAAAAATAAGAAAGAGAAAAAAAATTTTAAGACGCCTCGAACACGTAAATGTTATCAGTGTACTTATTATTATTTGAACTACGTAATTTGCAAAAGAAAATCATGCAAATTTTAACTGTTTTTGCTGGAGAATTTGTTTTTAACATAAAAAAGTCACAAATATATTAATTATGAATTTTTACTTTTTTAACCCTTAAACACGTAAGTGGGTCTGAGAGACCCCATATGAAGTTTTGAACGCTTGCTATGTGAAGACGGAATGTGATAGGTGGTTTGGACCAAGACGTAAAAAAAGTTTGAAATCTCCTCTTTCGATTGATATGGTTGATCAACTTTTTTGGTCAACTAGAATTCGAACGGCACGGCAGCAAAGTTTTCTTAGGGTCGATGCGACTCATATAGTGTGAAAGTGAAACTTTTTTTGTGAGTATTTTACATAAAAAAGCTGTACAAAATACGTTCGAACAGGTCGGTTTGCGGATGTTACTCGCATATACTCTGTCTAAAGTTGGAATATTATAAAATGTGTGTGTGAAGCTGGCACATCATTTGGTGGAAAATCACTAAACATTGACAGTTCTGAGTTTATTTTCAATAGTTCTACAGTTCCTGATAGATAAAACAAATAGTTCTGGCGTTTAAAGCGAAAAAAACGCATAGGACAAAGTGAGGTGCCAGGTTCACGCAGCACCTCAGTTTGTCCTACGACATTTTCCAGACCGAATTCTTGTAGGATTTTAAAAGATCTATAGTTCTAGATGAGTTCTAGAAAGAGTTCCAGCGTTTAACATAGTTTATTTATTTATTTTTTTTTAAATTATTATAAAACATTTATGTTATAATACTATATAATAGAGTTCCGTGTACGAAAAAATATTTTTCCTACAGTTCTCAACATATTAAAGCGCGTTTCGAAGAGTTCCGGGCGATTCCGATATTAGTTAATTAACAAAAAATTAATAACTCCCGAAAAAGCCGATTTTCCGCACATATAGGTGAGGTGCTGGTCTTTTTCGAAGAGTTCACCTCTATTAAGCTGGACCCCCCACCAGCGAAAATCGAGTTCGCACTAGGTCAAAAATTTAGTGCTTTTTAGGTGCTAATTTAGTACTCTAGTCCGAATTTTGGTGCTCAAACCGTTTAGCAGTAATTAAAAAAAAAAAATGGGGAGTGCAGTTTAATGGCAAGCTGGACCCCCCATAATAAAAAAAATATATACAGTGGTCACAAACACAAAACAAGTACACTAGAATTTAGTGCTAATTTAGTGCTCAAAGAAACCCCTAAAAAAAAATTAAAAATTAATAATTGTTTAAAAAAACATCACTATACCCTATGATCAGAAAGTACCGGGAATTTTTTATTTAAAAGTACCGCGCATGCGGGAACCGGTTTATTTTTTTTTTCTTATGTTGGTACGACCTTAAAACGCACATCTGTCAGGTTTTAGTGCCATCCGATTAGTGTCTGCCTGGCGTTTGTTTACATCAGTCAACTTTTTTCATTTTGCCGCATTTTACTATGAATAATTTTGTTGAACAAAGAGTTTGTTTGAAATTTTGTGTTGCGAACGAAATTTCGTGTGCCGATGCACTGAAAATGTTGCAAAAAGCATTTTGCGAATCTGCTCTATCAAAAACAAGAGCATACAAGTGGTATAAAGACTTTAAAAGTGGTCGTACAGTGGTGGAAGATTTCCCTCGTTCCGGACGTCCATCGACGTCGAACACCGATGAAAACGTGAAGAAAGTGAAAGAAATGGTGCTTGAAAATCGTCATACCAGCTTAAGAGAGATGTCTAGTGAACTTGGCATTGCATATGGAACGGCACAGCATATTGTGGTTGATGTTTTGGGTATGAGACGCGTGGCAGCCAGGCTCGTTTCGAAGGATCTGAATTTCTTGCAAAAACACCAATGAATTATTTGACCAAACATCAAGTAAATACCATCAAGCAAGCACCTGATATGGCCCCGTGCGACTTTTTTTTGTTCCCCAAGTTGAAGTTGCCACTTCGTGGAAAGAGATTTCAGTCGATCGAGGAGATCAAAGAGAATGCGACGAGGGAACTAAAGGCCATCCCTTCGTCGGCCTACCAGGGATGCATGGAGGACTGGGTCAAGCGTTGGCACATGTGTGTTGCTTCAGATGGATCATATTTTGAAGGAGATAAAATAAATTTGCCTGAAATTTAACTCTATTTTGTTTTATTTAAAAATTCCCGGTACTTTCTGATCATAGGGTAAATCCAGCGCAGCATTGCGATCTTGGAGAACAATACTTACAGACCACTAAATTTGTATGTTTTCGGTAGTAAAATAACATGGAAAACGAAAATAATCATAATACAACAGGATTCAAAGTTATTAATAAAATAATAATTATTAATTCCTGTTCGATAGTGCAAAAAATCAGTCCTCTGATCGTCGAATTTGACGCTTGTAAAAATTATATTCTAAAATGTTATTTAGACATCGAAGTATCAAAATATATCAATTTTAAATTAAGTGCTCACTGCAAATTGCTAAAAAATAAATTGTTTATGCGCGGAGAGCACGCGCCGCGCACTAACTTTACTCTCCAGACTTTACTCTCAGAGACTTTGGTGCTTGTAAAAATCTTATATATCAAAATATTGTTAGACATCCTACTTTAGAAATAAATCAATTTCGAATTTAGTACCTGTTGCATGTTGTAAATGAATTTTTCACGTGCGGAGGGTACGCGCCGAGCATAAACAATTTATTTTTCAGCAAGTGACATCGAGCACCAAAGTCGCAATTAATTTATTATAATACTACGATGTCTAAGGAACATTTTGATATAAGATTTTTGCGAGCACCAAATTTTCTGACGATCTGGAGAGTAAGGTTAGTGCGCGGCGCGTGTTCTCCGCGCATAAACAATTTATTTTTCAGCAATTTGCAGTGAGCACTTAATTTAAAATTGATATATTTTGATACTTCGATGTCTAAATAACATTTTAGTATATAATTTTTACAAGCGTCAAATTCGACGATCAGAGGACTGATTTTTTGCACTATCGGACAGGAATTAATAATTATTATTTTATTAATAACTTTGAATCCTGTTGTATTATAATTATTTTCGTTTTCTATGTTATTTTACTACCGAAAACATACAAATTTAGTGGTCTGTAAGTATTGTTCTCCAAGATCGCAATGCTGCGCTGGGTTTATAGTAATGTTTTTTTAAACAATTATTAATTTTTAATTTTTTTTTAGGGGTTTCTTTGAGCACTAAATTAGCACTAAATTCTAGTGTACTTGTTTTGTGTTTGTGACCACTGTATATATTTTTTTTATTAAGGGGGGGTCCAGCTTGCCATTAAGCTGCACCCCCCCCCCCTTTTTTTTTTAATTACTGCTAAACGGTTTGAGCACCAAAATTCGGACTAGAGTACTAAATTAGCACCTAAAAAGCACTAAATTTTTGACCTAGTGCGAACTCGATTTTCGCTGGTGGAGGGTCCAGCTTAATAGAGGTGAACTTTTCGAAAAAGACCAGCACCTCACCTATATGTGCGGAAAATCGGCTTTTTCGGGAGTTATTAATTTTTTGTTAATTAACTAATATTGGAATCGCCTGGAACTCTTCGGAACGCGCTTTGGTATGTTGAGAACTGTAGGAAAAATATTTTTTCGTACACAGAACTCTTCGAAAAAGACCAGCACCTCACCTATATGTGCGGAAAATCGGCTTTTTCGGGAGTTATTAATTTTTTGTTAATTAACTAATATCGGAATCGCCCGGAACTCTTCGGAACGCGCTTTAGTATGTTGAGAACTGTAGGAAAAATATTTTTTCGTACAAGGAACTCTATTATATAGTATTATAACATAAATGTTTTATAATAATTAAAAAAAAAAAAAAAATAAACTATGTTAAACGCTGGAACTCTTTCTAGAACTCATCTAGAACTATAGATCTTTTAAAATCCTACAAGAATTCGGTCTGGAAAATGTCGTAGGACAAACTGAGGTGCTGCGTGAACCTGGCACCTCACTTTGTCCTATGCGTTTTTTTCGCTTTAAAGGCCAGAACTATTTGTTTTATCTATCAGGAACTGTAGAACTATTGAAAATAAACTCAGAACTGTCAATGTTTAGTGATTTTCCACCAAATGATGTGCCAGCTTCACACACACCTATAAAATGCTGTAGAAAAGGGAGTTTTTCCGAAATATATCATGAAACACATCAATTTTCAATTTTAGACACGATTTAATCAAAATCGGCCTCATATTCGGCTTGTTACATAAGTACATTTTTTAATAGAAATAACAATGATATAATTTTTTTTTGAAAGTATGAATCTTTAGCTTTAAAACGCCGTATTGTAAAGTTCTTCACAGTTTTTTGTTGCAAAGAAATGATTTTTTTTTTAAGTGGATTTTTAGATGGCCAAAAATACCTCATATTCTCCATGTTACATAATTATACTTTTTGAAAGGAATGACTTAGCCAAATTTTATTTTGAAAATGTGAATCTTTAGTTTTAAAACGCCTTGGTTGAAAGTCCTTAAAATTTTTTTGGTGCGAAGATATGATTTTTTGAAGGAAAAGTGGATTTTTTACCAATTTCTCATTTTTGCTTAATGGTTTTTCTTTTATAACTTCACAATAAATTATTTTTCGGCAATGCCAATTGTGCAGTCACATTCCTGAGATTTTGAACTTTCGTTTAAAAAAAAAATCATAGAAAAATATTAATTATAATCAAAGTTATAGCATCTCAAAGTTGAAAAAGTCTCCCAGACCCAAAAATGTGTTTCCGTATTTTACAGGATTGGTGTGTTTAAGGGTTAATTATCAAAGGAAATCATGTTTTTATCAGTATTAATAAAGCGTAATGTTTAGTTTCCGAGAAATAAGGGGGTATCACTTTAGAATACCTATGTCGGTATTGGCGATTTTTCTAAACATTAAAAAATACTTACGCTCACAATTGTTAAGCCACAAGCTAGAATCGCCCACGTACAAATAATTACTATTGATAATATTACTGAACGTAAGGCATTTATTAATTCTTGAGTATATCTAAAACGATTTGTTATCTAAATAAACTGGAAATATTACTATATATCGTTTATGCCTCCATACAAAGCTAAGAAAGCTTGTACTTTTTTAATATCACTTTAATATTAATACGATTTTTTGTGTTAAATCTTTTTTAATTGCAAGTTTTTGTGTTTTTTTTTACAAAATTGTTTAATACACACACACGCACGCGCGCACACACGCACAGAGTTTTGTGTGACAAAACACGATGTGCAAAGTGCTAAATTTTTACTTCAAGAAAGAGAAAGAAAACATGTAAAATAAAAATAGTTATTTCTTTATTAAAGAGTGATGATTATTAATTTTTATAAATAATAAAATGCATTATTCTGTTACCTTATCAATTTCATATGTTGCCGTATGCACACGATCATGCCGTAAAGGTCGGTGATCATACGAAATTGTTGCGATAAGATTTCAAAACGCGCTGTGGCGAACCATATAAGAAGACCGATAAAGCTACACAGGCAAACGGTGGAGAAGCACTGCCAAACGACGACGAACTGATGTAGATAGATAATAAGCTTCACTGGCTCATGTTCTACCTCGAAAGGATACTTTGCATCTGACGGGAAGATATGATCGGCCTCTATGAATGGCGCGATTATTGTTATAAACGCACCGAAGAAAACTGTCGCTGTGGCGCTCGCGTAAAATATCGCGCATTTATCGACGTATCGTTGGTAAAGTATTTTCTCGTACGGTTCGGCGCACTCAATGTTATGTTCCATTTCCGAAATCAAATACTGAAATTTAATTTAATTCTTTAGCTAATAATACTTATATATCTACGTCGTGAAAAAATGAAAGTTGATATTAAATTAGATGATTTTTGTTTTTGAGTAAATAATGATGATAATTTTTGCGAAGATATAATCTTACTCCGGAATTTCCAATGAACGGAGCGATAAAAAAATTATTTTCAAAATATTTATATAGCGTTGATTAATAATATTAAAGATAAATATTTAATTTAAATAATATCTCCATAAAATCGAATAAAATAGATTGAAAATGGTTTACCAAAGGTCGGTCTGATATCACTGTAGATATGAATTCCTTACTTGCAATCGATCATATTGCAGCGCACATTGTGTTGTCTCTAGAGGGATTTGTATGAAAGCAGCCAGCAAGCACCACAGCTTCGTTAATCTTGGTAGATCGTAGTCATTAAGATAAAGGGTGTATGCTACGGGCACAGCCAATATCGTTGCATTTATACAGAGTAAAAAGCGTAAAATTTTGAAGCGTATGACTTGAAATTTACTAGCGCTCTTTGGAAGTGGCCACGTAAAGCACAGAGCGGTTATTGCTTTTGTAAACGCGATAGCAGCTTTTGGAGTTATTTTGCTCGCCATAATTTAGATCGAGGAGTTCATCGATAATACTATATAATATGACGGTACCACAATAATTTTTAAATCTATATTTGTTTACGACGTTCCCTCGCGCGCTACGTCGTTTCAAATAGAGTGTTATAAGTTCTTTTTTCCCCGCTTCATAACGCGTAAATATTTGATGCATAATAGCCAAATCGTACATCTTACAATGTATGCTTTATACAATATTGTAGAAGAACGACATGCACTGTAATTTACATGTAGAACATTAGCTCGCTATACTATTCTGCGCGTATTGCGAATAATAACAGTATAATAATTTTATGAAAAAAATTTCATATCAAACATGATGTATAATGCTAAAAGGGAAATACAGATGTCTATTAAGCTAGCCCCCCCACCAGTGCAAAATGAATTTTTACATATTCTAAATTTAAGTGCTAATTAGGTGCTAATTTGGTGCTGAGGTGCGAAATTAAGTGCTCGCACCGTTTGGCAGATTTTTTTAAATATATTGGGGGGGGGGCTAGATTAACGTTAAGCTAGCCCCCCCCAAAAAAAAAATTTATATTTATAATGGAAATGAAGAAACAAATACACTAGAATTAAGTGCTAATTAGGTACTCAAAAAAATAATAAAAATAATTTGAAAATATATAACAGAACTTCAAATGGTTGGTTCACAAGTTATCTTAAAAAATTAGATGCTCGTACAAATATAGGACCAAAAAATTCCTTTTTCCATCACATTTAAAGATATCTAGTCGCCGAATTAGGTGCTCGTTCGGTTTGGCAGAAATTCGGACTTAAACATCGGTCGCGCCTATACACTAACAAGAGAGAAGTCATGTTAAATAATTAGGTGCTCGTACATATATAGTACTAAAAAATTCCTTTTTCCATCACATTTAAAGATATCTAGTCGCCGAATTAAGTGCTCGTTCGGTTTGGCAGAAATTCGGATTTAAACATCGGTCGCGCCTATAGACTAACAAGAGAGAAGTCATGTTAAATAATTAGGTGCTCGTACATATATAGTACTAAAAAATTCCTTTTTCCATCACATTTAAAGATATCTAGTCGTCGAATTAGGTGCTCGTTCGGTTTGGCAGAAATTCGGACTTAAACATCGGTCGCGCCTATACACTCACAAGAGAGAAGTCATGTTAAATAATTAGGTGCTCGTATATATATAGTACCAAAAAATTCCTTTCTTCATCACATTTAAAGATATCTAGTCGCCGAATTAGGTGCTCGTTTGGTTTGGCAGAAATTCGGACTTAAACATCGGTCGCGCCTATACACTCACAAGAGAGAAGTCATGTTAAATAATTAATCTCTACACAGCGTGTACAGCGACTGACAATCGAAAATGTAACGCCGCAGTGAAATTCGAGATGCATCGCATTGGCGAGCTAGGTCTTGAATTTTTTGTCGTGTATTTACTCGTCTATTGTCGCGGCGTCGCACTATTGACATTGTCCGCCGCGCCGATACATTACAAAAAAAGTCAGGCCAAACAAGCGAGCCGTAGATAAGAATAAGGAGGCTCGATACAGTAAACTTGTTAATAGTCGGCTATTTCACTCAATTCGTGGAACTTCCCCCCCCCCTCACCTTTGAAATTCAGATTTAGCATTTGTACGAGCACCTAATTATTTAACATGACTTCTCTCTTGTGAGTGTATAGGCGCGACCGATGTTTAAGTCCGAATTTCTGCCAAACCGAACGAGCACCTAATTCGGCGACTAGATATCTTTAAATGTGATGGAAAAAGGAATTTTTTAGTACTATATATGTACGAGCACCTAATTATTTAACATGACTTCTCTCTTGTTAGTGTATAGGCGCGACCGATGTTTAAGTCCGAATTTCTGCCAAACCGAACGAGCACCTAATTCGGCGACTAGATATCTTTAAATGTGATGGAAAAAGGAATTTTTTGGTCCTATATTTGTACGAGCATCTAATTTTTTAAGATAACTTCTCTTGTGAACCAACCATTTGAAGTTCTGTTATATATTTTCAAATTATTTTTATTATTTTTTTGAGCACCTAATTAGCACTTAATTCTAGTGTATTTGTTTCTTCATTTCCATTATAAATATAAATTTTTTTTTGGGGGGGGGGGCTAGCTTAACGTTAAGCTAGCCCCCCCCAATATATTTAAAAAAATCTGCCAAACGGTGCGAGCACTTAATTTCGCACCTCAGCACCAAATTAGCACCTAATTAGCACTTAATTTTAGAATATGTAAAAATTCATTTTGCACTGGTGGGGGGGCTAGCTTAATAGACATGAAATACAGTACAATTTTCACATTTGTAATAAATTATTACACTCGATGATAACAAAACTATGGAATTATTAATATGCAATTTCACGTAGGGAACTAAATAACAAGTATTATCAATAGCACGAAGAACACTTTCAGCATATATATCATTTGAGAGAAGATGCCTATAATGTTCGTAACCTTATTATTGTTACTAGATGGAATTTTAAAAGTTTTTTTTTATTGAAATTTTGAAAATAGTTTTGTGTGTCTCTTGTATAATTAAATCATTTTTTTCAAGAAATCCAACACACAATGTACGAATAGTAGTCAAATATTATTGATAAGTATCGAAACATAAATGTTTAAAGAAGATAGCTAAGAAGGTAATAAGAAAAATAAATCTACATTAATATAATTAACAATTTTTCAATAAATCATGTCAATTAGTGGAAAAAATGATGGGTATATAGTACAATTAGGGACAAGAGTAAATACATTTTGCGATAACATGTGACAGCTGTTACCCCATGTTGCTTTACACAGTTCTTTACTAAATAGATGAAGAGTGAATATAATTATAATACAAATCACTTTCTTCTGTCTGAATAGGGAAATATACATATGTATACATATATATCGTTACAAATTATATTGACAAAAGTGATTGACTGACTATTTAATTAATTAAATAAGTAATCTGATCCTTGATCTTTTATTTTATTATATGTTAAAGTGATTTGGAAAGAATTTTTGAGATTTTCGGCTTGTTCGTTGGCAATTTCATACTGCGTTTTATTATTTTTTCCATGGTTGTAATCGTCAAAATACCGAAACTTATGCGCAGTCTTACTTATTTTGTTTCTCAATATTGATCCAGATCTAAATTTTGAACAAAAATAAAAACTGATGGGCTTTTTTTTTCATTTATAAGTGCAATTAATCACTAGTAGATTTATTTTTATTTTATACTGAGTTGGATGAAAAGGAACAAAATGATAAGGAACGATTAAAATATAAGAAAATTAATGCGAATAACTTACAAAATTTTCAACTAATCATAAATTATTATATAAAATTGAAGCAATCTTTGAATTTATTGTGTCATCTATACCATGTGATTTGATTATAATTGGTGTGATAATGAAACAAATATTGATTTTTAGCTATTAATTGCTTGCCCATTTCCAATTTTATTAGCGGAATGTTTTTGCCCACTCTGTCCATCTCAGACTTTTTGCATGGCTACTCGTAGCGTCGTGAAGTAGGAAAATATCGTCGACAAATACTGTAATATTATTCACAATATTATTAAGCACTAAAATATTTCAGTTAAAGTATTAGCTTAAATTGAATTGTATATGTTTTGTTTATACATGTACCATTTTTTAATTGGCAAAACAATACTTGATGTATAGTATTTGATCGTAAGATATGACGTATATCTACATATGACAACTTAAAAAAAATTTAACGATATTATTTTTTTTTTATGTATATACAGGATGTTCCATTTAAGTTGACACACTGAAATATTTCTTAAACAATAAATTTTAGAGAAAAATGTTTGAGACAAAAGTTATATGGTTTGGAGAGGAACATAAGATGGCATCATTTGACGTTGGATAGTCGTTTGAAAGTGACTTTTAAACGACTAACGTCAAACCAATGACCACCACCTTATGTCCCTCTTCGAATCATACAACTTTTGTTTGAAACATTTTTCTCTAAAATGTACTGTTTTAGAAATATTTCAATGTGTCAATTTAAATGAGACATTGTATAATGATTGTATATAAGTGAAGCATAATTCTTTACCGTTGCATAATATTTTAAAGATAGTGTGGGCATCACACATGGCACTGAAATAACTATCGGTTTTTGAGCCCTTAACATAATTATGTGTAGATCCTTTCGTAGAGCGACTGGTTGTTGGTACCATTCCGTGTCAAAAGCCGTCTGTCCAATCTCATCACTCTAGATAAAATATTAGATAATACTGTTAATACATTGATCAATTAATATGAAGTAATACTTTCTTTGATAACTAACTTACTATTTGAATCAAATGTTCTGCTGGCCATGTATACATGAACACTACTGACATTCCACTAAAAATTATACCAACGCATTGGATTTTTATTGACAATGGCTGATCCTATTTAAAATAAAATATAAATAAAAGATAAAAAATTAAATATAAAATATATACAAGGTGGTAATTACTGTGCCACCTCTCAGACAGGTAGAGCGAGATAAAATAGAAGAGTCATCTATTTTTTATTATAATAATTAATAAGAAAGATCTATTAATAATAAAGATCTATGAGTGAGCATGCATTTCCGTGCATTTAGTAGCGACAAGGAATAACTTAGCGTCACGTATTGTTTGTCGTTATTAGATGCATGCTTCTCCATGAATCGACGAGTGTAAACGCAAGTGCATATTGATTTGTAGATCTCTATTATTTAATTTCTTAATAATTATTATGAAAATTGCGAAATGGTAAAGAATTTTTCTATTCAGTTTAAAGAGAATTTATGAATATATTTTCAGTAATTTGGTACTCACGGTTAATAAAATGAGGCCCACTATTATTAATGCGATAGTACTCAACCATACTGTTGATAATGCGAAAGGGCGAACCAAAAAGACCACTTGTTCCGCATATCTAACATAGAAATGTGAATGATAATATCGTTAATATTATTTTTTTTAATGTAAACGCATGTAACAAAAAGTTATAATCAAATGATATGAAAAAAGACTATGCAATTTATGTTTTCATATTGCTTTAAAATAATTATAGCAATTGTGATTTTGATGAATTTCTATGATTATGATTATAATACAGTAAATAATAGAATAATCTCAACATTTATAAAGTTTATAGTGTTAATTCTAACATATTTATTAAAATAACATTATTAATAATAAATAATGAATTTTTCTTGTAGTAACACAAAAATGATACGACACACATTTATAATTATGATAAACAATGATTTACAATGTTGCAACTATATGTAAATTAATATTATAAAAATTTGATTAATGGCACTATTCTATTTTTAAATGATAGTAGTATCTTACTTCAACAGATTCTGATGTTCTTGAATGCATTTTTTTAATTCATAGATGTTTGTGATCTCTTGCAGCTTCTCAATTAGTATTTCAAATCTTGCCGTCGTAAACCATATTAAGAGCGCTATAAAGATACTCATACATAGCTGAGCAGCACCTTGCATGCAAGCGATAGCTTGCTGTATAAAGATAATAGATTTTAGAGGTTGACGATAAACATTGAACGGATACTCGGCGTTTGTCGGGAACGGTTGGTCTAGCGTAAGCGGCCCAGATAAAATGAAAACGGCGCTCAAGTAAATCCAAAACATGGCTCCACCATAAAAATAGACGCATTTATTAATATATCGTTGTACGACTGTTTCCTCGCGAGGCTCAAGTAGTTCACAGAAATTTTCCATTTCGAAAGTAACTAGCTGGAACCGGTTATACGCATCTTAAGTAAATCCACAAAGAGGAAACGTAATTAATTTTGTTTTGATTTTGCTCCGATTTCTACTTTTACTACTAAGTAATCACTAAATGTATTCAAATTAATTACTTGTAGACGATAAGAATAAACTTTACAGAACACAATATTGAAAATGACTTGTATGGCAGGGCACAGAACGCCTATCGATTTTGCCATAATGACGGGATCATCGAAATGGTTTCGCACCGCATTTATCAAACCTGCGGCTACGCCAAAGGTAACAATTAGACAAAAGTACTGATACGTTTCTGCACAAATAACTTTTAATTTAATTGTATCTTTTGGTAGAGGCCAACACCAAGTTATGAACAAACTTAATTTTATGATGGAGATGACTTTCTTTAACGTCAACTTTGATCGCATAATTAGAACATGTGTTTGTATTGCAATATATATATATATATATATAATATATTAAAGATATATATATATATATATATATATATATATATATATTAAAGATTTAAAAAGTTACAACGATGAGGAGCAGATATGCGATAAAGAAAATTTTAGCACAAATGCGTTATGCGTGTTGCCATCTCGCTTCTGTTTCACATTGAATATATTCCGTGATGAAATTCTCATGAAATAAGCAATAATGATCCGTATGTGTAGTGTAAAAAGTGAGTCTTATAGATTTATATTCCAATATCTATTTTTAACATTAACTGCGAAAATGGCGTATAATAGGGGTATTATTAAATTACTGTATAATTTGAAATTTTTTCTCCTTGTGTTTTTTTTTATCATCGACATCACAGAACCTTTTTTACCATAATATGTGTTGAACGTGGTGAAGACAAAGGTAGAATGCGCTAGTAATTGAGGAATCGTTTCAGAGCAATTACTTGAGAAATTATTCAACGCAAGATGAACGCAACCGTAGTTTCATTGAAACGCTTTGAAAGTAAAGACCTTTTATTACACTGCGAGTATTGCAATTGATATGTTGTAAGTACTACTTTAATATTATCTTTATTTACTAAGTTATAATTATTTTCATGAAGTTTTGTTTTTATTTCTCTAAATTAAGATTAATTTCTATTAATTAGGATTACTTTTATACAAAAGGTAATTTTGTACGAGCATTCATGAAACAATGAAATATCTAAAAACAGAAAAGGTTCTATTGAAAGATTATAAGTATGATACTGAAGATACAAGCAATTTTTATTTCTCAAATAAAATACGTATATTTAATATAATAATAAAATGTTTATTTGTTTTAGTTTTTAATTATGTATACTAGCACGAATATGATGTTTATATATATATATATATATATATATATATATATATATATATATATATAAATACACATAATATATTAATGTACAGGCCATTTTTAATTTTTTGATGCAGTTATATCTTTCTAAAATTTTAATAAAAGATATTTTAGATTTAAAAAAAGTTTTCTTGCTTTGCCATAATAAGAGAATTAAAATATATTTTATATTTTGTACTCTATTTTAATATATGTGTACATATTGTATTAAATAAACAAATAAATATTTTTTTATACTTCACATTTTATATTTTATATTAAATTGTTGTTAGTTATAAAATATTTTATCAAAAATGTATTTTTAAATGACCGATATTTTATATTAAAGCCCTTATAGTTGAAAACAATTATTGTTTGAATTAAAAAGAAGGACTCCACATAAACCTTATGGAAAATGTCCCTCGAGGGACATTTTCATAAGATTTATGCGAAGTCCTTTATTATATAAGTTGATGATTTTTTTTAAATAAATTTTCAACAGCCTGTATATTATATACTTTACCGTAATGTATAGGAAATAGAATTTTTAAAGTAAAATCTTATTTAAATAAAGATTAAATTTGCTAAAACGTACGTAATTTAATAATTTTGTAATTTATAATAGTGCGAAGAACTTTTTCTTCATCAGTGTTTTATTAAAAATACATTATTTCTTTTTGTACCTATATTTATCCAGATTCCTCTTCGAACATTATTCGCATTGTAGTGAAGTAGGAGAATATGGTTGAGAGATACTGGAACATTTTTTAAACTAGTTTATTATATTTTAAATATATATACATTTTTAATAAGGATATTACTATGTGTAATTATATACTATGTCTTAATTATATTTGATATACTTGCAGATTATTCTTGAAAATTAATATCTCTTTTTCATTTTTATTATATGTGACTAATGCAGAAATAAGTATTTTATGAGAAATATATTAATAACAATATTTTAATTTTTAATTTTTTGTATATAATAATTATAATGCTCTAACATTGAGTACATCCCATTTTCATTACATTTTATTAAATTGCAGAGATTTTATGTTATAAATCTCTTTTTATTATTTTTTTTAGTAATTCTTGTCTTTCTTTGATAAATAAAGAGAAAAGAAAAAAATGAAAAATTTTTTTGAATTATAATTTTAAATGATTACATATAATTAAATATCTAATGTGCATTATTGGGAAATTTTAATGAAATAGTTAAAATTATTATCTCACCGATGCATAATAACGTAAAGACAACGAGGGCAAACCGCATGGTAATACAACAAGTATCGGCTTTTGACTTCTCAATATGATTATTTGTATGTTCTTCCGAAAATATTCTGATTCATCATACCAATTTATTTCAAAAGCTGTTTGTCCTATATTAGTACTCTATAAAAGACATCCATAAATAATAAAGTGTGAATTATATGTCTAAGTATAACAATAACGTTAATTATAGAAATGATTTACTTACTATATGAATCAAATGTTCTGCTGGCCATGCATACATAAATACCTCTATTAATGCACTGGTTGATAAAAGAACACATTGTATCTTCAAGGATGATGATACGTCCTATAACAGATATGATAAGAAACATTATTATTAGGAAAAATTTTGGTAATATAAAGTCTTTAATATATATATATATATGAAAATACTAATAAAATATTAATTATTTAATATAAAAATACCAAAACTTATTAAAACATATACCAATTTATGCGATATTAAAAATATATATTTAAAGTTTGAGTAAAAATACCATATTATAACTAATGCTATGTGTATGTATTTGATTATTATTTGATCATATTAACATAAATAGAATTTTTATGTCAATAGAATTTTTAACAAAAACTAATTACATCAATCGTTTTCTTATCGCACGCTCACACGCACACACACAATTCTACTGCAGTGACATTCTCGCATAATATTATACAAATTATACTTACAGCAATAAAAATAAGGCCAAATACTATTAACGATACAGTACTGAAAAATATCGTTACTAATGCAAAAGGGCGAACGGTGAGAGATACCTCTCCTGCATATCTAAAATCACATTTGAAATATTTTATCTCTTATACATGAGATAATGTCTATTTTAAATACGTGCAATAAAATTTGGATATAGCTAAGCTCTTTGTCGCACTCGAAAGATGTCGTACTTGAGTAATTGTTGATGCTTTTCAATGCACTTCGCAAAATCATAGATATTCGTGATTGTCCGCAGCTCTTCAGTCAGCAGTTTAAATCTCGCTGATACCAACCAGAGCAAAAGCGCCATGAAAGCGTTTACACACAAATGCGACGCTATGTACATTCCAACCACGATCTGGTGCATATAAGTGATAGCTCTCAGCGGTTGCTGAGACGCGTCAAATGGAAATTCAGCTGGTGCTGGAAGCGGCTCGTCTAGCACGATAGGCCCCACGAAGAGGCCTACGAGACTCATGTAAAACAAACCTATGCAGAAACCATAGAACTTGGAACATTTATCAAGATACTCCCGCTGAACAATCATTTCCTCGCGAGGCTTGATCAACGTATAAAATTTCTCCATTTCGACAGTAACGTACTACAATTAGAATATTGTTATTATTGCGATTGATAAATGCACGAGAGGAATATTTATTTTATCTCTCAGGTACAGGTGTATTAATTACTTGTAATCGCTTGTAAGTAGTTAGATGACACAGAATGTTGCTAATGACATGACTACAAGGAAACAAACCCAATGATGATTTTATGAAAAGATCGAGATCATTGAAATTCTTCACAACGGCATATATCATTGACATTAATACGGTGGTAGTAAGTAATATACAGACATACTGATACAGCTTCATGCACAGCATTTTGCGCTTACTAGTGTTTAACGGTAGCGGCCAAAACCATATAACAAACAAGCTTAACTTCACTGTGGCAAACGCCTTTTTCAGCGTTATTTTTTCTTGCATGATCACAATTATACGTACAAATATACGTACAAGTATATTACGAATACTATTGCTTCTTTGTCTGCCTGTGTAGAATCATTTCTCGTACTGTCGAGCCATTGGCAATTTAAAAACTTGCAGCGAAATGATTGAAATTATAATACTGTAAAGTCTCTAAGAAGCTATATATCGTCTTGAAAATTTTTTTTTCTTACAAGACAACGTCTCAATAATATTCTTATAAAATATGCGCTGAGTGAAAATACGGAGAAACCAAAGCCGATACAATATTGCAATTATCTTTAGTATAAAAAAAAGTATGCGTGCATTGTAGCAAATTAAATTGTGTGACTTTTTTTTACTGTTCTGTTGAAATATAAATTGTCGGCTGGAGAAGTACTAAATTGCCGTGCGTTATAAGGTTTTCCCCTGCGTAGACTAATATTGACTAAGTGGCAGAAAACGTTAATAATTTATCGGATAATTTATGCGGAACCTGAAACGCGTCAAGCGTGGTGTTTCGTAGCAGTTGTTTCTGAGAACTGTTGAAATATTGATGAATCTCTTAACATAAACTGAGACATATCGTAGAAATAAGTGAAAAGTGAAAAAGAAATTCTCTTTTCGCGCGCAGTCTATAAACTTATACTGTGTAAATTTCTTTTCAAACAGAAAATTTTCTTTTACTCCTATCAATTTTGATATTTTAAGTTAAATATTAGTTTTAAGACTTTACATGTTTTTTAATTAGATTTTTATTATTGTACATTATATATAATTGAATAATACAAAAAATAACAAAAATTGAGTAAAATATTACAAGTTTTGTAAAATTTTGATATTTACTTTTGCGTACGCAAAGTATGTATCTTACATCTTTATGAGAATCATTAATAATAATTAATTACAAGTGAACAAGTAGATTACTACTAGTTTATTAATGAAAGGAATATTATTATGAATATAAAAAATATTAATATAAACTGTGTATGTGTAAATTTCTCCTAAAAGTGTATTTGTTGTCTAACTGTGATATAATCAAATGTGCAGTATAAAAATTTGGATGTTCTTAGTAAATAAAATCTGAAGCAGATGAGGATGTGATTAGTTCAGTTTTAAAAGATTATGAACAAAAAACTCTATACAGTAAGAAATATAATTTTATAAACTAAAGTGTTTACAGTAACCGACAATTGCCAAGAAAAAGACACAAGTAATCTTAATCACAAGATAAAAATATAAGAATTTTTTGGACATATCTTTCTTAATATTATATTATTATTAATTTAAAAATTATCTTGAATTGACAGGTGATTAATAAGTAATAATGAGAAAGAAGGCAATTACGGAAAATGCAGTGAAATTCAATACGCAAAAAGATATTAGTGATGATGTATGGATATAAATTTATCTACATGAGAAGAAGTTTTGCAGCGCTCGATTTTTTTCCATCGTGAAGTATGTATTTTTATTGGAGGGTAGAATAGAATGTGGAAAACTATCTTCCTTTGCTTTTAAATGCTCACTTTCATTTTTTTTTTATTCACGAAGGAAATATCTCTCGGAAAATATAACTTGTAAAATAAAATTAGGAGATACTGATGAGAGATATTTTATATTTTATGTTAATAATATAGAATTATTTTTTGTTAAATAACGTTTTTTTTATGATTTTGAAGTGACAGGCGACGAATAATTTTCGTAAAATGTAAATATATGAAATCAAATAATATAATGTACATAATGTACTTTTTAAATTAGAATCAGTATTATTCACTGAAAGACAGTGCATAATCTGTTTACAGTGATATACTTATAATTATTTCATTCAGTGATATATGCACTGTTTTTCAGTGACAATACACTGATTTGGTCAGTGAGAATACCCTTTTCTTAATCAGAATTATTGAAAAATAGTGAATAATCATTGATGATACAGTCATAAGTATAACATTGCAAATCAGTAAGATTCCACTAATTTAAATTTAGAAAGTACACACAATGTTTGCAAAAAAATACAATTATTTTTCTCATTATTCAAGTCATTCTAGAGTGGCAATTTTAAGTTATTTGTTCGAATATTAAACACATTGATTATAAACGGCATAAAAATAACATTACACAAAATATCATTAAATAAATATTATATTTTAGTTTGAAATGAAAAAAAGCTTAATTCTTGGTAAAAGCATATTTCAAGATGTACATGTGCATAAAACAATTTTTTTAAAAACTTATTAGAAGATACAAAATGATTATATATTTCCTTTATTAAAATATTCAACAATATTAAAAAATTTTTTTAATTTTTATTTATGTTATATTTGCATATATGAAAAAATTATATTATTTTATAAACATAATTTCATAAAATAAAATTATTATAAACTGTATAAAATTTTTTAATCAATTTAATATTTGAATGCAGAGTAAAACGGAACCTCGTAGCATTTATTATCTTCTACACAAGTTATAATTGATGATAATATTTTTATATCAAAGTATATTTATCATCAGAAGATCTAAGAAAGAAGAGATGTGCGATTAAGAGGGTAAAACAGGGTAAACCAGTTCACAATTTTTACATAGTATAAACGACATTAATAATGATTTAATAATTTCTATTATTAAAAATCTGATACAACATATTTTTTATACACAAAGTATTTTATGTTGTTCACTAACAACGGTTGGTAATATTACATTTGCCGATAATGTACTTTTTCGTTGTAGACTGTAAGTTTACGATGTAGTCTACCGCCAGGTGATTAGAAACTAATAAATCAATAAATGTCTCATAAGGGAACCTCGAAGTGAGAAAGTCAGATTTTAATGAAACTTGACATAAGTGTAGAGAAGGTAAATACATGAATTTAGAAATTTTCAATTGTGAGAGAAACGGTTTAAAGAGGTGAAATCATCCTTCGAAGGTGAAGAGACTTTTTTCAATATATCTCTTAAACCAAACAAAATATTAAAAAATGTTTTATATCAAAGTTTTACATTCATTTTCCGAAAAAAAATTTTTTTTGAAAAATTTTTGAAAAGAAACTTGCGTAACAGTGCAATTGTTATATTAGTATATACTCGAGCAAGTTATATGAGTTTATTACAAGTAATGAATTATAATTTTAAACGTATAAATAAACTGTAAACACAAACGAAACCACAGTGTGTGAATATTAGTGTTATTCACACTGATGATATAACAATGTTTAATTGTCTTCTTCTTCCAATATTACGCGCAGTGTTGTGAAATAACACATTATAATTGAATAGTATTGGAAAAAATTTTAGAATATAAAATTATGTAAAACAATTAAAACATAAAATTAATATAAATATAAAACCACTATATAGCTGTAATCAATTTTTTTTATATTATATAAATAAATTTTTTATCATTGAAATGTATATGACAACAGCTAAACAACTTATGCAAATATGATAACAATTTTAATTATTTTAACTAATTTGAAATCTTTATCTCACCTAAGTTAAATAATTCATAGGCATTGATGGTGTAATAAAAGGTAATGAAAGTTTTATCATTTTTTGACTTCTCGTTATAATAATATGCGAAAGTTGCCGTATTTCAGGTGACTTATTGTACCAGTTGCTGTAGAAAATTGTGTCTCCAACATTATCTCTGGGAAAAGCAATATAAATTTATTATTTATATTCAGGCTAAAACACATCATTATTTAAAATACAAAATATAAAGTACTGGCAGTCTTATGTTAGTTTTAAAATTATAAAAATACAACTTGAAAATACAAGTTATATTTTGTATTTTGTAGTTGAAATACTAAGATTGTTAGTATTTCGTATTTCAAATATTTTATGATATATTTTGCGTTTTTTACTATATTTATATTATTTTTATAAACAATTTAATTAAGTCACTATGTGTACTTACAGTAAAAAATAAAACGCTAATTATTATAAAATTAACCGTGCTATAACATACATATGTAAAACAACAAGAAATAATAATATCTGTCGTTATAAACTTGAAACACATGTTCTCAGAATATTTAGAAATCTCAGAATTCTTTTCTTATAAGTACTTATAAAGAAAACACAACCAAGTGTTCCTTTCTGATTTTAATAAGCTTTAGATATGTTAAAATATAGATAAAAGTACGAGAGACATATATGTATTTAATAATTATGCATATTAAGGGACACAGCACTAAAGTGAATATCGTTAAACTTATACAAGATAGAAAAAATAATTTTAATGATATTTTAAATAAAAGTTGAATTTTTTCAAGATTACTTGTAATAATGATTAAAACTTTTTTTATATTTTTACAGAAAAACAAATTTTTCAATTTATTTTTATTAAAAGAATTATTTTAATCATCATTATTAAGTATTCTTGAAATTATTTAACTTCTATTAAAACTTCTTTTTCTATCTTTTACATTACAATTTCGACGAAACGTTTACTTCGAAAAAAAGTAACCGACTTTTTGCAAAGTGGTGTCTTATTCCTTTTCATAAAAACGCACTTGAAAAAATATATATCTCCTATTTTTTATCGACATATTTAAGCACAATGTTTGAGTATTCCTGCCAGTTCCGACTATATTTTGTTGTATGAAGATAATAGTCTGTACGAGTTGATAAAGTACATCGAATGGATATTTGACAATTGTTAGAAATGGTTGACCTAGTACGAGAGGTGTGAGATAAATCATTGTTATCAAACAGGAATAGAAAACGATTATAGAACCACCATAAAATATCAAACATTTGGCTATGTATCGTCGAATCACAGCTTCTTTATGTGGTTTCATTGAGTCACAAAACTTTTCCATTTTCAAAACAGCATTCTGTAAATAATTGCATACTTGCACATGCACACGCATTTGCACTTATATAGGGTGTTTTTGACAAGTAGCGTCAAACTTAAAAAGATGATAGATCTGTTTAAACTGTACAGCTTTTATTAAGTGACTCGTGTTCGCGTTGGTGTCTTCTTAAGGTACTAGAAGTTAGTTGTTTTACCTTGTCGAATGTTGCTTTATTTGTATAAAAGCCTCATTTTAAGTTCTCTGTTTGTGTAGTCGTTTATAATGACTGAGTAGCTTTGTAATGAAAGAACGGTGCTAGAGACTTGTAAGTAATGACTAGTTATGAGCCTACATCGCATAATTTTGTGTTGGGGGCAGAAAACACGCAACCGTCAACAATGTGTTTAACGGAAATCGATACTTAATATCTTAGAGGAACATCATCGAACACATTATTTAATTTTATGAAATTTCTAAGCCTTTTAAGTTTGTTGTCACTTTTCGAAAACACTTTGTATATACACATATACCTATATATTATGCGCATAAATATAAATTTGCAATTTTAAAAAAATATAAAATATATTAGTGTTATAAGTACTTGTATATGATGGCAATCTATTTGATGAAAGATGATGTTAAATGTGGAATGCATAATATGAGCCTGCACGAGAATTAATTCTATGAGGATGGCAAGATCGTTGATATGCTGCATGATGGAATATATCGCCGGTGCTTCGGAGGTAAGCGCCATAATAACGCAGAAGCCGTGAAACAGTTTCAGAAGGGTAAAATTAAATTTCGGTGTATTTTTCAGCATCGGCCAAATTATCCATACACTTAACTTCACAGTGGAAATCACTTGTTTAAAAGTCACGTTCGACTTCTGTAGCATGACTGTGCTTTGTATATTATATACGTATCGCAAAGATGAGAAGAAATATTGTGAGGGGTATGCTAACTCCTCCACAATTTGACACGTGTGATGAATAGCCGAA
This sequence comes from Solenopsis invicta, assembly GCF_016802725.1. Taxonomy (NCBI): domain Eukaryota; kingdom Metazoa; phylum Arthropoda; class Insecta; order Hymenoptera; family Formicidae; genus Solenopsis; species Solenopsis invicta. The sequence continues at coordinate 22,626,014 of NC_052667.1, forward strand.
GGATGCGATAAATGAGTACAAAGCAAAAAAGGAAGTGGAATTGCTATGAATGTATTATGCATATTGCTGCAAATTTCTCTGTTTCAGAAGGCAGTGTACGTTGATAAAATTATTATGAAACGCGATAGGAGAGAAGAATAACATCGTGCTTTTAAAATTAATAAGCACAGGCGTAATGAGATGCCTCTTTACTCATAAAGTTATTGTGAAACAAAATAAGAGAGGAGAATGCATCGTACTTTTACACAAGTGTAGATGTAATAAGGTGTTTCTCTACTTATAAAATTATTATGAAACCAAATAAGAGAGGAGAATGCACCGTGCTTTTAAATAAGTACAGACGTAATAAGCTGTTTCTATTTATCGAGTGGGAACACTATGCAGACACGTAGCACCTGCCCGTATTATTCTTCATGATAATTTTATTGATGTATGTCCCGTGTGTAAAGAAAATACGTAGAAGGTATCAAACGTTATGTTGAAAAAATAAATGGTAGGTTTAAGAGTACAGACTTTCATGTAATTTTTATGTCATAATTTTAGACAGAAACGGAGGAAATAAACACGTCTTCCGAACGCTTTTATAACGATGTTAATGCACTGCCATTCCTCGTTTGTCTAATGGACGGTAGAGATAGAACGTAATAGCGCACTAACTTGTTATAAGAGCGTTCTGAATAGCGGGCTAGAGAATTTAATATCCTACAATAGATAAATAAATGCAGTGTATAACAGGAAAACCGTCTTTACGCGGAAAAAATTCTATGGAAAGACCATAAGAAAATTAGATACTGAAGGTACATAAAGTAAGCAAATTTTTATTTCCTAATATTGGCCAATTTTTCCTCTTTTCTCTCGCCGTTCTAAAAGAGAACGTTAATAATTTATTAGACACGCAAAACCTGAAACGTAAATGTTACGTAGCAGCTGTTGAAGCATTGATGAATCTCTTAACATAAATTGATGCTATGGAAAATAAAAACGAAATTTTCTTTTATCGAGCACAGTTTACTTTATAAACTTAAATAACAAAAATTTCTTTTCAAACAGATAATTTATTATACTCCTAGTTATCAAGCTCAATTTTTTTGAATTACTAGCTTTTAGACGTCTCTCGCAAAAACTTCTCAGAAAATATATATTGGAAAAATAAAATGGAAAATCGTCATTGAGAGATATTTTGTTCATAACGTAGAAACGTTTCTTGTTTAACACTTTGTACACCCGATTCGATACGAATGGTTCTAGCGCCGTTCTTTTCTTTGAAATACTATGAATACTTCAATAGTGCATCAAATGGTGCATAGTTGGTCTCAGCTCGTGCATGTCCTTTATTTAAAAGACATTTTGAAAAACTGCATTGGATCGCAAGTGACTATTGCGTATAAAGTGAGTGCTTCTTTTGTCTGTAAAGAGTAAGACCAAGATGTGTTTTATTTTGAAGCAGTGAAATCGAAGGTTAAGATATGTATCAATTTGAAAGCTAATGAACGGGTTACAAATATGTCATTTTTTTGGTGATCCGATTTTTGATTCCAGAAAAAATGGTTAAGAAAAGTTCTAATTTTATTTAATTTTAAAGCGGATTTTTAAAAGAATTTTAAAGCGGATTTACAGAAGAAAATAATTTTTCTGAACTGTTCAATATTTTTTATACATGTTTAGGTCAGTTTTGAAAATGGAATTTGTTATCAATGGAATCTTTTTGGTCTATTTTCTCTGGAACCAGAAACTGTATCACTATAAAAATTACATATTTGTAACCTGCTCGCTGAGATCTTTAATCTGATACCTATATTAATTTTCGATTTTACTGTCAAAATGGGCCAATCACTTTTTATTTTTTCTTTATCAGTATCAGTTTACTATTAGTGAAAAATAGTACATACATTACTGATTGATGTATTTATAAGTATAACAATCTAATAAGAATAAATGTGATTACTAAAATATTGTATTCTATTTTAAAGGATTTTTTGTTGATTTAATTTATGATATTTTATTTATTTTGTTACATGACATTTGCTTGTGTTTTAATAATAACAGGAATGAAACCTTTTGATATTAAAATTAGAGATTAAAATTAGTTATACATGTAAAACACGTATTATCAAACACGCATCATTAAAAATAATCATTAATTGATTACTAATCAATCTCTAATTGTAAATATTAATTTATATTGTATTCAATAATTATATAAGTGTACAAGATGTACAAGATTTCTTCCCACTTCTTGATTTTAATTATTCAAATCGCCAATTATTGCTCTCATTGTTGTGAAATAAGATAGCAATGTCACAAGATACTGTAAAAATATAACATTTAACTTTAATTATTGTTATTTCATGTCTGTTAAGTTAGTACTCCCAGCACAAAATATCGGAATGGCATCTATGCTAAAATCAAGCGCTTTTTATGTGCTAATTATGTACCGTGTTTTCAATTTTTGTGCTCGAGCGGTTTAGTAGAAAATTACGATTGAAAGTGATTATTTACACAAGTGCTGTTCCCCGATTTTTTGTGCTGGTGGTGCTAACTTAACAGACATTGTTATTTCTCTTTTATGAGTTTAAAACTATTATAAGATATATTATATTTTTATATAAAATATACTGCAAAAATTTTACTACTTATATATAATGTTTTTGTGGCAAAGTATACTGCACCTTAGCAAAATGTTTAAGAGATAAAATTGGCAGTAAGCCCATGTTGATTACGAATGGTTTTTGACTTCTTTGCATCATGAAATATATATTTTTAGTGATGCGTTGTGATCTTCCAATCCATGACATATTGTATACTGCCATTGCAACCCGTTCACTCTGGAATCGTAGTATTATTTCAAATTAATTATTATTTTAATAATGTATTTGATAAAATGTGTGTACTAATATAATTTTTCTTATTTTTATAATATTTATCATATTTATATTAAAAGTAATATGTTAATAGCACTGGTTGTTGCAAAAGAATATAACAAAGAAAAACGACTAAATACATATTAGATTGATATTATTTTATAGTGGATTTATACTTTTTATGAAAATTATATAAACATATTTGTAATTAGTCATTTTGTTTCTACTATAATTATTATTTACAATTTATTATGGATTTAGTAAAAAATATGAAAAATATTTAGATTATTAATTACATTTTCCATTAAATCGTCAGCTGCCCATGCAGTAACATATACTCTTTCACATCCAGATGCCACTAGAAAAATAAATGAAGACGCTATCCCCAATGACTGTCTCTATATTAAATAGTAGAAATGTTAGTTTAGTTGAATTAAAATTAAATATTATTATTATAGTAAATAGAAATGATAAATTGCTAGTTGAATATGACGTACAAGAATTGGAAAAGTGCCACAAATAGCGCATACTGCCATCAGAATATTTGCCCAAAAAAGGCCAATTTGTACCATATTTTTCATTTCATTAAAAAACCTAATTGTTATAAAATCATTTTTATTATTTGCATTTACTGTCGATATATAATCATATTACGTAATGAATTTGTTATATTTGCAATATTTAAAAAAATAATCAAAAATATAGAAAAATTTCAGATTTCTCTAACGACTTCTAGATTTCTAACTACTTACTTGATTATTTCTTGGTGTTTCTTGATACATGAGTTTATCTGTCTTTCACTCTTTGCAGTTTGTATTTCTAAACATAACATCTCTAATCTGGCAGTTGTATACAAGAAGAATACGGTAAACATGAAATCCACACTGACGCTACATGCCACTTGCATGGAAGTGTAAATTTGCGTTGCAAAGATGACAAATGTTACAAATGACGATTCAGTGGAAAATGGATACAATCCTTCAGTAGGAAATTTCCTCGAGGTAAACATCGGGGTACAAAGAAAGGTGATTGGTGCTAAGAAATAAGTTGATGTAACAAACATGGAAAAGCAGGCGTAACGATCTATGTATTTTTGCAGAATTATTCTTTCCCGGTCGTTGGAAGCAAGAAGAAAATTCTTCATCTCTTTCAGGATGTGCTAAATTTAATTAATACTTTTAGTAATAAGCTGAGAAATATGTTTAAGGTTATAGATACAATTATAAAGTTATACAACGAATGAATAATCTATTGGCAAAAGTTGTTAATTTCACTTAATTTTTTTTTTTTTTTTTAGCAAGAACAAAATGCTTGAATAATATTTCTCATTTAAACTGTCAATTTTTTTAAATTAAGAAAAGTTTATTATTGCAGTTAATAAAACTTGTATAATATGGAATGAAAAATACAATTTCTATTTATTAAGTAGCAAAACTAGTTGGTGCATTTGATTAGTTTTGCAGTGTGAGAAAAGATTTTTAAATCTAAATTTTGGAATTGAAGTAACAACTATTATTATTTTTTTTGTACAGATGTAAGAACAATTAAATTTTATAAATGTTGAATTAACAAAAAATAATTGAATAAACAGAATTTTTATTTATTTTAATTATTCTATATAAAAAAATTACATGCTATTTACATTACAAAATACTATATTTAGTTATTTATTAGAAAAATACAATGTCTTTTTCTCTTTTTTCTTTATGTAAAATAAAAATAAAATACTGAACATAAAGGAAAAAGTGGCAAAATGTTTTATAAAATAATAATAAATAACTGGATAGAACTTCATTTGTAATAATATAAAGTAAGAATTTAACTTTTTTTGTAATTTGGTCTACTTTTTTCTTAAATTTTATAACGTTTGTAAATGTTTTTGCACATTTTTAAAACCAATTTGTAATCAATTTGTAATCAAAAAGTTAATCAATCTAATGGTTACATTTAGATTTTTTTATATTTTTGAATATAACTGCTTTTGCACATGGACCACTCAAATAATATTTTCTGAATACAATTAAATATCTGTCTGAAAAAATCGTAACTGCATATTCAAATTTTATTCATGAATATCGAGTAATAAATGAGATATATATATATATATATATATATATATATATATATATATATATATATATCTCTTTCTCTCTGATCTCTGATGATAATATTACTATTAAATAATAAATATTTTTATTATTTCTATTACGTAATTATAAAATACTAAGACGAATTAATCTTATCATAACAAAATACACAGAATCTGTATACGCACCTGTATACGTGCACTGTTCAATCTGCATAGGATAAGTTTGATTAAAAAATCCGCCACACAGATAAATTCTGTTAAAGACTTCATTATTATCGTTACATCGTGCCCATATTCATAAATGGCGCGCATTAAAGTTATCTCTACGAAAATACCGTTCAAGACGGTAAAACCGCAAATGAATTTTTGAAACATAAGCATAAACTTGCTGTTATCAGGATTATATGGCCACGTACACGTCAGAGTATTACATATTTCTAAAAACTGAAGTATTTTATGAAATTTTAAATGTATGAGTTTCTTTATCTGAACCATTTGAACTGCTTTTAAAAATCAAGAAACACGTTGACACTCTCTGGCAAACAGAATACTTCTGCCGATTTTATGAAGAAAGGAGAATAGTTAAATAAATCGGTAGCTCGTTTATTAAAAGAAAAAAACAATATTCATGAGAATATTTAATATCAAGTAGTTGACTAATAACTTGTCCTATCTAAGGAAACAATTTCTATTTATTTATTCAAGTGAAGATTAATCCCATTGATTACAAATGGCACGAAAACAACATTATACGGGATATCATCAAGTGAATATTTTAGATCGAAATTAAGAGAAACCTTAATTCATGGTAAAAGCATTTGCACATACATGTATACACAAATCCGTTAAAAACTTATTAGATTTGAAATGGTTATATTCGTTCAGATACATCGGTTATTAAATATTTAGATCCAGATATTAATGAATTAAATTCCATACAATGACTTACCTATCTTTTATATAGTAACATTTATGTTATTTTTATCAGTCATAAAAAAGTTACATATTTTTAAGCATACTTTAAAAGAATGAACTATTACGAGTATTATATATACATATAGTATAAAACTTTAAATCGATTTAATTTTTTAACGTGGAATAAAACGGAACCTCGTAGTACTTATTATCTTTTACAAGTTGATGGTAAGACTTTTGTAACATAGTTATCAAGTTTATCATCAGTTAATATATCCGATTAAATATAAATAAGTAAAATAATTTACAATTCTTCAAATGCTATGAATGCCATAGCAATGACGTAATAATTTTTATTATTGAAAATTTAATAATACATTTTTTTATGCAAAATGCTTTATGTTATTTTACTAACGACAGTGGGTAACATTACATTTGCCGATAACGTACTCCTTTTCTGCTGTTAGACGATACCATCAGACGATTTAGAGACTACTGATAAATCAATAAATGTCGGAGTGACAAAAACCCATGTCTTTTTATAGTAATTTATTTCAGATTAATTCAATATTATTGTAATAATTTAATATTAATCCCTGCAACTTCTGATCTACTTTGTAGCTAATTCACAATTCACAACTCGGGTTAACGAAAGTTTTCGAAAGCATCTTCCCGAGTTTGCAACTCGGTGGCGTTTAGCCACTCAGCGGCTCGCGCTAATGCAAGCACAAATCTTAACGCGACGCGTCTTCGTGGCTACAAAGTACTTTCGCAACTTTGGCTTATACGAGTTCCGTTAATTAGTGCGTCGCGCCACTTTCGTGGTATTATTCCATTGTGATTTCATTTTGGGCCCTCTCACTGTCGTCACCCAAAGTTATGACGCGACTGTAATGGAGGATTCTCAGAGCGCAAAGAGTGCCCTCGAAATCCCCGAATAAGCTCTTCCGCAGAACGTAAAATCCGCCTGCTTAAAGAAGCGTTTCGAATTTGCAATGCACTCTGTGAGAAGTGGCGCATTCGCGCCTGGTGCTCTGAGCATTTCTGATCATAACCCGCGAAAGTTTGAGACCGTATTAAACTTTATGTCGCTATCCACCGAGGGAAGAGCTTTATGTATGGCTTTATATTGTCTCGCGTCCACGTTGTGGCACAAATTTACGAGTGACATTTCGTTATATTCAGGGCGCGTTAAATCTTTTTTTTTCAGGTCGTCAAACCTCGTTTTATCATTGCCTACGATGTTTGGTTTTAACATTTATTGCCAAATGAAATTTTTTATACAAAGTTTTTAATTAAAGTTTCATTAATATATACATGTACTCAACATCATTAAATTTTTGTTATTACATTATAGACTTATTGTTAGTTCTGAATACTATATTATGCAGATATTTGCTAAAAATTTAGAGACAACTAGAAAAACAACTAAAATATAATATTTAAAATATTTGAGAAGTCTAAAAATTAGAATTGTTGAAATTTTCATTATTTCTTGGTTAATAAAAAAAAAGAAAATTGCAAACTAGAAATTTATAATATTCCGGTACACCACTACTATATCCAGATGGTTATTTAATAAAAGGACTATATATATGAATGCAGTTATAATTAAAACTTTTATTTTGGATTCCAAATCAATTTCAGTGAATATTTGAAACGCGGCTATTTCAGCGTTTTCTGATAACGTTGAGAAACTTTATCGCCGATTGTATTTGATACGACGTGGCGGTTTGTTTGTTTCGATTGTTGTGCGCACGGCCGGCGCGGCGTAATGACATGAAATTTCTGTAGTTAATTTATGAACGTTGAATAGAATTTGTAAAACAATTATATAAATTATATAAATGATTTTAATTTTCTTTATTGTATGCTTTTGAATTATGTTGAGAATGAACGTGTATAAGGACTAAATTATTATATTACATTTCACAGTATTAAAAGTAAATATAATGAATTCTTATTTACGATAAATATTGTAAATATACATAGCTGACAGGCAACGCATAAATATGTATAAAATAAATACAATGCAATGAATATGAGTTATATTTATAAAAAGCAGTCATATTTCACATTTGAGTGAATCAGGGCTTAACGCACGGCAGCCTAGTAGCGATGTTTTTTGTTAAGCGAGTTACCAACATTGAATTGTCGAATTAATTGTCAAATGTTACATATTAATCCGCGTCAATGCATTGCTGTCGATTCACTTTAGATTTATTGAGTGCACATTTCTAAATTAAGGGCACTGTTTTATGGTAAAAATTTAAATATATATATTTTTTAATTTTGATTTGATCGAACATTTGAATCTAATCTATATATGCATTTAATCTATATATACAATAAACGCAATCTAGATCGTAGTCTATAATACGATTGATGAAGCTTCAATTGTGGTTGATCTTTATTCAACAATATCTTCCTTAGCAAAGTATTTGCTGCAAAAATAAAAAAAAAAACATTTATTACAACAATAAATTGTTATAAATATATTACTATTATTAGATACGTGTATAAGTTCGTAAGATGTTTTAATACATTAAAACACTTGTAAGAATAAGTTGTGAAGTAAATTGCAAAATAAATTGCGTTGTCACAGCTGAGTTATTGTCAAGCAGATTTTGTCTATCGTCGGTTTCCTTTAGATGAATTGACGATCAATCTTCAAAATCGCAACCACCGCTCCAGAAGCGCCTGTATTATTTTTCAAACATGCTTACTGACACAACTCCTTCACCGTATGTCGCATAAAATTCTTCTGGCTTCCGCTGGTGCCTTTTTTCAATTTAAAAAAAAAAAAAAAAACTGGCGAAACTTTATCGGAGTTCATTTAAAACGAGAACAAAACAACTGAACGAACAAAACTCACAAAATTTTCCTGCGCGCAACGAGCAGATACTGGATGAATCACACATCGTGAAAAAAGGAGTGCACGTGTAATTCTCCAAGTTATCGGTGCGCAAACTTGACAATACGAACTTATACACGTACTAAAAAAATTATAAATGTAAATTTATCAGAATAATGTTATACATGAGTTTATTACATGGCCAAGATGAAAAGATTTAAAGAATATCAAAGCATTCATTAATTTTGTATTATAAGATTAATATTAATACATGTCTACATATTTATATTCTAGAATTGAAATTATTTAGAAAGCTGGGTATAAGGCATTTTCAGATTATTGAACCAAATTTAAATTATTTACCAAAATTATTGAAAATAATCGTTTTGTAACATTTATTAATTTTATAAGAAAAAAATACTTCCACTATTTAAGATTTGAAATAGAGCAGGCTATATATATGTATATATTTGTAGATTACTAATACTCATGTAAATAACTAACTTCTTGGTGTGCTCGGTGCATCGTTTCGTGGCAGAGGGTTTTAAGCACATGATGAGACTCTTTATACGCGGTCGCAACATATGCACGCATATTAATTGGACATAAGACATACTACGTGCATAATATTAATAAAATAAATGAAAATATTTTATATAACTATGTTTACATTTAAATTAAGAAAATGTAATTATAAATATAATATATAGTCAACATTTTATGGAACAATAATTTAGGTCGATTGATCTGGATGAGAAAATGTATCTCACATTCTACTGAGATATTGAAATAGCTAAAATATCTCGAGTTTCACTTTTTAAATAATATTTTAATAACAACTTTATTATAAAATAATTTTAATAAAATTACTATTTCATTATTTTTGAATTTAAAATACTGCGTGATGTTAATTTCTAAAATTAAATTGAATTCATGGTTGATATTCATAGTTGTAAATAATTTTCAATCTTTGATTGAAACTGCAATTAATTACAGATCCATTTATTCATTTATTATTTTTTTCAATTGAAGATTGAAAATTATTTTACGACTATGAATATTAGCCTATGACTTATCTGCTTATCAACATACAATTAATTATTCCACAGTATTGTACAAATTAAACTAAAGTAAGTGTCACGTATATTGTTGCAATATGCGGTGCAAAAATGTTAATTTATAAACCTTTATTATAAACACAACAGTTTTGCGCGATGTAGGTCCGGTTGTTCCACTGTTTGTTAAGTATCAAGTAAATTTAACTATTAGGGAAAACTATGCGGATACATAGGTTTACCCAACAGTTAAATTTACTTGATACTTACTATGGTAGTAAATTTAACTGTTAGGTAAACCTATGCATCCGCATAGGTTTACCTAACAGTTAAATTTACTTGATACTTAACAAAAGGTGGAACAACTGGGTTATATATTTTTATCGTATAAAAATTGATATTTACTAATATATCGCTGTGGGAATTAGTACAACAAAGACGATGAGTATACAGCAAACCATAGCAATTGACATGATTTCCCCGTCTTTCATCCCTTCCAACGCTGGAGCCTTCTATAATAAAAAGATATAGTATATATAATATATATATTATATTATAATAAATAATAAATTTATAAATTTATAAATATTAAGATATAGTATATATAATATATATATTATATTATAATAAATAATAAATTTATAAAAAAGAAAAATATACATATATAATATATACAAATACAAATTTAAAGAGAAAAATATTAGCAATATCGAAATAAGCATAAATCTGCATATGCGAATATATTAATTAATTTGATATGCAAAAATCGTCTCCAAATTTATCGAATAATCTTTTATCAAAGTGAAAGTCGCGTATTGTAAAACATCGTACATAATATAAGATGTGTTTACAGAAAAATATTTAATATTAAAACGAGCATAACAATGAATGCGAATAAGTGTGCATTGCAATTGGTTTTTCCTGTGTAAGACAAGAGGTTTTAGAGCGAGAGAAATTTCTCGATCGGAGCTATAAATAAGAATAACCCGTGTGTATATCGTAACAACTGACGCAACTAGCTTGCCACTTTACTGGATGCCGTATCGATTTTGCGCAAACCAGCGCGACTGATTAGAATTCCCAACGCGCGTTTCGCAAGAAGGCGTTAATCTCTTAAGTAGTGATAACACAACGAAACTTTATAATCCAGTTTTGGACGCGTATTCTCTCAAGCGCGACTTCTCTACCTCTCCTTTGTTTTCTTTCCGCGTCTTCGTCACGAAAATGCGGTTACATCACGAGGCTTATGCATTGTTTCGCTCAACTGAAGATAGAGGAAAATCGGCAAGACACATAAAACAGAAATCCATGTTGTATGATAAATGGGAACATACGCAATTAAATGTGATGCTTTAATTTACTGTAACATTATTGTAGGAGGTTTATTATAAACCTCCGTCTCTTTTAATCGTTTAGTATTCCGAAAAATAAGCGGCGATTTAATTAAAGGGAAGGAAGTCTTTCGACCGAGTATTTAAATGGTCGCTTGTCCCGCAAGCTTTTCATGTTATAGCGAAAGAGAAATAGAGACTATGGGCGGGAAGGGTGAGACGCTACTTCGCGAGTATTACAAACGAGATGAAAGTTGAGGTACTCATTACATTGATTACTCGACTCTCGTTGGAACGTAACCGCGATACTGTAATCGAGGATCAAAGATTTGCACTGAGAAATAAAATGCATTTTTTTTATTGCCAAAATTCAGCTCATCTCACGACAAATCCTTTATGTCGTTAATTTTCTCGCGATCCGCATTCTTTTTGGAGATTAATATTTTGACTTTCTTAATATGAATTTTAACATAAATTACACATTGTATTTTAATAACTGTAATATGGATTGTGACGTCACGATATCAATTCGCTTGATTTGTACATAAAAAAAAAATTAGTATTAAATAGACAATTTATTGTTTTATGTATAAGTAAGAATATAAAATCTTAAAAGATTTGTAGTCTTGCTTGTACTTGGAACAATGAGTGTTGATTTGATACTAATTTTTTTTTTTGTGTAGAAACGGGAATGTGAGGGAACGTGACAATTTAAACCGCAAGATTCGCAATCGTAACACGATGGCCCGTTGTTCGGGCTGTATATTTTACTATTCCAACGTCGCCTCTTTGTTTTTACAGTTTGATTTAACACGGTTTTGTCTTTTTTAATATAAACTCTGGGTATTATCTTTTATAGATAAAACGTGTCATTTTATATCAATGCGCGCGCGAAATATGTTTCCTATACTACGCACAGCCCATTATATTTTGTCAAGATATGACAGGTATTATCGCTCGCAGTTCAATAAACACTGGTATACTCGTATTTCAGATTAAACGCGCAGCGTTATCGCGCAACATAACCGACTTTTTTTCAGAAATTGCATGATTAACCGGAAATTATCAATATTTATTTTACTTTTATAAAATAGTTATATTATCATGATATCACAGATAATCACTGCGGCAGAAAATTGACAGCATGACCATAGAACGAAACGATTGCAGATATGTACGCAGCTATAACTCGAATCTTGCAAGTATTATCGAAATACAGTTATTTTAAACGTTTTAGCTTATTAATTTTGTTTAATTAGTATAGTAGACAAAGTTGCATATTTCAGACGCGTAAAATGCACAGAAGATAATTTATGCCTTAAAAAGATGAAGTATTTGAATACCTGGTACTTTTATTATTAATGAATTAAAATCTTAAATATGGTAAAATTTATATTCTGTGTTAATAAACATTTATGTACTATAAAATTTTTAGAAAGGTTGTGTTAAAGTACGATACATCCATTGAGCGCGATAAAAAGTTAAATTTAAACTGTTACAAATGTATCGCGGATTGTTTGGTTCACTTCAGTCTAATTTACGTAATTGCACTCTGTATTCGCGGCGCGTGTCGATTGACAGTAAATCGGAGACAGTCCGCGTCAAACGGGAAATCGAGCGGCATGGACTTGTCTTTTCGATCCTCATTAAAACTTTCGCCAACAGCCGCCGCTTTTCCGGAGGCACGGCTTATTGTTCAACTTGGCTCGTTATCATTATTTGACCTGAAAATGCAGTATCGGCCGCGAGTGAACGGGTTAATCGCGCGACAAATGCGCGCACTTACCGCGTCGACTTAGCACGCCACGCCTGCTGCTGAATTTTACGACCCGACGCGGGTCGTAAGAGAGAATACTTATGCAGTCGACGAAAGTGTGTGAACTTTCAATTTAATCGCGCTTGATGCCGAAAGCCTGGCGAAATATTTGGGAGCTCCAAATTCGACCCTGATGGGGGATTGCTAATCTCTTTTAATACCGTCTACTAATTATTTAGTTAACTATATCTCTAAATGAATTCAATTATATAGCCAATAGAGTTTCCAATTTTGCAAATTGAGGTTTCCAGCGGCACAATCTTTTTTTTTTATAATTTATGAAAGCGCGTTTGATTGGGTACAATGTAAATATAGAATGTGGGAGATAATTTAAATTTTTTTTGCAACACGAAATTAAAATAGTTAAGATATTTTGTGATATTGTTTTCTAAATAATTATATAATGTAATGATATAATGTTACATTATAGGAAAAGCAAATATATATAAAGTAATATTCATATTTAGAGCTGAAAGAATTAAATAAAATGAATCTTACGAAATTGTCAGACGCAGTTTGTTGTATGTTAGAAATATTACAAATTAGCAAAAATGATATGTTACGAATAATTATGTAATTTGTGAGATTTAGAGGAATGACTACATTGCGAATTACGCGAGATTGAATGCTTGGATTTGACGAATACATACCGTGGTAGTGCTTTCTTGCGCATAACTGTTGTAATAAAGGATGCAGGTGAGCAGCAGCATCAGCAGCAGATCCCGCGGAAACATTTTCGTTGTCAATACTGCAAATGACGGACGGGTATGACGTGTTTTTACCTGCGTCTAATATTATCTGTCCTAGCCGGCTCGTGGCGACGATAACGCGTGCAATTGACGGATTGTCATTGTTCGTCGGCCTTTATCGCTTATACTACAATTCCGTAAGCTTATCTTATCTGCTGCGTTGAACGTGTAACGACTGCATGCGCTTTAAGCACAGGTACGAGCAGTGACGGATTTACATTTTCAGAAACCTGAAGTTATAAATATTCTTAACTTTTTTTTAAAAGCAAATTTGATTTATGATTTTCTAAGAAGTATTTACTTATTTATTTATTTAACATCAACGAATAATTGAGAAATGACGAATATACAGTTATATTATTAACATCATATAATTATATAAGTATTGATAATGCCGTACGTTAATCTAATATATATTCCATTACAATTTTAATAATCATTATAAATTTATATTTGGCATTAAAAGCATGTAATGGCAAAACACATATTTTAAAAGTGGACAAACGAACATAAAAAACATAATAAACTGATACATAAATTTTGTTTATCAATGTTAATTAACATAAAGATTATTTATGAAAATATTTAATACAAATGAAGGGAATCTCAAGTTTCATTAGCTTGTTGGTAAATGCGCTACTGAATGCGAGTACATATTCAGCACGTAATCTTTGTTTGAGTGTAGACAAAAATTGCTGGAATGTAAAAACATTACGTATAGCCATACGTAATTTTTACAAATATCTATAACTTCTATGATTTAAAAAGTACAAAAATTTTATGGAATAAAATTAAATTTCTTTCAAAGATGTAAACTGGATAATAATACATTTTTGGTTATTTTATTATTTGTATTTTACAAAATGACACAAAATTATGTAAATCACATTAGAACTTAACACTAATTCATTAAGTCAATTAGATAAATATTGAAGGTAAAAGATATGAATTTTTTTTTTAATCAACATTTTTGGAGCCGATGCCGAGACCTCTGATTATCGATAGAGATAGGAAGTCGGGAAAACTTCGCCAAAATCTTTGAATCGGCGCGCGGCGTTCCGAATTTCCGGAATGTTGCAAGCGTGGAAGTTACGGATTCAGTGGAAGAAAAATTACGTACACGGCTCTTGCATCAGGCAATAATAAGGGTGACGCGTTCTGATTCGTTGAAAAAAAAGAGATTTTCTCACAATCTTCACTCTGATCCTTTGAAAAATAGTTTTTCGCAAAATTATTGTTCAGAAAAATGCACATATATACGTAATTGTTATAAATATTGAAATTAAATTAATTTTAGCAAATATATTTGAATTTGAGCCATCGATACATTTAAAGCTAGAAAAAAAACGATAATTTTTTTTGTTATAGAAATAATTATTTAACAAAGGTAATTGTTTATTGCATTAAAGTTTATTTTTAAATGTTTCTTTTGTCATTGTAAAAAATCAATTTATTATATGCTTATGATTTCTTTGGCAAATATATCGGATCGATTTTTTAATAAAATTATTAATAGCATATTGCATGTATGTGTATGGATTCCATAATGTAAATTACTTTATGAATGAATGTCTTTGTGCTTCCTAAAATTTTGTCTCGTTATTACATTTCTATATTCCTTGTTCAAAATAATTTATTTATACATATATCGAGTGTTTATTGTAAATCTTTTCGCGCAAGCCCTTAATTTAATTTATCAAAACGGTTTTAATTGATGCTCGTTCAAGCCATGATTATCCGCTGCATATCGATTATATCGACGTGGTGCAAGCCTCCCTTTAGCTTTTGTAATCAATGCGGCGTTATACTGCATGTCCCGCATCCTCGATGTACTGCTAAGGGCTGATGGTACTGACGTGGTTTAGCGCTAACCCAGTTCAACTAAATTTTCTTTCCCTGTCGATGTTATAGAAAGCACTATAATCCAGAAAGGGACAACGAGTCGCTAACTCGGAGTTAGATAACCCATACTGTCGGCGTAACCGCGCCTAACAGTGTCTTTTAAGGTATTATGCGCAGTTGATCGTATTAAGGGATGTTGTGCGGGGCGCACAGTGTCCACTTACGGGGTCATGAAGGGGTTTTAACGCAAAATGGCTTTGTATCTGTATTCTATTGCTCTGTTGGAGAAATATGTCGAACATGTATAGCGATTTTATGGGAGAAAGTCAATCCTACTTTTATAATTTATTTTGCGCGCTTTTTTTGCAGTTATATTTTGCATATGTAGATATCAAATAGCAATAATATATACGTGCAAATTTTATACAAGTTAATTATGAAAATATAACACTACCAAAATTAAGATGTACGAGTCATAATGAAAATATACCTCTAAATCTGAATCAGTAAAATTTTACTGATTTGCAGTATTTATAATTAGGTATATTGTAGTATTTATACTTATAATTGCGACTAGCAGTAATCAGTTCACTCTTTTAATGATTTATACTGGCAGTATATATTGAAACACAGCTTTAATCATTCAATGAATAATACACTGATTTCAATTTAAAGAGTTGTAAGAATTATTTTAAAAGGGTGTTTCTAACTGCATATTGCTATGAAAAATGAATGCTCTGAATATTTTTGCTAATTTGTTAATGGAATGATAAAATCTGGTCCATCTGCGTTTTTATATAAATTTATTATACTGTAGATTTTTATCTCTGAAAAATATTGTGCATTTATGTGAATCATCTTTACATCAATGTACGTAAATATTTTCTATATTCTCTGTATTGTTTAACTGCCTGCGAACTCTGATAACAGTTCGTATACGGCAAATTGTTTTTACAGAACGTAGCATTACATGGCTATAAAAAATATAATAGAGGATCGAGTGCAAACAAAATCGAGACGTATACGTTCGTAAGTAAGTGATTGGCCTGCGGGAAAAAGGGAAGAAGGAAAGATAGCACGAGGAAGTATTTCCCTATAGATCGCATACCCGAAAGGCATTTGCACAGGTGAAAATTAAATTAAGACACACGGAGATCCGTATGCTGGAATTCTTTCTCGCTTCTTCCCCCTTTCTCCCTTTTTCCTCTCCTCTTCTTGCAATAACGTCAGAAAATATTGTTATTCCGTGAAAAACGGATCGAGCCAAACCAGTGAAAAATATTGTAGCGGAATCGTAAAAGGTACCCGTTCTCGCACACTTGCCCGCAGCGATAAAACTTTGACTATTCTTCAAGGAAAATTGTACTAAACATAATATTATTAGCCATTCTATGATTAATGAGACTTTGGAGATATTTGATTCTGATTAAATATTATTCCGTACATTTAATATTTTTCGAAGAAGAACGTGCGCATTAAAAAAGAAAGCTAATTGGTACGGCGTTTTTCTCAAATTCTTATTCACTTTTTAAATTCTGTTTCAAGAAGACGAAGATACATATATATTTTTCCTTCGTAAATTATTTTTTGAACTAAACATGCTTTTCCTGAAATAAAAATATACACGTTTTCGTTCTTTTCTAACTTATTTAGAAAATTTAGAAAAGCAGCGTTTTTCCCCAAACGAAACGTTCGTACACATAAATTATTCTAGTCGTTTTTTGTTACAATTTTTGCGAGTTGGTAAAAGTGCACGTTGAATCAGAACGGCCAAAGTTACATCAGAACAAATTAGTCATTTCATTAACAGCAAACGTTCAATGCGATAACGAGGCGACAGCTCGTGTAGCAACGTAAATTGGTATCGTGCGAAACAAGAAAGCGAGTTCTCCAACGTCGGAGCGCCGACATTCGTCGCGCGCGTCGAATTCCCGTGTCGCCCTTTGAACATGTCTCTACATGACATTAGAATGAACAAGTGACGGGAAGAGATATGATAGATAAATACGTGGAGAAAGAGAGAGATGCATATTTAAGCTTTTATTTTTTTAGTTCTTTCAAACAATCATTCTTTCTGTTTTTCTCTCTTTTCTTTCTTTTTAGTCATTTTTTTTTATTAGTGCTGAATCATTTGACGATGCCTGTTACGGTTTCTCAATCATTAAAAAACGTAACATGTCCCGGATATGGATGCAGTATGTCCATAAGATTTTTATTGTGTTCGATACCGTGATACCAAACGATTGCGATAGAGTTACGGGTCGCGCGGGGGCACGATCTATAACAGAGACGTTTTGCAAAGAGAAAAAATTGTATTTATGTTTAAAAAAAAAACATTTGTTTGAAATAATTATTTTGTTTAAAATTATTATTTTATTCTAAATCACTACAGCAATATAAAGTTGTAGCAATTTAAAACAAAAATGATAATTTGAAACACAATAATTATTTAAAGTAAATTTTTTTGAGCGTGACCAATGTTACGAGGCATTATAGATATATTTGGATAAGTAAATAATGACTTGTACCGCGATAAATTACATCCGTTAAAATAAGACTTGTGAAGTGACTTTCGCCAATTTTAAGTGTGAATTAATAAACTGATTAGTTTGTCTTAACGTTGTTGGTATTATTACGATTCTATTGTATCAGTCACATTTCAACTGCAACCGCGTGTAATCAATGCGGCAAATTTCTCGAATAATTCGCTAATATTTCGAATAATTCGTGTCGGCCGACGCGAATGCGAAATCAATAATTGCTTTAATCGCGGCGGCGAACGGAATGCAATACTCCGCCGTTGCCCGTATTCCTGTTGGAAGAGCATTTTTAAAGGGAAACAAGCACTATCGGGATCTAACTCAAATGAACGGATTTGCAAGTTTAAATAGCCTTCAGGACAGTTTAAAGCGCTTTAGGAATTAAAATCTGTCCGTAAAGTGGCTTTAAAATTCTAAGTCCGTATTTTCGAAGCTGTTCAGATCTCACTTAATGTAACGCATTTTATATTGTCCAGCAAACTTCCCTTTTGTATTATGCATTATGATATCCCGCATAAATTCACGCGCGATATTCACTCCGACGCATTTATTTGCGTTCGTAATTTTGTAAAATAAATTCTTTTAACGGCACACTGCATGTGAAGGATAAACAATTTTACTCAGTTATTATGAATATTTTGTTCAATATTTGTACGATTATAAAATATTCTGCACAATAAAATTGTTGACCACGCGTATATTTAAATGATAAGCGTATTTTTGGTTAACGAATATATTATAATAAACATACTAATAATTAACTTTAAAATTCTTTTTACACTAACGGTAAAAGATTTCAAGTAATTAAGGTAAAAGCGAATTTTTTGACGCGCTTTGGATTGATTTCTCATCATTATTCTGTCTCTTTTAGGACTTTTATCCGTCTAGATTGACTCCATAGTTCAAATGAGACACGTAAGAGACAAGACACGAATTTCAGCCACGCTTTTCGAGTCGCGCTTGCAACGAGGACAAATCGTAAAGTCTGCTACTATGTAATCGGATCTTAACACCGAAAAAGACGAAATGTCAAGATTCATAATAGTTTTGTTTAACAGAAAACCAATATACTTACGGTAAGATCATTTTCAGGCGCTATTACATAAAGTTCTTTTATACTTTTTATAATTATTTTATCCCTTTGGAGAAAGAGAATATGTCTTGACAGTTAAATTTATCAGATTGTCAAACTGTTGTTTCATTTTCTTACAAGGTGTTTCAAATTTCGCGAATTATATTATTATAGAAAGTTCTCGAAAAAAATTAAGAAAGTTATTTGTAAATTTTTGTTTTAAGCAGTAGTTTTTGAGATATAAGATCTTAAAATTGATCGATCACAAATTACATTTAGATGCCACTTATCATGCGGTTAATACTGCGGTAATACCGGAAACGCAAATTATGGACAGGTGACCATCTAAACGTTGTTTTAAATCCCAACTGTCTCAAAAACTACAGTTTGTAATGAAAATTCATAAATAACATTTTACAAATAATTTTTTCAAGAATATTCTTGCTATAGTGTTTTAATTTGCGAAATTTGCGACACTCTCTATAATTAACTAATAAAATTTTGCACATTTTAGAAATTGTAATGATTTTGATTTCTAAATTGTTCAATTAAACAGAAAAATTTTTTATACATAAATTGCTCTCACCAGGCTGATAGTAGTTGTACGCTATTGCACGGCGTGTTCGGCATAGATTACGTCTTCTTATCCTATGTAAAGCCGTAATCACACTACGTCAGTGGCGGTTGGAGATACTGTATTAGAAACCATCAATACTGTAGATATAAAGATTACTCTTGTATTAGAATTTGATCAAAATGATATTGCCTTCGGTTCCTGATCCTAATCGCGTTTAAGAGATTAGATAAAATTTTATACTCGGTGTAAACGGATTGCCGCAGAGTCGAAAGATCGATCGATTCTTCTTGATGCGACGCCATCAGAACTTATGGAAACTCGTTAATTCCTCTCGCATTTCACTCCGCCGACATTTCGTTTCCGCTCGGCGAGATCCTTCTCCCCGGCGGAATCTTCTCCGCTACTTTTTTTTCTCCTCTCTATCTTCGTGAGAAAATGAGCGATGTCCATTCGAGAGCTGTGCGCGGTCGAAAGCTCCTAGTTTTCCTTTGACCTGCGAATCGAACGGCGATCGCAGCTCGGTAGTCCTCTCAGACGCAGGATATTAAAGGCAGATTAAGATCTTTGACTTCCGGTTCCGCCATCCATCGAATAATCGCCGCCGTACAGCCAGATCTTTTAATGCATCGGAACATCTGCTTTGAACGGAAGCTGTCATGCTGCAAGATGGATGTAACACGTTGAGGCGTTTATGTTCAATTTCGTGAAGCTTATTAATGCTAGCAGAGTTTAGGTTCACATATAATGTCACTATTTTTTTTTATGGATAGTTACTGTCATTTTTTAAACTGTTAGTGTATATAGGTTTTAATTTTAACAATATTCTCTTCATATTTGTGTCAAGCTTATTGATTGAACATTATCTATACTCAGCTTAATCCGGTAAAAAATGTTTAATAATATATCTTGATACTATGTCTATTAAGAAGTTATAATTAAATCAATATAAGTAAAACGAGAGTAAATTAAAAATAAATTTATTTTCTCTATATTAAATTTTCTGCCCAACATTTTTTGACTTAATGAGATTTTAAAGTATAATTGTATCATAGAATAATTTTTTGCCTCATTATTTAAATTCCGTATCTCAATTTACGTATTATTTTTGTTTTATTAAAAAAGCAGATAATAATACGTTATTTAAGGAAAGAATGCGATCCCGTGGAAGAATATTGCTCTTAAAAGTATTAATCAATCTTTTTCTAACACAAAGGGGTTTGAGATTAGAAGTTTATTTTGATTAATTGCGATGTATCAAAAGCTCCTTTTACTTGTCCAATAGATGTAGCAGGAGATAGAAAAAGAGCTGCGGCTGAATTTACGGTAAATCGTAATGAAGTACTTTAACGCGAAGTACATCGACGCTTTCAGCATGCGATAATGGTACAAACAAAAGCGACGAGCGATAAAATGCAAATTTCACAGAGGACGCAGGACGCCGACGTCTCCGAACATAAATAATTTTAATCACCGTTTTTATATCTCGGTGCGTTTTAGTGGTGTGTGTGTGAAGCTGGAATATAATTTGGTGGAAACTCACTAAACATTGACAGCTCTCTCTCTTTATTTTCAATAGTTCCTGATAGATAAAACAAATAGTTCTGGCCTTTAAAGCGAAAAAAAACGCATAGGACAAAGTGAAACGCCAGGTTCATGCATTTTTCAGACACAAATCTTGTAAGATTTTAAAAGATCTATAGTTCTAGATGAGTTTTAGAAAGAGTTCTAGCGTTTAACATAGTTTATTTAATTTAAAAAAAAATTATAAAGTATTTATTTTATAATAATACATAATAAAGTTCCGTGTACAAAAAAATATTTTTCTTCCAGTTCTGAACGTATCTAAACGCCTTCCGAAAAGTTCCAGTCGATTCAAATATTTATTAATTAGAAAAAAATTGTTATTTTCCGCGAAAGTCGTATATTCGCGCATATGGGTCAGACACTGGTGTATATTCGAGAGTTCTGTGTATCAAAAAATATTTTATCAATAGTTCTTAACGTATTAAAGCGCCTTCCGAAGAGTTTCGGTCGATTCAATTATTTATTAATTAGAAAAAAATTGTTATCTTTTGTGAAAGACATATATTCGCGTATATGGGTGAGACGCTGATCGGTTGTTTAGAGTTCTGTACATAAAAAAATATTTTTTCTGTAGGTCTGAACATTTTTAACAATGTTTCATAGAGTTCGGCAGCATTATTAATTATTTGTTAAATAATTTTTATTTCCTGATATAGCCGCATTTATTGTTATATGTATACTGGCAAATGTATTGTTACATGGATACTGGCTTTTCTCGTTCTCAGCGTAATCCGGAACCAATGACGTGACGAGATTATGGTTCCTTTTTTTGCCTTTTTTTATTTTGGGGGGAATTTTTGTTTTTTTTTTAATTTTTTTTGTTATATTTAAAAAATTGTTTAAATATACGAATATACGACTTTTATGGAAGATAATTATTTTTTTTAATTAATAAATAATTGAATCGACTGGAATTTTTTGGAAGAATCTTGGTTACGTTCAAAACTACAGGAAAAATATTTTTTCGTATACAAAACTCTTCGAAAAAGACCAGCATCTCACCTATATATGCGGAAAATTGGCTTTTTCGGAAGTTATTAATTTTTTGTTGATTAACTAATATCGGAATCGACCGCAACTTTTTGGAGGGCGCTTTAATACGTTAAGAACTATTGGAAAAATATTTTTTGGTACACAGAACTCTCGAATATACACCAGCCTAACCCATATGCGCGAATATACGATTTTCGCGGAAGATAACAATTTTTTTCTAATTAATAAATATTCGAATCGACTGGAACTCTTCGGAAGGCGTTTAGATACGTTCAGAACTGGAGGAAAAATATTTTTTTGCACACGGAACTCTATTATGTAACATTATAAAATAAATATTTTATAAAAATTTTTTTTTTTTAAATTAAATAAACTATGTTAAACGCTAGAACTCTTTCTAGAACTCATCTAAAACTATAGATCTTTTAAAATTCTACAAGAATTGGGTCTGGAAAATGACGCACGACAAACTGAGACGCTGCGTGAACCTGGCGTCTCACTTTGTCCTATGCGTTTTTTTCGCTTTAAAGGCCAGAACTATTTGTTTTATCTATCAGGAACTGTAGAACTATTGAAAATAAACCCAGAACTGTCAATGTTTAGTGAGTTTCCACCAAATGATATGACACTTTCACACACACGTTTTAGTGCGCATTTGGCGCACGCGCGCTTTGCACGTAGTGCCGAATTAAATCTCGCGGTGATATAAATATTTTCGACGGTTAATAAGCCCGCAATCCGTGCGCGCAATTGCGCAAGCAGATTTGCGTGGCTGGCTGATTGTTTTCGATTCACACGCTCGCTACACTGGCCGATATTTCTAACCCGTTATAACAGTAATTTGCTGTGTATTATTAATAATTAAATGCACATTTAATTCTAATTTCGCTAATGTCCGTATGATGCTCACTGGCAACTAAATTGGTCTTATATTTTATGTCACCTAATACTAATAATTATTAGACGGCGTACAGCTGTTGTTTTAATTTTTTTGTGATTTAAGGAGCGATACGATATAACTTAAAATACGTAGACGTAGTCTTTCTACTAACCAGTTTTACAAACTTTAATTTAATGTGTACAGTTTTCATTCGTTCCAACAAACATTAAAACACGCCGAAAACTTTTAATTGCTTTCTGAGAAGGAAAAGGTTCCGGCCATGCCAGCTGCCAGTAAACATAAGATAAAGTATTCTGTAATTAGGAGTTTTACGAGACTAGCAAATCGCTGGCGCTTACTAAGCAAAGATAAAGAATGTACAATAGGTTGCTTGATTCTAGTTAATTTGCGATAAATATTTTATTATACTCGCGAGAAAAATGTCCCGGAAGTTAACGAAGTATTTTTATAACAGTTAAATGCAAAGATACAAAAGTTTGCATTAACAGCACCGGTGTAATTATGGAATCGCGAGACATTCAAAAACTTTCAGAAAAGAAAAGAAGTTAAGTTCGTATAAATTTAAACTCCTCCAAATGTTCTAATTGTACAGTATTGGTGAATTTCGCTATTTCAATACAAGATTTAATGCGAATGCAGAAGCACTTAAGCACTCATATTAAAAAACACAATTTTAATATGATACTATGTGACTAAATAACGATTCGATCAAACATATCGCTGGAAAAAAAGCATGTATGGAAATAAATAATATGATGTTAACGTGGCGCAAGAGTTGCGTTCTCTGTGCCAAATATTCGGCTTCAAATCCACCCAGAACATATCAAATTTTTAATTATCATCTCTCGCAGAAATCACCGAGAGTGCTTTGCCAAGGCTGTCGCCATGGAGCATACATGAGTATGCAGGTGGAGACCACGATCTTCAGTTATGAAAGATCAACTTGAGAGAGAGAGAGAGAGAGAGAGAGAGAGAGAGAGAGAGAGAGAGGCAGTAATAAATGACTTTGAAAATATTTATCTGCGATTTCTTGCGGCAGAAGTTTCTTTCGAAATAACAAGTCGGATGGAGGGAGTCAGCGGGGTCAAGTTAGAAAAAGTTAGTGAGGACTCTGTCCCTTTTATGGCGGCATTAGAGGAAAAATCAACGGCTGTGTTGGCACGTCTGGCCTTCTTCGCGGCGATTTGTTTCACTTTGCGGACGGGCTTCCACTCTCGTTCTACTTCCGACTCTCTTTCGGTCTCCGTTTAATCTTCTCGAGTCAAGTCGGATCCTACCATTAGTTCGCGTAGTCCATGTACTTTTCTTTCGGATCCGCGTTTCGCTGGCGACCCGATACCAAGTTTCGAGGGGTCGAAGGGATAAACGACCGACAAAGTTTCTAAAGGGTGGTGAAACTATTTTGTGTAACACCCAAACTGTACTTACTTGTTCTCTTTATTGAGCAACGATAACTGTGAGTGGACAAATCAAAATTGTATGCAAACGAATGCATTGCATATTTGTTAATAGTTGTAATGCATTTGTACATATACATGCACACAATACGTTTTATAAAATATAAATATATTGCATTATACAACTGGAGTTTCCTACAAAATCAAACGAGTTTATTTTTTATTGAATCTGGATCAAACAATTCTCTATCACTTGAGGACTCAAATAAATCTAAACGTTTTTGATTTTTTTTTTTAATGGATCCTCCAGACGTTAATAAAAGTTCAAAACTTTATTTTTATATTTATTATATGTCCAAATAAAAATCATATTTATTCAATGAGCATTTGGAAGATGAGAAATATTTGTTTTCTGAAAATTCAACTTTTTGGACTTGTTTGACACATTTTTGTAGGAAACTTCTAAATTATATATATAAACTTATAAATATATTTTATATGAATTTCTACACACACACAAAACTGTATAAAAATAAGTATTATTTTTTATATAATAAAATAAAATAATAGTAATTTTTATTATTTTAATTGATATACATCTTGACATGCTATCTTACAATTGATGAGCAACTTGGGTTTGGATTGGTATAAACTGGTGCAAAGTATAATCGTTTCTGGAACTATAACCGCGAATATACGCCAGATTTATAAGTACCTTGACGAGTTTTGCACGATGTTTGCGCGTGTATATTTACGCGATTCAACGTGATTGATCGCAAAAAAGGAGCGGAGCGCCTGTGCTTACACACACACATACACACACACATTCACGCACACGTACACGTGCGCACGTACACACGTACCAATCCGGCGCGTAAACAATTCGAGTAAACAATTCTTGCGAGCCACGAGTAATTTTCGAAAGTGGAGTTCCTTCCTGTTCTCGCGATGTATTTCCTTTGCGCAAACGTCGCCGGAGTACAACTTGCCGTGTAAACCCGGCGATGAGTAAATTCCTGTCTTAATGCCGTGACCTACAATCGATTGGCTTATAAGGTCGAATCTAGTCCCGAAACTTCTACTCGAGTAATTTAAAAGCACATTTGTTAGCATTGTAACACATTTTGAAGTGAATTAATAAGTTATCGGATTAATGCAAATGTATTGGATAAGCATGCCCGACCGCGTGCAAACGTACATATTACTCTAAGCTGGTTTAATTAAATTATATAATTAATTTATAATGATTAGGAGATATTGGAGAAACGAAAATAATGATAAAACTCAAATGATGATAATAAAATAATATCGCGCATTGGAAAATGACATTATGATGCCGAGTAATCTCTCCCCTTTGTTTCTGCATATGCGAATATTGAAATTATCGAAATTATAATTGATTTTCATTTTAAAGCTATTATAATCGATGCTTACATAATGTAGAAACATTATTACGTGTCGCAATAATATTTTATTTATAGGGCAATTATACAGTGGAATGGAAAGATTTTCGTCGGTATTTCCATCAATTGCGAACTTCCGTTACTGCTAGATTTTTCATTTCTGGAATAATCTTATCGAGTACGGAAAAACAAGCTGTTTGTTCCACTACATTTATTTTACTCGCGTGTTTGATGAAAACAAGCAATGCGTTTTATATTATTAGTTTAAGGCCGTTTTATATTATTAATTTAATGTATTTATAAGTGTAAATAATTTTCAATCTTTGATTGAAAGAAAAATGTGAATGAATCTGTAATTAATTATGCTTTTAATGAAAGATTGAAAATTATTTACCACTATGAATACTGGCCGAAATATGTTAAAACAAAAATATCTTTTATTGTCGCTATCATTGGATAATAAACTACTGAAATTCTAACTTTGTATTTTTAATTAAATTAAAACAAAAGAATATTTCGAGAAATGTGTAATTTTATTAATGATATTAGAATAAAATTGTTTTATCTGTTTACACACACACACATACACACCCACACATGCTATCGCAATAGATATTATGTGGCTCTCGAGATTTGCCTATTTTTGAAAACCCTCAGCTTAAAGAAGGTTGCACACTGGTTTATAGGAATAAGATTCTCTCTATCTAATTAACTTAACTTAATTAAAATGGGTCGAATTAGCTAAAGTGTCCGCATGGAATGTAGAGAGATTCAAGTTCAAATCCTGGCTAATATTTTTTCCAACAAATTATTTGGTTTTTTCATAGAGAGAAAATCTTATAGATGCCCGTGAGCATCAGTATTATCAAATTGATTATCAATTTAATATTTGTGATATTACTTTTCTGGTTCACTTGAAAAGAGCTGTATTTTCAAGACTGAAGTTCGAAGAATCAAAAAATGTATATAAAATCACACGAGAAAATATTATTTGAGCACCAAAATCTTGCCATGACCGTCGTCGATCTTTCTCATTTTCAATTGTATTACACAAATTGCGATTCCGGTCATGCTGTAATCGAAAGATTTATTAGACGTCCGCTTTTATACAGAATTTCGCGCCTTCTTCAAGAAAAATATCAGTACGAGAGAAAACCGAAGGGGAGAAAGTAAACTGAGACAGTTTTTTCTCGGCGATGTAAAGCCAGTTAGAATAACATTTAAAATACCTGCGCAACGTTTTCCCGGAGCAGCGCACCGAAAACTTTAAACAAAGATTTATCTTCCGCAGTTGGCCAGGCTCGAAGCGAAAAAGGACTTGAAGAACGCAGTCGCGTAGAAGCTCCGGCGTGCGAAAGAGAGACTTCCTGTCCGCGCAGGAATTTCGTTTACTAACGTAATTTGCGGTTACCAAGTAAAGAAGTCCGTGACTCTCGTTCGCGCTTGTGTAGTGAGATCACGATCCGAGGTGTTCGCAACAAGAGGAGGGGAGGGGGAGCAGTTTGATACATACCGGGGATGCATCTTAGCGCGACCGGCAGTTTCACGGTAGATCGTGAGTCTGGAAGCTAGTCCGACAGTTTACGTAAGGTAACGTTCGCGTAGGTAAATGCTACCTTCTATGCTCGCACAACACGTTCGAGCTACAAAGAAGTTCCGCAAAAAGAACTTCTCGTGGTTATTGGTAATATTTCACGAAGGCGACAATTAGCATTGGTTTGCATTACATGAAATGCAATATTTAGTTTTTTGTTTCAAATTGGAAAAAATTAATGGATAAATAATGCTTCCAGTAATAGATATTATAACAAACTGTTATATTTATCGTTTTTCTTAAATGATTAACAATTAATTTATGAAAGCAATTAAATAACAATTATTTTTTTATATTGCCATTCTTTATAATAAGACTACAACACTTAATCATATATATATTTTTTTGTTTATATGAAGCCATTCGTTATATGCATGAGAAAATAAAAGATGGTATCGAACCTAAAAATGGTAAAAATAATATAATTGAAAACTTTTTTATGAAGCTAAATTTTGCGTTTAGATGATTTAAAAATGGTATTTAATTAATATATGTATAATTACACTTTTATACATTTTACATAATATATTATACTGAGATTTCTTGATAAACTCGATAAACTTGATTTTTGATATTTGAAAATTTTTTTTAATTTATTACTGTTTAAAAATTTATATATATTTACTCTCTAAATTTTTTGGAGTGGAATTTCATCTAAAGGAGTGGAAATTATATATATATATATAATTATATATATATATAATTATTCTATATATATATATATTGACTTAAAAACTAGATGTATATGTTAAAACCAGATGTATAACTTTTTGTCCGAAAATAATTTAGATTTTAGAATTGATATGGCACGGGTGAAAAAGTTTTACATGAAATATTTCAAATGATATTTCTCTTCTGGAACAGCTTTGAATATTTCATCTCGTGCGAAACCCATCGGTCTTTAAATTTTTTCGGCAAAATGCTTCCTTCAACATATCATTCCTTTTTCTTCTACAATACGCAGCAGCAGCGTTATTTTTTTATAGCTGTGAATCTTGTAACCTTAATGTAACTGAACTCCGGAAACATCATAAAGCAGGTGGAAATTACCCACCCCGTAACCATCACGATGTTTTGTGTTGAATAATACTATTTAACTTTTGCGATCTAGTAATTGGATGGAGATGCATTTATGAATATGAAACGTGCGCGTGTATCCTTCTGCATCCTCCCAAGAGACAGGAAATTACATAGCTTTTTTTTACGCTGAGTAAATTTCTACAGATTTAAATCCTTATCACGTGGAAATTTACAAATGGTGAAGTTCACGATATTGCACGAATGTGTTTGTCAGTTATTATGTAAGTTCTGTTGGCTGTATTTAAGTTTTGAAAATATGTCGAAGTATGAAACTACATATATATGTGCCATTTATTATTTTCATGTTATTAACCATCTGTGAAGCTCTTAAAAAAAATATTTGCAATAAGTTAATCAGAACTTTTTCCAGTAGCTCCTTCAGTTCGGAGCTACTTATTTATTAAAATCACGTATGCCTTGATAAAGTATATTAATTTATGAACACATCTCCGAAATAATTACTAAGACCATAATATTAATTACAAAAGTATCGTGCTATATTAATATTGATCACATCGTTAGCTATCAGTATTAAGCACACATCAGTAACTTCTTCTGTAGATTCTGTGATGGAGTGATAATGAAAAACGATACGAGCGCCCGAGAAATTAGTTACCCTGATCTTAATTTCAACAGCTTATAAGATCCGTCAGTGAATTTTTCTCCTTCAGGGTTTTCTTATACTTCCTGCGCTTCCTCTCTCTCTCTCTCTTTCTCGTTTTCTTTTTTTCCTTTATCGCGGTCTTTCTATCCCACTGACTTTCTACCTCGCCCCGAAGAACGCTATCAAAGATTCTTTGATAACTTTGCTCGCTTTCTACCTCCATTGCGTTTCAGAATTTATAAAGGAAATCGTATCTGCAACGAAGATCGATAAAATAAACGTTGTTTGTGCTATACCAACAGATTTCAATGCTCCGTAAAATGTAGAATTCAATTGTTTATCGTCTATCTTTTTATATTGAAGAGATTAATGCGGAAGCATCTGTTGCGTATGAACGACGAAACACTTAATCAAAGCTTCTTTGTCTCTCGATTTTTCATTTGAACGTTACAGCAGTAAATATTAGTTTAGATAACTTATAATTTCCGTCAGATTTTAAAATAAAGTTAATTTATCATTTCTTTTTATATTCTGTATTTCTATATTACTCGTAGATATTTTTAATTTTTCATGTTTTATATATTATGTGGCATAGATTATGTCTGTAAAATACTCAATTAAAAAAGAATTTATTTCTTAATTAAAAAAAAATAACCGCTTTGCTTAGTTAAAAAAAATATACTTAATAATTCATGTATAACATTTATATTGTATTTTAAATTAATTTATATGCATTTCTATCAATGTAGATTAACTTAAATCTCCGTTTAATTTACTTTTTATCTCTTAACTAGAAAAAGATAATAAGGTAAAAATTAAACCGAGATGAAAGTTAATTTAAATTGGTAAAAACGAACATTAATATAATAAGAGAAAATATTACGTGACATTGTGTTGGAATTATTTCAATTGATTCCTCGAAAGGCTTAAGATGAATGCAGTATCACTAACTGATTGCTGAGTGTGTACGCGTTTAGAAATAAAATTATTTTACAATGCTCGTCAACTGCAAATAAAATATCAATATTTCTGAAACGCTCGTAATAACTCGATTGCCGAGAGAAATCTTTCTAAGTTTAATAATGTTGAGCAAAGCATAAACGACAGTTGATAGGTGCGTTTTTCCAGATTACGGGAGCACGATCGTTGACAACGGTGGCATCCATCGCGTATGCATGCCATTGTTTAGAAATGCAATTAAACCCATTTATTCACTAGCTCGAAATACGATTTACGATGTTTATCGCGCGGGGATAACGTCGATTAACAAACTATATGTACAAACTCAGCGAGTTTACTATTTTCTATGACATCGCATGTAACGGAAAGTGCGTTATCAGGTGTTTACCACGCGACTCTTCCCAGTCGCGTTTTCGGTGATTTATCGCTCGACCGTGTGCTGAATGTAAATTACACGTGGACACATCCAGAATGGAATATCGACATATCGCGGACCTTTATTGTATTTTGGCAAGACACGTCCATGATCTTTGTGATTTATACATGCGAGAAGAAATTATGTGGGACATACAGTATGTGCATAAAATGCATTTCCCAACGGCGTATATATTTGCGCGCGAATATGTTTTACATATTTACAGATGCTATCCTTTAACGTTTGCTTCAAAATTGTTTCTGCATATTGCAAGCAGTTTTCGAAAATAATATGCCCCCTCAATTAACTGCGAACTAAACTTTCTCATTGCATCAAATTGCATCGAAATACAACGTGACAATTAATAACTTAATTACCTGTCACTCTTCGACAACTACAACTTTCTATTGTTATTATTGCTTTTGTCCTTAATTATGTTCCTTAATTTCGATGAAAATTCATTACTTTGTGAAAAGATCTTCCGCAACTACCGTATTATATAATAATAAATTCATGACAACTTAATTCATGAATAAATTACCCAACAATTATGTGGAATTAATTTTTTGTGACTATAATCATATATAAAACCTGTACTTAGGTCTTCTTCTTCTTCTTGTTTTAGGACGAGTCCTGTCTTTCTTGTCTTTGTCCTGCCTCTTGTGATCCTGGTGTTCAACGTTTAGGCGACCTACCGGGTGAACGAGACGTACTTGGTCTGTACTTAGATCATTCTATTTATTATAAATTTTTACTTATCGCATTATATTTTTTATAACTGTTTTCTAAAATTCTTGTGGTTTTTCTCTATTAAAATAAGAACTTTAACTTTGAAAATACTTTAACATAACGTAATGTAAAATCTGGAAAAATTTTATTCGAATCAAAGATATTTTCTTCATAAATGCTTGATTCGCGCACCTCTGGCATTAATAAATCCGGTATGCATAATAATATTAATGAAGTTTGTCGTAAAAAATTAAGTGCTACTTGCCAATCGCTTCTTTCATTGCCGTCGCGAAATGTTTAACGTTTTGCAAAATATAAATAAACGCTTAATATTTCGTCCCTCGTACTTCAAATTAATCTAGATGAATAAGATATTTTTTATCGCAAATTAATTCTAACATTAATTTAAAAATAAAGTCTACGTTTGACTTGAATAAAACATTATTTAAATTCTCAACAAGATCAGTATAACAACAATTCAATCAGATTGTTTATCGACGAACATCAATTTCGCTAATAAACATTGTGTCCTTTGGAATTTCATCGGCTTTCAACCATTCCTGCATATCGGTTTTCGATCATAGCTACGAGTTTGTGCTCTTTGCAGCGGGCGGAAAGTAATTTGGAGCAAACAATACCCTGCATAGGCCGTCTAACAAATTGAATTTCGAATATTACGTCTATTTGTCGAATGCCTATTGCGATATGCTTTCACTGTGATACGTGATAATCATTTAGCGCTCGACGAGGGCGATTGTGTGAGGCCCGAGACAAGTGAACAGAAAGCGTATGCATTTCGAAATCCATTTCTATCCGATTCCAGAGAACGATAATGTGATTTAGTCTTTGCGTTCCAAAAATTTAGAGATCCGTTGATTCTGACGGAAAATAAATACTCAATTATTTTTAATTATTGCTAATTTATATTTATATTCGTTGTTGATAATTTGTCAATTAATAATTTATTTAATACGTGAGATTTACTATGAGGTATGAGATTAGTAGGAAACGTATACATTTTTTCGTATATAAAATTTAGAGTTTCCGTCGCTTACAATCTAATAAAAATAAAGATGTTTATAATTTATAAGTCGTTAATGTAAAATTTATTCGTTTATTTACTCAAATATTTTTCTAACAATAATGTATCTTAACTTAAAACCTAAGCGGTTTAATGTAGAATATTATAAAAGTATCGAAAGTGAGTTACACCATGCATTTTCACAAGATTGTTTCTTCGGTGTCTAACAGTTCTGCTTGTGAATTGATCTATTAACAATTCAGTGTCGTCGATTACAATCAACCGCATTTCCACGAAAGAAATGATCTTTCTTCCAAAGAAATTCAGCCTGCTAATTGTGCGATTGACAAACTTATCAAGTTTTCGTAACAGTTTTAAGGCCACTTCGTAATATTCGCGAAAGACTTTCGCGATAATGACACCGTTATGAAACTAGTCGTAAAACAGTAGACAAGTGATTCACTTGAGAAAAACTGCGAGGAACGAAAATATTGAAGTACTTACGGATCTTTTAATGGGTGCAACAAGATGTCGACGATTAACAAGGATAATGGACGTAAGAAAAAAAAGCGCGAGATGTATGATAGAAAATGACCGAGTAGGAGATAATAGTTCAGCTTCGCAGGACTAATAATGATCGTAATAATGATCATCGTCATCATCTTGTTGGCGATCTTTTCGGTGACTGTTATGCACTTTGGCGTGAAATCCATCCTTGCCCGCGCGGTACCTCACCGTTCTAATATTGCCATCTGGTTCCTTCACGGTATACTCCCCGAACACGTCCGTGCCTGCAAAACATCGACGTACGAGTTATTTGTCTTGCGTGGCTCCGCGCAAAGCTGGCACATTTGGGACACGCGTTATCGCTCTTTTTTTACGAAGACGAATTGAGTTTTAGGCGAATGCGACAAAACCAGATATTTTCGCTCTGTTTAGAAATCCATAACCACTTATATTCCGCTGATGCACGATAATACGAAAATTTTTACTCTCCACGTGATAATATGACGAATTTTTAATTATTATAATAAAGAAATGAATGTGAATTATAAAATGCAGTAATTAAGTCGAATAACGCGTGTTACTGAAACGTATGTGAAATGATGGAAATGTCTACATATATTTAGAAAACGTTTTATTGTATTTTATTTTCTACTTTTAAATTATTAAAAAAATTATAAAAAGATTTATTAAACAAGAGAGTAATTTAACATTTGCGCGCGTTTTGTTTGTTACTCATTCACATACAAATTCGAAATTAATAAATGCAGAAATTAAAAACATCTCGTACAAATAATTCTGTGTGATTGATGACTCATAATATATTTAAATCCGAACTCTATTATTTCGTGGCACGTGGATTTTATGTAGTACAACCAACATTGAAATGTAGAAACATGCCTCTCATCAAACATTAAATAAAGAAAATTATTTAAACGCGATTAATTCCTCAAATGTAATAATTGATTAACTGCAATTTAATTTAACGTTTTTACGTATGCAAGCGTTTAATCTCCACAATTGCGGATTTCCGCTAATGCGCCATTAAAACATAAATTTCTTATAAATCTGTCACATGGTAGCATACTGTGTAGCATACTTTACAATGTACGTTGTTATATCTAAATAATATCTCGGCTTTAAAATATCGCGTAAACGAGACTTGCAATTGGCCCTAGTTATTCTAATTAGTTTCGCGTTGGCGTTCGCAGTTGCTCAGAGACTCTTCTATCAATAGCTGCTATCTAAGCTTTATATGGTTATAAAGTTTTCAGCCGGTACGCGCGCGTCTGCCTTTGAAGGCGGGAAATACTGAGGCGTGGTTTTTTAGCAGCGCACTTTTATCGTTCCTAACTTTTCTCTCGGCGCGTTGCTACGAAATCTCTCGCTCCAGTTAAAACTAGACGACGCTCGATGATCTCGTTTTATATAGAGAAAGTTGTGCCTTGGGGAAATACCATTACGAAATTGTGAAAAACCGAACGATTAAAAACGATATCTGCTTCAGTATTGTGAGGACTTTCGTTCCATCTTGACAGGATTCGCGCTCGTCTGAGGCAATCTGAATTGCTATTGTTGCGTACGAACGAGACAGACTGATTAGAAAACGAAACTCACGTTTTGTCTATCTATAATATAAATAATTGTATCTTAAATAAATTGAAACATTGGAAAATAGCTTTCTTTGTTCACGAGCATAGATTTTGTTTTACAGTATATGCTATGAGAAGCAATAGAGGAAAGCCGTAAATACTTATGCGGGCCTTCTGAAACGTCATTTATTAATACTGATAAAAACATGATTTTCTTAGATAACTAAAAAAGTAAAAATCCATAATTTATATATCCATGACTGTATACAGATTTGAAAATAATTTTGTTAGATCAACAAGGTAATTGCGTAGGGCGCTCAAACCGGTTGCTAAAATGTCAAAACACATCATGCTTTATATAATTATTTTGATGATACACAACAGTTATTTTCAGATTTGATGATACACAACAGTTATTTTCAGATCTATATTCAGCTAAATGTTTAGATACTTCAACAAAATCATTTTTTTCGTGTACGTTTCCAAAATTTTATTTTTAATTTTTGTTTTAGAGACATAATCCAAAAGCTAAGTTTGTATGTTGCTATTGAAATGATTTTTCTGTGTAATCTTTGCTATGTAAAGTACATGATATTGAAAATTAGGAAGGAACGGCGATAATACACACGAGCGCACTCAAGTTTTTTTAACCTTCCAAAATCATTTTTGACATCCGCAAACGGCATCGATAAAATATTCTCAACATTGCCGATTGTTCGGCCGATGAAGGCGTAAGTCAAATCAAAGGAATTACCATGCTCGCGGCTTTCCATTACGTATTCCAAGAGCAACACTATAAAATTGCTCAAGCAAAGGTCACGTTGCCACTTTTATTCGCACAATCAGTCTGTCCTAGGTTCACCTCGGTACATTTGTCAGCTTTTTCTCTCTCTCGGAGAGCTCGGCATCGCGATTCCGCGTACGTAAGTAGGTTATTCTTATTCTCCCCACTTCGCGGGTACGTACGAGATGACAAGTAGGATCTTCCTAAAGCAGAGGAGATTAATCTCCATTCAAACTACGCAAACCTACCGTCCCTGTGCTCCTTTTGACCGTGATAATCGCCCGTATGGTGATCTTCGACCCCGTATGAAAAGGCATAATGGGGATGAGCGACGTAGTCTTCGTGATAGCCATCGTCGTCATCCCAAGTGACTTCGTGTTCGTTGCCCGTCACTGGACCGTGAAAATGTTGGAAAGAGTGCGCGTGACCTTCCGGTTTTGCATCGATCAGAAGCAAGGTTGAAAGCACCAACACGAATAGAACCAGCTGACAAGAAATATGTTGCTTTTGTTAATCAAATTACAATTCCCGTGAACTAGACACTATGAGGTGTGTAATATAATTTGGGAGATAAAACGTGTTGCAGTATTGGTGGATTAGGATCACAAAAAGGGAGCGTATAATTGCGAAGAGAACACGACAGAAGTCGTAGAAAGATAAGGACTGCAGAACAGTGATTTGCGGAAATATGACGGGTTGTGGTATTGACGCAGAAGATAGGAAGTCAGCGGATTATGTTAGGTTGAACGGACAAGAGAAAACAGCTAAGTAAAGAATCCACAACACTGACAGAATAAAACGACAAAAGTTGGGCAAGTTGTTAGAAGAAGAGAAATAAGCTAGATAAGAAAGATAATGAATACAAAAAAGTTTAAAATCAATCTCTTATAAAAAAATATGAATATATAATGAGGATGAATTTCTCAGTATTTCTTTGGAAAGTATTTAAAAATTAAGCCATGAGCAAAAATTTAGTTGAAGTTGCATATTAAGCGGAACCTATTATTAAAATATTCACCTTTATTTACAATTTCATGTTTTACTTTGAGAATGCACGTTTTAATATTCATGTTTAAAAAAAATATTTTTACATCAAAAGCAGTTTGAAAAATAAAGAATTTTATTATTTTTTTTAACATCACAGTTCTTGCTTTTCATGATATTTTTCTTTATTTTCCCTTTAACTATTTTCTTTCTTTAATCGTTTATTCAACTATATTGTATAACTTGTATGTTAGTCGAAACTTGCAATTTAAAGTTTTTGTTTAGGAAAAATCAATTCAGTCAAGATATTTTTAATTAAGAAAAAAAAATTGTTTTCTCATAGCGTTTTATGCAACATATAATGAGATCGAGACAATAGATTTGCCGGTTCCAATCTTGACCGCAAGAATCAATCAAAACCCGGATATTTCCGCTTTCTATTGTAACGACGATCGAAATGCGCTTTAATGACTTTCTAGGAAGAAGCGCGCTAAAGTGTTGGCGAGCGGTCTGAGGGTGACACGTGAGATAGTCGCGCGATATGCACTCACTCCGGAAGTCATGATGCTCAATTACTGTCGCAGAACGTGTCTCCCCTTTCGCGCAAACGCCTTGATTGATCCGCGCGACCCGCGATCGTCCCAAAAACTGCGCGATCCGCCCGATGCCATTGTCCCTTTTATAGAGATCCGCATTTCAAGTTCCCTCTTTGCTTAATTCTTCTTTGGATCCATGCCCGGAGAGTTCGGCTAAGCGCTCCCGCGGACGTTGCAAAACACAATTATTCAACCGGTCCGGCCGGCGCAAAAAGCGCCGCGGTGCTCGCTCAAGCGCGCATCGGCCAATCCCGGACTAATGGAGCTCCCGCTCGTTGCGGAAGGAGAGCGAAAAAATGGATCGTCGGACGGACTCGTTCGTTTCTTTCGCCGCCGCGACACGCGCGTATCGATCAGGATGCCCGCGCGCGATCGATGGCATCGAACGCCGCCCGTCACGCGCGACAACGCTCACGTCACGATGCTGGATTTTGTACCGGCGCACCGAAAAACTCTAACTCCCCACGGTCCATTTCTCTTAATGCGCGTCCCTTCCTTACGCAAGTTCCCGTTTGATATACCCAGGGATCGAATCGCGACGTAGACGATGGAACGAACGAGGCGAAGAAATCGCCCAGATATCGCTTTCGCATCACCGACTAATTGAAAATGTCCGTCGTTCTTTGATAGTACGAGCTGTCTGCAGCATAGAGAGATGTTAACAATTACCACATTTCAACTAATTGCATTTCGAGCATTCTTTAATAATATTTCAGACGGTAAATGTAATGTAGTCAACGTTTATTGATTACATTATAATTATTAAATTATTCCAAATGGAAATAAACTTAATTGGCGTGTGTGGACGAAATCCATTGTTCCGATATAGCTTTGATTACATTTCTATTTCTCGTCCAAGTTTATTGAGCATATTGAATATTTTCCACTAATTTTAATATGTAAAAACATCCATATGCGATTTATTAAACTGGTCTAGAATGAATTTCATGGCATGAATCCTGCTCGATATCGAGTAATTAAATCGAACGATCTTCCAGCATTGGAAAATTCCAACGCGATACTTTACGTCATGCAGATAAAATAACAATGTGTTGGAAAAAATTTGCAGAACACTTGATACTGCAGAGTGCTTCTCTTGCGCATATTAACAAAAAAAAATAAAAAATAAAAAATAAAAAATGAAAGAACGGAAGACTCCATTTGCTCTCTCGTGTACAGAGAGGGATAACGCAGATAGGACGGAAGGGTGAGGGTGAATAAGGGTGAAAAGGGGAGGAACGGGAGAAAAGGAGGAAGGGGGAGGGGGATTGGTACGGGTGCAGGGACGACGAGAGGACAGATTCTGGCACACAATGTGCTGGAGCGGCGGAAGTGCTCGAAGAGGCGCTCAGGTTTTGAGTTATGACACTTTTTGAGTCGAGGAGTCGCATTGTGAATGGCGCATCCGGGTCCGGCGTAATATCCTACCTCGATCTCAGAGCCGGGTGGCGATAAATCTGCCTTAAATAAGATTTGCCGGCGACACTCCGGCGAAATAAAAGGAACGGTGGCGGAGGGCGGCGGCAGGCGGCGCGGGCTGCAGGATGCCAGCTTGTTACTTCTTCGACTTTTAGCCCCGTTGATGTGCCTCGCTCGCCGGTTCATGCCGGAGTTAATGAGTAGCCTGAAGTCTTCGTCTTCATCCTAATTGCGAGCGCGCTACTGCCACGGCAGCGGCAACAGCAGTTTCTTTGCCCTTAATTTCTCGTCTACTGTGATGACTCTTGCTGTATGAAGGAAATGACGAAGTGCACCGTCGAGACCCCTTTTTACGAGTCTTTGCACTCGAAGTTTATTCACCTATCTCCGTCGAATAAATTAGACAAATGAGTGATAGTGCTAGCGGCGCTAAGAGCGTTGTCGCAATAGTCGCATAACGTTCAACTGTAACAAATGTTATATTTAAAGAAGTTTTTTTTGTAATCCTCAAATTTTTGATAGTTGATTTTTGATAGTCGATTTTTGCTTACACACACACACACGCACACACACACATTGAAGATTATAATATTCATATTATTATATAAATCCCGTAAACTTTTGCTATAAATAAATCATCCATCTTTAACATTATTAACATTAATATTAAATAAACATGCTACTAAAATTGTATTTTATTAATCGTAACTTTATATCTTGATTATTAATCTTGTACTTGAATTATTTGTACGTAATGTGCAATTGTTGTTAGTTTATTATTCTTGTCATTATTATCGCATGCATTGCGCTAAAATAAATCCATTGTCATATTAATCTTAATATCGGATATTACATCGTATATATTTTGAACACGTATACAATGTTCCATCTTTTATCATATTTATTTTGTGTTTATAATTTTAATTTAAAAACATCAAGGAAAATCATTTTAACGTAAGTTCACTTAACTGAAAAATATAATTTTCTTTCATCAAGTTTGGTTCACGAGAAGTCTCTTATTTTTAATAGCTAATTATTTTACCAAAGTAGTGTAGATCCTTTTTCCTTCAGAAGGTTTTTCTTGAAAAATTAATTTCAGATTGGCCAAAGAGTCTTTAAAAAATAATATAGTGGGAGAACGACTCTCTTTATAGGAGTTTATTATTTGCCTTCTGTCTATTTGTAATTAGAATGTGTTACAGTAAATTAATTAAGACTTCATTTCGACGTAATTAATGTTTGTCGAGCGAAGAAATTCACGGGTCTATCAGGCGCGTAAAATGGAGAGTTACCATATCATGAGAATATCCGAATAAATGCTGCTGAACGAAAACGACGGCAGCTTCACGATTGCGAATTATGTATATAGTTTCTCGAGTTTTATACTCTCTTGGAATTATGAAGTTGCATTGTGAAAGTGACGGCAATAAATCAGGCTCAAGATTAAATTGTAGGAAATATGATTTGTTGCTGACGTAAAATAGCGGGGAAACGCGAAAGGGAAATTTCAGTAGTTTACTTTACGGGATTTATGTTGACGTATGTGTTTTTTTTCTCACGATAATATGCATTAATTATTTACTTGGTGTATTCGTAACTTTTATTTGTCCTAGAGGCAACGTCGTGGCAGAATTAGAATTACAAAAGTCATTTAAGATTTAATAATTTTTAAATAGCCATCTGTTCTCTTATTGATTACCAATATTCAATATTATTAAACAAAATTCTTTTCCCTTGTTTAGCCATGCAATGTAATAATAAAAAAATATTCTAAAAAAAAGTATATATTTTAGCGGATTAAAAAATTAATTTTAAAACAGGAAAAAACAAAGACACATTCTTGCCAAACTGATGAATATCTATTGTAATGAACTTATTATAATTAATAACAACTTGAAAAGTTATTATTATAATTTGTAAAACCGCTGTTAATTTATTTTCACGGGAAACGGGATTAAACACTAACGACAATGCATGTTATGTTCGGTGCAAGGTGTATAAACGGTGTAATTCGGCAATACCATGACAACCACGCGATTAGTAAAGTCTCGTCCACCACCGGTCGCGATAATTGTCATTTCATTTTGCGGACAATTATTGGCGTATCTTTGGTGCGGACACGTCAGCCGCATTCACGTGTGCAATCCCCAGACAAATTTTGTAATTTCATCGCGCGCGCGCGCGCGCACTCGCGCATCACACGGGCCATCGAGACCACTCTATGAAATGCAATCCGTGTTTCCGTCTGCATCCTGCGGGACAGGCACTCACGACACGAGACAGTTCACGCGTGGAAACAGGACAAATTGGCTGGCGCGTACATTAGACGATAAATCACCATATTTCATTTTATTTTACCCCTTTCTCCCAACGGGAAAATCTGTGGACCGGTGTGCCCGTATTTCCGGCTGTCGCCTCGCCTTCTCGTTTGCTTCGCTAACAGCAAGTCTGCATGCATATTATACTCACGGTGACTCGCTTAACGAATCCCTTTACCTGTTTACAAGAGAGAGAGAGAGAGAGAGAGAGAGAGAGAGAGAGAGATGCTCGATTTTATAATGCTTTTGAATATAAATCATCCACTGTCATTGATAATATTATTAATTTCCACTAGCGTGCTTGTTTACTTGTTTGCGAAATCTAACTTTAGTATTTATCTTCATAACATGATTCAACAACTACATTAAAATAATAAATTAATAAATTTTAGCACATTTAATTGTTTTTGAACGAATTCCATTAATGCTTCTTGATATTATTGATGCATCTAAAAGTTTCGATAAATTTTAAAC
This sequence comes from Solenopsis invicta, assembly GCF_016802725.1. Taxonomy (NCBI): domain Eukaryota; kingdom Metazoa; phylum Arthropoda; class Insecta; order Hymenoptera; family Formicidae; genus Solenopsis; species Solenopsis invicta. The sequence goes on from NC_052667.1 coordinate 22,667,067, forward strand.
GATTACCATTATAGGATGTATATTATTCCTTTACCGCATGAATTTTTTTTTGTCCAAAAAATTGTTAGATAAAAATGCAATTACAACAAAAATTGAGCTAAAATATTAAATAACATTTTTTTTTAGTTTGTGCTACATGTGGCACATGATGCGGTAAAAGGTTAAATGTTTTAAAAAAATAACATTTTTATAAATAAGATTTTTATGCGTAATAAATTTATATTGATGTTGGGCGCGAATTTATTAAATATCTCAGACTAATTATCATTATGATGTGTAATGTGTTTTAGACAATACTTTAATTTTAAAAAGTACTAATATATTTTAACCAATCACAAACTTTTACAATATCTTCATAAATTGGATGTTCATACGTGTCTGACGAATTCGCACCGTTGAATGGACGCTGAATTGGATTTTTATGCGTGTCTGATGAATTTCCGTTGATATTGCGCCGCGAATTCATCAGACACTTTAAACTAAATTATTACGGCGCGTGTTAAATTTTGTAGAAAATATTTTGATGACAAAAAGTGGAAATGCGTTTTAACCAGCAACTGATTTTAATAAATAACATTTTTATTATAAATCGGATGTTCATGCGTATCTGATGAATTCGCGCCGTTGCATGGACGGTGCGCGAAGCCGTAAAAAAAACTGCTCCCCGGGATAAATCCCGGAGATCAGCGTTACGCTCGTCGTCCGCATAACGCGACACCGAGATACCTTCTTTTATCCGCGGTCGCGCACGCGCCAAGGCATCGTAACTATTCCGTACGCTGTAACTACGGTCGAGTATCTCCGGGATAAATTCCAAGGAAATTGTTCCGCCCAGAGAAAGACGAATAGTTCTGTTTGTCCACGAATTTCGAGCCCTTCCCTTCGCTAGCGGTTCCTCATCCGCGTTCACGTCTCTTTCTCTCTCTCTCTCTCTCTCTCTCTCTCTCTCTCTCTGTTCGCTTCTCCCTTTGGTTTATGGGTCAGAATCTTGCCTCAACATCGGCCGTAAGACCTAACGCGATGCAACGTCGCATCGCGTCGCGTTGCGTCGCGGCTCGACGAGACGCGGCCCGGAACACCACCCCCTTGACCCTTATTCTCGCAGCCTGGAATCCCAAAACAACTGAAGCATCCTCGCGCGCCGCAGATATTCGCTCGAAAGTTTTCGCTTAATTGCGCAGAGACAGAAGTGCTCCGGCAGCGAACGAGAGCGAACCGGGAGGTGGCGGTGGTGAGACGAGGGGGTGACACGGGGAGAGAAGAGAAAAGAGTGCACGCCGTACCGCGTCCGCGCACGGATGCGGGTGTGTGCTTGAAAACGCGAAATTCGATGGAAATGTCATGGAAAGGCGCTGCGACTCGTCAGAGTGAATACCCCTTCGCGCGCGAATCAAAAGCTCGCGCAAATTGCCCGCGTGTTTCGTAACTAGATGTTTGCATATTTTGCGAACGTCTCTGCGTTTGCCTCGCTTTGCGTTAACGAAAACTGCAAGCTGGTGGAATATTATTACGAGAAAGATCGGCGAAATTCTTTTCCTCTTTTAATATGAAACCGTCACAGAAATTTTCTGTAACAAATCGCGACGAACCGTTTAATCGTCTGTATCGTCGCATGAAATCTTTAAGGGGACGTTGAACTCGTGAATCTCACCGACTGAACAACGACTTACAATACATACGTACGGTTTATGAAATATCATTACTTCATTACAATACTACTATCAGTCCCGGTTTTTCATTGTTTTCATTGTAACTTGTGGTTGAACTTACCTTGAAGTTTTAGCCAATAAGCTTCACCTATGGCATCATGGATGAAGCCCATTGAGTAAAAACATCAGGTAAAATCTAACCATCAATCAATTAAATAATGAAAAACCGAGCCTCATCGCGAGCACACATAAATCGTATAAACTTTTCGTATTGAATGAGGTATCTAAGTCTAATTCTAACTTGTCGTTATTTTCTTCGCGTTATCTACATGTCTGAAGACTAATTTCACAAGTACAAAATATAAAGCTTTTATATCAAGTAAATATTGTCACAACTTGATGAATGCCATATTCGTCTAAGAAATGATAAAAAGAATTAAAAAACTTTCTTTCGTTCGCTGCGTAAAGTCTATACTGTAAACATGTATTAATGCATCTGTAAAAGTAATACGAAAGTTGTCACAAAATCATTGCGTTTAATCGGTAAAGTAGGACGGACTTTAGGACATCTCGTTAAAGGCTCGCTAAAGTCGTCGCACTCGTCATCGATCGATCGAACAATGTCAATAGTTGCGATCTGAATTTCAAGCTTTTACAAATTTGAGTTTGAATAAAGGGAGAAGAGGTTGATTCCACGTAAGAACGGAATCCCCTCGGAGGGGGACTCGAAGATTTCCGTGTAAGCTCGCGCGCCTCGGTGCCGTTCCCGGTGGCAAAGTTTACCACGCCGAGTATACCGCGGTATAATCACGCAATGTCTGCAACGAGAGACACCTTTCGCTAATGACCAAGGGCATTTTCCGGGACATTGCTAATTTTCCAAGTGTCTCGATTACGGCCTTATGGCACGGCCGGGGGTCACACCGGGCCCGTCGGGTTAATTGGTTTTCACGACGGCGCTAAAGTTAATGTAGGTTTAGGGATAACCCGTCGCGGGATTATACCGTCCGATGTAAACAGCATTCTCAATGCCAATTCGACGGTGAAAGGTTAATACCTGGTGGTGAGGATGAGCCGCTATTGATGCCTCCGGTTCCTTCTCGGACGTCTGAACGCGAGGGCGGCCGTTATCCCGACTCACATCGTCCCCGCCCTAATTGCGGCTCGTTTGCCACTCGCGTTATCTCTTCGCCTGTGTTTCTTATATTAATTACTTTCAGAAGAGTAACGCGCACAGGGTGGGGCACGGTGGCAAGTGCATGATTGATCGACAAACTGCAAGGTGCCACTGCAAGCATTCCCAGAGCAAAATTTGCATTTTCTTTTGTCAGCCAGCGCGGATTGAATTTATGATTTACTTACGTGCAGTAGATAAGGGCGTCGTAATTGTTTTAATTTACACTTTGCGACTTTATTTATTACCTGTGCTTTTAACGCTACGATCTCGCGAGCTTGAATACATCAGTAAGGAATAGAATAAGAATCAAGGTATGCAAATGCAGCATTCGGAGGACAAGCAAAGGAATTTATTATGCTTTGTGATCTAATCTTTTCAAAGATATAATAATGTATAAGGGAGAGTTGCTGAATGCGCCTCGGTTGCCTCGTCGATATTTTAAATTTTTACTTAATATACTCAATATTAAACGACTAAGACATGAATAAATATGAAATCAGTAATATAGACAAAAATTTTACAGCTTACATTTTGTTTAGTTTTGACAATACTTTAAAGGATTAGGTATAACTGATGTTAATTTTTGATCAATATATGTAACTGATAATAATGTAATCGTGCAATTATAAAGATCAAATTAATATTTTTATAAAATCTATCAGGTTTTCTTCGTTACAAATTTTATTATAATAAATACTATTAATGTTAGATAAATATAATAAAACTAATAATTGATATAAAAAAAATGTCAGTTGCAAAAATAAATTCTAATTTATTTTTATTTTGACATTCTGACCTTTTCATCATTGTTATTTATTAATTATTAGATATTTGATTTTTTTTCGATACATTAATAAAATTAATATTTAAAATAAATAAAAATAAATAATTTTTAGATAGTTTTAGTATTTCTTATACTTTCAATTATTTTAATTTATAAATTTAATACTTTTAAAGGCGTACGTTGTAGATTTATTAAATCTTTTTGCATGTTGCAAAAAATTTTATAATAAATTAATTTGTTCAGTGAAAGGTTAAATACTGTAATAGGCTGAAATATTAAATTTTAATTTATAATGTTCATTTGCGTAAAAATCAATATACCAAATGGGAAATTAATAAAAAAAATAACTTGAGTGATACGCATTTGGTAACTCTCCTTTATCCTATTTTTTATATAAATTTATTTCTGAAAATGTTTTGTATAAAAAAGAATACAAGATTAGGATAGTCGAAAAATTGAATGATTTACGAGACATTTTGTATTTCGTTTTTACATATTTTTACATAAAGTACAAACTGTTTATTAAATACGAATGTAAGTGTGTAAATATACAGCTTGACAAATTTCTTTACCACTTACACTCTGTCTCATAATTTTAGTTTGGTGCAGCTCGCGATCGAGAGATTCACGAATTTTTCTCTATTCATAGAAAACTTTCTATATTCTTATCGCTTGACTATTCGACTCTTCAATTTCATTTTTAATGAGTAACGAAATCGCACGTACCAATGCCGCATCATCCGGTCCGTTTTATGCGCCAATAATTTTCCGGCGGCGCCTTTAATCCTGCTCAGTCCGAGTAGTAAATTAAACATTGTAAATCCATTCCGCTGCCGTAATTCGCTGAATCTCGAAATCCGGTGGGACGAGGGAGAAATCCCTGCGACGCCGCTGTAATAACTGTCAGGATTTCTCAGGCATTATACAACCGTGCCGGAATAATGAATGACGAAGTTCCCATTGGATCGTCCGCGATGCAACGTCTCCCGGCACAGTTACGTATCGCTTGTAAAGTACATCACGAAGATCTCGATGACGTACCCCTCTCGGCAAACTGCAAAAATAAAGAAGTGATATGCGCGAACGAATTTAAATGTACGCGGCACGAGGTAATAATATATTTATCCATGAGAATTTCCACTCTCGACCGCAGCAGCGAAACATCTGATATTTGTATGCGCGATACGTGTATGCGCGTCCACACGTTTAAGATTCCAGCAAGTTCCATGCGTTTGGAGATCGGTTACACGAGGGAGCAATTAGGATTCCTTTTAAACAAGTAGCTGCAAGAATGAAACTAATTTCCCTCCGACTTCTACGTACGTCGTACATTCCTGAAGCGCCAGTATTCCACTGTTCGCCGATCTCTCCGTTTGGTAAATTACGCGAGATGAACGAATTTAGTGCCGGTAGTGAGTGATTAAAGCGAGAGAAAGTTCCGGTTGATATATACGTCGACAAATATATTTATTAACCAGAAAGAAAAAGAATTTTTTTTATTCTTTATCATGCTCTATTTGGCTTATGTATATTTTTCCATACATATTATATATATGTGTTGCTAAATATGAAAGTTACACTTTTATAATGTTTTACAAGCATCAATATTAAATATTTATTTTATGGAAAATATTGTACATTTAACTTTTGCATTTTTTTTCATTCGATTATACAAGAACGTACAAAAACGTAAGCGATAAATGAAGAGTTAATTGAAACTTTAACAGTCGCTGTGCGAACTGGCGAGTTGTCGTGGATCGAATCTATCGAGAAATTATTAACGAGAACGGATGAGATTTTTCTGGAAGAGACAAAGGTTTAAATTTGCAATAAACCTTTCTCTAGATGAATAAATATTTATACTCGTCTAGAGTCTAAAGAATTTCTAAAAAATGGTACACCATCCACTGACATAGATCGCGATTTTAGATGGGTTGTGAAAATTGTCAGTGATAGCAGGAATCAAAGTCAAATTTTGAAATAAATTGCGCGGTTATCAAACTTGTATATGAAAATGATTCGCATTGATATCAACGTCAAAACTGTCATTAACAGAAATAGGAAATAAGTGCATTCTTCACATCTTCATATCTCATTATATATATTTGATAAATACATTTATACAATTATATTCAATAAAAAAATTGTAAAAGTAGTAAAAGTAAAGTAATATAAAGTGACACGGATAAATAATCAATTTGCTTTTTCCATCATTTTTACTATTTCCACTTGCCCTAGAGCTAGATGGGGTCGTGGATGTTTGCCGTTTTAAAGAATGGTCCACATAAGTTTGAGGAACTCTGATCTGAGAATATGCCCAGACCGCTTTTAACATGAAAATCCCATCGCAATTTCAATGAAACGTTTATTTGTCAACGAGAAGTATAGGTACTTACAAATGATTGATCTCTTTCAATATGCCACGTAGCGTTTCGCGTTGACAGACGCAATCATATCGATATGGCAGAACGCATTGTTGCCGTTTTAAGTGAAGAAACGTTTATCGAATTTTGTGTTGCTCTAATTATCGTAGATACGTCGCGAGGCAATATCAATCTCACTTGGCGCACGTACGTACGTACGTACGTCTGTAGAGCGAATCGATCGGGAGACCGCGTGTCTGAGCTGGTTACGCCTGAGGTCCGCGTCTCCGCAACATGTAATTGGTTTACGCTCGCAAAATCGCAAACAACCCGATACCCGTGTGGTCTGGGCACACCTTCGGGCCCTTTTACTCCGAGGGGAATTTGCCCAACCGAAAGAGGAAGTGCTCACGCAAGATGTAATTTCATGACGGCTCTCTCTACGGACCGAATCGTAATTATGCTTTAATTAACCGCGTAATTTAAATATGTTGTAATAGTTACACGTACCGAGCAGAGATGGAATCTCACGTGGTCTCCTTCGCCAGTCGCAGCGCGAAATCATTGTTTTTGCTGTATGTCTTGTAATTTTCTAAAATAATAACTTTAGTCTATACTAGAAAAAGGTCGAAATATTAGCAAGCAATTATTACTTGCGATACTTTCTTTAATTTATCGGTTATAAAAAGATTTGATTGCGACGATGACGAAATATACATTTCGATGAAACATATCTCTTTTTGTGAAAAATATCTAATTTTTTTTTATTAATTGATTTATTTGCTAGAAATAAAATTTGATGTCGCTGTGTTTAAGTAAAGATTCATTTCAGTGAAATAAATTTACATCCCACAAATAATTTTTCAAATATCTTTTTCTCGGTGCAAGAAAAAAATTACCGAGCTTTAAGCTTTCCTTTTTTTTCTTTCTATGCAGCAATGCCGTTTGCGTGTAAAAGATACATTAATTAAAAGGAACGTAAAGAGTCTTAATTAATAGGTAGAATTTTTAAAATTAGGGAGCACATGCTTATAAATTTTTGCGAAGAAAGTTTTGTGATTCTATGTTGCATTCTGTGATTCTTCAAGTTGCGATTTAATAAGTGCTTTAGTAGCTAAGTCTAGTAAATAGGTCGTCTAAGAGGTATTTCGTTGATAAATGTACCGTGACGTTCGAGCAAACATTGAGAATCGACCGAGTATCCAATCATCAACACAACGTCCTCAGGTTAATTCCAACTGTCCAGCTAGTCGAGCTATGTTAACCACCTGGCCGTATGCGTCCACCTTCGTCGGCCGACAAAGGTGGCGATGAAGGCAGTTGGAGGTGCCCGGAGGCCAGGGTCGGCGCGTCCGTCGCCGACCTGGGGGACTCCGCCAATTCATATGCAAATGCGAAAGCTCCCGCGGCCTGCCGGCATTGTTCGCTCACCGGAGTTCCAGTGTCCCCGGGCTTGACTTACTACGCGAATTTCCGGAAAACTCTAACGGGAGGTACCCGTGTAATTGATACTCACCCTCTCGCTGCCGGCGAGCCGGTCAGCGAGTTCCTCTTGGGTCCTCCTACTTCTCTCTCTCTCTCTCTCTCTCTCTCTCTCTCTCTCTTTCTCTGCTTCTGGCTTAACTGTGACAGAAAGATTCAAAGAAAGAAAGGAAAAAGTGTATGGAACAAGAGGAGAAGGAAAGAAATGAGATCGCTAGAGGATATGTGATATTGTTGACTTTGTTGATATTTTTGCAATCAAAAGCTTTAGCGTTTTCAAATAATATTTAATAACAATATTTACTAGACTTAACAACCAGAGCACTTATTAAATCGCAACTTGAAGAATTACAGAATGCAGCATAGAATCACAAAATTTTCTTTACAAAATTCATAAGCGTGTAATCCCTAATTTTAAAAATTCTATCCTATTAACTTTTTACGTTCCTTTTAATGAATATATCTTTTACAAGCAAACATTTTTTATTTCTGCTTAGAGAGAAACAAAAAGGAAAGCTTAAGGTTTTGTAATTCTTTTATGCATTGAGAAAAAAATACTTAAAAATTTATTTGTTAACTTTTTATTAAATTTAATCCGGTTGAATAAAATGTGCAGAATATCAATTGTACTCGAATAATTTGGTATTTAGTTTAGAGTCTGTACCTATCTGAGAGTGTTCCGTATAACATACTGCGACTTTTTTTATACACAGTTTTTTTATTATGAAGCTCTTAATACTTGAGCGACTTTCTTCTTGTGCATTTTAGAACTCACTTCAGAGTCTTTGTTAATACCGGATTAATAATATTATATTACAAAGCGTAGAGTAAGGTATTATCACATTTATGTTAATATCTTTTTTAAAAATTTTTATCGCTTAATATTATATATTTATTTTTTATTAAATTTTTTCATCTCATGCAATTAAAGAATTAAAAATATATATTGTAAGAAATGTATTTACACTTAATATCTTATTTATTCAGAACGTTATTCAGAGGAAAATAGATTATAATTCTTTATATAAGATATTCCATATATAAAAGTATTATATTAAAATTACTATTTGTTATCAATCTTATTGGTTGCAAAATTAAATAATATAATTTTAGTAATTAATCTTTCCGAAAGAAATGTTTGGAACCTATTTCTCTATCAAAAACTAAGTTCTCGCATCTCGCATGTCTCATTACTGTCGCTTCGGGGAAAAAAAAAACAGAAGGAGCACGAACTAGTGAAGGGAATGATAGAGGAAGAACGCGTGCGATCGCCTTTGTCGCCTCGGCATGGCCATTGTCGCCCCTTTGCATCGTTTAATGGTTCTCTGGGTTCCTTTGAGCAAGCTCGGTCGTCGCTTTGCGACGATCGGATGCAGCGGAAAGGACGGAAAAAGCGCCCAAGGGGACGGTGGTTTGTCGATCCGGAACGACGGCGACGACGCCGCGCCGGCGTGTATCGATTAAGGTCGGCGCTTTTCGCGAGGATGCTGGTACACGATGTTTACTGCACTTTAAAGTTAAAGCGTAAACTTTAATGACGCTTATGAACTCTGATGAAATTAGCCCGCGAATTTCAACAGCAGCTTTTAGCAAGCATATTTTATTTTGCCGGCGTCCAAGTGGTACTTGCGAGATACTTTTGAGAATTTTGTCGTACGTAGTGAGGGCAAGAGTTGTTTTGTGAAAGGTTGGTTACAATTTAATGAAAACGGAAGTGTAAAGTTAGCACAGAATTTCCTACATAGTATATTTCCCTTCAGCTGTGTGTAATGAAAGCTTTCTTATGCATCTTAATTACACTCATATCAGCAATTAACCGGGAACGAAAAAAATATATATAATGCAACACCGGTAGAGAAAATTTTACAATACCTGGGAAAGAGTACACTTGCGAATTATCTTCTTTAGGAATGAATAAAGCAGAGCTCTTAAAGTTAAGTTTCTTAGCATTGGCTTTACCGGATTAGCTTTCTGAGATCTTACCGTCTCCGTACACTTATAAGGTTTAAGCCTTTTATTATGTTGCACAGTAAAGTCCAACATGCTTAAATTTTCAGCATAAAGTTAAAGACTTCTTTACAGTATAATGTATTAATGTAATTCGCTCACTAACGTAAGAACATTCTTCATTAACCTTGCTTACTTTTCTATCTTTTTTCTATTATTCTTATTTTTCTTTTGTCAACATTTACTTGTAAATGAATAATGAATTATTAAATCATGTTTCTTTCGCCTTTTCTTTATGAATATACATCATTTACATTATGTTTATTGCACCATTATTTACTTGCTTTTATTAATTTTAATTTAAGAATAAGAATATAAAACAGGTATTTTTATATATACACTAAGAGAAAAAATGTCTTGCAATAAAAAAATTTTACTTAACCCAAAAAAGTTATTTACTCGATGGGTCCCAATGGCTTATTTATTTGCAGTCAAATTAAAAATTTCTTAATTGAAATAATTATGTAAATAAATTGAAGAAATAATTTTTATTCAAGTAATTGTTTCTCATAGTTCTAGAAATTACTTACTGTTAGACTATTTTTATATTTTTATATAATAAATAATAAGATTTTTAAATCTAAGGAAACTAATTAAGTTTAATAATATTATTAATTTATTTATAAACTCATTATTTTAATGTAAAAAGTAAAATTATATATTATACTTGAGATAAGATATGTATATTAATTTAAAAATACATATTTTTATTTAAACAACAAACAAATGCTTGCATCAAAATAATATGGTTTTAAGAAAATGTATTTTTTTCATTGAAAACAATTTTTTTCTCAGTGTAATAAATAAACGAGAAATACATATAATTATTTTCTTGTGTTAATTAATAATGCGTCTTTTCTTTCTAGCGACTGACTAATTATTTATTACACAATTCAAACATTACTGTCAACGTTTAATTTAATAAAAATGTCATACCTTCTTCACTTTGTCGAATTACCTTGTTAAAATATGCGTAAAAGCACGAAGTCAGCTGACTCGCTTTCAATCTCAATAGCGCGCGACGACATTTCTAATTACATACTGCCAAGCTTATTTCTCATTCTCCACATTTCCGCCTGCGCTATGATGTCCTGTCGGGTGCGAGATGACGTATACGTAGACGTCAGTATAAATGATAATAAAAACGAGGGATGCGAACAAAACCACTCCGCGAAATATGCGATGTGACACGTTCTACGCTTTCAGAGCGTCCCGAGCTACACTCACACGTCGCAGAAAAGCTTTTTACGCAATCTGTGGGGCTGTAATTGGGATTATGTCGCGATCATTCAGTCACCTGAGCTTAATGCGGACCTCAGGTCTAACGACGTTTTGCTTCGTTCTGCAGATACGAAATGCGACATGCGTGCGCACACTAGCAGCTGAGTTAGTAGATGCAAAAATGTAGAACGGGAATGGGAAGCGATTCTTTTACGCGATTTTAAATACTGTAGTTCGATTATTGAATTCAAAGATTTTGAAAGTTTTAAATATACCATCGCCGAATTTACTCAATTGAAAAAGAAGAGAAACAAGATCTAATTAAATTGTTCTAGCAATATGTTTACAGAAAATGTACTCACAATTAAAGAAGTATATGATTTATATTTTTCGTTGTAAAACAGAATGTGGATTCTTTATGAACATACCGTGCAATACTTTCTTTCTGCGTTTTTGGATGCAAGAGAAAGTGTTATTTTTACGATATTTGTGTATTAGTATTGCAGATATTTATGTCCACTGTTATTGGAACATTGATTACTTAATTTTAAACAGCCTAATTATACTTTAATGATAGTTACTCAACAAGCTAATTCATTGTTACGTGCATTACATACTTATTATGCTAATTTATGGAGACGCAGCATAAATTAGACTGAAAAGCATTTGCATTAGCTAGCAACGCAGAGAAATTCAGTTATGTATAATGTATGATTTTTAACACAATACTAATACTAATACAAATTAAATTAAAATTCAGATCAGAGTATAAATAAAAATATACGTAAAAGTATAAATTTAATTTTTGTGTCATTTTTTTGTTGACATATAGGTAATATTCAATATGCTATTTAGTAAGTTGATAACACCTGAAAAAATTAAATTTAAAAACTTTTATTCTTAAATTAGTATTTTAGTAAATTTTAGTGCATGATATATCGAATGAAGCACAATAATTGCGCAACATACCCAGCATAGATCAATGCAGTCTAATAGATTTTGTTGCCTTTTCGTTAGCGAAAGAGATTAAGTTACATTAATTGACCGTGTTTCATTTCACTTTGATTTTATGTGTTCACAGGAACGTACGTAATTTTGTCTGACCGATCTCGATTACAAGCTACCGAATCACGATAATATAATTGTTGACTACACATAATAATTGTATTCTATTTATCCAGACTAAACGCGGTGAGCATAGCTGTAGCTATCAAATAATTTATTGACTTAACAATATTTGTCGTAATATAAGAAAATAATTTCTTTATCAAAAAGTCTTAGCGATACTAAGACAGTTTTATATTTTATCAATAAAACTAAAATTTATTATTAAACGAATTATTACAATTTTAATGCAAAATTAACAAGAAATATTATGGATCAGCTATTTTTCATTAAATAAGGTTAATAAAGTTTTTATACGCAATAAAACGTTTATTTTATTAGATATTGCAAAATTTTAAAAGACAATAAGTGATGTTGAAATTATTGATGTACTTTAATTACTAAGGAAAACTATCGCCTAAGAAATTGAATAAAAGATTAATATTTTAATTTACTTTTTATTATAACTAATGTGCAGTGTAAAAACGTGAAGAGCAACGTGCATTTATATAACAATTATACATATATTTTAAAATCAAACTATTAATCGGACGTTCCTTTTATTTATTTAAATTTTTCACTTTTGCGTAGTATTGGAAAGACGTGCGTTTAACATTTAAAAGCATCATGAAGAATATTTGAGCAGTAGCTTCAGTGAAAAATATTTATGAAAAAGTTTCAACAGCGAGACAATTTCGAATAAATTCGTCCGATTCAAATTGATTTTGGATTAAAAATACGACAACGGAAAAGTTTTATCAACGATAAAGATTATTTCTGCCGGTTCACAGTGCCAGTAATAGCTTCATCATACCGGGATAATTGCGTTGCGACGGTGTATAATTAGAGCGTATTCTACCCTGCGAATATATGCTGCGTGGCTTTCGTCGGAAACGTTTCACCTGCTTCACTCTCGTACAATTTACCGCGAACTCGACGTTCGGCTATAAACTCCATTAATTTTACAGTAGCGTATTATCACGGACACATGAGAAGCGCATCCAAGATTTATGACCATCCTGGCGAATTAATTACTTTCACAGCTTTCTGTCAAACGGTGGCCGCGGTGTTAAAAATAATAATTTTGACATTTTTTTTTATCGTAACTTTATCTACGATTTATTTATGTCAGTACGTTTATAGAAAGTCGAATTTAAAAAGATTTTCTTTTTCCTATACAACTTAAAAATTTCTGAAAGTTTTTCCATTTTTCTCAAGCTTTAAAAATATTTTGATGACATCTAAAAAAATTAAAATAACTTTAAGATCAAGTGAAGAAAAATATAATAGAATTGGAAGAGGCAAGAAATTGAAATAAATGATTTTTTGGATAGTCCTATTTTAATATATGTGTTGTGATTCAAATATTTCTTTTTTTTTTATATGATGCGTAAAATTATAAGTCGAATTCTCTGAAATTATAAATTATGCACACTAGCCTTAGAAAAGATTTTTTCGCTCGGCATTACTTGTGAGTGGACATTTATCAATTTTGTATTGATAAAAAATTCTGAGCTATTGTTGAAATTTAATCACCAGCATTAATTATGAAAGCTTTAATTATAAAATCTCCTTTTTTTTACAAGAATTACTTATCGTTTTACTCCTGTAGGTGAAAAAGAACCCTTCAGAATCAATGTAGACGACACCGGTTACTATCATATTTTTCGGTAGAGAAAGAGAAAGAGGTCTGTTTAGTTTTTGGATATTTACAGCACTGAAATTTAATATACATAACGTTTTATCGAAATTCTTGTTAGATGCATGTTACGGCAACTTCTTTCCGTTCCGAGGACGTACGTGCGCGGCGCGGTAAAGTTTGCGCGAGCAACTTTGGACGTCGCTTCAGCGGAAAGCTGAGTGATACGCGGATAAGAAAGTCGCGACGTTCAAACCCGCCCTTGTGTCCGTCCGCTCAAAATACCAAGCGTTATTTGCCTAACCTATGATTCCCGCCGACAGGAAAATATCGTAAGTTTGTTCGCCGCCTCGGGGGACACTTAAGGGATCGGATACTCGCGTTTTCTCTCTCTCTTTCTCTCTCTCTCTCTCCCGTCGCCGCCGATCCGGAGAGATCTCTGCGCGATCAAAGGGGCTACAAACTCTCGTAGAATATCCCCGCGAGCATCCCTCCCCTCTTCTTTTCGCCCCGATTCCTGCAGAACTATTACTTTATCGGAGATCTTCGTGTATTTGTCCCGCGAACAGTTACAGATCCGAAAATCCAGCCATCCAAGTGTCCGGACCGAGGAACCTCCTTGTCGTAGAAGTTTAACATGCTCGTAGATCTGAATACAGTTGATATTTAGTTCTTGCCACATCAAGTGTATGTTGATTGTTTTCGAAGAAAACTTTTACCGTGTTTGTCTGCACAGATTCTTAGACTGCAATTGTGCAAATTCGATGAGTACATAGACCATAGAATTAAAAAATAAATAAATTTTAAAAATTGAAACAAATAAAATATCTTGTTTAATAATTGCTTCTGGATATAAAAGTTCCAGCAAAAATATTATTTAAAGCTAAGGGGGTATTTTACTTTGTCGTGATTGGAAAAAGTTTTCAAAAAATTTTTTGTAGACAAATATTGAAGGAATTAAGATGCAACTTGTAGACATATTGATTTTTGTTTGGATTATGGATTATGGATTATGGATTATGGATTATGGTAATTTTTTTATTATCGCAGACTGTCCAGTAGGTGGTGCATTGGTGACGTCAAATTGAGGACTGCAAATTTACTGTGCGAAAATGATTGAAAGCCACTGATTGACCCGAAACATAAAAATAAAAAATTTCTTAATGTATATGATGCTGTGCATCGACTGACCTAGAATCAATATCAAAAAATGGAAAATTGACAAAAGCCTTTCGAAGATTATTTTAAACATTTTAATCTTTTCTTAAGTTTTTTTTTATAAATATTTTTTGTGTAGGAAAATGAAAACATGCTTTTCCTGAGTCTCAACAAAGTGGAAGACTTTTTTAATCCCGGATGTAATTAATATTCTTTGCTTTCATGACTTTCCGCTAAATTCCCAAAATCCGATATGAAAATTAATTCCATATTTGTCTCCGGATATTATTAACATCCGGAAGCGTATAAACTCGAGCACGAATGTTTATTATGTACACTCGGTTTATGTGTACACACGGTACATAGGGTTGCGTATCATCCGCGAATCATCCTTATCGCATCGATCGCTTTCGCTGCCGTTCCCCGCGCAAGAAAGAGAAGCAGATAAAGAGAAGATGAAATAGACCGTGGCGGCGGCCGTCAAAGCCGTAAGTTAAACTCATTGCTCCGCGACCGCGGAAATTACACGCCGTTGTAAAAGAGACGTCGCGTCTGTCTCGGCGCGGGCGTATGCCCGTCTTGAGCAAGCCAGAAATCAGAATCAGAATCAGTTTTGAAACTCGTTCGGGGAATACCCGGAGCGGCCGATAAAACTGAAAAATACCACGCGCTGATGTAACTTCCCGTCAAAGCCCGGGGCTCGGGCTTTTATGGAAGTTATTAAAATAATGGCAGGCACCATTTTTAATTATCTACATTCGCAAATATCAGGCAACATCCGTGGCGGTAATTAAATTACGTTCACCAGCGCGAAAATATACCGGGGAGATTTCATATTTTCAGCGCGAAATAAAAAAAAATAAAAAAACCGCGCCGCGCCGGTGCTCGTTGCGCGAACATCCCGGATAAGAATTGCATCTGGTTTTTTCAGCTTATTTCATGAGCGCGGCTGTGCCATTCAGATATATTTCGAGAGCACGGATTTAACGGAAATGAATGTAATTTCCGACCGTACTTGGAAAGCGTCCGAAAAAAATGGCACTTCAATTATTAAAGATTCGAGGAATCTAATTACCTAAATTAGATGAAACGCTTGGATCACTTGGATTCCCTCTCTCTGTTTCCCCCTCTACTTCCTTCCCCCCCCCCTCCTCCCGCCGTTCTTTCGCTCTCGCAATGACACGAATGCGAATTTCTTTTTCGGATGCGCGTGCGAAGAAATCAAGCGCGAATTAGTCACAGACGATGGGTTTTCTAACGCTCCCAGCGGAACGTTTGCGGAAGGCAACACGAATTTATCGTCGACGGTACGGAAAGTTCGCGATGGACTTCGGTAATTTCATTCCCGGGCGTAGCCAGTAAATTTGTAAAAGGAAGAAAAAAATGAAGGAAGGAGAGAAGACGCGAGCGATTCTCTCTCTCTCTCTCTCTCTTCCTCCCTTTCTCCCTCTTTTTCATCGGATGCGCGCTTAACTGGGTTTCCCCGCTTCGTTCGGCAGGTCACGAGAGCGGATTGTTACCGACCATTTTTCTTCTGATCTCTTAACCGCGGGACTTCCCAAAGAAGACGGATAAAAGGGAGGAAGAGATGGCTCTGCTCTCTCGGCGTCATTGTTCATCCGTTCGTCACCGTCGTTGGGAATCGCGACGCGTGCACCGTGGCATCACCGTGGTGGGATGAGCGAACGAACGCGGCGGCGCGGGAACGAGAGATGTGCGGACGGACCGATGGTCGCATTTGCATAAGGCGAGCTTAAAACGGCGGCATAAGGATAGAGGAAGGAAGGAAATGCCGATCGATCTCCCGCAACCGACGTTATTTTCGCGGCCGGTTCTGAATATTCATAAAACAATGATTTGTGGTTTATTGCCGACGCCACCGCCACCGCCGCCGCCGCCGTCGTCGCGTTGCGCCGCGCAATCACGATTTTCCCCCGGTCCGATTCATTTCCTCTTTCGGATAGTTTTTACCAACGGCTCCTCGCGATATTTGTTAATGATCGAGCTGGCCCCTCCCCGATGTGAATTATGCGTCGCCGACGTGCAATATTTTTCGACCATTATTGCATAGATCTGATCGTCGCGTGCGACAACTTTCCGAAACGCGTAATTTAGCTTCCTCGTTTATTTTGCGAAGTCGAAGTGTTAGAAAATTAAAATGAGTACTTCGATGAAATATATGTATACAAATTATAATCTTTTTGTTATAACTTTTTTATCATTTTTTGTATTTCAGATATTTTAATACAATTTATTTGGATTTTTCCTTACAAATTAAATGAATTTTCTTTTGTATTAATTAAATAATTGCGTATCTGAATTTATAAAATTTATTCCAGATATATTTTTTCGCTACTTGATATCAGAACAAGTGCTTTAATCAAAGTGCATAAATCCTTTACAGTTTCGAAGCGAATGCAATATAATAGACTGTAATTCGTAATATTAATAATTCAAACAAATCCTCGGCTGAAAGTTTCTTTCCATTTACATGCAGTTTTTCGTATAAATTCATGTTTGATAAGAGAGAATCGTGCTCAACAATGCGCATTACGAATATAAAGCCCGCTATTTCCACCGTGTTGTTCTGCATGCCGTCTCGTGTCGCTTCTTATACCGCACTTGACACGCTTGGTTTTATTTAGCGGGCAAGCGAAAAGACGTCGGGTATCTTGCGCTTGTCTTAGTCGTGTTTTATGCAGGTCTATTTAAACCCATGAGCGCAACGGCAAAAAGTAAATGCAGATGCGACGTTCAAATATTTACGTCAATTGTTTCATTTGCATCGTCGAGCGCACGTACGGGTAATTCGTGCCCGTACTTTTCACGAGAACATCCGCACAAAATCGCAAAGTTTTGAGAAACGCGAGCAGTCACGTTAAATAAATTACGCCGTAGAAAACAAAATTGTATAGTATTTTATGCTTGCCGTATGTCTTTTGTGCACCTCTAAAATTAATCAAACATACACGCGAACTTTCATTAAAATTAAAATCGTTCGTGAGCACGTATGATCGCTTTGTTCACTTTTTCAATTTTTTTTCTCGACGAGCGTACATTTCTATAAAATGGACATATAAAAATATATAAAAATAGAACATTTTAAAATAGAAATTTTCAATATACATGCGACTGCTACACTGGCTGTTCTAATACGATGCAAAATAATTGAGGCGTTAATAAAATGTTAAGCAAATGATGTATTCAACGTGATGCACATTTAACGAATTTAATCAGTATTTACAGCTACTGTAATATTTACTTTTCCAAGAATTAATCTCAAATATTCGTGGCCGTGTAACTATCAAGATATGAAAGATATCGATCGATTGTCGATAAAAGATATCAATAAACTGTAAGTATATCATCTGATCTGAGAATCGCTCGTTTATAACAATTTTTCATATGTCGAGTGGTCTCAAACGAAATTAGTCAAAGCGTTGGTTATTGAATTATTATCGGCGTACCTCAAACTTGTGTAAAGAGATGAGAAATGGCTGTGATGAATGATCATATGCCGATTGCCACTGGGGCGCATTATAAGATCGAACATTCCCTGCTCTCGGTGGGATTTAATTTTCAGCTATCCGTGGAACTCGACCGTAAAACTTTTGTTACTCCGTCCTGTGATTTCTGAATAAGTTTCCAACGGTTCATATCCTCTCGCGCGATTGTCGTCGAGGCTCCTTTCGTTTTATTCTCGAGAGATCTTATCCACGGTCGACTCGTTTGCCGATTCAGAAGTCAAGATGGTATTTCGCATCTGTGTGGACAGATTATTTTTAACTTTTATTTCTCAAAATCTCGTAAATTTTAGTACTGTTATAACGCGAAATAATATAAAATATAATAATGATCCGCGGAGATTTTTTTTTCATTTGGCGAAGAAGCAGTTTTGCAATTATTGTCTCTAGTTTACAGTTTAACATTTAATTGGACTGGTTGAAGTTGCACTGAAGTTACATTGTTCAATTTTGATTGATTAGTCCGACATCATTTTTACATTCGACGCATTTAAAAGGGTAAAAAGATTTAACCAACCGAATTTTCGAGAGAAAATTATTCGTACAATTTCTGTCATTCTCCCAGCAATACAACTATGCTCGTTAGGCCGCGCTTGTTGATCTGCAATCGTTCATTGTTTTGACTTACTACAATTTACTGCAGGTGCTTAAGCGAGGAAAGCTCCCGACGTACGTGACTGAGTGTAAGCAGCAATTATGATCACGTCGTTGTCGCAATTCCCGTGATATAATGAGAGATTTCCTGAATGGTATATAGACGTATTTAGGTTGATACCGCGGTAAGCAAGCTGCATTGTATGGACAATGTACAGGTAGATAAGGCTCGGCCGCAAATTCGCTGATTACAAGCGATCGTTACTACGCTTTACCTCACGATAACTTTGTGTTTATCCATACGAGGTGCGAGATGTAAATGCCAAAGAAACTAATCCTACATACCGTTATCATAAACATACCGCAAAGATGGCCGCACCTAATGCCGCTGGTAATTACGGCTCCTATGTACGTGCAGATTACTTCATTACTTACGTAGCGCGGATCAGAGACTGCTCATTGCTCCGGTATCCCGGAAGACTAAAGTAGAAGCGATTTGCAAATAATCGTTGCACGTTCTTACTTGTTAAAACTAATTTGTGTTCTCGATTTAATCATCTCTTCTTAATCTTAATTCTTCCTTTAAATCGCTCTTTAAATTTCTTACGCGTTAGAATGCGATCCTATTAATTCTATTAAACGGTAATAAGCAGTTACGTTATATGTATTCTCTATTATTCAATTCTATTTCATATGCACTTTCTCGAGGAGCTATGGAAGCTCGGAACAGTTTCTCTTATCTTACGTATGCAATCTAATAAGCATGACTTTTCAATCTGTAAAAAAAGAACTCGGACTTTTTGATATAATTTCATACATCATCGAGATAAATTAAAAATGTCGAGTATGCTCTACGATTAATTTAAAAAATATTTGACGGCTCGGAAGAACCCCGGATCCGGGATAATCGGAACGAACTCCATTGCGCCGATTCAACTGGAGCACGCTGGAGAGATCGGTACGACCCGTCCGGCGTTTTCCTCCGGATAGCATCTCGACGATGCTCAGGAAGGCACGTAAAGACGAGAGCGTAAGAGGATCGGCTGAAAGGCCGAAGGGCCTCCGGGAGGAGTACTCGAAATTGAGTCTTCACCGCTGTACCCGGTATACTGAAAAATACCGGGGTCAAGATGCCGCCTTGTGGAGGATTCAGCGCGCTTCTGCACCGGTGAAATGCAGAACGATTGTCAACGACCGAGGGAATAGCTCTTACTTGATATTCGCTGCTACGTGGGAAAATCCGTAGCGGACGTGGAAACTGCGTCCACGATTATTCGCGAGGACGAAATGTCAGTCCTGGGGTTAAGGAAAATGCAGTCATAAACGCACGCTTGTATGTCGAGGACAGCTATACAGCTCTCCGTAAGCGATCTGCTTTATTTCGATAACGGGAGTTGAACTTGACCTGTAGATCTTCTGTAGAGCTCCGTAGATTAAGAGCTACTTATGCAATGGTGCTTTAATGAAAGCATTTAAAAAGTTTGCTAATCAGAACGGGATTACGTCGATGCGCTTTCACATAATGCATACGGCAATTGCTCTCTCTCTCTCTCTCTCTCTCTCTCTCTCTCTCTCTTTATGGATTGAATTGTTTGCGAATATAAATGGGGTTCCATTGATGCTGTGTATAAGCAGTAAAATTTGGCCTGTTCACTAATGTGTAACGCTAATATTTGTGAGCACTGATGTAAATCATGTATTGTTGTATACAGTAAAAGGTCAATTGACTGAATGAGTTGATTAAATAAATAATGAGGAAAATATCATATTTGTTATCTCGAATATGCATAAAGCTTTAGAGCTAACAAAAAATTTAAATGAGAGAGAAAGAGAGATATTATACACAAATAATATAAATATGTATAGTGGTAATTTTTTTTAAAAATATTTAAAAAATTAAAATTTTCCTTTGTGCACGCAGAGAAATATCAATTCTACGACTAAAAAAGCAAATACTCGATTTCTCTTTCCTTTAATAAGTGCACACAAAAAAATAAATTCTTAACTCACGTATATTTTTATTCTTGAATGCTATTTGTTTTCATTTAAATATGAAATGTTTTTTTCAATTATAACTACACACTTGCATTACTAATAAATAGATCTTTGCGAAGTAGTTTCGCGAAGCGAGAGAGACTCCGCTCACCCAAGGCGCATGTGCACGCCGGTTAATGCCTCGCCACTCAGGTCGTTGACCGCACGCGGTCTCGTCAGACAGGCGCACGTGCGTCGGCCGAGGAGAGTGGGGAGGCGGCCCAGACAGCGCGCACGTGCTTTCGTCTGATGGGACCGTGGTCGGTCAACGACCCGAGTGGGAAGGCATTAACCGGCGTGCACGACGCGCGCCTTGGGTGAGCGGAGTATCTCTCGTTGTGCGAGACTATCACGATTTTTAAGAAGATCTTGATTCTCACCGTGTTACAAACTCTCATAACTGATTTGCAGGGTAGGGTAATTATAAAATTAAAAGTTAAATAATAAAGTTAATAATTTTTAACTTAACTTAGTGAATTTTAAATGATTTAATTTTTAATTTTAACTAGTTATTTTTGAAAAAAAAACACACGAACTATAATTTATTAACTTTTTACCAAAGTTAGAAGTTTATTTGTATAAAAAAGGTTATAAAAGAAAAAATTTTAAAAGAAAGAAAAACAAAGAAAAAGAAAGAGTTTAAAATGAAGAATTAAAGGAAAAGAAAATAGGAGAGCGAATATACGCAAACTAAAATTAAGTAACTATTTTCTTTAGCACAAGAATATCATTTTTTTTGCGCATGCATGCTCCATAGTTGAATTTGATGAAAATTGACTGAAAAAGGCCGGAAAATGTTTTTTTTATATCACAGTTTTGATACTATTTGT
Organism: Solenopsis invicta; assembly: GCF_016802725.1. NCBI lineage: Eukaryota > Metazoa > Arthropoda > Insecta > Hymenoptera > Formicidae > Solenopsis > Solenopsis invicta. Next base: position 22,688,633 of record NC_052667.1, read on the forward strand.
TGTTCCGTATACACATTTCTCCTGCATTTTTATTTTCTATCTACGAACAATACAAATATATAATATCGAATTTCAAAAATTGCTTATCACGTTACATTTTTATTACTAGCAGAATATATATGCGTTCGATACCAACAAGTACCATCAAAGCTACGCGGGAGTAATATTTGAATTAAATATTTGACGAGACGCGTAGATTGACAAGATTTAATTACATAGCTCGGCGCGGTGCGCGCGGAGTATTTGCGAGACAGATTCATCACAAGCAAACTCGCATGTGTAAAATACCATATATAGGGAATTAAGTGTTTACTAACAAAAAAAAAAGAAGAATTCTAAGCTCTATCTCCAAACAGTGAGCCAGGAAACGTGATTTGTTTAACGCAAATGTAACGACTAACGTAAACGTATTAATATATTGATGCAATCAATTACAAAATAGAGAAAACTGCAGGTTATTTGATAAACAAATAACGCTAAAATATACTCGTTTAACATTAAGAAAAAAAAACTAGCAGCACAATCCACAGGCTATTTCATCAACTCGCAACGCTGCAAAATAGTGAAATCGCGATGAACAAGATTTATTTCTTATTCATGCTTTATCTCGTCGTACATATTTTACGTGTTATATTATCGTTGAAACTATTTTTGTTTCAGAATGTTCAAGAAATTTACTCTGGGAATAAAGGTCACATTGGATTTATTAAAGGTACGTGCAAATTAGATTTGTTAGACGATTTTTTATTTTACATATGCAACGTAAATTGACTGCTTGTCTCGCGTGTCGCTCATACATACGAGGCACTTATTAATAAGAAATTATATTAAACTTTATAAACTTAAATCAAATAAATTAAATAGGGCCAATTAAGTAACGCGAAGTAAGAGCTGACACAAATTGTTCGTGTATGTATAATGTGATTATTCGATAAGTCGACAATGTAAACATTTTTGTTCTGTATTTGGACTAGCTTCAGTACAAACAATTATAAGTTTGAATGTACATTACATTGGGAAAAAACTTGCAATTACACAGATGATTAATCACATATTGATCACATATTTGAGAGCACATATTTAGACACACACAAACAACTTGTGTCGGTTCCTAATTGACATTACCTTTGTTTGTTTGATTTAATTCTCTCGAACCATTTTTTTGAGTTTGTGTCAGATTATTTATTAAAACCGAAGATTGTAAAAATTACAAATTACTATTTAGCATTAAAACTGGCCTTATGTTTGTTATTTATTAAACTTAATGAATTTCAAAGAAAATGATTAAAACGATTGATATTTGTTACAAAAAATTTATAATGTTTAATTAAAACCAAAAAGCTGCTTAACATTGCTTGAATATTTAATTAATTTATAGAACGTAAATTTTGTCAATATTGATTTATATTTTAAATATACGAAATTAACATTTTGTTGAATTAAAAGAATAGCATTTGTAGCAAGCTATTTGTGAACATAAACCATATTATACTATGATTTATAATTTTATGTTGCATGGGTCAATCCAAAAGTATAATTGCTTATGACGAATTTAATAAAGACGATAGTTGAAACGAAAAAAGGAAAGGATCTTAATGTTTGTCACTGATGAGACATGCAGTACAGACTAGTGAAAAAAGCACTTAGTAAAATTGCACATTTTAATCTATCGTCTCTTCTTATGCCGGTAGTTTATGTACGAAGTGTACATTTGTAAAGAAGGCGATAAATTTTTATTACGATTGATCGAAGTACAAAGAAAAAAATCGAGTAACTGTGCTACGCCGCGCCGTCTCGTTGTCTGAGAAGAAAAGTGAAGCGTCAAACGAGTTCTCGTAATAGTAATCGAAATTTCCAGTTGAAAGGGGATAATTGAAAACTTTTTCCGGCTTAGCTGCTTTGAAAATTACATAAGCGATATTACTTAAGCGTAGATTTTATAAGGCGCCTTTTCTTACTAGCGACCTGGACGTTAAAGACGGTAACAGTTAATAAAAAGACATCATGTATTTTAAAATGATAGTAAACCAGCTTTTTCGTCGTTAGTGAGCGCGTTAATCAAGTTAAGTAATTCTAACTTTGCAAATTGCAACAAGTTTTCCGGTATGCTTTGAAACAAGCATGCTAGTTACTAAATATATTGTGTAAACTCAAATTTAAGAGTGCAGTTGTAATAGGTTTCTAAAAGAATTTTCTAAAGGAAGAAGAAAACGAGCAGAGAAGAATTGCCGAATGTAGATCACTTAAGTTAATGTAAAATAAATAATATAAAATATAAAAATATAAAATATAAAAATATAAAATATAAAAATATAAAATATAAAAATATAAAATATACTGTTATTCAGAGGACCATACGCATTCAGAAACTCTCCTCTATATTTATATTTTTATTAATATTGTTGTAAAATAAAATGATCGGATTATCTATAGTGGATTTAAAATGAAATTCAACATATGACACTAATTCGAAAAATGCTATTTGTTTTATTATTTATGTTTTTTTTAATTAACCACGTAAAAGAAAGAGCGTTGAAGATAATAAATTGTTTGCTCCTCGTTCTTACGATCTCTCGGTACTTTTATTGGACAGAGATTGAAGAAGGCGATGGAGTGTCATTATAGCAGAAAACAGTTCTCCGTAGATATTAGTAGATGGGACGTTATTGTGGCGATGTATCCAACATTTGATAACATCTCAGTTAAATGGCCTGTAAGGAAGCGCGAATGGAAAAGGCGGAACAAAAGGAAAGAAGAAGAATTAGCAAATTTGGTCGGTCGGGAAAGAGACAGATCTTCTTGTGTTAAGTCATTAAGGTGAATTAAGGACATTCGCGAGTGGCTCTTACCACATCGTGGTATCCTGTATTGTACATTTGCACACCGTACATTTCCTTGGCGCAAGCCAATAATGTCTCTGCTCGTAAGCCAACAGTAACGCTAGCGTTCGTAATTTCGTAGCTTTCGAAAAATAACAATTCATATTCGACTTAATCAATCAGATTTTTAAACAAAGCAAAAATTGTATTGAAAGACAATGTATGCAAAAAAATAAAGTGTCAGAAAGATTTATTGCCAAATTTTTTAAATTTGCATGTTTTATTCATTATAAATGCATTTGGTGGGCAAAAAAATGTATTGTTCTTCGTCTGAATACATAGTCACTCAAGTGTATAGTAATTGATCGTGTTAAAGCGACATATTGCAACAGAACCGTTGCAATAATAATTATCGTAGGTGTATTTATAACCGCCGCATACGTGAAACGTCACCTGGGAAATCTGGGCGCTGAAACTGGCATTCCATTATTAATTTATTTATCTGCAGGCACGAGCTTTACTCCTATCTGTCGACAATCTAACTTCTAGTCCGTTGCGCTTATTGAGGCGCATTTCATTTTATATTTCAAACGTCTGTAACTTGCGTAACTTAATTTCACAGAATCAACTTGCTTTGATATGCTTTTTATTATTAATTTTATTAATGTTTAATGTTTTTGAGGAGAAAAAAAAAGATAACAATTGTTATCGTTACAAAAATGACGAAGTATTTCTTCATCATATTTTAGAGGAGAAATCAGAGAAGGCATTCTTCAAAAGGTCAAAGGCCTAACATGGTCATCTATAGCTCTGTAACGTGATACCGATGGGGCGAGATGCAATTAGATGCTGAGTGCAAAACGACACCTATGGCCATGTTGCTGCAATTATTAAAAGGCCAGCAGATAAAGTTAGATGTCAGTTTCACCGCTTTAACGAAACGTGAATGTCATCCTAAATTTGCTTCGCGTCTTGGAAACAGCGATGGCATATAAATAATTTTTAGAAACGATTAATAAATAAATAATTATTAAACTAAATAAATTATAATAATGATTAACATAATTTTTCTACAGTTTATTAATTTGACGCATTTATTTTGTTTCAAATCATACAATCAGAATCTTATTATTTTTTAGAGACAAATAATGGTGTTTGCACATACATAAATTTACATTTTTCCAAATTAATAATTTTTTGTATAAATATAATAATATATTAAATGAAATATAATTTTTTATATAAGTTTACAATTTTAAATTAATAAAATTTGAAAGTTTATATAAAATAAATATGACTTATATGAAACAGAATTATTTAATTTAAATTTACATTTTAACAGAACATATTTTTTACGAAAAAAATTTCTATTAAAACATTATTTTTTTATAATAATTCATAATTTTATCAGTGACAATAATAACAATTAATTAACTTGTTATTTATATTTCTTATTCAGCTAATTTTATCAGTCATTGTACACGTACAGTGTGTGCAAATGTACAATGTAATTTTGCGAGGCGTACATTTGTACACGCGAGAGAGCTCAGAGCTTGCAAAGACTTTAATCCGACATTACATTAGACGTTTTCTTATCCACCTATACCGTGTAGTCAGAAAACGATTATAAGTTAGCTCGGAACTGGCTTCAATAGCACTCGCCATTGCGAGACGCGGAATAAATACTTTGTCAGGCGAGAAGGGGTCAAAAAGGAGCAGCCCTCGACCTTCTGCTACCAACAGATAATAACTTTGAATCCCCAACGACCCCCTTTCCCCCATCTTAAGACGCCCGCCGACTGTCCTCTGTCGAAGCTCGCAACTTCCTGGGAACTTCGCGAGTCGACTTGCAAGGGTAGATAGGTACATCCGGAACTTTTGGGGAGAATGCGAGTAAAACGGCGAATTCTCGGTTACGAAGAAATCCAATTCTGCATCCTTTATTGTAATCAGCCTCTTTGAATCCCTAGACGTCCCTAGCCATTTGCTAGAACATTCAGTTTAATTGTACAATTGTACCGTAATCTGAATTATTGTATATATAAAAATTTATATACGTAAAATAAAAAAGTCAGTTTTTGTTATCAAACAGAAAATAATTTTTTTAAATATTTATTGTTAAGCGTACAATAGAAAGCAAATAAGTATTACGTTTACAGAACGTATATTGTAATTTTGAAACATACATTTTAATTTTAAGGTAGGCAGTTTATGAGAAATAATTCATTAAAAAAACATGAATTAAAATTTTATCTAATTTTAAAATAAACTTTGAATGTATACTAATATACATCAAGATATTATGAAGAGTTTTATGTATTAAATATCAATTAATATTAATTATTATCTAACTCTGGTTCATGAATGAATTAGAACTCTTTATAGTTATACATCAACTTCTTATTCATTTGTCGCTTACCGTTCGCAGTCTTAATTGGAAGCATAAGTTTAAAGATCACTAAATCATATTTATCGATTTGTTTTTCAAACGTTCTCGATAAAATTATATTTATCGTAATTCTTAAAAAGCACCACGATGTATTTAATAAGGTATCGGTGACCAATCGCGATTTTTACTCCTATACTTACGTGTTACGAAATTGAAGTAGTTGCTACGATCGCCATTAAAACTTAAGGAACTGTTGGAAGAACGAATAACTCCGGTGGTCGGAGACAATATCGCTTCGAAACTCGATCAAAATGACGTATTGTGCGAAAGAGGTCGTGCTGTCGCAGTCACAACCAGCTTAAATGATAGGATAAGGGATAAAGTTACAATCTTCTAAATATCCTGGACTTTCAGGTCGTTGATCTTTGTTGAAGAAGCTTTTGTAATACAGGAGGTAAAACGTTTTTCCTTTACTATTAAACGTATCTGCCGATGTAATTCTTGAATGACGTTAAGAAGAAAACTTTCCATTCTGAAATCTTCGTATATTATGCAATAAACAAAACCGCGCATTTAATCAGGAGTCTAAAAAATATACGTTGTATAATACAATAAATGAATGCATCAAATTCTTTATATATTTTAGTGCAAGAATTTTTTTTATAATATATTTTTATTGTCATATTTTTACGAATTTTTTATATTTGAAATTTATGATTTCTATAAAAATATTAAACTTTTTTAGATTTTTTTTAGTTTCCTTTAGAAATTATAGAATAAAAAATTTTTAGAATTTATTAGAATTGATTAGAAGTCGTATATATAAATTTAAAAAAAAAATGTAACCTTTTTCATATTTTTTTTTATTGCTTGGAAAGAAATTCTTTTTCTGTTGTATTGGGATCGATCGAGTAATACACAGCACGGCTGACAGATGGCCGCGACAAGTTCTCTTTAATTAAAAAACTATGTACAATAGAATAAAAGGCACTTTATGAAATTTTTAAGTGCTTTAATAAAATGAAAATGAAGCGATATTTTGAAGGCTTATGTTACTAAGTTAGCATGAATACTGTGTCTAATAGGGATAAAGTTACAATTTTCTAAATATTCTGAACTTACAATTTATATTGGTTCAAACATTCTTATTTAAGTACTTTAGATATTATATTGATCTGAAAGAATCTGAAAAATATTCGGTTTTTTCCAAATATCTTCTTATTATTTCTGAAAAGTGTTCCAATTTGTGCAAAAAGTCTGAAAAGTCTTCTAAAAAGTTATAAAATTTATATAGAAAAATTTTGAAAATAAATTATATAAAAAATTCTGAAAAAAATTTTTACTACAGTTGAATTTTCATCATGTCAAAGTGATGGGCTTTATAAATACACGTATAAAATGTGCGTACGATATATTCGATTTTAGTAGCGCAACTGTGAAATTATATTTTATATTAATGATATTAATTTTCAATTAAATACGCCAATTATATATATATGAGAGTCAAACAAGCGTGAAGAGACCGGCAAACTTACTCTCGTCGTTACCGCATTGCAACGCACTGTCAACGGCAATAAAACGCATTTAATGCGATTATAACGTATAATAGGCTGATTAAAAGCGCATACGAGGGGCGAGGGGGGGAGGGGGCAATATTTATCGTCCAGCTTTTGGATTTTCATGCGGGCGGAATTTGCGCGCAATTAAAAGGCGTTTAACGAAATGTGACGCGTATGTACGTGTCGCTAACGATCGTCAGCGATACGAGGCATCGGGGGGCGACGGTGTGTGCATTTTAACGAATCGCAACAACAAACGCGTCGGCGCGCGTCATTACGCGAGCGTCCTGGAATAGCGGCTGTCCCGGGTATCGAACGAGGGAGACGAATCCGCGAGTCTCTTTGACGGCGGGTTTGATTTATGAGCGGCCTCTTATCGAAAAACGTTGTTACTCCTAGAGAATTCGCGGATCGGAAAGCCGTGTTTCCCCGCGGCTCCGCGGGGAAAATGGTTTTAACGCTTTTCCCATTCTCCCACGAGCCTGCTCCGTCCCTCGCGGCGCTGCCGTGGCACGACGTTGACTTTATTCAAGCGATCGAACTTTTTGCAGTTTTGGCGGGACGCCAATTCCGTGGGAGAAATTAACGCCAGATTTACGAGGTGTTACGAGAATGGGATTTACGTATTTGTTAATCCGCCGCATCCTCGTATCGTTATTACGCCCCTCGGCGCGATATGTCTCACTCGCGCCGCGATCGTTTAGGTATTTTCGCCGCGCGCATTCTTTTCACAAAAATAGAGCATAATAGCCGAATATCGATTGGCGTTCGGCGCAATTATCTCGAGAAGCGTAATTATCCGGCGGTACATTACCCGTGGCACGGGACCCGTGCTCAAAGCACACATTTTAGCAAACATTCGTGAGTCGTAATTAGTAGAATTGCTACGGTTATTACTCGCGATAAGATAGGACGGCCATGATCGCCGAATCCGCACGATCGATCTGACGTTTCATTACGTTGAAACTTGGAATATTTTTCGTTGAACGTTCCAAGTGCTCGCGCTATCGCCGGCACGATTACGCAAATGAGCGTTATTTCTTAAACGGTCGATTTGTTCGGGCTGACGAAATTCTATTTGCCCGAAACTCCATTTGTCCGCATTAACGCATCATCGACCCGATAAGGGGGTTGAATTTCGTGCGGTGTGCGTTATCGATCTGGCCGCCCTTTATAATGAAACAGCCGCAATACCGCAACAAACCCAAACGCAAACCGTACCGATTTAACGTCGTGACGCCTTCCTTATCGGAACGGTAACACGGACTTTTCCCTGTCTCGAAAGTGGAAGGTCGATCCGACACTGATTCCCTCCCTCCAGCTAGCCCAGCCTCATGAAAAATGAGAAATGATCATTGAATTTTTATCGCGACGTGTTATTTATGTTTCCCTATTCTTCCAACGTATAACTCGATTCGAAAGATATCGAAATGTTTTATTCAAGGCGTTGCCCTGCGAGAAGATGGAGTTTCTGTAATACATCATCGTCTAACGTAAAACACTATACAACAATATTATACGAGGTGTCGCGCGCCAAGACATTCCTAAGTTCAACTGTGGCCCCTCAGGATCAGGAATACTTGAAGTTGAAACATTCGAGTGAACTTTCGATTACGACTTGCATATTGAGAACTAGAGATATCATTTTCATTTGACATTTGACACTAAATTTAAACGATCGCCATACTTCATGTTATCATTCGTAAAAATGATACGCTTAACCTGAGAATAGTCACCTAGTTTTTCGCATAAATGATTACCAGTTTCTATAAGTGTTTGAGAGATCTTTGTATATAGGTTAATACTCAATATTTTCTTAAAAAAGTAAAGAAAAATTAAAAAGAAAAAACAGGTCGAAGTCTCGACCAGTGATAAAGACTGCTGTACCCAGCTTCGGTTTCTTGCTGCTGGAGTACAGAAAACATTCCAGGTGACTGCTGCCAGTGGTATACCTCATCGGAGTCGGGCGATAAGTAATAAACGCAATGCAAAAAGTACTCACCAGCCAATGCGTCTCTGTTCCGAATATTCCTCTTCTCTCTTTTGTTGAAGTATGTATTCTTGGATGCGTATCCTCATAGCTCTTTACTTATTTCACACAATCACACAATCACTTATCACTTGAATGATATTATACACTTGCACTTGTAAATGAAATAGTATCTCAACCCTTTTGTGCCTAGTGGGACATACATGTTCCAATTCTTCAAAAATTCACATCTTCATATTTTCCACAAAAATAAAGTTAGCAAGTTTTTATCAGCCTCGTGAATATAATAGAACACTTCACGAAAAAATAAACACATGTGAGTTTCACTCCTTGATTTGTATAATATGCTAAATATTTGTTAAATGAGATAAAAGTGAAAAATGGATATGTCTTCCAAAAAATTAAGATAGTGAGTTTTTCCTGAACTCATTTTGAAGATCAATATAAGGATTATATAAAAAAGTAGTTACTTAAATTTTAAAATGGCTGATTTTGAAATTAAATAGCGATAATGGCTTAATTTTAATGTAATATAAAATAAAATAAATTTTGTTGTATTTAAACAAGATGGTATTAAGTCGTTACATAAGTTAGTTTGGGTTTTTTATTTTTTGTCAATGAAACATTTGTAATGTATTGCAAAAAGATAAAAAAAAAACCGAACGAATTTATGTAACAAACTAATATGCAAATGTAAATTTTTGAAATCGCTAATGACGAATCTGTAATAAAAATTTTAAAATTAATAATGACATTATATGGTAACTAAAGTGCTAAATTTTATTGGATTTTTATCCGCACTATGGTCATTTTTAATTTTGAAATTATAATTATTTTTCAAATTTATAATCAGTGACTCTAAAAATTTTTAACGCATGGATTAGATAATTAAGTATTTTTAGAACAAAAGGCAAGAAAGAGTAAGTTTAAGCAGACGGGAAACGCATTTCATCTATTACTGTTAACAATAAACAAAAAAATTGTTGAAAAATTAAAGTACGATGGAGTTGTAGACTTCTACGAATCTTCGTCGTTCCTATCAGGAAATCTGTGGCGAGATCAATGTCCTTTGAAATTCGGACGGATCGACACGCGCAGCCGATGGGAAACGATCGTCGCGGTGAACCGGAAGTACATTCATGTTTGCACGTTCGCCGACCGCACGCTGCTCGCTCGTTGATTACACAGTTTTGCGCTCCGCGCATCCCGTGGAAATCTCGGTAATGCATTATGAAAATTATGCAAATGCCGTGAGTACAACGCAGTTACGCGGTTAAAAGGATAATTTTCGTGGTGGAGCCAGAGAGAATTGCGATACCTTTAAGTTGTCGCTGCGCACTTTGCTCTTCTTTCCTTCTTTCTTTTCTTTTTATATACGTCGAGTCTTTTTATATACTCGTAATTTTTATTCCAACTAATGAATATTTCTGTACAAAATCTATTATGACGTATACTTTGGCAGCTCTTAGAAGAATAAAGAAAAAACAATATTGATAATAATAATCATAAGATAGACGACGAGAGAGAGAGTTATGTAACTCGTTTTTCCTGATCCTTGCGTCAGACTTTCACATTTTTAAGACTTCACTGTAGTTTTCCTTAGGCGCGTCGGTGCGTGTTATGAACAGGTATCGATTACCCTATTTCTCAAACGATCGGTCTCGATACCGTACACCGATTTCTCTGACACGCTTCCGCGGCCATCATTCACGGCTGGAAATTGATCCGTCGTAGCGCCGCTGATCGCGAAGACACTGTTTACTCAGCGCAGTTGACAGGATGTATTCTGTCCTCATATCCGATACGAGGCTCGTGCATCACGCATGTGCAGATATGAGCAAATTGGACTTACTTCCGCGCGTATATAACCCGTCTATTCAGGAATTCATTACGGTCGATTCTACGCTTGCATAAGGTTTACCGGATATGGGACCAACTCTCTCTCTCTCTCTCCCTCTCTCTCTCCCTCTCTCTCTCTCTCTCTCGGAGGGCCATCGAGTGTATCAGGTATTTCGAGCTCATCGAAAACAGTCTGGATCTACTCTCTAATGCATGGCGAAGCGCGAATACGGATAGATAAAGGATCGGCTGATAAGGGCCTCTTGCGAATCGACCGTTGATGAAAGGGTCACGAATTTGTATTTTTTTCCCTTTTTGCAATTTTCTCGTCGCTGCTTAGAATAAAATATATCGAACGCCACAAATACGTTGTATACCTGTGTTTAAGAATAATGTGTCATGTTCAGTAAAAGAATATACGTTGCACGTAGAAACGTCAATTTTTCTTTTTGCGTTAATAAATGCACATTTATGAAAAATCGAATTATGTTGAAAAAGCAATGGTTCTCTCCGTGGATGATTATTCGAATTCCACGTAAATTGCGGATTAAGCCCGGCGTCCCAATTCTCGTCCGACGTTTGGCTGATGTCTGCGAGCTATATTTGCGCGGCTGTGTAGAATCGGGCTTAATGAATTCCTGAATGGAAGGAATGCACGGCTTGCAGGTACGGTCATAGCGAGGAAGTACGAGATTCGCGCCTGTACTACACAGGGTGTGCTAACAATCACGAGCACCCCCTTAGTTATGGACTCCTTGACGAATGCGTAGTCGTGCTTTCCTTGGCAGAAACTGTCGGCTGGAGACCAGCACGGGGTGTTATGACGCTGTAATTTTCGACATTAAACATCCCGGCCATTAAAGCCGGAGTTAAAGTTACATTAGCCCAAGGCCGAAACTTGAAATTAACCGAAGGGGAAGATTATTGTTACTTCTTATTTGTTCTTTTAAGTAATCGTCATTTTAACGTGTTACGTATGTATGAAATGACGTGTTCTATACACACGATTTCCTTAAATATCATCCAGCGCAGGAAATGAAAATAGATGGATATTATTCATACTTTTCACGCACATGTCATAATATTATATTGGATAATACGTATATTATTAAAACTGTAAGTTGAAGCATTAAAATATTTCATTCTTTCATATTGGCATATATATTACTTATAAATGGAAGACGTCTCTTTTCATGAAACTGCGAGTGGTGTGTCAAACTAAAAAGTATTTAAAATAAAGACTAAGATATCCGAATTATTTTAGCATAAAGTTATAATTTAAATGAAATTTTTTACATTGCATCAGCCCTTCTAATACATTCTTGTTGTTCTTATCATTAATATTTTTGATTCTTAATAAGATTCAATTTTAGCTGAATATTATGTCTATGCACCTACAAATGACAAGCGTATTGATTTCCGCTGAATTCCAGTTGTTGGAGCAGCTTTGGCGCCATTAACGTACGACGAGATTTTGCTTTATCGATCTCTGAACCCGGCCTTTTGCTTACTAACTCCCTCTCCCTCGCATATTCGTTTTTCTCTTTCTTTTCCTTTTGCAACTTTCCCAACTATGAAAAGGCCAAGCCTTGTGTTACGACATGAGTGTGCAGAAAGTTCCAGGATAAGTACTTAGCATAAGAATCGTCTTCCGGAAACTCGTTTGGTCTAAAGCTTTTTCCCTCAAAAATAATCACGAGACATACACTCTCCTTTCTTATTGCCATCATCCCACGTTTCCAGAATTCACGGCTTTCACAAAAGCCAATAACTCGTTTTTAACAGACGTGAATTACAATCTTTTTCTCTTTCCGTCGAAATTTTGTTCCACGCTTTTATTTTGTTCAACGCTATCAACAAAGAATTTTTTTTCGCACACTTCTCTCGTACGTTTATTATTGAAATATTAAAATATAGAAATTGAATTGCAAAGATACTGAGATAGAAAATTACGTTATCAAAAAGTGTTTTCCCACTTCTGTTTCCTTCCAAATTTTTTGAAATTTTTTGTTATGATACGTGCGCATCATAAGCGAATCGTATATAAATTTTATATTGATTTTATATATATTTTTTGAATGTGTAAATACAGTATATTAATCGTACAATTGCAATTATTTTTTTAAACAAAAAATTTATGCAATATCGACGTGTAACGACTAATACACATCTTTCTGTATATTCAAGTGCACACCTAATCGCTGAAGGTAATTAGCGATCTATTAAATGATGAGGAATAATTCGCGATAAAACGCGACATTACACTTTGCAACATTTATTTTTTTATTATGTTTGTCGGCGCGCTGCGTCAGGATTTCTTCGTTCGTCCGCATCGACGAAACCATTAAAACTGTTGGAGCGTTGTGCGGAATTTATAAAAGTGAAAAGGCTGTTTCAGCGAAGCTGTTAAAGCCGACTTAACGTACCGCCTTCTCTCGTATAACCCCGTGGAAACCGTTGCGCATAAAACTGCCGTATACACGCTGGTCGGTCATGTCGTTTGGTTTGACGGTGATTCAACGACACCCTGTATAAGGGATATAGGACGGTGGTAAATCGTCCGCGACCCCATAACCCCGCGAGGATGAGCCTGGCGACACGAAAAAGATTCTCTGACCCTCCGACTTCGCTCTCAAAGTCGATATCGGTGATCGTCGTAAGGAGAATACGTCCTCTCACGCAAATATATATTATCATGCATACATGTCTACTTTAAAGACGTCAGCAAGAAGAAGTAAAATAGACTTTTAAAGCTTATATAATTTTATCATTCTATTAGATGTCTTTTTGTTATGTTGAAAGAACGTCTTTCGTTTTCAATCGTTTTTATCTCCTTGTATGTTAAACTGTTAAACAATTTGTGTATATATATTAATAATACACAACTGTACGTATAGAAATTTTAATTACTATACACAACTTGTGTATACATGTTAACACAATATTAACGGAATAAAAAAGAAAAAAGTTTAATACGAATGCTTTAGAATTTTAAGATTGTAAGATCATCTTGTGCTCCATTATATTTTTAGAAGACGATTTGATTATATCGACCAATTTTTTGTCTAACACTGTTTTTAAGAATCGCATGTTTATATACATTCGCTGTGATAATAATTCAATCGCAAAGTACGCGTACGTGTAATCAAGATTTGGATAATGAGAAATTTGTTTTCATAATTAATCGGTCAGTTATCTGATAATGTATTGGCTTAGTACGTTGCGTAAATAATTGGAAATTTATTTACATAATTGCATGATTACAAATAGTAGGAATAATAGTCGCAAACATGTAGTTGCAGTTATATAATTATCGTGTAATTATTGTAAGTAGATTAAAAAGATTTCCATTAATATTGTAAATCATTGTCATGATGTGTATATAATTTCAAAAGATAGAAAGAATAATGGAAAAAGAGAGAACAAGTATTCTTCTCTTCTGTACATGCATGCACGTGTTAATGTATCTGAATAAATGCGCATAAGTTTCCCACGAGATTTCTTGGAAGAAAATTTAAATTTTTGATCTTAATTTACAATGCAACAAATTGAACAAACAGTACGTTGAAGGTGGATATTGAAAGAGTTTTTAATTTATATAAATATACAGTAGAAATACTTAGAACGCAATGAAGTAATTTTTACTTTTTTCATAAATTTAATATTGTCAATAAAATCAGTACTGAATTAATGATAATAATATACCAAAAAATGATTTTATTACATCAACAAGACGTGATTGAGGGCGTTTTAGTGAAATCAAGCAGAATTTCTGGTTATTACAATATAATAAAACTCGAGAGTTTATAATCAGAACGTTTGATAGACTGGTAATTTTTACAAGACTTCTAATTTGTCTGTTTTTTAACAGACTTACTAGTTGAATCAGATTTCTAAATGATACAAAAAAACTTTTTCTTAGTGCAAAACATCAGAGATTGCAAAATGTGATATAATAGAATATATTTTTTTAATATTTTTTGATTATTTTCACAGACAATGTCTTTTAGGAAACAAGTTTACCCAGTATTTTGATCCTTATTGCATTTAATTTAGCTTTTGCAAAACTTTTTGTTGAAATATCTAAAAGTTTTTTGATATATTTTCAAGAATCGGTACGTGTGTGCTTTATCTGTTTGGTTTTCAATAGAATTACACACATATTGTTTTTAGAGATTTTTATATACTTGGCGTATGTTTCTTACTTCTCTGTTTTATAAAAGGACTATTTTTCAATTTTCTCGTAAAAGCATTTGGCTCTTCTTATATAAGAGACGGTCGCCATTGTGTATATTGCGCAACGAGTGGAAGTATCTCTGAGTGAGTTCGACATTAGAAGCGGTGGCATCAAGACTTTTTCCTCCGATGGTTAAGAGAACCGGTCGTTAAAGTCGATAAAAATTCCGATTGATTGAGGGCACATTGAGGTCTTTTTCTTTCTCCTCTTCACATCTAATTTCCTTGCCATCGTCTGACGCCATTTGTCATTAAATTCTCTTTCAACCGACGCGGCGCCCGCCGCCGCGCACAAGGTACACCCAGGCCAGCATGTGCCAAAATGTTTAATCGATCATATTCAATTAAATTATAACGAGGTTGAAAATATATATCAGCGACAGGATTCGACAATGCGACGCGTCGCTGTTTCAGCTGCATTTACAAATAAGGCAATATTTTCAACGCAACCGATTTTCATTTGGAAATATTAATTTTGTGTTGATAAATAATATAATATAAAAAAATTAGATTGCGACAGTATTTTTTTTTAATTATTTTAAAATGATTTTAGCTGTAAACTTACGCTTACAACTGCGCAAATTATTCAGCTAATAAGGTATTTGGGTTGAATAAGACCGACTTAATTTATTTCATTTTTAAAAAGTTTTATTTATAGAGAAATTGAAATATACAGCGTATTTCAATATTCTCATAAATAAAGTTAAAGTGCAGTGTATGTTTTAATATCTCCTTAATAGAATTTTTTTTAAATAAAATAAATTATAAATGGACCTTATATTCAGTTCCAGGTAGCTCATAAGACATTTCCGAATTCTCGTGTCATTCGCGTTAAATCGCGAATGTGCACATGGGATAATTAATAGAAAACACGTCGTACCTGAATGCGTAAAGGTTGAATCATACATACGCGGTAATATTAATGTCCCGCGCTATTTTGCGGTTGACGCGCACTCCACGTTGTAACGTCGTAATAACGCGAATTAACTTTATACGCAGCGTAACGCGAATTACACCCGCGCGGTATCGCGGGTGCGTGCGAGCGGGCGGGCGCGCTCGCACGTGAGTTTGATTTACTTTTGTCTAGCTGTGGAGAATAATTTAATTACAATTTCGAGTGACGGAGGCCCTCGGCCTGGGCGCGCACGAAATACGTTGCGCTCACCGCTCCACTAATCTCGCTTAATTAGATGTGCGGCAGGCGACGGGGATTGCCTCCGAGCAACTCTGACTTGCGTAAAACTTCGCCGGCGCGCTTCGCCGGGTTGACTCGATTATTCGTTTGTCGTCGCGTGCGAGCCGGTCGCTGCGAGTAAACTTTATTTTCGCGCCGCGTCGCGCCGAGGTTCGCCGAGATATCCGCAGTAGTACGCCAGACTATAAAGTCCGACCAAAGTGACGAGGGGCAAATAAAGAAAAAGCGGTTTCCCCGTCGTACGCGAGTATCGTTGGGGAAAACTGTTCCTTGGAAGTCTATCAGACGCATTGTTGGACTTAATTGGCTTGCCAGCAACGTGATTTTTGTTCCTATTCGCTATTTGGCTTGGACGCTGCTATTACATATTCCAGTAAGATCCGTTATATAATAAACATAATTATCTGTTTCGACTTTTTGGAATAATTTTACGCAGAGAACTTCTTTGTTTAAATTGATCATTTTAACGCAAGGAAAAGAGATGTAAAACCATTTATAAATAGGGTAATTGTTGCCAGTTTTCCAGTTATAGTATTAGAACAAAAAGCATAAGAGTGTTACGTAAAAGTGTTTTAGTGTTAAACTAAGACTATCGCAAAAACATAATTAAATGCGTGGCAGTAAATAGCAAAGCATAGATAAATGCGGCAGTAATCGGGAGAGGGAAGCACTCAGAACTGCCAGTTTCATTCTAGTTTTCATTTTTTATATCTTTTATTTAATCAATCATCAATTTCGAATTAGTTGTTTTTATTTTGTGTGCATATTAAAATTTTTTCTTGACTAATGTGCGCGCGCGCGCGCGTGTGTTGTGTGTGTGTGTGTGTGATAGAAAAAAAGTTTTATTAAAAAACTAGCATATCAACTGGCACTGCTTGAGGAAAAAATTACTAAGTTTTAATAAATATTCGAATAGTACTAATGAAGTATTTATTAAATGTAAATATTTATTTAATACAAGACCCATCAATTTAATTTAAATATTATTTTTTCTTAAAAAATAAATATTTGTGTATCGTAAATAAATATTTCATTAACACTACGATATTTGAATAAATATTTATTAAAATTTAGGATTTTTTTCTCTCAGTGCAAGTGCATGAAGCAGCAGTAATTGGCACAGTTGAATCAAGATTTTTTTTTTTTTTACACACAAATTGATCCGGTAATGACGGATGGAACAGTATTTCTAACTTTTTAGCACACCATTGCTTTCACAATAGGCATTGTAACTTGCATTCGATCGTCGCGCAATGGAAACTATAACGATCGTCCTATATCGAATTCACGCGACAGTCAATGGGCGTCGACGGACGTTTCATTTCATTAGTAGTTCGTTAATTATTAATGAATTATAACGCCCCACCGGCGGCGTGTAAGAGCACGTGTACGTGTATCCGGCAATACGCGACGACTCGGCGCGGCGCTCGTTAATCGCGTCACATCGCGCGTCCACCGCTAGAGCACAAAAGCCACGGTGTGCTTACCGCAACGGCGAATTTGCAATGCAAACGTAAAAATTGCAAACGACGCGTCGTTACGAGGCATCGCGGCCGCTTGTTTACGCTTATCGCCAGGTAGTACAGACGCAACAGTAAATGTTTTTTTTTTTCCTCTCCACCTCTATGATCAAATGGGTCAATGTAAATATATTTTTTTAACGACACTCGATGCTTTATGGTTACTGCGCTCGCTTTTTCAAATTCTTAATTTAATTCTTTACTCTCCGTCCGCGATTTTTTTTTGTCTACTTCAAGTTTTTTCTATTGCTGTAAGTTTTTCAAAAAATCTGGAAAAATGTAGAGTTACTTTTCAACATCTCCGTTAGATTTTTAATTTTTTTTAAATTCAAATGTTGAAACATTTATTCAATAAAAATTCTCTTTATTTCGGGAGATATTGAGAATGAAATTTCGCTTGTGCCAAGAAAAGATCCAGATTGCAGCTGAGGGGAGTTGAAGTCATTTAAATGATAAAAATTAACGAAGATACAATCTAAATTAGAGAAATCCGGAGAAACAAAGCTTTAGTTTTAAAAGTGTTGAAAAGGATCTCGTAACACAAGTGCTATATTGCTGTACTTAAAAATTTGATTTTTATAAAATTGGACGGCTCCGAAACTTGTTGCGTTTTGAGTAATTGATACAAGCCTACGTGACGTAATGCGATTATTCTTCAAAGAATGCGTAATGCGCTCTTGAAAATTGCGCGGGTCTTTTTCAACTTTAATCACGAGTCGGATTGAAGAGTAAATCCGATCGTGGTTTTAACGACGTGCCCGTTGAAATGACAGGTGAGATTTTGCACATGTTGTTCTCAGCCGATAGTAACATCCGGGCTGACAATAGTTACTACCTATTTTGACACGCCGAACGAATATTTCTCCGGGTATTGTTTAAACGACGTTTGTACCGTTTAAACCGCGATGCATGTAATATCACGCTCACGCATACTACAGCACTTTATAAGATATTATTTGTAAAATAAAAGAAGTATGTGTAAAATAAGCGGATTTATTTTATTGTGAAAATTGAGATGTGGGAAGTATCTTGTTATAAAAATTATTTTATCATTGAAATAATATCTTTCAGTATATTGTTTAAACGACGTTTTTTTTTGTCTGAAACGCGACGCATATTAATATTAACGCGAATGCGCTCACCACAGAATTTTATAACATATTTATAAAATATACGAATAATATTTATAAATTAAATAGAGTTATAGATATTATTGTTAAGGACATTTTTTAAAACATTAAGAAAATTATGACAAAATTATAAATTGTTTAATATTGCATTTGAAAGTAGTAGAAAAAATTTGGTGGAAATTTTCTATTTGGATAAACAGTTATTTTAATAAGAAGTAAACATCTGTTCTAATGAAAATATAATTAACAATGAAATAATGAAAAAAATTTTAATTGTTTTATTTAAGTATTTTAAATATTCAAGATGATTTATGTAAAGTTTCATTGCAATGAAGAAATCAGTTCTGTAACATAAAATTTATTTATTTACAAAATAACTAAACAAGCAATTACAATAAAACTTTGTATAAATCATCTAACATATATACTTAAAGTACTTGTACAAAAAATTGAGATTTTTTTTAAATGTCATAAAAAATAATTTAATTTTTAATAACAGAGTAAACAAACTATAAAAATATACTAATAAATAAAAATTGAATTTTATTCATACAACCATCATATAACATTAACACATTTCCAAATTTTATTTACTTTGCAGGGACCGTGTGTCCGATACATCCTTAAGATTTATACTGTTTTACAAGAATTATTTTGGTATCGCGAGCTACGCAGTATTACTCTGTTAAAACAGATTATAATCAGCCGCACGAGAAAGCGACTTTGAAAATTAGTGCGATTGCGTCAACTCAATTATTAACAACAATCGAAAGTCGGGATATAATCGTAATGCACGTCCCGGGAGATTGTCTGGCTCTATCGCGGTCGTATCTACTAGTCAACTGGCCCTGAACGAAATCCCCGCTGGGCGGGGAAACGCATCGAAATTAACAGCGAGGACTCCTGGCTGCTTCTAGCCGGCAGACGTATTGGATTTCAATTATCTTACGCGCGATAGGCGTGCTCGGAGAGTATGTATGGGAGAATGTCCTGAATAATGTATGCTGCGAGGGCGACAGAAAGAGCGACAGACCGAAGACGGACGCGCGAGCGACGACGAACGATGGATGGAGAGACCGTTTCCCCCGGTTTTATTACGGCCATTTTTTTTTCGCTCTCCGCGCTCGATATCAATATTACCATAACTTTACATTCGTAATTGGTTGGCATCGAGCCAGCGTGACGAAGCCACGCTCCTTTTTCCTACGTCTCTCTCCGTCCTTTCCTTTTTCAACTTTTCTTCGGTCTTCATTCTTTCCTCGGTTTGTTCTCTTTGTCTATTTCTCTCTCTCTCTCTCTTTGAATCCCACTTTCTCTACCCTTTTCCTTTTTTTTCTTCCCTCACTACTATTCACCCTATCTCCCTCTTCTGCTTCCTCTGCAGGTACCGATTCAGAGGACCGCGACCCTGCGCGCTGTTCGCTCATTTTTGGTCTTTGTTCGTGACCCACGCTATTGTTCCCCCGAACAATTGTCGCGTCCGGCTTAGGTGTCCAATGACGATCGGCGACCGCTAAGATACGTGAGACGGATGCTTAAGTGGCGCCCGACACGTTCGTTGGCCTCGCTCGAGCGTACGTGAATCGCGAGGGGGCAGAGAAAAGAGCAGCATCCCATGAACAGAGATGATCCTTAAAAGGCCCTCACGTCTGCGAGAAGAATAACGATCTCCTTCGTGTGCTATGCGAGACAGGAAGTGCTCCGACGAAGTACCCACTCGAGTGTACGATACGTACTTCGTAAACACTCCCGTCACGAATGGCTTCATTGATAGAGAGAAGTTAATAACCGCGATCGTACATCTAACGAGTATAGGAGATCGGAATATTTTATTTGACTTTTAATTATTACGTTAATCGGTGTAAAAGGTTTTGGAAACGTTACGTTCATTTGAAGCGCTGTAGAGAAGAGAGAGAGAGAGAGAGAGAGAGAGAGAGAGAGAGAGAGAGAGAGTAAAAGAAAGAATAGAGTTATGAAACAGTGCTTTAGCTGTTGCATCGTTAAAATAGCAATTGCAATTTAACTAATAGCAATTTAACGAAACTATTCTTAATAAATTGCTTCCGCCTAATAATTCTGCTAAAATTATCTCTAAATCACTGTATAATGTGGAAGCGATACCTTGGGATTCCGTATCACCAGCGGATTCCATAATATCTTCTTCTCTACTGGAAAATATGGTAGTCGGAAATTCCCATTTCCGATCGCGCGCGCAAATGGCTTTACGATAGGTCTCCCTGGACCGTCTTAGTACATAAGTACCACCGGCGTGGGAAGATTCGCCGCGTAACCTTACGAATTTCCGTACCCTAATTATATATTATACGTAATATAGAGTGGCCGTAAATATGTTGTGCACAGGTTGATTCAGATTTCAACGTATGGGACATCTTTCATTAATTCGAATTCAAGTCTATCTTGGAACGTCAGGAGGAGACTGATGGTCCTTAATCGGCGATTGCCGAAATGGAGGAGTTGGGCTGGCAAATTTGTAGAAGTGTGCAAACAAATACACTATGACCTGATTTCTCTGTTTAGTTTTAATTTGTTTCTGTTTTAACGAGTATCCCAGAATTGATTACAAATATTACCTGCTTGCGTTTACATACATAACTAGAAATGTGAAAGCTTGTGACAAATAGTAATCTCTCTTGGGATTAGATTAGAGAGTTAGCGCCAAGAGAGAGTTTATCTCAAATTATCCAAGTAATCCGTAGATGAAAAGCGATTCGTTGAATATGAGATACTTCGTGCGCAGTGCTGAACGAAAATATTGAGACTGCGTGCAGTTGCTGTAAAATAGTAAATAATTTTTGAAGAAAATAGCAGCAAGTTGCTTATTTCTACAAAAAGACTTTTATTTTATATTTTACATTTGATAAAACACATTTAGTATTAATAGGTAATACGTTTGAAGGTGAAGATTTTTCGTAGCTGTCATTACTATTTCTTGCAAATCAGTTACAAACTAATTTAAATGATAATAAGAATAAATATCAAGATTTTCCAAGTCTCTTCTTGGAATAAAAGACGTGATACTGGATGTTATTGACATAAATACACAATCTAACAATTGTGCGAATAATTTTGTCTCTCTTTAACTTTTTCTTGTAATTACATCCGTTTATGTTAATTTTTATAACATGTAACTGTGTATAAAAATAAAAAGATTAATTATTTCATGAAAATCAATATTTTACTGCTGTTTTCTTTAAAGATATAAGCCGTTTTATAACGGCAATCGTATCGTGCCAATTCTTTTCAAAACTGTGTTATATATTGGATACTACATCAAATACATACGCAGATAAACATTTGCTAGTTATTATGAATTATCATGATTATCATACTACAATTCAATGTTTATATTGTCTAATATTGTCTAAACAATACTAAAAAAGAGTGAAAAGAGAAGGGGGAGGGGAGAGGGGGCGAGAAATGTAGATACACATGCAACTCATAAATCTAATGTTGCAAAAATACACATAGTAATGGGCTGCTTATCGAAGGTAGCACATTAATATCGCGCAAATATTACGAGTATAATGTATAAATATTTACTTTAACCGGAAACTCGTGCAATTTATGCCGTAGGCAAAAAACGCCGATCGTTACATGTAGAATGTAAAAGACTGCATAAAATTATCAGAGACGACGTAATTAGTTGCTGTTTACATA
Source organism: Solenopsis invicta (assembly GCF_016802725.1). NCBI lineage: Eukaryota > Metazoa > Arthropoda > Insecta > Hymenoptera > Formicidae > Solenopsis > Solenopsis invicta. Next base: position 22,710,988 of record NC_052667.1, read on the forward strand.
TTCCTTGCTGCTTGCACTTTTGTAAGGGAAGAGGAGGAGGAGAGAGAGAGAGGGCGAGAGAGGAATTGGGATGGGAATCTGACATGAACCTACCGTAGGCTGACTTAAATGGATCGCTGTGCTGTACATCGGGCGCAAGCAAATACGAAATTCAAATATAGATTCCGCAAACAGCAACTTCTGTCTGACGGCAAAGGTTAATTTACTGATTCCCCATCTTTTGCTCAAATTCAAGGTGTGACAGAGAAAAGAAAAAAAAGATGAGGATCTATTAAAAAAGTAATATCGATATTTTTTGTATATGCAAAAACTGATAACCTGAAAAAACCTGAAAAGATGCCATAATTTTCTCATTATTCTAATGGCATTTTATAAAGAATATTGTTTACACTTTTTTAAGTATTATAATACTACAATTAAAAAATGGATTTTATAAATTATTTGAATCATGTTATTTGTGAGCAGGACATGTACATTTATTACATTATTAGTTTCGCGATGTATTTATAATTAGCACTAGTGTATAAGTTATCTCATTTTTCATCTACTAAGACTTTTGTGCAAACTCTTTACTACAAATTCAAGTGTGTAAAACGTGTAGTTACTTTTTATGCATTTGTATTTTTTATGCATTAAATTAAATTTATGCGTGTATTTTTTTTACGTCCTTAGACGTGTAATTTAACATTGATACGTTTAAGCGTTTAACAAGTACAAAAATTACACGCATAAATTTAATTTAATGCTTTAAAAATGCAAATGCGTAAGAAGGTGACTAGGTGACACACTTGGATTTGCAATGTTTTTATTACTGCTTTCAAAATTGTATAAAATAATTTGGTTACACTCGCACAAGCAGATGGATCTCTGATTTGGTGAAAAGACGCGGCGCGAGATAGAACAGCAGGACGTTATTAAAATGATATTAGTCGTATAATTAACGGGAGACACATCGATAAACTTGCAACGCGAAGGTGTAACTGATTTACGACGACTTAAGTGCGTACTAATCGCTCGAAATCTGCGAGCTGAAAGCGGCAGATCGTTTTGCTCGTTTCGCGCGCAATGGAATACACCCGATAAAGTCGTTTCGGGCCCGATCCATCTTAGTCCGTTTGCAATTTTCTCGCGTGCCTACGCCCTCATACGCCACATCCGGGAGAGTAAACCGCGTGAAAGCCGGCGAGGGAGGATTGTACGGTTCCGCAGTCGACCCCGGCGATCTACCCCTTTCCTCTTCACCCCAATCTCTCTGTTTTCCACGCGACTCCGTCATTTCGACGAGGGGGAGACAGAGAAGACCGCCCGCACTCGCGACGCGGACCCGCGTGCTCAATGACACCAAACAGAACAATTTGTCAATGCCGCACGCAACGTTTGTCGCCGTCGTTTACACGATCCTACACCTACATATACACACACACATACGCGCGCGCGCGCGCGCGTATTTATGCGTTCACGAGATCGCGCGTTATCACCGACGCCGTTCAAGGGCGCTCCGCGTTCGTAACTGAAAATAATGGAACTTACGACAACGACAACGTCGATCAGGGAACAACTCGCGTGTAAAGAGCTTAACACGTTGCGTGCTGTGACGTATGGTTACATATTATTTTATACGCGCGATTTATGGAAATCTGGAAATTGATAGCGTATCTTAATATCAAAAAGCTCGAGAGTGAAATCGGGTAAAGAGAGAACACAGTGAATTATTACATGGAGTATAAAATATTATTTTCCCGTGAGCGAGGAGGGAAAATAAAACGAGTTTCAAGTTTGTCATGTTTGAAATAAATTCGTTTCATATTGTTTATTAATAATTGGAAATATGATTGAAAATTCTGCGATGTGTATTACGTTTTGTCTGCTGAAAGTATCGATAATATTTATTCTCAAGGTTAATTAATGTATAATTAACACGCTAGCTTACAATGACGTAATGTAATATTAATATTAATTATGTTATTATTCTATGTAAAAGTAACCATTAATGTCCAGGATAATATTATGTGATCCATTAATTTTATAATTGAATTAGTTTATAAGATTCGAAAAAGATTCGGAAACGTGCTTAATAATTTTATTTGAAAGATATAACAAAATTTAATTAATATTTAAAAAGGAAAACACTGAACATTTTTAGTAACTTATGCAGCTTCAAGTTCATCATTTACCAGAACTACTCATTTTCCTCTTTATAAATTGGCTCTTTTGTATCATCCTTTAACAACCGGTGTGAAGTTAACGCCCAACTTTATAAGAAACAAAAATGCTTAATACAGATCGATTGTACTTCGTTTGTACCTGTTTGTACTACCTTATTTTCGTTTGTACCCCAAGGGATTTGGACATAAAAAAAATTGAAAAGCGTAAAACTGAAAAGCGCTGTATTTTCGAACCCTTCAGGTACAAACGAAAACAAAAGAGGTATAAATGGGTACAAACGATGCTCTTTTGAATGGCATAAACGAAATTTAAAAATTTGTTAGCTGGACGCTGGCCATGTTTTCACTCTCTTATAACATTTTCCCCTTGAGGTACAAACGAAAAGAAAAGTGGTGCAAACGAGTACAAACGCAGTGCAATCGATATGTAGTAAGCATTTTTGTTTTTTATATAATTGGTCGCTAACTTCACACCGCTCCTTTATCACTGCCCAGAACATATCGGAGAGTAACGAGTAGAAAAGTGCAAGAATACAAACGGCATTGAAAATATAACTTTCCAAAATTAATTAATTTGTAATTAACACGCCAACCTAAAATAATATCGTGTAATATTAAGATTAATTATATAATTATTGTATTGTAAAAATAACAGTTAATGCCCAAGGTAATAGTTTGTGATTGACTCATTCATTTTATAATAAAATTAATTTACAAAGAAACGCAGGACCTTTTTTCAAACAATATCTCACGTAACTGCAAGTTCGCCTTTTGCTATCATCTAGAGAGCTATTTATTTTCCTCTCCACCTACTGCCCTATCGGTCCGCTCCTTTGCATCATCCTTTGTCACTGTCCAGAAAATGTCAAAGAGTAACGAGTAGAAAAATGCAAGAATACAAACGACTTCTTCGACGAGTGCTCCGGCGACGGTCAGTCTGGCGTTGGCGTTTATAAAGACGACAGCTGTCCGCGCGTTAGAAAGGACAAGAGTAAAAATTGAAGGGGAGGAGGAGACATAACAGACGCATCAAAGCCGAGGGATGAAAAGCTGTCTGCTAATATTATTCTATCATTTCAGCGCGATGCACTTCGATTCTAAATTACACCGGATATTTCAATGAAAAGTTGAAATATCGAGTTTGAACGATACGATTATTTTATACCGGAATGGATTAGAATAATCTTGGAAAATTTTATTTCGATGTAAGATAAACGCGATATATTTTTATGGGTAGTATTAAAATTTTTTTAAATCTTGATTTCTACGCCGTGAATCATGGTTGACTGAAACTTGAAAACGACTTTTTAGCATTACTATAAATTTCTACGTTAATTGCATAAATTGACAACTACAATGTATTATTTGCTTATATTAACTGACCCTTTTTTTTTCAAAGAGTCTAACTGTTCACTTTTTGCAATTTTGTTTTTTGATATTATTTGAACCAATTCACAAATTGAAAGCTAAAACTATTCTGCTGGTTTTACAGGCACTTGCAAAGTTTGATTTATTTTCAGATTGATCAATCAACAAGCTAGCAGGGGCGCGGTAAATTGGTGCAGCGGCTGAATCAGAGCTATTGGCAAATTAGGTAAGCTAACTTTAATCCGCTTTGCAGTTCTGCACACATTTGACATTCATCGACGGAGTAACGTAGGATTAAAAGGCTATTATGCTAAATACCTGAAAATTAATCATGGTTTATCATGAAAAGTCTTAAACACATACTTGTGAGACGCTTTAAATGTGCTGCTTGATAAAACTATTGATATTACTACTGATTGTGAGAAAGACGCAATTGCCAGCCATTCGAGTTTTTTTTTAAAACAAATATGTATACGTACATACGATTGAATAAAAAAGTGCAGCCATGTATTTTCGTTCAAAGATTTGGCGGGCAAGGAAACCTCAGCAAAAATCTATAAACATCCTCGAAGTTGGACGAAGTTTCGCCCAGGGAATTTAGTTACTCTCTTCGCACTGCAAGAATTTACAGCGATTAAAACGTTTTCATTAGGTTTATTCAATGCCATAGAATTTGTTTACGGATAACATAAGCCATCAAGCCTGAGGCTAGCGATAGGGGCAGTCGGTTCGTTGATTTGCGCCGACGAAATTCAAATATCTTCTACCGTTGCATTTGGCAAACGTTCTACGTAGTCTGTTCGTAGCCCGGGGCTCATTCGCCAATCACGGTGCGCGGTACTTCTTTTTTTCCCCCTCTTTCTTTTGCCCGCTTTCATACGTGCGTTCACCATTCTTTCTGCCGCTGCAAGGGAACATCACCGCGTCTCTAATCGTACGATGTTACAGTTTCCGTTTTTCTTCCCGAGTTCCATTACTCCTCGCGATCCCGCAAAAATCGCGAACGTTGTATTCAGGCAGAATCAGCGAATCATTAGAGAATATGTAAAGAGGTAACGGTTTTCATTAGGCAAGGATTAAATTTACATTGGAAGTCTCGACCACATGATTCAAGAAAGCGTTGATTCTGATTTCCTTAACAAATTAACTCTGTTAATTATTCGGAATATTATTGAATTCAGTTACTGTTGGATTGCTCTAAGGACTCTCTCGCATTGATTTGTGCAATCTCGCTAGGTCGCCAATTCAACGGAACAAAAAGTAAAGACTACAATAAAAAAATGTTTACATATTTTCTGTAATAAATATGAAATATATGGAAAGTGAAACTTCAACGTAAGGAAGCGACGTAATTATTATGACAAATCTAATTTTGTTCTTGTATTTTACATTTTTTTAAATATATAATTGCATTTGCATAATATAAAATTATAAACAATGGTGTGTAAATCTTTTTCATATTTAATATTTATTAGTAAAATGTTAAAAAATTTATTTTGAAAAACTGCTTGTTATCCTACAGTACATCTTTCTCAGCCAGTAGTAATATCAATGATTTCATCAGACAGAGGATCTCTCCGTTGTCATAGTTATGCTATAATTGGAAAGAAGAACTGCAAAACAACAATTTGATAAAAATATCTATTTTGCATTTTGTCTTAATATATTTATATGCATTTTACTGTTTATTATATTGTTTTATTATACCTTATATCGAGATAAAAACAATTTCATGTAGTCCGTAAGGTAGTTCAAATCCAATAACGACGTAGAAAGTTAATATAGCTAATGTTATCTATGAAAAATGTTATCAATGTTAAATCTATGAAAAGATAGTATTCATATACACACAGAACCATTTTTTTAATAAATTTTATTTATTTTTTAAAAATGGGTCATTTGGTCATGTTCATTTCCAGGCATGGATACCTAAATCGGATTGCGATAGTGTTCTATTTTTAGTTAGGGATACATCGATAAAAATTGAAATCGATAGTATCAGCAGAAAATGGATATTCACCAGTTTTCATGCTATAGGAATTCGCGTAATAATGTGTAACGGTGCACATATGACGGTTGTAACAATTTCATTTAACGTTTCTTGCAACAGAATTTTATTTCGTTGCATGTTAAACATTGTTAAAATGAATCATGGCATCAATTTGTGCTCATAATTTATTTAAAATCGAAAACGTAAAATGCATAAATCATTGAAAGCCATTGAGATCGAAACAAACAAAAGGATTAATAGTGGAACATAATGTACTAGATACGTTAACTATAATCGTCATTATTTTTATATTCTTATACAAATGTAATATTATTACGTGTGAATAATTTACGTTGAGTTTAGGCATTACTCGAATGATTTATCTATCAATTTAATTGATGTAACTGTTAAATAAACTAGAAACATTTTTAATCATAATTGTATATAAATTTTCCAGCAATCAAACTTGAGAGCTTCATGATAAAGAAAGAGAAAATATTATACTTTAATAATCATTATTTTTTTTTATTTATTACTTATTTCCAAGGAATAAATCTTTATAAATTATAGACTTTTTCAGTCATTTTGATGGCAAATATTTATGGAGGTACATGTAGGTTTATGGACACATTTTTTTATGGCAGACTGTTACCCCATAGCACTTGTCGAATAAAACATGAAAGTGTACATGCATTTATTCGTTTCTTCCTTACGACGAATGTTAAGAGCATTTGTAAAAATCTGCTATAAGAAAAGAATGGAGGAATGTATTTTTATGATCGAAGCTGCTGAGCTCGAAGATTTTGTCTCTCTAGAGTTTGAATTTTAGAATTTGAGCTTCGTGGATCCCCGATGCGTACGCAAAATGATCTTATAACGTGGCTAATATTCATCAATGCACGATCGGTACGTCGTTATTGGCGCACGTACGTCTCCAGGCAAAACAGCAGGTCGCTCGGATGAGCAAATAAATTTGACTGTAATTAACAGCTGAGTTTAGTAAAGTTATTATTTGGCCTTACGTACCGGGCGATCGAGTACGAGCACTGCGACACGCGCACATATTTATTATACAACAACGGGGAGATTATAAATTGTTAAAATAAATATATATCTCTCGTCCCACGTACCTCGTCTTCATATCTTCTCGCCGACACACGCGCGTTGTCCGTGCTCGCACGATAGTTTTCCTCTCTACTCTATCTCTTTTTTTCTTCTTTTTACGGCCGTCATTACGAACTCGCGGAAGCAACTCGATGTTGCGCTGCTTCGTAGGTCGCCGAATGGAAAAATTCACTTTCGGAGAAGAAAAGTCATACGTCATTGACATCGCACAACGTATCTTATCTACGAAAAGAACGGTTTTGCTGAAATATCTAAAAATTTAGCCAGCTACAGATCTGAAAGTCATTATGCTGACCTATTAAGAAAATTATGTATGGATTTAAGCTGGTCGCTAGAATGCTAGAACTTCCCGCAGCAATATTATCATTCTTGAGCATCCTACATAATTATTTTGATGGTCCAACAAGTTTATTTTTCAGTTCAATATTTAGTTGAATTTTTAAAGATTTCAACAAAAGCATTCTTGTACAAATTAATTTTACCATTAATTTTGTAGCGAAGTGAGAAAGTGAGAAAAAGTAACTAAACGTTCGTAAATAATTATTCGCTTTTTTGGGAATATAGAATGCACGCGATCCCTTGTACGCGATTGGGAATAATACTCGATGATTTTAAGTATGGAAATCTTCACACGCGTGTGCGATACCGTTTTGAAATCCATATCGACATTACTCGATATTTGACCGCAAAGGAGATCGCTGGTAGCTTTGAAGTAACTGAAATCAAATATCGTTGTCCGGCAAAATATTAACGTAATGCGAAATATCTCATTTGTTTATTGGAAATTTAAGACGTTGTTTGAAAATGTAGCGCGCTTCTATTTAATGCTGTATAACAAAGAATATTAAAGACACACACGTGATATTATACGTTCGCTGCTTGTATTACAAATACAAACAGCGTGTATTCAGTTACGTTGGAATATATCATTTCACAAAACAACCTCATCTGTTTATTTTAAATAATATTACATTACCCGTTGATCACTTCTGCAGATTCAAAAATAGACTTTTATACAGTCACAGGTTTTTCAACAGATATTTTTTTCGTCTTTATATCGTAGACATACATGTACGATTTGCCGACGAATCATTGACAACTATCAACATCAATACCTGGCCCCAAAAACATCCGTCATCAAATACCAACGGCGAGATATTGTTTGGAGTAGATACGCCGCGCGTTTAATATGAACCACCGACATTTTCAAAGCGTCGATATGTAAGCCACGTCTCTACGCGGGGATTTTGCGCGCGGATGCGTTCTTGCGTGCGTTCTCGCATGCATTTGCGAACTGTGGTGTGCGTTACAACATGTCCGTTACTCCGTGAAATTTGATAACGATTTCACGATGTTTGTCGAATGCAAACCATAGTGTGGCTACCGCGTTAATTAATTTGATTCTGACCGTGATTCCTGCGCTCCTTGTTCAATTCTGTGCTTTAGCTTTATTGGAAACACATTTTTTACGCCGTGTACATATTTAATGTGTCCGGTCAATGTGCGAAAACCAGCTCGAGAAATCTGATGAGAATGGAACATTCCGGATGGTAGGGAAAATTTGATCATGCAGATATTTAAACAGCGCGATTTTCTCTCTCCATTGATATATCATTTGTTATTTCTGACTGAAGTTGAAGCATCACGTTATGCAAATTTCAGAGCCACTTGCACAAATCATATTTCCAATGATTTGTCTCAAATTGGATCTCATCATATCTTTAAAAGGATTATAAAGGGGTCAAAATAAGATTGATGAGATTCATTGATTTTATTCAAATTTCGTTGAAAGAAAAGTATTTGATATCTGCGGCTATAAATGCATGGTAAAATAATTCTAGTTAATTGCTCCATTTTTTATAATTATTATAATTATTACTGTTATAAAGTTAGTAATAATAACGTTGGGTTTATAGTTTTATGAGAAAAAAAATTTAACATAAATCGAATTTAATTTAACATAAATTATGATAATTTCAAATATAATCTAATGAAATAAAATGCTATGTATATCAAAAATTAAATAAATATTTCCTCGTAGTAAAAGCAATTACAATTACAGTGAATATAACTGCTGACATTTGCTTAATATTTACGTATTATAATAATGATAACTAATAGTTACAATTTGCATGAAACAACTATAAATATGTAGCTGGTGCTGAAAATGAATTATATTAAAATTATGGTAATTTCAACCATTTTTCCTCTCAGTGTTCTTGAACGTTCATTGTAAAAAAAAAGTATTCTTCATGCAATAAGCAAAACGTTCTTCCGGATATTTTTATTTCTTCAGTCGTGCAAAGAGTGTATTACGGTTTATTCGTACGACGGTAAAAAAAGATGTTTCTCAGAAAAAAAATAGCGGAATGCGACGGCCGATCACTTGTGTTTTATACCTCTATCAAGAGCAAAGTATGTCGCGTTATCAGACATAAAATTCCTGAAAGCGCATCTTACATCTACTGATAAGTAGTGAGGCACACTGAGTTATCAGACAACGTATCTTAAGAGCAGTCGTAAAAGAGTAAGAACTACGTAGTCAATAACTGTATCGAGAAAATGGATGCTTCAAGCACTCTTCTACGTTTTAGTCAATATTCATGCCGTTTAATTTAATCTATTGTAAAAAAGTATTTGTAACGTAATTATTAGAATGATCGATATATTTATATTGAAACTATTAGATTTACAGAGTGAGAATTCTTTAAATTCTCTGTTGGAAGAAATATATAATACGAGATAGAATAATAAAAGAAAAGGTTAATTTTTTAAGTAAATAATTTCTGTATAACAGTAATTATTCTGTAAAATATCGATATATGTATATAAAAGTTGGCAAGTTTGATTCGTTTTTCTACTAGCCACAGCGTATTAAAAAAATGTTTTGTGGTATTAACAAGACGCCTCTTGAACCGAGAATAATGAGTAAACTTGTCTACCGTCGAGAAAAAGAATACTAAATTGACTGAGATCAGTAAGAGAAGAATAGACCGATTAAAGGATTAAAGAAGCGAGAGCGCGACGCTTTGTTCATCGATCAGTAGCAAAAGGAGGCCCGGATTGTTGGACAATGTACCCTATTCCCATGGAAAGTCCCCTCTACTCAGCGCTGATCATTCTGGAACTTCCGAGAGCGCGGTGGCGGGATACACCGCTCATTTTCTCTACCGGCGGATCGTTACACGTCCTTCTCCTTGTTTTCTCCTTATTGCCGAGCGCTAACTTTCAATGGCAGTTTCCCCGGGGTTGAAACGATCGCGCAGCGTCTGTTGCACGGCGCGCGGCGACTCCGAGACTCCCCGGGCTGGGGTGGAGTTGGTTGCGCGTACGATGAAAGGACACGGGGGTGTAAGAGCACGCGAGAGGGGGCAGCGAGATAAGAAGATTATCCGTCAGGAGCACAGAGTGATAAACAGTGGGGATGAGGGGCAGGAGGGTGAAAGAGGCGGGCGGAGTAGCGAACTCATTGGAATTGTGCGCGCGGAGAACATATAGGGGGAGAAAAACGTCCCTTAAACCGCGGCGCGACACCGGGCGGTGTCGTCGTTAGGTGGTAGGGAATCAGAAGGTTATTTATCGCGCACATTTCTGCGCGATTCCGTGTTTTTCAAGGTGTTTCGTAAAGTAGGTTAGATGTCAGCTAAATTTTGTCTCTTGCGATATTTATAACCCGGTAGAATGTGGAACTATTTTCGATGCTCCATATATTAGCCTTTCTTCTGCTTTGTTTGCTCCTAACGAATGGCTCGGCTTTTTCTGATTTGCATGCCGAATACATTTTCATATCGTTGATTCTCTCGATAATGTCGCCAGTTATACAAATGGCGCTAATGAAGACTTATTTTTGTAGTCAATATGTAGATACGTTATCTTCCTTTCGTTATGCATTATGATTTTACTCAAAAATTACATTTTTATTAGATAATTAGTAAAAAATTTAGTTTATTTTTATTTCGTTGAAATTTTATCTAAAATATGAAAAATATACAAGGAAAATTATTTTTTCTCTCCCGTCATATTTACGTTTTATGCCTAACTGTTCTCTCTTGTTTTTTTTACACATGCGAGCCGCGACACTTCAGAATTAATTTTCCTTGTTTAAAAAATATTCTTCCTAATATTACGTATACTTTAACATTTTTAGAAGGTATTTACATGGTTGTTTATTAAAAAAAAATAATTGTGTATAGATGTGACTAATTGCAGTGTTTTTAATTTTTCAAGGAAAGGAAGTATACTAGTTTATTTGTATCGAATCGTGTGTAAAGAGTTTATGTCGATCAAAAAGATAAGATTTGACTGTTTATATATGCCGCATACTGAGAGAAAAAAATGATTGCAATTGTCATAATTTAACTATGATTTATAGTCATTTATAAAAATAGTTGTGCTCTATAATTGCACTGAAAAAAAGTTTTTTTCTATCAAATCATTTTCCTTAAATAATTATTAGTACACAATATAATTTATCTTTAAACTAGAAAATATTTTTTTAATCAAGGAAATGATGTTAAAAAATATTTATTAGAAAATACAAATTTCTTTTTTAGCGCGCAATTACATTTATTACAAATTCTGTAATAAATCCATAGTAAAATTTTTCACTGTTAGTAAAATTTAAACACAAGGTATTATTATCATTAACATTATTGCAGTAATAATTATAAAAATGGAGCTCTCCGTCATAATTATTTTACCACGCAGTTATGGTCACAAATACCAAACACTTTTCTCTCAGCGCAGTGCATCGAGTATTACCATTTTGCCAGTACGTTTTCCATAAAGTATGACGAAAAATACGCAGCACTTAGAGGCATCTATATGAGCAATAGTCTACCGTCCGCTTTTCTACCGTCCGCTTTCGCGACACGTTACAGATGACAGATATCCGGGCGTCGGTGAATTCCTCCGGCATCTATCCTCGAAAAAGCATGATCCTCGAGACAAGCTCGAACATTATTACTTGGGCTGGGAGACCGCGCCGCCAGCTATCCGGCTAACGGGCGCTTTTTTCGCGATGTCTGGTCGTTACCGCCGAAGCGCGTCCGTTTCCGTATATAATATCAGAAACCGAGATATTTCTTATACCTCTCGACTCGCGCGTTTGCTCCATCTCTCACGCGCGACGACCGCGAGCAATTTTTCCGTCGTTCGCGCTGCGCTTTTCTCGTCGCCTCGAACGCGCGACGCAATTTATCAGCATGACCCGCATCCGCGGGCGCACGGCTGGAGCGCGCGGATTTATCGCAATTATGCCCCAGACAAAGGGGAGGCGAAAGCGAGAGAGAAAGAGAGAGATGGGGATGGAACGTGCTTGCTCGCTACTCGGCGTCATTTATTTTTCGCGACTTCGCCTCGTAATCCGCGGGACGGAAGCCGGGTGATACTTTCTAACGACCGGCCGCTACGCATAGCGAGACCGTCGAAATGTATATATTTTTTTTCAATTAACGTCCACTTTGAGATCGGACGCCGCGTCGGGCACGTCGCCGAGCCCGATTCCTTGCGCGTATTTTCGCCTTACGCCCCTTTCAATCACTCGATATCGTCCCGTCCGTTTTCTCACAACATTCTGAATGTCAGGAACTAATCTTTTGTCGCTCGCGTACTGTTACATTTCAACGTACATATAATCTGCATCATGCAGTCGGTTTTAGCTCGACTTTCTAGCTGAGTCGCATTGCAAATGAATGTTTTTGTGAATTTAGTAGTAATAGATTCGCCGTTTTCATTGTCTTAATGGAAAATTCTGTTTCGCGAACAGAAACTTTATATAATTAAATAGTAGAAAATCGCTAATACTGACATGAGTTCCTTAAAATGGCACTTTTATTTCTCGAAAATAAACATTGTATTTTATTAATACTAATAAAAATATGATGCTCAGATAATTAAAGAAGATGTAATTCTTATATCCGTGGTTGGTTTTTATCTAAAATCTGCTAACAACAAATTCTTCAAATGCGTAAATAATATTGTTACGAATTTTTTTGTACAAATTGAGCAGGTTAAACGACAGGGTGTACGCTATTCATATTAGATCATTTTACATATTTGCAGCGTTTTAAGATTGTTTTACATTTTTTTTCATTATTTTTAATGCTATTGTAAACGCAAAATTGGAGTGTAACGTAAACTGGTTTATTTATAAATAGAATATAAAATGGTTATAGGATAAAAAAGGTGTCACATGAGATTCATCTATTAAGTTGCTAAATTAATCTAATCTTTATATATACTATTATGTTTCATATTGCGTCTTGCAGAACAGCATAAGCTTATATAAATCGAAAATCGTTTTGCATCAAAGTGAACAGCATAAAATATTTGTATGAATTGACGAAAATTGTTTTACATCGAAGTGAAAAATTTCTCATGTACAATAACTTGTAAGTATTTTTGTAGATGATTCATGTGAATGAAAAAAAGAAGAAAAATTTGCATTGCTGCTTACTATATCGGTTTTAGAATTTATTTGGTCAAACACTTATTTTTATTTATTCTACGAAAAACTTAATTATTACAAAATTTAAAAGAATATGAAAATTACTTTTGGTAGGAGACACTCTCTAGTTTGTATTTATGCTTCCAAAGATTTATTTTTAGTTTTTGTTTAAGAATTACAAGTAAAACACGAAGTGGTATGTATTGGCCATCTTCCTCTATTATATAAAATAGATAAAGAAAATTCCTGAGAAAGAGTCGAAGCAAAAAATTTGTTAGTTTGCGCAATGGATATGCCAAGCCTTTTATCTAATCCTTTCAATCCTTTCTACAGTAGCAACGTAGTTAGCTACGAAACGTGATCGCCTTGTAGTCAGTCTAAAGTAAAATGCCCTTCTTTTCTGAATGAGTCTTTCGACGTTTTGATGTCAAAGCGGTTTGCTGAGCTATCTCGGAGAGTGCTGATTTGGTACATTGAAGAATTTTTTTTCTATACATATTTAATTTATAAAAATATACTAATATTTTATCGCAAAATTTTGCTTTCATGATCGCTTCCATGTAATATCATCGTTCCTAATTATTAACATTCGGAGTTGCGATATTTTATTATCGATGTTTTATTACAGAGTCAATGAACTTGCTATTGAAAATATTTGATGTATCTGAATCGTTTCAAATTGAATCGCGTAAAAAGTAATGAAAATGAAGAAATATTTAATAATGTAGGTCACATCTCAAACATGTCACATTTCCAATTATTACTAAAAAATTTTCAATTTTATAGATTATTCTATTATTATGTTTGAGTATCTGTGTAAAACATTTGAACATAGTTCTTTCATTGCTTTTATTTTAAACGTTATTCAAATTTTTTTTACTTGATTCTAATGTAAAATTTTTATAGCATTTTACACTTTACTTATTTGCAAATTTGATGAGAAGGTAGCATTACGAATTAAATAAAATTTTTTTATGTATACTAATAAATAATTTCTACTAAATATTCATGCAAAAGTTTATTTTAATCTATTTTACTCGTTCAATAATTATTTATTTAAAACTACAGTAAAATAGAATTATTTTCGCCGCATAAGTCATTATTATAAAGTAAACGAAATTTTTTATTATTTTGTTTTTTGCAGCTAGCTTCGGAACCAACATTCGAGCATTCACAATCAAATTTTTGGTCATTAATTACAGAAGAAAGAATAAATTTAAGAGGTCTGCAGTTTTTAAATTTCAATAACTGCTAGTTGGTATTTAGAGCCGAGAAATATCCTTAAGCTCGCGCGACTGAATTCCATACATCCTTCCGTAGCCGCTTAAACTTTACGTTAATAAATTCATTAGGACATTCGTAAATCGTACGAAACGTAGCGAGGCGTTTATGAACGTCTTGAAGTCGCGCCGCGAATTTATGTCCCTCGGAAAGTTTGGTCGTTCCGCCGGGGTATATGGAGTTACATTAAGCGTCATATTCCGCGGCTGTGTGACTGTTCTCGAGTCGCGCGCGGAGCTTGAGCGCGATATTACGTGAAAGCTTACAAAATCGAATTTTCGATGCGCCTGTTCGCTAGGCCGCTCGTCGAGGAAAATCGGATTTTCGGGGATTTGTCAGATGCGCGCGCTCAAAAGAATTCAACTGAGTCCGTGATCGCCAGGACGCCGGACGACAGTGAACGTGCGATTTCAATATTTACTTTATTCCCTACGCGCGCACGCGAACGGCAATATTGCGTCGCAAATGGGCCAGTAAAGGCTCGGAAAGCGAGTTTTTAACGCGTTTTAAGCATTTTAACGGAGCGTCAGATCGTCTCCCGTTTAGGAATAGGAACGTTTTTCACGCCGTTCACGGTGGCAAAAGGTTGCCCGGGTGAAAGCACGATTCAACACAGCAAAATCATGCTATATGCAAACTTTTTCAACGACACTTTTTACCAGATGGAATTGACAGTATCCGAGTATTTTTGAAGCATTATGAATAGCATCGTTGAGGCGCTGATCATTTATTTCTGGTTCATTGCATTTTATTCAACTGTATATTTTATGTATTGAAATGCATTTAAGTTATTTCGATATTTTTTTCTTGTTCACGTATATTACGTTAATAGCGTATTCGTTTTTATATATAAAATTTCTTAAATTTAATTTATATTGTATGTTCAAAATAATTCACTCATTTAGGTTAATTTCATTATAAAATGAATGTGTTAGAAAATAATATAAATATTTCTCAACAATTAACATTAAAGTGTGATACTTTGATACGATTTGGAAACAGAGACCGCGGAAATATATTTCTTCAGCAAAATAATTTTTAATACGTTAACACGTTTACTTATTTATTTTAGGTATGTTTCAAACTGTATTATTTTTATTATTGTTTGATTATTTATCATTTAATTATGTTATTTTAAGACTAAGAAATATTGAATATTAATTTAACACTAAATGTTCAAATAAAATGTCATAATGTTAAATTAATGCTTAAATATATTAAAAATGCAACACGAAAACTTTTACAACGACCGGTTTTAATATAAATATAAAACTTTTTGTTCTGTGCAATTAATATAATTATTAATGTATATACGAGCTCATATTAATTTTATGTTAAAATTGGATCTAAAGTTTTATTAATATCTTATTAAAAACATATTTAAAATATCTGCTGTAATTTATGTACTCGCATACATACATTTTAATAAGTTTAAATATTTTTAAAACAAGTAAAAATATTTTACGATCTCGTTCTCCATACACAAAGTAATTATGAAATAATGTTCACAGTTATCATCGGTGTGCTAAGTTATTAAAATTTTCGCGTTCGGTGACATAATTCTGTCTTATTTGTTTATAAAGAGGCGAAGCAGGTCGTGTAAACGCAACTGCCAACGGCGATCAGCGAGACGGAATGAACTCGACTGATTTATAACGCAGCGATATTCTACACGAAAATATTATACGCGTACATCCTCTCGCGGTGTTAGGGAACACGCACGAGACGAGACGCTTCTGTGCTCGTTTCCGTAACCCGTAGTCTGAAAAGCGGATAGAAAGCTCGCACTCTCCCGAGTTCATTTCCGCTCCATCTCTTCCCGTAACGCGCGCCGGCCGTGCTGCCGCATCAAAAAACATCATAAAGTCGGCGCATGCACCCGTCCCGACCGACCGACCGACCGACCAACCCTTCCCGAGCGCAAACTCTGTGCCAGGTCGACCTTTCCAGCGGCTATAGGCGACCGGGAACCTGCTCGTTTCGCTACCATCCTCCTCCCTCGTTCGCCACCCGCCGCTCTCTTTCCCACGCCCTTCATGTAATCACATCCGCGATCATCCTTTGACGCGCGGATCCGCGCGCATCTCTTCGGATGCATTCGAATCCTCGGGTCAACCAACAGCGCGAATCCATTAGCCGAATTCTGGTTCATTGAATTTTTTCGACAGCTGTCGGACGAATGACAGCGGGCCGTTGTCTAAAAACCATCGTCCGCAAGGATGCAAGAGGCACATAATAACGGACAATAATGTTGCGAGTTTCCTCTTTTTTTTTGCGCGCGCGATGGGCATGGAGAACGACCCGAAGATTCAATCGATATCCACCCAAGTCGCGTCGCTGCCATAATACCTTTTGTGCGCGTTTTATAACATTTTCCGTTATCATATTTTCCGTCGCTGCGAGGAAGGAGAAAATAATTTTTAACGGTCACATTTTTGTTCGATAAGATTTGTCCTTTTATTTTCTTACTTTTTTCTTTGACATGGCTGACAGATATATGTGTGTGTGTGTGTGTGTGTGTGTGGATAATCTAAAGTTTAATTATTACATATGTATTGCTACATTTTTTTTACTGTAATTAAGAATTAATGCAATTATCTCGGTGTATTAAGTATTAAGTAAAAAGTATATTCAGAACAGTTTAATTTATAATACAGCGAATTTGCATAAACCCGCTTGTCGCACAGAAATTTATTTGCGCGGCAATTTTCACCAGTTACCTCCATCTTCTTGCATTTGCGTAGTAATTTCACATTGTTGTCAAATTTTCATTTGCCGCATGATCGTATTCCGTGTGATTTGCCCACTGATTGGAGACTGAATCTTTGACAGGGCCATCTCAATGCCTTTAATGCTAAATATTGCATCTGTCGTAAATTAATGATAGTTCATTTCCAAGGTTGTATTAGGCTGGAATTATTTCACATTTTGTCCTTCATTGTTTGCTGATGTTCAATTTCACGTTAGATTACGGTACATGCATATGAATTTTTTGAATTTTATAAATTTTTAAGAAAATACTGCTGTCACCTTTCGATCCATTCAAATCCTACTGACGAATGATTTCTTTAACGATTAAAAATATTCACCAATTGAATTTTATCTATTATTTTAAGAAAAAGAAATTTTTGAATTAGGAGGCAAGTCTTATTCACTAAATATGAAAAGTAACTATGACAGAAGATATAACAGAAAATGAATATTGAATTTATGCATTTTCCGATTCTAATTTGCGCTCTTTGTTATGGATTTTATTAAATTTTACATTGAAAAATGTTTTAGAACAATTATCGAAAGTATGCTAGAAATATATTCGAATAATTTCCCTTTGCAATCTCTGATATATATTTGAAATAATGAGGTCGAATATTGGAGTTTAATAATTTTGCACGGTGTACGCACACTGAGGTTCGGCAAGTATTGCCATACATAACATGTATTGTAGTTTCTAACAACCCTCATGCGTCAAATTCATTTTAGAAAGTGTATTAACAATGTTGATATTTGCTAAATAATAAATATCTCACGTTGATCTACTTCTATAACAATGAATTAAATTATTGATGGATGCTTTCGCAAATGGCGACGACCTTTGATTTTTTTTATGCTTATTATTAATTAAGGGGAGAAACAAAAGGGAAAGATCGGAAAGACGAGTGCTTTATAGTAACAGTCGAGCTAAAGGTATCACTGTACATTCACATTTTGAAATGCAGTAATAATTTTGTAAGTCAGTACGTAATCGTGATTCTTGCCGCGGCACGGATAAAATGCAAATGCGATGCAAATGCGCTGGGATATGCTAATACTCGCAAACGTTTAAAAATAGCGAGAGCACCTTATTAAAAGCGCGATTACATTCGAGGGCTCGGTTTAGGTCGTTTAGGATTTTATGATCGTCCCGCCCCGGTGGCTTTAGCGGCAACTACCCGTGTTAAATTGTTAATAATCTAGTACTCTCATCTTGACCCTTGTTCCGTATGTAATTATTTTATTGCGGTAACGGAATATAATATCGATTCTCGGACAATGTTCGCGGCTGCAAATGACGAAAGTCTCCATTTACGTTTTTAATTGATAATTTGCAACATTTATAGTTTGAATAGCTATGACAATATATGTATGTTTAAATATAAAGAAAGTAATTTAAATGCTAAGTTGGCGCTTGTATACATAGGGAAGAGTGCGTACCACATTTAAGTTATATTTCCCATTTAATATACAAATAAACGTTAAAAATTGCAGTAATATTGAGGTATCAATTACATTAATTACAATAATGTTTAATCTTTTAACAATAACATATTTAACATAAGTTTTACTGTATACTACAAAAAATACGATTTAGGTATCCATGAATTTTTTAAATCGCATCACTTTTAAAAGTATCAAATTTTTTAATCGAAGTAATTAAGAATAGGAATTACTAATTAATTTTATTAATAATTTATTGAAGAAAATGACCAAATATATAATAATTAATAAATAAGTAACGGTGAAAAGATGAAGACAACGAGATAAAATTGGCTTGAATTTATTTTTATAATTGATATATTTTTATTCATATCAATTATTAGTTTTATTTTTATGATACATTAATCTTACATTAAATAATATATTTATTGTGATAAAATTTGTAGAAGCACGATTTAGAAACATTGAACGAAGCTGAAGCCAGCAGTCGGATTTCGCAGCCGAACGCTAGAACCCAGATTTATTACTAATTTATTAGGAACATCCAGGCAAAATGTAATAAAAGTTTCAGCGTTTGGCAACCTTTTGTTTATTAATTATAGATGAATAATTGAGGCCTTACACTCGTTTTTTGATATCAATTTTTTTTTGAAAATTCAAAGAGTGACAAACACGGATTTTTTACTAATTCATTAGGAACACATCCAGGCAAGATGTAATAAAAGTTTCAGCGTTTGGCCACCTTTTGTTTATTAATTATAGATGAATAATTGAGGCCTTATACCCGTTTTTCGAAATGTCATTTTTTTTTTAAATTTAAAGGGTGGTCAAACGCGGATTCTTTACTAATTCATTAGGCAAGCTTTTGAATTTTCAAAAAAGTTGACATTTCGAAAAACAGGTATAAGGCTTCAATTATTCATCTACAATTAATAAACAAAAGGTGGCCAAACGTTGAAACTTTTTTTACGTCTTGCCTAGATGTGTTCCTAATAAAGTAGTAAAAAATCTGGGTTCCAGCGTTCGGCTGCCAAGTCTGGCTGTTGGCTTCAGCTTCGTAAACATTGATAGATTTTATAAAAATATCATTTTTGCTTGATAATTATTTTCTTAATCGAAACTTGTTTTTAGTGTTTAATAATATTTTTATATCAATTATTAAATATATTTTGTAGTTCTATAAACTGTATGATATGATTGTTAGACTTAAAATTTAAAATGTAATTGCAAACTAAAACTAAAAATAATACCTCAAATTAATTTTTTGTCAAATTTAATAACGGTGCTATTAGCGCTTAAAACCTGTAAAAAAATTTATTCTGAAAAATATTACTTTAGTTGGGAAAAAATATTCTATAATGAACTTTCTTTTATGAAAATATAAATATTTAGTATAAAATTACGTAGTTACGTTATTATCAGCTATATAAATTTATCAATAAATAAACATCGGTTACGCCTGATATATTTTTTGAAGTAGATATTGTTAGCACACATAAAATTTTTGTCTTATTATTTATTTCTCATTTACTTCATACGTTTTTGTCACTGTGATATTACTTATATTAAGTAAAAATGTAAAATATCAAAAAGGCACGATTTAGAAGATCGGTACATATTCAACAACTCTTCCCTATATACATCTATGTAATTTATAGAGCAATTGAGAGAGATTGGATTTAAAATTGACACGAGCCAGATTAATATTAAATTTTCGTAAGGGACAAGTTCGCATGGATGTTGAACGCTTTGGTTTGCAAGAACAATAATAATTTGATAATAATTGATACGGGTATATTTCATGTGGCGTTGAGAAGCTGTAAGAGACGATCGATCTTATATAAGAAGCTGTCCTAGTTGCATTCTAAGCCCCTACATTGCATTATGTGCCGTGTGTTCGATTTTAGCAAGCGCCTTGCCGAAGTCCTTGTTTGCGAGCGATAGATTGATGATCTATTAATTATTAACGGTTTATTACAAGTAGAAGCGATTCAATAATTGTCGACGGATAACGGTTGAAAGGAGTTGAACGGATGTTATCCGTCTTGAGAGAGCTCGTTGAAATTGGCCATGTGCCAAAGAAACGAAACTACCGAGAAAAATCTTCTATAAATCTTCCTTTAATGAATATTAAATCGACGTTTTACTAATTTTCGATAAAAACCGTGCAAAATAAAAACAGCTTAACAGCCATCGCTAATAGACATTGATGAATAGAAGAAAACTGCGCTTATGACATCGATAATATAGAATAAAGAATGATATTTATCTTGAGAAATTTTTAATATATTTTTTTCGCATTAAGAGAGAGAGAGAGAGAGAGAGAGAGGCGCATTAGTGCTTTTCTTCAGTCAAAATATCACTTGATGGAGTTTCATAGAAATAATTACCAACTTCGATAGCGAATAATACCCGTAATCGGTCTTGTGTCGTTATTTCGCTTCTGTTTTCGAACTAGCGCGACTGCACCATATCCCGAATTATTGCAGTCGTCATTCGAAGGTCTTCAAAAATTCGATGCACATGCACTCGGATCTTTAGGAGCTGCGACACATTTTCAGCACGTAGTATCACCGTAGTTACATGGATCAGCGATTTTTAGCGAGCTTCGCTCGGCTTTCTACACCTCCGTCGTGCCATACGCCATGCGCGTATGTGTACCACCTGTATAAACATTTACGAGTACCGTCGTACTTTTCCGCTGTACTTTAACATTTCACACACTTTATTCTCGATGCACGCATATCCTTCCAGAATCGACTGCTCCTATTTTCAATGGTTTCCCTTGTAACTCTTGGAATTGACCTTTTCATAAACGCGAATACGAGCGAAAGTCGGTTAATCTTCAGGGAACGGTCGTTCGTCTTTCGACAAATTTGGAGACAATCTGCCCTGTTGCAGATTGCGCCGCGATCTGTTGGAAATAATGCACTCTAGCCCCGATAAACGTGCTACTATCTCCGTCCCGATATGCATATCCCAAACTTATCACCGCGTTAATACCGGCTTATGCATGTGCCGGCAATAAATTTCGAGCTCCGGCGATTCGGTGCCCAGCTAAGTTTCACCGTTTATTAAACGTATATTTGGCCAAGATCCATAAACATGGAAACGTAGTCGTTTACATATAGGCAATTCAGGCCGGTGGATGTTAGACGTCTCCCGAGATCTCCATTAGCATACATCCGTTACACCGGTGCATCACCCCTGACTTCGCACATGTCCGCCATTTCGCCGGTCTCCTCTCTCCCCTCCCTCCTCAAAGAGGGTTAAATTAACCCCTTGTCTCTCTCTCTCTCTCTCTCTCTCTCTCTAGCTCCCATTGAAATCTAACACGATCGCATGTGTCCTTATGCGACTTATTGTCAAATGCCGATCCAATTTATGAATTCCGAAGTAGCGATACTACGTTCCGCGTTTCTCGTACTACACACGGAATTGTCGATAATAAACAAAGTCGCGATTTCGCTCGTCGTTTTTGCACGCTCGGTGGTAAGCTGAAATTTTTTTTTTTCTTCAGCAACGGTGTTGTACTTTGACCCAATGCGCCGTTAATCGGTCTAACTCGAACTCTTGGAGGGCGTGCATCAACTAAACGAATTTAACGAAATCGAGTAAACGGATCGGTTAAACGAATTTCGAAACTAACGCGCTCGCTTCCTCATCGATTCACATGTCCTTTGTACCTCAGAAACTCAGAACTGGTGAACGCGCCAATCGAATTCAGTCTTTAAGAAGTAATTAAATTGAGAATGCACGGGAATCTTGCTCCTCTATTCGCACCCGTTGATAGCTATCTTGCGCTCCTTGTCGGAGAATCACTAATTCGAATCGCTAATTTTAGCTCCGCTTTAATACAGATTCATTGTCGCGCGCATAAGCACTAGGGCACGTGAAGCCCCGGAAATGGCGACGAGATTGCCAGAGAAGTGTGTTTGAAGAGATCCGCCTGCGAGAAAGACACGATGCAGCTGCTGTGGATTGTGTGGCGGAGTACGTTAAAATGCAGAGTGAAATGTAATTCGTGATACGAGAAGAGGATGATTCCTCGCTTAAAATTAACTCGGCAACGTCAGTAAAAACGTACTTTGCGCAAAAAAATTTTAAAGTCTAAAAATTTGTACCTTTATTTTCTCTTCAGCTTAGACGACCAATAACAATCTTTGTCAGTTTTATTTTGCTGTTATGGATAAATGTATGGCATTCATAAAAACAAAAAATTGAAATAAAGTTCACACTTTATTTTAATTATTTTGAATAATAATTTGAACTAGACCGCAAGAAGTGTAATCATAGAAATAAGTAAAAGGGCGTTAATTATGGTCGAGGTTAGAGCTTGGTATAATATTAGTTTATATATGAACCTTGAATAAAATATTTTTAGTTTTATAAACTACGCGCCGCGACACAGTCGGTCTTGAAACGCTATCGTAAACTGAAACTAGAAGTTATGTCTCAAATTAAATAATAATGATACTATAAATACCTTAAAATACACCGTAAATAATTTATTGCGTTTCTCATTCTGTGACTAGTATTATCCTAATTTGACTTCCTTGTGATGATATTTATTGCAAAGTAATCCGTATATATTAAAGAAGAATATTAATTATATATTTTGAGTTTTTTAAATAGAATATTTTTCATTTTAACAATTTTATTATTAAACAAGTTTAATAAGGCAAAATAGAATGCAAAATCTTGATTTATTATTCAATCTTGAAGAGAGCAAAAAGTATTATAATCATTAATTACGTTTTATTCGAGCAGTTTTAAATGAAAAAGAAAGAAGTTTTCTCTTTTTTTTTTTATCCAATTTTACAAACAAATTGCCTCTTTTTTATTCGCAATCATGACATTCGATTTAATCAAGTTGTATTCATTAACGAATTTCGATACTTTGAGCAACTTCATCTATCGTTTCAACGGGTAGCAGGTCAGAGTGGTCAGCAGTGACGCAAGAATTTAGATTTTTCTTTGCGGTAAAGTCCAGTAGTGCAATATAATTTTGTTTCCGTCGGATTCTCGCGCGTTCAGACGCGAATCTAATTTCTTTCATCGCGTTCGAGATGCGAGTGTAATCGGCGACGAAAAGAAGCTTCCGCAGCCGCTCAGTTTGGTCAATACAGCCGCGCCTAATGCACGACGGCCGATAAGGGGGATGGAACGGAGTCGCCGTTCGGGAGCAACCGGAGGGATGGTGTGGTGGGGTAGCGAGGACCGAGACGAGAGAGCATTCTCGCCGTCCTTTTCACCCTTTACCCATACGATGGCAGCCGGTAATGGAATTGCAAATCCGTCGACATTACATGCCTCTTGGCAACTTGTGATTTCGCGCCCGGTACTCCGCCAACACACGCCCCGTTACGTTTTCCCATCCCCGTCGCGTCCTTGTCGCTCCGCCTTCGACGCTGGAGTATCCGCTCGACCTCGCGTTTCTACCACTCTCCGCCTCCCTCTGCTCCTCTCTCTGCTTTTCTCATTTACCTACTTTCTCCCCTTACGCTTATCCAGCTTATTCTCATTATTTGCATTACATATCCGCTCCTCCCTTTCACCTCTTCTACTTTATCCCGCCACGTTTTCCTTCATCGCGATATACTTCTCTTCTAATTCTTTTACTTTCCTTACGCATTACTTTATTTGTTTTGTTCTTTTGCTCTTGTTTCGGTGTTACTCGTTTTGCCTGCCATTTTGCCTTGTACGACAATTATGCTATCGTCACTTTCTTCGCGATTAAACAAACCTGCTCTCTCCTTCACTTTTTCTTCTCTTTCATTTCGACCCCGCTCTCAGTTCGCCTCTGCTCCATTACTTGGTTGGCGCGAGAGCCGAGAACTCGAATTAACTATTTCCGAATCTTCAGAAACAGGAGCGTGACCGAGGGGATGAAAGAGATAGGATGTGTGTTCACCGGACCCAGCTCATCGTCGCCCGCATAAATGGTCCTTTGTCATGACCCCCGGAGTACCTCGGCACGCGTGGAATTTCTGGAATCGCAAGCGGATTGCGAACGTACTCCGTTCGCGCTAAGTGTCGAACTCGCTTTGGACGGTGCGAAACTAAGAATCCTTTAACAATTGGACGGATTCCCTTGGAATTACGTCGTACCTTCGTTCATGCTTTCCTGTCCCCACCGACACGGCTGTCTAACGTTACATCGAAGGTAGCTTAACTGTCCGACGGGAATTGTCCCACCGTCCCGATATTTCTACTAAATTTTACATTTTAATATCGCACGTTGATCTTATCGCATATGCCTCATACCGTATGTTAACAATAATGGCCGGCGTGTCGAATTTTAAAACGGTCGCCAATTTCCCCGCCGTCGTTCGGTCGCGATCTCGCGAAAATTCTGATATTATGCGCGCGGGAAATAATCTAATTTTCATGACGAAATTACTTCTTTTCTCCCTTCTGTTCCTCGTTCCTCGATTAAGCGCCAGCACGGAAATGCCCGGCGCGGATTGCCGACGCATTTGCAGGAGCGGGCGCGAAGATTGGCGCAATTTTATCGTTTCAATTTACGCGCGATTTTATCTCCTATTAAATTACATTGTCGCCATTTCTGCACTTTGTCAAGCCGGACAGTGCGTATTTAATGTTAAACAGAGGGCTTGTACTCATTCCGCGGTAGGCGGACCAAGCCGAGCATGGCCGCGCTGACCGCGCGCGCGCGCGCATAAATTTATCGCGGAAATCGTCTTCCAAATTGCATACTCCATATTTATACAAGCTAACGAACCATGTTATGACTGG
Organism: Solenopsis invicta; assembly: GCF_016802725.1. NCBI lineage: Eukaryota > Metazoa > Arthropoda > Insecta > Hymenoptera > Formicidae > Solenopsis > Solenopsis invicta. Next base: position 22,736,318 of record NC_052667.1, read on the forward strand.
TATTCAGGTGCCTGAGGGAGACGCGGGCGAGGAGCCCTGGATCCAGGGCTGAATCCCCGGCGCGTTCAAAATGGCACCTTTGTACCGGACTTCATCCGATTAGTTGCAGCTTATTGATAACAGCGTACACGCAAGACGTTCTGTGTGTTCATCCGAAACCCTTCGCGCAATCGCTCAAGACACGACGTATTTGCTTATGTAAACGTCGTGTCTTCGGCTATAATATGGTTTCGTAATGAAGGTGGAGGTAGTCGAAAGTTCTTCGAGAAGTCGAGCTCTTAGAGAAAGGAGGAATCCGCCAATTCAAACGCGATATGAAATTACAACGTCTCTCCCTGTCGAGATCTAATTAGTAAGTTAGTCTCGTAAAATAATTTATCCCTCTTACTCTACTTACGCGATCTTGGTGTATGAATTTTACAACCGGTGGTACTCTATTAAAATGAAAATTAAAAAATGAAACAGCAGATTGTGACGAAGCTAATTAAGCACTCATTAAGCGATCCAAATTAAATATTAATTTTATAATACTAAATATTATATTAAGAGTACATTAAATGAAAAGAGCATTATTTTTGAGCTAACTATTAATTTTGTAATAGCAAGCATTATATTAAGAATTGTAATCTTGAGAAAGTAATTTTGTTTTGTCGTTTTCTAAATAGTGATCTACAATTTTAGTAGCGAAATAACTATTTTGAGATAAAATCAAAATATAAATGCTATTAGTTTTACGATGAATTCGACTTACGTACCGAACGTAACTCCGTCGTATGTGTAAAGGGATATCTGATTGAGTGTAAAAGAAACTGGAGAAATAATACCGTACGCGGTTTTATGTTTGTCCACAGCAATCTTCGCGTACAATGGCACATAAATCTTTACGTACGTTTGCACTCACTAATCGAAGAAACGCAACGATTCTTGGGAAAAGCCGAGCGCCTTTTTCCTCGTGTAATTTATGTTTGAGTCGATGTCAAAGAACGCCCGTTGTTGAGGAATTCTCGCGCGCGTGTGTCCCCTCGTCCAGCGTTTCGTCCCGGCCCCGGCGAATTATGTTATCTCCGTGGAAAACGTCACGGCTAATAATACCGGGGTTGCAACAAATGCGCCGAGAACCAAGAGGATTACGGGGGTTACGATAAATCTGGTCACACGGTAACGCCGTAAGATTTACAATCTGCCTCGGACTCCGCGCCGGATGATTTAGATCCAAGCCAAATTCGTGCAACGGGCATTATTCAATGGCACCGTTACGACTTATCTTTCGCCGCCTGTTGCGCAGTAAACTCGCTGTTTTTCATACGCCAGTAAAAGTTGCGTCGATGCCCCCGCGTTAAGATTTACGACGCCTAGCGCATCGACAGACCGGACGGGTCGAGTCACGGACGGATGACATCGTCGCATATGACGGAGAGAACGGTTTTGCTAGGAGTATCGAAAAATTTCGCTCGATACAGATCTGAAAAATAATTTTGTTCAGACATCAAAAGAGTTATGTAGAACACTCGAGTGTGATAAGCAATGCTGCAAGAAGTTTAAACATTTTAGCAACCAGCATTCTTCATGATTACTTTAATGGCCCAACAAAATTACTTTCATATCTGTAGTTAAATGGAAGAAACAATTTTGCTGGAATAAGATCTGACAATAATTATGTCGAAACGTAAAAAATTGTATCGGATGTTTAATTTGGTTGCCAGAATGTCGAAACTGTTTGCAGTAACATTATCATGCTTGGATGTCCTACATAATTATTTTGATGATTCAACACAAAATCATTTTTTATCTTTTATCTAGCTAAATTTTTAGATCGACCGTGTACGGTCAATATCATTTTTTACATGCTCAATCTTTGGTACTCTGAATTTTTGTCGCGCCATTCTAGCTCAGCGGTACCGAAATATTTTCAAGATCTTTATAAAAGATTAACACTTTATGCACGGAAAGAACAATTTTACTGTAGTATCTAAAAATTCAGTTGGATACAGATCAGAAAATAATTTTAAGTCGAACTATCATAAGAATTATAAGACATTTAAGCATGTTGATTTTGCCGCAAAAGGTTTCGACATCCTGGCAATTAGCTTAAACGTCCAAAATAAATTTTTTAATGATTCAACATAATTATTTTCAGATTTGTATTTCAGCAAAATTGTTCTTTGCGTGTACACATTATAAAATAAATGTGTAACTTGTTCGTATACTTTACAGAAATATTTAAAAACTTTTTAAACTATATTCACTGATGTTCATATATTTTTTTTATTTATGGTTATTACTTTATCAATTTTTCTTAAGATGAAGAATCGCTTTTATTATAAAATGAAGATCTGATTTCCGGGATGAAACATCTATGCCTGTCGTAAATAACCGCGTGACCGAAGTCGAGGAAACTGGCGCTCTCTCTCCGGTGCGCCCCGACGGAATTCAACTCTTGTCCCTATAACAATTGGAAACGTTTATTGCTTCGTTTCGTATGGACGATGCCCCCGGGGCTCGTTAGTAGCGTGCTGCGGCATTTCTATATTAAAGTGGCTTGTTAGTCCGTTAAGCCCGGTGTGACTTGGTGGTTCGATCCGATCCGGCCGTCCCCCCCCCAATATCTCACTAGTGGTAATTCATTCCCGCGAAAACACTGAAAAGATTATTACCGCGTACCTGAAGGGGTGGCGGGGGAGGAAAAGAAGGGATAGAATACAAATAATGAAACTACTTTGCCTGATTGATGTGGAAAACTTTGTGACGCTTCAAAGTAATCGCGTCACATGATTGGATTTCTCCTTTTCTTTACAGGCAAATACTTATAATGATATTTTTTTTTAAACGACACCTGCTACTTCCACGATCGAAGCCCCATGTAATATTTATCGACCATTATGCAAAAGTGAGGTTCAAATGACGTCATTATTTCAACGGGTGAGGCTGCATTTGACATTTATTGTTCATTATGCAAACTGAAAATCCAAGTTTAACTTCAGGCAGACACGGGGGGAATAAATGCAATATTTATCTTTATCTTTTCCAATATTTTTTTTTCCAGGCATCTTCCAATAAATCAAAATCGATCGTGCGCCTTATCGAAATCGCATAATCGACGAGTTGACTGTGTGCGTGTCTCTCTTTCTCTCTCTTTCCCTCTCGTTGAAGAACCATTAACTAAATTTTAGGATTTTCAAAAGAGCTTGCTAAACTCAGTCGAGAGAAAAATTTACCTTGCCTGCGGTACACGTACTTACGGGTATTTCCGCGCGCAGAGAAAATTTCGTAGGATGATGCCCGCTCTTGTAAACTTCTCATCGCGTTTTACCGCGTATTTACCTCGCGCTTAAGTCTCGGGTGCAATTTATCGTGACGCTAAGATCGCAAATACCGAGGTCGGTATTTCCCACCGGGGTGAGCGCGCGTCGGGTCGCAGCGTGTGCCCTCGTAACTATAAGGCAATGACATCGCTTATGCATTTGCAGCGGACGTCCTCCCGATTCTTTTGTGAATGGTTCTCTCATTATCGCTAACAAAGCAAGGGCGCGCGATGTTACGAATGGGTAAGTCGCCCTCCGCGATCACCCGCCTTCTCTCTCTCTTTCTCTCTCAACCCTCCAGTATATAACGAGAGAAAAATGAGGCCTCCCGCGGCGAGAAAGACAGGAGGGGCGGGGGAACAGAGTGGTAATAAAGTGAGGGGGAAAAATAGTAGCTATTGTACTATCTCTGAAAGTAAATGTTAATGCGAACGAATTCTTTCCCTGTTTTCCTTTAAGTTGAGGTCGCGGGTGTCGAAGATTTATGCCGGCGCCTGTAACGCGATCTTATAAACAATATGAAAGAGGATTACCATCGTAATAAAGTCCGGTACGCGAGTTGGGAATTTGAATTCTCGACTTAATACGTGAGCAGGGAGTAACGACGCTCGCACGTAACGGATAGTTAGCATAATGTTTGCAACATGCAAATGCGGTTGCGTCAAATTCGAATTGTTGGGGGCGCACTGTATACACGGCCGTAACGTTTGAATAGCGCGATTAACAAATAATAATGTGATTCGCATAGAAATTCTCATGGTATCGTGGATTATTAGATATTTGCTAATATAAACGTGCCTTTTAGACGTGGAATTAGGAGTAATTTTCAATAGAATACACGCAAAATTAAAATAAGTCAAATTATATTAGGTTATCACTTATGACTAGTACGAACATCTTACAGCTTTGAATGAAAATGGAACTCTTAATAGTGTTGGTGAGAACTACCAGCAATCTGAGACTGTGTCATTGATAACGGAGACTACTGAATAACACTTCAAAGTATCTTGATCATGATATTATCTTTCGTTGTATTAGTAATACCAAAAATAAAAAGTCCTACCTTATTTCGTAAATGATTTTAATATATATGGTACATGTGTACACCAAAAAAAGAAGTGTTTAATTTTAAAATAGTAAAATGTTTTATTTCTGTCTTTGGTTTTTAAACACTTAAAAATGTTATTGTTTTAAACGATGTATAGATTTAAAACGTTAAAACGTATAAAATTGAAATCTTTAACAGGCTCTACATATTTCAGTGTTTTAAGTCTAAATACCGTTTAAAACCAAAGCGTTTTTAAGTATTTAAAAAACGCAGAAAGAATTAAAACATTTTGACATCTTAAAATTAAATTCTTTTTTTTTTTAGTGTAGATAGAGAAAAAGTTATTGATAATAAGAATAATATTGATAGAACTTTTACATTAAATGATATAATTTACAATACGTTACTCGTAATGCTGTGTATATAATTTTCGAAAAACTGTTAAAGCGAGAAGGATTGTAATGAATGATTGTTAAAGACAGTAAATATGTAACGTTTACAATGAGGAAAACGTTTTCATGAAATATTTTATTTTTAATCCCTTCTTCTCTTTTTTTACAATGTAAATTCTACTTAAACAACTTTCTATTTTATAATCAGCTCGAAATGGAACAAAATATTTCAATTGAAGTGAAGTGAGGCAAAAATTTTAATACAATAGAAACTCTTGTTACGGATTGAAGTATTATACGAGTAAGTAGAAACAATGCAAGAGGCGCATCTCTCACATCTACGGAAGTACTTATAAAGTATATGTTTATTTCACAAAACACATTATCAATGCAATTTCAAGAGAGATCAAGAGATATCCAAATTAAAGTTAAAGTAACAAAGTTAGAATAAAAATTGAATTAAACTTCTGATATCTTAAGAATTCTTGCCTTGTAGAAACAGATAAATATTTTATCGATTTACTGTGATATTTCTTACTTGAGGTAATCAGTTATACAAAATTTGAATAAACTTTAAACACTATAATCTATATTAATATTGATTACTTCCTACAATATTATGAGGTCAGAAAACATAAAATTTATGTGATTTATTTCGCTTTCCGTTGTTAACGGAACACGATTTTTGCCTTTGTAATATCAAACATAAGACATTCTGGAAAAAATATAATAATTTTATTCGCTCCTACGTCTTGTGATTTACTCAATATTCCGCATTTTTTTATTTTATTTTATTTTATTTTAACGATTTCTGTTTTGTGTAATAACAACGAGCATCCATATTATTTTCCATACGCTAACGCACAAGTTCCATCCATTTTCATTATATAGTGATTAAACAAAAATACGCTGACGGTCGCTTACATTTGCAACTGAAATATCGAACGCGTCACGATTTATTTCGTTCAGATTAACAAGTTAAATGGATTTGATGCGTCGCAATAATTTGTGAGCCCGATACGTCCTCTTAATGCTAGTTCGCGCAGCGTTTATCGAGTCGGCTGTTTGTCACCATGTCAAAATTCCGAGTATTAGCTGATCAATCCAATAATATCGTCGAAATGGAACGTTGCGTGCACCCGTTACGGCCACTCCGCGTGGAAGATTTGTCGTCGGTCCATAAAAGCGACATACGTAAAACAAACGGCGGACGAACAAGGAGCGAGCCGGTGCTCTAATTTTCGCACAGCGCATTCAGAGTTCTAAAAAAAAAAAAATAAAATAAAATAAAATAAAAAAAAAACCAAAAAGTTCTGCGCGTCGCAATTATATCGTAATGTTTTTCGCGGCGCGAAAAACTAACCGCGGACGTCCTTCCTCTGTGAACGCGTCGCCCGCGATAAATATTTTACATCGCGTTTTCATTATACGCGAGCAGTTACATGAAATAGCAGAAATATCTCGCACATGATTCACAGCGGCGATTCATAACCGCGAGCGCATTCGGTCAGCCGGTCGGCGCGCTTATTATCGCGATACGTCATTTACGAAACGGAATTATTGTTTATTACCTAGCCTCACGGTATACGCGCGTTGCGTAAATTCGCGACACTTCGCCGAGCCGCTTTGCCGCTCTATCTCGGATACACGAGCACTTGCCACGCGCTCTATTTTGACATCATTGTCAGAAACGTCGATTACACGTTATCGCGTTGTTAACTGCGACCGTTATATCGAGGCCGTTGCGCGCGTTCTCTCGACGTTAGAAGCCGTCTTTATGGAACACCCCGTGGAAACACAATCCGTGAGTTGCGCAATGGGATTGCCTCTCCCTTTCTCTCTATCTCTCAATGCGGGATTTATAATTCTCGTGCAGATGGAACGGGAAACGCCATTAAAAAAAATAAAAAAAAAATAGAAAAACGTTCGCGAAAGTTGGAATAAGCAAGTTGCGCTCGAAGAGCGATAGTTTCTGAATTTTAAATAGCTCAATTGTATGCAAAAATATAAATTCACATCTCGGGGAGAAACTTTGACCGACGAGCTTCTAGTAGAAGTAGAGAGCAGTAAAGTAGGTAGCAAATTTGGTCGCCGGTTAGCATTTTACGTGTGTCGCGAGTAAACTATTCTTGAAGAAAATATTATCCGTCGTAAAATAGTGCTCGTACGAAAATACATAGAGAGAAGGAGATGGTTGTGGAATATTATTTTGTTTTTCAACAATAACTTGGTAAATATTAACACGACGCAATTCTAACCCCAGTTCATTAGAAATTTATCGGATATATAGAACGAACGTAATTTACGATTGATGTCGTAAAAGGCACTTTTATTTATAAAACAGAACGTAAATTAATGATCCTTCGTAGATTTTACACACAAATAAGTGCCACAAATCAAGGTTTTACGAGCGTTTTATAAAATATATTTTATTGCAAAAATTTAAAAAAAAATTTTTTTAGTTCAAAAATTTTGTTAAACAAAACTCAAAACGTTTTGAAATATTTTTTTTTTTTCTATTAAACATTATACGTCTACAATGAGATTGTAAAGTTCCAAGAGAAATCTACATGGTGGACGAACATATTCCACAATCGCAGTCTACATATCACATGACTTTATTTGCTGAATTTATACATATATTACGACACATTAAATTCAATAATATTGATTGAAATTCATATTCAAGGCTTTCAAGTTAGACTAAAAGTTAAAAAATTAATATGTAACGTACTTAAAATTACATAAAGAGTTATCATATATTGCGTAAAATATTCTACTACCTGCAAAACTGAAATTCAGCTTTTATAAAAACACAGCGAACATCAATGACCAGTAACTATCCTACAATGTCCGAATAGATTGCGTAACGAAATAATTTTAACAATTACTCTTAGAATTCAACGCGAATTATATAAAATATCATGATATTCCACGATTACCGTCCTTCCTCCGCACATTCGGTTCGCATTGTACAGTTATATTAGAATAATAATGCAAAATTTATTTTACTGCAAGTCCGCAACATTACTCTGTGGAATCTAATTATGAGAAGTTGATTGAAGCAAATAATGCGAGAAAGTCCAATAAATAATTAGCGTTAGGATCTTTACTTGCATATTAAATCTACGTTCTTTGCTCTGAGATGAAAATATAAAATGTTCAACGGGACGAGGAAGCGTCACCTATCATTTTTCGTCGTTTTTTTTTTATGAGAGCTCGATTGGACGCTGACTTCCGGGTTGTTCTCACACATCCGAACGATTCTGCTTACGATGCTCGCACGGGCGTTTATAAAATATTGGGATATGAATTTCTATGCGACAGGAAAATCATTTTGCACACGATCTTCGTACAGCCGGTTCGATCGACACTCTTTTGGAGAAAATTTCGTGTATTCTCTCCATTTCTCTTTCTCTATCTCCTTCTCCCTCTCCATTGCGAGCAAATGGGATCGAATACGAACGCTCTCGCGGCTGAAATTTTGCCATTCGAGAAGCGTCGCCGCATTTTCCGTTTTCCCTCCGCCTCCCCTCGTCGAGGTACCATCGTCACACGAGATCCACTCGAAAGAAAATTACCCAATGCCATATTGGTGGAGAGAGAGAGAGAGAGAGAGAGAGAGAGAGAGAGAGAGAGAGAGAGAGGCAATAGGATACAGGTATCGAATAATCGAACGTCTACCCTCTGTAGTGCGAAAGCCAATCGGTCTCATCGCGCGTCGTTCTATCGTGTCGCGATTACCGAACCACCCGTTGCATTGTGGATCACCAATCGTCGGGTCGCCACCATTCCGGGTCGTGCTCCAGTTTTGACGTAGCTTTTCGCCAAATCCGTGTTAGAAGCTTTCCGCCCTCGCGTTCTCAGATATCCCGATTTTCGAGCCGTTTATTTTGAAAATAATGATAAATTGCACTTACGAAACGTAACCCGAATATTTTCATCTATTTTCATCTATTTACTTCCACTCCTGGCAAAAGGGGCGGCGAAGAGGCGCGTGTGACTTAAAATTCTCTACGAGTAGCATTTTACGCGCGCCCATATATATATTTTTTTTTTCTTAGCTCCACCGCTTAATTTTATTTTGGGACATTTTTCGTCTGCGTCAAAATCTATGACTTTTCTCCCAAGAATTACAATATGTGCGATTGTGAGATTAACATGAAAAGAGAGCATTGGAAAATACGCGTGACCGTTTGTTACATATAACGTTTAATATTTAATATATTTACCTTTTTGCGGACGCCGCAACGTTCGCGGCGAACGGACGTATACACGTGTATACGCAAATCTGAAATTCTAATAAAGCTTTTTTAATTGTTGCTACGTAAATATATGAATATTTATGCGTGTAATATTTATTCGATGTCCGAAACGCTAAAAATATTATTTTTGTCAGCTCTTGCGCGCAATAACAAACGATTGCGCATTACGATTTGCTCGGAGCCGAGCCGAGCCGAGCCGCGCGCGGAAGTTGATTCCGGCCGCGTTCGCGGATATTCGGTGGTTTGTTATAACACAGCCATTGTATCGGGCATAACATATACCGATGCCTTGTACCGTGCGTATTAACATAAATACCGCCGGGGGTACACAGTAACTTTTACAGTATACACAGGCCAATATTGATCATAATTTCCGTCGACTGCGTTGAATGCGCCAAGTGATATTAAATCTGGATTATACACATCGCGTAACTCCGATATTCCGTTCGTAATGTAAATAACCCCGCACGGTAAACTTATATTAATATTGATACCGTTTCGAGAGCGATCGAACGTAAAGAAAGACCGATTCGATCATCTAAGGATGATAATAACCGGCAATATATGCTTGCGACAGTATTATTTATTTATTTACAGGGTTGATCGAAAATTAATAACAGACGCGAATGTACATCATTAATGCATGTAGTAATGGATTCAACAATTCTGTTATATTTCAAATTTTACAGCAATACCGAAATGTAATTTAAAGTAATATTAGGTAGCGATTCGTGTTACACGTTAAAATCAGTCTCTTTTAATTTTGACCTCTATTTTAATCCGAATGCATGGATACGGATCCATCAGATTATGGTAAAAATTGATAACAGCTTTTAGATTTATATTTTGACACAATAACGTATCAATGCATAACATATGGAAATCGGACAAAGAATATATCTGGAAAATCAGTCGAGCCTTGATTTAATTGGATTTTGCGGTTGAACGGTTACGTGAGAATCCAGTTTACCCAGATAACAAGGAACAAGGAGTATTGTGAATGGAGCTTGATTAAGAAGTGTACCGCGGCTCAAAATATAAACTAATTACCGCGCCCAGGAAGCATTTAGAAATATTAACGTTACAAAGTCGGTCAGTATGAACGCGCCGTAATGGCGCCGTTATAATGGCGTAATACGTTTTATTAATTATTCCGCTATTTGTATGTATGTAGGTAATTTGCGTTACAAGAATTATGTATTGTTCGCTTCTGTGCGGCAACTAATCGCAAGATATGTGCAAGGTTATAATTAAATTACCATAAAATTTTCTCAGTTGAAAAGAATCGACGCCATTATTTTGAGAGCGTTTAATATGTATTACTGGAAAGAGCATCATTTTCAAGACAACGTACTTTATTATATTATAAAATGAAAAATGGTTCTCGAAAAGGCTTTATAGCGTTATAATATTTTATGCGTCCGACGTTCTGTATGCAGAATACGTGTACATTTCAAGTTTAGTTAAATTAGAAATAACTTGGCCGAATGAGAAAATTGCTCGAATAAAACGCAAGTAATTACTTTCTGCCGGATTTACGTTCTTCCGTCGACTCTAAATAGCTTTTAATTTATCAGAAAGCACATTTATTTTCATCAAAGTTCCGGCCGTAAAACTTTCTTAGAAACATTGAATTTATTGTATTTTAATAAGCTGTCAAAGCTAAAAGCTACCGACGACTGTTGACATTTAACTAGAAGTAGCAATTTAATTAATTAGTTGAAGTTAAATAATTTTGTGAATTTTAGAATTTCAATAATAAATCGACCGATGTATAAATAACAAAAATAAGAGGAGATTATCTATTTGCAGCATATTCGATCGAAGCGAATATTGGTGCTTAATATTCTTACGTGAATTTTACAATATCCAATTCTTTATACAAATTTCTCATCAGTTATTTATCAGTCTTGAATTTGTACAGTCCTAAATTAAGGTTTAAGTACGAATTATTTATTGTTTTAAAAGTAATAATGGAAGTACATTTTTTTAGATTAAAATAAATTATTCTATGTAACAATTTATTAAAAATCTAATAAATTCTATAAAAATGTATAAAAAGAAAATTTAAGAAATGAACAGTTTTATGTATTTAAATCAAATTAGATCAATTTTAATGCGTAATATGAGTTAGTGACTAATAATAGTTTTAATTATGTTGTGATACTGCAGTTCAAGATATCGAATATCGAGTAAATATTTACAGATATCTAATACACCAATTAGTTTCATTATTGATTACTAAAATACTTGTATTAATTCGCGCTTTGACGTTGAACGTACGCATATTTATCTGATAGAGACACATCGTTAAAAGCATTCATTAGAACGCGTACCCTTTTACGTTCTTTCTTTTTTTATTTTTAAAGTGTCCGTGAAGCGTTTAATCATTGTGGATTATGCGGATTCTCAATAAAAAGTGCCACACGCGCCACGCGCTTTTAATAAAATAAATTTCTGCAATATATCTGATCGTCGGAATAGAATTTGCGCTTGAATGCATATTAAAATGTTCGCATTAATAAATACATAAATGTTTTGTGCTTTAGTCTTTAATTAATTAGGAGGTTGGTTTGGAAAATCGGTTTGTTAAAGCAGAGACGATGGAGTTTTTGAAATGGGTTTTGCCTCGGCTTTGAAAAGGAGACTTTTCTAAAGGATGTCGCGCAAGGGATCGGGGACGGGAAGCGTAAAATTAATCTTACGTTACTCGGATAACGTATATTAAATATATAGTCCTTGAGAAGAACTCCTTCCCGATTAAATCGTCTCCGAGCTTCACACGGAAGAGTGCAGCTATTACCGCGCCATTATTCGTCGTTACATCCACGATATCGTAAATATACCGGATGCGATGCTATTCTTTAAGTGGCCTGGTGACTTTATATTGTCTTCACATTGATTAATTTGCTCTTGCTTTTCGTAGAGTATGTCCCGGATCTACCACACGGTTCTTTAGTCATGAATTTTTCATATAATCCAGGCTTGGCCTCGTAACAATATAATTTAAAACTTGTCACACGACGGATTTTATTAAATTCCAATATTAAACCTGATGTTAAATTTAACTTAATCCTTTATTGTCTGTGGCTGACCTTTCGAAAATTATATAAAAAAAAAAAACACTAATTTGTAGAGAATAAATGATGCCTGCTTTTTTCTCTTTAAACGCGAAAGAGTGAATTTTTATTTTGTTATCTCTAAAATTATAACAATTAATTAATGCAAGCGAAAATAATACAGGAAAGAAGTGAAATAATAAAGTTATACCATTTGGGTTAAAATAAAATTATATTAGCACTATCGAAGTTTATTTTGTGCAAAAACTTTAACGCGTTCAAATATTCTCATACACACACACACACGCACACACACATGAACAGGTACATCTGGCGTGCTTCCTACATTGGAGAAATATTAATTATTACGTTATCCGCAACAATGTAATGGCAAAACTTATTACAGCCAGTAATTCCAAAATATGTGAATGCGCCCTAATGTGGTATTATTATTAATTTAATCTTCATTATTTTATGAATTTATTATACCATGCATTTGGTTTCATCGAGATTGATTTCCTTTATGACCTCCATACTGGCAGCAAACATCACGCGCGCGCGAGGCACTCCGCGGATGATATAATTGTTCGTTCAATTTAATTTTAATATCTTGCTTAATACGGCAAGTTTGTTAGATATGAATAAATACGATACGAGATGAGCTACGTAATTAAGCTCTGTATGCCGAAAATAAATAGATCCGATCTCGATTAAATATTCCGCCATGCAAATATCTGATTCGCGAGATTTCAGCGCCTCATTTAATTAATCAATTAATTTATCGCCGATGACAAAGGCCGTGTTTGCCGATGTGATCGACGGCACGGCAACGCGCCGGAATCCTTTCCGGGTGCGATATTAGGTGACCCGTAAATTTCCTTCGGGGATCGCCGCTGGAACGTTTCCATCGGCAAAGTACAAGTCGCAAAAAAGCCTCAACATTGGTAACGTAATTGGCTGTCGAATCGCTTCGCCGAGGGCCGAAGATTTATGCGAACTTTTTATTCAGAGCCGCGTTTCTCCTCCAGCAACGATAAGGATTCGCGCCTCTGAATTGAGACTTTTCCACGGAAATTACAATCGCAATTAGGTTCTAATATGCATAGATTGAAATCCGATCGAGATTGGAACACGGCCTGCCAATGAGAATAAGGAGTGGCAGTACGATCTCACGAATTATTTCTTTATTACCATTTTGTCTCTGACAGGCCGTTGTAATAACAAGCGTTTTTCGTAAACAAATTTTGCTAATGAAAAATTAATTCAAATTAGTTTATTAGGTCAAACAGAGTATGAATATAAGCTTGTGCATTAAATCATTGTACGATCTTATATTTTTACACGGAGAGAGAACCATTTTGCTGAAGTATCTAAAAATTTAACGAGATATAGATCTGAAAGTAGTTTTATTAAATTATCAAAATAATTAGGACATTCAAGCGAGATGAGCAATGCTGCAAAAGTATTGACATTCTAGCAATCAATTTGAGCGTCTTGCGTAATTATTTTGATACTCTAATAAAATTTATTTCTGTATCTTGCCAAACTTTTAAACATTTCAACAAAATCGTTCTTTTCATATACGTTTATTGAATTAAAATAGTTAATATTTTTTATTTACATAAAAATGGTTCTAATTATTTGTTTGACTATCCTGCTCGCAAAGATTTCTATCAACTTTGTTTTTATGGCTTATTTTATTAGGTGCACAAATAATCCACATATTTTTTATAAAATTCAGTATTTGTTGGAACATGCCGATATGGTTCCATCATGAAACTATAATATTTCCATTATTTTTTAATATTTCTCTCTACCTTTTAAGCAAATTATAGATTCCGAATTTACACTAAAAACAATGTTTTGTTGTAACAACAAATAATTTAATTAAAATGGACTGAACAAAAACTATTTAGTTAATATAAATAAATATTTTTTTTATTTATATTTTTATTTATATTTTACATTTACAACTAAATTTTTTGTCATACGAAACAATAACTAACATATTTGTTATTGATAAAGGCGTTACTCAAATAGCTTTTAAGCATTAGTACACTAAAAGCTTTTATTTTGTTTTATGTAATAAAAATATTTGCTTCTACGAAACACGTAAATAAAACAAAAATATTCATTTATATTTCCTAAATATTTGTTTATATTAATTAGTTTTGTTCGTTACATTTTAAGCCAATTATTCGTTGTTACAACAAAACATTTTTTTCTAATGTAGAAAAACCAGTCTTTTTTTTGTGAATTGAATTCATTAAGTTATTTTCTTATTTTTTCGACTTTTATAAATATTTTATCAGGCAATGGGCGTTGAACGAAACAAATGATATATAATTTAAAGGCGCTATGTCTAGTGACAGAGTATGGTAAAACCGAATGTGGTAAAACATTCTAATCAAGTTGCAGTGTATCTGCAACTGGCGATGATAGGAAAAGGTCGTCGCCCAATAATCGTCGGCCCTGTATTGCGAGATTGATTAAAGATACACTATTGCAACTTGGGACGTTTTATCACACCCGGTGTTTAGATTATTATTTGTTTCGTTCGATGTAGCATGTCTTGTTCAACAAAAAATTTAGAAAAAAAAATGAGAAAATAGCTAGTGGATTATTTATTTATACGCCCAACACATTTGTCTCACAATATCGAATTTTTGTTTTATCACTGGACTTTATTATTACATGTTATTGGTGTTTTCGCGTAAGTGTTATTACCGGCGCACTGATATAAACTATAACGCGCCGGAAACGCGTATACGGTTCCCGCTGAACTACTTCCATTGTCATGCAAAGCACCTTCGAGCGAATCACCTCGCATTCGATCCCAACGACTCTGCGTAATATGCGGCGCGGTAATTAAGAGTTTTTTTGCTTGTTGTAAAATGTATTCGCTCTGCTATAGAGGGAGTCACAAACGGAACGGCGGGCGGAACTCTGATGACGATGATGAGGTGGAATCGCAAGGTGGAAAGGTTTCTCTGAGGAGAAGATTGTGCGGAGCGTGGGCGACCGCAAAAGGAAGCGATCTCTGCAAAGAAAGTAGAAAACAAAAGGTCTCTGTCTTTGACTGCACTCTATCGATGTTGTGATCGACCAGACGAGCAAAATAATGATTCGGTACCTTCGACGCGAAAAGTTCTCGTTCCCCGTTGCGAAAATATTCCGGGAAGTATCGCGAGGAGAGTGTCGTCGTCTTGTCGCCGCGCGATTGATTCCGAGACGCTGGGGAAGTTTGATGGATCGCTCCATCGGTCGGATTTCTTACACCACGTCGAATATTCAAATTTCACAAAGTATTCTGAACATTTTGTTAGCCTCAGCGCGATACACTCGACTTGTATCGGCGCGGGCGCGCCGGGCTTTTAACAGTCTCGTTTGACAAAATGCGCGCGAGGCAGAAGAAGAAACGTCATGCCTATAGGACTTCTTCAGTTCTGAGATCTAAGTGCATTGGCGAAGGGAACACGCGTGTGCACACTTACCCGTGTGCATACACGTGAGCAAGACGCGTTTCCCTTACACCTTACCCCCCCCCCCTTCCTCCGCTCGCTGCTTGGCAAAGAAATGACATGGCAAAGAGAGATGCTTCACGTGAAACTCTCGCCTCGCCTTCGTCACGAGGACGTGCCGCGAGACGAGCGCGGCAGATTCTTTTCTCTTCTTTTTTTTTTTCTTCTTTCCGTCCACACTCCCCCGTCTTGCTCGAGATATGGAAGTCACATCGGACCTTTTACCGGCGACGTCGCATAAAGGCGCGCCACTTCAATCAACAGTTTTCACGATATTACTCCCTAAAATTCCATTCTAGGAAACTTGACTCACTTATTAAATTTTAAATTGTACTAGATTTTATTTAACGCGCCCGCGCCCGTTTTTGAGCCGCGCGCGAAATATACTTTTTGTCAGATCGCGAACGAAATGAAGTCTCGGGCGACAGAAGAGTGAAGCTTGCTCCAGTCCTAATTAGAGTTTACTAGTCGTTTCACGACATCGTTTACGTATAATTAAAGCAAAAAGTATCAATTTCATTTTGCACGTCACGAGACAATCTTAATGAGCTTTTTTTTACCATCTTCTTTTTGCGCTACAAAAAAGTTATTGTAATATTCTCGAGTCTCGAAATTAGCAGCGCAAGCTCTTCTGTTTATGATCTAATTTACCACGCTCGACATTTTTCATTTATTATTATTTTTTATTTATGTTAAAAAAATTTAATAATACATACGCGCGCACAGATCAACTTTATTAATTACGTTAATCTTTTGTTATATCGGATTCCAGCGGCGTATTTTATTGGAAAAGAAAGAAGCGGCTTCTGTACCTTACCTTGGTTTAATTTTCTTTTTAACGTATACATATTTTTGTAGAATAAAATTACAGTAATTTTGGGCTAATTGTTAAAAACATATTGTTTACCAGTCTTTCTATCACATTTATGAAATTTGAAACAAAACATGTTTTTACATTACTATTTCTTATCGATTCTTTAACATTGTATGAAAATATGTCGAATCAAAATTAAATCTTATATAGACTATTCAGTTTTCAAAGTTCAAAGAATGATACGCGAATAACGAGCGGCACTTTAGAAATACTTTTCTCAAATTAATGTTGGCAATTTCGCATGGTTAGCGATGATATTTACATAAATCGTTAAAATAATTTTACTTCCAAGCGAGCGGACGCGATGGCCGGGGTATCACGCTGATTGAAACAATGGAAACCAAGAGTGGCGTATTAAACGGCCAAGAGAAATAGGAGAATGGAGCATAAATTCACTGGCGAAACATGTCGGACACGGGATGCAATACTTGTTTGTTGCGTCCTACGCGGACCGGATATAGCGCTGCGTTTGCTCGTACGTTCGTTTTCCCGAACGATCAATTGGTTGCAATTGAAGCGATATTTGTTCTCCCATTGGACTAATACTTTTTATTCCCGCTACCGGTATTTCTGCCCTGCACAATGTCAGAAGAGAAACTGTCTTCGGCGTAGTTTTTTTCAAAAATACAATACGATTTCATACTTTATTATAATCGTATATCAATGGGGGGAAACGTAAACCAAACGACTATATATATATTAGACGAGATCTCAACGTTGGGGCACGTGGAACATTACACTTATGATTTGCCACCCTCGCGCGCGGCGCGACATAAAACTTCGGAGGATAGCGCTCACTTCCGGAGCGAGCACCGCAGACGAAAATATTTTATATGTCACGATAAGGTAACGACCCTCTTTCGGGGTTTTCCAGCCAAGACTAACGAAGTTCTCCGGCAGTCCGGAAAATCAAGTGCCTGAACTGCTTTCCTTCGTCTTTCATCGACCTGAATTCGCGTCGGATTGAAACTCAGAAAGAAACAGCGCGTGGAGCGCGAAGACTGCGAAACTCGCTCGGTCGAACGTCCCCAGGACTAATGATTGCCCCATGCACTTCGATTGGTTTCGTTATTTCGTTTCAGCGGGTAACAAAATACTTACTTTGCTTTCGATTTCGTTTTGGCAAAATGTTTTCGCGTCCCTGCACTTCGAGCTCACGGATAGATCTTTCTTTTTAAATTCTTCGCCACGGAATCAACTTTAGGAAGGGTCATTGGTTTCGATTTATTTTAGAAACTTTTATTTACGACTCGTCTATAATCCATTGAATTATTATGCATATTTAAAAGATACTCATCCAAATTTATTACTTTTAACTCTTGCTGTTAAATGCAATTTAAGTAGTATTATCATTAGAATTTTCACAACTTCGATATTTTCTGAATCAAGAAATTTCAATATTATGAAAAAAAAAGATTTTAATCTATTATACAATAAATAATAATGTCTATAGAAAAGGGAAATTCAATTGTTGTATTATTATTAATGTACCTCTCGACAAATTTTCGTAACGTCATAAATGGCCAAGTATTCAGTCTTGCACAAAAAATACCGAGCAATTATATTTATATCTGAGACAAGTTGAAACAGCACCTTAATTATAATATCGCGAGATAAAAAATCAATAACGCCACGGTTCTGTAAATTATATCGTATAATTTTCGGCTTATCTATGAACAGAGTTTCAAATCGGTCATCTGTTTTTGCAAATATCAGATCTGCGTTTGTGTGCGTGCTTTCCGGTTGAACATTTTTTGATTAATTATCCGAGAAGATCGCGTGGGAAACGCGGTCTGTTATCTAAATTATCCCCTCTGACGAACCACTCGCAAACGACGTGAACTGTAGCGGTCGAAGCGGGAAAACGCGAACGCGATTTCCGTACCTGCTGTGGAAACCACGCTATTGTTTCACTAAGTTGCCAGAAACTCGCCTACTACACTACCTCCCTCGTAGTTTTGCTCGTCCCTTTTCTTCTCTCTTCAAAACGTATTTCGGGAGAAGAATTCCGAATCCTGGGGTAGGATAAGTTTATCGGGCGAGGCCGCAGAGTGTTGCGAGCTCAACTTCCGAAAATGGGATTTAGCTCTCTCCCTCTCTCTCTCTCTTTTTCTTTCTCTCTCTCTTTTTCTGGTAAATGGACAATCTGATACTGATATACACAGTCTGCGTAAATCCAAAAACTTTTCTTCGGATACAGGATTTTTGGTCAATGCGAGGTCAATTTTCCTTCAGCGTATTCAGAAGCTAATATTTTACAAAATAATCAAAGCACATATATTTTTGTTAATATTGTATATTCCGTGTGTATGCACTTAACTAAAAAATTAAATAATTTAAATATTTTTAATTATATTTTTATTATGCATAAATGCTTTAATCTGGCACATCAAAGAGAGCAAGTATGCAAATATTTGCTTGAAATAACTGTTTTCAAGTATAAGTGATAATTTAGCGAATGGTAGACACGTTACATGATCTGCGCGGAGTGCATACACACTTGGAGGATTTACAGCATGGCAACATACGAATCTGGATTTATGTCAACGGCGGCAGCATGCCTCGACGTCGCGTCGTGCATCTATGCAAACAGCAAAGTCCGCTCGTGCGGCTTACCCGATTCCATTAAGTACAGCAGAAATGTTACGCTTACGAAATGTTCAGTATCAACTGAAGAGTAACGTCACATTTCCACGTGCAATAATTTTTGTTCCAATTAAGGTCGCGTTAATCTTTATTTTTATTTTGCATTTGTATGCGCAGGCGATAAAAATAGATTGATTAAAACATTTCCAATTGTAAGCCAAATTTGTTTTAATTGATTTTAAACACATATGCGATAATTTGATACTTGTGATTTTATTCTTATCATTATCTCTTATCAAGTGCTAATATATGTTAGTATTATGTTAGTTATATTATTAATTACAATATTTCAAAGTTAATACTAGACATTTTTTTTAATTTTATAATTTGACGCAAAGTTTTTATTGCAATTTGTCCAATGAAAAATTAATAAAATTAATCCTGAGAGCTAAACGTATAAGACATTAGTAATTTAACCATCTATATAGGTATACATATATATATATATTAATAATTTGATATGACATTTTTAGTTAAAAAAACAATTTACTATCACAAATGTTAAGGTGCATATGTAAAATAAAATTAAGATAAAACATGAAAATTTGGTATGCCTTGATCACATTAAAATATATGTATTTTTATTATTTTTTCTTATTCATTACATACAAGATTGATTATGTTCTCATGTTTTCGGTATAGATTTTATATTTTTTCTTCAGAAGACATTTCTTTAGAAGAATCAGATTTATCACAATGTTCATGACTACCATGATGTTCATGACTACCATGATGTTCATGACTACCATGATGTTCATGACTACCATGATGTTCATGACTACCATGATGTTCGTGACTACCATGATGTTCATGACTACTATGATGCTTATGTCTATGATACTTACTGCAAGAAGCAAAACAATTTGTCTCGCGCGATATTTGCTCTATATCCGCGCTGAGAATCCGGAAGTTTGTCTCGGTTAAATTTAATGTATCAGACATGACACGCTGAAATCTATTTGTCATAATTATCATCTGGTTATCTTTGTTTTTCATACCACTTGGAAATTGTAATCTTTCGGGGTCTTCCGCGATAAGTTCCTAAAAATTAATAGTTTATTAAAACTAAAATTATACAAGCAATTGTTGTCAAAAAATAAAACGATGTTAGTAGAGTATGAATATTCGAAATAATTTTTTTTTATCGAATAACATATGAAGAAAAATTGATGTTTAGATATTTTACCGTGTTGGTGGAATTAAATTCTTTAGTAGCGTCTTGGCACAAAATCGATGTTTCCGGGATATTGCTAAAAAATATTGCGCACTTCTTGGATGCTATCGGTCCTGTTTGACCAGATAACGTACCGGCCAATTGAGTTAATTCATCAATATTTCTTTTTAATTGTGAACAATTTCCCTTCTTTCGCATGTCAATCTTATACATTTTATCACCCGCCAAGACAGAATAGAACAATTCTAAAATATTTGCAATGGAAATATTAACAAACAAAGCCCGATAGTACAATATTATCGGCAAAGTTTCTGTTTTCTTACTGTTAGCGTAAATATGTATAACTATAGATAAGAAAGAAAAAAAATAAATAAAAATGATAATGACTTGAATACAGAGTTGAGTCAGATGGACTTATAATTTATAACGCAGCACATGTGCGTTACAAAGAGTTTTATATAATCATTATGGAAATATTTTCTTCGTGTAAAGAAAAAACATGAGTGCTTACGTCCACGCATAAGTGCCAAGCCGATAGTACCGTCGTCCAAGTGGAAAGACTCGCCTTCTATGGTAAAGTCGGGATCAGTCGGTTTCATGAATTTAGATTCGATTCTGCAGAACTTCTTGTTATGGTATATTACCATCCCGTAACCAAGAATGTCAGCCATAAACACCTGTGTGTATATTAATTTATTGTATTAATTAATATAATAATTGCATTTCGACTTAAATTACAAGATGTGACGTGTTAACTTGATTATACGAGTACAGAACAAAGAGCATGCATTGTGACTTGTGACTAAACGCATAAAGAGAAAAATACTAACAGTTGCATCTTGTATGCGATTGCAATTGTGGACATAAGCAAGTGGCGTTACGAGCAATCCAGTGCCATTTGCGTTATTAGCGATATTTTCTGGAATGTCAATACGTTGAACGAGCATATCATTACTTAAATCGAATATCAATAGTTTCGGAGGACAAATTTCGGTGTTGTTGAAGTCGCCACAATCCAGAACGAAAAGGTAATTGCATTTGATCTGATGCAAAAATAGATATAATATTAATTATTTATATTACTTATTTACGTTAGCTGTGTAGTTCTTTAAATACTAAAACTCACGTCTATCCGATATACACTTATAATATCGTTGCAATCACCTTTAGTGTACCATGACCAATTTGGATATGGATTCACAAGTGGACCTCCCGGTCCAACTTTGTTAGTTACTGTCATCAAACTAGCTGGTACTCCCTCCTCTTTTACCGAAGTAACGAATACTCTACCATCTGTAACAATTTTGTTTGTAAAAGAAAAAAAAAAATGTTTATACACTGTTAGGACACGTTACGTAAATACATTAATAAAATGTTTTTTTTTTATCAATATCAATATACATTTAACGAAATATTAATTATGATTACATTTAATATTGTTAATAAATTGCATGTATTATGGTGTTATCCCTGATAAAAAGTTTTCTCAGAGTTTTTATACGAATTGGAACACTTTCAGACATATTGATAAAATCTACATATTTTCTTAGAATTTTTTATATAATTTTGCAGAATTTTTATGTAAACTTTAAAATTTTATAGAATTTTTATATGATGATATAATCTTTTAGAAAATTTTTCAGATATTTTTTATACGAATCTTAAAGTATTTCAGAATTCACATGTATGAAAAATTCTAAGAAAAAGACTTTCTCATTGTCAGTATTTTTGAAAAGTGCTTTAAAAAATATGAAGAAAAATTTTTATCGCGATAAGGCATTTATTTAAAAAATATACACTAAATGTAAATTGTGTATTTATAATATTACATAAAATTATATCTAAATTTAAATAGTTTACTGCGTATAGTATCAGCCTACCTGGTGCCACATCTGCGTCGTATAAAATGACTGCAGAAGAGTTATACAGACCAGACTTTATTGCATCTTCTTTTTGCTTTGGACTATCCCAAGTATAATCAACGTATTTCCATTCATAAAGAGTGTTTAATTCAACACCAAAGCATACAGTTGTGATTGTCAAACTTAATATAATAAGTAGAAGAAGCTTCATTTTTAACGGTTAGCTGCACAAAATGAAATAATGTAACTGAGTTCGAACTGTTAATAGATACGTATTTCAAATACGAATCTATTAATGATAGCTTGCACGAAACTCATTAATATTTAAGGAAAACTTCCAACCCAATACATATGAAAATACTCTTCGGGGAAACTTCATTATACCAGCGATAAACAATTGTAACCGCATTTAAAGTCATTCTGTTCGTGTTATTGATAATGATATCTATTACAGATGCATCTTTCATTTTTTTCACCTTAATTGTAAAGTATATAATGGAGGATATAAAAATTTTTTGTTGATGTATCAAGGAAGAGGCGTTGAAATGGCGTCGATTTCTAAATTGCACTATTTCACTTAAAAATTTACCACTTCACTTAAAAATAACCACTGTATTTGTATACTATTTATGGGATTATTTGAAAACTGTATAGTACTCTTATGCATTTTTTTACGCTCGAGAAATTAGACACAATAAGAATTTTGTTACTTACGTTCACAGAAAAAATGATAATCTTTAATAATTAAATTTTGATTCTATTTATATCAGAAATTTTTTAAAAGATGCAAATATATTTTGCCCTTCAACGTCGTTAAAGACATTATTTTGACGGAAAAATAATGACAAATAACGTCAGCTTGCTACCTGCAGTTTAAATAAAATAATATATTTTTTAATGTTTTAATTACATTTTCTATACTTTCGCGGTTAATATTATTAGGTATTTGTTACATGTTTATTTTCATACATTTAATCATGTGTTGCATTAACTTTTTATACAATTAATTGCAAAATGCTTGATTGTTTGATTTTTACCCGCACTATTCAAATTTCAATTAACTCATGCTTAAATAATTGAGGTTTATATTACACTCCGCTCAAGTTTTTTTTAATAGATAATAGTAAGTAATTTTTATGGCCAGGAGCAACCCGCGGCGAGACAACTACTACGTATTGTAAAGAAGTGACGATAAAATTATACGAGTCACAAATGCAGGAGAGGAGGTGGGTTTTTGGGACGTCGTCGTCTCGAAAAAAGCGCACTATCTATTTTACACGTCTATTACGCCCTGTTATTGCTGATATTCGTACTGTTACAATGCGAAGCCATCACCACCGCCATTGCGACGGAGTTTAATCTCGTTATACTCGTCATTTCATTCGTAGTGTTTCTTGTCAGTCGTCCACGGATGCGAGCTCGTAAATGCGACGGCGAAAACGCCGGCGGGTCTCTTCGGCGGATTGGACGTTAACGTTAATTTGCCACGCCAGTATTCACGGACTTCAAACGAATCCAGTCCGGGTTTACATTTGCGCTCGGTTTATCCCCCGAGCTATACCCGTCGCGAAAGGCGCAATGCAAACCGCATTCGCGATAGCCCCCGCTTCTATTAAGGCCGATGCAAACACCGTCTTGGACTAACGGGGTTAAGGATAAAATTGGATTTCCTGTTTCTCCCCACAAAATGGCATTAAGAGTGAATCAAGATGGACTATAGCCCACTTTGAAATCATTGAATCCTTGTGCTTAGCTCACTGTGCGAGGCTCTCTATAATTAAAAAGCTGAAGACCAGCAACTAAAAGAACGACAGTTCTGACAAATATCGTAAGATGAGGCAATATGATTGCGTATAATTGATAGGAATATTAATCATTTGTTGATTTTGATATACCTGAAGCATCTATTAATACATGTAGAGCCACTGCACCAGTCGCTGAACTATCGTCAGTAAATAACTGTTGAAGAAAAATATTCAAATAATAAATCATAAATTAATTCTTCTAATTTTCATACAGTTTTGATTAAAACCCTTTTGTTTATTTGAAAACAATTATGTTATGTTGCTTTTATTTATTCATTACACTTGTAACTCTATATGTTTTTCGACAGAATGTTGAATAGATTGAGCGCGTTGTGTTTACTGAATTTGTTATAACGAATCGTTAAGCAATCTTATTCTCGTGAATCAAACGCGATGTTTTTCCAAATATTGCGATATGAAAATCACATGAAACTGATTATCGTGTCAAAATGAGCCGAAAACAAAACGCTCTTTCCAGTAATTTTAATTGTATCCTGCTCAATATTTAACGGTTTTAGGTTGGCTAAAACAATTTAACCGTTTCCATTGTCCACTGGCGATTGCGGTCGCTCGCAAACCGCGCGACATGCATTTCTCGTTGGTGCATCGTTTCAGCGTGTCTCTTTCTCTCCTCACTTGCGTGTCGCGTCTTCTCTGTCGGAATGATCGTTTTCTCGCATATATTTTGCACACACACGGCTATCGGGATTCACCTTTTTTTTCACGGCTAACTCCTCTGAAACATCGTTGAGCAGTGCCGCATAAATCGAGCTCGAAATAGCTCTCGTTCGATTCTGATGAGATTGTTCTCGTCTCGAACGAACGAAAGTGGTGAAACGCTTCTGGTGTGTACGTCTAATGGAGACTTAACTGCTACACGTTTTTTTTTCTTCTCGTCGTCATGAAAAATAAAATCTGATACTGCGCAACAGTATTATTGTTGCTCTGTTATTTAATTATTTCAACTATAACGCAATTAAAAATTTAATTATAGCCAAGCGCGATGTGAAACGTTTTATCTTTCCTCAATAAAACTTTGCTAAATTGTCTTCAACGGAGCGTATTAAAAATTAAATATCGAAATGCAATGGATATCGATTAATCGATAAGCGAGATTAATATAGAATTATAAAGAACATCCATTCCGATAAGTAAATTCCAATTGCCACTTGCACTTACTCCTATTCGTACCATTAATCAATCTACAATGCATAGACGTTTTATCATTCTTACTTCGTCACTTTATTGTCTATCGAGGGACGTATTTCTCATTTATCAAATTAACTAGAGTAAATTAAAAATATATTTTCTAACTTATGCGTGGCGCGGAATTTTCAAGTCTACACGTAGACGCGATGTCGCTTGCAAAATTGCTTTGCAAACAAACATTTAATTCGCGTTTTATAATTCAACAGTTGAAAATCAGAAGTAGAGTGGAAGAAGAGAAGCTGATCCGGGAAATTAAAATACCGTAAACACACGACGAGGGGGAAAGTCTCGCGCGTACATACATTTATCATTATTGGCACGGGTGTGTGCGAGCAATAAAAATCGGGGCACACAGGAGCACCGACACACTGACATCTCTTTCAGCGAGCCTCTAGACGCGAGTAAAATAACAGCTATTTCATTTTTATTTTGTTCTCACAGCGGACACCCCGTTGGCGTTTGTTTGTCATTTCATCTCCGCGGGAAGTAACAACGGAAACGTTTTAATTTAGTTTGTCGTCGAGTGGGAACAGCCGAAGAGTATGGAAAGCGACGTGCGCGGTGGGCAACATATATTTTGCAGAACCGCGTTTCATTACTTAACTCCGTATATTTCCATATTGGAGCGTTCATTCATTTTGCCTTTCAACGTATGAAAGGCTCAGGTTCTTTCCGACGCCGTGAAATTTTACGGACGCGTTGATGTTGTTAAAAAAAATGCAGCATTTGATAATAATGTTCTGTTATCGTTAAGCTGACATTGTAACATTAATTGACGATATCGCGCGGATATTGCAAGCGTTTTCTGGCAAAACGGTGAAAAGTTCCTGGCTCGAATTCGTTCTCGGATGGTTTATCGGTTCGCAGGGTTTCCCAGAACAATGGCACCCTAGAGAATGGGGTTGGCAGTGGCGGCGATGGTATACCTCGTCTCTCTTGTTATCGCTAGGCTTGTCTGGCGAGGCAAAAGATGCGAGCGCACCCTCGAGACACCAGGTAACTTCCCAATGAGCCGAAGTCAGCACGTCACGGAAGATTAAGCTTCGCAAAGCATCGAAATTCCGTCGCGCGCAAGACGGTAACGACTAAAATGGACGAAAGCCAGCAATAATTTTCAGAAAAGTGAGCAAGAGGCTGGCGAGGAAGAGGTCTTTTTAATCAAAAGCTTTCGTTGCGTGAGATGTTTCGCAGGTACACGGAAAAAAAAGAACATTCTTGTTTTAAGAATATCTTTATTTTTGCGATGTTAAATATTGAAATGAGATTTTATATAATAACAAACATAGTTTGCTTATACGAAGAAATTTGGTATAGTTTTGTCAAAGAAAATAAAAATATTTTTATTATTCAATAATAATTTTTATGTGTTGAGAGTACAAAATATTAAAAAATAACAATATCTAGAATTTTGTAATACTATTATTATCAAAATAATCGTATTGTGTTTTTTTTAGAAAACTATCATAATATTGAAATAAAAATATAACATTTTACTAACACTGCGAGAATTTTATACAATTTTATACATAAAACAATGATTGTTAAATACATTAGAGCATATTGATTTTAATATTTGACACTGTTTTTTTTTTTGAACAATTATAATAAGTAGCTTATCCATAATGATTTAATGCTAAAAAGACTAATCAAACACTTGTTTGATTGAAAAACGAGACCTTCTCATTTCATCCTGCAAAACTTTTGGACGTTTTAGCAATGCATAAAATTTATATCTAAATTCATTCCTTAAATTTAAGGATAGAATGCAGAGGACATGTCGGTTGGAACTGTTACACTTGGCAACAGAAATCAACGAGGAAAAGTGCGAATATTAAATTCATAAATTATAACGTGTAGGACGTGTGCGACGACCGAATAGAGCGCAAATAAGAGTATAAGGAAGTGGATAACTTTCCGCGAATTTTTCGACCTCGTATGTTACTCGCCGGTTTGTGCTGTCCGATTGCCACCAGCCACCGCATTTAACTCAGCCTGCCGTTCCGCCGACTTTCCTCCGATAACTTCAATACTTTTCAATACTTATCCCAAGTTCGCGGTTTGCTTGCTATACGCGCATTACAAAATTAAGGGGGAAAATTCTCATGTCGCAATTTTCAATTTCCTCTTTAAATATCGATACAATTCCGCAATAAAGTTCGTGAAAGTCACACGGAAAGAATGGTTTTTAAGCATTTAAACATTTAGCTGGAATTAGCTACAGATCTGTATTAAAATAATTTTATTAGACTATCAACATAATTATGACAGATGTTCAAGCGTGATGAGAAATGCTGCAAAAAATTTTGACATTCTAGCAATCGGTTTGACATTTCATAATTATATTATGGTTTAAAATTATTTTCAGATCTGTATCCAGCTAAACTTTTAGACACCTTAGCAAAATTGTTCTTTCCGCGCAGAATAGGAGAAAAATCAACTTTTGCGCGAGAAATGTAATGTTGCAAAGCGTGATTCAAGATTAAGCTTGATAAAGAAAATTTAATACTGAAATGCAGAAAAAATATTTTTGTACAAACTGTTTTAAATTTAATAATAATTATATAATGCCAATCAATCAAATATTAAATGCCTTTTAAAATTTATATTAGATTAAGATTACATCACGACTTACCACTTACACAACGTATTGCTACACAGTGTGCTTCCAGCGGAGAATGAAACGGAAATAGAAGAAGGAACGCCTTGATTACAGATAAAGTAAAGAACTGAGAGAACTTAGGGCAATGAGAGTGAAACGTTTATAACACATTGGCGGAATTTTGAAAGTTTCGTCTTACGATCCGCTTTCTCGGTAAGAACTTTTAAACTTCAGGGCACCACGGAGTGCGACGTGCAAGGGTTTAAGAGCGCAGCGATATTTTTCTTCCTCATGATTTCTCCGGAAATTATTACCGCGGCTCTTGCCGCGGGGAGGGGGAGGGCAATTCTATATATCGATCCTCGCAAGGAAGTATAATTTACGAAATTGAAACAATAGCCCCGTGAAGTTTACGCGCTTAAGCCGTGCGCAGCGTACATCGTATACCTACACCGTAAAACTCGAACAGGTCGCTGAACCGCTAACTCTTCTTACGCTCCGGATAACAATTTGTATGGGACCGCACTTAGTCTTTTTTATTTCTTTCGAAATGTGCAGTCGATCGCGCGTTAGTTCAGCTCCGGGAGGTGTGCGCGTGTATCACGATAAAGGGGAAACAGAGGACCGTTTATATAGAACCGGGTCCATGAAAACCGCACGCAATCAATAATGGTTATCAATCCGACCGCCATCATTTTAACTGGCGGCGCTTTTCTTTTACTCTACGTATGTTGGACTGCATCGGGCGTTTTGCGCGTGTCACACGTTTATACAATGGCACAATGGGTAACACGGTGTACCACTTTTATGTTACTCTCTTTTTTTTTTCGCGAACGAGATACTAATTGATAGTTGATAAATATCCGTTGGTTCAGCAGTGAATTTTCACGCTCATTTAATAAATTTTTATATTACATATTTTACACACGATAATTATTTTCATATAAGCGATAAAAATGTAATTAATTAATTTCGAGGAAAAAAAATTATATAAAAAATTCTTTTGTCTCATAATGAAATGTTTGATGGATTATCTTACGTTACTCTACTTTGTTTTCAACATAAAATTAAGTTTTCGTTAAATAAGATAGATAAAATAATTTTAAATTTATGATGCAATTGTGACAATTTGTAAATATAATTGTTCTGAGTGCTTAGTCTTTGAATCTAATGCTCTTCTCTATCTTTCTGCTCTTCTTGATTATCATTTTTCTGAAAGCTTGATATTTTTTTGCAAAGTTTTGTAATACAACAATTAGCACTTTTAAAATTCGTGAAAAATATAACGATTTTTTTTTATGTTTAGTTGCTTTTATACGCGAATTTTGGTCTTTGGCAGCTTTTGGTTATACTTTTATGTTATATTTCTTAATATTTTTCATGTAACATTTTAATGTTTTATTTTTTTTTTTATTGTATACAAGCATTGGTGTCACAGCAAGAACTTATTTATTTAACCTAGGGATCTACGGAACGAAAAACAGAGAAAACTGACCTTTATTCCATGTCCATACGTATATTTTTCGTGAAGTTATAGCATTTTTAAAATCCGGCGCGCGCGCAATATACATGAGAGAACGCCCGCGTGCAACATTTTTTGCTTGTAAGTTCACACCTCAGGTAATCAAAAAGAGGTGTGAAAATACGCGTAGTGCAGGGCGCTTTGAGATGTGATACGCCAGCGTTGCCGAGAGAAAACGCACGCGCACATGCAGTCAGTAGTCACTTGATCTCGATCGATATAATTGTTAATATCTTCGCTCAGAAAAATCGCAGCGCAATGATCTTTATCCCGTTGTAAAGCCAACATTCTATCGTTTCTAACGAGTGTTTACCAAATGTTCTAATTATCTCCGTCAACTGATTTATAAGATATTGTCGATTAATGATGAAAAAAATTTATTTCGCACTGAAATGTTTGTTTTTTATCGGCAATACGCTTGCACAAAAAATAGATAGTGAAATGATCTTGATTTCATTGGAAAGTTAAGATTTTATTGCTTTTAACGAGTGCACGAGCAATGATCTCTATGTACTAGATGGAAGATGTCATCGATTATAATGAACGAAAAAAAATTTATTTTGCTCCAACGTCCTCAATTTTCATCGAGAGCACATTTTTTTATTTTTTTATGTAAATTACTCAATTGAATGAATCGTGTATCATTTTGCGCTCTAAATCGATACTCAATAATGTAAGTCAAATCATCTCCTAATCGATGAAAAATTCCAAGCGCGATGCAAGATACGTATGTTCGAATTCATGCATTGTTCATGAAATAACTATTTGCTCGTGAAATATCATGCGAAATATTTTAACACTTCTCATTTCTCATAGCTATTTCTGCTTTAGACAAATAAATCGTGTGAAACATCTGCTTCGATAAATAACCGTCGCCTCAATATGCTTACTACAATAATTATCAATCGTAGAAATTAATTAATCCCGTAGTTGATCTGTAGTCGTTAATTGCGCGAGGGAAAATAACACGACGGTATATGGAATGGAACTTGCACTTGTCTGTTGAATTTTCGCAAATGGCAGTATAATGACTTTATGTATATAATATTATGCTTAAGCCGAGTACAGATCGCCGTGTGCCAACCAATTCCCTGTCACGAAATATTCGATGGAATATATTACAGAATAAATTATCGAATATTCAGTTGCTTGTATTTTAAATTAATTTCGTCGAATACGCCATTATCGCACAATAAATCTGACACGTCTATTTGAAGAATACAATCTACTTCATTTTGATTAAAAAGATATTTATGCAAGAGTTAATCTGCTATTATCACTTTTTGCCAGGCGAACGTCAGGCAGGATTTTGTTGGTTGTCCTCGAAGAGAAATTTAATTATGTTGTCAGATTGTATTGAGAAGAGGATCTGCGTTTATTGTTTCAACACCTGATGTACAATTAAACGAATGTCTGTGATATCTTTAATGACAATATATTAAAATAATTTACTGCGTAAAGCTGTACTTCACTTAGTGTTAAAAAATTTGATCGTCGTTTTACGTATTTTCATAAAACTTGTGTCTTTAAAAATACGATATGCTTTAAACCGAATATTGATATTTAATGTAAAAATTTAATGAACGATGATATATCCAATATTACAAATTTTTAACGGCATAGCGCATAAAGAAATTGTAACTCAAATTGTCAAAATTTCCGGTAGAAGCAATGTTGGGTCATTGCTGGAAACATTAAAATATTATTCAAAATATTTCATGTTTCCACGAATGCTTCAATTTTTTTCAAGCATTCCGTTTTTTTTGAAGTTTTTAGATAGAATTTACTAGAAGGCGCTTTGGTCAAAAAGAATATTAAATGCACATATTTTACTTATAATATTATTTATTTTATTAAAAACAGATATCTTTTATAAAGCAAAATATGCTAGATCAAATATGAGCGAATTTTGGTAGCGCACATGTTGGTAGAATATTATGGTACCCAGGGGATAAATAGTTTAGTTCAGAGAGAGTCTCGTATATTTTGTAGTAAAATAAAAAAAAAAAAAAAATAAAGAGCCTTTATGCGCCCGAGCAGTTGATAAGCTGCTAAGTTTTCGTTCGCTCCTTTAAACAGCGTACGCTTTATTGTTGAAGAAGTTATAAAGTACAATATGACTCACTGGCGTCTCGTAATTTTCCATTGTACGGCTGATTTGATTAAACGCTAAACCAGGCTTCAACCGAGGCATGATACAGAATATAATTCATGGTTTAATTAAAGACGCGCGTTCTTCATATTCATTCGATTATTATCACAGCGTCGAAAGCACTCGGACGTGAAAGTGCGCGTTCTCAATAACGCGTATTAAATTTAACCGCTTAACACGCAGCTGTATAACGTTATGGTTGTTGCAAACGGAAAAAAGAACGTACTGCGAAAAATTTTGCATTGCACTCAGTATAATTGTTTCTTGTCTTTTCTACGGTCACATTTTTTAAAACTTTTCTTCGAAGAAGCTGGTTTTTTTTAATGCGTTTTTTTTTATTTAATTGGGTCCTTAAGTAATTAAACAGCGTAGACGCGAACAAGCGTCATGCATTCCGGCCACCGTTATACGCATCTCGTATAGAGATGGACATTAATGTCCTCTCCTGGGCGATTTAGTGCATATCGTGCGAGCGGAATATTATGGACGTTCATATGCGCGTGTCGGTCGGTCAAATTTACCAAAACACTGCAATACGCATAAAGTACGATCTGTATATTTAAAAGCTTCATTGCAATATAAATCTTTCGTTTTGCGCGATACCTTGCTCATATGTTTAATTAAATGCGATGAACAACAAGTATCATGATTTAATGACCATTTCGAAGATTTGAAGACAAACAGTCGTGATGGATATTTATTTTTAAAAATCTCATTTTTCAAAATGTAAATATTTTTATTTGAATAATTCGTCAAAATACATTTTAAATTATTGCTAGTTTCACAAAATGTTTGAGCATTTTATCAGGTGTTTTTTTTTTAATATGACGAAAAAATTTATTTCATTATTTATCAACGCGCGTTGTGCCTTTTTCATAACATGCTGCGCAAAAGAAAATTACGTATAGTAATATCCAAGGCCAAAGCCGCGAAAATGGTGTAAAAATATGCAAAAAGAGTTTTTTTTCCTTTCTCCACGCTTTCTTGCTATTTCATACAGCAACATCGGGTAAACATACAGATTATAATTGAGCCGAATAATCTTATTACGTTCGCCATTGGTCTCATGATCAGAAAATATTTGTCGATTAAACATGACCCTTATTTCACGCGTAATTTCATTATAAGAAATGCCTCGGGCCCGTAATGTTCGACCAGTGAAAGGTATTTCGAGAGTCGCACGTATTCAATTACGTGCTTAACAGGTTGAAAACGAAATTAGCCTCATGAGAGCGACCGCGCCCAACGGAATTTGGCCCGTTGAAATGCATTCAAAACTCGTCCGCATCGCGCCATGCATTTTGGTCCGCACTTTGATATCATTACCCCCAGGCGCGTTAAACATTTCAGGAATGTTAGCGATACGTATCTGTACTCGTGACATATGTTTCCGGTGATTTTCGTATACGCGCGCGCGCGTACATCGAGGCACGCGTATTTGCGAATGGATTTCCGCTTATGGATTTCCGCCATTAATAACATAGATTATTTACGCACAGTCGGAACTGCAGGTTCTACAATATTCGACACTGGGAAAATAAAAATCTGGTTGCCTAAATTGGAAATCTGGTAGACTCAACGAGCATGTAAAATTGAAGAATGGGCAAATTAAAATTTTTGTAATTATCAGAGCAGCTTGATTCATTTCTTCCAGTTAATAAACGTACCAGAATTCTTGATAACGGTATTAAATTCACATTTAGTTAGATCAGGTTAACATTTTAGTGAAATAAAAAGATCTAGTAACTCAAATTTTGTCTTATTAATTTATTAATAAATTTTAATAAATTTTAGTTTAGTAAATTAATTTTTTAAATGATACATTATACGTATATCATTTGCATTATTTTAAGCGCCTGTGTGTGTGTGTGTGTGTGTGTGTGTGTGTGTGTGTGTGTGTGTGTGTGTTTCCTTCAATGATGCATTCTGTTTTATTCAAATTTTTCCATTATTTTGTTTTATTATGTAAAACATTTAAAACTAAAGGGAACGTAACGATGAAATTACTTTTGTGAAATCGAATACGTTTTATTATTAAAAATTAAATAACGCGAAAGGTGAAAAAATGCACGAACACTCTATTAGCAATGAAGTTATTTGAGAATGTAATTTAGAAATTTTTATATTTTGAACATAATATGATATATTAAACAAAACACGCTAATGAAGGTATATGCGAACGAGACCCCAACAAATCTATACAACACAATCTGAAGGGCCTTTTTTTTACACATTTCCGAGAGTTCCCGACGAGAGCTTATTTTATCGTTACTGAAAAGCTTCTACAGCTTTTTATTTACATTTACTACGTCGGTACGTATTTTATATATAATTAGAAGCTAAGGGAGAACTTTTTTTTTTAGTTTTTATACATGTCTAACCCATGCGTAAAGTTATAGAAAGGAGTTAGACAGGATTGTGTGTGTGCAAGTGTAGGGTTGTTAAGTCGTTCGTAAACCGATGATGCTAAAAATATTCTGACGGCGGATGAAGCAGAGACCCATAAATTCGGAGCTGGTACGATAAAACTCGCTGACACGGCAGAGACTGTAATTGCTCCGAGTGCCTCGTAAAGCGCACATTTATAACAAGCGCATACATATTCCGCGAAACATTGCGCGCTTCGGTATATAGTTGCATTCGAGCGAGCAAGAGAATTTTTTTCCCAACTTGTCGCTGCACGCGCAAAGGCTCTGCATAAAACCACCGAGGTCACAAAGGCACTTTTGATATTTCAGGCAAAGGCCGCCTGGGACAGTAATGTGCCCTTTCCAAATTTATAATTAGAATAAACAAGTATCACAATCGTTTGCATTTGCAAACGATTGTTGCGTCTGTACGAAGCTCCTCTTTACTTAAAAGAGATAAGTAGTTCAATTGTTGTCTACAAATCGAGAAATTATGGAGCCGATTATTCTATCGTTATAACGGGAAAATTTTTTTTCTCTTTTACATGTAATTTATTTAGTAATTTTGCGCAAGACATAGACGACGCACGAGTGCTAATCTGTAAGTGTAACTGCAAGATTGAACCCGTTTACGTTCCTTGTATTCGAGGACGTTACCCCACGATGCATGTTCGATCTTCATC
This sequence comes from Solenopsis invicta, assembly GCF_016802725.1. Classification (NCBI taxonomy): domain Eukaryota; kingdom Metazoa; phylum Arthropoda; class Insecta; order Hymenoptera; family Formicidae; genus Solenopsis; species Solenopsis invicta. Next base: position 22,770,839 of record NC_052667.1, read on the forward strand.
GTTAATGCATAAAGCATTTAGTCCTGACATGTATAACGCCGGATGCACTTAGACTGATAGTCAGCAAACGCAAATGGTGGTCGTTGCATTTCATCATGATGCTATTAGATTTCAATAACTGCACTCGCAAAAACAATTCTCGCCTCTGATACAGTCAGGGAAATCTACGCGCGAGTGCACACCGAATTTACCAATCGATTTAGCCAGATTAGAGGCGTCAATCGTAATGCTTCGTGCGTTTTGCTCATCCTCTTTTTTCCCAAAAAAAACCTCAATTTTCGCAGAGTACTTTTTTTTTTAGAAAAAGCGGACACAAAGTTATTATTTATCGGAATAATAATAATGTTTTGATTATGAGAATTGTTTATGTGACGAAAACATTATAAGATGCTTCTTTAAACAAAAAATCGATAGTAACTTGTCAGCTGAAGAATTTACATAAGATTAGATTTGATTACATAAGGTTGATACAAGTCCTTTGTTGTGAATGGCTAATCAATAATCACGTACAATAATCTATCAATGGATAACATATCCAATGGATCAATTCAGATGTGAGATAGGTCCGTTAAATCTATGCTTAGACTTGCCTAAGCTCGCGTTTGACCTCGATTGTATTATGGATAGATACCGCTGTCATATTATGACATCATCTCATCTGAAATAAATTAATTTTAATGCAGAGTAACAACTTGCTTTTTGTTGTCGAATATTACATAAATATACGTCATACTTATTTACTTATTTAAATACAAACTCGTACCCATAAGTACCGCACCATAATACTGCAACTCTATACTTGTAATTATCAAAAAGATCACAGAAATAATTTTTTTTTAAATAAATAATTATACAAGAATAATATAAGAATTGCTGAGACAAGTTGTGTTTTAACCACATATTTTTTTAACGTTAATATTACTCTGACGAAAGTTCATCCATATAATACAGAATCTTCTTTACACTTTCAAGAATTTTTTCAAGACCTTTCTTCTACTTTATTGATTGCAAACTATTAGGAATAACTGAAATCTAAGCGTCTCTTTTTTGAGACGCTAAAGTATAGAATCATTGAAGAATTTTTTTCTATATTTGTAAAAGTAAAACGTGTGCACAAAGTGAAATTTAATCGAGAATTGTAGAAGACAATTAATGATGATTAATGATTTTGACGATTGTATAAAATACGAAGTGAAAGCAGAGATATATAAAGATTTGTTTTTCCGGAGCACCGTTTATGCTGTGTACGAGGCAGAAGAACGTACACAAGTATGATTAACGGAACCATTAGCGTTTCTGTAGGACTAAAATCTGGGACGGAAAATAGAGGGATGTATATGTACGTATATAAATATATAGGGTATATCGGTATTAATATCGACACGGGCAACGGCAAGCGTAACGGACGACTGTCAAAACAGTACCATTTCTCACGCCGTTATACCCAGCCCATTTAAGAGCCCGTACACTTACACGGCTCATCCGCGGCTCCAGTCCGCCTCGTCCTGTTTCGCACCACTTCTCTATAGCCTCGTATCGTTTCGCTTCCATGAGCCTTTATCGCTTTAAATTGTAACGGCGCATTGTGAACAAGTAAATAAAATAATTCACATTTCCTTTTCCCGACGCTTTCCACCCAACAAGAAGGCAACGCACATCGATGCTCGACACATTCGAACAAACCGAAGTCTCGCGCGCACACGAAGATCTCATAAATAAACGAATAATCTCATTGAAACTACTCTTGAAAACATTGCGCATTTTTTTATCTCTGGCGAGCCATCCTCGTAATTGACTTTGCAATTTCAAGTGTAAGCTAAAGGGGAAGGAAAATTCGCGTTGCGCTCGCTCGCAAGGCCAATATTTCCGACGATCTATTTCCCATTAAATTTTCATCACGCTTTCAATAACACTACTTGTATAACAATCAATCTGCGGAGTGGGGCGCGTCCAATCAAGTACGCTGGATTATCCGGAAGTGATTCCGCTGGTTACGGAAGGCCGCGCTTCTATCCATCACCCTCCGTATCCTTCCTGCTCGAGCGCAAAACTACCATGTAAAGCTACATCGGGCGACACAGGCTCGCTTACGTATTCCGTACAGTCGGCAATCCTACGCGAGAGTGGTACTACTAACAGGGGATTGAGATTGCGCGCAATGCGCTTATGACGATTTAGTGGCTGAATCGAGACGCTCGCCCCGCTACAAACGGTTCTTCCGAGTCGCAGTCAAGCCACGAAGTTGTGGAAAAGATACTTCTAGACTCCATAAAAATAAGATATTGTACAAAACAAAAATTACAAAGCGACAGAGGAAACTAACTCTTTGTATAATTAATGCATTAAACTTGTTATCCTTAGTGCTGCTGTAGGCAAATTTTTACTCAAGGACTAATTCAAGTTTAGTACAGTTTTTACGTTATTAAAATGTGAAAAGTTTAATAAGGTTTTTTTTACGTTAAAATAACTTTTACATTAAAATAATTAGATTTCAGTTATTCCTAATAGTTTGCAATTAATAAAGTAGAAGAAAGGTCTCGAAAAAATTCTTGAAAGTGTAAAGAAAAATCTGTGTTATATGGATGAACTTTTGTCAGAGTAATATTAACGTTAAAAAAATATGTGGTTAAAACACAACTTGTCTCAGCATTCTTATGTTATTCTTGTGGATACAAAAAAAAATCAAAGTGCAAAGAGAGAGAGAGAGAGAGAGAGAGAGAGAGCCGTGTATGATGCTGAAAAAATAAAATAAATTATTGTAGTCTATGTAGTAAAAATATATAAAAAAGAGAAAAAATAGTTTTTGGAATAAAATCGAGTGGTCAGTTTTATTTTTTTAATGATTAAATGTAATTCTGTGTCTGAGAAAATGCAGCACGAAAGTAAGAAAAACTTGAAAAAGGAGCATAAATAATATGTATCTATCAAGATCAAGTGGAGATACGCCATTCTACTTCAATGTCGAAATAGCCGGCTGCATTAACATTTCGACGGAATCGATCGTTCACACGGACATACATACGGAGACGATCTATTTCCATTAAACGTCATGTTTCACATAACGTATCCATCGCATGTGTCAACGGAAGATCTAAGCGCAATTTCAGGATTGTCGGATCGAAACGTCGACTTCGCGAAATTATTATCTGGAGAACGTGGCGGGATTGGGAAACAAAGCCTTGAAACCATTCAAATGATGCATCGGCGTCAATAGATTCGCGCAAGCAATTTCCCATTTATTTCCTACGATTTTCTTATCTCGAAGCAGAATTGAGAATATTACAAAATGAAGCTTATATAGCTTACATACACGTAACTTCCCTGGGCCCACTGTATATAAAAGAGAGACGTGAAACGGGGCGAGAGTTCATCAAAATAACGTAAATAGGTCATCGTAACTGAACATTTCGCGTAGTTCAACTTTATTCCTAAGGAAGGTAAAAATGCAGCGTGAACTATTCAAAGAATTCCAAAATACGTTTTGCTTGGAAAGAAAATAGTTACAAGTGTGAGTAACGAAAAATGCATTCTGCATTTGGCAGTACATTGCCAAATTTGCAATTAATTAATTACATATTTAATATCTCTGTGATTATAAATGACAGTTTGTCGTGACGTAAAAATATTGTTGAAGTTGCGTTAATTACTTCTAATCTCTCCCCCTCCCACAAGCTGACCTCTACAGTTTTCAAGTGTTCTGGCAGATCATCTCGTGTTAATCTCTTCATATCCCGCAACGCGCCCGTTAGAACTCAGCGAGTAAATTTCAGTCCCGGGCCAATTGTTCATGGTTGATTTGAATCGTTAATTGGGTACGCTTATCGTCTCACGTGCACATTGCCCACCCAACGTTCTTGCGCGCTGGTGCATGCCACGTATACACGAATAACTTAATCGCGCGAATTTGATCTTTGCCTCCGTCTCTCTCGTTACACAGCGCTTCTCCCGTGTACGCGAGGCATTTGAGCCTGCACTTTTTAATAACATTACGAAACAATTAAATCGTCTATCGAAACAGAATTTATTTGATAAAAATGGCACGTTTATTATTATTTTTTTTTGTTATTAAAATTTTTCTTTGTGTATGCGTAGTTCGATCGATATCATTTCGTTCGGCTAGCTGTACAAATTTAATAAACTTCAATGAATTTACATAAAGTGATGTAACTCTGAATAGACATTAGCACGTTCGTATAATTTGAAATATTGTGATAAAGATTATATAGATGGTGACAAAGGTATTTTATTGTTTTTATATGACAAATATTAAAAATTGAAAAAATAAAAGCAGCTTACATTTAATTTAATTGTTAATAATATCTGCTTAAATTTATTTATTTATAAATGGCGTGTGAAAAGAAGTGAAGCTTACTTCTTTGATGAAGAAAATTATTTTATAATTCAAAGAAGAAGATATTCGCTTTACTCGACAAAGATCTACGTAGTTAGTTTCGAGGTAACATCTGCTGCTAATTACTACCATCTAATCATCATCTTCCTTTAAAGCAATTAAGCAGTCGATCTCTCTGTCTTAAATAATTCACACGAGAAAAACTTTTTTTTTTAAGGACTTGGGTAAAAATTTAAAATCTTTCTCTGCATCTTCCTCTCATCGCATCTTAACAATATTTATATAACTTACAACAATAGCAGGGTCATAAATATTTGTTTGAAGTATTAAATGATTCGAGCTTCTATCCGATACGATTAGAAAGGAACATACGTTTCCGCATATCTGCGATCGTCGGCGATGTCCGTCCCACGAGAGACAAGTGAGGAGCTAACGCCGTGCGATCACGAGAAGAAGCGGATAAGAATGAAAAAGTTTACCTCGCGAAAAAAGATCGGGTATATCAATCGTTAGATTGTCTTCGAATTTGAAAGATAACCACCATGGTTACCCCAGCGTCGTACGAGGAAAGTATCCGACCTGCTTTCGCCGGCCTGGATCGATGACACCGAACTTGTCGTCGACTACGTATATAACCGGGGCTACAGACTCGTTTATCCCTGCCAAGGACATTCGGACGTCCATTTACATGGTAACACGGCACGACGTCGACGTCGTGTAACTGCGCGAGTTTCCATTCGGCCACCCGACAAAAGGTTATTAGATTCTGACGACCCCCCGCTCTCTCGTGGCTCGCTTACACGTGACGTTATGGCTCCTCCTCGGTCGACCCATCGAAACAAAGTTCTGGCGTGTACTTCGAGACTTGGAGACGCAACCGTCGTCGTCGTCGTTGTCGTCCTCGTCGTCTGGAGGCGCGCGTCATCGGGAGGAATCCCGCAGCACGTCGTCACCAACCCAGCCCGACGACACGTCGGAAGTTATCGAGAAACCCGGAATATACATGGAGTAAGGTTTACGTTTTGCAACCACGTTAGGACAAAGGAATTTTGACAGCCCTGAAGATATTTCGCGTGGAAGCGAGAACAATGCGCTCTGATCTTTTTTCACGAAATATCCGAGAATCGTACGTCTGCAAACTTGAAAATTAGAATTTAGAATGTTTGAGGTGTTTTGACAACCAAATGTGTGCTATAATTAATTTGAGATCCAATTTTAAATGGAGAGAGATTTATTGTTTATTGTATTATTTTAACAATGTTGTAGCATTATTTAAAAAATAATGTTTTTTGCTTCATCCGCGAGCACCGCTAGCAAATGGAAGCGGCAGAGTTTCACTTTTCATAATTAAAAAAAAACCGCACAAGATAGAATAGAACACGCAGCACGAGACTTTTACTTTAATGAAATAATTCTTTAAAGGGGCGAGTCCCCAAAATTCTTGAAGACGAAAGTAAATGAATATTTTGACAGTGAAATTTATTATTTCGTGTAAAAAAAATTAATTCGGTGCCAAAGTATATTTAATATAACGACACTTGAAATATCTATTAACAGAAGCATCGAAACATCTTATATTGCTGCAATATTGCGTTGTAATTTCTAAAGACGAATGTTTTGCAATATTGCAGTAACATTTCGCGATGTTTTTTGCAACGTTGCTGCAATCGATCTTCCTGTAGCATACGGATTTATTTGCTTTTACGAGCTACAATAATGTTCAGATTACTATGTTTGATTTCCGATGTGTAGAGCGTAAAACTCATCCAGCATCGTGATGCATCGTACAACCCTCTATCTCTCAGACTCGGAAATATCAATGGCACAATATAACTGCATAAATTGCTACCATCTGCAACTACATGGGGAACTATTACGATGCGCATACATATTCGCATGTACACATATGTGCTTCCGCAACCGAAGGCTGATCAAGACGTTCAAATGTCGTCGACATTACGGATGAATATCCCGTCCGTAACGCTCTAATTTGAGAGACCGGCTGTAACGTCTCATAATCGATGACAAAGTACGTATTTGTAGCTGTTACCAGTGACGAATCGCTTATTGCTGAAACAATATCGCTGCGTTACCTCTCGGTAAATCATCGCCCCGGAGTGATTGCCCTCTGCCCGGAAACTCTAATTATCCCCGATGTTCCCGAGGCACTCACGATGTGACGTACAGGAGATGATATCTGCTTCCCCTCGAAGTTCATGGCGAAACTTTGTTTTCGCCGGATCGCCTAAGGACCCGTAAGCTTTCTCGTAACCGACCCCGCGAGCGAAGTCGTCAAGATCTAATAACCTTTTGTTCAGAGAAGACTGGCGGCTCTCTACATGAGGCGCTTTTACACCGCAAATAGTCACTTTATCGCCCAGAGTTGGGTGAGCCAAGCTCTATGCAGCCCTCCGAGTGAAATTATCGAACTTCTCGTGTAACTGAATTACATCTGCGATTTGAGTTCACTGGATTTGAGTTCACTGGCTTATTTATATTTCAAGGGAGAAGTAAGTAGAGTAAAATCTACTTAACGGTGCACAGTAAAAAACGTTTTTTATTTGTGTTGGGTTCTTATTAGAATTTTCGCGTTAAATTTTTTACGCATTTGATTAATTTAATATTATGTATTATTTGAATATTTTGTGTTAAATTAAAATTCAACGTTTCTTAGTGTTAAAATAATACAGTTTATAGGAAAATATACAAATAACAAAAATAATGTAGTTTTCCAAATTTCAAAATAAATGAATAAAATGTACGTGTTAATGTTAATTTTATACAAGAAATCTGCTGCTACAATTTGTTTTCAAATTTTGTGAAATTACTACATTTTTTGTGTTAATTTTTTTCATAATAATTTTATTTTCCAACATATTTATCTTGTATTAAATTAACATAAAAATTTGAGTAAACTCCGTTTAGAACACAAATTTTCTAGCTATATACTTATATTAACAAATAAAAAAATTATGGCAAATTTGTATTCACTGACCTTTTTAAGTTGTTCGTCTTCTTTTTAAATAATATCATGTCGTTAACTGGAATTTGAGATATACGCTAAAAAATTAAAATAAGTAAACCCTGTTATTGCTGTTTAATTAAGAAATTTAAAAATGATAATCGATGGAGGTTGCATTTAAATAATGATACCGCCGCCGATACAATCGTTTACGGTGATAGTTGGTTGTCAAGGTTCAATCTAAAGACTCAATCTGAATCAGATATGCCGTTTTACGACCTGAATCGATCCGCTTTCATCGCCGCTTTCGTGAGTCGATTTCATCCTTGTCCATTTATCTCCATCATATCACTTATACAGCGTTATTTATTTATAGCTTATCAGTAATGCCGCAAGCGTAGAGAATGAGATATAGGGACACGTAAACGTTCATCTATGAAACTCTGGGCACTGGATGCTATATACGAGGAAGCTATATCGGTTTAGTGCCGACGGGTTATAAACTATTCTCCGTGATATTACCCCTGCATGTCTTGTTTAGATTCGCCTATTCGTTACAAAGCGTCTCTACTTGAATTCAAGTTTTGCTCACTTTGATTCATAATTATGACGCTTAAGACACTGTTAAATGTTAAAGGAGCAATTCTCTTTGAATTAAATACAATTATGTTATTTTTCGCTTCTTTGCACGCGTGTGTATGTGTGTCGAAATTTATTATTTTTACACAAAATTTAAAAAAACAATTACATTTAATTAACTACTACTACATTCTAGTTTGAATTGTTTAGTTTGAAATTAAACGACACTCATATTAACGTATGCAGCTAATAAATAATAAATTATTATAAAGTTGAGTGTATAATATAATACATTTCTTGAATTAAATTATTTAACTTTATTGTTTTAATAAATTCTAGTTAAATTAACGTATGCAGTGGCGACGTAGAAATGATTAAAGAATTATTTCAATTGAATGAAATTGAGCATTACAAATTTAACAGTGTGTATTTACCATAACTGAGAGAATATTAAACCAAAAGTTTGTGGATAACATGGTAATGTAAGAATAAAAATGTTAATAGTATGTTTCCTGTAGGAAAAAAAAATTTACGAAATCATTAACTCGTGAAAAAAAATTCGAGTGCTGTCAATGTTTAGAAATTTTGCATTTATATTTACATCTTTCAACATTTAGCTAAAGCGCAAGAAGAAGAGTCTCTTCGCAAGCAGCGTAAAGATAATACTGTTAAAATATGTAAATTATTTAATCACATTATACAAATCTTATCTCTATGCGAGATAAGATAACGCGCCGATCGTATCAATTTTCTCCCAGCGCGCGTGCTCGTTGTTGCAAAGTAAAAAAAGAAATGCGTATTTACACGTGTAACACGGTCCTAAAGGAGCCAAATTACGATTGAGGTAATTAAGGAGCGCTGGAAATCGGGGACGAACAGGTTACATCTCTATAAGCCACCGAAAGAGAAGTGAAATGATTTCAACGGTCTCACAAGGGAACTTATGCAAACGCGCCGCTCTCTGCATCTCGGGGGTTAATGAAGTGGAAGTCTCGGCAACTAAAGTTTCCTCGCTAACGGCCTAATCAGCTCGCGATCGTATCGCCGCTGAATTTTCCCGTCCCGCTCCTGCCCAGGCGCCGCCCGTCGTCGAATATTCGGAGGATGCGAGCACTTTTCCGCAAACTGTATCTCCGTTGCGATAAATCGCGCGACTCCTCGACGACGACGGAAGAAGAATCTCTGACGATCTCTTCGCTATCATGGCTTATCGTGGTGCGTGAACATTCGTCCCCGTCACACATCCCGGGTCGTCTGTGTGCTCTTTTGCTCTCCCTATCCCTCCCCCTCCCCTCCTCCTCTCCGAGGGTACATTTGCCCTCGAGAGGGTGTTAGGAACGGGTTATAATGGAAAAAGCATATCTACACAACAGGCGTCTACGACGAGCGGTCCCGACACAGTTTCCCTATTCTTTTTTTATTTCTCTCTCGCTTTCTCTCTCCCCACGTCGCGGACCATCTAGACCGGGCTATAAAACGCTGCCCGTACCCCGTCCTACTTCTCACCTCCTCCTTTTTCCGACCCCTTTCGCTCTTTTCCAACCGATTCTCGTGTGCACGTCCCACTATCTCGCTCTCCGCCCTCCCTCCGCTCCGTTTTCTCACCCGGCCGTACATCTCCGAGTACAAACGTGCCGTTTTACAGCGACGTTAGTATCCTCCTCTCTGTTTAACTCCTCGTGCACCGTCCGCGCGCCAGCGCCTTTCGTCTCTTTCCCTCACGCGCGGACGTCCTGAACCCCCGAACGTTTCACGCGGGAGCTGTAAAGTCCGATGCGCAAATAGCGAGATATTCGAAGCATGTACGCGAAACGGGGCGCGTCCTGGTGGCGCGCTTCTTCGCCGCCGCTGGACTGATATTCGTAGTTAACCGCGAAACTGGGACGGGCGTTCCTCGTTCTTCGCTGGCCGCGATGCGAAGCGATAAAATCGCGAATCCGAATAAAAAAGATTACGATCGAGCGTGTGCGTGCTATCCGATCGAGCATCGCGCTTCCGACGTTGTTATTCTCCGCTGCAGTTGCATTTCTTTTTTTTTTTTTTTGCATCACCTCCGCCACCTCCCGAGAGGAGGAAGCGGAGTAGAGATGGAGAAGAGTCACGCAAATTATCGGTGTCTCTGCACTTGCTCGAAAAATCGACTCGCAACGTTAGAATACGTTTTCTTTCAAAAAATCGAAAGAGCTCAGAGAATTTTTCCATTCGAAGAATCAAGAGCGAAGAGAGAAAATGCAGCAGATTTACTCCAGTAGAGTATCTTTAGTTTAACGGCGTTTTTAGAAGATGTGTTGAATAAATAATATAATAATAAACGTTGTATAATTATTGTACTAGATAATTTAAACTTACATAATTCTTACTGATTGTAATAAGAATTATGAGAATATAATATTATTGTGTAAATAAAAGACTGTTATTATTATCATATATCATTATCATTTTTATCTTGTGATATTTTATAACAAATTCCTTCGTTACACATCGCATAAGGAAGTTGCGTTTGCTTGCTGATCAAGCGGATTTATTTATCTTCTTGTAGCTTGATTTTCACGAAGTTGAATTGATTAATTTTCCTCCGCTGTATAAATTATGCAGAATTTCGGAGAGCTGCCTGAGGATAAGATTATTGGTATGACGGGCTAATGAGCCGATAAGTCGAGCGACCGAGCAGTGGAACGTATCGTGATCAAGTTAATATTAATAAAACGACGTCATAACAGCATTATGACAAACACAATTAACGTCAAAGTGAAATCTCGAAGATTCTAATTGCTCGTTAAACAATTATCCTTAAACTTCTAATAATGCATGTTTTTATTAATAATAATATCTTGTATGTAAAGTGTAGAGGGATGGCGGCCAAATCACAAGCAGCATCTAGATGGTGTAGTTGTTTCAAACAATTAATTTTCCTTTAGAATTATATTAGTACGTCTCGATTATACCTAATCTTCATCAGCGGAAATAATTGACAAATTTATATCGCGATCAACTTTTGTCTGGCTTTAGTAAGAGACCATATCGACGCGAGATAGCACTCAACTTTTAACTATAAAATCATTGTCATGTACGGTCTGTCTGTGGTCTGTCCACGTGTGGAAGTATTGATAACAATTCATTAGTCAATGGCAAGAATTTCGCTTGGTTCAAATGAAGTGTATGTAAAATTCCTCGAGCGTTAGAAATAAAATCATTTCACCTATCGAATTCACTATCGATTCGATTCAAATTCAAACTACTCGCGTGCTAACTGCGACCCAATTTTTTCCAATAAATACGTAACGAGAGATTTAATGTAAAATTGGTCAGTCTATGGTTAAAACTACTACAATGTAATTAATGGCACGTCAAGTATAATACCTGTGTCGCGCGTTGTGTAGTGATTGCCTAAAGGCACTCCATGCTCGCTTTGTCTTGCTGCCACAGTTAGCTGACTGTGTAACAATTTTCGCGGTTGCATTTCGCGTTACATCTACACGTCCGGGGCTCACCTTTGTGTCGAGCATTCGGCGGGTCGCCGTGTCCCCCGCCGCCATGTCTGAAACACAGCACTTTACCCGCGGAATCCACAAAACGACGTGGCATCTCGCGAGCACTCGCTTCTTAGGTGTTTCACCATGAAGAAACGTCTATCACTTTGGTCGCTGGAAACGTTGAAACTCGACACACTGTTAAGGGAGCTTCGGGCAGACGCTCGTTAACTGTAAAGGGATATCGCGTTACGTTCCGTTGAGTCGCGAGCGTTTGCAAGTGGATGAGTGCGGGGTGATTGATCGCAGCCGATTTGGATGCCTCTCGCAAATTGGGAGAGAAATTGCGGGTGTTTGCGAAATGTAAAGCAACGAGACGGGGGGTAGGTAAACTGGAGTACTAATGAATACTGAGAAGATGCATAGAATAGCGGGTGGAATAAGATTGTCAGAAGAGAGGATGAGTAATATTACGAGAGATCTCCATTTTGCGTTTTTATTCTATGCGCTCTCGGTATCGATGTAATTGTATCGCGATATAACGATACAACCTATAAATTAATATCTCACATTTAATATTCACGAAGAATACAAAAATAGCCATTTTTATAAATTAATTTATAATATTAACATATAATCGATGTATATTATACGTGTGATTATATATTACAATATAAAATTATATAATTTAATGATTATGTGTAATTTGTTAATTAAATTAATATTATGTACATGTGCGTGAAACGAAAGGCAATAAATTAAATAATTTTAGTTTCAAAAAATTATTAAACTTTCAAAACTGTGGTTATATATGTATAGTTTTTTTTCTGACAGTGTGCATAACATTTTACTGCACAATTGCAGCACACATTCGATGCTTGCGTTCCTTTCTCCTCTTTTATATAAAGAGGAGTGCAACAAGCGCTGGAATTTTCAGCGCGACGAAAACTTTTTAGGAAGATGTCCCACCAGTGGCCAGTTACCCTTAATTTGGAGCATTGCCAGTGCGCGGTTATTAAAAGTTGGCGGACCGTACTGTGGTAGTTAAATATTCAATTTCCATAATCTTACAGTCCTATACCGATCCCGGTGGCGGGAACGGTCGGAAAAGGGCAACGATTGTGTCAGTCGTACGTAAAGCGCGCTTTGTTCGCAACGCAGTCACTCGTTTTGCAGGGGAGAAACTAAATTAGTCGGGCGAAATTTCCTGATAAACGCTTGAAAAGAGGAAAATTCGCGCGCACTTTTTGCTGCGAGGTATCGAAAGTTCCTGCGTTATGTTTATTTACTTTTTATGCCGCGCTGTTCTTTCTTAATTATCGATAATATTTATTTATTTCAGTTAGTTTGAAAAATCAATAAGTTCATACTTTTTGAACAAAAGTTAATTTGAAGCAAGTAATATTGGCTACCCTCTTTAAAGAGCAAAAATATATGCTGCAAAGGAATTGCGAAATGCAATTTGCATTCAATATGCTGTTTGAACACGTTCTCTCGGAACAATCTCAATTATCGGATGACGGATGTTTCATATCATCTAAATTTTTCTTGTATCAAAAGAGAATTTCTTATACTCGGAGGGGAACTTTATTATTTATATATTTCCACGATACCATTTGTATCCTTTTAATTCCACGCGAGTCTTTGAAATTTAATTGGCCCATCTCCGAGAAACTTTATACTTCGCTCTTCCGTTTCCACCTTTGTGTACTAATGAATTAAAGTGGAAAAACAATGTGCCAAAAAATAATAAATCTTTCTATTCAAAGCTTTGTAAATATCGTACCATGTCTCTTTAATAACATTAATTAACGCGTCTTGGGAATTATTAAATTTTCTCTTCTCTGTGTTACACGGCACACATTTCTTTGCAACAAATATTCTTATTTATCAAACTTAACTTGCTCAACGACTGTATTACTCTTCAAATATTTAACAGTGCGCGTGGAATTAATGGTGAATTTCTCTAATTAGGAGATCTCTCTTTCAAAGCTTTATCCTTTATTTTCGTTTTCCTTTTATCTTCTCACACGCGCAATTAATAGTACAACTCGATTGTTTCGTGAAAGAACGAAGGGAATCGATGGATCGCACATTGTAAAGTCCTTTTGTGGAATGCGGGCATTCCAAACGACGTTAATGCTCCCCAATTGTACAAAGAATCTGCTTTCCACGCATTCGATTGTTACGTAGCGCAAAAGGGAGATTGAGAGAAAGAGCGTCGTGTGGCGCCAACTACGACGGACGCATGAATAATGCGTGGGAGCTTTACCTGGATTTTGATGTCCGCCGTTTACTTTTCCCCGGATCCGATTCGCCATCCTGTGTTTTTCGAATATGGCTGGTGGCGTCTCGGGGAGTGTCGCTTGACGGAGTCCCCTTGAAGCTCCTTAGTTACTTATCGCTGGCGAAAAAGGAGCATTCTTGATAAAAGATTCCTAGCTGTCGGGATAAAGAAGACGCGGATCTGAAGAGAGGCAAAAGGATTTCTCGGGGAATCCGGTCGTTTCCACGGCTGCGTCAAGATGTCTTCAAAGGTGGAGATTGTAACAAAGGAAGCCTCTCGAACTGATCGTCTCCAAAAGCGTTACATCACCTTTGTAACAAACCTCCCGCTTCTTCTATTTACATCAAAAAGATATAGAATAAATTTCAAATCCTCGATTGACAATGGCGGAAGAATATTATTAGTACACGGCTTCTTAATAATAATGATATATTAAACCCTGTTACATTGTATTAATATTATAGAAGAGGAAAAAAAACTTCTGACGTCTCTTGTTAAAACGTTCTTTAAATATCTGTTGAAACCAACGGGTGACAGATTGTAAATTATAATAGATTAGAAAGAAAAACGATAAACTCTACGTGTCGTGAAACAGTTAATTCCGTCAATGAAGAGATTGTTGAAGACTTATCAGAGGGAGCATTTATTTTTTTTTTTTTTTTTTAGGATACGTTATGTACATGCGGCTCTACAAGCTCCGCCCAAAAGAGCAGGCCACACCTTCACTTCCTTTCAACATTTTTATTTAGTAAACATCGTAATATCATAGTATGTACAATAATATACCTATCTATTCTAACGATATCACTGCGATTACGGATTTCTTCACTCTGCGTTCACTTTTTTTTTCATCTTATAATCTCTTACGCTTGCGCTTAGCATAACCGCCGATTGGGACGATTCACCTACGGCTCGTCGAGTTCCAGTTCGCGCTGTCGTCGGAGCGCATTCTCGCCGACAATTAAATCACGATCTAGTTAATGATTAGTTTCTCTCGGCGCCTATATCACGCGTCGCTATCGCGGAATTTTGTGCGCGCGCGCGCTCGTGCCAGTAAGATGCGCGATGCGCAAATTGAGCGTAGCGCAGCGCAACGCGGACGAGTCAAGAGAAAGAGAGAGAGAAAGAGAGGCGCGAGCGACGTATCGTCACTGGAACTCCCAGTCTCTTAAATTTTCTTCTGTAAAAAGTGAAAATCGTAAAGTGCTTTGCAGAAATCCACGCGATTAATCTTTCTTCTGCCGCCCTCTGTCAGCGTGTACACGAAAATTCGAGCGAGAGAGTACCCGCAGGTTCAGGATGTGCCATAGCTCCAGAATTCACGAGAGCGTTTCCAGTACTTGAGAAAAAAAAAAGAAAAATACAAAAAAAAAAGATAAAGATTGTGCCCATCGGAGCCGAGAGGAAGATAGCTTGGAAGTGAAGACGCAGGGAAGAAAACGATCGCGTTGACTGCGCGCGAAGTTTCTCACCGGAGTTCGGAGATCAGGGCGAGGGCGTGGGAGAGGACTCGCGGACAACCACGGACTTCGAATTGGATTCCGATCGCGCCTGGAATTCAATTCTAGACTCGGCCGCCCACGTGGAATGAACAAAATTCGAATTCGTTTCATCTTTTCGAATTCGGGCGTGAGCCGGGCGGACAACGTGCTGCGTTTACCTCATTCCGCGGAGCCGGGAATTCGGATCCTGTCCGTCCCTATTTTACGCGTTACAGAGGATGTCCCACCGGATGTTCTATTCACTACAAATTCTTCAGCCAGCACAGAATTGATCTTTTATCAACGAAATCCCGAGGCATACAAATTTCAAGAAGCCGTTGATTTCAGGTCAGAAATTAATTGCCTGCAAATTGAACCAGGAAAAAGAGACGATAAAATTATATCTTTTAATTTCAGATCAATTTCATTTACATATCTATATAAATTTATTTTTAATTTAATTTAAAAATGCAAAGTTGGCAGAATGCTGCGAAGAAATTAATTTCCATGTGTTTTTAATTTGGGAAACATGATTCCCAAATTAATTCTGAAGGCTGCGATCAAACGAAATTAAAGAAAGAAAACAAATTAAATATCATAAAAATGATTTTACTGTCTTATTTGATAATGGGTGACATCAATTTAAGTTCCTTTCATTTTCATTTGTGGCTCAACTTTTGCGCGAGACCACGCGATGTCTGGTACGGTATTCAGTCACGACACACTCGGTTGCGGTCGACGGGATTTTGCTCGCGTGTATACGCGTCGCGAAATAAAACGATGGTGTTTCATCCAATAATTCCTATTATTAGGAAGTAATATCAGGAAGGGAAAGAGACAGACGATCCGAGCTTGGCGCCATTGCAGTTGCCAGTGATTTCGCCCGAATCGGACAATAATTGTGCTCGAGTTACATTTGGAAGATGATGAATGCCGCGTAATGGCTCATGTAAAATTGAGTTAGATTTTGAATTCACCACGAACATTTCGCTTGGTTAATCATTGCTCTAAAGGAATTGAAATCGTATTATAAAGAAATAAGTGGAATATTATTGTAATCTATCGAAAGTATCAGGAAGAATGTTTAATTCATCGTTAATCTTAAATTTAGTAAAATTTTGTGTACAACCAAATTGATATTTTTTTTAAACGTTACAAATTTTGTTTAAAAGATCTCGTATTAATTTACCACTTATTGCAATGAGAAAAAGTACAGTCAATATTAATATTTCTTGTATGCTACTTAATCACAGCCGAATTGTACATATTCTTAATTTCAATTCATATTAACGTATTTTAGGATTTATAATTTTATGATAAATATATATAGTATATATACACACATATATATTTAAATATTAAACAAGTAATAAAGAATAATTCTATGTACAAACAATTATTGTCCCTCAATTAAATCTTATTATATGGATGTCTGGTTAAATGCGAGTTTAGCATCCATTAGCGAAAGGACTTGATTTAAATAGGGTTTATCAATACTCTATCGAAATAAGTTGTAATATGATATCAACATTTAACAAACACTGAAGTTCGGAGGCTTTATTTTTGGTTTACGTAAATGCAATTCTCGAAATTAGAAGAGCGCAATTGGTTCACTTTATTTTCGAATCACCCGCGGTGTACATCGCTTTGATAGTCACGGAAATGCCAATACCCGTAAAAATCCAAAACGCGAGGCGGAAGAATACATTTGCACTCTGTTACACAGAAAAAATAGTATCAAGCGTTAGTATCAAATTAAAACTAATATATTTTATTCAACAATTATTGTTTTGAAAACAAGCAAAAAATTATATTCTTGCTTATACATTATATGAAACAATAGTAATCTTGCTTATGTGTAATTTTAAACTCTTTTAAACTAATTTAATTCGATAATCTTAAACTTCAGCAAAATATTTTTTTTATATTTTTACTTCAACGTTATAATAGTCTAAATAGCATAAATCTCATAATCTAATTATTTTGATGATAATAATGTTAAAGATTTTAATACTTGATTTGAAACTATTGTACCTTTCTGTCTGATATTTTTTCTCTCAACTCATATAAATTTTACACTGAGAATTTTACACTGAGACATTATTACACTGAGAAAAAATTTGTTGAAAAACTAAAATATTTAGTCTGACACGTTCAACTAAATATTCAGTTGCTTTAGTTAATTCTTAATTAAAAAATGTTAATGGTTAGCACGGATTAATTATTTGTCTGCAACTAAATAATTTGTGAATTAACCCAATGTTTAATTAAACTTATCGGACTAGATATTTTAGTTTTTTTTTTTTTTAATAAACTTTCTTTCTCGATATATTGAACAATGAGAAGCTATACAAAATTTCTTCATATAAGCAAGTTGTATTTGTTTAACGCGCTATATAATCTCATTTCAATATTTACCATAACATTTCGAAAATTAAGATATTTTCAAAACAGGCATGTTCTTTTTTCCTACAACCGCTTATAATCTAGAAACCGTTTGTATTTCAATATTTCCTGCATTCGTTAAAAAATATTGACTCAACTAATCACACAAATTGACTGAAGAATCCCCGTTACGTGCGTTCGCAAGCGTCTTGCATTTAACCGGAACAAGCAGGGTCATCGATACGTCCGCCTCCCAGCGTCCGCCCGGTAACGGGAAAATCGATGCGGCACGCATTGCGGACTCGGTTCCGCGACTCAACGGCGCGCTTCCTATCTCTTACACCCAGTTTCCGCCGAAAAGAGAGAAAAATGCCGGCAAACTTTTGTTTCGGCCTCGACGCTCGACGCCCGTCCGCCCGCCCGCCCGCGCAATTATTTTTCTCCCAACTTCTCATTGTCTTCGGGGGCCGTATATTCCACCGCCGAACCACACGTGTAAGCGTGACTCTCTAGCAAGTTCGCCCCTCGAGAGAACTTCCGAAATATTATCTTTCTCTACCCTCCGGAATTATGTGATTCTCCTGTAATCACATGGCGAGGCGTCGACAGGGACGACTCGAGATTTCTTTATGAGCCCTCTTTTCCCGCTCTTTATCGACCCTTCCCATTTTTAAAGCCCGACACGTTCAAGGGGCCCGACACGAATAATGTCAAGAAGGTACATGCGAATAATGCGGAGAATCGTCCTACGAAAAAGTACTATACATTAATAGTGTTAATCACGATTGTCGTAAGTAAACATATTTCTCGTGTGACGTGGAAGTTCGTGTGACTTCGCGATATATCTTTCTACCGAGAACAGTAAGCCGGTTATCTTGGCGACGCAAATGGAAACAGGAAGATTTCGCTTGTGTTTAAAGCGAACGAAATACGAAAACAATTGTGCGTGTGTGTGGAGGAAAAGATAACTGACCCCGATACGCGTTTCAGCATCGCCATCTCGAAAGCATTCTCCGTGAAATCTCACGATAACTTCCACGTAATCGCCTTCCTCTCCGTTTGCACAAAAATTTTAAGGAACTTTAGCAGCTGCGAGAAAAATTTGTTACAAAACTGTAACAAAAATAGGAGAGCGCACGTGCGTCTTTTGAAATTCCTACTTTTCTGGACGGCCATGGCCAATACCTGTGTATCTCTGCCTCTCGTCATAGCTTCTCTCTCTCTCTCTCTCTCTCTCTCTCTCGACTCGTCGCGTTACTTAAATCGCTTCTGACAAGCGACTATTTGTCCCGGCAAGTTCTATCGGGCCAGACGGGGGCATCCACCTCGCCAACGTATCAGGGTCGCGTATAGGAGCGCGAAGATGCAAGCGACTTCGTTTCGTCGAGCGCGAACGGCCCGGGCGATACTTTCGATACTGCCCGATCGCACTGGCCGGGCAACTGACGATTTCTCTTATCGGCTTTTCCCAAGCGATTCCCTCGCGACTTCGACGTTTCTGCCGATGCTGGCAAAGTAAATGCATCGACAAATAAATGAGCGACATATTTCATCCACGTGCACCGCGTTGCTCTTACGCTGCGCCTCCAACGTACGATTGCTCTCGATAGCCAAGAGTAAACCAGATATCGCTGGGTACACTTGGACATTCGAAGCACATGATCAAAACCTATAATTCTTATAGCAAAATTTAAATTTCATACAAATGATAAATGAGATTAGAAGCGTATTTTTTTTTTTTAACGTTAATACTATCGGGAAATCTTAGTACACGGTTGCAAAGTGTGCAATTTTTTTTTGTTTTGAAAAATTAAAAAAAATATGACCTAAAACTTTTTTTCTACATCTTACGGCTTACCGAAGATATATTCGCTTGTAACGAAATAATTGAATTTCTTTCAAATTCAAACGCGGCACGTGTAAAAAGACACGCGTCCTTTAAATATTCAACAATACGTTTTACAGGGAATCAAATCGGTTTCTGACAACTGCGATGTGTCCTTGTCAATACCGAAGCGCAGTTTGCCAAAAAATTCTATCTAAAAGTCATATTTCAAAATTACATTATTAAATAAATATGTGCGTTTGCACAGCACCGTTCTATATATATGTATAAAAAAAAGAGAGAGAAAATAAAAACAATTCAGGCTGAAACTTAAAATAAATTGATAGAAAACGCTTTTTGCACGGGTAGCAAAGCTTTTTCCGATCAGGAAGAGAGGCCAATTGCTGGGCCAGTGCTATCTGGCAGGATATCACATCGAACACACACAAATAGAAAGTGAAATTGTGTCTCTCTCTCTCTCTCCCTCCCTCCCTCTCTCTCGTCACAAGTTTGGATCGTGGTTCCTCCGTGTCACATTCGTCTCGGACGCATCCGAAAAGAGCGAGGAGAGGAGAGATCGGCTCGCGTCTCGAAGTTTCTCCATATGCGGAAAGGCGCGAAAGGCGTGTGAGTGTGATGTCGCGCAAGTTATAATACAGACATTATGTACAAATTTTTCGCGTCGATACGGTGTCGATGCTAACGCCGGCTGCGTGTCGCGATCGCGGGCGCCCGCTGCCGAATGAGAATGCGGAGCCGCGGCCCAATCAACGCATTCGCCGACTGATTAGGGTCGCCATTAGGCATGATCCAGTACGTAGCTGCATAGGAAACGTGTGCCCGAGACGTCGGTGCGTTTGTACTCACGGATCGGTGAATCCAACATGTGTCCGACGAGCGCGTTAACACGCGCGTCTGCTTGATTTGTATGCGTGTGTGTGTATGTGTGTGTGTGTCTGTATGTGTGCGTACGCGTTGATTTGTATGCGTGCCTGAGTGTGTTTTGCGCAGAGTGAAACCACTCTGTGCACCACGTTCGTCTTTCTGTCTCTACGTGCCCGCCGCGCCGCGTCCGCCTGTTCGCATCACTATCTCGATCCTTCCGTCAGTCCCGCGATATAATCGTTAGGTGGGACAAATGATGACAGGAGTGCTCGACGTTTGATTAACCACTCTCTTGCCTCTCCGGCAACGAAACAATACGTGAAAACTAACGCTAACCGACACCCGTTGCTCCGTTTCCGTGCAATCGCACATAATCCCGGGGTAATCCTCCCTCTGTGAATTTAATTAGCTCAACAATTCACGCAGCGCAGTTTAAGCGTGCACGATTAAAGATGAAATGTGAAAATGATGTCGTTCCACGTTTCGCTTGGCGTCAATCGAGTCGAATCATTGAGAACGTTGCGCGATAAGACAGCTGTTGCAAGAATCGCGGTGTAATGAAATACCATTATGCAAATGGCATTTAGTTATTGCACCCAGCGCAATTCTTTTTTTAAGATACAATAACGGCTACGGTCAAATTGCATTCTTTTAGAAAACTGTGTGTGCGCGTGCATGCCTGTACCATGGTGTTTTGTGTCCAGATGAAACGCAACATGACAATTATTGCGTATACGAAACTAAATGGGCAGAACTGATTGCAAAATGGCGATAAAAAGGATATATCCAGGGATATAATTGCGCGACGTATACAATTCTTCTGGGCTAATCAATGGTCAAAATTTTAAGCGCGCGCGCGTATTCTGCCGTCGTTGCCATTGACAGAATGATTATTTATGCGTATTTCGCAATAATCGTCCGGCAATTGCATTATTGCATTAAATTGTCGCGCACGGTGAGCCCCGTTTTGATTATTCGACCATTTTATTCGCATTTATTTGCAATTGCAAAATTAACTTTTACACGCACGCGTGTATCTGCCATGTCCGTTATTGTTACCTTATTTTTCGTAATTACTCTCCGCTAACGCGTGATTACGCGTCGCGTCAATCATCGCTTCTAATTATTAGTTGCAATGAAACAATTGCATTTTTATTGACGCTATTCTGTTGCGTTGAACCCCGTTCTTGTAAAACGTATACATATTTCCTAATATTTAAATTCAATTAGTTTTTATACACACGATACGTGTGTATTATATATCAGATGAGTTTTTTTTTCAACATTTTTTTAATATTTATTTAAAAAATTTTTTTTTGTTTATTAATAAAAATGTATAAAATTTATCGAATTGCAAAGAAAATAATAGGACGATTAAGAGATGGAAATCTTTTAAAATAAGATTTGTCCAATACTTTAATTTTATTTAATGCGTTATAGAAATTATAGAAAAATTTCGTACGTTTACGTGCATTTTCATATTCTGTGAATATTAAATTTTTATCGTTGCTTAATTTTATGCATACTCCAATCCATGTGTGTATGCGGATTTCTGACGTCAAAATTTTGATGTCATATATTTTGACAATTTATCTCCATGCTGATCAACGTTGCGTTAATTAACGGCTAATCATGAACGATAGAAAATTAGGCCATAATCAAAGTGCGTAACAATAGACTACTTAAGCTTAGATTATGCTGATTGCATTCAGTTATTGAGTTCCGGTGCCGTTAATCCAATTGCGAATCGAACGAGCGATAAATTCAGATGCATTTTTCACGGTACGCAAATGCATTTTCTTGAAACTCGTGTTAAAATCTGCTTCATTCGATTATATTAATTTAAATGGAATATTTTTTAAATTTTCTACACACTGATACGTATTTAATATAACATTTACGTTATAAATGTTCAAATTGATTGCTTAGCGCTATCTAATACGTGTCGCTCGATAATTATAATTGATTGATATAATTGACGCATTTTGCAATGTGAAACAACATAAAATCAATACTTCGTTCAGTTTTGTTTATGGCACGCGTCAGAATTTACATAGAGCCCGCAATTTTAACTTTTTGTTATGAAAAAAAAGCTATGTTAAAAAGTAAATAACATTTACATCGTTGTTTACTTTTTAATTTTAAATTATTTAATTTATAAATGAACAAAGCGACGACAATTGTGTGTTTTTCGAATAAATGTTAAAATAGATTTTTGGCAAAAAAATAAATACATAAATAATAAAAGGGTATTACTCAGTCATTGTTGAATATAATTTTAATATGTGCAGTCATATAACGCTATTAAAAAGAAACAAAATTTTTTTTTTTATGAAAACCTTTTTACAAGCGTCATAAAGCTGATTGTCACGGAAAGGAGCATATATGAAATCGATTTCTCAAATCATTTACCAATATAAAATTCTACATCTGTAAAATTTACAACGCTAAAGCGCCCGATTTTGGAGAAATATCAAAAAATTTCGAGTTATTTCGAAACGCAATATAAAAATAAATCGCGGAGAACGATGTCCGAGTTGCCAAGTCGGCAAATCGCGATGCAATTTATTGTCGCGAGAAATGTTGCCAGGGCTGAAGATAACGTCCGGGTAGAGTATGTGAGCGCCGATTATCGCGCCGGCAATTTTATGAAATACGGTAAATTGCTGGGATCGAGCACTCCAGTCACGTTTTATTTTCCATTGAATCCCATCCACTTGAATCCCATCCACGTAGCTTGCACTCCCAGGATTCGACTGCTCGTAAAGCGTAAACCGTAAGGCAATCGCTCCTCGCCTTAACGCTCCTCGTAAATCGGTTTCTCGCGATGCGGATTACCTAGATTATCGAAGAGTAAGGAGGGGGAGGGGGAGGGGGAAGGGCGAGGGTGGCTCGACCTCGTCGGCTTTCTCCCCCGCCGTTTGCGGGGAATGGAGGGCGGATTTCGCGCACGCCAGATCTACCGCGAAGCGCCCGCGCTTCCGGCATTAGCATCGACGTTTGCTTAACTAAGTGCCTTTCTTACCGAAAGATGCGGCTCTCCCTCATCGAACGTGACCGCATAAGTACCGCGCACCACCGAGGTCCTCGCTTTGATTTCCGAAACGCACGTTCGGCGCGAGGTCGACAATCGGTGGCGCGCGCGAAGTGAGTGTCCTTCAGCTTTCTTAACAGAATCGATGAGCAACGACTCAATATCATCCTCCCGTCTGACACGTCGGACAAGAGAAGAATCGGAATTACGGTGAGACCGCGTATTCGTGAACGTGCATTTGTGTCTCGCATTTCCCTCCCACCCCCCGTTATATAGTAGTCGCACCACACGTAATCTGGCGTGTCGCTAATAGCTCATAACTCACGACGCTTTTTTTTGTGTGTAATATTTTAAATAATTTGAGAGCTGTTACTTACAAGAGGAATCGCTAGTTTTCCTCGATTGGCAGTTTTCTCTCCTCTCGTGAAAAGGCATCGTGAATTATGCGCAACGCTCGCCAGCTGAACACGCTCTACCTCAGTCCATTTACGCGGAATTCCTATTGTGTCCCGTACAAACTGCGGTCGTCCCGCGATCACACGTCTGTTGGGGCGAACGCATGTAGTGACGCGTTCGCGTAGACGTAAGAGGAACGTACCGCGACGGATGTGATCTTCGGCCGTTGGCGCTGTTCTTCGCTTTCGTTTACACCGAGGATATGTACAAAATGATGAGGGACACCAATAGACAACTCGAGGACAGTATCGGCCCCGCGGTCCCGGTCTGCATCGCTTCCGGTCGCTCGCCTGTAATACAAAGACGGTCCTAATTAATGAAGCGCGATGTCTAGGAGCCGAAATCTCATTTTAACATTTCTACATTATAACCCGTAATTGATGCCATTTTTTTTGTTTAAATTATTTTGTACTTATTTCTACATGCCACTGCATAGTAGAAGATATTTCGTATTTATGTTAAAATTTTTAAATTGAATTTTTAACATACCTAAGTGTTAATTTAACATAATGTGATTATGTTGTTTAAATAATTTGTATTAAATTAATATTTAACATTTTTTCCAGTAAAATAATACAATTTATTTATTTACACTACATGAATAAATAACATAAAAATACTGTGATTGTAAGACGTTAATTCTAAGAGAAATGAATAAAATATACGTGTCAAACGTATTATAAATATTAATTTTACTGAAGATATGCTTTTGAATTGTTTTTGAATTATATTGAAGTGTTACATTTTTTTATGTTAATTTTTTACATATTTGTATTACTTTCTATCATATTCAACTTGTGTTAAATTAACATAAAAATTGGGTCGACCGTTTGGGACATACGTATTAAATTTAACACAAATTTTTCAACTGTGCTCTCCTATTCAATACATCATTAATTTAACTAAAACAATAAAATTGAACAATTTAAGTCGTAAAATATTTTAAATTGAACTCAAGTTTAATTTATTATTTATTAAGTAGCATAATTAATACAAACATTGTTTACTTTGATATTGACAATAAGCAATTAAGCCACAAGTTTGACTAGATAAAGTTATGTTTTTAACAACATATTTTGTATAAAAATAATAAATGTTGATACACATATAGAAGTAACAAATAACTTGTTGTTCAAGGAATTGATTTAAATTTAATCCTTTGATAATCATGCAATCACGTGGTCATCAGTGGCCTCAATCTACTTTGGAAATAAATTCAAATCTCCGATTTTTTAATAATAATTTTATTTAATTAATTTTAAAAAAGTTAAAAATAATTTGTTCAAAAAATAAAACCCACTATAGAGAAGAAAAACTATATCAAACATAATATCAAATTAAAACTAATATATATATATAAATATATATATATATATATATATATATATATATATATTCTGTTTAACAATCATAGTTTCATAAAAATTATATTCTTGCTTATATAGACAATGATAATCTTGTTTGTAGATATAATTTAATCTTCTTCAAAGAATTTGATAATTTTAAATTTCAGCAAAACATTACATTTTTATTTCAATGTTATAATAGTCATTTAAAGAGTACAATATGATTGTTACGATAATAATAGTATTAAAAACTTGAAGATATTGTTATTTCCTATCAGATACTTTTATCTTTCAACTCATGAAACTTATTATTGAATAATGAGAATATATTTTCTTGATAAAATTATACAAAATTCTTCATATATAAATATCTATTGAACATTATAATATGTATATGACAATTTATTTTCAAAATAAAAATATTTTATTTTCAAAATAAAGATAATCTTAAAACAAGATTATTCTTTTTTCTGTATAGATGAACAAAAGTAATGTCGGTAAAAATACTCTTGAAGAGAAATCAAAATTACATAGCTGGAGTGTCACTACCGCTGACCTCGCAGACTATCAATTAAGAATTAACGCATCGAGAGAGGAAAAAAAGAAGAGAGATAAAGATGATGAAGGTAATATACCCCTCCATACTTTTTCTCTCGCGAGATCTCGTCTTTCGTCGTGACAGGTGTTGCATTATCTTTTCGACCGGAACTCGGCTAACCGGCTATACATTTTTATTACGTCACTCCTGCTTCTGTGTTACGTGGTAAAACCATTATTACGAAAGGTTCTTCGGGATTTATGCCGCGGGAATAAATAAACCATCCATCAATCTATCAAGTCTCATTCAGCGAATATAATCTACTTCACGCGAACCGGAAGGCAAAAACGGGGAGCTGGGGGAGGGCTGCAAAGCGGCCCGGAGTTCCAGGGCGTGATCTGGATAACGAGAGCTTACCATGCAGCGCGTGCTGGTGCCACCACGGATATTTTCACATGGAAAGTTATTGAAATACTAGTGACGTGTACCGCGCGAGGAAAGTTTCTCCTCGTCGGTGTGACTGCTGAAATTAATTGAATCGCTCGTTCGTTCGCATGCAAACGCGTTCGTTCCGCGTCGCGGAATGCGTCGCAAAACTTTTTAATGAATGTCAACTGCGAGCGATACATTCGGATAAATGATCCTGTTTTCTGGGCTCGCAATTTGCCGGACCGCCGGGCCGTGCGATCGCCACGCCGGGAATGTTGATCGCGACGATTTCGCCATTGTAAAAAGTTTCAAGCGGGAGCTGAAGCCCGGCGTATTAGGCGCGTCCTCTCTATCCGACATTCTATCGGATATCGGTCACTTCGTAAAACGAATCGAAGTACAATTTCCGTTGGCGCGCCTCCCTGCCCCTCTCCTACCTCTGTCCATAATGCCCGCAGAATTTTCCGACTCGGCCCTCGTAAATTTTCCAAGTTTTGCGCCCACGAACTTTCACGTCCGTGTCCGCTCGTCCGTCGGCGTTTCTTACAGCGACGCAGAAAATTTCGGTGGGATTTTTCGACGACCCTTCCCCCGGAACGGCGAAATATACCAGCGAAACTTTCCGAAATTGTTTTCAACGCATTGTAGCTGGAAACTCCGGAGGGATTATTCCGAGGCTAATGGCAAAGTTTTCATAAAGTCGAGGACCTATATATTTCTTTCGATGCGGAATATCGGTCGCGTCTGCAGCCAAGCCAAGCCAAGGCAAGCTCGCCCGCCCGTTCGTTCGTTCTACGCGTGTGCGAATCGAAGAGTAATTTCCGCTCTGTTCAAGCAGTATCAAGCGAGCAGCTGTAAATTTCTGCGAGCTTTTAAGGTGTCGTATTCTACGGACGGATCGGGATTTCGATGCTGAAATTTTAAGAGCGCGTACTTGCGGGGTCATCCCGATTTGGGCCGTCGTGATTTGTATCTTTAACCATTAGCACGTTAATCGATAGCGCTGCAATTGATTCCGAGCCAACATTTTGAGGGAAATGAATTGAATTATTGAGAAAGAGAGGAGAGACGCGATGCGGAAATTATGTAAACACTAAATTATTCTATTTAATGTTACTCATTAATTCCCAATTAATTTCTTTCATGTTTCATATTAAAATGTAGAATATATCTATGTTCGATACAATGTGCAAATTTTAAATTTTTATGTTACATTTAACGCAATTTTTTGCGTTTAATATAAATTTATTTAAAAAATTACAATTTAAAAATTAATAGTCTGTGTAATCAATTAAATTGACTGAATTTTAAGTTATTAAATAGCAAAAGGTTATTGCATGTTGTATAATAATACGTAACAATTATTATTGCTGTATAATATTATATAATATATAATTATTATAATTGTTTTATTTTTAAACAAATAAACATATTTTTCGATAACTAAACATATAAAGTTAAATATATGAAATGTAGTATTGTAAAAAAGCTTCCAAACTCAGAAATAGAGATATAAAATTTTTATTTAAAACAATAAATTTTGTAGTGCGCAATATATTTTTAATAGAGGGTAATACAAAAGTTTATAAATTTCCATGATAGACATTTTGTTTAATTCCATTAGCACAAAATCATGGTTAAATAGTTTCTCTTTATGTTGAAATACATCAGGAACGTTGAGAATGTTCATGATTTAAATAAAATGATATCCTTTTATAACACGTTTCGCAAATGGTCGCTTGTTATACACATGACAATATATGTGATTACAGATATATATTCGAATTATTTTTGCGCTCCATTTCGCAATCCACGTGTTTCACTAAACGAGATAGTGGAGAATTGCTGAATGTGAACTAGTCGCCTAAATCATGGTTCACCAATATTTTACATTTTCACTAAACAACATTTAGTGACAAAAATACAAAATAAAAAAGAAATGGGTAATATAAATAAAAATATAATAAATTACATTGTTTTACAATAACAACATTAAAAAAAAAATCTATGCAACTGATGTTAATTTTTGATCAATTTATGTAGTTGTGACTCAATAATTTTATATTGCATTTTTATATTTTTACAAAAGAAAGTTTATTGTAGAATACACTCATTATAAATACATATTTTTAATTGGGATAGAAATTAAATGGGTATTTTTATAAAATATCCATCAAGTTTTCGTCTTTTAAACCTTCGCAAATTTTATTACAATAAATAATAAAACTGATAAGTGGTAACATTAAAACTGATTAAATAATTGATATAAATAAAATTTTCAGTTGCGCAAAATTAATTGAATCCAATTTTATTTCGACGTCTTTATCATTATTATTATTCATTAATTTATAATTATTTGACCTTTTCTCGAATTAAATTATTAATAAAATAAGTATTGATTAATGATTTTTTAATTATCTTAATTCACAAATTAGATATTTTCAAAGGCGATACGATTATTTAGGAGACCACAGATATGATTTATCTAAACCTTTCGTAGCATGTTGCAAAAAAATTTATAATTAATGAATTTGTTATTGGTGAAAAGTTAAACATTGTATCAATAGGTTCCTGAAACAAACTACAACTTCCAATGTTCATTTGCATATAAATCATTATACTAAATGGAAAAAATAAAAAAGTAATTTAAATAGTACTTAACTCTCCTCTATAAGAATATTCGCAAATCACCGAGCGAAATTTGCCTCCTTCGATGTTGTCGCGTTACGAAAAACAAGCCGCGATAACGAGCATAATTCAACGTCTCCCGCATGCGCTTCATTAATAAATTATACAGGCCGGGTTATTGAAGCATTCGCCAACTCCGCCGGCTCCTTCGTTCGTCGCGGATGACGAAGGGTCTTATTATGCGAAACCAGTGCGCCTCGTACTCGCGTCCCTGTTCACGCGACCGCTATTGCATACGTACATATGTATTTATATGAATACGCGCGCGAACTTGGCGACTGCATAATTGCGAACAGGTTGATAGAGCGGCAAGCCTCGAAAGCGGGGCCGAAAGCTGGGAAGGGATAGCTACGTTGGGCCGAACACGATATGTTCTCCGGCCATCAAGAATACACGAACCGGTACGCGAAGCCCATTTAGAGCGATAAGAATTAAGAGCCATTAAGCGCGATAAAAATGAGGGATAAGAAAGAGAGAAAGGGTTAAGATAAGAAAGTGTGTTGAGAGAACAGATCTTTTCGGCCCGCCGAGATGCCATCACGTTTCGCTACCGTCCGTTCGCCGATTCGATTTCCAGTTCGGATCGCGAACAATGGAGCTACACGCGCGAAATTTCGGGTGCCGCGAAACTTTTCCGATTTACCATCGGTCCTGAGTAGTTTTAACGACCGTAGACGCAGAACGATGTGAGTTTACGAGCCGGCTACGTGAATAGTTAACGTCTGCAAGCTCTTCCGCGCGCGGGACCCGAACAGCGATGGCCAATAAAATAATTTCGCACGCTATAAAGCAGAGTCCGACGACAGCCGGTACGCTTCGGGAATTCATTTCGGGGCGGAAATTGCAGCTTGCGGATTGCCCAGGGCGATTCTGGCGTCTCGAAGCCGACACGATACTTAATTAATCGCACGACGTGGAATTATATTAATTCCACGGAATCTCTTGCGAAAGCAAATGAGAATTTAGTCCCGACAAGCGCATTTTTATTACTCGCTAATTAAAGTTACCTCGAATCCTTTGGTATCAATTTGAGCAGTTTGCCTCACGTGAAAATGCATTGAAACACGAAATCTTCCCATCTTCATTACGAATTGCTTTCCAGCAATGCAATTAAAAGATCCATGCACGTTATTAGCAAATTAAATGTCAAGCTTTTATGCACGATAGTAATCGCAGCGATGAGCCAGTCCGTTGTTTAAATAAATGTCAAAAACCTTTCCCCTTTAGAGGGAAGTTTCCGAATTAATGTGTAAAATGTAAAATTTTTAATTAAGCTACTTTGGTCGCTGAAGAAATCACGAGCACACAGAGCCTTCTGAAAAGGCGCCTGACGCCTCACGGCGCTCGTAAAGCGCTCTCGACGGAGAACAGAGGCCGGTGCGCTCGCAGGAGCAAAGACTCACCATTTAGGACATGAACCCTGATGGACGCCGTATTGGCGTTGCTCGGC
Organism: Solenopsis invicta; assembly: GCF_016802725.1. NCBI lineage: Eukaryota > Metazoa > Arthropoda > Insecta > Hymenoptera > Formicidae > Solenopsis > Solenopsis invicta. Next base: position 22,801,005 of record NC_052667.1, read on the forward strand.
TTGCAGCTGTACTCCCCGGAGTCCGAGGGCTGCGCCGTCTGAATGAGAAGCCAGGAGGTGGTGACGTCGCCACCCTTCTCAGTTATCACGGAGACGCCGCCTCTGGGACTGTCGTAGCTCAGGACGTTCTCATTGTAGTACCAGAAGATGTAGGCTGGTGGCTCCGAGCTGAAGCGTATGGCACACGTCAGGTTTATCGTGCTGCCTGCACCGACGTACAACTCGGGGCCGCCCAGTATCGTCGCCGTAGGTACTGCAATAAAGAAGAATTTTCTTTCGCCTCTTTTTCCCCCCGCTCTCCTCCCTCTTCCTCCGTTTTCCCTTCGTTCTTCTTAGGCTCCTGCCTCTCTCTCTTTCCCGAAACCTACTCCTTCTCTCGGTCATCCGTCTCGACTCGGATAAACTCAAAGATCCGTGCGTCATGAAAGCTTTCCGTATGAAAGCCTTGTGAAGATGGCGCTTAACGAACGAGGGAAACGAGGAATCTTTAAAGCCGCCTCGTGATCCGTGAGGAGTAACGAGGTGAAGCTTCTTAACAAACGCAGGTGAACCGGGGTAATTGAAATAATGAGGGTGACGCTGTCAATGTTGCCCGGGATTGAATTCGTAGAGTTCAATCCCGGGATCATCATTAAATTGCGTTTTAATCATCGAACGTATCTTTTTTCGTTAAATTTATCGATTTCGCAGTCTCTAAATATTTTAGTGCGCGAACGGAAACTCGATTGGCGGGTGTCGTGTATATTTTACACATTTGTCCGCGGACGAATAATATCCAATTTTTTACGTTTATTCCGTAGATTTGCTCTTTTTCTCTGTCCTTTCATTAATCATGTATTTACTGATTCAATCTCGCCGTGAACGTAGAAATGAAATTTTTTTCTAAAAAAAAGCTGAACGAGAACACGCGCTCTCCCGGTGTGATATTACGCGGATCGAGGCTGAAACGTGCGCACCGAAGCGCGTTTTGGAAAAATCATTGAATGGTGGAACGCGAGCAACGACGAGAGAAATTAGATTGAATGAAATGTGGGACTTACCAACGACGTTTAAGCGAAACTGATACGACTTGATAGGTATGGTGGAAATCTGACATTCGTAGATCCCCTGGTCTCGCTCCTGCGCCCACTTTATGCAGAGAGTCCACTCGGACCATTCGTTGCTGTGGCCCGTGTTTTGTCTGTGTAGTGCTTGAAATCGCTGATCGCTCGTGTATGTGTATGCCCCCGCCGTCAGGATGTGGATGTCCCTGTGCCTGACCCAGGATACCTTTGCAAACAAAGTTGGCAATAATGGTGATAAATGATAAACCGATAGTCAATACAGGGAGTGTCCAAGCTGTCCTTTATCGACTGCACTACATTTCATTTAATTACGATTGAGTGAGATCTCAATATCCCGTGTACTTCATATGTGACTTTCTATTACCTTCTCTTAAATGGAAGGCGTTATTCGATTCACATTCAATACGATTACAGAAGTTTTTTCAATAATCGAGTATAGATTTTTTTTAGATATTCAAAGACAGAACGTTAAAAAGTTAATAAAAGGGTATTATTTATTATCTCGAAGCAAATCTTTGAGTTGCTTCGAGAAGTAAAAATTTTCCGTGAAAAAATTTTATCTCACACAGTTTCGACCTACTTTACACGAGAAATTATTCTATCCAATAAGCGCTGCAAAGTAAATAGAGTAACTGTCCCAACTACTGCCAGTAGCTCAACTACCTTTGTCAATTGTTGTATTAGAATTACAAATACGAGAGCGTTATATATTGAAAATGTATTAATATTAACCATGTCATATAATCACAAATAAATGCGTGGGAGTATTTAGGATAATGACTAGCAATAGTGGACTCTTAGCTTGTACTTTCGTTTCTCTCTATATTTAAATAAACAATATTCGAGCTTGTTGTTTTATTTTGTGTACATTAAAATTTTTGATCTGAATAATGTTAAAAGAACATGTTTATTATTACACGTTTTAAAAAGTGCAAATTAAGTATGTCAACTGCCATTATGTAATTAAAGCTGAAGTAATTAGAACGGGTAATTACGAATGAAATTTAAAATCTCAAAAGATTAACATTATAAATTTATATGCTGTTTTTAATAAGTGAGTAACAAAAAAATTATCTTTTGTGCAGCTGTATTTCTCTTTGTTTAAAATAACGTTTTAAATTGACTTTCGAGCAACGAATTAACTGTTTTACAAGTGAAATCTTATATAAACGAAATTTTATTTTTTTACGGCGCACGAATTTTACGCCTCGTTTCAAAAAATTCTTTCCGGCAAAAGAGTGACTTAACTTTCGAAAAAATACACTCATCGAAATGGGAGCTTATCTCGATAACCCTTGATAATCATCCGTGTCGGAGTTTTTGCATCATGAAGTGCCCCGTACAGTACGCCTGGCCAAACTTTACCGCGATCCCCGAAACGGAAGGGCTGAACGAGAGGATCCGTCTATTTCCGTGCCCGCGGTACGCCGAAAGCCACCGACCCGTGTCGAAACGTAAGAAAAGTTGCGGAGAAATACAGAAAGTTTTCCGGGGAGAGTTTCGGCGCTTCTCCTCTCTCCGTTGCCAGCGCACGCAAAGCAGTTTCCCCAGGAACTACCGGCGCGCGCGTTCACGCGCGTTACTAGTGTTCGGAGTCTTAGACTTCGGAGAGAGTCTTCGGCGATTTTCCGGGGCAGACTTCGGAACGGGAAATAAAAGGATTCCGCGGAACGCGGAGAGAGCGATCTTCCAGGCGTCTTCTTGCGTTCGAAACCCTCTCGGAATTCTTCAGAAATAATATTATCTTAGAAGCGTCTCTCCCCCAACATTTCAGCCCTTCATATTTTTTTTTCCCTCGCGCGAGAAAACTAACTTTCTCATCTTGAAGACAGGATTAACGAGTCATCGCTGGTGATATTAATCTTTCGGATTGAATTAATCCTAAGCTAATTACATTACGGGTGGCAGACAAATACGAAATTACGGAGACGTACTGATTTGCACTGAAGACCGATGCGTGCAAATTAAAATTTTATTTCTCGTATAGTTTAATCACATTGCAATAATTACATAGTTGAATTATTAAGTGCATGAAAACTCCACCACTTGTCTAAAATTGTAATTTTCATTTTAAATAAAAGGTACAGTGAAAGGATCGGCTTAATCACATCCTCCGTTCTTTCGTGGAAAATACATCGCGATGATAAGTGAATAGGGAAGAGAAATTAAATTTTACTCGTGAAGTAAGTTCGGTCACTTAAAAGTTAAACCGTAAGAAAAGGCACTTCTGTACGCTCTTGTCGAAGCTCGCCGTCCGCTTTAATATTCCCGAGGACTACTACAGAGACTCATTGAGCTTTCAATGAAGTGTACGCATTTCCGTTCCAACAAAGCGAATACTTTTCTTTTCTCTCAATTTTCAGATGTGAGGCACGGCGAGAGAGTCGTAAGAAAACTGCATCCGGAAAAAACTGGAATGCTCTAATAAAAATCACGTACAATAAGATGAAACATTGAGTTTCTCTCTCTCTCTCTCTCTCTCTGGATAACTAATTCTCACGTCTTCGCAATCTCTCTCTCTCTCTCTCTCTCTGGATAACTAATTCTCACGTCTTCGCAATGCTTGTACTTTGATGATAATTTTATTACTGCACTGTATATCTTTCATTATAATGTATCATCTTTGTATTATTTGTATATTTATTGGTATTATATTTTTGTAATTTTTTGTGCAATTCCAATATAGTTCTTTATTGTTCGTATTACAGTTAATATTATGCAAGTAATTCCTTTTTTTTCATTGTACTATCTTTACTGTAACTTTTACTTTAATTTACTAATTTTATTTTTTGTCATATATTATGTTTCTTTGTAAATACCCTTTTTGTTTTATTTATTTATTTATTTTTTCAAAAGATTAAGTGACATTTCTCGTTCTGCAATTTTAAATTTGATGATCATCTAAAAATTATGTTTATCATACATTTTGTTATTCAGCGCATTGATGCGTGCCGAATTAGAGTTTAATCAGAGCAATATACGTAAACATGTGCTTAGATTTTTTATGCATCACGAACCTGTCTTTTTTTGCACATTTCGATCGTGATGCACATACATCGCTAAATCATAACGTCCTAAATCATAACGTCTAAAGGATCGCGCGCGCAAAATAATCGCGTCAAAATAATTTATCGTTATCGTCTGTCAACCATCCATCCCGAAAGCAATCGCGAGGCAATGGGAGCAAAACCGTAACATTGGAATTCGCGGTAAGGGTAAGTTCGGCGCATATTAACGTCGGGGTTTTCGCGCGCGTCCCCAATGTGGGAAATTTCAACCCTTTCCCCCGCCGAAGGGGAAGTCGGTCTTTAGGAGTTGTGGGCGGCTTGGCTGTTCGTCGATATTTTCACAGAGCTCCGACCTCGTACATAAACTGGGCGAGGCCGGTAGTGTGTCGGTTTGGCTCACACAGTGCCCCGTTGCATATGTATACGCGCCGTGCAAACGCCGTTTACATATGTGCACGCCGTTGGCACCACTTAGCGTATTTACTCGGCGAAGTTTACGTCTCTCGCGGTGTCTGGCTAACGGTAGCTATTGCAACGGGAACAAAAGCAGTTTAGCGCTTCCCAACTTATCCATCGGGACGAATGGGGCGACTCGCGGGCGCGCCGGCGCGAGGGAACGGCGAGGGAAACGCTGCATCCGCGTGAAACTGCAAGAAGACGTCGGGCAATGATGAATGTCGAACGTTAAGTGAAACCGACGCGAACGTAACGGGAACCGTGGCAAATGGTTTCTCATATTGCCTGCGAGGTGTGCCGCGCGAATTAGTCGTATGCTTGGAGAAAGCAAAATCGCGAAAACCTTCCACCTTTTTCTTCATTGTAACGATTCATTAAATTATAAATCTTTATAAAAAATCTGAAGTCCCAGTTTAAATACTTTAAAGACGTAATTAAACATTTCCCGGTTCTACTGATTATATTCCGAACAATTCCAAGTATCCTAATCAACCTGAGTTATTAATCTAATGATTCTTAACCATATATAAGCTATTTATATTTAGAAAAATTAATGAAAGAACATATTTTTTTATCACTCTCCGTTTGTTTCAAACAGTGCTTTGCATTTTAATGTTAAATATAAAAAAAGAGTTTGACACGAATTTTAACAAGTACTCCTTGCAAAAGCTTTGGTAATAAAGTAATATTAAAGAGCGAATAAATTAAAAAAGTCTTAAATCTTGAAAGTGTAACCGTTCATTTTTTTATAATAAAATAATTTATTAAAAATACTATAATTTATAAATATAATCACAAAATTAAGAATAATTAGCTTTTGTACTTTGTGTGCTAAAATAGTAACCATTATCGATTAATACCTCTACGAAGTGTTACCGGAGAAGCCAGTAATCATTATGTAAATTTTGCACGGAAATTAAAGTACTATCTTTCGCATTTTTGATAACAACGAAAGAAAGGAGGGCATGTTCGAATTCGTATCGCTTTATCTAATTCATCTTGTTATACATGTATACTTTACTATTTTATTTTTGCAATCGCTTCTTTTTCACGAACCCTTTGTGCTGATTGCTGAGTAGATGGCTATCGATTTTGTTAGTCGATGTTTTTGCTGATATTCATTCAGCGAAATTCCATTGTTTATTTATAGCTTTATTTGCAAAAATAGAATTTCTTTTTTTTTCGTTACACTAACCGCCGCCGACCGTTGCACTACGATGTCAACGCAGTAATTGGAAACACACGCGCGTTGAGAGATGTCTGATGACACACGTCAGAATGCATTTCCAGCTTCGATACGATAGTACTAAAAATGACGCTTTCATTGCCTTCGCAAATCTTATTTAAAATGTCATAATCTTATTTGGAAGCTCGTACACGAGTAAAAGCAGAACTTCATTTATATACCTAGTCGACTAATGCTGAGAATAATTGTCGAGTTAATTTGTTGAAATTTAATTGCAAAGTAAAGTTGTAAAATATTATCTTTGGAACGGTATAACGCAGATGTTTTAATTTAAATACTAAAAGAGGTTAAATGTTCGATGATGTAAAATGTTTAAATAATAAATAAAATAGAGTTTTCCCGCGAAACTTCGAAATTGATGGCGAATATAATTGTTTTATTAATAATACGGATATAAATAATTTGACTGCTTTTTTGATAATAACGCCTTTATTGCTTCATTATTTTGTGGAATATTGTGTTTTCGCTCCTGTAATTTTGCCTCTTTGACTTTTTTAATATGCATATGAGCTGCATTGCGTGGAAATTCGCTGTTTTTCGTCCGATAATCCGATAGCGCTAGCTCACTAATCAGACAGGCGTTTGTATCACGAAATACGATTAAAAGCTCTCCCCTTTTGATATCGCGTTGCATCAAGTGTGTATCGGAATTTAATCTATCAACATTGAATGAAGATAATTTTGGTATTGTACGTTTCCTGAATCATTCGATTGTATGCTTGCCTTCAGTTAAGTATCAAAAATATGAGGTGCAATGTATGTGCAAATATCTGTATGAATTAAATTTATTTATATTTATTTTGAATATATTTAAATATATTTTCTTTCGCGAAAAAAACATTGTTATTACAGAAAACAGATATGATAAAATGTTGCAAGTTATCTAATTGTTTTCAATTTCTATTCTAACAAATTATTAATATTTTTTTTTTTACAAATGTGCAATGTTTCTATTGAAACAGAAAAATATCTTAAATTTAGTTGATATGAATAACATAAAGTCACATTTTTGAACATTGTTTTTAATTATAAATAATTTTATTTAAAATACTGTTTACACTAGAGTACATTTTTTAATTAATGAAATCATAACTTGAAGCATTACTAAAAGCACAACTAAAAGCATTTTTTATTAACAGTATTTTAAAGTGGAGACAACCTAATAACGGAAATATACAACTTTTTATTAATACTTTAGAATACATTTATAGATTTAATACTCTTTCAGAGGACACAATATTTCTGATATAAAGTCATATCTGCAATTATCGATGAGCTGCAGTTAAGTGATATAAATTTTTATTTTTATTTTTTTCGTTATGATAACATCCATACAATAGAATGTATTTGATATTTTATGTAGCTTTACAAAATAAAATCTAGCGGCATTATATTTGGTGACCTACATAAATGTTTACAAAACCGATCTATCACGTCCTGACTATCCATTTTCAAGTTTTGTATTTATTATTGGTGTACAAATATAATGTAAATCTTGCAGAAAAGAAACATCAGAGAAATTCAGAAGAGAAATTGTTTATTACAAACGAGAGAAAGCATTTTTATTATTACTCTTATTATTATTCACACTTTAGTGAGAGAAACGGTTAACAAAACTTCGTTTTCCATTTAATTTCAAGAGAGCTTTACTTCAATAATATTTTAAAAAGTTTTCGATGTAATCACTGAAATTAAAGATCAAAAAAATTTCTGAAAAAAATGTCTCCCGCGGTGGTACACGCGACGTCTCCCGCGTATCCTCATTTAATCAAAGAATGAAATTCTTACTCTGCTTGCTTTTAGCATGACAATAAAATAATTTTTTTATTTCAATATTTCCGTGAAATTGATTCAGAAACGTCTTCAAGAAATAAGAATAATTCATAAAATTTTAAGAATAGAGAGAACTCTGACATATATCTTTAAGACATTAGAGAGACTTAGTAGCACTTGCTTATACTTATTGGCTTTGCAACAAACCGCCTCGGGGAAAACTAAACTTACTCGTAAATTGACTTTCGCGTTGCGATAGCTTAACCAGTAGTACCCGAATAATTAAATTGCTTTGTGAGAAAGCAGAAATGCAGAAAAATTTTCAAGTAAAACCTCGGTCTATTATTAAACACAATTACCACGTAACGCAGCAAAACAACTAGAGTGCAGAGTCAATTTTTTCTTTTGTATATTACTGTGTCCAAAGCTTTTGGAGACATAACAGCGTTTGAATTAAGTTTTCTTTCTTTTTCTCTTTTCTTTCCTTTATCGTTTTAATTCTTCCGTTATAAAAAAAAAAATAAATACAATAAAATAATTTTTCAAAGGTATTTTATTCAACATTTTCATTTATTTGCATTTTATGTTTAATTGATTTGTTCTTGATAAAAGTTTAATGAAACACTACTTCTTTTTTGTCAGATTTTTTTATCTTTGATCTTTAATCTCAATGGTTACATTGAGAACTTTCTAAAATATGGTTGAAGTAAAGCTCATTTGAAGTTAAATGAAAAACGAAGTTTTGTTAACCGTTTCTATCACTGAAGTGTGAATAATTTAATTTAAGTTGAAAGAGCTTTTAATATTTTTCAATCACTTAGAGTTTGAGAACGATTAGCGACTCTTTTTACTAAAGAAAGATTGTAATAGTTGATTTCCAATTCAGTACAAAATTCGTCGATAATTTGTCGAGACAGGTAAATTTGCAAAAAAAAACTTGCAATTTTTTATTTTTGTCAAACATTTCTCTTCTTATCTATCATTTTTCATAACGCGTAGAATCGGTATTTACTGTTGCGAGGATCATTGTTTTGTTATCATTAGAATAAAGCAAATCCTTGCTGGTCTTTACGAAGAAAAATACTGCATTAAAATAAATTGTCGACATATTGTCGACATACGATATCGAAAGCGCATTTTATTTAAAATAATCGAAATGATGAAACTGAATATATTTTAGACGAATCGGCTGTATATTCTGGAAAGATTATATCAATAATTAATCTTTCGCAAGACCGATTAAATCGACCATTTTGTAAATCATCATTTCTCTTAATACAAATCGTAATAGTAATATTATATCTATGATAACGTTGCATTTTCAGTTGTTTCTAATATTAATTAATGTTTGATTGACCCCGCGCAATTCGATTATTTCTTGCAATTCTCCTAAATCCCCTTATAGAGATCGATTTCCTATATTTATAATTGAGAGAGAGAAAGAAAATTTATGGGTGTGTACGCGTTTAATTAATTAAATGTTTTCACGAGCGCAATTTAAACGTATTAACAATCTTGTTGTGTTTCAAGAATATGAGGTAATTAATATCTGTTTAATAATTCCTATTCAACACGCTTATAATCCGAATGAAAAGTCTTGTTTACTCTACGTTATAATTATAAAAAATATCCCAAGAAATATTTTGAAATAGAGGCAAACGCTGCTATTATACAGATAATATCTTTGTTTCGTAATTTATAATTCACAAGGCAATATAATGAAGGCTCTTACGGTCTTGTCGCCTAGATTGCGAACTCGGCACGTGAGGTATGCAGTTTTTCCAATCAGGGCCGTCACGTTGGTGTTCTGCGAGTAGTCGAAGGTGGGTTCCGGTTTCGACTTCGGGCCGGAAGAATGATCCAGCATTTGCTGCCGAGGTCTGGTCTGGATCGCGTGTCTGTCCATGTTATCTATCGTCCGATCTCCTAGACTCAGCGTATCTGTAACAAGAGAGAAATTTGCTGATTGAGTATTCAGAAGTCCTGGTGTACGCCGAATGATTAATGTTACACACCGCGGTCCGCGACAAAAGCGAAAATATAAATTTTACCATTTTATCGTCACACGTTTGTGTACCGTATGTTTGATGAACTCTAAAAGCTACGTTGCACTCGAGACGTAGATTTTATTCGAGCGTCTTTTGTTTCTTAATTGGCTAAAAATTCATTTGACGGACTGATTTCTGATTACTTTTAAGAACTTTAGTTCGTACTGCAGTGTTGAACTATGTTAATTTCTGCACCAGTTAATTTCCGGTTGACAAATTAGCCTTTAACCATAAATTCCGTAACCAAACAAGCGATTAGTGAAATTTCCGGTTAATTGAAATCTGTAATGGCAGCTATTAAATGCACGAGCGAGAGGTAACAAAGCCCTAAAGCACCGACATTCAACGAAACGTTTACAATACTATGAAATATTATGGAGAGCGAGTTTTTTTTAATTAGTTTCTAAAATTCTAATAAAAACTATATTCAATTTTTTGTTCCGAAAAGTCAATCTTTCATCGATTTCGGTTGTTTCAATATTTGCAGAAGTTAAATATGAAAAGGGATAGGTTAATATGCGAAGAGCGATCGAAGTGTCCTTCGAAATGGAAAACGAATGGTATTTTATTCGACAAATCGAGACTTTTAATTCCGTCCATTCGTTGTCGTTACAGTTGCTATCATACATATAAAATTGAAAAAATATTCAAATTTATATCTCTTGAATTGCAAAACTTAATGGAAAGTATTGAGGAGAAGTATTGTGGATGTTTGAGATTATAAATGACTTTGCCATTTATCATTATATAAATAACGTCAATTTAAAAAATAATACATGTATATCAATTTTCAATATTTAATGAAAGTCAGAACATTCATATAGGTTACGCTAAAATATTTTAAATAATATGTAAAGAGAGTTCAGAAAATGAATTGTATATTTTTGAGTAAAATCAAGAATAAGATTTAAAATTTTTAAGCAATAAAAATAGAATTACGATAAAGGAAATGTGTTCGTGGTGTATTTTAAACTTTTGAAAAATCTACGCGTGTGTAAAGACTGGAACTTTTATTTAAAACATGCGAGTTTTAAAATATGATTCAGTCGATAAAATGTGGTTAATCGTTGAGAAAATTTAATTGGATCACATTCGAGACCTATGACGTAGCTATGCTCAGGCGCTGCAAAATGGTCCGTAGCGCTCGTGCACTTTGTGCGCTGCAAGTTGTTGAGTTAGAAATGCACTCAGGAACGGTCGATATATGTTTCGAAGTAGCAGAAGTGTTTGCTTAGTGTTTGAAACTAACTCCACTGCATATTCCGGATTTAATGGCGAAAGATATATCCATCGCTATCATACAAACTCTGTATTCAGAATATTTAACTCACCCTTTTCCCGTATCTTACTTTTACTTGAACGATAAAATTGCGATGAAGTAACTGGCATCCTCAGAAATCATAAAAATTTGATCTCTGCGAATTTTAATATCCTTAATATTTTATTATGTTATTATGTCAGAAAGCTAATAAATCTGAATACGCGTTTGAAATGACTTCCAATGATTAAGATTCAGTCGAGGACGATGACTCCTCAGAAACCATGATTCAAAATAGTCAAGGACGATGACGTCGTGGCGTACGATCGACTGCGACTTTTCAATGCGTGGATAGACGAAGGCGGGTAATTCCAACAGCCAAGTGCATACAAAGTATCTATAGTTGAGTAATCAGAGAACTGTAATAGCTGCGGGATGTATCTATAGCTGGAGGAAGATTGGATGGAATTAGATTAGATCAGAGCTCATTACGCTTCAGCTTAAGAGTGAATTAGGTAGAGAATGGGTTGTATGGGTAAAGGACTCCGCTTCCGGTTAAGATAAATCTTTCTTCATTGTTTTTCTTATAATACATCAAGTTGATGATAATGGAGACTGCCATCTTTGAAGACAATGGCGATGAGCTGCAACGTCGTGGTATCTTGTCTCTCCTGGGACACAGACTGCTGAACTTTAAGACGCCGATATAGTTTTTCAGTTTTGGCATCTTCGTAAGATCTGATACGTATCGAGCGTATTAAAAGGAGAATGCGGTTCTTCGTACTTATAAGCGTCTCAAGCAAAATTCAAAAGTATACCCTTTTCTAATATAAATTAGAAGAGTAAACGATCATTCCCCTCTTTTAATTTTCGTACATTTTTAAAATAAATAGTATTCTGAATTATTTTGCAATGTCATGCAAAAAAATTTTGTCAATGTGAAAATTTTGCTCTAGAAGTAGATTATACAAAGAAAAAAAAAGAGATTCTTGTTTTGAGAATATTTTTATTTTCAAGTATAGAAATGATGAAATTATAGAGCGGTAAATTAACATAACTTTTTTCTATGAAGAATTTTGTATAAATTTATCAAGAAAAATATATTCTTATCATTTATCAATAATTTTTATGCATTAGAGAAGAAAAATATTATTTTTTCGTACAGAAAAAATAACAAAATCTTTGAGAATCAAAATTTTTTAGTACTATTATTATTATTGAAACAATCATTTAGTGCCCTTTAGATAACTAGTACATTATTGAAATAAAAATATAAAATATTTTGCTAAAATTAAGATTATCGAAAAAGATTAAATTGCATTTAAGTAAGATTACTATTGTATGTATATTAATAAGAATACAATTTCTTGTTTATATGTGTATGAAACAATGATTGCTAATAGAATATATTAGTTTCAATTTGATATTGTTTTTTTTTCTCTGCATACTGCTTTATTTATTTCTATTATTTTTAACACTTTATTTATCTTAATGATTTGCTCGAAGAGTCGAAGAGAAAATTATAAAAATGAGAGACATTTTCTGAGACATTATTGCTTTCTAATATCTCTCATCGCGATAGCGTACACTTACATTCGTATACATGCAGTTTACAAAAGTAGATCACTGCGCTCTCCACTTTAATTTTAAACGAACAAAATTGTCGAAGCTTTGTTTCTCGTAGGATAGCAGAAGCGAGCAAAGGGGGAGTCAAGTTGTTAGTTTGATGTCAACGCATCCGAATGGAAACGGTAGATTGTAACCCCTCTAATTAACGAGGACATATCGCAGCGAGCGAGCAAAAGCTGATAGTCTACGTGGAAAACTTTGCACTTCATTAGCTTTCCACCGAGATACGCCTCAGGTGCGGCAGTCTCGTGCTCCAACAATGTGATATCCGTGCTACGAATGGGTGCATGCGTGTATGCGCATGTGTACGTGTGTAATGTACGTGTGCAGGGATGCTCTCTCGAATCTCGATATATGAAGACAGCCGTGATGATATATAAGGGGCGAGTTCTGGGAAAGCCAAAGAGAGAAGGACTCCCTGGAGTGCATGGAAAAGCTCGTTATAAGCTCTTCGGTCTTAGTTGCCGCTACGAAATTAATTAAAGCAAGTGCTCGCTCAGGCGGGCGCGAGATATCAAGAAATGTCCTTTTGTTGGTTGGCATAGCGAATTCGCGTGCGGCGGCATAGCGAATTCGCGTGCGGCATCATTCGCGAGAGATAATGAGCGACGCGGGCGGATGCATTCTTACGAATGCCGAAGTGCACTTAACACCGAGAGAGGGGGGAGGGGGGAGGGAGAGGGTGGTGGAAAGATCATTAAGATAAAGATTAAGTTTCCTCTACGCCATAACTTGGCTAAGACGCTGTTCGGTGTTCGTTTATATCTTGTTCGTCGCCATTGTGCCGTCGCGTATATAGTACAGACTATATAGCGTAACAATATAGTACACGCGGCTTGCGTGTTTCTCGTGAACTATACTATGTTAGACATGGTATTGGATCTGTGGTTCAAATTTTATTAATTTGTATATTCCGCGTTATATTCACGAGTAATAATGTTTATAGCTGTATCTATAAATAGTTTATTTCATCCTTTACAATATATTTCTTTTTATGAGGATTCTAAAGATAATAAATTAAATAATTAAACAAATTGAAACAAGTTTATTTTTTTTTCAAAATATGGATTATGGCGCCGAATAATTTTTTATCAATAGCGTCGCATCGTGAACAATTTTGTTTTGGCAGGAATTTTACAGAAAATCAGAAGTACAAATATAAATACGTAGTAAATATAAAATTTTTGTTAAGAATCTCAAACGAGATCAGAGATTTTTTATTTTTTACGTGAATTTTTCAGTATTAATCTTGAATCTTTGTCCGAATACCTATAACAGTCCTGAGAAAAATTAACATATTTATAAAAAGCAATATAAATTATATAAAAGAATATTTTTTGTTAAGAACAACTTGTTAAATTTTATAAATAAAAGGTGAAAAAATTGTTACTTATATTTTAAATAATATTTTTTTCTTCACCTCTTATCTTCATTAATGTGAAAAAAATAATAAAAAATATTATGAGATAACTAATCGAGTCTAGAGATTTTCTTTATTTTTTTTTCTTTTGCAGCCTCAAAATATTTATTAAAGCCTACTACTTTGTTTTTTATTATCCGTAGAAAATTAGCAACTTCTTATTGTAGCAATTGTGTTGACCCGTTTGATGAAAGTGGGATGTTCCCTTCCCCCTCCCCCAACCCACGAGGAAGAAACGAAAGATAACGAGAGATTACGTTCAACAGAAGAAATACATTCCGCGGAGCGAGATTGCTCGCGAATGGAATTCGAAGTATAATTCGGATAATTTTCATCGATTTACAGACGACTGGCCGTTCAGCAAATTACGGACCATTCTTTTTCAGGGAGTTGAGAAAAAAACTGGATTTGCCGGCTGGTTCATGTTGGCGCTTTCTTCCTTTTTTTTCAGAGCAACTCCCGGTAATTGCGCCTTCTGTCACTCGCGACGTCATTTGACATGGGTGGTTACTCTTGTTATTATAGCCGCGCCCGGGCTCATAGATTTACGACAAGTGCAATAGAATAACTCTTCGCGTCTCGGTTGGAGTCTCATAAGTAAAAGGAGAATCGTAAAAGTGGGCGCGACATAAAATTAACTTCATATCTTCCAAATCGGACGTTTTTATAAATTATTTAATTGCACTGTGATGTTGTAACATCGATTTGTAAGTGGAAAAAGCTCTCACGGCAATGATTTACAAATTGAACAGAAAAGAGTTATTAACTCCATATATACGAGCTTTTCCTTCAAAGATTGAAATTTCGAAAACAATAGACATTTATTGATTACATATCTTGGTTTTATACGACTTGAAAGTAAATTTAATATCTCAAGAAAGAACTACGATACAGAGATAAATCAATCATGGGGATAGATCAATCATGGTGAGAAATATCGACCAGAAACAATAAATATAGATAGATTTCCAGCGAAAAAATTCTCACCGAGAGAGAGAGAGAGAGAGAGAGAGGAAGAGAGAGATGATGGAAACATCAATTTCAGTAGGCAATTCTTCTGTGAAACTGGGACTCGCGGGAGATTAACAAATGCGGTTTTATTCTCAGCGCAGAACTTCTCATAACTCTTTTAGCGGATGGTACGCTATATCGAGAAATAAGCTTAAAAGTTTCAGACAGTCATTTTCGCTTATGATCCTTTCAGTCGCTCCACGATGTCAATTTAGGCATCGTGTGTAATTTAGCGTGTTATTGCTATGAGCCTTTCGTTCGCGCCCAGCGGCGCGGCGCGGCGGCGAATGCCGGAATTCATTACGCTGGAAAATGGTTCGCGAAGCGTCCGCGAAGAGAAGAATGGCATAGAGTTATCGATACGAAAGTACCGATAGATATATTGTAACAGCTGCAGCAACCGCAGTCGTACCATAAAACGCCGATGATGGAGGAGGAATAACGATACCTCCAGCGGGCACATATTTCTCGCGTTACTAACGTATCGATCGTCACGAAATAATCTTCGCGGCCGCGCCTTTTTATTTCAGAGAAAATTCGAGTCGGGCGAAAAATCACTCTTCGCGCCGGAGATGCTCGTTGCCGATTTGTGCACGTGACCCCGAAGGATTTGTACGCGGATTCGCATCGCGTTTTTTGGATTAAGATATTTAAACGTATCGTCCCTCGTCCTTCGCTTGCATTTTGTTGCAATTTCCCGACTCGGAGAGAGAGAGAGAGAGAGAGAGAGAGAGAGAGAGAGAGAGAGCGTGTGAGCGGCGGAGAAAAGACCGAGGGAATGCCAGACCGCCGCTGCGCCGTCGTGGCCCAGCGATCTGAATATTTAGATCGCTCTGGGGCACCGGGCGAATGACCTTCGCAGTAGCGAGGGAGGATCGTTTTCCGCCTCCGTGGAAGTGGACGGTAAAAGTTACGATCTTATTTCGAGCTCATCGCAATTTGCCCAACGCCTTCGTTTCTACGGTTCGGCTTCGTAGCGCCCGACCCGACGAACCGACGAAAGGATCGGAAATTTTTTCATGAGCATGGAATATTCTAATTGCTTTTTTCTACGTTGATTTCCCGCTTTAAGAGTAACGAGGGGAGATCGAGGTATATATCTCACGGATTTTCGAAATTTCGATATTGAGACATAGAATTTGATGTCGTAAAAGTAACAGTCAAGTGCCATTGTATCTAAGAATTGGAGTTACAAGATTTTAACAGTTTGGAGTGTGTTTCAACCGCATGTTTCACAGACATTACAGCGAATGGCCGAAGCTTTACAGGATCAGTTTAGCCGTAGTACCTAAGTGCTACTTCTCTCGAACGCGCATTTTTTTAATTAAACAATATTACTATTTTTTAAAAATAATTTTAAAAATAAAAAAAAAATAATTTTTATTAAAAATATTAAAAAAATAATTAACGTGTTTTGATTTATTGAAATAAATAACTTTATTGTATTTTTTAAAATAACTTTTAAAAAATATGTTTGTTTTGTAAAATCACAAAACAAATTATGAACACGAAAAAAAATATCATTAGACGATCCACAAAAATCGAAAAAAAGAAAAAATATCTTGTATAACTAATCCTTTGATCCATTGGCACCTGAGAATGTTATACATTATTTTTGCAACATTTGATATGTAACTTTTAAAAATTTGCGATACATCCCTGCATCTCTCTTGGTAAACTCGATTTATCTTTAATATATTTAATGAAAGCTTAAAAAGAATTGAGAAGAATAATAAATAAGTAATTCAAATAAATATGTTTCACTTTCCAAATATTTTTTGTTTTTCATGTATAGAAAATTTTTTATGCCATTAGATGTATTTTTTATCTCAGGTATTTAATAATTTAAAATCGATTTATTTTCAAATATCGAAGAATGATTGGCTTTTACTCGAGATTTATAATTAACAAGAGGTGTTGGGCAAACAAGGCTCTGAAAGAAAAAATAAACGATGAGATAAAAAAATCATATTTTTTAATCAATTTTATGCATATTTGATTTTAAAAAAGTTTAATTTTTAACAATGTAATCGATATTCTACTATAACTGCTTTAATTTTTAATTTATAAAAAATTACAATGGTAAAAACTTGTAATTTTTGAAATATTAAATTTCTTTCGATGTAAATGCAGATATGCATTGCAGATAAATTTATCCATTAATCCAATTCCAACCCTTTTATTAGTATCGCACATATATTTAGAAGCATAGAGATTTGTAATGATTTTAATTTCCGATACATATTTCAAAGGTATAGGTACTCTCGTCCCGATTTATCCTCCCCATTTATATTTGTATCTCGTGCAGTCGGTGCTCCAGGCGAAATGAGGTCGCGCAAACCTAATTACCCCACTTCACATTTTCCCGTATAGCCGTACTCTTTTTTCCACGTCTTTTATTCAGTAATTATTCGTCGCGAGCAATAAAACTAGACTTTATCTTAAACCCCGCCGTTTGATGTTTCATCCTATTTGGGTCAGCTGCTCAATCAGAAAGCTGACTTGGTGGTATCATTTTATTCATCTGACTCGTAAAACCACCCTCGCCAGTTGGATATGCACGGTAAGATTGAAACACTCTTTTCGCCCTGTCCGACGAATTACTGATGCGCGAGAAGCTCGCGTGTCGCATGAGCAAATTAGTATAAGCGCCGGCTGAGTTCACAATAAATTATCATACGTTCGTCGCAACGAAACGTTCACGTGTTTCACGTTTTTCATTGAACCGAAAATTTTTATCAAAGACGCGAAATTAATGCACAACAATCCTCATAAGAAAATTCCGCCGCGATACGCTCGTGACATTTCCCACATTGTTTCGCGACGGCAGTCTGCCGTATTCCCTTTGGCGAAACGCGGGCCCGGAGAGAGGCATCGGAATTGTTTTTGCAGAATTTAATAAAACCTCCGCGAAAGCTCGATACGTCGGCAGGATTTACGAGCGGCGGAACGCGTATTCTGCGTGCCGCTTTCGAGATATAACGAGCAATAACGGAAAGGCCGAAATGTAATTCCGCCCGCCAGAGGTGTGCCTGCGTGTCGTTATTTCCTAAATTATGCATCTCTATGCAGACGCGCGCGCGCGCGCTTGCAATGGCAATGTAAATTTAGAGTAAATCGAGAAACCCGAAACTCCCTCTCGACCTCGTCGGCGCTCGTGGAGGCTCGAAGGCTCGTAGCTCGAAGCTCGGTCGCTCTTTAACGGTCGCTCGAACGGCTCGTACCCTCGATAAGTAAGTTAGATAAAGTCCCGTGGCCCCTTATCTTTTAAACAGGCAATGTAATTTAATCACACCGGGCGCCGCGCAGTCGCGTGACTCCGCATCGCTGGATTTGTCTTCCCGGGTGCCGGCGTCGGTACCGATGTTATACGCCCCGCGTTATATGCGAGACGCGTTATTTTTTCTCGTTGCCCGAGATTGCGCGAAATAAATCGCGCCCGTTCGTACGCGCGCCGCGAGCATAACTTTTGCGCGTAGTAACGAGCGACGTAAATGATTTGTGGGTGGGCACGAAAGCGGAATAAAACGGGCGCCGCTGATAGCGCGGGGCGTGCGAAACGTGCGGATATTTTTTTTTTAATAATGGAATTAGACGGAATATTTTTCTGGATTTGGCCAACTCTGGTGCTAGCTCGCGCTGCTATATTGGTTTGGATATAGCAATACGAGAATTTACCTAATAAAGCGAAATACTTTTTGCCAACGGACGAATAAATATATTCTCCCCATATTCCGTATAAAAAAAAAAAACTGTATTTCAGTCAAGTGGAAATTTGCTCCGACATGAAATTGCATCAATGCAGAATCATAAAAATTTAGTGAGAGTGTCTCTCTTTTTATCTGTAAACCAGTACGAATACAAGGAAACAAATATGTATACCTTTCATTAAAATGGACACTTGTAATTTATTGATCATCAGTGATTCTTATGTCAATCAATTAAAACACATCTTTCATGTTAGGCTGGTAAACGACAAATTATATCTAAATAAAGTTTTATTAGTTCAAGTTATTAATGTTTAAAATAATCAGATGAATTTTCGAGTTTAATGTAGCATTTCTTTTTGAATTATCATCGAATTACATCATGTGATTTTTGATTTTAACATGTCGCGAACCATATTGTATTTTACATTTGCGCATATTATATTCAATTTACCAGTTTTGTCCTCGGCGCTATTTCGGCAAAGCGACTGTCGTATCCCCCAGTTATTTCAGCGTAACATGTAAATGTGTAATGTATTTAATTTAAAGTTGCGTCACACGCCAGTCGCCGCCGTCCGCCGGCCAGCGCGGACGGAAGAGCGCGTTTAGAATTCTCTAATCAAATGATATTATGGAAGTTGCGGGGCACAGCCGAATGGAGATCGTTTCGAAAATGCAAAATGCAGCTGTTATTACATTTATCATTATTATTACGCTCCTAGTTTGTTCGACGGACCTTCGCGCTGCTGCGCGGCCAGCGTTTTCCCGATATCTCCAACGCGAGTTACATTTCGCGTTTGCCGAACTTGAAGTACGTGTCGGTTTTACGTTGTACCGCTTTTTTTTTTTAAGGGATTACTCACCTTCGTTGCTCGCATCGTTTTCTCGCGCGCTCGCGCAGGATACCCCTCCTCCCCCTTGCTCCCGCTAATAACTGTACGGATTTACGAGGCATTACGATATTTAAATGCGAGCTCCGGTTGTATTTTGGATCCGCGCGCGGGAGTCTCATCACGATTTTCACGTAAATTCCGCTCGTAAATTTTAGCGATTTTTATTACACGGGAGGGAACGTAACTAAAAGAGAATGATATCCCGTGAATATCGGGAGAGATCATACGAATTTATCCGATAATAGAGCACATACGAATGTACTTTATATGCACAATATACTAATCTGGATGAATTGCAATAAATCCGTTTCGCAATAAATTATAAATCTCCGCGCTTGTCACTTAAATTTCCGTTTATCGCATGAAATAATCCAGTATTACATATTACATAAATTAACCCTCCATCTGGGTCTCTTTCGGCGCAAACGAAATTTCTCTTTCAATTTTTAATCTTTATTAAATAATAAAGGTTTTTAACAATCGAGTTAAAAACTGTTTCGTAATGCGACAGAGATGTCGCGAGGTAACTTTCTGACTTTTTCCAGGCCTTTGTGACAGCCTAGAGCAATGAGAAAACTCGGTCTGAACAAGGAAGAGATTGCAGACGAAGGGTTGAAAGGTACGCTCCTCGTCCATGCATCTACGTGCATTCGCCGCTTAGAATTCGGGATTTCGAATCATTAAAACACTCTGACGTAAGCAACGTTAATTATCTAGCTGCGTGCGATAAGTAGAATAAGTGTCGCGATGCTTAAATATTTATACTTAATAAGGTTGATAACGAGCTGTTCTTTACCGTCCCCGTTAACGTTATATCGCGAGACTTCAAAGGATCTCGCGCGCAAGACAAGTACCAATTTATCGACATACAAGCTTCGCAGTAGCGTCCCTCATTACAGCCACTAATGGCCTCTAATCAGATCTCAACGCTCCGTTCTTTTTTCCGCCCCACTCTTTGGGAGACCTCCTTCTTAACTTTCCTCGCTCGTTACGCAGGGGAAAAAAAGGGGGACGTCGCGGCCTCGCGGGACGACAGGACGGTAAAACCGGTTAATTAGAAGTGCTGTCCTTCCCGTGTAAAGCACACTGTGCTCTCTCGCCTCTCTCTCCCTATGGAAGCGTCGCATCAAATATAGGATACGGGCGAGCGAAATAATAATGGGGACGGCCGGCGATCTCGCGGGTTTATCGTTCGCCGTCACGTGACACGGAAATGCAGCGAGACTGCAGGAACTGCGTTTAAAAGCGTCCGAGGTCCGCTCGCACTTCGGTCTCGTAATTAAAACTAAGCGGAGCGCGAGAGGAGGGTGGAAGGGAGGAAACTTAATGTTTCCTTCCTTTCGAGGACTCGCGAACAACAACCGTTCTCCCGGATCGTCGCGCGGTCGAGTTTAAATCGCGTTTGTATCGTGTGACGGGGTCCGCGAATCGCACGCGAGAGGTGGGCGAACTCTTGCAGGAAAGAGAAAGAGAGAGAGAGAGAGAAAGATCGTAATAGCAATGAAATGTTTTATTTGCATAACACAGCAATATAATAACGAATCTCGTTACAACAATTTCTGAGCTGGAATTGAGGTTGATTGTACTGATATTTGGATAGCGATGAATTTTCCCCGCACTAGTGTTGGTGTATTACATAGAGAGCTCTCGTACGTATTCGCCTAAACGATTTCGCCACGAAGGATATTTCCAATGGGATTACATATATGTATTGGAATGACCCCACTTAGCCGCAAACGCGAGTTAAGTGTTCGCGAAAAAAGTGTCTACTTAGTAATTTTGCGTATGTATTATTTAATGTAATTGAATTGTATTCACGTCAAGAATAACAGCTCTAATGAAATATTTCGAGACATAGTGAAATATTTAATTTATATTTCATAAAATATGTAATAAATCTTATGTTCATCCTTATTTAAATCAAAATTTTAATATACATGAAACGAAAGCAGCAAGTTTGAAAACTGTAATTGATTGTATAAAATATAATATGATAAAAAAAAAAAAAAATATAAAGTATGAATTTTACTATTACTATCAATCAATGTCCTAACTACTGCTTCCCTTTCTCCAAGAAAAGTCCAAGAATTAAAGAAACGATTTCATCAATTTAAACATAACTTTTCTCTGGGTGTTGCTTCTCTCTCCTCCGATGCCACACACATATGTAATGTTGCCTTTCTATTTACTGCTTGTTTACTCGGTGTTGCCGTGCATTTACTTACACCGAAGAAAAGTTTCTTCCAATCGAATCATGTCCTTTGATCTAAATAAATTTTAGTTATATAAAATAATTAATTTTTAAACTTGATAAATATCTCTTTTAATTAAGGAAGTGTTAATAAACATATTTGTATAAAATTAAATTATTTTTTTCAGTGTACGTTTTGTATGACAGTCCTAATTCAACACTCTCACATACTTTTTCTTCTAATCCTACTATTGAAAGCAGCAGTTATCCCATCGCAAGCTCTCATATTATCGTAAAGTATTTCTTTGTCTTTCCGACTGTGTCTAAAATGAAAATTTAATTACTAACGAAACCCGCTTCTTAATAAGACCACTCGCGCTCTATATACGAGTAAACTGGCGCGGGATTCTTCTCCGTCGAAAAATTGCGAAGCAACGCTAGTAGCGCGCGCGCGCGGCTATAATAAGAAAACAATCCCTAATGGCGTCCCCGGGGTACGTCGGTCCAGTCTTTCAAGATTTAAGAGGATTAAAAGCCGATCTCCTCGGATGGTTCTGCCTCACGCGAGAGCTTACTTCGCGACGCCGCGCCGTCACCGTTTATTTTTCCGCGGCGCGGCGTAACGTTGCGCCAACCGTAATCTTTTCGCCGTGATATCGAAGTCAATTGAGCAACGCGAGCCGCTTGGGCAAACTAACGGCGTTACTTTCGGAGCGAACTTCTTAGAAGTAGTAGCTTGGCAGGTGCGCCGTCAATCTCGAGAGTTCACCTGCCAGACTCCATCCCAGAATCATTTTATCTCGCCCTCCCCTCGCCGTCCCCCGTGAGCTCCAGGAAAGTATGACGAACCTTGAAATAACTTTTCGCAATAATAAAACGAGCGCGCTCCCCGGCTTCGAGTTCGCGGGACGAACCGAGCTCTCCGCCAAAGCGTGGCGAAATGCCCGCGGGCACAGTGCTTTCGTTACTACGGTCGGATCTCCCTTTAGAGGAGGCCCGCGGCGTACAGATCCGGCGGGATGGTGTGCCTGCATAAGAATAAAGTGCCCGGTAATTATTTTCACGCCCGTGCGAAACTCCCGGAGTTTCCATTAAGATCCGCGTAGCGCGCCGCGCCGCGCGGAACCCGGGTAAAAGGACGATTCTTCCAGAGATTACGCCGGATTCAGCGGCATTCCGCGTCGCGAAATGATTTCCGCTCCACTTAATCCAAACTCATCGCGCGCACCGAGATTTATACCTCGCTACAATGGTAACAGCGCGAAATTTAAATTTATCGAATAAGTCGCTCGGCAACATTATGCGTCTTCGCCGGAAATTCGCCAGCTGCGAAAGTCAATCGATTGATTACCTGCTATGGGCACGATGAAGGAATGCGTCGCGAAACTCGGAAAAAGATCTTTTGTTATACAAATGCGGATAAAATGAAATATCATAGGAAACCTCGCTTTTCAAAATTCAAATATTGCGCGAATTTAGCGTTAAGAGTTAGTTAACTATTTATTTAATTTTTTAATTATACAATAAACAGCGTGTTTCATACTAAAAGTAAAAAGAGAAAATTCGTATAAATAGTAGACGTCCAGAAAATTGCAATATTGTAAATTGATGAATAAAATTGTTAGCTTCAATTTATTTCTGAGAACATTTCAATAGTGAAAATATGACATAATGATAAAATATTGCAATAAATAAAATATATAACGATAAATTTGATTATTAGTCCTATTTTTGAAATATTTAACGTTTAAAAAGTTAAATTCTTTCAATTTATATTGTATAATTTTAATGTAACAAAAAAGGGGAAAACGTGCTTTTAGAGGTATTTATTTATTTTTAATTATTAACGAGATGAATAAATTGTTATCTTTCGTTTATCCACGATCCCATGAATCTCATTTGTATAAATGAATATCACTTTAAAGTTCAGAAATAACCTCTACGACAGCTTTACTAGTAGTACTTAATTAATAAAGTTTTGCCTCAATCGCGCGAGGAATAACCTTTCTCATTTGCGCAAACTTCTAAGGGCGGAATAGCGGACTTCTTCAAAGGGTCAGGCATCGAGGTGAAGATAGAAATGTCTTTATCTAAACTAAAACTGCTTAATTATTCTTGTTATACCTATTTTCGTAACTGAACTTATACCAATCCGTTTTAACGAATCTGACACAGTTATTTGTAAGAATAATAGATTTTCTACTCATAAAGGACAGATTTTATCCGATGTATTATACTTTAGCTGGCTGAACGCGAACACAAATAGACGCATTAAACGACATTAATTTCCAAATAATGTTTTATCGACACGAAGCGTGGAAGTGCCGATTGAGCCGTACACTCGCGCGCGATAGCTATTATTGAAATTGCAATCAAATTAGTTTTTGCATCTGCGTTACTTCGAATAAATTTCCATTTGTTTGTGCAGCGCCTGTATATTGTCTTGTGTGAAATTAACAGTTGTAATCAATTTTACGTGCTCTAATTTAGATATTCGGCGCTTTTTCGGTGATACTAAATGTCAAAGAATATCGGCGTTCTCGTCGAAGAAATTATTCATCAAACTTTGAAACGGATTTAAAAAAATAAAAAGTAACAAGAAGTATGTTTATATAATTATCATGTATGGATAACTTGTATTTAGAAGTTTCAGAACTAATTGTAGGTATTTTTGAAAGCAGGTCATTATACCAATAAGAACATTCTTATTTTAAAAATATATTTCTATTTTTAATAGAGATATTAGAGTTAAATACTGAAATGAGGTTGTATAATATATATAACGTTAAAGACATAACTTGCTCACATAAAGAGTTTTGTATCGTTTTATTAAAAAAAATATATTCTCATTACTTTTTTTTTTCAACAATAATTTCCATGATTTTAAAGGAAAAAAGTTTTTCTTTTCTTTACAATCTTTAAGAATTAAAAAATACTAACACATTATTTTTAATGATTTCTTTTGCTTTGAATATATTTTTTCATAATTGTGCAGAAAATCTCTTACACAGAATTTGGTGATAGAAGAAAGATTCTTCTCATTATGAAAGTATGTAACATTCATAATTCGCAAATCTCTCTCGAAAAAAGCGCAAGAATTGAAAACATTTCATTCATTAAATTATAAAAGTGTTAATAAATCAGAAAATATCACGTTTCAATTAATTTTACCTAATTTTACTTTAAGCCCAATTTTATCGAAGAGATTGAATTTGCAAGTGTTTTAAATATTAAAAATAACGAGCTGTCATCACGTTTTCGCAAAGAAAATGTCAACTCGAGATTGAAAAAAAAAGAGAGCTTTTTTTCTTCTCATTCGTTAAGATTTAATATCGCTGAGGTACGTGGTGAGCATTGCGCGTCGCTGCAGCGAGAAAATTCTAGCAAGATTCAAGTCGCGATACTTCGAACAGCGGGGAAGCAGGAAATTTCGATTTATCGTCGAAATAGGAAGCACGGAGCGATCTCTTCTTCGAACGATGTCGGGTCATATATTTCACAGTGCGCGCGGCGCAAGCTCCGCGATGACAAGTCGATATAATAAAACGAGGTATATATGATAAGGCCTAAAAGTTTTGCATTTTTGCGAGACAGTGTGTTACGCTTACAGAGGTGTGTCATCAAGGGACCCCCTGTAATAATAATCATTTTCCACTGGGACGGAGACACGTGATATAACGTGACGGCGCTCTGATGAGGTGTCGTAGATTTGCCGAGCAAGGCCGGTGTGCCCGCGGGATATTTCGCGTAATTTTCTGCGGTGTTTCACTGTCCGCGATCCATCTCGCGATAATATCTAGGCTGCGTCGCGACGCGACGCGACGCGACGCGCCCACGGCCGCAACGGATAATCATTTTGAAGCACGATTTTAGGACGGTGATCTCTCGCGTGACATTCTTCTTGGGCATATAAATAATGCAAAATACGACGTGTAGGAAAATCGAGGGTTTGATCCCTGGTATGAAATTTGTTGAATTGTACAGAATGTACAAATATTTAATTAATCTGATATCTGATTTAAAAAAGTTCTGACATTGCAATGAAAGAATATCTTTGTTCTTTTAAACTCAAATACTTATATGCTATTTTATACAATCTGCAACACCGTAGTTTCGTTATTTTTAGCTCTTATAATCAATATATATTAATTACGAATAAATTATCGTTTATAAATTAATGAAATTTTCAGCACTGAAATAGAACTAAAAGTAGAGACAAAATCTTTTTCCAGAATAATCTTTCTAATTATTGTAAAAGTATGGAAATGCCGAGAGTATTCTGCTCTGGTGTACATCTACTAAATAAGACGTGATATGTGGATATTTCTATTTGTGGTCGTATTGATCTAGAGGGCTAGATGTCAAAGCGTGCTCATCGATAACTAATGTCGGTCGCTTTGATTAGTCTCGCCAGTCATGTTGGCGAGATCAGATGTCTCGAATTTAGTGAGTACGAGGGGAATAATAAATGATATGAGAATTTTTCCGACGGCCCGACGAGGGGCTCGGCTTACGTGAGAAATCCGATACATATACGTGTCTTCCTCTGGTAAAACTAATCCCAGCGAATGTATCTCCCACGACTTGCAGGCATATAATTTTAATGATATTTTCTCTATTTCATTTTGCCCGGCTCTTTCTAACAAGACATTATTCACTGCAAAAATTCCCGTTCCCTTTTGATATTATATATCTTTGCATTTCCCGCTTTGTTTTCGCGATAAATTTGCTTTATGAAAATTTCTTTTCTTTTCATCGTTCACAAATCTTGATCTATCTAAATATTTTTACTAGAAGGACACGTGATTTCAAATTCTCGAAAAGTCCATCATTTTTTTTATTAACAAATTGAAACGACACGTTTAAACATTTTTTGTATCAAGATATCATCGTACGTGTCACGTAAATGAATCGCGAGGCCCATTATTTATGGATACTTGGATCGTCTCGGCGCGCCGCGTTCCGGCACTCCATCCCTCCCGCATTCCACGATGAAAAAGAACTTTTTCTTCCCTCTGCTCACGCGCCCTCGTATCCGCCGATAAGCCACACGCACGCTGTTTCTATTGCAGGTTCAAGTACTGCGGGTCAACGACTCGCGTTCACTGTGGCATACACGGTCGTATACCCATTATCGTGGGAGGCGAACGCGCGATCGGTCTATAACTCCCACCAGCGCCCGTCATTGTATTCGCGCCGCATTGAGATGACGATTAGGTAAAGTCGCTTTGTTTGTAGAATATCGTTCTACGCTAATTAGCGCACTTATTCAACGGCGCCGTGCGTGCGCGAGCGATCTCGCTCTATCGCGGGACACGTCACGATACGTCTCGTACGCGGAGGGGAAAATAAATATCGCTACATTATTATACCGCGTATTATTAACGATTAATATGCCGCGCCGCGGTTTATTCTGTGCAAACTTATCCTGTAAATTTAATCTTGGTGTCGTGACACGCGCCGCGTCGACGTATTATCACGCGTCTTCTCACGATAATCTTGCGTTCTGCATCTTATGTGGAGTGACGCTTCGACTCGACAATAACTCGGTCGAATCAGCGCGCGTTGCGTCATTTATTACGCAAAGTCTTTGGAGATAAACCGTGATGTCAAATGTCAATTGCATATCGCTGTTGTTTCTATTGTGCTTCATGCTCGACGACTGTATACGTTGCGGTAGTGCGTATCCCGATTTGTTTTTAACTTATATGAGGTACACATATAAGTTGTGAGAGCGAGTAAGCAAATATTCCAAGAATGCTAATAATAAAGCGCCGTTCCACTTTTGGAATAGTGGCGCCTTGAAATGGGGGAAAAAGAGAGACAAATGGAAAGAAAACTGCAAGAAATTCAAAAGTTTATCTAAGCTATCATGCTGACTCTAAAAATGTCGGAAAGTTTTTGTAAGCTTCGTAAAGCTCTGTGAAAATGATAATGCAAACATTTTTGAGGAGACTGTTGGTATGCATTTAGCTAACAACAATGAAAGTTCAGTATCTGCGCGGGAGTTTTGCAAGGAATGAGGCTGGAATATCATTCTGAATGTCCGAGTATAAAAAGCTACACGTCTGATTTCTATTACTGCTTTTTAAATTAAATGTAAATACCTCTCGGGAGAGAAATAAATAGAGAATTGTGCAAAACTTTCTGAGGGTTTGAGTAAAGATAAAAATTTACATAAGTATTTTTAATGAAATATCGAAAACGTCAAAACGATATAGTTTTAGAATTAAAATGTACATAATTTTTCTGTTATTTTTCTATCAAAGCGACTTTGACTAAAATGTTATTGCGTTCAAGGTTGACCCTTGAACTGTAATACTGGTCTTACAGACCGCTATTGAAACTTGTCAAAAACTTTCTTGACATTCTAAACTCATAATACCTTTGTATGCCATCCGTCGCCACTAAACATTGCAGCGGTCTCATTATCATTCGCTGAGAACGTGTAATGTGATACGGTTAAAAAATTGTAGATCTCCCACAGAGCGGGATTTACCGTTTACGTTACTTTTTCGCAACATTGTACTTATGTATTTCTTCATCTACGTCTTATTTACATATTTTAACTCTTATTTACTGGAGTGACGTTATATTTTAACGTTAGAAAAATTTTCATGGTTCAACTTCCTTAGAATTTTTTACGGTCTTTAAAATTTTTTGAATGGGAGTAACGATTTTTTGAAAATTGACCTTTTTCGAATTTTTGACCCTAAATAATTGTCGAACGGGTCAATGTATCAATCTCCGCTTTGTACTAAAATTTTTCTTCTTTTTTTTACACTTCTTCAAATGATATAACACGAAGGGTTCCATTTGAAATATTAGAATTGGGGCTCTCGCAAAAGGATCCCTTGAGGGGAGCAATCTCTACAACCTCCTTGAAAGCAAGCTCTTCGAAATGATTAAACAAAGTACTTCGCAGTTTTTCATAATTTTGAATAAATTTATTTTTATTTTCGAAATATAGAAGGTAAAGTTCTACAGACTTTAGAGACATTTTGTGTATAAGATTTTTTTGCTAATCCTCACATTAAAACATCTTCTTCCGCCTTCCTTATTTACAAGTATTCAGAATAATTAAAAATACGTATTTTTTTTTATTATAATGAACTTATAAAACATGACAGCAGTCTGTCAAACTGCTGTTTGCCAATAATGGGACTCTTTTGACAATTTAAGGATTAAGACGTGTGCAAGGTTTTTCAGAAGTCATTTGCGTACTTTTTATTTTTGGCATTTTTTGGAATTACTCGATGGAACCTTCTTGGTTTCTTTCAGAGATCCATTGAAAATCTGGAAATCTCGTGAAACGTTTGTTGGGCGTAAATCTGTTAAACCACGGGTGCATTTCCGGAAGATTAACCTAACTTGATCCTATAATAACGTGAGATTCAACGCGAAGCACCTTCGTCGACGATGACTATCTCGCAGCGTCTTAGCCAATTAGCATGTTTTAGTCCGCTTAGAACCGGGCAGAGAAAGTTCCAAGATTGTAACGAAAGGACAGATTTAACGTTTTATGTAGAAGGAAAGCTATTAATCTTTAACATTGCTATTCTGTTCTGGTCTATTTGACACGAAACGTATTTTATTTTCTTACCAATATTTCATTTGCAAGCTTCTTTCTCTGCTATTTTCATGACTTTGTTAACGTGAAATCTAAAAAAATTTTTTTTCATTAAAAAAATGTTTACTACAAAATGTTCCTTTTAGAGCTTTATATTCAATTATATTGACTCGAAGTATGATACAAAAGCAGTAGAAAATCTGAACAGAACAGCATAGTTAAAACAATATGAATTTAATTTCATGTTTACCGTGACGGCAAAACATATAGAGTATAGAAAAATTTTTCAATATTTTTACGATTAATTGCGTTTAACGTATCCCAATTCCAATTTTTTTCTTAATAAAAATTTGTGCAACTTTTTAACATTGAGTTTTAGATATTTTTATAATTTCAAATAAGAACTCTATTATAAAATTTATAGCACTTAAATTTATTTTGAAAATACAGGTAGAAATTATTGAGAATAAGATTTTTTAATAGCTCTGCTTGTAATTTATTTAATAAAAATTCGTGAATACTGGTGAAAATCGAAAATTTTTCACCGCACAAACACGAACATAGCGCCGTTTGAGGTGAGATATTTTTTTAGTGAGAAAATCGATTCGAATAAATTCGCAGTAATATGTATTCGTATAAATGGAGGATATGAAACACGGTGCGCATCTAGAACGTTGTTATTCCTGTCATAGCTGACGTTAATATTTGCGAATGCGCGATAAATGAATATTTGAAAACCGGGAACAAAAGTGCGCCGTACATGTAAACGCATATAGTTTACGAACTATTCCAAAACCAGGTATTATATTCCAAAATCGGTGTACCGTTGTCGGTTTTGGACACACTATCCACGAACAGTAAACACATGGAAAATGGTTTCTGTATTTATTCGCACAGTGAAAACGTCCATCTGCCGCGTCTATCGAAAATCGGGGATCCGTCAAAATTATACCACTTTTAATCCGTGCCGCGCGTTGAACCCCTCGACACATTTCGCCCTCTCTTCGCGCGTCCAATCGCGCCACTTTTCCCTCCTGGCGACCGGCGCGCTTTTTATCATCCCCGCACCCAGAGCGAGACGGTAATTGCTTGAATTTCCGAGGCCCTTGGGCAGCTGAAGATCGCCGAGTTAGGCGTCGCGCGAGCGGAGACAAGCGTTTAATTTACCTGGACCAAGTTCGTGCGCGAAGTCCTTGTCGCAGTCCGTGGCGCCGAATGAAATTGCGAAAGTTGTTCGTCTAGAACGACAATGGCGCAAACGAGGTGTGAAGCAAGGCTATGAAATATAACGGCACGACGGCGATGATGACGACGACGACGACGACGACGACGACGACGACGACAACGACAATGAATCCAACGAATTCAATCTCGACTGCAAGCCTCTGCGGTCGACTTTTTATCCGCGCAGCTATGTAACATCGTCGATGATCGATATACCGCGCGTAGTCTGTCGTCCACCGAATCGATGCACGCGCATATATTCGGAAGGAGAAACGTTTTACTTGCGCGCGAGCACCACCGACACCGCGGCACTGGCCGACTTGGGCCGAGTTATGAATAATGCATGCGATAAATTTGCGTCGCACGCATGCAAGCGCGCCCCGGTAATTCCATTAGCTGTACCATTTTATCGCCCGATACCGTGGATTCAATTGAGTAACTCCTTTCACGCCGCCAAGTACCATTCCGTTATTCCGTACGACCGCCCTCGCGCCACGACAAGTCGGCGGGTGCGGGATACAGTACGTGATCCCGATATTTCTCGCGCGCGATAAACGTCGCGCGGCATGTTAACCAGTTTATTAACGTCTACGCTGAATTC
Organism: Solenopsis invicta; assembly: GCF_016802725.1. Classification (NCBI taxonomy): domain Eukaryota; kingdom Metazoa; phylum Arthropoda; class Insecta; order Hymenoptera; family Formicidae; genus Solenopsis; species Solenopsis invicta. Next base: position 22,832,104 of record NC_052667.1, read on the forward strand.
CTGCGGCAATCAGTTCTCTTTTTAATAAATGAGACAGTGAAATGAAAAGTTAATAAATTTAATTTAGAAATAAGCGTACGTCCGAGAGAATAAATTTGAAACGTAGATTTTTTCCGTAAAGTTAGCATTTTATTTTTTATATTTTCATATAATTGATATAGACATCTCGTTGATTTGTTTTTACAAGTTCTCAAATTTGTAATATATTTTTAAAAAAAGGGTTTAATGTTCAATTGTCATTATCGAAAAGACGAAATTAGAAATAAAAGATTTGGTGATTTTTTTTATCTTTAGATGTAAATTTAAAATAAAAAGCTTTTGTTAAATTTGGCGTTTTCTCGCGAAGCAGAAATCTCGTGTCTTTGCATGTTTTTAAAGCTCCGTAGTTGATAATAATTTACATTTTTTTTTTATGATACACGGTATTATCTTGTTATTTTCGTTTGTGTTACAAATTAACTATCTCTTCCCCACGAAACGATTCATTAATCATTTTAATTAATCGGCGAAACGACGAGACCTATATACTTTTATCACTACCGCCGCTTCATCTACCAGGCACTAATTATCCTTTCTGTATCGAGCAACATATCGAATGTCAGTAACAACTAAATAACTATGCTACTAGGTAACTTAAAGTAATTATAAAAGTGTCTATGTGTCACGTCGCAATTTGAGAACATGCCGTTTGCTTATATTTATTTTTTTATTCATTTAGTTTCATCAATTTGTTGTGATTTAATACATGTATCGTGTTATAAATTTCATGACATACAAAATGTTTAAACTAGTTTTAATTTTTTATTACAAACACGGTCAAATACATGCAATTTAATAAGAAAATAATTGAATATTCTCTGTTCAATACGCAAAAATTTTATCTTTTGCATTATTTAATTCATAGCGCTTTAAAGCATCTCATTAAAACGTCGAGTTTGATTAATAATCAAGCTGTCGTTCTCGTTAAGCGATTATATAATACGTAAAATATGCGTATGTATGTGTACGAAACTATATTTCTTTAGATGTATTTTCAAAAATTTAAGTACATTGTCCCTTCAATCTTTCATTTATAAGAGATTTCTGTATTTTATTTTTGTTATTATTTATTTCTTCTTAATCTCACATTGTTATATATTATTTCCGTTTTTATCGTCAGTTTCTATTTTAATTACTGTCAATGCAAAAATACGAAGCAACTACACCTTTTTACGTGGAATCTTTATACATCGTAAATTAAAGATTCTGTTTTTTTTTGCTCGTAGAATATTTTTCATTAAGTTCCAGTTAAGCGTACAAATATAATTGCCACTCAAAAGGAACCTGCTATTTTAGGAAAACTTGAATTTGCACAGTACAAACCGCAAACTGTTTTCGCGCAGATATTAAAGATATAATATTAAAGATATCAAAGATATTTTTTCATCAAGTTTTATTTAAATATTTATATAGATTACTTTTATCAAAGTTCTATCAAGTGTATCTGTAATTTCAGGAAAAGTTATGTAACACGGTTCTCTCGCGAATTCCCTCAATTCCAGATGTTCCGATCTGCAATTGAAAGTTGAAAATTATAAATCACCTTTCTTTTTCAGTTACGTCGGCCATACGCAGTGAAGGAATTGTATGAATATCGCGGGCAAACAGCAAACAATCGACTTCCTCCGCGTTTACGAAGCGCAAACATGAGCCATAAATCTCGACGTTTCTTTTCCGTACTCTCGCTTACTCTTTGACTGAGAACAGCAGTCGTAAATCCTCCCTTCCTTTTCGAGCAGCGAATGTCGCGTTGCAATTAACGTAATTAAACTGAATCTTAATTATCGCGGACGGTAGTAGATGAGATTTTATATGTGTCATGATGAGGCATCGCTTCGCTGCTTGTGCATGCGTGTATGCCTTTTATATTAAAAGCCTGTTCCCTTATTATCCTCTGCATTCTCTCATACTGCGACAATGTTGACATTGCAGATGAATTTTGCAAATGACTGCAGTTAGTAACGATGGTTGACAAGCACATGAGGATAGACAAAATAATATAAACATCTGAGAAGTGCACTACTTGTTTCATTCATAAGAGATTGACCCATTCTTTTTCTCTAATACGGATTTTATCCTTGTTTGGAATAAGGTGTTACGTCATTCTTTTAGCAGAATACCTTTTAAGAGACGTGGGAAAAAAAAATCTGTTTTCACTCTGTCCACATGACTCGATGATATTTAAGTCAGGCAATTACATTGGCTGGGAAGAACGTTGAAGTTTTAAAGAACAAAGGGCAATTTTGAAAAATTGTGTGTGTGTGTGTGTGTGTGAGATGCAAATTTTTTCCTCGCTTTATCACTTAGATAATTAATTGAAAAATTTTCTGCTGAAAAATAGTAGAACATTATTTGGTCAAAATAAGGATAAAATTAAAAACAAATAGTGAATCAATCCCTTAATAATAAAAAAAAGTATATTTCTTGGGTGTTCACGTTATTTTGTTTATTCGAAGTAATTGTCTGCGAAAACCAAAATGGTAATTTTTTTTTATTTTACAAGAAAAACGACGAATGCGAATAATGTGAATCTGAATAATATTTTGAATTTGTGTCTTTTAAGTCTCTAAAAGAATGCACATATTTTTATTTGCTGTAATGACGTTTCTTTTTTGTTATTAAATCACGTTCACGGTGAGTCGCACGTTACGAGAAAGCGCCGAGAAAATTCGACCGTTACACAAGAGCACATTAATAATAATTCCACGATATTTGTCTCATTTCTTCCTCGCGATTCGCGATGCTTTTTCATAATTTTCCCCATCGTCGCCCTAACGTCGCAAGTGCACGCCACGCCATCCCATTTCCTCGTTGCGGACACGGTTCATGCAGGGTGATTAGAGAGCGGCAAAGTAATTACCTTCCGTGCACATGAAGAGTATGGCAGCAATTGAGAGCCTCGCTTGCCATCGCAGAGCCATTTCCGCGACTGGTTTCGGGACACGCTTACACTTTGATACTGAAACGATTCACATCCTCCTTAGCGGATCGCTACTCATCACCATCCACTCACTGACATATACCCCACCAGGCGATCACTGTCTTATCACGCCGACTTCGTTTTGGACTTTGTTCTCACGATTATCAACACACTATTATCGGCACCGGACAACTAGATTCGTTCAAATTCGTCAAGTAGTGAACTCCCAGGGGTCCAAAGGGGTCCAGTCCCAGTAACGGCGCCAGTAGTGTTGGAATGGTGGAACGAGACAAGCAGCGGTTCACTCGCGCGAGATAGTCCGAGATTTCAATCTGCTTGCGAATTGTCACGACGGTCGACGATTCGCGCGCCAGATTTCCCGCAAGCAACGACGCGCGTATATATATATCGGTGCTCTGGCGTGTCGTCTATCCCCTTGTATAGTCGGCCACGTAGGCGATAACGCGCATGGAAATGATTACGGCGAAACTTTCGACGGGCGACGTGCTGCCGCGTGCTGCGAAACTTTTCACCTATATCCTCCTCGTCCGCTCCGCGCTCCCGCGGAGAGTCTTCGCGGAAAGTCCTCGCGCTCCCTCCACTCGGCAGTTTAAATCTTCCAGCTTGCCGGAAGAGCCGTCTCGCGGAAGTCGAGACGTCTCGGTGGGACTCGGCGATTCGCGCTCTTCGCGCCAACGATTTCGGGGGATTCCGCGGAGTCCTAGTTCACAGGGCGGTCCCAGCTTCCGTCGCGCGTACGCGCAGTCCACATCGTCAGTGTTTCGAGAATCAAAGATTGCCGCGGGGTCGCGAGACACATAACGAGACGCGATTGTCTCGGAAAACACTTTCGTTTCTCTCCTCTTTTTCCTTCTCGCTTTCGTTGTCGCTGTCGAATCTTGCTGTTGAAGTACACCGAACGAGGCACCGAGAAGATAATCGACACTGCGCGGCGCCGGATCGTTCAGAGCGGTCGCCGATCGATCACGCGCGAGATTCACCAGCAGTCAGCTCGAAAGTAACTCGCGCCGCGCGCTCGCCTTCCGTTCCGTCGCACTCGCCCCGCTCGAGATCGCTCGCGCAGCCAGCGGTTCGGTCGCAGGAATGTTCTCCGTTCACCGCATAACTGCTCCCAACCGCAATCCGCGCCTCTGTTACGACCCCCTTTTTACGATTACGGTTAAAGACGATTACTCATCGCCTCGAGACAGTTCCTCGCGAGGGTTTCGCGTTTCTTCCCTCCTTTTTTTTTTATTTCTTTACCCTCTGGTCCTCCGCCTCCGCGTCGCGGCTACGTTTCGACGAGCGACACGATACTACTCCACCCGTCGCGACTCTCCATACCGTTTCCCCGACCCCCCGCGCTATTTTAAGAAATTGTCACGACGACCGTTCGCGTACGCGACATTGTATATAGCATGACGGCACGCACCACGTCTTGTTTCGGTGGCAGATTTACCCTGACTGGGGAGATTCTCGGCCGTAGGAGCATGCGCGCTTCCGATCCACCCCCTGTGACGATGGAAGCGCGCAGAGGGTCCACGGACGCGCACACATAGAGAGACGCACACCGACACGCGTGCATACACTCACCCCACGAGGGAGGACGTCGACACACGTTCGTTCAGCGGCGCGTACGCACACGTACATGTGTGTGCGATGAGGGAAACCTCTCTCACTCTCGTCTCGCCCTTCTTCCTCTCCCCTCCTGCCTTCTCCCTCCCTCCCTTCCCCCCCCCCTCTCTCTCTTTCTCTCTCGTCCCTCTGTCTCCTTATCCTCCAGGACGTACGGCACTGTGTGTCACGGACAGAAACTGTGGCAGGGCGTGCAAGGAGTGCAGAATCAAGGCACGAAATCTACGGTGCTCTTAGAGATGTTGCGATGGGCTTAAAGATTTACTCGCGTCTCCACGTACTTGTCAATCCAATCACGAATATAGCGGACCCCCGGTTGCCGATCTCCTCGAGATTTCTTTTCGGTAATATGTGTGAAAAAGTTTCAGCGATGAGGACTTTTAAAAGAATCCCTAGTCGATAATATCCTAAAATCTGAACTCCTCAATTATAGACTGTCGCGGTCGTGTCATAAGTGGATCTACCTTTTAAGTTAATAACGAAATGAGTGGTATATCAATTTGTTATCGCGAACTGATTCTGATCGAAACTCCTGCGTTTGCAAAAACAAATGAAAATAATTTTGTCTCTGCAAATATTGAAGATCTCACTCAGCTCGATTTGAAAAATTGGATTTAATAAATTTCAAACCCAATTTCTTCCACGCGTTTAACGCTAATAATTTTTTGCACAATATCATTATTATTATTTTCTTTTGATAACTTTTGACATCACGTTGCTGCCTGAGCGGATGGGATTTCGGAGAATTGTTGGAACATAAATTTAATTAAACCTAAAGACCTAATTTAGAATTGCAACAGTAACTTTGAAATATCAATCATTTGCACAGGAAGAACAGAATTATTAAAGTACCTAAAAATTTAGCTAGATACTGATCTAAAAATTATTTTTTTGAACCATCAAAATAATTATATAGGACGCTATTGATAGATGCTTTAGTAAAAAGTGTATCGATAAACATTAATCTTATCATATAAAAATTTTATTTCTCTAAACTTATGTTCAATTTCCTGTATAAACATGTGTATAAATACGTTCTTCCGTATCTTCTCCGTTCAATTATACTCCTTCGATTCTCAAGACTAATATCAAGAATCGAAACTATGTATCTCTAGTCGGAAACACAATACTCCGGGAATGCAAGTAATACAAGAACTCGAGCAACGCGGCTGGTTCGACTACAGGCAACGGGAATATAAATACGAATTATAAGGAAACAAATAATGCGAGGGGAGTCGCTCGACGAATACGAAGAACATGCATAAAACTTTCGGAAAGTACTTAAAAAGCCATGCGCGATACGTGCCGACTCCAGTATGACTCGGTTCGAGGTCGCAAATGCTCATCGATATCCAAGAAATATGTATTTGTTCTCTTGCATATTTATTTTTTACTACATTGTATGTTATTGACTACGACCCACACACATTCTATTGCTGTTCTTGTAATATATCAAAGGTGATCGTTAGTTTTATATTACCCAGGCATATGGTACACAAGATAAATATAAAGATGAAGGGAAAAAGACATTCTTTTTTATACGATACTTATGACTTAATTAGCCGCGAGAATTATAGTGTTAAGTAAAAAATTTGTATGCTCTATATTAAATAAATAGTCAGTATACGTTTAAAAAACCATTTTAAAAGTTAATAAGTTTTGGTTTTGGTAATACAGGTGACTCGATCGTTTTTACGTAACGCGATAATACAGGTGACTCGATCGTTTTTATGTAACTCGTGCCACGTGCAAATCCACAGACTGCAGACAATGAAATGTCACGGATGGAATTCTTGTTCCACGAAAAGTGTATAATACTGCATGCATTGATGGAACTCATCATACTATCAGCGATTCAATTGATACAGCCGGAGACGTCAGTCGCGTTTTCAAAGTATGTCAACGGTGCATGAACTTTTTGCACGAAAGTGTTATTGGTAATTTTGAAAATTGCTCGTATTTTTATTTCGCTGGCTATATCGATCCGCGGTCGTGACGGGCGTTATTTTTATGCGGTGAAGCAATGTTGGAAAATGCCGGCATGAATTCTTATCGTAAGATAATGGATACGAATGTGTTAAATTATAATATGTATATTATATTATATATAATTTATATATTACCTATATATAGTAACATTTGTTTTATAATTTATTAACCTACACGCAATATCATTTTAATCAAAATATCTCCGTTGAAAGAATTGGAAATATTTATCGTATCTAACAAATTTATTTTGTAATGAAGTATTTATGGAATGCGGGAAATCGAATTAACGACAAGAATTTTGTGATTCATCATTAAATTTTCTAAAAAAATATAATTGTCAACAATAATGTCAAGAACTTAAAATCTCGTAATATTAAAAAATGCTTTTATACACGTAATTTTAAAAAAGATAGAATTAAATATTCATCCCGGGAGAAAGGGGGAGACCTAGTTTTATTGTATCTTTTATTTCCGTTTGAATGAAAAACACAATAAAACAGAAATCTCTACAACAATTGGGAAAACAACATATTAGCGGGCGAATTTCACGTTTCACTCCGCCCGTCGGATAAAAATACAGATTTACTCTCTAAACGCTAAAGTGCAAATTCAACGTTTGTTTATGTGGAACGTGCACCCCGATTTGCGCGTAAATTTGCCGCGATTCAAAACTTTTAACTGGTTTACCGCGTCGCGACAAAATGGAAGTAAATATCGTGAGAGATTTTCCTACCGTTATTCGACGCGACTTAACGCGACCGAATTGGGGAACCCTGCATTGAAAATACTTCACCGTTTGATTTACGTTTGCATGTATCATCGCTTTTAAGCTGCCAGTAGTAATCAGCCGAACGCGCGCGGCCGGCCACCATTTCCCCCGATAGCGCTTTTTCACGTGGTGGAAACGCGCGGTGAAACTTTTACTTCCGTTTCAGCGCGGATGGAAATTCTGTCATCCTAAATCCCGTGTGTAACAACCATTAACGTTCCCAATCGCGAACATATTTTTTTCCGTCGCACGTTTTTAAGATACAAACATGCAACTTTAATGTCACTCAATGTTGTTATTCGTGCACATGTTTCGAGTTATAATTTTAATGCTTTAGCATCGTCTCTGATGTTTTTTATTGGAATAATGATCAGCATGTAAAATAGTTATCAAAGGAGACTTACTGACATACTTTTTCTCCCTCTCCCCCCCCCTCTCTCGTTCTCTTTCCTTCTCTCTCTATCTATCTATCTATCATATATTGTGTAATGTTTTATTATATAATATTACGTAACATCATAATACTGTATGATGTTATGAAAAGTACATTTGTGTTGCATTGATGCAGTATGTGCACGAGCTAGATTATCACGTAATATTCTGCTAAATTTTTGCGCTTGAGGGGATTTATTCCAGGGCGCTTAATAAAACGCCCTCTTTCTCTTTCTCCCGCCATTTTCTACTTATTGACGTGTATTTTAATATAAATATTGGAATAAATTCTCGTCATTTTCTGATTATAATTTAAATTCTATAATTGCTTCGCTTAGAAATTCTGTCCAGATGAAAGTGTAAAATTATATTGGATACAACTAAATTACAATTAATTATGCGTCCGTTTGACAGCATTTGCTTTTTAATAATGAGTAAAGGCGTAAAACTGAAGAATTCACTTCTACATTCCGAATCTCTCTTCGTTCGTTGTCCTCTTTACGGCTCGGTCTCCCGCCGGTTGTGGTAAATCGCATTTGGGATGCTACACAATGCATAATCAATGCGTATAGATCGCCAATATTTCTGGGGCCCTAGTAAATATTCGGGCGTCCATGATAAGGTCAGCACGGAGGCTTGGAATATTAACTCACGTCTCCATTTTGCATGTCGACGCGATCATGGATGCCCCGGACCCTCCGCGCAAGGCCTAAACGATCATGCGATATTGCAGTATGTCAGTGGTTGGAGCACTGATGTGAATCCGCACGAAAGTACGCCATGTGTTCACGTGAAATACGTACCATTACTTGGCTGGATAAAGCACAAGTGACGCTCCGTCTGTCGTGCCGGAGACACGGTGCATTATTAATTCCGTAAGACAAATGCGCCCGGGATCCATGATAAATACGTTGATAGGCAAAAATGTGCGTTATTTAACTGCACCGTCACGCAGCGCTGAGATGGAATCTCTTCTGCAGATGCGATAATATTTTTGATGCATTTAAATTCGTTTCGACGCGAAATTCCGTTTCATGAAGTTGGGCCGTTGAAATTAAACATTGTTAAAAAAAACTGTATTCTAATGAAATAGCATATATAATGGCAAGAAGACAATGGAGCTGGAACAATATAAAAAACTGAATACATAGAATAACATTTTTTGCTTTAATAGAGAGAGGGAGAGATATAAAATTTAATTTCTCACATATTCTCCGAATATTATATATATAGATACGGCGGAAACAAAAATTTTTTTAAATCCTAACTTTTTAAAAAATTTTAATTTTGCAAATTAAAAAAATTAGATTATTTTTGGACGAGCGTCATTTTATTAAATAAAAAGAAAGAAAGCGATCCACACTTTTTCGGCATCTCACGTAACTTCTTTATCGTCCGAGATTTCTGTCAATATGTTAAAATCATTTGTAAAATGTATTTGTACAAAAACAAAATCGTGATTTTGATCGATGATTTTATAGGTATGACCATTTTATTCGTAATAAATTTAAATACCTTCTTCCTGGCCACCGAGAGCTGCATTTTCATGCCGGGTATTTTTAATTTAATTCAGTCTCATTATTCTCTTCCCGCGTTATATAAACATTTTTCTTAATCCACACGAAACACGCACGCTTTAACGAGCGCGATTTATCTCCCGTCACCTCAAAAATGTATTACAGGCGCAGACTAGTGCTGAGCTCTTAATAAGAGAACGTCAAGGAAACGACGTTAACGATTATTCCCCAAATTTCTTCTCTAAAGCCAGTTACAGAGCGGTGATATTTAACTCGGCGAGCGTTAATGAAAGAAAAAAGAAAGAAAAAAGAAAAAGCGCACGAGTAATCGGAGCTACGTTTATATTGCGGGCGATTTGGCGAGCAAATCGACGGCCGCCTCGCCTGTAACTCGTCGTCATTATCGGTAAATAATTAAACGCCTGACACGTGAAGCATACTTTCATTTGGCTGCGGAGAGGATGGGGGGAGGGAGGGACCGGCTTGTTTGCGCCGGTCATCGAGAAAGGACGGCGGAAGCATTAATCTCTTTCTACCGTTCCGTCGCGTCGGATACCTGTGCGCTCGTCCCGCGGATTCAATCTCCGCGCTGTCGCGAAGACGATGTCGCGATGCGATAGATACGCGGTCGCATGCTCGCGTCCGCTCGGGGCCGCTGATCGCGCGAAAGCGTGACCGCGGGGGCGGGCAAAAATGAATGAAAAAGAAGAGGAAAAAAAGAGAGGGGGTAAAAAACAAGAAATGTCCCGCTTGATGACGTACAGGCCTTCCGCCCCACCTCGGCGGGTTATAAATAACGTCTCGCGTGACGGGCCCATACCTTGGCGAGCGGGACCATTCATCAGCTACGCCTCGCACGTGAACGCTCCGATAACGGCTCGATGCGGCGCGGCGCGGCGCGGCGCAGCGCGGCGCGGCGCGCGCGGGAGCAGAGCGGAGCGGGCGAGGGCGCGGGCGCGACGCGAGAGTCGATCGTTTACCCGAAAGACACGCCGATCGACGAATCCGTCCGTCTGCCGTCGCGCGATGCGATTTCGCGTGATCTTTCAGTGCCAGGTCATTTGGCGCGGCGATAGCGGGGACGCAAACTAGGTTGGCGGTCGCGCCGCGCCGTTAAGATAGCGCCCCGCCGCATCGCGTGGCGATGTAGATGCGTTCCCGTTGCATATCCCCCCCCCTTCGGGATGAATGATGACGGTCGATCCCGAAGATTTTGCTCTCGACTGCATTTCTCCGCTGTCGTGATCCTCCTCTTCGATCACAGGACCGACTTTGCGCCGCGAGAAACGGATCACGCGTTCTCCTCTCTCTCTCTCTTCGGAACTTCAGTTGTTCATCTTTCTTAATCTTTCTTACCTCCCGCAGATCCCTGAAATCTCGATCTCGCGAGCTGCCGTTAACTTGAAATGGCAGAACGGTTTCGGTCTCTTACTCGAGAATCGTTATGTGGTATGTTACGATAACGTCGAGCTTCAATATCTCTCTCAAACGTCGACAGTGAACGGAGAAAGTAATATAAATAATATGAATATTTGGAAAAAATACTATTTTTTTTATTATTAGATTAATCTACCATTTGTCTTTAATACAGATTTTATCCTTGTTTGAAATAAGGGCAGTGCTTGAATAATCATCAATGAAGTGTACCAACCCTTATCAAAATACATTTCAATTAATTACACAAGTCCTTTCTTACGTAATTTTGTGCGCTAATTTTGTACACGGTATCAGTTTTTATCTTTAAAATCAACTTTGCATCTGTATGATTTTTTTCGCAATTAATGTGTCATAGATTCTCTAACTTTAAACTTCGATATCGCTACGAAAAAAAATTCGTACAGGTACAAACCAAACTTGATTTTAAAGATAAAAACGAGTATTTTAAGATACCGTACGCGAAATTGGCAGACAAAAGTTTCATTGTTAGCAATAAATCGATGAACGCGGTCAAAATTGCTATTTTTGGGCTATTTAAACCAATTTATTTCGGTAATCTGACGTGACAGGCTAATTCTGCGGACAGATTCGAATTCAGTGCACAAAATTACGCACGAAACGATTTCTGAGTTTTTTAGAGCGTAAAAAAAATTAAAATTTTGCCGGTCTGTGTTATGTGAGTAATTGTGGCAGAAATTTATTTCTATCAAACTTTCCAAAATTGCCGTTTGTTTTTCAAAAGTTCAATATTTTTTCCGGCCAACATAATGGCCTGACTCAAACATCATATTATCGAGTCATTGTGAGCAGTTTTGAAAGGCAGAGTGAAAAATAAATCTTTTGAAAGGTATTCTGCTAGAAGAATAGAATAACGTTGCACTAGTGACTATTTAAGCGCTGTCTGACCTTATTCCAAACGAGAATAAAATCTGGATTAAAACTAAATGACGTGCGCCGATCGCTAATCGATAAAACAAATAATTTACTTCCCAGATTTACATTATTTTGTCCTTCTCCTGTATATCTTTCATTTCACGTTATTTATTTTACGTATATGTCATTCAATATGTGCATATATTCTAAAAGTTTTCGAAATATTTCCGTTTTTTTCATCGGCTTTAAACAAAGCGTGCGGGAATTTCTGAAAAAAAATTTAAATTATATCCAATTGGTTTGTTATTATAAGGAATATTGTGCACACTGGATATTTCAAATGACATCGAGAAATCATTTTCTCGTCGATAGGCAATAGACATGCAGAACTTTCCCCTGTAGTCTCCTTACGTAAAGGAATTAGATCTCGGCGAGGTGTTAGATGTTAGATGTTCTAAACCACTATGGAAGACACTGCTCCTGATAGCATTACCATCGCAATGTAGCGACGTAACTCGATTTCACGTTTGAAGATAATCAGGGCTCTTAGGCTGCATAGGCAACGACTCTGATCAGTTCCATCGGATCGTACACAATACGATATACGATACCCAGAAGCGTAGCGCTCAACTTACTTCAACTAATCTCAGATAATTAAGATCGCGTCCGACATCTGCTTTCAGTCGCAGATTTGATCGAATCACCTGAACCACGTCATATGAGAAGCCAATTTAGCACACTTTTCTCATCAAAAGTATAAAATATTATTTCAGTTTTTACTCGATTTTAAATTGCAGTGTAAGAAGAAAATGAACATGTCCACGTAAAGATTTGTTTTAATCTGCACAATTAAAAATTGTGATAAATGATTATACGTCTTTTATATATTTGTAAATTTGTCAATTGAGTAGAAATTTACTTCTGGTGATCTTAGCGATATTTTTCACAACTCTTTATCAAATATTTGTTATATTGTAATTACAAATCTGTTTAAGTAAGTAAACACATAAAAAATGAACAGGTAATATAATATTTTAAAGAACAAATAATTTTTAACAAATCTATAGCTTTTGAAGTAAATGGATAACAAAAGTTCGTTTTACAATAAATTAATATTAATTTTCGAAATTTACTTAATCAAATTTATAATATTTGAGGAGTTAATGGAACTTTAACATCCCTCTTTATTTTTTTTTACCATTACGCAGTATTGTTATATTTTCATAAATACAACGTCCTAAGTAATAAATGTTTCATAACTTCGAGTCTAGAATTGATCGGACAACACACTGACAAATGTAATTGTCAAGCTTTCAATTTAAAATATTGATTATTAATTAATTTATTGTAGAATATAAATGGAGGCGGTTATAAAATACCACTTTCTCCCCTATTATTGTTAAAACGTCCAAGTCAATTAAAACTTCTCTCATCAACTATCTTCCTCTTTCTCTCGCCCTTGTGTTCTAAACATAGATATATTTCCGCCGGACCCGAATTTTCAACCCGCGCGTTCGATTCATCTCTCAATCCGATTTAGTCCGATATCGCTGTAGTATATCTTTTTATAATTCCCACAGGCCGTTCCGTGTTGTTGCGCTTTCAACAATTCCCTCGAATTGTGAAGAAATATCACGCAACTCGGAAAGAAGTGCATTGTTGAAGAGGAATTATTAATAGTTATCCGATCAAATATTCGATCTTTATCAATAGGTGATGCGGTTAATCCATGGTTCCATTTTCGTTTTTTTTTCTTTTTTTTCCTTTCAAGCGCTGATAGTTCGAAAGCACACGCGAATACGATTTACACAAAAACGCCTGGTTTCATCTCGGGGAATCGGCGCGGCGATGTCACGAAAGCCCGCGGAGAAACGCGCGGCGCGCAAACGTTTCCAGAGTGCGGAATCGTTTATCGCGGCGCGTGACGTATTTTTCTGCATCCCCGTCCGTCGGAGGGGCCAGAGGGAGGAGGGAGGGCGCGTTTTCAATTTCGCGCAGGGCCATTATTGGCCTAGCCGCGCGCCGATAAGACAGCACGTGAACGAAGCACACGGCGCGAAGCACACGGCCCAAGTACGAAACGTACACATATATATATCTGAACTGGCCGCTGGTGTATACACGTTACATCGGGCGCCAGTTTCGGAATATCGGAAATCTTAGCGTGCGTCGCGGTCGTGTTCCGCGAAAGAAGGAGGTCGCTCGGCTTGCCCGAGCTGGAGACAAGCGTTTACATCACCCTCCGGCTGCGCCATTAACCGATATGCCGTGAACGTACCGAGTTTACCCTTAACTTCGCCCGGGGGTGTGAGTGTGTGCGCACCGGCCGTACATGCACACACGCGCACAGCGTGCCGCGGGTACAAGCCGCGAGCGCGTACACGCGCGTAAACGCGAGTTTACACACGTGCACGTTGGCGCAACAACTATCGCGCCGGCTTATCTCCGAGGCATAGAGTTCCGCGGCAAAATTTTTATACTCTCCTTTCTCTCGAGTTAACATCGCTCTTTAGAGGGGTGTAATCGTCGTGCCAGCGCGGTGCGAAATTAGCGGGTGCCCTCGCGGCGAATGAATCAGCCGAACGATCACGGGTCGGCCGGGCGTTTCGGGAGTAACGACTTCGTTACTACGTCCGATTACTCACGCGCCCGAGCGACGGGGGGTGATTTTCAAGAGTGGATGAGAAAGAGCGTGTTACGCGCCATTGTGCGAGCACGGAAAGAACAATTTTGCCGAAGTGCGGATCTGAAGATAATTATGTTGAACCGTTTAAAAAATTGTATCGGATAGTTTAACTTGGTTGCTGGAATGTTTAAACTGCTTGCGGTCAAACATTATCGTGACTCGGGCATTCTATATAATCACGGGAAAAGGTAGAATGAGTGGTTCAGCAAAGCTGTGTCTTGCTGCGCGAGTTCTTATAACTAAGGAGATTTGATGGTTTAGTGGAGAAATTATGTATGAAAACAATGGATTAATTGTTAGAGCAATTGGTTCTTTGTTACAACGAAAGTTGCTAACGTAAGAAGTTTTCTTCGTTATAGCAGCAAAAGTATACGCCATCTTTGTTAGTTTTAATCCATATATTCGATTGATTTTTGCGGAAAGCTGTCTCGCTGTGCGATTTAACAAGTTTGCTGTGACATTTTAACAAATTATGATTAGTTATAATCGCTAATTTTATTATGTTGTAAAACTTTACCACTTTATAGAAAACTGTTCGTATTTTACGGCTACGGATCCGCTGAATCAGTAAAGTTCTCAGTTGTTTTGACAAATCTTTTTTTCTCGCAATTATTTCGACTAATCTGTATTTAGCTAAATTTTTAGATGCCGCAGTGAAATTGTTTTTCCGTGAAATACTTTTTTACGTAAAGCTGGATTGCTCTGGATCTAACGAACTACCCTGGCTGAATTCTTTGATCAAATGGTAATCAAATTGAAATCGATGTTTCTTTAGCAGAAGCATGGTTTTATCATTCGTTGATATTTTGCAACTTTCCACATTTAATACTCTCACAAAGCGAATAATTCCATAATCACTTAAATTCATCACTTAATAACAGAAATATTACAAATTATCATTACCTTTGCAAGGACCGTAGTGCCGTCTTCTCTTCTATGAGTCAATGAGCTTTGAAAATTAAAAATGTGATTATGTGCGTGTGATAATTAAAAGTAAAATATTTAGTGCAATATAGTACGTAATTTTGCAGTGCAAAATGTAACAGCACACGCAAAGGTCGTCGTCCGAGTTCAATTTCAATTTTTCAACATGTAAATGTAATGTTTTGAAAATGGACAAATCAGTTTAACGTTCGATTCATCCTTCAATCCTATCCGTTCGTCACCGCAATGTTATTAGATTCGATATTAATGTCCGTATTATGGCAAAATTGAAATGTTTCGTCGGTTGCATCGTACTTGTAAGATATTTTGACTAAGTTCCTCGCGTACTTTGAACTAAGTTATCCATAAACTAAACAGCCAAGTTCGCAAGATTATGGCCGAAACACGGCGACCCTCAGATTACCCGTGAGTGCGGATTTAGGTAGAGATCTTGGTTGAATCGAAAATTTTGACAGTCCGCCAAAACGAGATAGTTACGTACAGTTCGCTGCTTGCATTTGCGGTTAATGTCGAACATAGTTTAACATTATACCGAAGATTGAATGTAAACGCGAGTTTCTCGCATTCACATAAAAGTGAGAGAATACAATTCAGCATTACATACCGACAATTGTACGAACTGCGTAAAGTAAAGGCCATTTCAAACAATTTCAATTGAAGTAATCAGGATTGTGTAAGTTAAGTTTAATATTTTTTTAATGAAATTAAATTAAAGCTAATGGCTTATAAAATTAATTTAATTACGTTAAAAGATACATAAATTTATATGAAAACAAAGAAATATTGTTTTTGGGAATGTATTTTTTCTTTATAATTTTTTTACATAGATAAACTTTAATAAGTTAAAATTTATGTACACATTTTAAAAATAATTACTTGAAATTAAAAATTAAATTATTCAAAGTCAACTTAAGTTAAAAGTTATTAACTTTATTATTTAACTTTAAACTTTTTAACTCGTTACTATTCTTGAAAATAATATAGTAGTGTTTCAATTTTTAAAATTTTTAAAAACTATTTGGAGTAAAATTGCAAATTTTTCTAAACATTAGTTTGTTCATAGATGTTATTTTATAAAAACATACTCGCCCTGTTTAAATATTTAAATAGATATTATCATATCCTTTATATTTTATAAACTATTATCTACAATTCATATATTTTAACGTTAAAATGAATGAAACATTTGTGTTCAATTTCAAGATTTAATCTCTCAATTGCCGTGTGTTTTCAGTTAGAAAACTCATCTTGCATCTTCATATTAAACAATTTTTTTTGCTAAATTATTATAAAAAGGTAAGAATTGTTTAACGTTATTTCCTAATTAATTTATAAGAGAAAGCTTGACTTAAAGTCAAGTTCAAGACTTGGGAGAAAATTTTGGAGAATGTTAAAGTACCCAATGGCTTAATTCCTCTAATAGAATATTTGAGGTATGTTGAAACTTAGGTCATAGCAAACCGCTGATGTCGATCGTTTTCTATGCTCGAGACAATAGCCTTTGGTTGACAATAATCCCCTTTGTAATTAAGAGGCCAACAAGCGAAGCCGCGGGATAGAGTTAGTCATGCTTGTACGCGCGTATGTGTCGAATCGCCCAAAATTCGCGAGAAACGTAGCCCTCAGATGCGCGATTTCCTTCAAAGGGGAATGCTTATTTAAGAGAAGTTGCTTCGCCAATGAGTTCCACGACTCACGGTTGCCCCGGGGCCACACTTGACCGGCTCGCAGGTTCCAAAATGTTGCACGCGGTATTTAGTTTGTTAGCCAATCAGGCAGCTCGCCGAATAGTTTGCCCCGCTTTCTGCGTGAAATTCGGCTCTTTAACTGGGAAATCGATTTCTGTTCCTTTGTACACGACTCGTATTGTACTGGTTCATTGTACGCGTGTACATTATGGCGGGCGAAGAGTTGGATTCTTCTTTGATTCTTTATTGAACTCTTTCACGCGAATACGCCACGTTTTGTATTACAAGTACGATATAATAACTCCGTGCTCTTAAGCGATACAGGACAGCTTCGGAAGAACGAGATTGTAAAAACGTACTTCGTTACTTTTGCCAGATCATTTTCTTTTGCAGGCATATTGGAGGCAAAGCCGTAAACCAGCAGCTTTTCGGTACAGAGTAAATTAAAAGAGCAGCTCTGCTGATTATACACGGAAATAAGAAAATATTTTTGCGAGGCATGTCAAGAAGAATACATAAGTAATTTTTATGTTATTCATGTAGCAAACTTCACGTAAAGATTTTTTATTCTTATTGAATATTTACGAAAATTTGTGTAATGAGACTGGACTTTGGCAACTTTTTCGTAACACAATTGCGAATTTTCCTTAATTAATTAATAAATAAATATTATCTAGATGAATAAAGGAATGTGATATTAAGAGTGGAAAAGCAATATCCGACGACTATCGGCCGCGGCAGTTTGAGTTGTAGATTGGAACATTACTTTGTAACAAGAGTTATAAAGTAAGAAACCCCCGTGCCAAAAGCGCGTTATTACTCACTTTACTCTGAAATTGCTGTATAATTTTTATGGCTTCTCCGACTTTCGACATTACGGCCGGTACACTTGCGAAGAACGCAACGTGCGCTCTCTCCCCCCTCCCTTTTTTTTATCTTGTCTCTCCCAGGTCGCTATCCTGACTTTGTTATTTCTCCAGACCAGACTCGTGCGCGCGAATTTTGCCCGGGGAGCCGCTTCTTGAATGATTAATGTGTCAAGTGATTTATGGGGAACTACATTTAACATATATTGATCCTTAATTACTTAGAAGCGACCTGAATGCAAGAAAAAGGTACGAACGACATGCGCGCACCGAAAAAGTGCGCTCGTACAGCAGCATCTTTTTCTCTTCTCTACTCTTGCCTTCTTTTATTAAAATTTTCTTCGATGAATATTTACACACGGTTCAAGAATAAAACGAAGCAAAAAGGATGCTAAATATGTTTTTCAGCTGCGGGACACCGTAAATATTTGGAGCACTTTGCACGTTTAGCCTGTCCCGTCATCTTTCGCGCTCGCGTGCCTTTCTGTCGCAATTCGTGCGCTTCGCTGAAAAAGAGCGCGCGCACAACAAAACACTTAATTAGTGGCGAAGAAGGGAACAAAAAGGTGCGCGAGTGGAAAGCGCATAAATAAAACGAGGAGAAAATTGTTACGCGATGATGGTCAACTACCTCCTTCCTCCTCTGATCCCCTCCCCTTTGCCGTCAGGTTGCACGCGTTGTCGTAACGTCCTCGTTTTAATTTTGCCACGTAATTACTCGTACATACGAGAAGGGGGACCGGTGCAGCGACGGTGGAGCGACGTATACACATCTCGGCGACGTGCGCGCCAACGTAAATCCTCGGACGGTTTTAAGGGTTTCAGTGGCACGGTAATTTTCAGTTAGCCTGCGGCTTGCGGCTTGCGGCGATGAGGCGAGTACTTAATGGGCTGGCCCAAGGCACAGCGGGGCAAACATTCTTGCTCTGGGATGACGGGTAACTTTGCGAACTTGCGTGTGTAAGTCCACCCTTGCAAACGATGTCTCTCTTTCTCTCTCTCTTGCTCTCTCTCTCTCTCTCTCTCTCTTTCCTCGAAATCCTCGAAATATCTAGAAATTTCCGCGGAATCTTCATATCCTGACGAATTAAACGGTGCTCCAGATTCGACGCATGTTAAGTAACGCTTAGCTGCACGTACGTTATGCACGAGTCAAAAGGCTGTATTTTCCGGACGCGGGGACGTTGCCGCTCGCATTAGCGGACAACGCGTCATTAAATGGCGCGCACAATCGATTCGCGGAGAGATATAGATAAATTTAACAATGCACAGGAAGTATTATTATTCAGCATTATATCGAATATGGAATTACAATAACACAGAAACGTTTGTTCAGCAGATAGATCGAACGTGTAACAGTATTATAGGTAAACGAAATAATACGCGGTAACATACAGGCTATTCCGAACTGTTTTATTATTGTATTTCTCGTATCTTTTATTTCTCTTTTTTTTGGTATTTAAAAACTGCATTAACTCGATAAAGTTTTTGTTCTGCGAAAAATGAAGTTTATTAATCAACGATATTACAAGTTCGATGCAACTTTGAAATAATTGCGCGTGCAGCTGCATTTGGATTTCTATTAAACTTTTTTCATGCACTCGAAAAATGGCATTTCAGCGAGCTGAATTTCAAGAAATAAAGATTTGTAAAATATGATCTAAAGTATTTATTTGATAAAAGAGAATGATTTTCACTATCGCCCAAGTGATTACACGTTCAGATGCATTTTATATCTGCACAATTGTATTTAAATTTCTATTGAACCTTTCCTTTTACTTGTGTAACATTATTTCTTCAAGCACAATTAAAAAAATACTCTAAAATATTTATCTCATAAGAACAATTTTCATTAAAATTGCCTCATTGATTACACGTTCAAACAGATTCCACTGTATCAATGAAGCAGTTCAAATCGTCATATCGTTCCATTTTTCAATCGTCAAATGAAATTATGTAACAGACAGCGAATTTATTGAATAATACAATTCACGGTGTAATATTTAATTAATTTGCAATTCTTCGATTCCTCCTCGCTCTTTCTCGATTTATTTTATATCTGCCTTCGCAGCAGAAATCCAAAACTCTCTTGGCTTCGAATATATAATATTCGTGGACGGGGCGCGTTATTTTCGAGGTCAAAATTCCGGCTAAGTTCGTTCCGACCTTCGACGATGCAACCGCTTGCAGTTTACGTAATGTGACCCCCATGCTAAAGCTTCGATCTCGTTTACGCTCGCTCATCGCGCGCCATCGATGCACCTGTAAAAACGTACTGTTCTTTTCCTGCCGCTCGCATTTCATATTCGTCTCTCTTTCGGAAAAGAGAAAGAGACAGAGAGGACGGCGAAACTTTTCCCGTTCAACTTTTCGCAGAGGCGCGCACGAGGGTCATAAATGAAAATTGGAAATGTCCGTGTACGCGTTAACGACGTGCTAATGCCCGAGGAGCGGTGCGCACCCTCCCGCCGTTCTATTTTCTCCTCTCGACGTAATTCTCTTCATTTGTCTCTCCTCCTTCGCTGTCTCTCTGGTGTTTATTGGAGTCCAAGTAGCTCCGGGCGACGTCGAAGACGACGGCTTTGTTTCACGAGAGGAATTTCTCAAGTCCCGTTTGCATTAATAACTATATTCCTCAGAATCCTCCTCGGTTGCCCGCTTCGCCCGCTTCGCCCGCTTCGCCCGCTTCGCCCCCTTTGCCCCGTTATATCCCGTCTTGCTATTAATACCGAATACGTCGTAGGCGTTCCGTCGTACGACGGCTACTGCGGGATATCGAGCTTATCGCAAATGACCGTTTTCCTCTCTCTCGCGATAGATTCCTCGGATTAAAAATCCCATTGTGTGTGTGTGTGTGTGTGTGTGTGTGTGTGTGTGTGTGTGTGTGTGTGTGTGTGTGTGTAGGTGTGTGCGTGTGTGTGTAGGTGTGCGTCCCTTATTTCTACCTCACGATCAATATTAGAGCACCGTGGCTGTACCCTGCCGGAGTATCCCCTATTTTATTTAAAGCGCGATCTTATGTCACAATAAATTTTGTAAATTGGCGCGTTACATCTGTGTTACCACTCCAATTAATGTTTCAATGTCGGATTATAAATACCATGCCAAGTTAAAATTTATACGAGTATATATATTAGAGTACAGAAATTTCCATTTTTTTTACACAAATATCGCCCTCTCATTCGAATGCAAAATGCAAACGTATACTTCTTTTGTGTACACAATCTCGTTCTTTGCAATCATACACATTATATAGGTTTCCCCATTCAAACGGAATAGAATGTAATAGCCGATATTATCATCTCAATGTTTTTTTTTTCGGTTTTTTTTTATATCTGGCTGCGATTAATATCTAACTGTAGTGCTCGCTTCGAGAGATCGTTCAGGTTTATTCTTCGCTCCTCCTTTTCTGACCCGCGAATGGTTAAGGTTTCTTTGCGAATGGATGCCTTTGTTTCGCCAAGAATTCCTCAGACCAGAGCATTAACATCTCGGTTTATTTGCTATTTCCATCTGAAGACTAACACTGAATGTAATCTCAGATACAATGTGTCTGTGCTACAATATCGGATAACGAAAAATATTAGCATCATCTCTCGAGACAATTCATCCACGTAATTGGTGCGGGATATAATACCCAAGGATCTGAAAAGGAGTCAAAGCTTCTTGTGTAAAAACATGGAATCTCAATGATATATTCAAAGATAAAGGTACACCGCGAAATTCAATGGAGAAATTTAATTATACGAAAATCGGGAAATTTGAAGCACTGGAATTTTATAATTGATTCTCATTCTATATCTTCTCGTTTTTATAATATATAAAATTAATATCTCTATAATTTAATTTTATTGAACGAGCAATTATTTGTCTAAAGATATTCAATTTAAATCAGTGGTCGCGATGCCGCTCCTCGGCGCTGTTCACTGCTCTAAATGGCCCATAAAACTTGCGATTAAAATACTTCATTCATTTTAATTCGTCATAGGGGATTTCATCATAGGGCAGAATTTCTCGCTGTAGGGAGCGAGTCATGTGGGTAACGGTGTGTTACATTATTTAGTTAATTTTCCGCGAGTTTTGCGGTCGAGAACGATTCATTTATTTATGATGTATCTTCCGGTTCTCCGTGCCCTGGTTTTCCTGTGAACTTTCTTTCTATCGCCAATGTCATGCCTTCTTCATCGCGTCGTACATTTATTATTACTTTTTCTGTTCGTTAAATTTTAGAAATCAAAACGCTGCAATATTTGTAATGTGTACATCTACGAATTCTCTTTTTCAAATGTTTAAAAAGACATCTTTTCCAGCTTATAATGATCAACATTGACAAGTGAGTTTTAAATTATGAAAAAAATTGTATCATATAAAGTATTTCACTAATAATAAATTGGTAAACCGAGGCCTCCAAAGCGAACGATACATATTTAAAAACACGAAAGGTAAAATCCATATTTGATACGTTCAGAGAAATACGTTGTGCCGGATGGGATCGCAGCATATAAATACTGTTGACGACACGACAATAAATTTTAACGACGTTAATCGATACCAGGGACGTGCTGATATCTCGATATTTCGCAACGAATTTATCCGCATCGACACACGTCTCTCGCTTTTTCCTCTCTACCTTCAAATCAGCCACCTCATCCTTCCCTCGTGTCCATTCTCTGACTACTCTTTCAACCACTTGTCCGGCCACGTTTTCAGGAAAGCTATTTATTGCGATTCCTACCCCGCGATAGAACCCCTCCTTCCCGTTATGTGTCCCTCCTCGAGGAAACAGTTTATCCGGTTGTTCGTCTTCCGCCTCGGTGTACCTCGAGGCCTTTTTCGGTTTCTCTTGGTTCTCGTCCTCTTCCTTCTCGGGTGTTCTCGTAGCGTTCGAGCGCGCACGTTTAAATTGTTTTCCGATTCCGACATTTGTCGAACATACGGCTGTACTGAATAAAGCGTGAATTCGTCATTTTTCTCTCCTGGTTTTGGTAAATTTTCTCTATCTTCATGTATCTATTCGATGTCCTCTGTAATTCGACGTTCACGATTTTTTGTTCAGATTCGGGCGATAGAAATAAATAATGACTATGCCTCAAGAGCCTCAAGCTAATAATCTGAGGAAATCTCCCGCACGAGAGCGTAATAATCGAGTAAGAAGATGCCGTTAGAGAAAGTTTGTCGCAGATCCAATTAATTTCTTCACATTAAAAAATTTTTCGTTAAATTTGACACGTTTTACGTGTCTAAAATAGTCCACCAAAATTTTTGTGTTAATTTGACACAAGACGAATATGTTAGAAATTAATACAAATATTACGTAAAAGATTAATCCAAAAGATATGACATTTTTTTGGTACAATGAGAAAACAAATTTTGAAAGCATATTTCTCTCGTAAAATTAACATAATATCTTGACATGTATATTTTATTTATTCACTTAGAATTTATTTCTAAGATTTATTGTCAAAACTAAATTATTTTTCTGTTATTTATTTATTTACCCATAAATTGTTATTTTAGCATTAAGATGTTGAACACAAATTTAACAGAAACTATTCAAATAACACAATAACGTTATGTTAAATTATATTTGGATATATCAAAAATGTTAATAAAGACCGATTTTAACGAAATGTTTTTTTTTGCTGTGTACATATGAATTACTCGACAAACTTGGATTTGAGTATTTTTTAGAATAAAATGATCAGTCACGTGTAGATCCACGTCTCCATCTCTCCTGTTTTGCTCGGTATATTTCCCTGCGATCTTGCATATTTGAAAAACGAGCGACACGCGCGTTCGTGCATTGCTCAAGTTTAGGAAAACAACATTCTCGATCACATGGAAAGATTCTTCCAAAGCCAGCACGGAGTGGAGATGCGAACAAAATCGTTGCCTGCGTTTTCCTCGCGTGTATGGCGTGGAATTCTGGCGACGGCACAAAATACGATCATGAGAAAAGTATTTTCTGCACGGGTCTGTTTTCTGGACGCAATTGGAAATGACGACGACAGCCGAGATTGTGTTCCGTTATTTGCCTGCTTGTCGTCGGCTGTCGTTTCATCAAGATGATTTTAACAGTGAAAGCGTATCGAAATCTCTAAGGTAGTAAAATAAAACACGAGATACACTCGAAAAACGAAATATTTAATTTTAAGATATTTTATATTAAAATGTTTTATTTCTCTTCCCATTTTTAAATATGTAGAAACGTTTCTGTTTTAAGCAACTTTAAATATTTTAACGTTTTAAATTTGAACATCGTTTAAAATTAAAGCATTTTTAAAGTATTTCAAAAATGGAGACAGAAATAAAACTTTTTAATATTTTAAAATTAAATACTTTTTTTTAAATGTAAATGTGGAATTAATAAGTATAATTTAAGATAAACAATGACGTGATGTGTATAAACTTTAATTTGTTAAAGCCAAAGTTAAATGTGATCGTGTATATTTGCGATCTTCTTCGAACCCTTCATGTTAATTTTTTTTTTTAATTTTATCTCACTTTCTAGACACTTCCATTAAACTCCATGAATTCTCCAGATTTCTCGTAATATGATGACCGTATTTCGCGAAACTCGTCAAACTCTGATAACAGAAACGTAATATTTTCTATTTCTATCCTAACTTCTACGGGAGAGAAAATCACGGGAGCGTCTTAACGAAGGCGAAAGAAAAATTTGCATTTAATTCTGCTGTTATGCGCTTTGCCGCATCCTGTACCTTCCTTTCAGCATGCGTCGAACGTCATCAGCAGCTGAAAGACTTCGTGGCGGGACGCGACATTGGATGACGGTCTCGAATTTAAATGAACAGGACACAATCGGTTAAATCCGCATCAGCGATATACGTCGTTGCGCGAGAACGTCGTTCGCTTTTCCTGGCGAACGACCGCGCGTTTTACCCGGGTGGCGTCGCGTTCGGCAAGGCTGGCTCAGAATTGCGGGCCATTCGTCAGGTGCCATCCGAGCAAACTGTAATCCGCCGCCTCGCCCTCCCCTCCTTGTAGCCACCCTCTGCCGGCATTAATAATTAGAGCGGATAAAGGGACGTAATTGAATCAGTGCCTTAATTAAAAATCGCAATTAGTGTCTTCGTCTGGTCCCAGCTACCTACCTTACGTAAGCAAAATTGAATTAATATGCCGTCTGGTCCGGAGATGGCACTCAACGCCATTACTTAATACTAGTATTACGAGACGCGGAGAGATCCATAGCGGCGCGGCGCTAGGGTGAAATGGGAGAGCGATGGGGGAACGAAATTGCTCGGCAATTGCAGGGCGGTTCGCAAACGCGAATGTGTTCAGGATTCACGATGGGCACTTTTTCGACGAGCGAACTTTCGCGTCTTTGCAGGCACGCCAGGCGATTCGTATCCGCGTATACAACCCGGCCGGAATCCCTCAAGTTGCCGCAAACGCGATTATGCCGCCGTCACGAGCAGCAATCTCGAGCGGGACCTCTTAACGCCGAAATTAGAAGTGGCGCGAAAGATGGTGCAGAAATAGAAACGGACAGAGAAAGAGATGAATGGGTTTCTTTAGTGGCCAAGAAAGAACCCTCGTAGCCTTTTCTTGTCAGACTCGTGGAAGTTGAAGGTACTTCGCTCAGCATCTGTTATCATTCCGCTTGCATTTCGCATATCCTTCTTTATTGTCTTCTATTAGCGAGCGAGGCTCTGTAATCCCGTTACCTCGTGTCACCTCTTTATAGATTGATGCGTAAGAGTTTAATAAAATTGAAGAGAATCTGAATTGATGTCACACGGTTGGAAAATTTGCGTGTTAATTTAACACAAGATGGATGTGTTAGAAAGCAACGTGCATATTATGTAAAAAATTAGCACAAAAAAATGCAACACTTCGTCACAATTTGTGGATACACATTTCTTCAGTGAAATTAACATGTATAATACGTTGACATGTACGTTTTACTGATTTATCTTAGAATTTATATTTCGAATATTATTTCTATATTATTTGCTCCCATTTATATTGTATTATTTTTATAATAGGAAATATTGAACATCAATTTAACGTAAAACATTCAAATAACGCAATCACATTGTGTTAATCCTTTCTCTACTATTCTGGATATTTCGTGTCCGATCGATTCTTCATATTTCAAACTGAAAAAATTTTTCATATTCATTTATTGTAAAAAGTTACAATTTTTTAAATCAAATTACTTTTATCCAACTTATTATTTCGTTTATTAAATTATATACATTTTATTACTTTCTAAAATAAAGTTTCAATATTTGTTCTAGAAAACTGAAAGTACATTCATGAGTTTTTAGAGATTTTTTAAATTATTTTAAATAGCTGAAAAAATGAATAGATTCGAGATAAAATGAAAAAGGTGAGGCAACGTTTTAAGCATGGTATCGCAAGAGTTAAATTAACACTCATATATGTTAAAAATTCGATAAAAAAATTTGGAAAAGAACCGATTTTAAATACAAAGTGTTTTTTTTTACTTTATACGCACGGAGAATACAAATATTAAATGAACAAATAAATTTATCAGGGTTTACGCGATTCTCCCAATGTTTGGGGTTAATATCGTATTTACGTGTAGTCGGACTAAGCGCTTTTCTCATCATCTTGGCGATAGTAACTTCCGCGTTGCAAGACGTTAGGATTCTGCCATAAGCACAATCATGGCGCACAGGAGCAATTGCCCAAGTAACTGCGTATTACCGCGCTATTACATCACACACGTCAACGCTAATACTGCATGCGGAATTACGGAGTGCCGCCAATTAACCGGAGGCGTGATCTGCTGGATATACTTCAAACGGACACGTTATGCAGGTCAATTGCACTGGACTGCTAAGGTGTTAATTACGCGCTGGCGAGATCAGCGGGATAACTTTGACGTGGCGATCTGTCGCCGTAATCGCGATTACGAAATATTACATCGCGATAATGCGCCTCGCGTGCATGTAACCGGCAGAAAGCAATAATTGGCCTTTTAGCGAGCAATGGCGCGGCTGAATCGCGATAGATTTTTTTTGTCACCCTGGAAAAGCTTCAAGTAAACGTCTGGCGATCGTATCTGGCGCGCCCGATTGAAACGCGCGCGATTCTTTCACTCGCTTTTACAAAGAATCAATGATGTATGAAGTTGCCGAGAGGACAATTAAAATGGTTATTTGTATAGCTTTGACTTTTGCGTCATAAAAGCTATCCTTTGTCGCGCTCTACTTTTGCCGACGTAACATTTCTGCACACGATCCCCAATTTCATAAAAAATCAGCGGTAACTACATTTGCATTTTTTTTTTTTTTGTTACCATTAATATTTTACTTCATTGATATTTCCGAGCAAATTTCTCCGAATACCTCGTACAACCACGATTTTAATGTCAAAACCAATGAGATAAAATATAATGAAATTACAATTCTTTGACGTGCGACATATAATAATGAAGTCAACATTGTATCCGGAAAAATCGTGCGACAAATTAAGGAGGAAGAGAAGATTTTATTTCACGCGCGCTTACTTATACCGAGAATACCATTATTTCCGCAGCCTAATCTCGACGTCTGCGATATTAGCGCGGCATTAATTACGGAAACGTGCACGAGAGAATTTTCGTAACATGTGGAGCGGAGAGTTCTTCTTTTTTGTTTTTAAACTTGTTTCGCGCTTCGTGTTTCTTATTATTCTCATTTTAAAGAGCGTCTTTTCCCGTTGTCATCTTTCGCGGAGTATTACGGTAGTGCTGCCCGGTATATCTTCCAATAGCGCCTTCGCTTCACTTTCTTCCAACTATTGTCGCCGTCTCTTTTCTCTCTGCTCTCCGTGCACGAACTCGCTACTCATCACGTTATATAGTCCCACTTTGCGTTTCTCCGCATAGCCGGCACACACGCTCATTATTCTTGGCATTATTTTCTCTATAAGTCGCATACACAACCGGCATGACTCGGCAATAAAAAAAGAAGTTTTATGCGAGAACAGAAACGTTTATTTTCCATATGGATTCATATTTATAGATTTTTGACAGTGAAAGCCGCAAATAATTTATCTCTTCTTTAAGACTCAGCGAATGATGAAATAATCTATTTGAAATAATATTAAACTGAAACATTAGTATATTTTTCTTACGTAATATTGCGTTGTATGTATTTTTTAAGTAAGGATAAAACACAAAATTTTGTTTTTAAAAATTTAAGATTTATTCCTTGAGACAAAATTAATAAATTACGCCTACAGTTTATTAATGTTACATAAATGTTAATTAACAATTTTTTTCATTCGTCACTGATAAAAAAACAGTGATATGAAAAAACTTTCTTGTAATTTTTCACATAATTTTTTTTTCTTCGTATTAGAATAAAATGCAGATTTAAAAACAGTTATATTGAATTAAAAAAATGACCATTAAAAAATTTATATTGAACGTTTAGGCTAGCTGGTAGAACGTCGAAATTTTTTGCAGCATTATTATCATGCTCGAACGTCTTACATAATTATTTTGATAGGCCAATATACAATTATTTTCTGATCTGTATGCAGCAAAATTTTTAGATATTACAAAAATTGTTCTTTCCGCGTAAATGTAGAACTTTTCTATGGAATTAAGGAGCAATTATGATTATCATTGCATAGCACTTTACATTAGTACATAACACTCGAGCTTATTATTAGACGCTATAACAATCAACCGGTATAAGCTAATTGTGACTCGCGCATGAAGGCGAACGCATTTATAGACACGCATGTGAACGCAAAATGGAGCATCCTGTGTATTACGGGCAAAACGCAAGTGGAACGCGAAGGGCCTTTGTCGTAACTCGCGCGCTCTGTAATTACGCGGAACAAATACCGTGCCGCGTATTTTCTACGTCGTGTTTTTATTTCGCGTACCATTGAGAGGGAAATTCATGAACAAACGTTCCTCTGGTATTCATTGGATTTCTGCTCTTACTTTATACTCGTCAAAAGCATTTGATTGCCGAACCAAAATGCGCTACTATGCGGGTATCGCGCGGCAAATAAAATTTTGGAATTACGATCGAATAAATCTTAAGAGAAAAGATAGTGACAGAAAATTTCATCCAAACATTGAAAAATTTGTTTGACGTTAATCTATAATAAGTAAGGATATAATGATTTATAATACAATGCAATAAAAATAAATTTGGAAGATAAAATTTTCAGGAAAATAAAATGAGTTCCAATTATAGGTCGAGTCCTAATTATATTATATCAAGTAGGTTAAATTTGCAAAATTAAACGTTTTTACAGACATATATTTATTAAAATTATAGAAAACGTTTTTATATTCTTTGTTTTGTAATTATTGCAGTAAAAATCACTTTCTCAATCATTACTGATATGTAGAAAAAAAAAACCTTTAATAAGCTCTCTAAATATCTCTTCAATAATTATTTGAAATAATGATACCTTTAGTTGATTATATTTGATACACTAAACATGCAATAATATATTAAAAACATCCATTAGCAGACGTTAATGTACATTTAATTATGTTGACCCATATTTTAGACTCTCTCTCTCTCTCTTTCTCTCTCTCTCTTTTTCTTTCTTATACATAAACATTTTAAATATTTTTTTAAAATTCGCAATTAATTTATTGAATAAATAATATTTTTTGAAATTATAATATTTAGTGCTTATATTGACACTAAGAACTTTTTAAAAAGTTTGTTAAATTTACACGAATTAATGAAAATTATTTTTACTTTAAATGGTCCATAATTCGGACTATCATTTTACTCCAGTTTTTTTTATAAAGAGTCCATCAATTTGGAACTACTCGATTAATCCTTTATTCCAATCGTGTCTATGTTAATGGGACTGTGGTGGAAAACGGCACACTAATATTACGATATTCCGGGGAACATTTCAATCGGAATCACGATCGCTTACGGGCAGCGTATCGCGATTGGTTGCGATGCCAGAGAGGCTGCGGGGCGAGTATCCGGCGCGGTTTGCATTGAATTCGAGTGACTAAGGTTTAATTCGCCGTATTGGCGAGCTTCGAGTCGGGGCTCGCGAATGCCCGGTGAAATTGGCCGCAAGTGTAGACTAGTTAAACGATGGGCGGCCGTTGCAGCGGACAGTCACCCGATTTACCGGGACCTTGCTCCCCGACCTCGCTCCTACCTTGAAATTCTGGAGCGCTGCGCGCTCTCAAGGCGATACGCTTAGTGGATTTCTCGCGGGAGGTACGCGAACGAAATATATACGCGTCCTTTAGATACGCCGCTATAAAGGCCAGTCGTTCTCCGAGATCTTCTGGCTTCGCCTCCACATTCGGAAGCGGGACTGATTGAATTTACTTACGATCTTCAGATTATATTTGTAATAAAATGTTCTACTAGGAAAAGTTATTAGTTTATGTATTAGTCAATATAAAGTAGGAAACCTATTCGGTTAGACGTTTCTTCAAGAGACTTGTGTCACACATATACGAGAGAATTACACTTACATCTAGAGAAAATCAATTAAATTTATATAAATTTGTAATATAATATAATATGAATAATATAAATTTTATATTAGTAGAATAATATAAGTTTTATATTGATTCTCCAATTTTCTTTTTTTTACGATTTATATTAATTATTTTATTAAATAATACATGTTAAACTGAATTTTATATTCGCAAATTATTTGGTATTAATCTTTACAAATAAATTTCTGGAAATATTTGCGTACCAAAAAACGTAAATTTGCCATTTGATATTCGTCCGTATAATAGGAAACATTTTGACATTAAAATCGGTTCTTGTGTAAAATTTTTATATTGAATGTTTAATGTACTTGAATGTTAATTTGATACAATGTAATTGTATTGAATAATTGAATAATTTGGGTTAAATTGATATTCAGTATTTTTTAATGTTGAAATACAACTTACGGACAAGTAAATAATTAAATCTAATTTTGACACGTAAATTATAAGAGAAATAAATAAAATGTACGCGTCAATATATTATAAATGTTAATTTTACTGAAGAAACACGTTTCTACAATTTCCAAAATTTGTTTTTAAATTGTGTCGAAGTGTTACATTTTTTGTGTTAATTTTTATATAATATTTGTGTTATATTCTGATTCATCTTCTGTTAAATTAAAAATTCAAGTGAACTGTTTGGAACATGCGATAAAGTGACTATCCTTTATTGTAAAGGACAGTCTTTTATTTCAGAAAACTCAGTTAGATTAATTCTTTTTTTTTAACTCAATCTTGTCCTTTTAAAAATAGTACAGAAAATTATTTTTTAATTTGCGTTCTAATGTCTAATGTTGCACTAACCAGCGAATTTTTATAGAAATAGTCAAATTTAGTTTCAATATAATTTAATAAAATACAAGAAGTCTCTCGCTCAAATAAATTAATCAAATAATTACAAAATAATGCCTTTGTATAAGCCATCGCGGTTGTTTGTACGTACAAATAAAATCATTTATTATTAACAACAATATTCAATTAAAACGTTTCGAGCCTCTATTGCGTAATTTACGCATGTTTCACTGAAGAGGATCCAATAGAGGATCGAAATGTTTGAATTGAATATTGTTGTTAATAATAATCGATTTTATTCGTATGCACAAACAACCGCTGTGGCTTATAGAAAGGCTTTATTTTGTAATTATTTAATATAATTTGTTATGCATGCCTTTTATTAATTATGTTTTTTTTTAATTATTCAAAATAAATTTGTTTTTCATTTATCATTATTCCAAACCCACTTTAGATTCAAACTAAGAAATTATTCCAACACAGTTTCAAACTAGTTCCGAACTATCAGAAATCGCGATGTCTCATTTTGGTATTAAATAAAATTTCATAATTTTGCACAAACTCCTGACAGTTACAAACTGGTTTGAAACACATAAGAACAAATATTTTCCAGTATATCCTATAGTTTCTCTAAGAAAATATGATCATCGTAGATATATGTTAAATTTAACACAATTTTCCAACTATGTACAAGCGCTCGACAAACA
The DNA here is from genome assembly GCF_016802725.1 of Solenopsis invicta. Taxonomy (NCBI): domain Eukaryota; kingdom Metazoa; phylum Arthropoda; class Insecta; order Hymenoptera; family Formicidae; genus Solenopsis; species Solenopsis invicta. Next base: position 22,863,889 of record NC_052667.1, read on the forward strand.
GTGCGTCCAACGTACATACCAACTACCGACTATTCGCAATCGAAAGCAAAGCGAAGTACTCTCGAACAACGTTCGTCGACAGCGCCTGTAAATCTGCACCAGGCTTAAGGGAACATTCACGAACGTCTCGACTGTCGGGCACGTTAGTAGGAACAGAAAAGCATCATTTAGGTCCCTTTGTCGAAAACAGTTTCGAACCGGCGGCGAGTAGTCAGCCCTGGCAGGCCGCCAGCTCCGCTTGCTCCTCACCGGGGCGGCTCCGGTGGTAAGCACCGCCGCTACCGAGAGGGTGGCGTGAGGACGGCCGAGACGGGCCACGCGCGCATCCCTCGCCCGAAATAAAATGAGGGAGTCGCGACTCGGAGAAAATAGAAAGTTGTGCCACGGGGAGCGCGTAAACATATAAATCTCGTTGACCGAGCCGAGCGGCCAGCAGGTTAGCTGCAGTTAGAAGTTAACGCCGCGCTCCTTCACCGTCTCATCCACGCCGTCTCTCGTCGTCCCTCAACCCCTTCCGCCTGCCCACCCCCCACACTTGTTCCGATCGCGGGCGCGCGTGCCGCCACTTCGTACGTTTCTTTATCGCCCCTCGCAGGCGTTCTGTAACGCGGTTATGCAATGTCCGACGCCGCGGGAGCGCTCGAACGCGCTGTAAACAAGTCGTGTAAACAAGCGCTATTCGTCGTCGGGCGAATCTCTTCAGTTTTCCCCCGCGTAAATTTATTGATTTCACATACAGATCGGCGCATGTACTTTTCCCACATGGTGACCTCTCGGATCTCGCTAATATTTCAAAGAAGATAACGACGCGGCTGTCGCGGGCAATACTATAGGATACACGATAGAAATGTGAGAGAAACATCGAAATTTTAAATTTCGCCTCCTTTGAAAAATATGTATGGAATTTTTGATGTGTTATAATAATTTGACAACAAATTGTAGTGTATATTTTGCCGCCGTGTCACCGATATGTATGTAAAATTTCTGATTTATAAAAGTTTAATTTTGTGAAGGGCGGAAGATAGTGACGTAAAAAAGAAAAGGAGAAGAAAGTATACAAAGGCTATGTAACAAACGATGAAAGTTCCCGCGGAAGATGATATGGGATGTATCATCTGTACTTTCTTTAGAAAGAGATGGCATTTTCAAAGGTAATTGACCGTATCTTTTAAACATGACCATTATATAGAGAATCCAGGGAGTAGTCGGATAATCCTTACGTACATAGACTTTTTCGATTTATTCTTCCACGCCGCGCCGATCACGTTTGAAAATAAAAAAAAGGAAAGAAGGGAGTTGTGGAATACCATTTCGTTTTTTTGACAATATCTCAGTAAATATTAACGCGACACAATTCTAACCAACGCCAATTTATTAGCCATAAAGTTCTACCAATCACCCTACAGGTAAGAGTTCATCGGGTATATCGAACGAGCGTAATTCACAATTTACTGAAGAGGGGAAAAAGGATGCGTTTGTGGAATAACCGGAGGATCGTAGAATATTAATAATTAATGAAAGGCACTTTTATTTATGAAAAAAAAGAACGGGCCACGCGCGCATTCCTCAGCCGAAATAAAATGAAGGAGTCGCGATAAATTAATGATCTTTCGTAGATTTTGTACACAAATAAGTGCCATAAAACAAAGTTTCAGGAAAATATATTTTATTTAAAAAATATTTTTAAATAACTTTCTTGGCTGAAAAATTTTTTAAAAATAATTTCGTTGCTTTTAATAAACATACAACGTTTACAATGAGAGTGTAAAGTTGCAAGAGAGATGCACATTGCGAACGATCATATTCCACAACCACAGGCCACATATAACGTGACTATTTGACGAATTCATGTGCCACACATTAAATTCAACAATATTATTTAAAATTCACATTCAAGGCCTTTAAGTTGAGCTAAAATTGAAAAGTTAATATAAGTACGTAACATACTTCTCGAAATTACGGAGAGAGTATGTATGCACTTGTAAAAATTTCTGCTACCTGTAAAACTGAAATTTAGCTTTTATAAAAATCCAGCGAACACTAATGACCAGTAGCCATCCTACAATGTCTAAATAGAACCATAACGAAGTAATTTTAACGGTTGTTCTTGCAATTCAACGCGAATTATCTGAGATACCATGATATTCCACCGCTACCGTTCTTTTTCTATATCTTTCATTCCCACTCTCTTTTTCCCTATCAATTAAGTTACTCTACAGTTACACGCTTACGTTTGTAACATTTTCTTTGATAACCTATTCCCTTCGTCGAAAAAAGATGAAGATAAAAAAGGAAACTAGGTTAAAGAAGAGCAATATCTATTTGTCTACGTAATCCCGGCCTGGATATCGGAGGCGCTCCGATTAGGTGTCGTCGCTGGATCCATTTCGCCGTTGATTCCCGTCATTTCCGGTCGATACGCCATTCGATCCGTCTTCCTTCGGAAGTGCGCTTAACACAACCGCTACATTCGGAAAGAACTCAAGTATAGCGACGCCTGCAAAGTACAGGATGTAGGCGGGAAAGCCGAAATCGCTCGCGACGCGCGCCGGGAGAGATGCAAATAAGAGATTAAGGGAACTCTCTCGTGAATCCCGTTCCAAGAAGTACGGAGAGGGAAGCGCTTTCCCCCTCCGATTGACGCGAGCTTCCCTCTGACGAAGATTGTTGTTTACGCACGCAACGGAAAACGGAAACCCCGCACTGTTATCCGCGCGCCCTCGTTTCCAATGCAGCTGCGCTAAGCAGCGCTGCGAGATTACCATCCCGCGCGCGGACCAATAATAAATAATATTTTCTTTTACGTCGCGTCCGACCTCTTAAACTTGGAACGGTGTCTCGACGAGCCCGGATATCAACTGACATCGTCATTCGCGCTGTACGCGCCACCGCGGAAAATTCCTTTCATCGCCAATGACGCGTTTCGTAACGCGTTTCGTCATTGTTCACTGATTGCGCGAATCAAAAGTCAATCTTCATTAACCTTATCGATGGATCTTCGATCGCAAGGAATCAAGGAGAAATCCTCGCGCCGCGGGGTAGCGTACTACAGATCCTCTTACGTCACAGTGAATTCTCTCTCGCAAAGGACAAGGAAGAATGACGCACAAATGCTCGACCATCTCTACTAGAGACCGCTCCTTTCCTCTCTCAAACTATAAACGTGCATTGTATCTACATGAACTGTTTAAAGCTGTTCTATGAAATACGCTTATCCGTATTTCTTCTGCTCCCACTTCCTTTTTTTTTCTTTTGCGACCATTCCCGGTCTCGCCGGGTTTCCTTCCGATGGCGGAACCGCAGAACGCGAGAACTCTACATATAGATTCGCATAAACGGTTTTACTGCTCGAAGTTAAAGGTACGCGCTTGGTTCACACGCGACCATAACATTACGCTTGTAAAACACCGGTAATCCCCTCGCGACTCAATGCATCCACGCGGTCTTTTGAATTGCCACGTTTATTGTCCTTAGACGCGTAATTGTACCGCCGGCGGTCGACAAGCGATAAACTTTGCACGACGATATTTTTTTTTTCTCCGATGACGTTCTCTTCTCACAACGTCTATTACGCGCACGAGAAACGAAGTGGCAAATCGGTACTACAGAGAAATGATGAACCGTACGAAATGAACGAATTCAGACTCTAAAAGCTCAAAGGGGAAAACAAGAAGTATGTCAGAACTAATAATTATTAATTAATATTTAATAATAAAGTAAACTAAAATACACAAGAAAGTTATATAAAATATATATCATATTATAAATACTAATAAAAATAAACAATAAAAATATTATTAATAGTAAAATTAAAAATCAAATATTATCTGGCCACAGATAAATTTAAAAAATCTAGAGAAGATACATTAAATTTTATTATATAAAAAAAGATTAGGTTGTAATTCTCTCAAAGGTATTTTTAATTTTAAACTCTGTTGTCACTTTTGAAGATTTAAGAATAGCTGAATTTTAACCTGATTTCTTTTTGCACAATAATTTAGTATTTCCTTTAATAGTTTTCAAATTCTATTTCTGGCTTTTTTGCGGCCGGATTTGATTTTTAATTTTATTGTTAGTATGTTTATTTTTATTTATTTTATTATTAAATATTGATAATTTACAATAAATAATATTTGATATACTTTTAGTTTTGTTATTAATATTTACTTTTTATATTTTTATTTATTTATCTATTTACAATTTTTTTATTTTACACAATCTGTGCGTATTTTATGGTTTATATGTGTATTTTAACTTATTTGGTTGTTAAATATTAATTTAATAGTAATACATTTGGTTATGTTCTTTTTATTTTTTTCCTTTTATGCGCCGATTCAATTAGGAGCGACAAAATGTATTTTTCAATATGCGAACGTAAAAGCACGCCCGTAAAATTCGATAAATTTGTCCAAATTTTCCAGTCTCTGTGCGTTTAAGCAAGATTTAAGGAGATGTCCTGTTACTCCGGCGGAATAGCACATTTTGCGAGAAAATGGAGAAAGAACGCGAGACCATGTCTCTCGTCATTACGTAGTAAATGCCCCGTCCTTTGGCAGGATTATATGGCATTCTCGGTAGATCGACAGTAAAAAAAAAAAAAAAAAAAGAAAGAAAGAGGATAAACTTATGGAATTTTTGAAACCGTAGCTCGCGATCTCGTATGTGGGTCATCCGGAAAGTAGGTTGCAGAAACGGACGCCGGTATTCAGCGAACCGATAGCAAACGGTAAACGGATATCAATACTATGACAACTTTTGTCAAATTTGCTGATAAATTGTAAAATCACTACGTCTGTTTACGCATCGAGACTGTTGCCGATAGATCGAGCTCTTTGTTAACTCGGATTTCTTATTAGCTGAAAAAAGATCAAAGTAAGCGAAGAGATATTAAAGTATCAGTTTTTCACGCAGCTCCGTTGAAAAATAAATGTTTTTTTTAACGAAAATATATTGTTAAAAATATATAAAATGTAAAGCAACATCGATATAACCTGTCTCGATATTGGAATCTTGTATCGAATCGGTCGGGAAACGTATCCATCGTAAGCATAACGCTCGATTAGGTTGGGTGCATGAAAATAGAATGAGATCGACTTCCAGTATATCAAATCTTTCAGTGAAACGAGCTGGGAGACTATTTCGTTAAGATTACAAGCCGTAATGAAGAATAATAAATTGGTATCCTTTTCCACTATCCTCATCGGACAATGACAAGTATTATTTGAATTTCATTGTCGATGTAAACGCTGATCCATACTACTTAATCCTTTAAATTCGTCGTCCGTGCCTGATCATGGAAATCATCCGCCGAAGTCGTATAATATTTATAGTCCTTCCAGTGGAAACGTTACAGTGTGTATTTGCGGTATCTTGCTGCGCCGATCGGGCGACCGTAAAATCTTTATCGTCATTTAATGCCTTTAGTATCGTCTTCCGTCGTATTTTCGTAAGTGCATCCATTCGTCGACGGATGATCGTGCTGAATATCGCACATATATCGAAGGTATGTCGATATTGTACGTACCTGCGGGAAATGCAAATTTATTGGCAGATCACGCAAGAGGCATCCCGTTAATACGTGCTCGCGCGACTGTGTGTATCGGCAGTTTCGCTAAGAAAATTTCGTATTTTCTTTGAAATACGATCAGCGAGCCGGAACCATCCGTGGTACTTCTCTGTGCGTTACACAGTATAACGGATATAATACACAACAGCAACAGTTTCCCGACGTTTCTCTTGGAAAACTGGGTACCTTTGGGTGTGCGTATCTGGTTACTCTCCGTTGCATTATTCCTTCGAGAATATATACCGCCGCGTTTGAGGTCAGCTTTGGCTCTTACTTCTCATTAAAACTATAGAGATGCCTATAGAGAATAGAATCTGAACAGTATCGAGGTCGCGGTTATAGACTTTACCTCATGTTGCGCGGTACATCTAAAAGATTGTTGTAATATATTATTTCAGTAATTCTTCGAAAATATTGTAATAGAATTAAAATTTATATTCTAAAATATAATTTGTATTATTATGTGCTACTATTTATCTGCAATGCTAATTTTAGCAACAAATTTTCTGATTGATATAAAAACGATTTTTTTTTACTAGAAATATAAATTGTTTATCAATATTTTTAAGTTTTCATCATTATTTTGAATTTGTAAAATTAAATTAGTTTTATAAATGTAAAATTTACTTGAAAATAGACTATAAAAAATGTGACATTATTATTTATTATAATTCTAAATGGTTTTTAATTATGTAAAATTTATGTTTTGTTAAAATAAGATTAAATGTTACATTGTAAAATGTGACATAATTTATATTATTATTATTTCATTATTTCAAAGTGTTAATTTTAATAAATTTTCAGACTAACATAGGTCAATTTTTTTTATTGGAAATAAGCGTTTATCTAATTATTTTCGTTATTAGAATTATTTCGTTATTAAATTCAAATCAAAGCTTTATATATATATTAAAATTTTTTTAAAAATAATTAAAGAATGTAACATTATTATTTTGTATAATTCTTTTTTTTAATGAATTGTAACGCGGAAGCTATTAGTGTATTCTACATTTCTTGCTATAAAAGAAATGATCTTTAACGTCACCAAAAGATCTTTCGTTTGTATTACGGTCACGAGTTGCGTGATGCTTTGTATTGTATACGCCATACTGAAGAGGCTATAAAGCAATGTTTTGTGGAGCAGACACAGCCGTATCCGAGACACTGAATGCGCAATGAGAAAACCGTATACCCTGTGATTGAGGAGTTGCATTAACAGATGCACTGAGAAGCTGTGTTTTCGCCCCTTTATCTACGAGAACTTTCGATCGACGTCGTGTTGTCGTAATCCAGCGACTCGTAATAGCTGCTTCAACTCGTCGCCTCATCGGAGTTATCCTGTCGTACGTTCTCGTTAACGTTCGTCAGGATCGTAATTTACGCGCTCGCAGACACTGTGGCGCGACCGCGGCCATTATTAATGAGAGCCCGGCCTAACGTCACACCGGTGACGACGTCTCTCTGTAGCCGTAGGGTTGCTTTCGTTCCATCCCCCAAGCCAAACCGACGAATCCATTATTGCGCCTCCAGGGCCACTTACTCAAATTACGATCCCGATGCCTCGAACGATCGTGGCCTGTAAATTGGCTTTCTTGCGATCACGTCTCGCGTGACTTCGTAATCCGTACATCATCCTGAGATTCACGGGGTGCACGGTGCTGTTTTAATAGTGGCGAAACCGTTCGCCATCGTTTACGGTGCCCGCTCAATTGTAAATGGCGAAGAACCGCGCGAGCGAACGTTCTACGTTGAATTTTCTCTGCTGAATTTTGCATCTAAAATTTAGCTAAATATAAATAAATCTGAAAATAATTTTATTGGCTTATCAAAATAATTAGGACACTCAAGCATATAAGTATAAGAGTTATCGAATGTGTATCTTGAGTTATTTTCCGTTATATTTCCTATTTAGTACTGATTTGTGCGCAAATACATGTTGGAAATTGTAACTTGATATTTTGGACACATACCAATACAATGTTAACTAAACCTTCCATTAATAAAAAATTAATTTATAAGCCTTCTTGTAAAGGTACAATTTAAGCAATTAGTCGTCTAAATCGTATCTATAGGTCTCCTTAATTGTATCGAAAGTATCGAATTTATGAATCATTTAAATGCAAGGAATTGTTAATTTATAATATTTATTTTATTAATTATTTTATCAAAAAATAAATCAACTATTTAACAAGTAACAATAACGAAAAGGTAAAAGCGAAATTAAATTGGCTTGAATTTATTTTTGCAATTGACATATTTTTATTCGTATCAATTATTAGTTTTACCATTATTACTTATTAGTCTTACATTAACATTTAATTTTATCGTAATAAAATTTGTGAAGGTTTGATTTAAGAAAACTCGATAGATTTTCTAAAAATATTGATATGTTCTTTATAATTGCAAATATGTATTATATATACAATGAATAGAAAATATACAATAACATTTCTCATTTACTTCATTATTTCGTCATTAAATATTGCTTATATAAAGTAAAAATATAAAATATTACTGAGGCACGATTTAGGTGACTGGTATGCATTCAGCAGTTCTCCCCTAATTATTTTAATGGTCTTGTAAAATTGTTTTCAGAGGTAGTTAAATTTTTAAATACTTTAGCAAAATCGTTCCTATTGTGTATATTGAAAAACCTTCGTTATAAAAATGTTATGTTCTCATTCAAATTAATGTGACATGTCATACAATCATATTTTCCTAAATTTATTAAATTAAGCCGATTTTAAATCAAATTTTATTAAAATTAAAAATTTTATGGTAAAAAATTTTGTTATTTGAAAGAAGAAAACGTTTTAATCTACATATGTCTATGATGACTATAAATTCACACCCCCGGTTAGTTCAGCTAACGGAAAGGAACAACCAAAACAAGATAAACAAGATGTGCGTCGTAGCGCTGGCAAACTGCTATTACGTGTGGATGTGTTTATGTATGGACGATGCTACAAGCTCAGCAGATGTAAAGCCACTACAAGCTCAGCAGATGTAAAGCTACGGTTATGTATTTATTTGCGGTAAGCTACGTACCCGGGAGCCATTTTTGGAAGTTGCCACGGCGGCGAGGGAAGGCTTGGCAAACAGGGGCTAAAAGGTTTGAGAGGAGTACGTTGAAAAGGAGTGGTTGAAGCGGACTGCCCGTTAAACCAAGAAATATACCCGTGGCAGCAGCGAACTGTAATTTACTCGACACCCCCGCGATCCTAGCTCGCGCGTCCGCAGATTTTTCTTCCTTTTGGCGCAATGAAGCAACGAACGCGGCTGTCCATTACGCGTTACCGCTTGTAAAATATCATCACGGTGCGATCCCCCGACGCTTTGAACGGAATCTGACATTCGTAAGGTATTGTACAACGGCAAGAAGATTCATGACTACCAACCGCATTTCAAATTATGCAATCGTTTCTTCTTTAATAGCGAATTCGACTATGCTATAGCAGCAGCTAGATACGGAGTTATTTGAGTGCAAAGATATGATACAAACATCAATCAAATATCCGACGCACATTGCGTCAAATAACATCGCTGAAATAATATCTTCAAATAAAAAATTAGAACTTTCAACAATATTAATTATCAAAACAATCATGTGCCTTTTAGATTAGAACCGTTATAATATTGAAATCAAAATATAATATTTTGCTGAAAATTATCAAACTCTTTATAGATTTTATATTTTTGCTATGAGTTAATAATTTTTAATTTGGCATTTTTTTCTGTGTAACGTCACATTTTAATAGTAGAAAATTTTCAGATGTATTTGAAGTAGTTTTGACAACTAAAAGAATTATAAAAAAAAATAAAAATTGCAACGGCTTTTCAGGGGGTTCTCGGGTAAAAATTTTCAAAATTCTCATGAATTCAAAAAATTTGTCTGTCCACTTGGCGTTCTCCCGGGAGTTATTGCATTTATGCAACAAGATAGCATTCGTGTGTACATTTTGATACTAGATCGCATGTAATTTGACGCATATACAACTGCAGCTGAGCCGTATATATGTATATATCTACGAAAAGAAAAATACTATTCTTTTATATTCGCTGGAGGGACGTTGCGCTCTAGCACTTTAAAGTGGTTTTTTTTTCAAAAAAAAAAAAAAAAAAAACCTGTAAACACACGCCACCATTCTGTATACAAATGTACGGGGCGGGCAATAAATATTCCTGCATATAGCTTCAATAGAAAGCATTCAACGGAAACGTTACTATTTTCGTTGGGAGATATCACAAAAAATCCGTGTAATTTTTACATTCGCGAAATTTCGTTTGATATTAGATCTCTTTTCGCAATTAGTGTGATTAAATTTTCATTGCGTTACCGTTGCCGGTCGCGCGATTTTTTGGAATATTAAAAAATATTACATTTCGCTTCCACTTCCTGTACATATAGTACACTGCTTGCTAGGGGATTAACAGTGATTGCGAAGATATCGTATATTCTATAGAAATTCGATTTACTGAGACTCTTCGCAATCCGCGCGTTACAATCTAGAACTGCTTCTGTTACTTATTGTCAATAGCCACCTTGTACGTCCGGAGCGAGCAGAATGTTACGGACGGTCTTGAAATTGCTGTAGCGCCACCGCGAGATTGAGATTTGCGCGTATACACACGTTCACGCCGGGGTGGTGCATGAGAGTGTGCAGGTCGGACCCGAGGAAAGAAAATTCGACCGTAGATCGTACTGGCATTAGCGAGTCAGTGAAAACTGCAGATTACTTGTCAGTCGCCCGACCGAGAGCGGACGGGAATTGCATGAGGCTGCAGTTTCTTTCTTGCCGCGAAAATTATGCGTCTAATAAAATCATTCAGCGAATAAGATTCGAGTCACCTAAGTCTTCGTTGCAATAACACGTTTGATTAAAGCACGCAACGAATTTCTCTCGGGTATTTCAATGGCAATGCAATAACTTTGATTTATATTTTTACAACAAAAATATTTTACGTTTTAAAATTAGAGAAAAATGCACGAAGACTTTTGTACCCTTAAAGCGAATTTATGATTAATTTAATTAAAACTGAGCTATCATTATTGTTGAGTAGAAGGCATTTATTTAGATATTATTTTGATTGTATTTTGAATTATGTGATTTATGTAATTTAAATTCTAAAGTCTAAACACGTATTGCATACGTATAATTAATTTCATATCTACGATGACTGAATGTATATAGTTAGTAAAATATACGTCTAACTTTTTTATCACTATTTTAGTAGCGAGTAGCAAGTCTGAACATTGATATTCATCCGCAAATAAGAGTTTCTCAAATAAGAGCAATTATGTTTCATGCTTTCCTCGACATCCCATGCATTTCCCATTACGCTGCCTTCGCGTTCTTGTCTTTATCTCATTTTATTCATTTCCTACGACGATTGTTAATCTTTGCAGACTTGTTCCGGAGTCTAACAAGGCAATCTACTGCGACTATTCCGCTGTTTTGCGTTTTGCACGTCGCTGCTTCGACGGCCAAATCAAGAAAATAATTCCTTACGATAACCGAACTCGTAAAAGGAAATTTACAATGGTAATTTGTGCAATCTACTATTAAGTTTGTAATCGGATTATAATTTGCTTTGCAAGATTACTTGGGAGGGGGGTAAGTTATACATGTAATATACAGCTATATTTAATTTGTATAAATATGTGTATGTGTGCGTATTTGATTAAGTAAACTTACATTAGTTTACAAAAAAAACTTTTTTAAATTATTTATTAAGAAATTATTAGGAAATATACTTAAGAAACACACACACAAATTACATATATGTATTAACAAAGTATTATACATAATGTATTATCAAATTTGATTATATTTACTAACATTAAATATTTTTTATTATATTAATCCAATGTTTAATTAAATTTTAATTGTTTGACTCAACATTTGCTAACTATTACCAAACGCATTTTTCAGAATATGTATGTATTGTATGTGTGTGTGTGTGTGTGTGTGTGTGTGTGTGTGTGTGTGTAAAGATATAGATCTTTTGTAGTAGAGACGATAGTGAGATAGCGATGAAGCGACAAAAAGACTCTACGCAGTTTTCGTTGTATTCGTTAAAATAAATCGTCGCCGACGGTATCATGTGTCCCCGATCGTCGTCCTGGCTCTATAGGTTTGCATTGGTATGCATCGAATTTATCCCATCTCCACCGAGAGCAATAACACCTCTTACATTACCTTGCCCGTTTCCAATTTAACAATAGCTTGTAAATCGCCTTTAAACTTTAAATACGCGGTCATTCGCCTATCGGCTGAGCTTACAGCACGCCGAGATAATTCTATTTTCAGGTATCGCTTTTGAAACGCGATAGCGTTTCTTTTGGACGGGGGCATGGAATGTGTGTTGGTACAAAAACAAAGGTTGAAAAAACGATAAAAGCGATTTTAGCAAATTGACAGACAAAAAATATCGAGTATCCCTTTCTTGTTTCAAATTAATTCCAATTGTTGAGCAATCTACTTCCATCGATTGAATTGAATATTTATTCTCTTTTGTAATTATCATTTCTTGCAGAGTCAGTAAGCTGCATCATATTTTATTCGCCGGGTATAAAGCACATATAAAAATTGATCAATAGCTTTATTTGAAAAAAATATATAGATCATTTTGAACATTTTTATATGATGAATTATTAAAAGAGATTACTGTGATAAAACGTAAAATAATTTATTCATCAAATGCGCAATATTTTTAGCGTTCATTGTTTCGTCAATCGTAATAAAGCTTTTATTTTCCTCCGATTTTTCTTTGATTCCCATTTTATTTTCAAGCAGTTCCCTCCGATATTTCCACTCTTTATGTCAAATACCACGATCATTAAACAATGTCAACATCATGACATTTTGTTTCGGAATTTTCCGTATCTCGACTGTCGCCGTTGGTCAACAATATTTCGATTTCCCCTAATCTTGACATTCGGACCTGAGGGAGTTGGACGACAGAGAGAAACATGTGCAATAGAGTATCTACACCAATAGCCTGCAACGATAAAGTACAGTGTTTGCCAAAAGTATAGGATGCCTATCGGCGAATGCGGATTTTAGGAAGTCCACTTTTATGTAACACGAATAGATCAAAAACGTGCACTTACAGAAAGCATTATGCAGTGCCATTAATCACGATAAATCTTTCAAACGTTTTTTTTTCTTCTGCACGGAGATCGATCTCATGTTAGCTCCATTGTTATCCTGAGCATGTGTACAAATAAAACGTAGTTCTATGCAAACCGAAAGGGATTTCGAATGCTTATTTTTCATCACATTTCGATATCGCGCTATAAAACACTTCAACCATTTTGCTCGTACGGAAAAGGTTTCATCCTTGAACGCGCAATCTGATCAATACCCGCCTATGTTGTAAATTTCAAGAGGAGACGGTACGTACATAAATTTATAACAGAAGTGAATATATACTTATGTGTATGCGGAGCTATGTACAAACAGATTCGCAAATAGCTAGACCCGCGAGCAGTTCGCGGAGTAACCGTGGGATGGGTGACGCAGGGGCGGAATTCTCTCTCCCGCGCTTCGTTCGCCGCGCAAGAAAAGTAGTCGTCGTCCATTTATTCCAAAGTTCCCGCAAATATCGCGCTCAACCCGCAACTTTCTGTCGCCGCTGTACGAGAGCGGGGTAGAGATCGGTTTGTCTCGAGCCGTAGGAAGCGTGCGCGTTGCTCGTCGTACTTGTACCCGGGGACGTGTATACGTTTGTTCGCCAGCGCAACCGAGCGGTACACCGATTTCGAAAGGATATTCTCCCGACCGGTACGACGGCGGCGGTGCGACGGCCGTCCTCGTGCAGCGGCGGGATAATCGAGACAAATGGCCGGTCATTCGTCGATCATTGAAACGGGAACATTCTTACGAATTACCCGGGAACGAGAAGCGCCGAAGATCGATTTCCAATCGTGCGCGGCCACGGGGATCCGTTTCGCTTTCTCTATACTACGCTCTATCCACTTCAGTATCCCCGGGTGCGGGAGGGACTCAACGTGGACCGAGATAAGACGACGGCGCTCGCGCGGATAAAAAGAAACGAAGCGGGAAGCGAAGGAGATAGGGGAACACACCGGCAACTCGCAAAAGTGGAAAATGGACGAAGCGAGTTTGGGGTTAAAGAAACCGAGGAGAGTAAATCTTCCGGCCGTCCGCGGTCGGAATCTATGTTCAATGCTTCTAATAGATTAAAGAGACGTGCAGGTAGTCCATTTCACGCAGCCACAGCTCTTTATTTCGTCTATTCGTCGTATGTAAGACGTACCCAGTCGGACAGGCGGTTAAATAAATAGAAGCATCCTTCCAAGGGCCAGTTTGAAGAACCGTAATCGCCTTTTCGCCGAAACTAAATTGTACTTACGATCGTATTAAAACAGAAGAAAGTCATTGCGTTATCGTTAAATCGCGATAGAATCGATGTTTTGGAGATTGCACACGTCGACAACAATAATACGCATTGTTAAATTCGTTGTGTTGAATTGTACAGTTTGAGTTGTTTTTCAATCATTCCTGTATTGCCACTGCTTTTACTTATACTGAGAAAAATGATTGCGATCACTGTAATTTAAGTATAATTTATAATTATTTTTGGTTTCCCCCTCCCCCCAACTCTTATATGTTAATAATTGTACTAATTACGCAAATTAGAGCTATTAGTATTTATTGCTACCGGTATCAGCAAAAGAATAGCAAAAGCATTGCAAAATATTGCAGCAACGTTAATACAATATTACATATGTTGCCGCAATGTTGCTGCAATATTACGTATCAATATTTCTGAAGTGAACATTTTACCATTGCTGCAACATAGCTGAAATATTTCGGCAATATTTTGCGATGCTTTGTCTATGCTTTTTCTATGCCTTTTTTGGGTAGGTAGTAAAATACGAATGATTAAAGAAATAGTTATATTCATTATAATTGCGATTACACATTGAAATGTCTATTTTATTTTTATTGTCCACATCTCGTTATTTTACTTTATTAATACTTAAAGTTATAATTTATAGTAAAATTTTTTCATAGCGTTGGTAAAACCATAAACATAAAGTTATTATTACTGACACTGTAGGAGTAATAACTATAAAATTGGAGCTCTTAACCATAATTATTTTACTATGTAATTATAATCACAAGTATCAAATACTTTTTTCAGTGCAATATGTCGTCAAGTTAATTATGGCATTTAACAATTTAGTTCAAGAAATATATTAAATTTCACTTATATTTAATTTATTATTTATTAGATGCTCTAATATGAATTTTAATTACTTTAAAACTAATTTAACTAGAACAAATTGATTAGATGTAGTTATTTCTTTAATTACATGTTTTGTGTTAAAATAATAATGTTAACACACATGGAAGTTAAAAATAATAAAACGTTATTTGACTCGAGGGATTGATTTAAATTTGATAATACTTGATTTAATACTTAACAGTGAACGTGTAAAATAAAATTTAAACAGTAGCGACATAAAAGAAATTATACGCGTCTGTATTGGCATATTTTAAAAGAGTGAATAAAATGTTATATCAATAGGATGTCGAAAGACGATGCTAATTTTAATATTTGATGCATTTGCTCTTTAGTTTTCTGCTTTGCATAATGCGTCGTATATTATGTAGAAAAAAATTGGAAAACTTTCCAATCACAGCATTATTATCTTATCAGGAAATTGCCACATTCGTGTGCTGTCGTAGCAATGTTCAAATAGAGGAAACAAATCCAAGATGCAACATTGGAAATGGATTTCCGATACTACGGCTGCTATCTTCTTCCGCCTACTTGACAGACCAAGAAAATAATGTCGATTTTCCAACATACTCGAAAAATTCTATATCCGACTTGACGTGGCATTTACGCTTACAGGACTTTCCGACATTCCGTTTCGGATTTCATGTAAACGAAACAGCTTTCTCATGTATTATTTCGCAAAACCCAATTCACGTTATACATTCCATTCGAAATCTTCGAATTAGCCAGCGCGGAAGAATAACTAGCGTAATTGATGATAAAAAAAAGGAGGGACCAATCGTCGCTAACAGCGGTCGCACATCTTACGCGACATTGAACGGGCGATGTCAATCAAGAGCACAAATGGATTATTTGCCGCTGTCTCAGAGATTGATTTTGAGTGCCGTATCGAAAATCGATTTTCAATCACGCTGATTCGATTTACTTCTCCTTCAAAGTCCACTAGAATGTAGATTCAACGCGCACGGCGAATATAGCGCAGGGCCGTGGGCGTGCGAAGTCAAGAAGCGAAAAACAGGCGAGGCGAAGGAGGTCGTTCCGGTTCGACCATTCCTTTAATGGCCAACGGCATTTGCATAGACGATCGTTTTAGGCTCCGATAAAACCGTGTACACTGAGGTTCATTAATGCCTTAGCACTCTCGAAATTTTAGGCTTCTCGCGCGTTTTTTTCCGATCAAATCAACGTTAGGCCTTTACGATTCATCTTTTCACGCCTCTAAGTGTTTGATTTGCATGAAAGATTAAATATAGAAGACTAAAGATGAGCAACAATTTATATAATAGGTATAACTCAACACGTCGATCGTTGAAAAATCATTTAATTTTGTATTTTTAATCGACAGTGATAATATAACACGCGATGTGTTGGATAAAAAAAAATCAACTCTGATAATCGTAAGTTGCGAAAACGCCAAGGCATTAATGAATCCCAGTGTACGTTTATTTGTTCGCCGTCTTTTTATTTGCCTGCTCGCGGATCGCACTGCAATTCTTATTAAGCCTTTCCGTTAATTGAATAAGCGTGGCAAATGGGTGACTATTCTGTCGCCACGTCGAAAATCGATTTTCAATCTCGTGGTTTCAGTCCACTCCGTCTCAGATCCACTTCTGTTCCGCGACAAGCAACCCTGCGATTCAACAATGACCAGATAAAGCGAAGATGGAAGAAAGGGAGAAAAAGAGAGGATGAGTGAGAGAAAGAGGTGGACGAGAAAGAAATGGGGTTTTAGTGAGACCAAGCATTGTGCACGACGGAAGGTAGGTAGCTTTGTCGACCCGCGCAAGGTAGAAAATAAACGAGATAATTTCGATATGGGTTGAGAAAACCGCGACGGTGGTAATTGTGAGGCTACTAAATCTATCAGCCAATTCAAATTATCAATTAAGCCGAAATGTTTCGAGACAAAAACCATCTTCCTATCGAGAGAATTTTTTCAATATGATATTTAATATTGGATTAATATTATTAATAACGAAAAAAGAATATATTTTCACGAACGTCGTATTTTAATTCCGACTATTTTAATGCATTTTAATATTTAATGATTCGAAATTAATTTAATGTTATAAAATATTGAGCCGAAATGTCTTTATATATATTATAGATATAACGGTTAATATATTTTAAATTTTAAACAGCAAGAAATTCGAAATTTTAGTCGCATTACGAAGGATTAACGTTACTGTTTGGCACGCGTTGATATCTCTCTGAATGACGTGCTCCCTAAAGAGGAAGATGCGTACCGATTTTTCTCTGTGACGTATTATACCGTTGTTTTATTTGACTTTGATGTGACTGCTAATATAGCGTATCGACTAGTTTTGCAGTGCGTCACGTATCACAACAGGCTTCTTGAATTCCTCCAAGTGGCGTTTTATAACGATTGCACGGACGCACTGTGAAACCAGAACACGTCGTCTCTAAGCAGTTTCTCAAAGTGTCGGCCGCTTCTTCAATCCGTCAAATAGCTTCTCACGGCGAGAGAGCGCTCCGTGCGAAGCTGTCGTGACATCAGTCTACTCTGAAAATCTACTTGAGAAGCTGTTAGGCTCTCTAAAATAAAAATGAGCGTAAAGAGAACGTACTGAGAGGCATAAGTGACAGCGGAACATAATCGTCGGCATCCAGGTAGTAAACGTTACATTCTGAATTAGATAAATACAGTATCTTTTGACACAGAGATGTAAGAGGAATTCTTCTAAAACGATTTCAATTAAAAATGCACGATGTATAAGTCATGTAATAAAAATATATAAAATGATATATAAAATTCTGAATACAGAATATACAGAGCTTAATAATGTTAGTTATTGTTTTTTTTTTTTTATCAATTTGTGTTCTTGCCGTGCTTCGTCAAAAGTTTTTAATTCGATCTTAAATAGCATTATAATCTCGCTTTAAATTTACGTAAAAAAATAGTTCACCTTCAAATTTATCCGAAAATGCAAATTATATATATAATTCACTTCACGTGAATTATAAATTGTTCAAAGAAAGTTTTATACGATCAAAGAATCTTTGAAGATAATTTCAACAGTTCGCGCAGCTGGTGGGGTTATAAAAAAAAAAAAAAATATATTGATTGGAGGATGATAAAAAATGCATATCCGCGCTCTACGTGAATCCATACGAAATAAAAATACCGATCTGGGGATTCTGGGTGAATCCCGTGCGCTCTCGTATCTAGCAAATTTCGGGGTAAAGCTCGCGTGTTCCAGCGTCGATCATATTGTTCGTGTAATTCGGAAAACTCGCCTTTCCTCGCCGAGCGGGACATTAACAACGGTCATTACTGAGCACTTAGCCACCGCAATCGGAGGAGCCCGCAGTGTCGGAAACGGGGGAATACTTCGTAGCTAGATTGTACTAGCTGGAGGAGGATTTCGCAAACCGCCCCATTGGCGCTGTCGGTGAAGCATGCTGCTGGTGCCGACCCGCGTATCGACCACCAGAGGTTCGGCCACGTTGCCCCCGGACCTCTCACCGCGGGAAAGGGGTAGGATCCCACGGAAGATACGGTCCCATGCGCACCCTCCGCCCTCCCGTGTCGTGGCTACTTCGACACCGATATCCCTTCGTCCTCGCTTGTCCCCCACGTCTGTTTACGTCGTTCTTCTTTCGTTCAGGATACCGCGTATCTGTCTGCACCGACGTAAACTACAATTCCATTTGTCTTAGCCGCTCGTTCATTCCGTCGGTTCCTTCGCTCGCTCCGTTCGTTTCGCGAGCTGTCTTTACTGTGCTTCACCCTACGGCACGTCCGACTATACTACGACAATCGATCGAACACGGATCGCAAATCTGCTTGAGGCCGTCTCATCTGTCCGTCTTAGTATCATTGCAATGATACATCATCGCGTTGATGTATTGACATTTTATAAACAAGAGACGGTAAGGTTAATGATCCAATTACTGACAGTGACCCAATTAAGTACTGATAGAGAAATACTGGATATCCGATCTTAAATGCTTCCCTTTTTTAATTAGAAGATTGAAGTTTTACTTTTAACGAACTGTTATAATAATCAGTAGACTCTTGAAGAATTCAATAAAATTATATATAATTTTATAATTTATATATTCAAAAAAGGATTTATAGGATCGAATTTCCAGTATTTAGGACACTATCATTAATTGGGCCATTTACTCTAATATAAATTGGATGAGTGCAAATTAATAAGTAATTTTAACTAAATCCGTGCTGATACGCCAGGAAAATTCGATATATTAAATATCAATTTTGATTTGTAATCAGAATATCACTAAATTTATACGCGCAAGATATTTTGCAAAAGTTACAACATGCTTCAACGATTCAGCAACTCTGAGATAATTCTCTCTTTCAGCGAAAATTTTATGAGATACCTTTTTAGCAGTATTTGAATTTTCCATGTTAATTATCCTGGTAACGAAGCATCGAATTAAATTCGTCTTAAGCTAAAGCTTAGTAAAAATTAGCTCAAGTTTTTCCTTATCAATTTGCATTCTTGCCGCTTCGTCAAAAGCCTTTAATTCGATGTTAAATAGCTTCATAATTGTGCCTCGCTGTAAATTTGCATAAAGAAAAAGTTGGTTTCAAATTTACTGGAAAGTGCAATAGTAATGCAAGGCAACTTGGTGCAAGTTGTATGAATGTTTTTAATAATTTATATTACGATTCGCGTTTCGCCAATTTCTCAAAAGAAAAATTTCTGCGATGATTTAATTGATCCAAAAATTCCATGAAACTTTAAGAGAAATTATCGACATATTATATACCATAGATTTAATTTGAAATATGTCGATTTAAAAGAGATGAAGCTAGATTAATTCTATCGGACATTATAATCCCATAATTGGAAAATAGCTTAGTATACATTAATTCTCATCAAGTTATTATATATTAATGTAAAATAACATTGCACATATTTCTCTATTAATTCCCGTATTAAACTCGTACGATTAAAATATAACACTTCAAATTTTTTGTTAAAAATTTAGAAGCCTTAAAATTCGATTAATTAAACTCATATTATTTCCGCAATCAATGTTTCGGAAAATAAATTTCTGTTTCACAGCCGGGTTCTGAAGAAGAAAGTTAACGCAATTTTTCATTTCGCTGATTTCACGATTTTTACAACAAGTGCCTCGAGATTTTTCCAAAGCGTGCTACGTAAAGGGGGGAGGGAGGGGAATAAAAAAAGCATTATTTTGAGATGAAATAGTTGTTCTTGCCCCGAGCACAATATTTTTCGGGGAACACTGTCGATTCGCTGGAGCGTCTCGAATCACTAAGTCGTTTAACGGTGCTGACCTTAGTTTATCTGACTTCTATCTACCAAGCGAATCACGGCGTAATAACACGGAAAGAATGTTGCTGCGTATTTTCCTCCTTCCACAAACGTATCGGGATACGGCAGAAAGTCCATTAAATGATTACATCGTTAGGATTCACGCGACTCCGCTGCGCGGCCCGCTGCCACGGTAAAAGTTACTCGTGTATACGTAACGGAAGCATGAATGTTTCACGTAGCCTTTTCGTGATTGAACATCTTGACGTAGATTTAATGTAGGAAAGGTAGCTGCAATTTTTAATTGAAAATTCTACAGGTATGTATAATATGGGACGATTTAAACTCGGAATCTGATTTCCTTTAATACATGTCTATATGTATATATCTGAATATTTCCATAAAATTTTTAGCTCTGCTTCTTTTTAGCTTTGTTTCTTCACGAGCATTTAATGTAATCTAATAATGTAATAAAAAACAGTTGAGGTAATATGAATAGATTTTGTTCGAGAACAAAATCTATTAATTTTAATCTATAGATTAAGATTTCACTTGTGTTTTACTTATTAAGGGCTTATTCCTAGTGCTCTTAAATTATTTATAGAGATAATTGATCGACGGAAAGCCTCTCGATTTTATCTCATGTAATTGCCTAGTTTAAATTACACGTCAAAGGTCAAAGCAAATACGGTTGTTCAACGTACGTCGTAGGTTGTACCGTGTCTGGCAGTCTGTTTCCTAAGGTGCTTTGTTCCTTGTAATTTCGAGAGGAAGATTACTGTTGTTTATTTATACACAAGTTACGTCAGACTGTCTGCCATTGTATGAAAGCCCTTTGCAGGAGGGATGTGAGGGTGTGATGTAGGGAAGATATCAAGAAGTTGCGAGCAAGAGAAGTAATTGCCGACGGTTCGATAGCGTACGACTGAGAGGAATGCCGGGTAAGAAATTGATATGTTGATAGGGTGAGAAGAGGGTCCCGAAATGAGAGTGTAAAGACAAGAGGATGGGGAGAAGAGAAGAAACAATTTTCGTCCATTTGTTTGGTCACGTTTCTTGCTTCAAGTTGAACATGTCACATTTTTTTATCTTGGCTTTTCTCATTTCATCTTTTTTTAGGCTTTACTTTAGGCGCGTGACAAAATATAGAGATCGTGACACATACGCATTTTGCATTTCTCACTTTTCACGATGAATCAAACATAGGGGAGAGTTGCCAAATATGTATCACTTTCGTTTTTTATTACGCATATCTTAAAATTTAGGTAGATACAAAAAATTTGCAACCAGCTTAAACATTTAATATAATTTTTGTTAATATTTAATTCAATATAATTGTTTTTTGGGTTTATATTTCAGCAAAATCATTCTTTCTATATATGTTTTAATATTATTTTACGCTAAAAATATTAATTTATATTTGAACGGACACATATTTACACGCCGACTACGTGGATTTTCCTATATTGGATTTGTGCATTTTAAGCTTCTTGTCAAACTCAACATGTTTATTGCTTTTATCTTGCGATGCTAAAATTTATTTTGCTATTGTAATGAAAAACAAAATAGAATATACGTAATGTGTGTTTGAAATGTGTGTTTATGTAGCGATTAAAAGCAAACGTGTTTTTTATTCGTATAAAGCGGTCGGTTAGTTATGTCGAATAATATATCGACGCGACGAATAATACATCGAGAGCGAGTTACGACGCGGTTATTACTCATCTCTCTCCGTAATAAAAGAAAATAATCGTTGGACGCGTGAAGGACAAACATGAAAGTTGTTACCCCGTATCTCGTTACTGTATCCCGTAACGCTAGCTCTGTGCAGCAAATTCCACTCGGAGCTACATGAGTCACTATTGATTACATTAATTATTAATTAACCCTGCGCTCATTGGCTCATCGCGTACATCGAAATTACTTATTCGCGTATCTGCCACATCCCAAAATTTAATGTGACAAATTTCTCTGTTTATCGCACGCTAAAACGAGGTTAAAACCTTTGAAATAGTAATTCGAAAGGATCGTTGCATAATTCAATTCGCCCATGAGCGGTATTCTTTTTCAACGCGTGTCCGATACGAATAAAATCAACACGCGCGCGCGATAAGCATCGATATTATATATGCCCGGAAATTAATTTATTTTACAACTTTGTATTCATGGAGTTAGTATGTAACATTATTATTGCAACCCAATAATAATACTTGCGCGTAATCTATCGGTGGCTGTCAGTAATTATTTGTTGATAATCCCTTTTAAAATAATTCTTTAGAAATAACTTTTCATGCTGCACGAGCTCGAACTCGACAACAACGCTGCTGCTGTTGTTACGCAAACCTTAAATAAAACGTGGATAGAGGTTATAATCGATGTGTACAATCTAAATTTAGTTCAAAAATATTCTGATCGTACAATTTTACGTCGTGAATGTTTGAGAAGATCGTGATTGTAAAGCTGCATCTATTACTATTATTATAAAATTATTTTAAACATATCCTAGAGCTCTTGATCATCTGAAGACAATGAGAAGAGATAAAAATACTGGGGTCGAATGGATGCCGCTTGAATTTAAAATCCGCGGTTACTTCCCAGCCAACCTAATACAAATGTAAATAACTGCACGTAGATTTTCATGAGATAAACTCTTTTGTACGGTAGTAAAGTCTTAATCTGTATGCTATTCGTGCGCGCACGCTTTACGTCTTACGACGCCAAGTCTGAACTCTGAGGGACGTAATGGCCGTTTGAAATTGGTTGTTAGTTTACGGATATATTCATGGAGCATTTCCATAATTGAAGAATACTTAATCAATAGCTGAATACAAAAAATTGAATGTCACGTGGAATTTTATGAATATACCGAGAAACCCTTAGAGAAAAGCGCGTGCAGCGATCGCAAGCGAGCGGTTGCCAAAAAATCGCTCTGTACATACGAAGAAAATCAACATTGTCTCGAATTATCAAAATAAAATTTACCACGAACAATGGGAGAGCCCCCGTCGCGGGCGAGGCGTGTGCACAGAGATTCGGAGCTGAATTATGGAGATTTATGGAGCTTCCCATGCGGCGCGGGCAAACACGGGGCCAGCAATGGCTCGTTCGTTATTCGTCGCGTGCAAAGTGTCGCGGGCCTTAAGCCGGTTTCGAAGCGCGCCAGAATGGCCAGGAAGAAAAGTCGGTGAGACCATTCGCCATTCTGCTCGATGGTCACCCGGTTCCCGCCCGCCCCCGTGGGAGCGCAGTAAACGGGACTGGATTATCCGTAGTAATGCTCGGACGGCGACGAGTTGCACGACGACGCGCGGGGAGAGGCTGGCCCTCCCTTGACGCGGCGAAGAAGAAGAAGAAATGGAAGAAGAAGAAGCGGAAGAAGTAAAAGAAGAAGAAGAAGTAGAAGGGGTTACTACGGACGCGCAGCTACTCCCCCTCCCTCTCTCCAGACGGTTAGCAAGAAATTAATTCCCGTTTAATGCAGTCTCTGGTTAGCATTGCAAATCTTCGCTCTCGCGGCTTTTCTCGCTTTTCTCCTGGGCGCAGCATCCCGGCACCGCCCGACCCGGCACAGTTTGTTCGTTCGGTCGTTCGTTCCTTCGTCCGTTCGTCCGTCCGTCCGTCAACACGCCACGTTAACTGCAGCTACTTTTCTTTTCTTCAGCGCGTATTACGCAAATTTCTTGGCCTAGCTGCCAGCAGTTCCGCCGGGCTTTGAAGAAAGCCTATCCCTATTTGTTCTGTGTCTTGTAGCGCCTTTATCTTCGCTTCTCGCGCAAAATACGAGACTTATCCGAACACTATAGGATATTTGAATGATTCATGGATTAAGACGTATAATTCTACTTTGTGTTACAATTAACATAACCATGTGTTATTCAATGCTCGCAATTGATTTGTGATCGTTTCATGAATGTTTTCAATCTTTTTTTATCCTCTGGCACAGAAACTGCTCTTTTTTACTTGTTATTTTATTTAATAACAAAATAAATGCGTTTTCCCGCAACAAGGCATATCAGTGAAAAATTAATTAGAGAAGAGCTTTCTAGGTTTCGCGAATATTCTCGAAAGGAATATACACTGTTCGGTAGTTTATTTTCCCGATTCTCTGGAAGTTGAGCCGAGGGTTTCACTTGCGTACTGTTAATTACCTTTTATTTCTGCAATGTGAGCCTCCATTCCGTGATATTTAAAAAATTATATTCTTATTATAATTAACGAAAATCCCAACGTCGCAACGTTGCCTGTCCGTTAATCCCTTCCGCACAGTCGTGCGTCCATTGGCACTCGGGGAATGCGCATTATAAATTGCTAAAAGCGAAAATCTCATTTCACCGTAAACCCGCTTTTGAAATGGCTAGCGCGACAAAATTTGCTTTAGCGCGATGTTCCTCGGGCGCGGACCTGATTTCGCTGAAAGATAAATGCATCTTGTTTATCCGAAGAATTCTGTCAGGATGTGTAAACGAGCGCCCTTGCTCCGTGTGCACGCACACAGAGAAAATAACAATCACCTTGCGTGCCAGCGAGACATGGCTATGTTGCTGAACGTTCGCTTTGGGACAGGCTAAAGCAAGAGCTTCGCTACAAATAATAGGTTCTCGTAATTATCGCGTTTAACCGGCTAATTCCGGCTTTGCCAGCCAGCGCTTGGGCCGCCGCGCCGCCGTCACTGCGTCGCGCGGTTAGAGGATTGAGAGAGCGAAGGGCGCGTAGCGCTGCATAAGGGATATATTGCTGAGCGTACCTGGTGTAATGCCACAATGTAGTGACGCACGCACCTCACAGAGAAAGGGAGAGAGAGAGAGAGAGAGAACAGATCGCCTCGCGACAATAATAATACAAAATATGCAATATAAATCTGGGCTTGGTTTAAAACGTGCGAATACATGTTCGTTCGAGTTCGATCGTTACGAGCCAGTTGGACATTAATCTATCCACGCGCAGGAAAAACAGGCGGGTTTTTTCTTTTATTTAATGACAATTTGATTCGGTTCTCACATGTTGCGTTCTGTTACTTTCGCAATATCCTTGCTGCGTCATACGGCATATCCCTTTCAACCTCGAATATCTGATATTGAGCACGCGTGCGTTTCATATAGACAGATATGCTGCTCGTGTCGAGTGTGTATCCCAAAGCAAGCAGCATCTGTCCGGAACTTCCAATTAATACACTCCTTGCGGCGAACCTGTAGCAAAGCTCTCGCGGGCATCTCTCTCGCGAGGCGGGCGCACGAGCGCGAAATATGTATTCGGTGAGTCCACGTACGTGTTCCGCTCATGATAATTTCGACCTTGCCGTTTTAACGCGACGGAACCTTTGTACGTATTTCTGCAAAACTCGATCTTTTACCAGCTGGCGAAATGTCGAGCGTAGGCGAACTAAAAATAACGCGCTCGACTCACTGAGATCTGATTGGAATTGCTGATATACTTGGAAAAATATGTTTCCGCCTGCATTTTTATCTTGCGCAGCGGTTCCCATTGGACACGATATCTCTTTTCGACGTTTATTTTTAAATAAATTGTTGTAATATCATGTAAATTATTATGATAAAAGATATGACACGCGTATTAATGTATAAATAGAACAGAGAAAATATAAAAATTTCAAGGAATGCATTTACATATTGTCTCTATTGGTAATTGAAAAATAAATTATAAATGTCACACAAAACTATTTGTATACTTCAAGTGATATGATATAAATGTTTAAGTAATTTTTTTTGTTTAAAGTCCGAGTTAACGGATTAATATCTATTTTTATCAATTTAGATTAATTTTTATTTCGATTTAACTATACCGTTTATCATTGTTCTAATTCTTAAAACTAGAACAAATTGAAGAATAAGCTAAATCGAGACGTTGATAAGGATGGACCCGTGTCATTCAAAGTCAAGCTTAATTCAAGCAACAGTGACGGCAACCATATTTCACTTATTTATACGAATCTAATATCACAGCAAGAAAGTTCTCGAAACATTAAGTAAAACAATTATTTGTAGATTTTTATTTCAAGCAATTTCTGAGATATAAGACTTAAATACTACCCCTCATGCGACTCACGAACATGCGATTGTCTAAACATAGTTTGCGATTAGCCAGCTTTAAACCCTGGTATCTCAAGAACTGCTGCTTAAAATTCACAAATAATTATTTTACTTAACGTTTCGAGAACTTTCTTGCTATAATATAATATTTTGATTTTCAAATTTCGGGGCCACATATCTAGACGACTGATCCTAGACCAATTTTCACTAATTCAAAAATTCCTTAGCTATTGTGTCCCCGTTTAAGTCACGCGCTCGTGCAATATGACGTGCGTGACGTTCGCGACATATTCGTTGGGAGAGCGGCAAATCGATAGGACGCCGCATACGTATGCATCGACCGCTTGACTTTCGCGCGAGGCACCGTGTTATGTCACGAGTGCTCTTAACGGGTGGTATATAATTATAAATATCACTCGTCTCAACATGCTAATAACGATTATTAATAGAGCGCGTGGCGAAGATCGCGGCCTCGTCGCGTGTATCAAACAGGGGTGATGTATGGCGGCATATATAATGGCGAGAAGTAAAGAAAAACAGGCTTGTAATTGCACCTGCAACGTGCAGCGCTCCGGGAAAATGTATTACAGTCGCAGACCTGCGCTTAATTTTAATAATATCAAAGTATATATTTTTTTTTATAGACACAGATAAGGGAGAAATAAAAATATTGCGTTTTATATTTACCGCGTGCAATTGCATTCTGTGGGACTGACTTTTCTCTACTTGTGAACTTTCCAAGATACGGACAACACTATAAGTCATTGTTATTAATGTTGAGAGAATTTTTTCTTATAGTTCTTATACTTATGGAAACGTAATAAAACAATCTAAAATTTTTTTAATGAAAGTTAATTTTCATATCTTTAACTTTATACAATTTTTTTCAAATATTTTAAATAAAAAGTTTTGTCCAACGTTAAACTAATATTCTATGCAATAATGTTTTTTAAGTTAAGATAATGATACTTCGCTTGCAAATATCTGCTATTTGTAAAAAGCATCAGTGTCACAAATTGGTAACATTGTTAATACAAATTTGGATTAATGATTATTTTTTGCACAAAAATAACCTTCTCTTTTTAAACATTTTTTGAACTGCAACAATCCCGTATTTTGTTGACAAAATATTTTATCTTTCTACGTGAGTTTATTTTTAATTTACACTATAACGAAATCTTTAATACGAATGATAAGTGAAAATAAAGCTTGACACCGCATCTGGGTATAATACTGGGTAATACTAGGGTCAAATGCTCGCGAGGTCCCTATCGCACTTTCGGTCTCGCCCACCGTTTCTAAGATCGCCGTTGATTTATATTGCGGCGATACGACGAAGGCAAATGAGGGATCAGAGCGCAATGTAGGAAGTTGTGTTAAACGCGGGTGGTAACGCGAGGTAGCAAAGTAGCGACATTTGGCACGACAATGTATTACGTGCTGATTACCGCGAAACGGTTGCAAAGCGAGGAGATAACGTGCAACCATGCTAGTTGAAAATTGGCGGATTTGTTACATTAGAATTCGTATCGCAAAAAAAGTATGTTCCTAACTTTATTGTTTCGTCATTCGTTATGCCGCGACGTAAATGCTCGATAGGCGAGAAGATTAAATAATATATCGCGGTTTTTGCGATGTGATATTCGAAATCTGAGTATTAAAGTCGACGGCGTCATAAAAAGTGACGAAATAATTAGTCGAGGAATAATTTTGCAATGGGAATTCTGGTACAACGGATCCGTACTGAAATCTAATAAGTTGTAAGAATAAAAGTTAAATGTGCACGACAATCTCTAGAATATTTAATTACTTGAAAAAAATATGTAGATAAAGAAAAAAAAATAGATATTCAATAATTTTGGAACCAAGAGCGGCAACAGATATTGCGAAATCATCTAATTCAACATCAATGAAAATCTGTCAGAATTTCATTGAACAAGTTGTCTATCCCTCTTCAGATTTCTCCTCTTCCTTCCCTTTCTCTCTCTCGCTCATTCGCCCGCTCTCTCATCTTCGTTGATAACCCAATTAATTCATTAGTGATATAGGCTCTGATTACATCGGCATACATATTACCCATGAAGCGTTGCTATGTTGTCGAGTTCACATATTGCGCTATCCATATTCTCAATTAACGATCACATTTACCCCTCTGAATGAAAGCCTCAAAGTGTCGAAGTTGAGACGTCAACAATAGATAGACACTTGAAAGTTAAAATTGGAACAAAGCGTTAATCAAGATTAACACATCTGAATTAATAAATAATAAATATTGCACTACGGTAAAAGAATAATTGCCAATTGATCGATGTCTGAGCATCATTCAATACACAAAACAAATAATTTTATTGTAGCATATCTAAAAATTTAGATAAAATTAATTTTTTGTTAAACTATTAAAATAATTATGTTTGACGTTCAAGCAAGATGATAATGCTGCGCAAAACTTGGACATTCTAATAATCAACTTAAACGTCCAATGTAAATTTTTTTAACTTTTAATTCAACATAATTATATATATTTTCAGATCATAATTATTTCAACAAAACTATCCTTTCCGTGCAGAACTTAATTTTTATAAACTCGTAACAATAATACACTGAATTGAATAATTTATGTATAACTTTAGTCATTATTCAAAATCTAAATATACGGCAGTGCAAAATACCGTTTTATCTTTTGTTTAATACTCTTGAAATATATAAATAGTTTATATAGCATATAACTGTGTATTTTAATAATTTTCTCCCTTGCCATCGTATAAGCAGCTTTTGCGTACGGAGGGATCCTACAATTTGCAAAGGTGAACATTGCATTACATGTTGAAACGCGATAAACTTCAAAACGATCGTCGGGAATTGCATTAAAATCGGTCGAGTGGCTGGGAACTAAAGGGGAGACTGGAGAGAAGTTTACACGCCCGGGCGCGTATTTCCTTGCTTTATTTACCCTCGTAAAATGCAACCACGCGTCCACGTTCGCGGAATATAAAAACATCTTTCATCTTACTCGAAACGTTTTTATTCGACGCGTACGTGTTTGAATCGCACGTGTCGGAGATGACTTGGCGCGCGAGTTTAAAGCCGCGAACACAAAGTTGCGGATAAAAGGATAGCGGCTAACTTTTCTGCATAGTTGCATAAAGTATCAACGCAATCTCTCAATCCATAATGTAACCGTTGTAGCGTGGAATATTTATGGCGACTAAATGATTATTTTGTGATATAACAAAAACAGCAAAAGTAAATAAGATTATTATAAATATACAATTACTTTGCTTTATAGCAATACTAGCATTTAATAATCTTAAGCATAACTCGTAACTAGTTGATAATTTTTTTATTTATTAATATTTTAATTTTGTGAATTGTTTAATTTTCTTTCTTTCTACCTTTTTGGTTCTTTTCGTTTCCTCTTTTTTTTAAAAAAATTGAGCTCGAAAATCTCGAAATTTCCTTTGATTCTTGTGTATATATGATGTAAGTACATAACACGCGAGGAATGGCAAAACTATCTCGGCATGTCGGTTTCTCTGACAGTGAATAACGAGAACAAAGTTATGCGCCATGTGCAGGATCATCCCGACATTACAAGCGCATCATGAAAGTTAATCGGAAAAATTCAAATCTCATCTATTCATTCAACTCTCTCGTTGTAAAACACGTCATAGACGTGTTCGATAAGAAAAATTGACTTAAATTCGGGTATCGTCGGACAGCTCGTTAACATGGAGGTTCAATTAGCTTCAAAGTGGCATACGCCAAAATGCTGCGTTCTCCACTTACTCTCATATTTTATCATGTTAGAGTTGCATAATTGGAACACACACGCACACACATTGAGCGTTAACCATATGTGCAATATATACATATTCCCGCACGCTTTTCTGAAACAGTGTAGTACGCGTCTCGTCGGAGCTCGTATAAATTAACGCAGATCGATACTAAGCCGTCGTTTTGCTGTTGTATCGCGATAAATTTCTCACTCTTGTATAAGTGGCGTGATAACACAACGGTATCGTGCTTTTATAATAATGATTTATCAAATCGTGCGGCGGAGAACATGTCTCTCTTAGAAACGCGGGGCATGATTGTGCTTTACAAGAATATATTTTTTTTTTACTTAGAATAAAGTGAAAGTCTGCAGAAATAGATTTAATTAAATCGTTTAATTGAATCGTTCCCCATTTCTTTGAAGATTGTTTTTTCCATTTTTATCAAACGATAATTCTCAACCATTCAATTTGCCACATTCCATTCGTTTGATCTACCATAGAAGAAGTGTTATAGACGGTTTTGCTCCTATACTTTCCAATGTGTCAGCAACCCACGCAAAAATCGTACGTTACATAAACAATTCGCATTTATTCGCCGCACCGTTTTGTCGAAGATTTCATAATACACGTTATACACGAGTTCGTTTACACCCTTCTCTCTCACCGAAGTTACGCCCGTGAGAAATGAATGGTGGAGAGCAAGTCGGGCAGACTCATATATCAGAAATTCCCTTTTGTGCGCGGAAGGATAGTTCGTCGGCGCTCCTCGCTACCCATCGAAATATTCAATGGATACTACTTAGCCTTTGTCTTAAGTTCTGCGCGAAATCGTGTCGAATAATTTTCCTCCGTCGGTCGTCGTGATAACTGTTTTTATATCACAGGCTTGTCACGCGATAAACGTAAAAACGGAAATACGTAATTGCATTTTAAAAGGAAGTGAAATTGCATGTTGCATGTCTGAGATTAGATATTATTAAACTGCGTCTTTTTCTATCGTTAAAGAGACACGATTCACAGAAGACAGAGAGAGAGAAAGAGAGAGAGAGAGAGAGAGAGAGAGGGGGGGGATTCACCCTGTGCACTCAAATATCTCAGGCGAATTATTAATTTTGCTTTTCATTTGTTCTCTATTTATATTTAGCTCGTTCCGGTTTAGGTTAATGAAGGATACGGGTATACGCACACAAACGAGATATGAAATATGGCTCCAGAGATAGAACGAATCAATAACGAAGCCAGAGATAAAAATTGACATTTCATTGTCATTTCAGGCAGAAATATAGTAAACGTCCGCAAAGTGATGTCTTCAATATTTCCGATCTAAATATTATCGATATCATCCTCCGATGTATTTTTAGTCGTACAATTACTCGCTCTCGATCCAATCGCAAGTAATAAGCGGACAAATGAATGTAATTTAAATGGAAGTAACTCGATCACTTGTCTCGTATATCGCGCTTCGACGTCCGGTTTGTTAATATTGCTTCGTATACCTAATTCGGTGCTTAATTTGTATACCGAGTTCGGTTTTGAGTCAATGCATTGGTCTTGCCTCCCAATGTACGCGAATCCCACGTTCGTGTGACATAATACGCGCCCAAGGAAATTCAGTGCGAGACGATATTACCACCACCTATTCCTTCCAGTTGCATCCGGAGCAACTGTTTACGATTATAACCTCGTGAGCGAAATTTCGTGCTTAACGATAGCTCTAAGGACGCGTACGGCATAACGAGGGATTTTAGAGCTAGCTATAAATGAGATGCGGTCATAGTACTGGCTTGTTGCTGAAATCGCTGATCGTTGGCATCGCTCGTAACGTACTTGCGATATAGCAGCTGCGCGGACGTAATCAATTATTAACGATTGGTCCAGTTTAGAAGAAAGCTACTTGTGGAATGTGCGTTCATATAGTGCATCTTTGCATGAAATATAATCGTTTAAAAATAAGCAAAAGGTCAGAGTTAAGTGAAGACTCGCTAATGTTTAAAAGACAATATTAAATATTGTCTTTAAAAAAATATTATAGAATAATGAGTTGTGTAAGCCGGAGCAAAAGTTAGTGCGCAAATAATTCAAATAACGTTTGCATTATACTCATAATTAAACAATCCGATACATAAATAAAAATCCGAACGTGCCAATTTACTAAAATCATTTTCAACGGAAATTGAATAACGCAAAAATGTAATAATTAGCGGAGTGCGAGGATGTAGCAGCAAAAAATTGAATTTCACCCATTCTAGTTGATTAGCCAGATGGATTAGAAATTACTTCTTAGCTGTACGTCACAAAAGTTTGCGTGCCATCAGTGACAATAGCATGTAAGTTTAAATCGATTTTCGTTATTCACCTGGAAACTGCTTCAACTCGTACTTCCATAATATATAACATAAAAGAATAAAACTGTATAAGTACCCGTCATTGAAATAAAATTTGAATAAATTGGGTGTATAAAGAATAAATAAAAAGTTGAAACAAGAAAGATAGATAGATAGATAGATAGAGAGAGAGAGAGAGAGAGAGAGAGAGTAAAACGAAAACTGTACTGTTCAAACCTAGTCACGAATTTAAAAACGACGTTTAAAAATTGTTATGTCACAAACAACATAACATCTTTACATAATAACAAAATATAAACTTTTCGAGTTAATCCTATTCTCGATATAAAATTGAGTTTAGTCTCATAAAATTGCCGTGCGACGTACATCTACACGTGCATTAAATAACTTTCAACTTGTATCGTACCTCAATTACCACCGATTCTTTAAATCCCTCGTCTCATGGAGGTAAAAGGCGAGGAGAATTTAAATGAGCGTGAAAGAGAGGTGATGGGGAGAGGGGGGGAGGGGTCGGAATAAATATCTCCTAAGAAAAATATCCGAGCGATAAATTGATGATAGATACATATTATATATGGATTACGTAAACCCCGGTGTATATTCCAAGAATATTTCGCGAGAAGAGCGAAAGTAAAAATCAACATCGTGAACTTGTAAGTGTAACCTGAGTTGAAAACGTAATTTTTAATGCTTCTGTCGAGGACTTAGAAACAAGCTTAATCCTATCGGTAAAAGGGGTTTTGCGGAACAGGGCGAGCAAGGATAAAAGCCCATTACTTATTTT
Source organism: Solenopsis invicta (assembly GCF_016802725.1). Lineage (NCBI taxonomy): Eukaryota > Metazoa > Arthropoda > Insecta > Hymenoptera > Formicidae > Solenopsis > Solenopsis invicta. Next base: position 22,896,956 of record NC_052667.1, read on the forward strand.
CAGAAGTTACAGTGATCCAGCTGTTCGGAAGGCGTTCCTGCGGCCATTACTAAGCTGAATTACGGTCGTCTATCAAACGCAGCGCGCAGCAGTATAATTTGCAACTACTTGTGATATAATGCCCCTTGATATCATCATGTCACTGTAACTTTTATATCGAGCAACTTTCGTGCTGTAGTTTCTCCGGTCAGCCATAAACGTAAAAACGTTTGATTCTGCGGTTAACGTTCGAAAGAACGCTGTTAAACGTTACTAAAAATCAGTTTACTGCATATAGCAAGGAATATGTTAGCTATAAAAAGCAAAAGAAGCATAAAAAGCATAAAACACAAAATTGGGAAAGAACAACTCATTAAAAACATTATTAAAAGAGTTCGTAATAATTAAAATCGATATCTATTAGTTATGAAACAATATTCGCACGTTTTTGATATCTATGAAATTGCAAATTGTTTGATTGCTTGCAATTTTGCAAAATTTATCTCTGATTTATATATATTTTCTAAAATTAATTACGACGTTTGCACAATACAGTTATACATGCTATACGGTATTATATATCAATAATTAATATATAATACAGTATTGTTTTATGACAAAATGAAGGAAATGCTAGCAAGAGAAGTTCAAATCTTTCATCGGCACACGCACGTCGACATTTACTCAAATGCTTATCTCGACGTCATTCAATTAACGTAACTCCAAAGATCGTCGAAGTAGATGTTGGCACGTATTGGCGTGTGCGCAATTTATGACTTGTAAGTGGAAAGTTGCAATCGATCGATGTAACAGAAAATTAATGGTCACATGGGAAATCTCGTAAATATACAATTCGTACTGTTCCAGCAACGAACTCCGCACACCTATCTGTTTAATAACTATAATACAAATTCTATTTATCGTCCAAATTAAAACTTCATGATTTGCTGTTTTGACATCCTTGCAATTTACCAAATATATAATTCATTTAAATATTTTGCGACATGAGAAATACATAAAATATCTATGGTTTTAGACAGAGGCAATAAAAAAAATTTTTTTTTAATTCTCTAAAAAAATTCTCTAAATTGTGAAAAAAATTAAAATGTAATATAAAAAATTTTTCTGGTCAAACATGAATAATAATTCGTTATTGTTAGCTTCTACAAAAAGTGTGTTGAACAATGTAATTATATTATAGTAAAAAATAAAAATGCCTTTGTGTAACGCCATAATATTCCCTCCTTTGTCGCTTTATTCAATTAATTTTAGAAAGAATGTCCTATGTTTAATAAATTCGTTGGCACAAACTGTAGCATGCCGATATACAAACATCACGCCGATCATATATTGCAGATGCCGCATTTCCATAAGCAACATTATCGAAAATCCTATAATACGTCTAGCTAATGGATATGTATCAATCATGCATGTGGCGAGGGTGCGCTCTCTCTCTTTTTTTCTCTTTTTTTTTGAAACATCTACAGCCGCCACATCGCTAGCCCTCGCTAAAATATCGATCTAAACGTTCACGACTTTGGCCGAGAGGAGTGCGTGCTAAGGACGGACCGACGGATCGATTGCTCGTTTCGGGTCACCCAATTATCGACGGTATGGCCCTTCGATGCATCATCATCAAGGCTTGATCTTCAGGAATTTCAATGTGCATCAACCTCTCGTTAGGTTTATCGATTCATTAGGAAAAGCGCTGTACTGTTTCGGGGACAACGCATTTTGTCTTTGCTACATAGGTGAGTTTGATATTCTTATGGAGCTCTTGAATAAAAAAAATTTATCGAAGTTTATACTTCTTCATAATTTTTTAATATAAAAATCGAGTTGAAGAATTAATGTTTCACGCATAAGTAAATATATAAAATTGAGATCTTTTTCATTTAAATAATATGAGGAAATATTTTAACGGGAAATATTTGTACTCAGTTTTATTGTATAAAATTTATAGTAAAATTTATTTTATTGTTTTTTATTCAAAGTCAGATCTTAAAATAAATTCTCAATATTTAATTTTTGCACTGAACACCAAGTAAAAGTTTTAATAAAATAAAATTCATTTAAAATTACAATTTTTAATAAAACAAAAATTAATAATTATTAAACGTTTTATTTAAAATTAATATAAAGGTCTTATTTAAATATTTATTTAAACTTAATTTAACAGAATTAAATTTAATTCAAAACGTATAATAATTAATTTTTATTTTATTAAAAATTATAATTAAAAAATTTATCTGTTGATAATACAAAATACAAAGAATATATTTTATATTTTAAGTTTTAGCACATTTGTAATCAAGATAGAATGTAGCATGTCTGGGATACTCTATATCTACATTGTGAATCGCTGCGGAGTGCAAACTTGGATACTAAAAATAAGATTGGGCGAGGATCGCGCTGATGGAAAGCAGCCAGTTAGTGAAGCGAAAAAAAGAGAAAAGAATAGAGAAAAGGAGAGAAAATGAAAGAGAAAGAAAGCGGAAGAGAAAAAGAATGGAGAGCGTAAAAGTAAAACGGAAGAGACAGGAGCAGCGAGGGGATGAGGTAGCGCGAAAGTGGATAAGAGAAAAAAAACAAGGGCAGGAGAGAAAGGGCGCAGATAGAATGACAGGGGTGAGAGGAAAAAAGGCGAGACTGGAGACGAACGCAATGGAGACGAGCGAAACGACGACGGAGCGGCTTCGGCAGAGCGCGAGTCTAGGAAGTCATCCGAGAACAGGAGTGGAAGAAGAGTCGCTCCGAGTTAAAAGGGACGAGGAAAAGCGAAAAGCGAAAAGCGAGGCACACGTAGGATGGACGGACGCACGCGCGGAACGAGGGAGTAGAGGCTAAAGTGATAAAGTTTTGCGCGACGGAAAGACCATTTTTTTCCACGGGGCCTTTTTTGCATCTCCGAGAACGACGCTACGGCGCACTCTCTTTCTCTCTTCGAGACGGAGGCTCCACCGTAATTTTTATTTATGAGCCTTCATTATCACCGGCTACCAATCTCCCTCGTGTCGGAGGCCGCCAGAACTGCTAGATCAGAGTCGGAGGACTGCGGCGCGGCGCGGAAGGGCGGCGAGGGGAGGACCAAGTCGGAAAGAAAAGCTCTCTCAAAACAAGTCGTCGGGAAATCTCTGCCGAGGCTCTTCCGAGATTTTATCGCGCCCGATGGATACTCGCGCGGCGAACTGTGTGCCGGGACGGAGTACTGCCGGGTATAACGAGTCGGTAGATCTTGTGACGCTCACTTCCGCTTACAGTTTGAGTACCCGGCGTAACACTTCCAGAATCCGCTCCAGAACACCCTGCCGGTATACTCCGGGCAATTTTGTAAACTTCAACAAATTCAATCCCTGGAAGTTTTAATGTGTATCTCGAATATACTACGTAATAATAAAACGTGTGTCTCGCCCGCGATAGTGTAACTGCTTGCGCTCACTCGAAACTGTTTCAAAGAATGTAATGGATGAGTTTTTGTTCTTTTAAAAATAAATCATAACGCTCCGAGAAACATAAAATCCATATTTATATTTGCCTCTCATTATTTAAATGCATATTAGATTCGCGACATTTTTCTTATTTTTTCGAGAGACAGATATAATGTTCAGAATTTATATTTATGCTAGAAATATTGCTAGAATGTAATGCATTACTTGTAATACAGTTACCATTACCATTACTGTTTTCTCTTTGTAACGATAACAGTAATATCATTACATTTTTACGGTAACGGCCGTACAGTACAACCGTTACTTTTATCCTTGCTTTAGTTCCTTATTATCTTTACACTCATTCAATAGATTTCTACACCTCTTCAATAATTTTCGGTAATCAGAATGTCAGATCAATGGTTTATAAATGCAATAAATGCAATTGTGAATTTTTTTATTTATTCTTATATTTTTTAATACACTTTAAATATTAAATAATATTTTGCAGTTTAGACTACATTCTGTCTAATCATTGCCACCATTGAAAGTTATATAAACAAGATTATAAAATAAATAAACGTAACTTGTTTACATAAAGAAACAAATTTCTTTATGTTAGCAAATTATACGTATATCTATTTAAAATTGTCAAATTTTTTCAAAAAAGATTTTATACTTTTGCTTAAAACATGGTTGTTGATTTGACAATAATTTTTTTTCCGTGCATATATAACTGGACTATAAATTTTCAGTACTGGCACTGAATATTATAATAGAATGCATTTTCAATAATGATATTAATGTTTGGAAACAATGTTTGATTAAAATTTACACGTTTGTGAATTATAATCTAAATTTCTATAAGTACATAGAAAGATGTTAATATAAAGAATTAGAAAAATTAGACAAAGTCAATATATAAAAGCTTGCTGTAGTTTTGGAGTTTTAAGTTTTAATATTGATTGTTAAATAATAAGTTAAATTTTAAAATATAATATTTCTTTAGCATTACAAAGAAAGTAATGAATCGTTACTTTTTAAGTAACAGTAATAGTAACGATTTATTTTCTATAAAAAGTAACGATAACGATAACACGTTACATTTTTATAGTAACGTTCTCAACCCTGAAATTGCTAACTCAGAATTTTTGACAGTTATGTCACTTTAACTGCTACAATAAAAAAAACTAAACTATCTCTCGCATTGGATAACTCCAGATATTTACGCCGCCATAGTCAAAAAATAGGAGTGAAAATAATATTTGCTTGGAACCATTTAGTTACGTGCTTTTATATTATATTAATATTGTGTTGTAATTTTAGTTTTTTATTGTTTATATTAACGAAACCATCGTGAGTTGAATAAACTTGTCAATATTGTGGATAGCAGCAATGTATTACAACATACGTTAAATAACTCTTTCTATAAGGAGTATAAAAGGCTTAGTAGTTATTTCGTAATAAATATAGAAGATAGTAAAGAATAGTGTATACCAAATTTTAAGTGCTTATTTCTTCTTTGTTCGGCATGACTGTTTCACTCATAACCACATATTCCACCTCTTTCGATATACGCCAAAATCCACTCCACAAGGTTTTTTTTTAAATATGAAAATAAATATTTTGTTTTTTATTTTTATTTATTTTTTAGTAGTAGATAGTATAAAGTTTTTATTGATATAGTTCATTTATTTTACGCACAACAAATAAATAGCTTGACAAATTAAGTTTTCGATAGATGCGGCATCCATACCATACGGTAAACATGATGTTTTGCTAAAATATTTAAAAATATACTGCTGGACACAGATCTGAAAATAATTTTGTCATCAAAAGATCATCAAAACAATTATGTTGCGTTATTAAACTGATTACTAGAACGTTAAAAATTTTTGCAGCATTGCTTATCACGCTTGAACATCCGTCAATTGCTTTAAATAGTTCAATAAAATTGTTTTCAGATCTGTATCCAGCTAAATGTTTAGATACTTTAATGAAATTATTCTTTTCGCGCAATTACCCTGATTATTAGATAAGTGAAGTAAATATATTTTTAATATATTGTATTATATATATTTTTAGTGTTTTCCGTACATTCTCTCCTTATCTTTTTCTTCCTTTCATAAGATTTCTGGCAAAGCAATGGAGCGTGGCTTAACATCGTAACGCGCGTTTGTTCAACGTTTCCGTGTCCTCAAACTTAATGTTTCCATCGCCAAACGAATCTGATTGAGACTCCTCGCTTCGAGAGACACTTCTCTCCTCTCGAGACACCTTCGTCCGCTCGTTGGAACAAAACTCGCGAATTTTGATCAACAGCGGCGTATATCGCGCGATGTCGCGCGTCGCAATTCATCAACTACGAGTGCGCGTTCTCCGCGCTCTTGTCTTTTTTTTTCGCGCTCGCGGTCGCCGATACACCGCGGAAACGATCCGTGTAATTTCGCGAGTAACTTACAGAAGGGAGAGGGAAGGACGAACGACGGGGAAGAAGCGAGAGAGGGATTACGCGCGCCTGTCGACGTGGCCGGAGAGTCGGTGATTTATACGCGCTCGGCGCCCAATGACGCGAAAAGATTACGCGCTCGGCCGGGCGCGCGACGCCCGATTAGGGACGAGCGCGTGCGCCTGCATACGCAGCGCAATTTTCTCCGTTGCCTAATGACCCATAACCTTTGATTGGACTGTGTTTACGTGGCGCTTTAACCGTAGCACGTCCGTGTGTCCGGCCTCTGGTCGCGACCGGTCCTCTGCTAACGAGGCTACCCTCGTACAAGGGAGAGTAAACGGAGCCGGATGGAGCAGGCTCTCGGCCGTGCGCTTAAACCCGTTTATATATCAACTTTACTGTCGAGCGATAAGACCGCCGACCACTTCGGTGAAAGACTCGCGATTACGTGTTTTCAGCGATACTGTTCTTTTTCTTTCTCTCTCTTTTTCTTTCTCCCTTGGTCTCTCTTTCTGTCTAAATCACTCTGGCGATGCGAGCGGTAGGGGGAAATGAGCGATTACAGGTAATGATTTACGCTTCCACGCTTCCAGAGCGCCGACAGAGCAACGGTCCCCAGAGTGGCGCGCCAAATGTTTAATAATGGATAAAAATGTTGGCGAGCGACGTCGCCATCCGATGCAACGTTGCATTTTTTAAATCTACTGAATATCGCCGTTAAACACGACGGAAATGGCACCGTCGACTACTGTCGCGTTGCCCAACGAAACGTCTCTCTTCGACCGCCACTCTCGTTCTGGAGAAGTGACGCGTAAAGGCGACGTAATTTAAGCACGTTTCTTGAGAAGAAAAATATTATTGAAATATTAGATGTTTAATTTCAATATTATTAAAAATATTAGACGTCTAATCCATATTAAAAAAAGAGTTTGGTAATAATAATTATAGATAGATGACACTTGCGAAAGCTTTGGTGACAAAATTTTAATTAAATTTGTTTAATATTTACCAAATATTTACTAACCGTTTAATAACTGCTTAGTAATCGATTATTATTACGTTTTATTATTGTTGAATATAATTACATTAAATTTTATATTGATCAAGCAGTTAATTGAAATTATGTTACCAAAGCTGGATTGTTATTATTAAATTCTTTTTTTCATTGCAAGACTAATGCATTGAAGAAAGGATTTACTAATGACGACCAAATATTAAATGAAACAGTGCCAATTAAATATTTGATTAATATGATCAAAGATATTTTTACTTTTCTAAATATTTTATAAATACTGTCAGAAATGGTTGTATTATTATATTTAATAAATATTTGGAAAAGCACAATTATTTTTAATTATATTAATCAAATATTTTATTGGCATTATTTCATTCGACATTTATTAACTATTATCAAACTCTTTTTATTCAGCGTACATACCTAAAAAAAAAAATGTTAAATTAACACATAACTTTTGCATCTGTCTCTCATCAAGTATGTGGAAAATGTTCGTGTTATTTTTCCTTCAAAATTACAATTTATTAATAAAGATAAAAAGAATCGAATCGTTGAACAAATAAATATATAAATATGATTTTTAGAAAGGAATTTTAGCTTAAAATTTGTGTGGTTGTTAGCGTTAATGTGTCCCATAATCTGACGTACGTCGTAAAATAAGACCGTTGTTATCTCATTTCGCTCGTACTCGGCGCATTACTTCTTTTACACGCTCCCGTATATACGCACGTTACGTTGAACGATAATGTTCTACCTTCGCGAACACGTTTGGATTAAATTTGCATACAAACCGTGTGTATGGACTTGTCGGGACGCGTAACACATTGATATTTTAATTTCGGAATTCCGTGCAGAGCGGTCGGATCTCCATATTTTCGCGCGCTGCGCTCTCGCTCGAATTTCGGAGTTTTTCTTGCACGATCGCGGAATACGCAATGCGCGCTTCCGTGACGTTAGCCCTTCCGATCCGGGCGGATATGAGAGAGAAACGTCCGCTGAGAGCTGGGGGCAAGTATTTATCTCGCTGATTTTTTTCCCGTATGCACGGATGTCGCGCGAAAAGTGCTGCTTCCCCTGCAAACGTTGCGCAAACATCGACTTCACATGACGATTTTAAATTGAATAATTATAGTTAATTGCCGCTATGCTAATGTAATTCGGGCACTTGGCAGCCTCCGCGACACTGCCGTACGGAATACGGAAATACTTGGCGCGAGAGAGAGAGAATGGTCGCGCGACTCCGCTCTCACGAGCGCTGCTTGCATTTCTCGGCTACTCTGGAGTACGCCACCTCGTCGTTTCCACGTCGGTTTCTACACCACCCAAGTTAACGCGATAAACACTCACGGAGGTAGAAAATTACACGGATACTCGATGTCGCGAGTATTTTTGACCCGCTTATTCCAGTCTGCAAATAAGGTTGTTTTCTTTTTCGCTATGATCCAGATTGGAGATTCTCAAATTGGGTTTCGTTGAATGCGTATACGTTGTTAAAGGGAACAATGCAAAAGTACGAAAACGTGACTGCCCGATGCAGGACGGAGGGAGAAATTAAAAGGAAGCGGAAACGCAAACGGGCATCCCGCGAGATTTGTTCCTCGAGATTCTTTTTCCCCGATCGTCTCGTTATTCGTCTCCCCTCTTGCCTTTTTCCTACTCTACTAGTGCACCATCGTCGACAAGGACGCTGGTATCCGAGCCGGCGAGCTCTTGTGCATAACGCGGACGGCGCTTTTGTTTGCGGGGCCCTGGACTGACGTCTAGTGGCGCGACATACGGCAGATGTTGTGTTGCTACGTCGTTACGAAATGTCCGCGTTGATTAATCACGGACGATGAGAGCCCTTCGCGTCCGCAACTGTCTGCCGCAATCGGCCACTGTACGCGTGTGCGTGAGTCGCGTCAGTGCTTCCGTTAAGTCGAGAGGTAAATGCACCATTACGCGAACCTGGATAAGAATGATACATTTCTCAACAGTGAGAATTTTCAAACTTCACATTTGATACGCGGATAGATTGAGGACTACTCATCATTGATCGTCAATACATTTCGCATTCCCTTACTTATATACTTCTTTAATCCTTAAAGTACCATCATGAGTATTCCGTGTCCGACAAACTTCTACCTATAGAAGTTTCGTGAAATTTCAAAAGCATAATTAAATTATAAAACATTTTACACTCTTCCAAAATGAAATACAGACATTTATTCTAGAAACTTAAAAGTATGAATTTTTTGAAATTTTTTTAACCACTTTAAATACGATAGATGTAAAAGTTGTTGGAGTCGGGAGACCTATTATGATACCAAGAAGACATCTTTTTTTACGTGATATCTTAAGAATTAATTTTAACTCTCTGCAGCTGACGGTGAGTCTATTAGACCTACTATCAATTATAAAGTTTGAATTTTTGTTATTATATATATATATATATATATATAACATCAATTATAAAGTTTGAATTTTTGTTATTATATATATATATATATATATATAAAATAAACTTGGTATTCATTCATTTTTTACGTGAATTCTTAAAATCAATTAGTGTCGTTTAGTCAACATAAATTAAATAGATCTCACAGATCTAGCATTAAAATAATTGTATTACAGACGTTGATGTAAATAATATTCTTTTATAATTTCTTGTACATGCGCGATATAATTTTGAGATCAATGCAAATAAAGATCAATAAACAATATACATGATAGTGAAAAAGTTATATATTGATTTAATATTTTAATTTAAATTGCAATGGTGTATCGAATTTAATCGTATTTTTATTTACTCGATTTGCAACCGATAGTTTGATCATGCACCCGCTGCATACATTACACACACACACACACACGGTGAGCGCCGAAATAAAATATGTAGGCAAACATGTTGATTCTTTGTAAAAATAGCGCGCAATTTTTGACTAAACAAAGAACGAGCATTGAAAATAATAGCTAAAAGAATACGCTAGAAAATATGCGATGAATTAAAGCTGCACTGAACGCGGGCATTTTGAGCACATTTATTTAATGTTATTATGGTAGACGGACAGCGTTATTTCACCTATGGTTGTTTAATGCAGCGAATAATATGTTCGATATTTTATATTTCGATATTTTATGCGGCGTTATGGCCTATAATTCCGTTTATGGATAGCACCTCTCCTATTCAGGGGTTGTAATTATAATTCACCATATCCCGGCTCATTTAATAAGCAATGGACAAAATCCACACACTGATTTATCTATATGTATTAATAGACGGAATTTAGCAAGTTACCGCGCGCATAACCACGAATAATTACGCCCCCCTTGCTAGCCTGTATTGAAATTTCGGAGAACTTTGAAACCTCGATTCCTGCATCGCTGCGTTGCAGCATGTAGGAACGTAGATACCTAATTACTGACGTTATCGAATCACCGTAAGCACCGTTCAGCTTTCACGTATCTGTGGACGTATCGTTCTCTTCCAACCGATATCTGTTACAATTGATAAAAAAAAACTGATCCAACAAATTTCAATCGGCAGATCTCAACACCGGTGTGTAACTGGTGTGGTCGACAAAAGTCATATCGCCTTTAAAGCTTACAATATTCTATTGTCGCAAGTTTACAATAATGATTTGCGCGTAACGTTCTTGCGCAGATCCCGTCAACAATTAAGCACCGACGAATTGCAATTTGTAAGCTATATCGATCGTACGGTTTGCATTACAAACGACAAAGATCAATTCTCCACAATGGATTGAGTCATTTGTCAATCTAAAGGAGAAATGAGATATATTTCGTATGCGCCCGTTTCGCGGAATTATCTTGGATTGTAAAGAATTAATTTACAAAGATATAACCCTGTCAGAGTTGGTCGTGTTACACCGGAATGGCTTTCTCAAAATGGCGCTGAAATTATGGTCTTCTTCAGTACTAAAAGTTTATACCGATCCTCCGGCTGATGTAAAGCGCGCGGTATTTTGTTTTTTGCGCTCATGGCGCCTCATGCACCACAGTCGGGACGACAAAGCTGAAAGAATTTTACTTCGTTCCGTCTGCTAATACACGAGCTGCTTTGGGCTACGTATCGCTCGTAAAACGACCTCGTCTCATAAACACTCGCGGTTTCATGCTCTCCGAGCCTTCGGTCGGAGAGTTCTCTTTCGGTCTCTACGCGCGCTCTTTGCTCTCGACGTGGTTACAGGGCATTTTCCAGTCCTGAAATATGCAACGCGAAACTGGCAATTAGCTTCGCGCGCAGGTAAACATGACCGACAAGCTGCATGATATGAGGAAACGCGTATGCGTAAACTTCGTTCATTTCTGACGGATACGAGTGAGAGAGGCGAAAAAGAATACTTATCGAGACTTTTCATATAGTACAATTTCGTAACAGATTTTAAAGCCCGGTAGATGCGAGATGCGTAAAATTATTAACATTTTTCTCAATTACATTTGCAAATGCACTTTTCTGGATTTCTTCTTTTCTTTTAATGAAAAATTCAGATTAAATTGATTTATTAGCATTTTATGGTTCGCTATAATAGATATTAAAATAGAGATTAAATTGATTTACTAGAATTCGATGCTTTACTATAATGGTTTATAATAATAAATCTAGAAGCCAGAAACGCACAATTAATAATTTATAAAGACCTTCTAACTAAATGCAAGCTTTAAAAGAAAATAAACTAAATTCAAAACCATGTTGCTTAGTAAGTTTTAAATGAATTATAATATGGATTTTAAAACAACATCAATTTGTAGCTGTTTACGTAAAAATATACAATAATATACGTCAAAAATTGATGACCTATAAATAACGACTTTTAATATCTTCGTGCAAAAGGAATGTTATTTTGATGCACTTCATGCATACATCAATGCTCCCTTTTTAATGTGAGGAAACTGAAATTACTCGCGTATTAATTTATCATTATGCACGCTCACAGATGACACGATAAAGTTTTAATCAAGTTTCTGAACGGGAACTAATCAGATAAAATCGCAATGCAGTTTCATCTATTATTGAAGTGGAACGATACGCAGTAGTATAGCCCATTGTCGATCAGACGGACATGATAACATTGCAACTACGTGCTGTTTCTATGATTGGCTCATAAATAGTGTCAAGGCAATTACATTTATTTTTTTTTAACGCTTTTAATGTCCATTCGCCGCCTGTTACACGCTAACGATTTTATCGCTAAACTACTAGCTAAACAAGTAGCGAAACATTCGTCGATGTCGAGCACAAAGAGGCCCTTGTAAAATACAGTGAGCTTTGTCATTTCCTCTAAGCAAGTTGCAGTAGGAAATAAATTATACATTAGACGAAGGCTTCATTTAAACTTTAAGACCTTCGACTAATCCGTCGCATGCAAGAGTTGAAGAGCTGCAACTGATGTTGCTTGAGGGATTACATTACGTGCACGAATCCCTTTTGGGATTAAGTCTCGGCTTTCACTCTTTTTTCGTCCGGAAAGTTGCCCGGGTAACGCGCGACAGTGCACGGGGTTCGTGTAACTACGGTTAAAGAGCGAAAAGTTCTTCGTAATTCCTTCTATTTTTAGTTATGGAACAAAAATCAAGCTCTAGGCAGCTTTGATCGGCAGCATCGTCGTGATTCCGCGGGAACTCCGCGCGTATCATCACGCAACAGAGATATCGCAAGTTGTAATTAAAAAATCACCTGAAGTTTTGCATTTTCAAAAGTCTGCTATTTTTTTTTACCGCAACTTTGTAATCATGAACGAGTTACTGTCACGCGCACGCGAAAGTAACGAGTACGCGGGATTTGTTGTGGCGGATGCTATGACGAAATTTGCATAATAGTGTTTCAAAATTTTAGAGAAATTAAGTTATTATACTGGCGAGGTCCAGTGTAATTCGTTAGATTAAAGGCACTAAAGACGCAGATAAGCATATTAAATAGTCATTTACGTAGTCGTTAAACGCATTATCAAACATATGAGCCAGAGTATAAGCAAATGAAAGAGATGAAATGAATAACGTAATATAAGCTAAGTGAATAAATTGTAAATAAATGTTTACCATTATGTGTATAAAATTCTTTGGATAAAAAAATTGTTTTATCTCGTTTTTTATCTTATTATATATGTATTAATTTATTATATATTGTATACATAATAAATTTTATATATGTATACATATGTATATATAAATGATATTAAAAAAAAAATATATATATATATAATTTATTAATAATTTAAAAAAATTAATTTAAAAATATATTTCAAAAAAAATACTCCTTAATTAAAATAAAAAAAAAATTGATTGTCCAAGTTATTATTTATGCTGTGGCAATTATATCACTGCGACTCTTTTAACTGAACCCGTACAAATAAATACACATACATAATTTATGCAGAGAAGTCTCTTTTTATTTTGAGTTCTTTTTCGAGATGTGTTATAAATTTAAATTAGAAATGAGTGAAAACCGATAGGCAATAATAATATTTATAATTTTCAGGATGAAAATTCGAGAAAGAGACAAGAGGGATTACGCATCGATCCGAACGGATATTCAAGGGATTCGATTGGGAGTTACGGTGATGAGTGGCCGAGTTAGACTTTCTGTAATTGGAACAATAAACCGGCAGTTAAATCGTCGCTAAACGTGCACTTTATTTTTACTGTCACCTCTTCAACGCAGGCCATGTACTAAAATCTTAACAGGAAAACATTTTAACGTGTATAAATAACAACAGATTACACAGATCAGGAAATAGTAGCGTAATGTAAAAATTGTTTGAATATTATAAGTGGTTTGAAAGCTTTTTCATGAAAAGAACTTTGTCAGTTATTTTAATTCGAGTATTCCCTCTATATTTTTTAACTTTAATTTTTATTTGCTTATTTACTCAAATTAAAAGGAGAATATTTTTTGTCAATTAAAATTAGTTGAAAAACTCTTGTCTCTACCAAATAAAGATTTTTAAATAAAAATATGAATATATTGTTTCTATATCCTATAGTATTTTGCTCAATAGCGGTATTATCTTAAAAAATATCTACATAAAACGACTTCTCTACACAAATTAAAAATTAAATCATCCTTATTTTATTTTATCTTTTTTGAGATCATTTTAATATTTAAGTTATCTAAGCGTAACACTGATTATGAAATGTGAAACATGTGTTAAGAAAACGTTTCAAAACAGCTCAAAATAATTTAGAGACGTTCATATAATTTAAGCTATCATAAATACTAAAATATAATCGACAAAATGGAGCGTTTCACAAGTTAATTAAAAATTTACCGGGCTTATAAATTTATTCGAACATTAATTAGTTTGACGCCACATTGACGAATTATTTATGCTTTATAGAATTTTCGTCAAGAAAGTTTGCAATTAATTATAGAGAAACTCATAACGTTTTTAAAATTACATTTCGCGAGTAATAGTACAGTGTGCTTTTAACTTGGCCATTTAGCGGAGTCTCGATTACGAGACTCTTTTTCACGAGCAGAAAATAACAGGCGAACGGGGTGAAGGCGAGATTAAACCGTGATTTTCCCGTGTTTTCACCCGTAATATCGAGAGCTGCGATTGAAGTTGTCGTGCAGTACATAGAGACGCGCACGCAAAAGTAACGTAAATTTTACTGTTGAAATTAAGTAGCGGGGATGGCATACCAAATCCCAGGCTTACCTTGCTTCCTCGCTGGTTCGTGGCAGCGAAAAGATGATCCGACAAAAGATGCGGCGACACGTGACAGAGATTATCGCGGTACCGGACATATGGAGCAATGGCACGAAACCAGCGGCCGGCAAGGATTTAAGTCCATCGCGATAATTCTTCGTCCATTTTAATTCCTCTTTTGTCCTCCATGCATATCTCGCTGAAGATAGGCTTATCCGCCAGCGGCGTGATGAGTCTTGTCGCTGCAATGTAAAGAGTGTAATGTAAAGAATCCGTCGTCCTTTTTCAGGCTAAAGGCGCTGTGTCTAAACAATTTTGAAATAATAAAGCTCACATATAAGTTCACTTTAATTTCAAGTGTGTAAAATGTGTAGTTACTTTTTACGCATTTGCATTTTTTATGCAGTTTTTTGTATCAAATTCATGCGTGTGATTTTTGTACTCTTTACACACTTAGACGTGTATCAATATTAAATTACACGTCTAAGCGTATAAAAAGTACAAAAATTACACCCATAAATTTAATGCATAAAAAATACAAATGCGTAAAAAGTAGCTACACTTCTATACATTTGGATTTGCAGTGTAATGTTGTTCAAATCTAAATAACAACTATCGTTCATCTTTCGATATTTTATATTATTTTCTTTTAAACAGGATGATGTACATTTATGGCAAGCCATTTTACTTTTTAATAGCATAAAAGAAATGTTCTCTAATATAAATGTTTGAAAAAAAGTTACCTCAAAAGAATTATGAGTTTAAATAAATAATTAAAATTCTGTCAGGACATAATAATAATTTCACGAATTAAAATTATGGATGCAACCGAGGGGAAATTCACAGCCGGCATTGGTGTACAAAATTTCGGCAGTGGACTGCCGAAAAATGTAAGCAGTGATCTATAATATTGACGGCATTGTCGTCAGTAGTTGGGGAGTGGTGAGCTCACTTCAGAGTCGGTTTTTCGATCATGGGGTTGAGCACAAAAATTTTTGAATACTTCGGGAAAGCTTTAGAATTCTTGTGCAGGCATTGGCGTATGATAATGGGCACGCGGTAGTGTTCATAATTGCATGGCATTGCCTTAATTTTAATATAGGATTGACGGCATTGTAGGCATTGACTAACAATAAGCATTGTCGGCAGTGTACAAAAATGTCGGCAGTGTTTTACAGCAATGCCAAAAATCGGCATTGGTGTACAAAATTTTGGGTTGTGAATTCCCCCTCGGATGCAACATAATAGAAATACGGAAATAATTTCACGAATTAAAATTATGGATGCAACATAATAGAAATACGGAATTATTTTTATGTTGATACATAATTTTAATTCATAGAATTTTTATTACATCGCGACATAATTTTAATTCGTCGAATTATTATGCTTTGATATAATAATAATTCTGAATTTTTATTATGTCTTGATATAATTTTAATTTGCCAAATTATTATTACGTCACATAATTTTAATTCATAGAATTATTTTATGTCGCAATTTTAATTCGTTCAATTAAATTATGTCACGACATAATAAAAATTTGGAATTATTTTTATAAATAAAAATTACGAATTCTTATTATATCCGGACGTAATAATAATTCTATGAATTACTATTATATCCGTGCATAATTTTAATTATTTATTTAAGCTCATAATTTTTTTGGATAATTATTTTTTAAAACATCTACTTTTTTTTTAAAGAATATTTCTTTTATTAAAAAGTATAACAGCTTGCCATAAAACTCAGAATAAATTTGTACACATAAAAACACATAAAAACATTATTTCTGTTATCCCTTATCGAAATTTGAATTGCACAGACAGTGAAAAATTAACTAAAAAAAAAAAAATAGTTTATTCGCAATTATATTTTCATGAAACTGTTTTGCCGAAATACGCCGGCAAACAGTGATTTAATGAGAATATTATGTAATCATCGTTTATGATTAACCCTTCGATATCATGCTTAAAATAGTGTCTCATTCTGGATATCACAAATTATTTCTTCAGCCGTTTAAAATGGTTAAAAAAAATCTCTAAAAATTCACGAACATACTTTCAGCTTTCTAGAACAAATGTTGAAACTTTGAAAAAATAATAAAATGTATATAATTTTATAACCCACCGAACTTGCGAGAAGCTTGTACAAACACAAATCGATACATGAAATACCCAAGATAATAGAGGGAAAAAGTTAGGTTAGATAATCTTATCTATTTTATCAATCTCATGTGGAACTACTCACGTTGTTCCTCTTGATCCCCGTTGCTGAAGATGCTGTCGTCCTGACGATACGCACTAGCACACACCGACACACGCACGTACACACACGCGACAATAAACGATACGATAATTATTTCTTTAACGACGCCCGGATTGGAAAAGTACGTATCTCGCCTCGCGCGCTTTGATCTTGACCCGAATCTAATCATCGCGGTCGGAACACGGGGAGCAACGTTCGTATCGAACGACTCGAGAGTCGACAAGCCGTGCATCACGCGTCGTTGTTCACAATTAAGTAGATATGTTCGAGAAGCGAGAGAGAAAGACGTGCGTCGTACTTACGGTACGCGCGGCGACGAGTCGACTGTGTCTATGGCGCGCGAACGTCTTTGCGGCGCGCGATGTGCCGGTGTTGTTTACGCGCGGCATAATCTTGTTGTCGTTCGGAGGACGGTCAGACGGCTGTACGCAGCGGCACGAGACGCTCGCCGTGTGTCGTCGCGTTAGTACCTTCGATCCTCGAGACGTCCCGCGTCCGTCGCGAGCGGAGCGAGGCGCGGACAGACACATCGCTGCGATTGAACTATGAAATTAGCCACGCTCCGACGTTGGCGTGCTCGACCAAGTTCAGACTACGCTCAGCTCGCCCGATCGTGGTATTGCGTCGCACGCCCGCACGCGTCTACTAAGTCGGACAACTCGTGCACGAATGTGGGTAAAATTTCACCGAGATTATTTCACTGAGAGACGTAGTCGTTTCTGATATACGCATTAAAGCGCGCGTTAGATCGCATTGCTCGAAAAATTTCTATCGTGTCAGCAAACGGCGAAGTGACGATCGCGTTCCCGCATACCGCACTCCACATACACTTACACGATCTTAATTCGCGTATTAATTTATCTACGTGTCGTAGGGGACAGTAATAATTGAAACGCGAGCGTGTGATGTTTGCTCAACAAACTCCGGAAAATGCGTAAGTGCGTGCCGCCGGGAGCAGGTTATGATGCGCAGTAAGGCACGGGAAGGGTGGGGTGAGGGGGGGAACGTCGCGAGGCAAGGAGCAGAAGGGCGAGGAGAGGGGGAACGTCGCACGGCCCGGGCGAAACGTCGTGAAGTTGCAGCGCGTCTCTCTCTCATTTCGTCGCCCGAGATTCGTCCATTACACAGCACGCACGTCTCGTCTCGTACGTACACCGGGCAGTCCGTGGTTTCGCTCAGGACGAAAGTAATGAATAGGTAGGAATGGTAACGACGATTATGCGTACTTCACTGAGAGATTCGATTTTCCTCGATTCCGATTCGCTAACGTGTGCATTGCGCGAGATTCATTCGGGCGGCATATCCGCGCGACTACTTGAGGAAGCGACGATCGTATTTGTCTTTAATCTTAGCTTATGCATTCAATTATCTACGTTGTCGTACGGGGATAGTAATCGCTGAACCGCGAGCGTGTAACGCTCGCTACGTAAACTCGAGAAAAAGCTTGAGAATGCAGTCGCGAGCGGGTTATAATTCAGTCGCTTGGCGAAGGGAGCGCGGGGAGAGGGACGGGGGGCAACCGCAGCGCGTCAGCATGAAGTTGCAGCGCGTCCCTCTGATTTCGTCACGTTCGAGATTCGGCCATTACTTAATACGTAATACGCACGTCGCGTCGCGAATGCCGAGCGGTCCGTGGCTTCGTTCAACACAATTTCAGTGCCGTTTCCTCGCCGCGGTATAATAAATCGCGCACGTCGCGTGGTAATGAATATCGCAGAGCCAAATGGAGCTCAATCGTGCCGGTCATTGCGCGGTTCGAGCGGTTAAGATAGGTATGTATGTAGGTATGAACGAGAGTAATGATTCGGTAGGAATTGTAATAATGATTGCGTGCTTCACTGAGATATTTGATAGCAATCGCTACAATGCGAGCGTGTAATGCTCGCTACATAAAATCAGGAAAATATGCATGAGAATGTCGGCGGGATCAGCAGGTTAGATATAGTCGGAGAGGTGGGAGGGGGAAGGGGAGGGAAGAAAGGGAGAGCGCGCGGGCGGCACATGAGATTGGCAATACTTTTTGATTTCGTCGTTCGCGTTGAGATCCGCCCGTTATGATAATTGATGCACGCGTGTCGCCAACGCTGAGAGCGGACCGTGGCTTTGTGCAATGTAGTTTCATTGTCATTTGCTCCCCGCGGTATAATAAAATGCGCGTATCGTGTGCAATTAATGTTAAGAGCGCTGTTGTCCTGTTGTGATTAGTGTACGCGCGATCGCGTTAACCGTGCCCTCGCGAGTGAATATTATGTAAGTGTCCATAAGGGGGAAGCAATGGAGGGACAGAGATTCGAGAGGAGGAGACCTGGGAGAAGAAAAGTGTGGTGTAACGACGGAGCAACCATGAGGTAAATAATTAATTTGTTACTGAAATTATGTTAGGATTAATCACTTATTAATTTCCACAATAGAATATTACTCGACGTTCTAAATGATATAATGTATGTATAAATTTGATTTGTTTCATTTTGAATATATACTTTTCAAGTATTTAATAAAATATTTGTACATTGTTGGTATTTTCACATATAAATATGTTATATAAAATATATTATAAAAATTTCTTCTGCGATTATTTAAATTGTGCAAAAAAGGTTTGATGTTTATTTACTATATTTTCTAAAAAAAATTTTATACAATATATAACATTTTTTTTTTCAAAAATTACGTTATTTTTTTATCAGTTTCAAGAGAAATAAAAAATTAAATGCGCACAGTAATGTTTTTCAAAAAATTAATTATTTTATTGTTTTAATTTGAATATTTTTATTTTTTATAGATTTATATACTTTGCTGCTCCACTTTGCGAGTGAATATTGTGTAAGTGCCCATGAGGGAGAAGCAATAGAAATACATAGATCGAGATAAAATTCTGAGAGGAGGAGGAGGCCTGGGAGAAGGCGTCGTGCAACGGCGGAGCAATCACGAGGTAAATAATTAATTATTATATATGTTACTGGAATTAAGTTAAGATTAAGTTAAGATTAATTGCTCAATATTCTCTGTAATATTATTTTTGATATTCTATATAACGCGTGTATAAGTTTTATTTCGTATCTTATTTCGAATACATACTATTGAAATATTTAATAAAATATTTATATGTTGTTGGTATTCTTTTATATATAGATTTATTATATAAAATATATTCTCATTAAAATTTTTTTCTACCATTATTTGGGATGTATAAAAAAATAGAGGTTTATTTATCAAGTTTCCTAAAAGAAATTTTACATCTAAAATTTATTTCTTTTAAAAATTATGCAATTCTTTTAATATGCTCAAAAAAATGATAAATAAAAAAATCAATGCGCGTTGCAATGCTTTTTGAAAAATTAATTATTCTTAGCATTGCTTTAATTTAAATACGTTTTATTTGTTACAGATTTACGTACTCCGCTGCTGCGCATCGTATTGGTGAGTGCTAAATAATTTTTTTGTAAAAATTACAAGCAATATTAGAAAAGAAAAGAAGAAGCAAACAATATTAGAAAAGAAAAGAAACAAGTCTTTCTTAGCGATTATTAGTATTAAATAATTTGATTTTACAATTATACTGAAACAATAAAAACATTTTCTATTGTATATACTTTTAAAATATTTAATAAAATATTTACATATTGTTGATATAAATATATGTAAAAATATAAAATATATTATAAAAATTTCTATTATTATAAATTTATATTATTGTGAACTCTCTCTCTCTCTCTCTCTCTCTCATTCTCTTTTTGCTTGATTTGAATTCATTATTTATTCTTATTATCATCATATCTAAAAAATAAAAGATTCAAGAGTTAAGAGTAATATTGTATGCAACAAACATTTTATAAACTATCTCAGAAGTTAAATAGTTACGTATTAATTGTATTGAAAAAATAATTGTTAATAATTATTTCTAATGTATTGTATTCAAAATATTTCTGGCAAACTGATTAAATTATAGATAATAATCGTTTATACCAAAACTTTTGATTCTTCATTTTTTTTCTTTATTGCACGATTACTGCACAAATTTCATTAAATTACGATCGATTAATCGATTAAAATGCTTTTTGGCAACGCTATTATGATAAATTAACAGATTATTAATTGTTTAGTAAAGTTATAATATATGTTAAAATATATTAACACAATGTTTTCTAAATTATATCGCCAAAAAGATTTATTATGCTTGACATAATTTTAATTTATTGAATTATATAATTTTATTTTGACATAAATGGTGACAATTTAATTTATTATTCTCAAAATATTGTTTTATACTATTAAAAAATAAAGTAGCCAGCCATAATGTGGCATATTATAATTTTAATTTGGTATAAAATAAGTCTATGTTTGTACCGAATTAAAATTAAATCACAACATAATTTTAATTTGATGAATTATTATCTTTCTAAATTAAAATTATGTCAAGACATAATAAAAATGCGGAATTATTATTAAATCGCGATGTAATAATTTCATAAATTAAAATTATCTATCAACATGAAAATATTTCCGTATTTTTATTATGTCGTGTCCATAATTTTAATTCGTGAAATTACTTATACTTGTTACTTATTTGAGAAAGAGAATACAAATATTATTTATGTTTAATTCGTAATGAAAAGGAAGTGATAGAAACAAAATACTCGTATAATAATTAAATTCGTTTTCTGATCTTTCTTAACATTTTGCATTGCAGAAATATAATATTTGTGTAGATACAAAATATAATGTATATCTTAATTGCGAATTGTCACACATCTGAACCATTAACCTATTTCTGACCCTACATGTTGCCGTTCAATGAACTTTCTTGTAACAATTGCGGAAAATCGGAAACTAAACGTATTGCCTCGGATATCGATAAAATAAGTATAGACCTTATATATCACGTTATATTTGCACGAGCCATTTATGTGCCAGTGACATTTCCGCGAAGATTCTTCGTCTGTTCTGAGTATATAACGAAATTCTTATCATTGATCGAACGAGAAGAAAAGCGATCGAGTGCAGATAAGGTCTCGATAGGACGTATTTTCTTTGCGTGCGTTTATTATGGTTTTTTCTTCTTTTCGGTTCATTACTTTCCTACCGTGTAATGAAAAATAATTATTTCTTAATGTGATACGTTAATGGCCACGTCTTTATTATGTCTATCGCGTACAACGAAAATTTCTTAGCGATTTGTATCGACTCAAATGGAGAACTGAGTCCAGATAGTACACTTTGCAAAAAGTGGTGAATTTTAAGAAAATTACTGAAAACTCTTAGCATATCTGCAACATTTGAAAGTATTTCGATCAAAGATAAAATAAATATATAAAAGTCTTATTTTGTTGAATATTATTATCACGAAAAATTCTCCATTACTGTTTCTTTTTTTTTTCTAAATAAACTTCTTGCAAAATGCGCAAGAAGCATTTAATATAAAGTATCAAATTCCAGTTACGTAATAAAGAACGAATGGCCATATACGTGAGTTGCAACTTGAAAGGAACGTCGGCGGCTTTATCCTCGTTGACGTAGCTCGAAAAACTGTCGGACAGCTTCTTTGTCTTCTTGCTCTCGTTCATTCTTCTCGGATGCACGCTACGATAGCGTAATGGCCGGCTTCCTGGTTCTCTAATGGCTGGACGTAATGCAGAGCAGGGGGTTCTCGCACCAGGTACAATATCCTATACGCGATAATCGAGCTGATTTAAGGCCGCGTGCTTCCGACCATGCAGGAAAACACTTCGATGTTAGGCACACCTGCCAGGTGCAGTCGGGGTATATAGTCCCCGGCCCGTAAGCGCTTGGCGTGTTCCTAGGTAATATTCGGCAAATTCATGTAATTTCTCGCTTCCCGCTTTGCACTGGAGTATTTTGCTTTTGATCCGCATCTGTCATCACCAACTTTCCTTCCAATTGATGATATTACGTATCTACCCACAATCCTTCTTTCGTTACTTTAATTCCGATAATTCTCGTAGCAATTGACATTTGCTATCGAATCAAATAATGCTGTGTAGTAGCTTTTAATATTAATAATAATTTTCAAATTACTATTGGGGAGAGGAAGTTGACATTATTGCCATAAGTGCTTGTTAACACCATTATTATTAAATTGTTTATCAATTATATATTGATTATTAATTTAATACTATGTTGTAGACTTGGAACTGTGTTTCAAGCCCAAAAGTTTATTCCGCGCGTAATTTGATAAATTTGAAAATGTATATAAAAATCATACAAGAAATGCCAATGGCAAGACCTATCTCTGATCAAACAAGGTTCATCTCTAATTAATTGGCTTTACACATTATCGTACGTTCTTTTATTCTCGTTTATCATTGCATTCTTCAAATAGTTTTTCACATTCAGCTATTACTAGATGTGTTATTCACATACCTATGTTCTCTATACAAATGTATCAAAATTGTATTTTAATTGTCGCTGTCATCATCATCATCCATGTCGTCGAACTATGTAATTAATTTTTAATTAATTATCGGTGAAATATTCCAGTCTAATTTCCGTTGTGTTATTGTTTTGCAACTATTGCTCGGTGTAAAAAAATTTTTTTCCGCAACTGTTAACGCTTGCAGCGCGCATTATATGTATTATATTTGAAATTTTACGCTTTAATATTCCTTTTACTTGAAACTAAGCGGCATTGAAAACTCGAAGGATAATGCTCAATTGCAGTTAGATGCGCAAACTGCTGTGTAATCGAATTCTGCTCGTACCTCATCAATAAAGCAGCTCGCCATGAACCGCGTAGCGCGCGATATCCGTTTAACACGAATATAAACTGAGATAAAGTACGTTACGGGAGCCATCGCGCTCGCAATACCGGAGATAGAGTACGTAATGTGATCCGCGCAGAATTTTCGGGCTCGCCGTTTTATTGCCAAATTTGACCTCTCTCTGGCTCACTCTCCGCCGCCCTCCCCTGCGTAGAACGTGACTGCGAAACGGTTGAAGGTGCGAAGGTGGGTCCTGGTGTAGATTTAATTCTCTCATAATCCGATTTGCGGCAGAAACGGAAGAGCGCGCCGCCGGGGTCTTTAAGAAAATGTTCAAATCTGCAGTAAGCCCACGGTATCTTCACCACGAATTATGAAACTGGTTGTCGGTAAATGGCCCGAGTTAATTATAGAGCTAAGTACCGCGTTAATGCGGAATTTCGCTATGATTTTCTATTTGCTCGTGAACGCGAAAATATGCACAAAAATGTGCAGAGCTATGATCAAAGAAAGTCCAAAGACGGAAGAAAGTTGCATCTCCTGCATTCTCGCTTTTGAGAAACCATTGATGAATTCTAATTAGAAATTTTTTTTAAAGATAAAGATATGTATAAGAAAATATGGATATTTAATTTTTTCAACATTCTCTTAAATATATAGGATATATTCTTTTACGTTAACGTTCCATCCATTTTTAACTAACAATTAGAGATAAATAAAATTTCGTAAGAATCCTGAATTAATAGGAATTCCGAAGAGAAATAAGAAGTATAAGAATATAAATACTCTTAATAATTTATGATTATTTTGAGTTCTTTATCCGATAAATTATTTTTTTGCATTTAAATACGTGACACGATTCAAAAAAAGAATCGCGCTGTTCAATTTACCTGTTGCGGATTATTTGCGGATAATGCAGTGGGACTCGATTGATTTCGCTAATGCGCGATGCAATTTACAGGCGCATTGTACTAAATTGAATAAACGTCATTACGGAATAGCGCTGCTCATTACGAGATATAATGAGATTTGACGAGACAGTGTAGATTTATCGGGCTAATTCTCTCTATCCGCCTACGAGCCGTCACTGATTTCGATTTCGTGCGTTTATTTCGAGCCGTGTCAGCAGAAATTTCCATCTTCTCACGGGTAATCACCTACGGGCCAGCCAAGTGAATGGAAATTTCTATACATATTTCATCCCGTCTTTTATAACCCTTCGAGCTATTTGCCTTTCAGCGACAGGATATCGATCTATGCGACTGCGAATTTCTTGTCGCTTCCACCGGAAGGACCACGATCGTTTTAAGCTTCAGCTCCGAACGGAATATTCGATAAAAATCCATCATTTGCAGAATAATAATAATCGAAGCGACTATTAAATTTACTTGAGCTTAACTTACTTCTTTATTTGCTCATGCAATTTTATATTAATCGTTAATTGTGCTAAAGTCAGAAACCGATGTAAGATATTTAAAAAGAGAATAAAAGATACTATATATATATTATTTCGTATATTAATGTCTTGAAATATAATTTCTAGTAACAGTTGAGAATTTATCATGTACCTCTATTTTTCTTTTAATTTCTTTGAAATTTACAAACCAGATTGAAAGTTAAGTTTTCAATCAAACCGCAGTTCATTTTCAAAAGAAAAACCGATAACTCATTTTCCTTGGAACAGTACATTGCGATAAATTACGAATTAAGATGAAAAGTTAATTAATTCACGTAAACCTAAAATCGCGAATAATTACAGCAAAACAAAATAACAAATTTCTTGCAAAGTAGAATAAATTTTGAACAGCTTACAGCTTATTACACAGCAGATAATTATGTATTAATCAATTGCGCGGTTCGTCAAACCGTATCTATTTATAATTGCATCGCACTTATTAATTTATCGTTACGATTTATACGAATTTACATTTTACGCCACCGCCAACGTAATTTGCGTTGAGACTGTTCTGTTGCAGTCATCTCATTACGAAACGTGTATTAATATACGTTATCGATAATAAACATTACTGCCGGAACTGTCCGCGAGTGCGTTTTTCATACGGCGGAAATCATGCGACGCAAAAAAAGGACCTAAGACATAACGTGAACAGATTGAAGGGTGATTTTTCAAAAGTTTTACCGCTTTTTCTGTTTCCCTCGTATGAATTGACCACAGCAAGAAATAACATTGCCATAGTCACTGACCGCATTGATATTGCCTTCGCGGCGGCAACGGGACCGGGAGGCGGGAGATGCGCGACAAAAAGAGAAACTGCATCGGCACGTTCACCATATGCTCCACGGTACGTCGTAACGCCGGCGCCTTTATATCTCACTTCGTGATGCTGCCGTTATTACGTATCGCCACGTATATGAGATAGAGCCGCGCGCGCGGCATACAAGCTAGCACCTCCATATGATAACAACCATAGCGAGCGAGCGAGCGAACGATCGATAATCCATCCCGCTCTAGATGCGAGATAACGAAAATCGTTCTGGCGCGATTCCATTGAATTTTTATCATATGTCGCCGATACAGGCACACGTTTTCCCGTTCTCCTCTCTTCTACGCTCGCTCTATCGAAAATTTGTGGCAAATGCGTCCCACCACTCTCGCTGTAATGAGTTAAAAGTTAAAATTGCGGCGATGTCGAAAAACGCGCCTAGTTGCGGTTCGCACTCAACTCGCGTAAATCGGATCGCCGGCTCCGCCGGATTTGCGTCTGGAAATTTTTGTCGTCGCTTCGGCCGGAAGTTATTTCCGATTCATAAAGCACGCGACGTGTACAGTTATACAGTTATACACTCGTATAGCGAGACGATACTGTGACCTGCTCGATAAAGCTTCGTCTTTCGCTTTCGGGTCACGACTGTTCCGGAAACGTCCAGGAAACTCTATTTAATTGTCGTTACTCGATATAATTAGCACCGAGCTACGCTGAAACAGTATTTATTTTATTATTTACGGAACTACGCGAACAATCACTGCCGAGTACTATTCGAGGAAACTTGCGTTATTAAATCGAGTGTGTGCTGCGTAAAATATTTTTCTATAATACGTGCTATTTTGTTATTTCAGCGAAAATCGTATTAATAAATACGGGAACTACGCGCTACATTGTTTCCTATATTTTGGCATTGTTGTTTCATTCTGTGCATTTTATCACGTATACTTTCGTTTACGGATCGTTGCGATCGAGCACTTTGCCTTTTATGTTACGTGACAACTTTTACATTTTCAATTCTAGTAAACATATTCACGAAGCGGAGCTCAGCGTAAAAATTGGCATGTTTCTTTATTCATTCCCTATTTTCCTCGACTCGAAGGTATTCACTCTCACCGTTACTCTCATTTCCTAAGTGAAAATCGCGGGTATTCGAGCCAATATAATCACGATCTCCGATCCTTTCACAAACATCCTTTTGCATGCATTCGCGGAATCGACTTTTATCTCAAATTTCCGTCGTCCTATTCCTGTAAATAATTCGTAGAGTATTTAATCTGAATGAAGAAGTATCTTTTCTCGGTGATATATCCTTGCGAAGGATATTGGACTTTCCCTTCGTGAGTTGTGTCAAACATTTTTTTCTTCTTTCTAACGAACTAACCTGGCTTAGTCCTGCGCTTCCAAATGTATGAAAATTTATGTCAATTACGCGTCATGCCCTAATATTACCTTTTCACTTTTTGCACGTCTATCCAGTATTATTGAACTCCTCATATGATGTGTTTGAAATCTGGTTCGAGTAATGACGAATTAATCAAGATTAAATTAAAGAATTTTTAAAGTATTAATTCATACGTTCTACAGTGTTGGAACAAATTTTATCAACTCAAAAAAAAAAAATTTTTTTTTAGTTATAATTCACATTTTTTTCAGCTTTTTGTGTACCGGGAGAAAAATTATTAAGTTCTTATAAATATTTATTAAAATTTAGGAATTTTTTCTCTTAGCGTGATAAATGTAAGAGATATTGTGATTCGTCAAAAAAATAATTTTTGCGTTTGATTGGCTACATGTGCAATTACGAGGTATGATTCGGTATAGGAGACCGTTGCAATGTGCACTCTGTCTTCTCGTCACGTTATCGGTTCAATGAGACAATGTCCCATTGAGCTTAGCGTCTAATTGGCCGATCAGCTGGATTAACCATGATTTTTTGAGCTTGTCGCGGGTTGACAAAAGCACCCCAGAAAGTGCGTCTCCTTTAAGTGACTTGCTGCCTGCGACTATGGCTTGTAAAATACAAGTGTCGTACGAATCAAGGTTAAGAAAGCTTAGTCGACGTTAGACGTGCGTTAAACGTGACACAAAAGGTAGAACTCATTCGCAACGAGCTCACTATCGATCCCGTATCCATCGCGTTCGAATTGCTAGTCGTTATTTTGCAAATCGCGTAAAAAGCAATGTCCCTTATATGTGTCACGAAGAAGATGCTTGTAGTGATTTAAAATGCTTTTTTAATTCTAAATTTTTTTTCCATTTTTATGTATAATTTTTATTTCTATTTAAGTTTTTCATGATAAATGCAAAAGACATTGCGATTCATGGAAAACAATTTTTGTGTTCACATGAGCACATGTGCAATTACGGTATACGATTCGATATTAGAGACCGTTGCAATGTGCATTCCGTCTTCTCGTTACGTTATCGGTTCAATAAGACCATGTCCCATTGAGCTTAGCGTCTAACCGGTCGATCAGCTGGATCAACCACGATTTGTGAGCATGTCGCGGGTTGACAAAAGCACCCCAGAAAGTGCGTCTCCTTTAAGTGACTTACTGCCTGCGACTATGGCTTGTAAAATACAAGTGTCGTATGAATCGTGGTTAAGAAAGCTTAGTCGAAGTTAGACGTGCGTTAAACATGACAAAGAGTGATAGGACTCATTCGCAACGATCTCACTGTCGATCCCATATCCACCGCGTCCGAATTGCTAGTCGTTATTTTACGAATCGCGTAACAAGCAATGTCTTTTGTACGTGCCATGATAAAGTTGCTAAAGAATTAATGTTCATGGATAATGTTGGAAATTTGCTAAAGATGTACTAAATAATGCTATTCGAAACTTTGTTACATCAATGAATCGAATGGGAAGCATGTAGAGAAGAGACAATGATGAATTTTTTAATGATGCATTGCGGGGGAGGATAGAGTATCGATTGTTTTATAATGAATTAATATGATTTTGTTAAAATTTACCATAGAAATCTCTGAAAGTCGAAGAAACGATAATATAAAAACAATCGTAGAACTATTTTTGTCTGATTAATAGACATATCATGAAATGTGTTATTAGAGTTTGTACATACAATTTTCTCATCAAATAAAGTCATTATTACGACACAGGAAAGTAAAATTTTGAAAAAAAGTTTTCGAATATAGTTAAAAATGATTTCTTCGTGACACACGTATAAGAGAATCAATTCAGAAATATGATTTTAGAGCTCAATAGTAAAAAATTAAAATTGAATAATATAAATATAGATTTTCATTATTGCTTGGTAAAAGCAGCAATATTGATAGAAATAACAAAAAAGATAATTGTTGATAATTAGATTTTAAGTTTTAAGAAACTTTTATTTTAAATTGCTAATAATTTTGAATTTTGCTTAAATATTAAAAGAAATTTTGGATATTTATTGGAAATTGTACTGCGTGCACAATCCGTTTGTAGAATATATTATCAGAATTATACACGAATTTGTTTGAAATTCACTGGATATCTATATTTTTTATTTAATTAATTTTATTTATTTTTTAGTTATTTTTATTGTGAATATTAATAATAGTAACAGTGAGTAAAAATTGCATTATGAATTATAAATAATGTGTTTATTAAATTTGTTTATTGTATTTGTTGGCCATCAATTTATTTGATTTGGGCACACATATAAGTATGAGATTGTAATTTAGTCTTATATAAAATTTTATTTACTTTATTATGTATCGTTGTATCAATATGTCATAATCATATATCTAATTGTGATGACTCTTTTTTTATTTAAACTTTTGGTATATTATATTCTTATAAACTAGAAATATAAATAGCTGGTTTGATTACATATCCAGATTATACAGTACTCGAGAGAACAAACTCTCATACTAATTAACATGAAATTCTGCGGAAATAAGTAATCGACTTTAAAAATTATCTATTAATTATATCATTAAACATAATTTTTGTAATCTTTTTTCTTAAAAATACACACACCTCTATAATGAATATATTAAAAAATTTTAATTTTTTAAAACGTAGTTTTATTCGATTCGTCATTACTCGAATTATCTAGTTGACATACAACCAGAATGGATTTAGCCAGGATTAACAAAAGATACGACCAATCTGGCCATGCAATGCACTTTTTCAGATAGGATAAAAATGTTTCTTTCATTTTTACACTCCATATATCTGGATATCTTTATTTCATTAATATTTGAAATCATTTTGATTCATAATAAAATTTTTTCATGTTTGATGGAACTATAAATATAAAGTTATTATTAATAACATTATAACATTAATACCTATAAAAATGGAATCCTATCCTAATCATAATTACTTTACTACGCAATTATAGTAACAAGTACATTTCTCTCAGTGTACGCCTTGCAACTTCGAGTCTTGTAATAGATTTATATAAAAGTATATTACTCTTGGTATAATATTTGAGAATAATATCTGAGAAGCTTGGAAACCTACACTTTCAAAGATTAGCAGGTTCATTAAACTTGTATTGCTTTGAAGGCATTTGCATTTCTTTCAGAACGGAATATTGACTTTTTATTGTATAATTAGCGCAGAAATAATCGAGAGATAGTCTTTCATTATAAGTAATTTTTACAGGATTTATTTCTGTTTCCGTCCAAGTGATTGTAATAATTATTAAAGCGTTAATAATTTTATTATCTACGAAATACAAAAGGTATCTCTCTTTCGATTCTGACATCAACTATACGCTTCGCTGTCATTTTACATATGATGATGCTTCTCATTTAGCTCTACACCCTCTACATGTATCCCACTATCGCGTCGAGCGTGCAATTTAACGATAATTTCCGATAACTTCTTCGAATTTGGCCATCTTGGAGCGAGTTCCTAATAGAATGCTAATTCGGGACGCGAGCTATTTCTCCAGAGGGACAAGTAGTTTCGCCAAATCCCATCCGCCGCGTCCCTTACGCGAGTTAGCAAGTGTACCCTAAAGGGCCATCCGTCCACCACACGTGGGCTACACCGCTCCGTGCACCTATAATACACATCCAGGCGTCGAGACGCGCCTGGAATCGGGTGACAATAGACGCGTCGGGAAATTGAGTTGGCACTGATTAGACATTGCCGGCGTGCCGTCGTGCCGCGACGGTTCGTTGGAATCTACTCTGGCATACCCGGGGAGTCCAATTCCGCCTTGGAGGCCGTCCGATATTACTCAAGACTTTAAATCAAGCTCCCTGGGTGCCCGGCGTTGCCGGCCTCGCTGCGGCACGTCGCCGACGGCAAGAACGTATACCCGCGCCCGGAATTAAACGCATCGCGCCGCGGGAAATGAGTTTCGTTGCAATGTGGAATATCTCGAATGCCGAAACGCTTATTTCGTATGTTCTGATATGTCTTTGCGAGAATTGCTCTCCCGGACGCGCGCACAGTTTGGCACTCGTCTACATATATATATTATAGCGCGCAGTGTAAAATAAATATTAAAATACTATTAAATATAAATGCTAAAATAATTTGCTAATCGTTTTAAATGAGTAATTAATATAAAGTAAATATTAAATTAATGTTGGTAAACATTAAGTAAACGTTTTTTTAAAATTTTAATAATTAATTACTGCAAATTATCAATACAACATAATTGTTGAAAATTGCATATATGTACGTTTCAATTCTTTAAATCTTTTTATATTTTTTCTATAAATTATTTCAAAGAAATAATTAATGTAAAATAAATATTTAATAAGTATTATTTTTACAATTGAATAATGTATAATTAGTGAAAAAACAATATTAGGATTATAATATTAAAAAAACATTGTCTGCTGATTAGGTATCTGTATCTCTTGTCCTTCGGTAATCGGGTTTACATAAAATTAAATGACAAATTTGTTTCTGTATGAATAAGTGCGCGATGGACATACAATGTATGACAAGTAAAAAAAATCTATTAATCATTCGACTTCAGAATGTTTTTATCTCGATCGTGTCAGTCACAAAGCCTACTATTCCTCGCGTGCTATATCGCGTTAAATCGTTGCATAATTCCTATATTTCATAAATTGCGCCGAGCTCCTCTTCCAACGTTATCAATTTTGTGCAGATACTGGATGTGCGCACACTGCCAGAATATTATCGGCCTATCCGGAAATTCTGACGAACGAAGCGCTTCGGGCAGCCTCATATTTTTCAAGTTTTGCATTTGATAGAACATACATGCGGTTGTTAAATATCAGCCATCGATCAGCGTGACAATTTTCGGTTTATCGAAAATGTCTCGAATTATTCAGATGATTTTTTCGCGTATCGATCGCGCCGCGCGTACTCCGTCTCCCGCAATTTTTGCACACCTATTCGTCACGACGAACGTAACGCAGTAGTACCGCCATAAAATACGGAAAAGGGAAGAATTCCGAGGAATCACGCTCGTATGTTAATTTTTTGCCAGCACGCTTATTATCTCTTTTTTTACAGTTAAAAAAGAAGAATCAACGATACGCGAGTCCCATTTTAGATTCAGATACTGAAAAAGCAACGTATTTGCCGCTCGAGTGAAGACGAGAGCTTTCCGCTGTTATTTTAACTTCTTTTTTCATTAACGAATAATAAGACCGCAAAGCGACATAGATGTAAAAAGCGCCTGCGGTTTCCGTGCACGAAATTTAATTATCACGTACTTGCTCCACTCATATCTGCACGAAGCTTTGCCCTTTGCGACGTATGGGGCCGTAGATTATAGAGCTTCACGTGAAAGGAAGGTCTTTTAGGTCTTGCGTGTTACCTGTTTAAAACCTGCGTATGCTTTTACCACGATCTAATGCTTGTAATTGCATGAATTTCTATATCGTTTGACGTAGTATGTCTCGTAAAATATTTTTCGAATGCTGACGCGTGAAAATGTCAAAATGTATGTGTATTACACATTTTTTTTTTTTTTTTTTTTTAATCAAATAAATTTCAAAATTTTAATTAAGATTTTTTACAATTTAACTTTTATTTATTTCTTTTTGCAAAAATTTGATTTTTGAAAATTTTTGCGACAGCTGTTAAACGACAGCACTTCATATCGTTCAATAGCAATAAAAGTAAAATTAAAATAAATTTAATATTTAATTTATTGAAAAAATGTATATTGACTTCGCGTGTGACTGAAAAGGTGCTTCGTTTTTCATTGCAACGTAACGATTTTCCTTCGCAATGAATTATAATAGAAGAATAAACGTTTATAATTAATTTTGCAAAAAAATCTTATCGAGATTAAAGTATCCCATGTAACAGTTAATTTTCACTCGGAAACACATCTCCCATTTCTTGTCTTTTTGAAATCAACGATGAATTGCAACGATGAATAATATTAACATTATTTCACGATGGTTTTCTCAACGAGGGTGATCGAGAAGAGGATTCGGTCGGAGGGAAATCGATCGGGAAAGGTCCCGAACCTTTTTATCTCCGTGATCCTTGTTGACGTGGACTACATGACTTTTCTTATGCGCGCGTTATATATAATATATTTGATACGATATGAGGCCGCGGAGCATGGGCCGAGGGACCAGTAAGCTCGTGAGAAAGATAACCCTGCGGCTCGAACCCTCCGGCGTTATGCCGATAACGGAAACCCGTTTCCGTAAACCAATGTTCTCTTCAGACCCTTTGGGAGTAGGTACGTAATCTATTTCAGCCCTTACGAGGATTACGCGGATTTTACCGTGTTCTCCTTGCGAAGACGAAACTGTCCCCATACCGCGTCAGACACATATAGTTTAGATAGTCGAGTTATTCGTATGGAGAATTAAATTCGCCTCGTCCTGGCTTATGCGCGGATTTAAGCGATATCAAATTTACGCGTTCGTGTGCAATCGTAATAACGGACGGAATTTGCAAAAGTCCTCGTATGATAGTGGTAATACATAGATTGGTCGCGGCCGAGGCTTCAGAATGACAAACTCTCGTGACTCTCTTGAACGGTAGTATTTCCTGGAGGCTCCAGGGAAATATGCAGAGTATACGCGAGAATATAGCGAGATTTCTTGCTGTAATAATTTCTTAAATATTTAAGTTAATGTGTGTGGAAAGCCACGCGTTTATCCTGAATAAACGGCCAAGTTCCGAAAAATATTGCGCGGATGACTAGCGCGTGAGCGCACGTAGTAACCTTACGGGACGACTTCTCCGCAGCCAGGGATTCTTGGGCGTATGAATTCTGAGATTCTTGGCAGCGTGAATCCTTGAATATGGATACGAGACTGGAGAGTTAGGCCCAGTGGTGGTCAGCGACCCACTGTTCCGTATAACTCTGGACATACCGCGAAGCGCAATGCCTCTCGCCTCGAATTCGAATCCGTATCCGTATTTTGGCACCGGTTGGTGCTCTCCCGAGATTGCGGATGTCTTGAGAATCTCTACATGATAACATATTGGATCTTTACCAAAGTAAAGCTGAAACGAAAGTCCACTTTACAAATTAATACTATAGTCTTAAGCACACTGAAAAAAAGTTTGATGATAATAATTGAGTTTAGATGATAGGTACACACTTTGGAGAAATGGTTTTAATTAAATATTTAATAGTTTATAATTAGATATTTAGAAGTTTATATTGTAAAATTGTTATGTCTGAAAAATATGAATACAATTGTTTGGTATGGAGACTTCTGATTTTCGCAAGCTACTATTTTCTTTCTTGTTTTTCACGGTACTTACAATCTTTGTAATTATGTAAGATTTTTATTTCGACGTGTAATCCAATTTTTAGTGATATATGCTTAAGAGTGTGGCTCTAGATTAGATTCAATATCATCAGTGTTGCATAACATGTGATTTTAAAGTTTTAAAGTCGAGTGAAAAACATTGCAAATTGCATTACAGAAAATAAATGTCTACGGAAGTCAATTTTGCTTCGGTCTACCTATCGGAAACTCAGACTTGCTCGGTGCTGTTTGTTCGAGAGGATTCCATAGATTCGCATAGGAAAAGAAATCGAGGGCGAAAGAAAAAAGTGTCGAGCTTAGCGCGTCTACGAAGTTTCGCTGAATAGCGACGGACACGGATTCTCTTTCTTTTTCTCTCTTGTATGTTTGAGAATTTTTTTCTCCGCACCACGGCAGTGCACAAGCCGGTTAACAGAATCCCGAAGTTTGGTAGAGCGCCAGATTATGATCCACGGTGCTATACATTGTGCCGATCGACGACGACAGGCCGCAACCGATGAGTGTAACCCGGTTTTCGTTCAGTCGCCTGCACCAGAAGTTAGCAAAACTTTCGAAATAAAAAGGATCGGATTAAATTATCACTTCGTTTCTCAGAGCTCGCGGGGTCAGGTCGTCTTTCTTACGTAATTTTTCGCAAGGAAGCTAAATCGCATTTTTGATCACAATTTTATTACATGTCGAAATGTCGTACACACGTAATAAATTCAGTTTATTCAGGTATTAATAAATACAATAATTAAAAAATTACTCATTTTACGATCAGTCCCCATTGTGTATTGCTCGATGTTTTCCTTTCCTCTTTTGATTCGCTGCTGCTCTTATGCAAAAACAATTAATTATGGTCGGATATACACTAATCACCATATGATAATTACGTGGCACTTTAAACTCCCGATAATCGCATGCAACGCGTATTTTACTATTGTATACTGCTGTGAATTAATAACGTGAAAATGGGTGATAGCCCGAAATTGTGATCCATTCGATATCCATAACGTTTGAAAAATTTAAGAGCGAACGATGAAGGGCTTTAATAAATTCGGTGTATACAAATACCAAATTTATATTTATTACGCGATTAACAAATATCAAAATATCAAATATCAAAATATCAAAAAGATTTAGATTAACCACTACTATATGTATTAAATACGTTGCGATGTCGCTTTGATATGAAATTTATTCACCTCGTACCGGTTAATAAAGCCATAATAGAGCTAAGGCTAATTAAAATGGACTTTCCAAAAATGTGAATACCGCATCGGTATTCAATATTGCGTGTGCAGTACATTTTGAACACGTAAATTCCGCAAAGTACACGAGGTATTATTAACAGAACAATTGATATCATAATTTTCTAATGCTTAAATCACTCGCTCTAACGAATTACACATTATTCTATGATCTCAAATCGAGAATGGTGAAACGTAATTTCATTTGTATCGGCAAATAATTCAAAGAAGAGATAAGAGATATATTTAAATTAATTCAAGTTTTATTAAAAGAAGAATTATTTTAAAACATGAAAATAATTATAATTTTTATCTCCCGATACTTCGATTCCTGCCTCAGATGAATAAATCGCGCGAAATATCTGCTTCAACAAATAGCTATCTACTCGATGTGCTTTTATGGTCGTAAGAATGAATTATTCGCGCGTACTAATATTTCATAATTTAAAGGAAAAATCGCGTTTCGAAAAGTAATAACGCAACGATGCACAGAACGCATCCTGCCTTTTCGCGTCTCAATATAAAACTGATAACCAAGTGATGCTATGCATACAACCGACGAACAACGAGCTCCACTCAGTTCGCCATCGATTCGAGAAATATTGTATACATTATAAAATAAATGTCAATTTGCTGTTTATAAAAAAATAAACGCTCTTCGAATATTTTGAAATCATATCCAATATATCCTCATTGATCAATTTATCGTATAAAATTTGAAAATGATCGTATCCATACGTATATTCATACAAGCATTTTTTTATTTCAATTAATATCTAAAACGTACTATTAGTGCCGCACGTTAGTGTGAGTTATTCTGTATGTAAACTCCGTGTATCCCGCGCTATATATCGCGGACTCGATATACGCCCCGAATCCGGTATCAGTGCGACCTGCAATTTAAATTCACTAATCCGACGATACTAATTACCTCGCCCGAGAGATTTCCAGGTCTGCGGCGTCTTCCATCGTATCTCCGGTTTGTTCCACTTTCGAAAGTTCCCATTGACAATTAATCAGCAGTTCCGAGGAACAGTGCGACAAAGCGCAGATACGTTTCCCAATGCGAGCGCCTCGTACTAAAGGTAAATTCGTCGCCCGGCGAGAAAGCGCGCCGGACACAGAGCGATGCTAATAAACGGCCGCGGCTAGCGCAGTTTACGAAGCGGGGGAGGCTCTATAAATGCCGGACGAATCGTGAATGAGATTAGCCCAGTTCCACGGGTGGTCCACCAGGCGAAATTTTGCGAAACTGCATGCTGCTCGCCGAGACGGAAAGTGAACGGCAAGCTCCTTACTCGTCTCAACGCTTTTATACACGATCTGTTAGTACTATTGCACAGAGCGGCTTAGCTTTTGCGATTACTTACGCTCATTCGAAAGAGAAAACTACGGAGAACTTTTTACATTTGTCGCAATATTGTTGTTAATTGTACACTAGCTTGGGATCGTGTGTATCAATTTGAACAATGGATTGAACTGCTTAAATCCCGTTTTAAGCCCTTGATACGTTTCAGTCAATTTAATTTGCATTGTCAAGTAAAAAATTTAATTGGCTAAGAAAGATAGGAACGTATATAATATTTCATCTCTGACTGAGGTAGTATTTTTTGCAGAGAATAAAATTCTTTACAGAATATTTAGGAGGACGGGATTCTCACTGCTGCAATAGAAGCTTGTTAGAATTATTATCGAATCGATTACCAATTTAATATCGTGATATTATATATAGAAAAAAAATATATTTAAATATCGCTTGTTTCAACTTTATATAAGTTTGTCCAAATCCCCAATAATAATATCCCCAAATTTATCATAAATCCATTATAAACATCAAATTTATTTCAAATATATTCTGAATTATAATAAGTTTAATATTTTAACTAAAAATATTAAGTTGAAACAAAAATTTGATTTGCTTTTTTAACTCTGGTTTTTCTTCAATAAAATTTTATTTCGACATATTTTTTGAAAGATACGTATGTAAGTTTTAAGTATGATAGGGAGTTTTTTAATTTGTAATGAATATATTTTAATACTATTATCAAGAAAATATTCTTTGTTAAAGTTAATTTAAAAGAAAAAAATAAATTTAGTAATTGTTTTTTTTAGAAATAGAATAATTTTTCTATATTATTCTCGTATAACCTAGAACTGTATTTCAAAACGAAATACTTATATAAAATCACATAAAAAATATATATCAGCACTAAGATATCACAATCTGGCCAAGTAAGGTTCATTTTTAATTAGTTATTTTCTCATATTTATTAATATTCTTCTATTGCTGTTTAAAAAAATTTAATTTTGTCTTTTTTTTGTATCTTTTTTTATCTGCATATACAATAGAACTTTGATAACTGGAAATGGTTTATTCGTATAATTAAATTTGAACTATTTGTATTAACAATTATAAATATTTATAGTTATTATTTATAAATATTATAAATATAAAATAAAATTTAATATTATTTTCAATAATTTTTATTACAATTTTTATTTTTTATTGTAATCATAATATTATACGAATAT
This sequence comes from Solenopsis invicta, assembly GCF_016802725.1. Lineage (NCBI taxonomy): Eukaryota > Metazoa > Arthropoda > Insecta > Hymenoptera > Formicidae > Solenopsis > Solenopsis invicta. The sequence goes on from NC_052667.1 coordinate 22,935,158, forward strand.
AATTAAAATAATAATTAAACGTAAATAAACTTTTATTCTGCTTTAAAGATACTTGAACGCTTTCAGAATTATTGATGTTACTGCATCAATCAATTTTACCTGTAATTTTCAATCCTCAAATTTTTTTCTATAACAATATCAGTTATACGATCCAGGGTTGCGAGGGTTGCTGGCAAAATAACGTCATGTCACACTCGTACTATTTTACAAATAAACGTACAATACCATTGCTTGCTACACGTGGCATTCAATTTTATGTGTGCGAGAGTAAAATTCGTTTCGATATTACTCTTCCAATACCATGAAACTCGATGTCGAACGCTATCCGTTGACCCACAAGAGATTAAATTGCAAAAGCTTTTCATGTTGTGTTACAATAGAAATTAACGCAATATGTTCCACGATTTAAAATTTACCGACATATTATTATTAATTTTGTAACCGAAAGCTAAAAGCAGATATGACTGCATAGTAAGTTTGCATGTATAAGTACAAGGAACAAGCCTATTACGAAGACAAATCAAGATTATCTTATCGACAGCAGTAGGACGAAATTTCTTTTTGAATTTATAAAAGTAAAGATAGAAAAATTGAAGTTACGCGACAAGCTGTGTTTATCACAAGACCAGCGCGGTCAAAATTTTTTCTATCGTTCAACGCGTAAATTACGAGTTATCGCGCGATTTCAGTTGTCCAGTAAATCACGAATCACGTTTGCTTGTTAGCTACAGATATGCTTGTTTCGTTCATCGTTTATGTCATTAGTCTTATACCGTTCGCCCTAACAATGCGTTTCTCTGCGTCTATCAGACTCCCGCCCCCCTCGCCGCCTCCCCCTCCGTACGCATACGCGTTTCCGGTTCGTTGAATTGGCTTCGTTATGTCGACGGGACCTCAATTCCCAATGCGATACGAGCCAATTTGTATCCTCCGGTGACCCGCCGCGTCTACTATAGGCCACACCGACGATGTGGATGCCGTCTAATGATCAAGCCCTGTGTATCACAGGCACGCGGCTGCTCTGACGGATTATAAACTTCGACACATCCTTCCTACGTGTACAAACACGCACACGCATCGTAGATGGTGCGTTCGAGCACGTATTTCGAGGCGTCTACTTTGTACGCGAATGCCGTTCCGATACGATTCCTTGCCATGCATCGCCAACCTGCCGACTGTATCGATTTATATTCGCAAAGGGACGCGGCTGTATCGGCCACAGCCTCTCCGCGAGGAGCCACCGTGCGTAAACGAAAATTTAGGTTATCGCATTTAGCACACATGAAGCGTTATTCCATAGAAACTTCCCCAAAATTTTTCAAATGTAGCTTACATTTTGATTGGAGTGGCCAAATTTATCCCAAACATAAATAACTATAATAGCAATTAGGAAATTTATTTTTATCCTAGATTTTGGTTTCCTGGACACGTATTATGGGACTGTGTGGAATGGATTCTGATCGGAGAGTTATTCTGTTTTCTCAAGAAAACACAATAGAAAACTAGGAAATAATTGAATAATTCCAATCGAAATCCATTTCGAAGAGTTCCATAATACGTGCTCTGTTTAGAATCAAACAGAAACAATCCAGAAATTGCATTTCTTTTTCTCATGGTTAAAATCGATATACTTAAGTGGAATCGAATGGGGAACCCGAAGACCCAATAGGTAAATCGCATTGCGATATCAATTAGGAAACCTATTTTTATCGCAGATTTTTTTTGTCTAGAATCAAATCGGAAACAATGCAGGAATTCGTTTCTTTTCTTTACAGTTAAAATCCATATACTTGTATGAAATCGAGTAGGGAATTCTATTTTTATACCACACATTGAATTCTGTGGAATAAAAGAGTAAAATAAAAATTATTTTTATAAATTATATTGATCAATCTGTGCATAACTTTCCTTTTTATGTAATATTACTGATATCACAATACTATTATTGTAATTAACATTATCAATATTTTTTAAATATTTTAATGAACGAAACTGCAGGATGATAATAAAAAACAAAGGCTTTATTTGTTATGGTTGGATCAATGATCGACCGAATTGCTGAAGTTGTCTATGCCTCTATCATCAACGTTGTTTAATGTAAAATGTACTTATACTGTCTTAACGATTGAGTAAACATTAATAACATTTACAAGTTTTTTAATTATTATAATCAGTAATTGAAGAAAGTAATTTTTTTTTAAAAGACAAATTTAACCAAAAAATCTAATCATCTAACCAATATTTTTAGAATTCAAATTTCTTAAATGTTTATACTTTATAAAAAAAGTGTATGTAAATATTTAAAAAAATAATTATTAAAATTCTAAAATCCTAATCTTATATATAATAAAAAACTTTAAATATTTAATATTTTTAAAAATTTACATTTCAAGTGCTTTAATATTTTTCTCAGTTGTAATATAAAATAACAATTGAAAAATAATTTAGAAAAACGTTGGGAAGAACTGATGAGGAGGTCTAATCAAATTTCTCAATTAAGATTGAATTTATAAAACATTATACTTCTAATCTAAATTTTCATAGATTTTTTAACCAGAATTCATAATTCCTTTATGAACTCAGATTGGATTCTAATTTGATCCTAAAAAGTTTTCTATGCAGGATGCTTCGTCAAGCTGTTTTTTTTTCATTATTTTTTCTTTCAAATGCATTTTTAAAAATTTATTCTGACTCACGCGAGAAACGTAACACGATATCAAGTGGATAAGACAAATTGGTTCGGAAATCAAACTTTTGCCTTTAATTATTAAACAGCGAGAAACGAATTTTATATCAACTGTAATAATTATCAATTTTATGTGGAATAAAAGAATTTATGTAAATAATTGTACAACTTTTTTTCTTTAACATTAATCAGATTATTTAAAGTTGCACAGTTGTATGTATTCATACATACATGTATTTCATATTTGAATAGACAATTTTCGAAAACTTCACACCTTTTCCAAAATTTCTAGAAATTTTAAAGAAATTACCGCGCCCCAGGAAGTCCATTTGCAATTCTCTTCATCATTATCATGATAATTCTTTTAAACTCACCTCGCATTGCATACTTCTTGAAAAATTGTAATTCCAGATTTTCGCATTGGAATTACCCCCTTCCACATTTTCGATGCCCGTAAACTTTTCACGCTTTACATCGCGATATCGATTATTGCATTTGCATAAGCGGTCTTCCTTATGAAAAATAGGGGTGGGTGCCTATAACAACGTTTTTTTTTTTTTTTCCTATCGGAGTTTTCTCCTCGAAGTTGTGGGATGCAGATGAGTGCGACGTAGCGCGTGGCTCGCTGCATTTCCTTGCTGCATCGCCGTTACGCTCCATATACGACGACCGGGTCGATATTCGCAAAGGGATTCGCGATATCCGATCAAGCTTGTCGACGAGATACCGCCGTGCGCACGTCGACCCATATCGCCCGCAGTTTCACGACTCCCTTGGATTTTCGTTTCACTTACAGGGATTGAGGAACCGGTCTTACAGGCAACGTTACGGCCGCGAGCGCGAATGAAATTGTGATTTTCAGATGCCGAGACACGAGGCGCTCTGAACTGTTTCCTTCTTGAAGCCGTATGTTCAGTGCGAGCACGAATCGTGAGAATGTCTGAAATCATGGATGCAACATTGCACGTTCGGCAGACAATTTGTGAAATATTATCGGCTCCCTCGTGGAAGATATTCCTCCGTCGGTGTAAAAGTCGAAAGAAATTGAATCCCACTCGATGAGCTCATAACCCAAGTTTGACAGATTATGAATAGATGCATGATAGAAAGTTGTTATGTAACGACTTTTTGGAAAATGCATCAGCGTGTAAACTTTGCTCATTATCTACAAGTTAGATACTACGTTGCTTCCGCAGACTTGACGGATGGACTTACGCAGTCCGTCTTTTTATTAAGATGAAGACTGAGTTATTCCGTTAATAAGAGCAAATCGTAATAATTTCTTACAGACATCTTCACAGAGAAATGTTTCGCTAATTAAAATACCAAATTCGTAATAAACAATATCCTGTTCTCTGGAACATTGAAATTCGAAATAAAGTTAATAAAAGTAAAAAAAAAACTCAAGCAGAATAAATAAAATTCTCTACAAGATGCTTTATAAGAGAAGACTGATCTTTTATACTACTTAATATTTTGCACTATTTTTACCTCAGAAGAAAAATATTTTTAGCATAAGTGTAACGTTTAAGTGTCACGGTTCTGTGACCAATTCCATTAGGGAACTCAAGTGGAATTTTAAACGAACAGTTGTTTACGAACGACGCGTGACGAAAAAAAAAAAAAAATTATGCCTCGGATTAATGTGCGTAAATGTGCCATAAATCCACGCAAGCGCTAATCCACGTATCCTTGATGAAACTGACGGACACGCATACGGTGCGACAAACACGCCAGATATGTATTCTAACCAGTTGCGGCTTGTCGTGAGATACACGACAAGGTTCATTTACGAGCAGATGAAATCGACGGTGCCGGAGAGTGCCGGCGGTGCCATCGGCTACGCTCGCAAGTAATTGACTCGGGGATGAGCAGTCACATGGTAGTACGCGGATCGTCGGGACGTGTTCGCGTCCCGCGGCATCTGGCAAACGGGCGCGCACGACAGCAAGTTTCTAATTTATTTAGTTTGCGCGCTAAACAAGAGTTACACGCCGCGTCGCATCTCCCCCGTGTCGTCACGGCAGGGCCCTCCTCCGTAAACACGCGTGTATGTAAACGAGCATAAGCTTTGCGCGCAAGAAGCTTGAAATCGCGTACATGAGGAGAAATCACGGATGATGTCATTCGCGTTAACAAGACCGAAATGGAAGCAGACGTACGTCATGCGGCGATCAAACGTTACGAAATGTACCTTCGCTCGTGTTTAAAAGAAAGAGAACTGTATATCTAGTACAGAGTTTTCATCAGAGATTATTGTTCTATAATTTGATTATTGTGTCGTATTCAGATAAGCATTTTTACAAGCATTTTTACACGAAGAGAAAAAATACAATTTTGTTGAAATACGAATTTGAAAATAATTAGGTATGTTGAATTATTAAAAAAATTATTGGACGTTTGGAAGCCGATTGCTGGAATGTCAAAACTTTTTGCAATATTCACGTTTGAGCGTCCTGCATAATTATTTTGATGTTGCAATATAAAATTATTTTCTGACCTGTATCTAGTTAAATTTTTAAATACCGCAGTATAAAATTGTTCGTTCGTATGGACATGTAGTAAATGCTAATTGTTTGGAATTTATCCATGTTTAATTAAAAAAAAAAAAAAAATTATTGTTAAATTTGTATGACTGCTGCTGGAATTCAATAATTGATAACGTAAACGGATTAACAACGTTGTGAATGTCGACGGCGCGTTCTCGAACGTTTACACTTTGCGAATCTAATACCGCATCGTATTTTGCATACCGCGAGAGTCTGCTCGATATTTTTCATCACATCAAATATTTCGACGACAATGAATGCCGTGGAAGCAATAACGCGCGACCGGGATGCAAACGCCAAGGAAAAATATTCTAAGCAAGATAGAGGACGGATATCGATGAGTTGTGAGGATCGGGCTGGCAGGACCACTACCGAAAAATTCCGTTGGCATTCAATGGGCCGTCGCCGGAATTCAATAGTTTCTCGATACGGTGCGCTGGAATATTACAGAAATTTTGTAACCAATTTCCATATGAGAGAGAGGGGGGGTGGGGGGAGGGAAGGGAGGGAGAGAAACTTTGAGTATATATGTATGATTCATAGAAGGAATGGGTTAAAATGATGTGTAATTTATGATGGAATTATTTGAGATAAATTGCAGGAAATAGAAATATGTAACGTATGATTAATATGTGTGCTATTACGCGCGCTGAAATTAATTTGCACTTACAATTAAATATCTGGTCTATGACAATTACAAAAGTAAAATTTACAAGATTATCTGATGAAAATGAAAAACGTGTAACGTATACATTTGCTTTAATTATCTGAATTGTTTTTAACTGAAAAGAGAAATTTTCATAAATTTTTTCTACTGTAGCATTGTATTTGAAAGAGCGTGCGAAAAGTTAGGCAAGTGTTAATTTTACCTATTGATGCACAATAAAATGCGGAAAACCACGCATTTTCATCAGAATCGAAAAAACGAAGACTGTGAGATTGTTTTGTACGCAAATGCACAATAATAAATATTGTTATTAAATTTTTACAACAGTATGCAGTGTAAAATATGTGCAATAGTGGATAAAACGTGCGACGGTATACACGAGAATGTGCAACGTCATGACGAACGAGAAGCGCTCTGGCAGTAGATACAGGCGCGCCAGACGACGACGAATGACGTTCTTCGCCGGCGTCTTTTGCCCCGTGCAAACTTGACTTGCTGTTCGACTTTTTTTTTTTTTTTATCGCGCCGTTCGCTTCTCGTTCGACAGATATAAAAATTCAATTGCCACTCAGGTGAGGAGTGGTTCTACTATCCTCGCCTATCTAGTCCGCGCTGCAAGTTGGCCAATTTCCAAGCCTCGACGAAGCGAATATCTCTCGGTCTCGGTTCTCTCTCCCTCTCTCTCTCTCTCTCTTTCTCTCTCTCTCTCTTTCTCTCTCTCTCTCTCCTCTCCTCTCCTCTCCTCCCGCACATTTCGCTCTTCTGCCTTTTAACTTTTTTTGCTCGCGCGTGCGTAATTCGCGAATGGAGGTGCGTCATCAGGGGGTGCAACAGAGCGATTTCCGCTGCGTGTTTACGTATCGACGTATCAGTCGCCTATCTGTAACGAATTTTTATGAAAACGCCGACGCGCGCGCGTTTGCAGCGATATGCCCGCGCGAACGTGGAGCGTGAAACGCGACGTTCTGCAGGATATATTGGCGGGTAGTCAATTATCGGTTGCACTAGCTGTGCATCTTGCATCTTTTCAAAACAGCTTTCCTCTCCCTTCCTGTCCCTTCTCCGCTATTCGTCCCTCCTTCTTTCTCTTTTTCCGTTTGTCGTAAAAATCGGTTTTAAAAATTGAATTGTTCGCCGCACAAAGAGCACGCGTCGCGAAACAAAATATTTCACGATCAAGAAAAAAAATTTTTCTTACTCTCCCTTGATTATTTCTGTTATTAAGGCGTGCGTCGATTTCAATAAAATTTCTCTATTACGAAATGTTTTATTTTTCTACAATAGGAAACAAGTATTGAATTCATACACGGAAAGAACAATTTTATTGCAGTATGTAAAAATTTAGCTAGATCCAAATCACAAAATGATTTTATGTTGGACTACCAAAATATTTATACAAGACGTTCAGGCATGATGACGTTGCTGCAAAAAATTTTGATATTCTAGTAACCAGCTTAACGTCCAATATAAATTATTTAAAATAGTTCAATATAATTATTTTCAGATCTGCATTTCAGCAAGATTGTCCTTTCGGCGTAGCGAAACAGTATTCAATCGAGTCTCTGAGAAGCCAAACTAATAAATTCCATTTTTTTTTATTTCATAATTTTAATGCCAAAATGATTAGTTTAGAACTTTATTCAATCTTCTCTACTTTTTATTTCACGGAGTTGATTGATTTTGCTGTTGATAGACTCAATTATTGCGTCATCTGGAACGTAATGTCATAAAAATGTAATCGACAACAAAACGATAATAAAGTTTTCGTTTATTAACTGTTTACTTTTAAAATTAGAGCAAGATATTGCGATATCTTGCATATAATATCGTACACAGAATTTAAAAGATTATTATTTATAAAATTCATAAGCTAAAAAAAATATTTTTGGAGAAAGAAATCAGGAGAAAGCTTTTCTTTCATAATTATACAATTACGTAATTTTGAACCAATATTTGATGCACGATAATACACGACGCGTTATTTCAAAAACATGCAAACCATGCAATGTTTGTTACCGTGTATATGTATATACGTGCAGTTTGTTATCGAATGCAGCTCATACTCGATTCAAGAAAATCACGTAATTAACTCAAGCTCCATTTCGCGAGTCTTGGCATCTTCGAAACGCTTTCATCTGATGATACTTTAATTTCAACAAGTTGCTAATTGCCATCTCGTGGGATCTTGGCGGTGATCGCAACAGTTCAAGCGCAAACTGCGACAGGGACTTCGTCCTGTCACAAACGCGTTCTGCACACACAAACAATTCGACGGTGCTCAAAGTCGAACCAGGCTCGATAGAAGAGAGGAAATACGCTGGCTTATTCGAGAATATCTTCTAGGAATGACTGACTGTATTTGTCCTTACCGCAAATCGTCTAGCGACTAATAACGTTATGAGATCATTATTCGGTTGCGGCCGCATTCGATTATTCGGCTGAGTTATCTCGATGATATAATAAAGTCCTACTTGCAACAAACGGACACACGATAATTTCCTAGGATGTAAAAAGAATGGTCAAAAGTGTTATTGCATCTGTGAATAAATTTTACATGTTAGAATCATTTAAATACGAGAAAATCGAATTTTTAGTATTGAAAACATGTATATATACATAATTATTATCTCTGAAAATATATAAATCAAAGCAACGGCTGCCACAAATTTTCAAAGGAATTGCAACGCTCCATGCATCCACATTTGCTATATATTATTAATAATAAATGATTTATTGCTACATAAGGAGCTACAGTGGCGTAATATTTCGTAACACGATCTCGTACTATACCTCCACATTTTCACCTCTGGTCTGGCATGGCTCCAACAAATCCCAGAAATCTCAAAAGGATTACTGCTTTGGCCGACTACGCTCCCACATGCAAGGATATCCCAAAAGAAATACGCGCGATGGCCGAGCAGAGTTGAACGGCAGAGTTCAGCCCACAACGTATTGTCAGCAAAATAAAACAAATGTTTGCAACAACTGTCTTTTCAATAATCCACATTTGCACGCATAATAGTTAACGAGCAACCCAAAAAGCGTGGAAAGAGGAGCTCGATCATTAATTCTATAAAACAATAATTGCACGATTGTGAAAAAAAAAAAACAGAAACCGATATAACGTTTCTTGATTAAACAGAATACAATAATGCAACTGCGAAATAGTGTGCGTTTAAACAAAATAGCGTGTGTTTTAACAAACAAAATCTCTTAAATACGAAATAACAATAGATGTGTATAAAATTGTGTGCGCCACACATACGACTTTGGACAAATAATTAAATAATTAATTTCATCGATATTTTAATCAAAACACGTTACATTAAAAGTTTTTGAAAAATTAATTGAAAATATATAAAAATATCTCTTCCAAGTTATAAATTTATTTTATTTACACTAATGATTTATCTCTAGAGGAAATAGATCAAGTATTAATATCTGTTATTAACAAACAATGTCAAAATATTATAAAAAAATATTAACAATGTTTGTTTTGTTCCCTTTTAACAGAAATGTTTCTCGTTCAATATGTGTGCATGATGTCGTGCTACCTGATATCTCGGAGCTAACGAGATGTTATACGCGTCATCCGACGGTTATTTGCTATGTTTCATTAATTTTAAACTGCACTTCAACAAAATAGGTGAACGCTTGATAAATAAGGTGTAACATAATACGAGGAGTGCCCCGAGTTCGTCCATCATGCGCATACTCGTCGCGCTCGAACTCATTTACTCTCCTTTTATGTACACGTTGCAACGTGCAACGTGCGATCCCGCGAGAGTCGACTGAGGTTAAGTAGGTGCCAGGATGATACCAGGCAGCCAACGAATGCTTCGGCAGTCAGGCACGATGAGCGTCTGACGGTTCCTCCTCGGAGGATCTGACGCTGCGCGCATCACTTCAAACGCAGAACGTGACGTCGCATATTCAGCGTCGTGCAGTATCACGTCTTCTCACACATTCTCGGGTTATTCTTAGTCTACACGGAGGCTCCTTTGTTATAATCGTAGTGTCTTTCCCATCTTTTCCCTTTCCCTTTTATCGAAGGCCGCTTATGCAGCCTATCTATCGGATTTGCGAAGAAGTAGAGCTCGATGTGACCCTGCGTGTCATCGAAGTGATTTAGGCTGATGTAGTTCGTTCGGTTTACATAGGACAAGTCCTTTATGCCCTGTGTAGGTCCACCAAGGGAAAAAGAAATCTTAATATCGAAAGTTTACGTATTCTTTAGAAGGATGATTGCACGCGAAATTATCTAGAAGCCGTTTATAATTGAGAATTTGAAGATACCACACTGAGAAAAATGCCTGGTAACGTTTGGTTGAATAATGATCAAATGAGTTTTATAGTTATAATTACTAAATATATAGTTGTTTTTGACCAAACAATTTGTAGCCTTATTCAAATAATTATTTTTATACTACAAAAAATAAAAAGTTTTGTTAAATTTAACTAAGGTTTTGGTATCAGTAACTATAAAATTCAATTGATCACTGTTCAATCAAAAAGTTAGTTTAGCTATTACTAAAAATTTTTCTTAGTGCACCTAAACGAAGCAAGAATACTTTATAAACGGATCTATGAATTAAAACGTAGACTTTAAGTAAAACAACAGAAAAATTTTAATAGCGAACTAATATTATTATTGTATTCTACGTTGTCATTATATAATATTATTATTATATTATTATTGTATTGTACGCTGTCGTGGTTCTGAAACAAAAATAAAGAACAGAGTACGATAAAATGAATTATAGAAGAGGCAATAACCAATCCAACACATTCGGCAAATTGATTTTTTCAAAAGGTATAAAATAACTTAGAACGATTCTTTAAAATCGGAAAAGGAAATCAAATCTATTTTGCCAAGCATTTCTGATTTTTTTTTATCTCAGATATTGCCTCTAATGGCAAAATAACAAATAAATGATATTTTAATGCAAAAAGTAGCTTTGAGATGTTTCAATATTTACGATTTTAGTAAAGAAGTCAAGAGAAGTACGAATATGCGGAAATAGCGTCAAAGTTATCTTCTTTTTAGTGCATTTATGCGTTTCTTTTTCAATACCTTTAATACGTTTGCATTAAAAACTCTTAATTTGCGTTTCCTTTTCATCCTTTACATAAAAAAATTATTCTTTTTATGAAATTATACTTAATATAAAATCTTCCGTGATTAATTTATAATCAGGTATATCAGAAAAATGCTTATTTCATAAAAAATTATAGAATCTTTTATTTGCATAAGATAAGTACTTGATACATAATATCAAGTTTGCATCAAATCACGCGCAATTAACGATAAATCAAATTGCATATTCATATGCAATTATACCCATACTCGAGAGTTTACAATAAACAAATGATTATGATATGCTTTAAATAAAGTTACATCCGTGATATTTTCATCTTTTATTTCTGCGCTTACTTAATCCTTGCTCGCTATCAAGGATAAACTCCATACTTCATTGTTATGAGCGTAAATGAGTCTGCATACTCGTCACGGAGCCGTAATCCTGCGGGGTACGAGGCGCATGAGTCGCATCGAGTATCGTGCAACACCCTGGAGCATCGTCGAAGAATATCGGCTTCGTAGATCGTCAAGTACCGATTCGTACGCTACGATATGCATGAATAGCATGCAAAAGTTTCTTCGTTGACGAAAATCGCCCAAGTGTTGCGCGTTCCATCACTTTGAATTTGAATACAAGTGGCGCTTTTTCTTCGCGCTAGAGCATTGTCTGATAAAATATAAATTGAAAAACGGATATAACTGTGTAGTTTTCTTGATTACACATAATATTACAATTACATGAAAATTAATACGTGATCTGTTAAATTTGGTAATTAATAATTTAGCAGTTTTTTTGGAGATATATATAATAACTTTTTTTATCAAATTTTCTTCAAAATTTCATTGGAAAATTAAGTTTATATATTTATTGCTTTGTTTTTTTTGTTATATTATATTATATTATTTTTTGTTATATTCTTTTTGGCAGTTTTTCTTTGACGTCGCAGGAAAAAATTACAGGAAGGTTATATAATTAAATTCTCTTTTTTACAATATAATCCTTTCGTGATAATCATAGCTCTATAATTTCATAACGTAGATATTATTTGTAATCAGCCAGCTCCGTATCAAGATTCCATTGTATATGCAAATTTGAGACTAATCGAGTTATTCGACATTATCTTGTTGCAGTCGGTTACAATGAGGGCGATCGTGTCCTTTACGCGACTTTCCCAGATTCGTGTCGTGTAACTAAAATTGATATATACGGATAGAAGTACAAATGCATATATACATATAAAAAAAAAACCCATATTCCCACTAAGCCGGATTACGTAACATTTGCGATCGCACACACGCATATACGTTTGAAACGACGGACGTTTACGTGAGCGCGTCATTTGCCTGGTATTTCTTTCATTGTCTATGATAATTTTTCTCATAAATTCTTGCCATGTGCTTTTTATCTTCACGAAAAGATTACGTAGAGGCGATTTATCTTCGAGCGCGTCGCTTTATCTCTTTTTCGGAGGTAGCGTCATGATCGTCACGGCGACATGGAAAACGCCACCTCTCCATCGTGGCCGATATTAGGATAAAAATTGAGGCACGTTAAAGAAACGTTCATTAACGATAATGATGGGCGTTACCTTGCTATTTGACCCTGTTAAAAGTGCAACTTTATTATTTTACAAGAAATAAGAGAAAGTGCCAATTCTCGGTCAAAGCGATCTTTTTTTGGTGCCTAATAATATTTTCATATCAATCATTAAATGTATTTTTTCAATTCTATAGACTGCGCGCAATATGAATTGTCGGACGTGAAACGCAGTCGTAAACTGAAGCTAGAAAAATATCTCCAATTAATTTGATCGTCAAATTTTAATAATGATGCTACGAGCATCTTAAAAAAACAGTAAAGAACTTATTGCGGAAAATATCACCCCAGGGTATATAAATTTTTCGCTGTAAGTTCTTTACAGGTTTTTTAAGATGTTTGTAGCGTCGTTATTAAAATTTGACGATCAAATTAATTTGAGACATTTTTTTAGCTTCACTTTACGATCCATAGAACTGAAAAATATGTTTAATAATTGATGCGTATATGAAAATATTATTAGGCACGAAGATCCACTTTGACCGAGAAATGGCACTTACTCTTATTTCTTGTATTATTTACACATTGGTCTAATATTCAACTTATTATTGTTTATTATTTTATTTTATGACGTTAGAGACACTTGGCCATTAACGTTAGTGCTATCGTTCTTTGAATCTCATCTTTAGAATGTTCAAGTTGCGTTTTTGTGTTCGCAAATTATTTCTCTGCTCCCTTGGATTTTATTCCACAATCTAGAAAAACCATTTATAATTTTGTGGAGCGTCCAAAATGTCATAACGATGAGCGTGCGCATACACATTCTCCAGAGAATGCACGTTGTGTAACAAAGCGGTTTACACGCGAGACGCGACTGGGAAGTCATCTCCTTGGAAGGCCATCATACAGAGAAGCTTTCCCAGCTGTGAACATTTTTTACGTGGAGAATTTTCATACAAAAGTTGACCTGCTTGTAATTGACCATACAGTCTTTAAATTAAATATTTTTTTTGGGGGTGGGGGGAAGTTAATATTATAATTTCGAAGAGAAAAAAAAACGCGAAATTGACGAAGTTATGTCGTAACGGACGTCCGTTCGGTAAACTAAATACGTAATTCCGTAAGCATGTATTATGTATTGGCTGCGAACGATAAGGTCCGCTGCGAAATGTTCTCGGAATTCGTTTATAAGAAATGTATGAGCTCTGTGTCAACGTGCTCGAGAATAATGCTGCAGCACACTGTTGGAATTACACTTGTGAAATTACCATTATTTTGAGTTATTTTTAATTATTCTCATAAGTTACCAGTGTTTTTTAATATCGTCAATTTAATTAAAATAATAGAATTAAACAACGGAGTTGAATAATTTAATTAAGAAATGTTTTTAACTCAAATTTAACTTTCTTATTTATTAGCTTCATGAACGTTGTTTACTTCGAAATTAAGCAGTTTAGTTATAGAAGTGGATTGATTACACAAGATTGTTTTTTTTTTTTTACAACGTGTTTTGTGTTAAAATAATAAATGTTGACATGGATATTAAAAAATTGCAAACTGTTATTTAATTCAAGGAATTAATTTATTTGACAGTGTAATATTACGCGGAAGTGTGCAAGAACAAACGCGAAAACGAAATGAGAAGAGATACGTATGTATGTACGTATATACGTATTTATGCGAAAACGAGAGCTGAACGGGAGAGCAGAAATAAGGGGCGAAGAAAGCAAGTAGCGCGAAGAGAGAGGACGAAGGAGGATGGCAGTCAAACGCGTAGCCAGAACGACACGACGAAAGAGTGAGAACTGGATAACGGTATGACCCACATTTGGCCTACGGGTCACAGTAGACTGGGCTATTGATTCAGTTCGCTCTTAAACACAGTCTCCATTTCATTTCGCTTCACCTTCTCTCTTTCCCTCTCGATGATCGCGTCGTTTCGCAGGCACGGGTCGTTCATAGAGCCCGAATGTCGATCCATTCGAATTACGGCGAGCAGTTATGCCCCATTTGATGCGTCAATAAATCCTTTCAATTCAGACTTTAAAACAGAAAATTATTTATTCCGTGAGATTCTTTGCATTTTCCATACTATCTACAGACGCGTGTAAAGCGCCCCAAGACAGATAAATGTCAAAGAGATATTTACATATTTACACAAATATCGTTTGAGAATTAAAATAATCATTAATCATTCTTTGAATTTTTACGTTCGATTAACTTTTTGCAGCACGTATCATCATAAAAAAAACTTATAGAAAATATTTGTCAAAGGTGATACCTAATTGAACCCTTTTAAAAGCATAAAGTACTCTCGGGCGACAGATCAGTGATATCTGATGTTTTTGCAAAAATTAAAGTATTTATTTATTGTAGAATACTGTTGTAAACGAATTTTCATCCAGGTGCTAAATTCAAGTTTTCAGTTTTTGTTATTCAAATTTTGATTAGTTAAAATAACATTCAACAAGATTTTTTTCGCATTAAAATCGTTCAATTGTTCAATTCAATTATTTCAACACCTTGCAACTCATAAAATAAAAATATAATGTAAAATTTTTTTAAATGTGCGAGTGAACTTTTTCACTCATTGTCAGATTTCAGTAGTGTGTCAACGTTAGAAAAATACGAGTAGCACTCTAGGATTAAACACCATTTGCATTATGTATTTTACTATATTGATTAATGTGTCGATACGATAAGAATTCTGTCATCACCAAGATATATAACTCCACCCTCCATCTTACGTATGCGTGTGCACGCACGCGTTCGTAAAATTCGATTCACATGAGCATGGCAAGAGGTAAAAAGTCACGTTCGTCAATCTCCGGCTTTTCCTTCGAGCCAGACAGTACTCCGAGCGAATCGAAAGATTAAACCCAGTATATATTCGGTCGCACTCGGTTCGACCTGATGTCTCGCAATTTTGTGATATTCTCGCGAGCGTTCGATTCTCACGTTACTCATTTCGGCGAGCCGGGGCGAAAAGAGGTACAATTTCTCTTTCTCTCTTGTAATTCTCTCTGCATCGAAAATTTGTCACTTCCGCTTGGCACTTTGGTACACTCGGTCCACGCGAAAGTCTCTCCACGAGCTACGGTAGTAGACCGTGGCCGGACCCGCGCGCTTCGTGCCGCACCGCAATTGAACCACTTAGCTACTTTGCGAACGTTGTACTGCTAACCACCTGACGCGTTCCAAATTAAATAGAGAAAAACCCAGTGGAAAGTTCAACTCGGCGGCCCCGAGCCGCGCTCCGTAAAAATAAAGCTTATTAACGCAAAGGGGGGTGGGAAGGAGGGAAGGAGGGATTCAGTTCTTCGCTGCCTCCGGGGGCGGTTAGAAAAACAGTAGACAGCGCGAAGTTTCTTCGGCCCCCGTCCTTAAAACTCTACGTCTAGATTACGCGTTTAATAATGTTACTGCAAACTTTAAGGCCAACTTCGATCGTTTATAACGCGCGGGAGCCGTCGTACGGACTCGGCGGCAATTTTCGTTTCAGCATTTTTGACTCTAATTTCCAGAATATGCTATCAAAGCTGTTTCGGCTGCGGGACACACCCGGCGTAGTAGTCACTCGTAAAACTTATATAAGCAAAGTTATAAGTGGATTTAACGTGGAGTTCTCGCAACAATGTAGATAGCAATTTAAATCCTACATTTATTTAGTACATTTGTGCCCATCCGTTTGCACGAGGCATTCCTGAATAATTCATTACAAATGCTAAATACTTCAATCGTAGATAGCAATAACATGACGTTTGTACTGGCAACAATAGTGATCCCGCTCAAATAAACAACGGTCGTTAACAACGGGATCCGCCGGCAAACTGCAATTTATGAACGCGCGCACGCTTTTAATATGCTATTTATACTATAAGCCATCCACCATAAATACGATAAGGAGTATCAAAATAATGCGACCTTCGGGCGCAACGTGTACATAAATATAATAACGCGCACGGTCAATTTCCGCGCGGACGTCAGGCGTGAAGGCGCGCGACGTTACTGCGACAGCATCGGCACTTCGCAGCCTGTCGTTCCGCGTAACGCGCCCGCGTTAACGTTAACTCCCGCTATGCCGGGGAATTCAATTACGAGATAAAACTCGGGAAGGGGGAGGGGAAACGATTTATCGCGCGATGGCCCGGCCGGATTATTTTGTAAAATAAACTCGTGAACGTACCGCGCCGACGACAGGCCCGACGACAGGCAGCCCACCACCACCCTTCGCACGCGGCATGCCGCGCGTGAAATCGCGCGTACATCAGCGGACGTGGGCCACTTCGACGCTACAATTATAATGAATCAGTTTGCAAATGGACGTAGGGTGTGATAGAAACGCGCGGCCGGATAATCGATAGGTTTGCCGAATGGCCGGTACCCGCTATACATGTCGAAACCGGGGGCCCGTATTTCAATCGGCCGGGAAATACCGGTGTGGCCTACAGGCCGCCAGTACCGATTGCCAATTCCGCACACGTACGCACGCATGTGTGCGTCCGCACATTTGTTAATTGTAATCTGAACAAACTGTTGCGATCGTAGGTACTTCGTTACTTCGCTTTTGCCATGGAGAAATGTTACTTAGAGATAATGACCCGTGTTCAGAGCGCGCTTAGAAAAGACATTAACGCGCTTTTTTGTCATTTTATCCTCGTTTTACGTTTAACGAACGACAAAGATGGAATGACAATAATATAGTATAAGCGGGTTTTGAATATGGGCCAAAAACTCGAAGGCACGGTCAATTCCGCACTGCAATTGAGACGATATTCGTTATTAGTTAATAACAATATCTTGATCTGAGATACTTAGAAACTTTATTACTTTTCTCTTGAGAAGAATCTCATTTGATATTTGACTTATTAAATAATGTTAAATATATAATATTATTAACAAATAATAAATTTTTAATAAAAGTTATTTATAAATACTTAATAATTATAGTAATATATAGTAGGTATATGTACTTTGTGTATAATATTAAGTTTAAAAAAAAACTTTTATGTATGTGTGTTTAAAAGTTTTAATTAATGTGATATTTAATATATACGAGAGTATATAAAGCGTTTAAACTATTATCTCTAGAACTATGTATTATATCATAACAGAAAATGTTCTAGACACAAGTTTATAATTTGATGAAAGATAAATAATAGTTAAATCAATTTTTGAGAAAATTAGTTTTTTAAAGCATACAACAGCCATCGCCATTTTTTACATAATTTGATAATTATGTAATTATTTTCCTTATAAAAGTGTTAAAATAGAATTATTGAAAAATTAATAGTTTATGAGATATTTTATATACATTATTCTAGTATATATTTTAACGTAAAATATCTTGTAAACTATTAATTTTTTATAATTGTATCTTAACATTTTTACGCACAAAACAATGAAATAAATTAATTGGTGTAAAGAAAACACATAATTGCTTAAAATTTTCCGGGATAATAGTTTGTAGTGATTTAAATACTTTTTCCTTTAATACATATAAAGTTGAGTTTAAATGTCTCTAATTTTTGTTTTAAGGACAAGAATTGAACTTACCAAATTTTTTTTTACAATAAAATAAGCATGTGAATTTATATTGCCTGTAGACAATTATAATTTCTTATAATTAATAAGTCTCCAAAACGACTGAATTTTTGAGATTCTTGCGATCGTTGCCTGCGGTTATGCAGCAATTTTGTACTGTTAGCTTCAATTATTATCGTATGGTATGCGCGAGCCGAAAATATTTGGTCGCGTGACTATCGGCAAATTTGCCAATCTTTAGCGATGCCTTTCCTATTATTTTCCAATTGCGAAGAATGTGAATCGCAAAATAAAAACGGTCCATTCGAAAAACAAATTGTTCTTAACAATCTGGTTTTAAAAACGGAAATACAAGCGTGAAGATTATTTTTTTGCAAAAAAAATTGATTTGTAAAACTGACTGTTCGAGCAATCTCGAGTTTGTAAACGTTATCGTCTATTTCATAAACCTAATTGTTACATCCGCAGTTTTTATATTGCAATGTACAGTCCACGGTATTCCAATAAACGCTCAAAACGCAAACCACTTTTGGGCTAACGTTTACTTACAATAAATTGGAAAAATTTTATATACTTTTTTACATTTTTAAATATAAATTTGTCAAAATTATCAGAAACGTTATTAATACAATTTTTATAATCAAATCTTAAATACTTGACGATAAACTTATTAATTACAGTCACAAATATATTGAAATATTTATGGAATTTATTTATTCATTATAATATTTATTCATTGTTTATTAAATTTTGTGAGTATATATTCTGAAATGTCTAATATATCCACGAGAGAAAAATTTTACAATACCGGTTGGTAGGTAATTGTAGTCCCATATTTACGTGCGATTATTATTTCTAGCGATTCTCTCCCTTTCTTGACCATGCGAGATCCACTAGTATTACGCAAAATGATTTATTGCTACGAACACGCGCAGAAAATGGCTCGCAAAAGTTGCGATTCGCCAATCGGTTGTCTACTTTTCTCCGCTATTTCGCGAGACGAATTACATCTCGTCCTTTTTTTTTTATACCAAGCTCGGTACTCGTGCGTGGATTTACGGTCGAGTCGAGCGCAGCATGGCAAGTGCATCATGTAGAGCCTTTTTCCGGAATATTCAAGACATCACGTATATTTCCTCTTCTGTGAAAAAAGCTTGAATATCGGAGGCTGTTATAATCATCCTATTGAGCTGACAGGCATAATTTTGAATTTGAACAGAACTGTTGCTAATCTCGATCTACAATGTTTTAGCATTTTTATTGGAAAAATTGTAATTATAAGTAATTAACTTGATTTCAGTTATATTTATAATTATCTGCAGGCTTTATTATATCTTTTAGAGGTAAATAATTTTTAGAATGCATGCACGTGTGCGTTATAAATCATTTTGAAATTATAACAAATATTTGTGTTAGTCAATGAGATTCCAAAATTTATTAAATTTATTAAATCTATGAAATGTTTTAATTAATAAAACAAAATTAATAAAGAAACATTATTACAACAACAACAAAATGAAGCATAACGAAAACGTTATTTCAAAAATGTGCAAATTTTCGTGAAAAATCTGGGAGGTAATGTGTTACAAATTTTCTAGATATTTTCCAGAAATTTTCTATTCTCAAAGCGCTTTTGTAATAGGGGCGCGCTTTCAGGAAATTACAATCTGCCTAACTATATACACACGCGATGATATGACGCTGCATAATGCATGTTCGCATTCTAATTATTATAATGCTTCGGGTACGCAAATAAAACCATGACGCACGACGTCCTCGTTATGTTGACGAGACAACCTTGATTGCGACAATCGTACATTCCAATCAGCAATATGAATTATTAATTTG
Source organism: Solenopsis invicta (assembly GCF_016802725.1). NCBI lineage: Eukaryota > Metazoa > Arthropoda > Insecta > Hymenoptera > Formicidae > Solenopsis > Solenopsis invicta. Next base: position 22,955,069 of record NC_052667.1, read on the forward strand.
TTCGCTGTGCAGGCGTAAGCAATGGTTATCAATCGGTTGATAAAACGTGAGGCTGTTTTGGGCAAAATCGCTGTACCCAAGCGTGGGTACATCCTATCCGTAATTAAAATTATAATTGTATTGATTTAATACGTCTCTCATATAATTTCGTCTCATTAATCGTTGAATATAAAACCATTAGAAGAAGGAAATTGGCCCATTAACGATAACGTGAAATTTTTCATAATTTTTGTACATTTGTGCTTATCGCTCGTGTTTTCGTATGTACGAAATTTGATTACGATATTCACGGTTGATGGTGAAATTTGCCTCTAGAGCGTTCTCTAGAGGGTTCCCTCAAACACGAGCTGAGGATCACGTCGGAGGTAAACCGTATAAACTCTCCTTTGTCAGACAGCATGCGACATTTACGCGCGCGCAGCGGAGGGGAGGAGGGGCGTTCGATCATGAGCGATTTGTTGAGGGTGCGAGCAGAGCGGGAGGAATAATCAGCGTGATGCCAGCAGTAATTAGTAACTCGCGCACGGCGCTGCGGAAATTGCCGCAGGCGGCCGCTCGACTCCCGGGGCTGGGAACACCCCGAAATACCTACGTATACACATGCAGTCGTTATCGCGACCGTTCGAAACGACGATGGCACGTAACGTAAGATCGGCGGCGGAGGGCGCGATTCCGATACGTCACGCGAGAGAGCGGCAAGTTTTAAGACACATGATAAAATTATCAGACACTCTCCACTCCTCCTTCCCCCTTTCCTCTCGGGCGTCTTTAAGTCTTATCGATATGAGATTCGTCGCTTTTATTGAAACACGTCGCTGATTCATTGCAGCACGTGCGTCGGGAATATTTATTGGAAAGCGCCGATATCGATTTAATGACGTAACACGCGTAATATTTGGAGCGTTAGCGTTGTACGATTTTTCACTTACCTCCCCTCTCTCCCTCTCTTTCTCTTCCCAAGCGTCTCTTCAAGGCATTCGTGCCATTGTTATAGCTCGAGAATGTGTTTCTTTTATCTCCCCGGAGTCGTGTACAGTATTGCCTCGGATACATCCTCGACGGGATTACGCTTTTTTCCTCGAAACACTCTCGATAACGACGTTTTGTCATTACCGGGGAGATTGCGCGAGGTGCAGTTTAACGACGTGCTCGTCTTTGCCGGCGTCCCAACATGATAAGATCGAATTAAATGGCTTTCTCTCTCTCTCTCTCTCTCTCTCTCTCTCTCTCTCTCTCTTCCCTCCGTGCCCGTTTGTCAATGCATCGTGGAAAAATCGCCTTCGTAGGTTCAACTATTATGATTCGATTCGTACGTAAAACACATTTTGTTATATAATTTGCACTACATACCTTTCTGATTTTTGATTCATTTTGTGGGATTCTCTCGACTCACCTTTCGTAAACCTGATTTTTTTTCCCTTCCGGGGAAAATTCGTTCCGTATAACATTCGCGAAACATCGCTTTATAATGTCCCTGTTTGTTTTGTGACGGTACATGGCTTTTTCATAAATAAAACGCGCGCGCATTATTTTCGCATACTTTAAAAACTTAAAATTATTCTTTGTAAAATACAAGAAATTAAATTAGTAGATTAACCATGTGAAACACTGTGAACTACGAGGGACAGAGGAAGGGAGAAGGGAGAGGGGGAGATTCTAAATGAGCTTTTTAACGTCCCGTTAAAACATAAAAAAAAGGAGCACATTTTTTTCCCATGCTCATTTTGCAACAGCATCCGCGCTGACGCGGTTGATTTTTAACTTCTAGCCCGCGCGCGCCCATAATATTCAATGGATAATTCAATCTCGTGACCCGGATTTTCATTTCGCCGGCGAATCGAGCCCCCGCGCCACTCGTTACCCGATAATCCCCGTGATCAGGGGCAATTGGAATCTCCTCGTACTTCGGGGCATCAGAAGTTATTACTCGCGCGCCTCTGTTACGAGCAGTTTATTTTCATTAGAGCGCGATATCCGCCGCAACGCCGCGGATCGCAGTCGTCACGTGGATCTTCCGCCGCATCGCACGCAGCGTCCCGGCTATTGACGATCGATAGCCGCTTAATAAGGATGCACCAACGTAACAATGTGACTGCCACGTTATTACAGAAATGTGCATATTAACGTCGCCTCCCGCTGAAACGCATCAGATAATTTACGTGGCGCAACTTTAAAGCAATTGCGCCACATGTGCATCATCATTGTCGCTTTATCTTTCTGAGTCGCGATGTAATATGTTGCGACATAGTTCTCGTGTATCTTCTATAATCAGCTCAGCTGTGTATCAGTTAATCGGCTTGAGCGCACGTCACTGCGTTTTTGCCGTAAACCACTATAAATTTGAAATGCGCCGCTCTTTAATGTATAATATCTATCAAATTCTCAAAAATATGAAAATTTATGTAAATAGTAATATCTTTTTAAATAAATTCAATAGAGAATAATTTGTTCTCGGGACTACAAAATGATGATGAGTTTTATTGTATTTTCAGAAATATTGTATTTCTCATATATTTTATACAGCTTTTTTTTAATGAATCTGATGAGTGAAATCCGGGCCATCGGAATTTTAGCAAAACGCAGAAATTCTCGCAAATTGAGTAATTATAACTTGTGGGTGGCTTATATTGTATATTTAACTTTTCATCCATTTGGACGGGAGTTTTCAAATAAACGCGGACGCTCGATTAAAATGTTAATCAATTAAAAGGTTTTCGATAAACGTAGAAAGAGTTGTATGCATAAAAGAATTGAAATACATAAAAAATATTTTCGGTCGGGTTACTTCTATTAACGTAAAATTTATTTATCGGAAACCTTTATTAATTTTGTAGATTCTTATTCATATATAATAGTTTATGTGTCTATCATGTTTTGTCAATAATTTCATATTTTGTATCGGAAAAAGCAGGGCAATACTGCTGCCCATATGCAACACAAAAGGAATAAACATGCATTCTTCCGTCATGTTTATGTCATGTATAAATGGGCTGAACTATATTTACAATATATGTATATCATACGTTATCCCTGCGTGTAATGTCGTACGGACAGCGGGCCGTTGTTGCCTTTGGTATACAAAACGAAAACATCAACGTTGACGATTCGGGACGAGGAAAAGTCTAATTGTGCCAGGTACAAAAGCGATCAGTCACCGGTTGTCATGGCGGTCGCCAAGTTTTCGTTCAGTACGCTGCCGCGTGCGCGGATAACGCGGCGTACTCGTGAAGATGGCTCTCCGCGTCGTGTCCTTGACCGCCGTACACCCCGCCCGAATGATCATTCTTCCCGGTGGTGTGTACCATTGCGTGAAATCCTTCCTTGTCCGCGTGGTAACTGACGACCCGAACGCTGCCACCTGGATCCTTTACGGTATACTCCCCGGACACGCTGTGTCCTGCGGAAAGGATTATCCGATAAGAGACAGAAAGGAGTTCCTTGATGCAGAGATTTCGAAATTGTAGATGGTTGTAGTAGGACAATGAAACATTATTCCGAGTGTATTATTAACCAGGGAATAGTCACTTCTTTTTGCGTCAGATCATCTGTTGTAATTTTTACACTCTAATTACCGATTATTGTTGTCAATTACATATTGTATATATATTCATTGTTCTATAATTTATTATAATAATATCTAAAGATATTATGTATATAGATTTAATCAATACTATTCTTTAAATAGTAAGGAGAAGCTAAGAAAATATTAAACATATGGAAGAGGCCCATTAAATAGCTTATGATAGTATTTTTAAAAATAAAAAAATTAGTTCATAAAACGCTTTTATATTGCGGATTTGGAATTATATATTTAAATGTTCGTAAAAAATAGTTATATATTAAAATAAAAATAAAATATATAATATCCATTTTATAGCAATTTAAACTAAGTCTAAGTTGTTGGCATATAATTATTTATATTGTGTTTGTTTTTGCAGATTACTAAAAATAGTTTGTTTTTATTATACTTGTTTATTATATAAATATGAAAATTATATATAAGAACTTTTTAATAAAAATAAAGTTTATAGAAACATGAATTTTTTGTATTGTATAAACATAAAGATATTAATAGCTTATAATACTTTTTAATTCAAACTTTATTCAAACTCATTAATATTTCGAGTTTACAATATAAACTTTTGCCACATTTAATTGATTTTGTAACGTAACCGATCATCTGGAATGTTTTTTACATTTCAATTAATTTCAACAGATCACTATTATGAATATATCAATTACAGCACGTTTCTATTATGTTTCAAAATTTTTGAATAAAGGACAGATATGGATTTTGAATCAGCAAAAAAAAATTAGCTGTGACGTAAGTTCTAAAATGAGTTCACAACTTTTTCTGACCTCAGGATTATTTTTATATCCTAACGTGACAATTCTTAGGTTAATAATAACCTTGCGCTATCAATAAATATTTTTATTGCAGAAAAAATATATTGCGAAGAATATTTCTGAAATAGTTTCGAAATTAGAACAATCCTTATAAATATTACGTGTTGATTTCTATTATTTCCTCGATTTTTCGATTGTTTTTTGTGTACGATAACAAAATTTTTAATTTATTTAGAAAAATATTTTGATAGAATCGCAATGTTTAGTTACGATACTGTATATGTGTACAATTCTAAATAATTTCAGACCTACACAGTTATACGAGGTAACGAAATATTTGATTTAACTTTACAGTCGTACCTTCACAACGAATTTTTTGGAGAACAAGTTTCGATGGGGAATGTCTTTCTCTTAAAACTTTTTGTATTCACGTTCAATATTAAAAACATCGTGACACGTTTAAGACTTGAATTAAAATTCCTTTTAAACCTTCGGAGTCTGCTCGAAGCAAAGTGCAGACGAAGGTTTCTCTATTTATTCGAACTCTTGAATCGTAATTCCCGACGTGCCTCTCACTTTCGCTTGTAGCTCAAAAACGAAACTAAACACTTTTCGATACTTTCGCTAAGGAAAAATTGATTCCAACTTGGTCAAGGAATGCATCTGTAAAGTTTGCTCAATTTTGGGGTGAGTTTATATCTCTACGTAGGACGCTTGTACGTACAACTACGATATCACACCGATACGGCGTTTGAAGCCAGTTTACAATTCCTCAAGTCAACTTTTCTCTGCTCAAAGTAAGAAAACGTAGTTCCAACTGAAGAGTTGACACGAAAGCTCTCTCTCTCTCGTGCGCGCGCGCGCTTGTATCCACACATGCACGTACGCACGAACATTCGCGTATTCTCGACGAGTCGGAGGGTTGCGCTCGCGGGCAGTCACTCCGTAGAAATGCAATTTTCTTTTCACCTGTAGCAATTTTTGCCGACGTCAGCCGACGTCGGAACGCCGAGCCACCATCGCCATGGTAGCAATCGGATAAACGACAGTAGCCACAGGTAGCCGGCTATTCAAAGACTCGGTTCTCGTCGTTGTCATCCCGCGAAAGTCACGAAGGCATAAAAGTGACTTCGTCCTTTTCACTCACCATCGCTGGACTCCTTCTGGCCGTGAAAGTCTCCGGTATGATGATCCTCGACGCCGTACGAGAACTCGTACTTCGGCTTCCCCACGTAGTCGACCGTGTAGCCATCGTGAGGGCGATGCTCGTGGTGAGTGAGATAGTTGTGCTCACCGTGATGGTCCACAGGTACGTGCGGCACTTTCACTTCGTATTCGGGTCCTGTCACCGGCCCTTGGAAATGCATGTACGAGCTGGCCAACGAGACATGATGATGATCATGGCTGTCCAGCGGTATCAGGCCGGCGATTGATCGATCGACCAGGGCGAGGCCGATGGTTAGTGCGACGGTGACCTGCGACACAAGAAGTTTATGTCGGCGGTGTCGTGTTGTCCGGCGACTCACCTTCGGCACGGCGGCGCGGCGGATGGGGGCTCTCGATGCTCCGATAGTTATCGATCACGGTTGTAAATAGCGCGCGTTGTGAACCGAAGAGTTCATTTACATAAGCGTTGGACATATTTACCCCGCGCGGGACTCCAGATTACTTCGTATAATCTCCCGGTCTATTGCAATTTTCTTATTTATGGGAAAAACATCGTTTTAAAAAAAAAAAAAAAGATTTTGTCGTAGAATAAAATCAAGTGAAATTGCCCTACGAGGGGAGAAGCAATTTAAACGTTTTTACACGTTTCAATGGCAAAATGTTTTTTTCCGCGCGCGCGCGCGTATAAACAGTCAAACAAATTGGGGTATTTCAAGCTAGTAGAATGTCCGACGAGTCGAAATTGCGTCGGAAATGTAACCGTGATCTATACGATCGATGTTGTCCGCGTATACAAACTCACTCGCCATGATGAAACTCGAGAAATTTACGATATACATCGGGTAGCGCGGGATGGTTCGTTGACCTCTCGTTTTTAATTACGGGGATCCCGAGAGCTCGATCGTCAATGTTCAAACCAACATGGACCAGTTCGGCGGAAGTGACTCGATTGAAAGAGCGAAATGTGGACGGGCGATTCATCGGGGGAACATTTCTTCGTCTTTGCTCGTGCGCTTTGTCAGTCTCCGCGTTTTAAACTTAAAGCTTTTCACTCGATATTCAAATCCTTTTAATCATATAGAATTATAGATTCGCGTAATAAGCAAATTACGCTGCCTTCAAATAGGTTGAACGAGGGGCGTTTAATGCAAAACGACAAGCGTAATGATATTCGGTAGATCATTAAAAATCAATTACTCAATTTTCGAGATATTAACTGTGCGCTAGATAAAATATACATTATGAATTGTAATTTTATTTTATGGAAATTCTGCGAAAACTAATACCACCTGCAGTTACTGTTTTATAATAATTGTAAATGTAAAATGCACGTAGAAACGCAGTTTGCATTTCTGCATATATATATAAGTACACGCCCCAAAGTTAGGAATATAGTGCAATATATGCGGAAAGAGATAGAATATGTGCATGTTAAAACGTACTATGTAAGATTTTACATGCACTCGTCGTCGAGTTATGAAACTTTTGATATCATGTGTATTTAACGTATCATTATCAAAGAGTCGTACGTAAATATTACATTATAATTCGCGCAAAGTTTGAAACGTATAATAAACAAGTTATTTTAGAGACAATTATCCACGGAATATTAACTCGATTTAAAAGCTTTCGTGCCTCGAGCATTAGTTTTCCTTACAATAGCGGCGTAACGCGATCGCTAAAATGTATAAGGAAGAGATGTATTCGCTCTGTAACACGTACAGACACACTTACGCCAAGAAAATAATAGAACTCTTGGCTATAAAAAGTCACCTAAGACCTCTGAGGTCTTGAGAAGATCTTGAGATTAGCCAGGTACAAAAGAACAAGCGTTTAATACAATTAAAGGGAAGCGTTTGTTACAAGTCGGAGCGTGCACTTTTTAATTTTCATGAAGCTCGACCCCGCAGAATCTTTACCCACCTCTCGAGCACGCGCCGCTGCGCTTTGAAACGGACACTGTCTTTCGCAAAAACTTACGTTTGCAACAATCCGGATGAACGAACTAATTACATCGAGTAGACTTAAATGTCAAGAAACACTTTAATCCCATTTTACATTCACGACGTTGCTTAGGGCGCCGACGAAACCGCGGAAGAGCTACTTTTCCGCCCCATTCCGAATTATTTATCTCGTCGAGTCTTCCCCCGCGTACGTCACCGGGCCAATTATATATGCGTAATTACTGACAATTTAGAATCCCCGCCGCCCTTCACACATTTCCTTCTTAGCCCTTTTGCATTTCACTCTCTCTTTTCGCTTTCAATTTAATTTCTCTCTCTAGCTCTCTATGTGTCTCGCGGGGCTGTTCTTTAACGAGCACTTTCTCCGATCCGCGTCACTTTTCCTTCCTCCGCAACGAGTTTCGACACTCTACCTTGAAAGTCATCTTCACCATTACGATATTTCAGGCGGCCAGGTGAGAACTGCAACTTACCAGCGTATTTTCTAGGCTTTTATACCGGCACGCTCTGCATACACGCCGCTGCGCATACACGCGCGTGCATCCGCGCCCGGTTCCGGTTCCGATTGCTTATGCAGATGTCCATGTGAAGATGCACTTCCGAGACAGGCGGACAAACGTCGCGCGGAGACGTCAAAACATGCAATTATTAATAAACGAGGAAGTAACTAACAATGAACTTTAGATAAATTGGCAACAAGATTAAGTGCACTACAGCTTCACTCTCATTTGAGACTTTAAATTATGGGGTATTCACAGAAGTAAACAGAAGAAAGTTATATTTTAAGAAAAGTATTTCACCAATTTGAACGTAGCGGACTGCCACAGTCATTATACGGAAACGAAATGAAAATCGATGTTTATGTGAAGGACAAATTGTATATAGAAACTTGGAATCATTTATACAGAAATTGGATTTGAAATAAGTTCCTTTAATGCGTGTTGAAAGTGTAAACTTCAAATTATTATAACTAACTCGTGTTTATTTACGGAAAGAACAATTTTACTGAAGTTAGATTGAACACAGATCTGAAAATAATTTTATTCGAAAACTATCAAAATAACATAAAGCACTCAAATGTAATGAGCAATGCTGCAAAAAGTTTTGACATTTTAGCAATCAGCTGTTATAATTGTTTTGATAGTACAACAAAATTATTTTTAGATTCAGCTAAATTTTTGCTTAAACACTTTAGCAAAATTATTCTTTCGGTAAAATTTGTAGTTTACGGAAGTCACTTCAGAATTTTTGAAAATTGACGTAGCATAATTAACGTAATTGACATTGGCATAATTGACAGAGAGAAAAATACTGTAATAAAAGTGTAATCAATAAATGTAACGTTATAATACAAGAATAAGTTTTTAAAAATACATTGGTGAAATAAAATTATTTATAACGAAAAAATCTTTTAAAATGTTTTATAGGAATTCATTTCAGTTTCTTGAGTATGTTGTTTATAATGTATAAAATTATACTGACAGTTCTGCGCGTGCATTACGCTTCGTAAGAGCTAGCGCGAGTTCCAAATGGCGTTTCACGATGACTCGCGATGTCATAAAACCGATTACGTATTAATAGACAGCGCATCTTCACGTAGCATGCATTGAAAAATGATCCAGGAGATCGCATTAAATCGCTTCCTTCCTCTCAGCTGGTATCGCAAATGGCTTCCGTCTTCCTGTGAGATACGTACTACAATCGCGAGTTTTCCTCAACATCAAGACGCAAATACTTGATTTGTTTGAGACGATCCATTTTCGTCTGTAAATATTTATTTAACTTTTAAACACCTTTATTTTACAAATTTCTTTTAAAAGAGTACATATAATTATTTAAAAGATACAAAACGATAATGATATGCATATGGAGCGTCCATATAGATGATGCGATATAAATTATGTAATTAAATTACGTAACTGAGTATGCCTACTTGCAAATGATCATCAGTGCTGTAATTACACAAGTATAAAGCGGTTATCATATAAAGAGTAATGCATTTTAATTAAATTTTTAGTATTTTTTAAAATTAGTTAATATCCTTTATATAAAATCAATTATATAAATATTATTCAATGCTACTAATAACTTGCGAGAAAGTTGTACGCGTTACTGATATTAATTTAAATTTATTTTGTTAGCTTAATACAACCGTGCACATATAATATATTTGCGTATTGCTCTTGCGCAGAGCAATATTTTTTGAAAGAGTAAATATTGATTGTGCATAAGAGTATTATGTTAGTTTTCCGCCTCGAATATTTTCCCCCGGGTAATTTTCAAAAATTTATCCGAGCTGCATTGCCATTTTTCCGCGCAATATTTTTTCCGCGCAATGCTCAAGTTAACTTATTAATTAAATTACTTATAAATGAGGACCATTCTTCGCTTCCGTCTTGAACAATCCTTAAATCAATATTGGAAATGACGCGCTTCTTCTCGAGATTATTCAACCCGATCGAAAACAGAGGAGCTCTGTGCAAGACGCGTCTGACCGAATAGAAAGCAATCTTTAAGCACAGCTCTCTATTCACGCAAGATTCTATTGCTGTCTGTTGCTTCTGAAACGGAATAATAGCGACAAAATGATGGGAACGGTAAAAGAAATGAAACTGCACAATATAATGATTTGTCGAAAAATCTCTTATCGTAAAATTTTTTACTGTAATCATGTAATAACTTTTGACGGCTAGTCGAAAGCTCTTCTAGCTTTCCACTTAATTTATCCGTATAGTTTGTGAATTATCAAGGGGAGAGTTAGAGACAAAGAAAGTTTTGCATGCCTTGTAACAATTCGCATTTTATATTTAAAGAGTAATGTTGACGTTAAGCTCAAGCAGCTGATACAGAGACTTTTTTTTTCTTCGCTGCAATTTAAAACGCGCTTGGGGAGATACAGCTTTCACGAAAGAGAGCTAACCGGAAGTTGGCTTGGCGCTCGATGGAAACGTCTCTTCGCCTCCTTTGTCGTGACGATAAGAAACGTCGAGTTATTATATTCACAAAAATTCTCTTTACCTTTTCTCGCCGGTCGCGCACAATACACGAAACACGATATATTAAATCAAATTGCGTAACTAGTTTTTGCCGTTAATTCCACGGCGGGTTTTCCGATTAGCGCCGATGATTAGCATATTCACCGAAGTGTAGTGGATTATACGGTATCACGTATACATGGAAAATATCCATGCGATTTGTCTATTTGGAATAACAAACGGCGTTATATACCTGTAATATGGTAAATCTGATGCAACAACTGTACGTAAATGCGATCATGCGATTAACAAGCTACCGTTTATATAATATAACGCGCGGATTAATAATATAAGTATTATTATAATATATATTATTATCGTAAATGCCCATTACCCGCGACATATAATTTGATCGACGGGATTTATGACGATGTCCAATAAGGTGCGATAGATATTAACGATCGACCTCGCCACATTTGATAACCGGATTAATGGACTACGGCTATGATAATGAACGTGAAGGGAAATACAACCGCGGGCACTCGACATACGCACCGCTAATTGGATTTTCTTTGTGAAGAAATTCTGCGGATATACGGGTTAAAGGGCTTCCACTATTAGCCGGTCGGCGACAACCCTTTGAAACGACGCAAACGGATGTTTCGGTGACAAGAACGGCGACGAGTGTGCCGGGCGAATCAGTTTCTTCGGTGAATATAAATGCGTTCAATTACGAGCGTACATAGGCAAATAGCTTCCTATCTCCACGTCAAACGATTAAATGTATTGCATTTGTGATATCTCTCTCTCTCTCTCTCTCTCTCTTTCTCTTTCTGTCTTTCTCTTTCTGTTTCTCTTTACTATTGTTGCTCTCGGAAACACACTCTAAATAAGTCGAACGCGAAATATTACGTATGGATAGCTATAATTAAGTGAACTCACAGAGCCGTGGAACAATGACACGATATAATCGCCGTGGAGAGTGCCGCTGCCGCGCGTCTCCGCACCGGAAAGCGCGTTAAATTGTTTTTTTTATTTTCATCTTGAGAATTGGAGAAGATTACATCGCAAGTGTATGTCATCCCCCAAGTAATTTATCACTCGCAAACAATAAACTAACCGTTCTAACCGATCTTTCGCGCAACCGAGTATTTCGATAAACGAAAATGACGTTACGATGAGAGTAATGAATAAATTGAAGTCCAAACTCATTAAGGTGAGAACCGCGCGATTGACGGTGCGCAAGCATCGAAGCTAGCCGACGAGCCAGCGTAAATAATTTATTAGCGCACCGTGCAACTCGCGATTTGCAGGTACAACATTTGTAAACGTCCGTCGCGTCGCCGTCGCTGTATTATGCTTTCGAACCACACGTGATATGCGTCAGAAGGCGAATGAGACTCGATTAAACTAATTGGCATTTTCATCGCGCATATTGAGAGATGCACTTCGCTATTTATGAGCAATCAATTTAATGGGATATCTAATTATTGTAATGCAACCCTTAACTCCGATTATACCGAGGTATTTTGATAATTACATTCATCAAATAGATACTTCTGAAGTGAGCTCTAGCGCCTCAAATTAATCATGTAATTTGTAAGGAGCACAATGGGCGTATCCAAGATTTTTTCCCGGGAGAGTTTTATCAATTCTGTTGTCACGTAAACAGCAATTTTTCTACGTTAATGAATTGCTTTTTTGAATAGAGCTTAAAACGTCTGTTTCTGATTTTTGGTTTCTGATTTTGCGACAAATGTTAATAACATTTTGTAAATCATAATTTTTATTTTTTCTTAAAGAAAGTATATGCAATTAAAATTATTAAAAACAAAACGTGTAGTTCTTTAATATTGTTATTACATGCAAAATATTCACGATAATTTTTTTAAAAAATTGAATAAAAAAAAAGAGAATTCAGAAAAGAGCATAGAAAAATGTAATATGAGAATGAAATATTGCTAAGTATTATTAGAAGTACAATAGATACTAGAGTAAAATAAAAAGAAACAACGGAATGATGAATAAGGCAAAGAAGTTTATTCAGTAAAGTTAAAAAATTACGCAATTTTTCCAAAGCGATTTAACACATCTTCAATATTTGATGTAACAATAAAAGAGTTACTTGAAATCAAAAGTAAAATTGTATATTTTTATAATTAAACATGGAAGAATGAATAAAAAGTTTTTGGGAGAAAGGTTTGAACTTTCATACTCTCTTGTTGGATACGCTCATTCAATGGATGATTTAACTTGAGATATTTTTATTGCTAAATTCTTGTTTACAAATTTAGAAATGTCAATGATCTCATTTTCATGGCGTGACTCTGTTTCTCTCCTTCTTGCCGTATCAGTTAAAGATTAATTACCATCTAACTACAACCGTACAATTTACTCGTGATAACTTTCTTTGAATTTCGCGTGTTGCCACAGCCCACTCATTAAATCGGCAATGTACCGCACGAAATCTCTTCGTCAAAATTCCGCGAATCGAAATTGGTTTCACGAAGCGACGGGGGCGTATATAAAAATATCAGCCGTATATATGGTCCAAGCTATAAAAACCGCGATACGCGCAGCCTCGTAAATCAAGAAGCTCGAACCTCCCGGCGCAGGTATGATTCCTGGGGGCGATAAGGGGCTTCCGGGGCTGAGAGAAAGAAGACCTTCTGTCGTACAGGGAAACCCGAGTCCTCCACATTTGCGGCTTCGTTTAATCGCGGAGCGCTCGGTCGCAGTTCCGACGACCCGTGCACGGAGGGTCTGACCTAGATCGGTTGAATCTACTGCAATTTGCACTTGACGCGTTTGCTGACAGCGGAAAGGAAAGATGACCAGTCGACGACTCTTTAGTCGGTGAGCTACCCGCGATACGGATTCTCGGGGATTCACCCCTCAAAAATCATCCCGCAAAAATCTGTACGGTAGCTAAGTTTCAGTTGTAACGTGTAGATTATTAAAACTATCAGCATAACTAAATTTAATTAGCTGTTGGCGTTATAGGCAAGGGTCATAAAAATTTAGCTATTTAGAAACATCGACATTTTAATAAATGCCATTAACTGTAATTTCATTGTGAGAGACACAAGTTTCGATGTTTCTGATAATATTGTAGGTTTCAGATCCATATATCAAGCTTCTGAATTAATTTTTAAGTAGAAGCGATCGAAATTGTACTGTCTGCATTTATTTTATTTTACTTTCACCTTTAAATTCAATTTTGGGACCTCGACTTTAAGGTTTCCTTTTATGAAATCGAATCCCCCTAAGAACATTCTCTTGTTCAAAAACAAGAGTCTGATAATGCTGTGCCTTTTATTCTATTTTCTGCGAGTCTTTACGAGAAATACTCTCTCTCTTGATACTGTCATTTACTTGCAGATGACTAATTTCTTGCAACTAGCTACGTCTGTTAGCTACATAGAATAGCAGATTTCAACTTTGTAAATGATATGGTCATGGGTATTTTGCTAAAAAGTTGATATAGTAACAACAGTGGCAAATTCTTTCGCTGCAGTAGTAAATACAACTTTTTTAGCCAGCTTAATTGGCTACGCCGGTGAAAATTTTTTTCGTGCATAAATATGTTGTATCGAGGCGCACCTGCTTCACAATACGATGCACACAGATGTGCCGAAGCATGTGAATTAGGAATTTGTAATGTATCACCTTGCAAATTTCTAATTCTCATTATGTTTATTAGAGATTTGTATTTATCAATTTATTTCTTTTATATGCAAACCGCTAATACAAATGTGATACGAGATTTGTAGAGTAACAGTAAATTAACATAAATAATGTGTTACATTAGCATACCATTATTGTGAAGATAAATTGTAGAACTAGAAAATAAATATATTGAATCAATCTTTATTATCAATTCACCAAAAAATGCGAAACTTTAATTTTAATATAATTTAGAGGTTTGATTTATATCAACGTTTCAACAGATTTATTTCGAACGAGAGACAACTCCGTAAAAGGATAATTGCATTAAATTCATGTGGTAATAGTAACGATCGGTGAAAAATAAAAATTTAGAATATTCTTTGGTCTTATCAAAATCGAGCGGGCACGAGACGAGACGAGCGAGAGCTCTTGAATAAAAAGCAATAGTAAACGTCGGTGACGAGCTCGTAAAAACGTATTTACGCGGATTACGCGAATTCCAACCAAGGAACGGAGTTTTTACTCTTGGAAGAGCACAGACGGCGAGGTCGTGCCGGGCGAGATCACGAGCCGGAAGCAGCGCACTTTCCAGCACTCACCCACGCTTATTGCGCCCTAGTCGTCAGAAGCTCAATTAAAATTCCCACGGAAATTTCTCATTCGCTCGGGATACTTATCCCGGACGGGGCGACCGTGGCCCCGGGCGTTGTACGACATGCTAACGTCGCGGAATTTCCCCGGGCTATTTTTCTCCCGGTGCAATTTCAACGGCGCACTGTACGTATCACTTGGAAACGGGCACGTGGGTTAACGGCTAACGATAAGGCTAACGTAATTCTGTCCGCCCTTTGCGCGAGATATCGCGGTCGCAGCCGGGGCGAGTTTTAGGGCCGGTGCCTCGGCCGGTCTGGAAAGCCGGTCGTGCCGAGTGTTCGGCGATTAATCTCGGGTACAGAATGCCCGGCGATGTAACCGGCGACTATGAAGCTTTTAATTTTTACGCTTCGTCACGTAGCGCCCGAATTAATTTCCCGACCGCGTTACCTGCAAATTGCTAAGATGTGCACAATCACTAAACAATTCTTCCCTCAGCTTATTGCCGCAGAAATGAAAATGTATACGCAACACTCTGAGGCATTCTTTTTTTTTTTTTTTTTCTGTACATTCCGCGTCTTTGCCAGGCTGACAATGTCTGAATAAACTGGACGACTGCTGATAAAAATGCAGGTTACATAGCAATGTTTTAAAAGGGATTTTTCAAAATAATTTTGTGATATCTTTTTATAAGATAAAGATTTTATTTTAATGAGAGCCCTAAAGAAAACTTTGAATCGATAATTGCGTGCGGAATCGTTACGTCGATAGTTCTGATCTTCCTTTTTTTACAATTTAAATTCGCTGGTCATTTTACTTTCTTCGATCAAACATTAACATCTTCCTTAAGTGGCCATAAAAACACGGAATGGCGAGAGGAGCTTTCGACAAGTTCGCGATACAAAAGCGATGAGATCTTAACGAGCATCCCCGCGTAGTTAATCAATCTTCATTCCGGTACTTAATTACTCACAAACTTACTCACACGGCGCGCGAAAAGGCGTATCGAGTGTTGTTTCCATTACGGTAACAAAGCTGGCAAATAAACGACAATTAAGATAACATCCGTATCGACGCGGCCGATCTTCCCCACTCGTTGAAATTGTTGATAAATACGCAATTTAAGCGAAATATCTCTCTGATTTATGATTCTTCATATTGCGATTTTTATTGCGCGCTTGTAAAAATGAATAAACGAATAAGATTATATAAAAAATTATATTCCATTCTGAACAACTTTCATCCTTTATTATTGTCATATAAATTTTTATCTCTTTCTTGTAATGATATAGCAATTAATTGCTTTGTGTAAATCTTTAATACGTACAATCTATCCCATACTCGTTGCATTTTCCATTATTCTCATTTGTAGATTTATCCTTTAATTTGAAGCCAATATTTTTCTTAATTAAAGAAAATTTACGATTTATACGAACTGACGAACGCGGAAAGTTTCCCTTTTTTAGGATATTATATTAAATACATATAACCTCCCTTTCTCTTACGTTCTCATTGAAGGATTCAAAGGTAGTTATTTTAGTTTAAGTATCCAAACGTGTGTGCAAAGAAAAGAAATGCTACCTTAATAAATAACGGAACGGCACATAGATTTATCGTACAGATTTCGTATATAACTTTATTAACTTTATTAACGCGACAGGTGCGATAAAAGAGGTAGTTACATATTCCTCGCGAATTAACACGTCGGCGGGCTGTCAACGATCCTTCACGGGTCGGTAGTGCTACCACGTAAATCAAAGTTCGAGATTCCAATACACTTGCACTTGTCACGCTTGCTTGCTCAAGCGCAACACCTTCGCTCTGTGTGTAAAGCGGCACTTGTCGCGATCTTAAGACCTGTTGATCGAGCGGAATCAAGTTGCTCGTTACCGAACAATGTTCTACATGTGCTTAGGCGAGAAACGCAAACAAACGTACTTCAACGAACTTGGCCGTACGACTTGCCTCTTCGAAACACTGGTTTCCCGACAGCCCTCGATTAGCACTTTCTAAGAAGTTGCATGAAGATGTGCTACGGCAATCTCTTGTTTATTTGATTACTCCCGCCTCATTTTTATTGTTTAGCGTTATGTGAGTGTTGTCATATCCTCATTACATGCGTCTATTAATGCCTCTCGCAGTGGTGAGAGAGAGTATGCAGAAAACATTTTACTCATTATTTGTGTATTTTGTGTATTTTTAGACTTGTATCATTTTGTGTGTGCAACAAGTCATTACTTCCGAACGTGCTGAACATCCACAATGTTATATCGATTATAGAAACGTAGTTGACCACGTTTTATGCATTTCGTGCTATTAATCGCAGTTGTTCAGTTTCACAGATACTTAACGATTATAACAAGTAGCGTATATACATTCTATACGTTCGAAAATAACTAATTGCATACGTGCGCAGCAAATTTCACATATAAATATTCGAAAAATGCAGTTATTTTTGGTAAAATTATTAGTATACTTATACGTTCTATAATGAAAAATTATTTATTTCCTCGATCTATAATTAATAAATTGATAATTTATGTATTTTTAAAAAATTTGAGGAAGGGAGTAACAAATGCTTGTCGTAATTGATAAAAAAAAAAAATAATAGAAGAATATAGACCAATGTGTGAAAACACAAATTAAAGATGAACCTTATTTGATCACAGCTGGATTTTTGTGCTGATATATTTTGCGTAATTTCATGTACTTTTTTAAGTTCATTAAACTTCAAGATCGAATAAATTTCCGATCTTGAAATATATAATTATAGGTCGAACAAAAATAGTGTCACGATATTAAACTGATGCTAACAAGCAACTGTTACTCCTTTTCCCCAATTTTTTTTTATATAAATGCATAAATTATTAATTTATTAGTCTATTTATTACATTTATTTTTTGTTTTTTTTTCTTTCACAAAAGTTTTTAATCTCAATTAACACTCAGTTCATAAAAAACGCATTGCTGGTATTCCTTGATTACCAATTAATTTAATTATCTGTATCAAGATGTATCCTGAATGCACAATATACGGATTTATCAATAAATTACTGTTTCGTGCGAAATAGCGCGAAACTATCGGAATGACCAATACTTGCGTCAATAACCAGTTTCTCATTAATGGCAAAATCCAGCCACAATTACTCCAGTCATGATTAGTGCTGCGCGAGAAAGATAAATAGCTTCGCAAACACGTCGCGACAGCCGGTGCTCACAATGCTCCATCCGTGGTTATTAATGATCAAGATTAGAATTTTATATGACTTGATGTATCGCGATGTAGTTTCCCTTTCACGCGTACCGACGCGGTAATACGCACGTTTCTAATATATCAGCGCATTTATCGTCCTTATCGCCTCGCGCGGCGGCGCGGCGAAAAATTGTATTACGCGTGGTGCGAACTGTCACACCGTGATTTATTTCGCGCCACGTTGTCTCGCGAGATTATCAACGGAAATTTATTCGGTCAATGAGCGTGTGATCAATTATACTTTTAATCGCGTTACTCGTAATAAACGACTAAGTCACTCGTTGCATTAACACGGACATCCGTCGAGCTTAAATATTCATACAGTATGCAGAAGTAATACAAATAGTTACTACACGTTACATCGCACAGGTATTGCACGCGTGGGCGTTATACATATGAATTATATCGATTAATACAAATTTGCATGGTCACCATTTATTTGATGTCACTGTTGAGATAAAATTTAAAATGTCATAAAATTAAAGAACTTTATGAGCCAGCAATCAAGAACAAGCAGTTTAAATCGTTTTAATGTGTAAATTTAATTTTACGGAATTGAGAAAATTATTTTACCGGCAACGCGACATGTATATTTTTCATTAAATTAATTGATTAAAATTATTCTCAGAGTTAAATCACAGCTACTAACGTCTTTTCAAGTACGAATAAGAATGAGAAAAAAGCTTTTTTATTTTATTTTTTTAATTTTCCAAGCGTTGCGATTCTTTATAAAAATTTCCGTTCTCTTTTGTTTATAATATCCATTAAAAAATTGATTGACATTACGTGATGATATGTAACGTTAACGAATAATTTTAATACCAACTTTCGCATTTGGCGCTACTGGTTTTTCTCAGTGAGATAACTGTGCATATCTCTGACTTCGGCACTTAAGGCAATAGTGGCGCGGTTCTCGACCCGCAGCACTTTGTCGAAGTGAAGGATCAAAGCCTTGTAATTCTATACGACGTTACATGAAAGCGATCTCGCTCGAACGTGTTTCTTGAAAGACCTTGCGCACGCGTGCCACGTACCCGCAAGCGGTCAAGTCGAGGACTCCAGAGGAGAGTTCGTCTATCCGGCGGGCATTAATGCAAAAGGAATTTGTGATTAACCGCCCGCATAGAGGGATTCGTACTAGAATTAGTAAATTGTCGAGCTTTAGAGATATCATTTGCAATGTCGCGAACAATAGGAGGCTAATGATAGCGTCTTGGTGTACGCATAGTGCTCAAATTATGTAAAATGTCGTGTGACGTGATGGGATTCCATAAGCCAAGAAGGCTTTGTGCTAATTTATTAGATCGCTGATTACTTTTATTTCTCTATAATCATGTAGACCAAATCGTTGTACTAAAATTGCATTTTAAAATAATATTACAAGACGTATATGATTCAAAACACGCACGGGAAGAACTATTTTGCTGAAATAATTATGCTGAACCATTAAAAAATTTATTTTGGATGTTTAAGATAGTTGCCAGAATGTCAAAATTTTTTGCAGTCGGATCACCATGATTGAATGTATCGTATAATTATTTTAATAGTTCAACATAAAATTATTTTCTGTTCTGTATCTAGCTAAATTTTTAGCTAGTAAAATTGTTCTTCTCGTGCGTACAGCACCAAATAGCAAAAACATTGCACAACATTGCTACAATGTTTCGGTAATATTGCAGCAACGATAAAACGTCTGCTTCAGAAATATTGGCGCATAACGTTGCAGCAACGTTTATACAATGTTGCTGCAACATTGCGTATCAATATTTCTGATGCGAACATTTTACCATTACTGCAATGTTGCTGAAATATTGAAACAATATTTTACGATGCTTGTTCTTTGCTATACGGGAACATTCAAACTGGAAAACTTTGTTTTTTGAATTATGTCATTTTAGCAAATCGCGATGTTTTCTTATCACGATTTGTTACAGATATCATCACAATCGAAAGAAAGAAAAATAGAGAAATGCGAGATTTATATTGAAAGTAGTAAAATTAACATGAATAATTTGCATCGGACTTTAAATCTACCGATCTTTTATATCTTAATTTGAATAAAGCAACACACGATTCTCTCTTATTTTTGAGTATATTTTTAAAGCTTCGTGTGTCAAACGAATATAATTGATGATCTAAGTGTTATCATAAAGCATTCATTTTAGAATAAAAATTTTTTTATTTTTTACTTAATAAATGCGATCTCTACGCGTTCACTAATTTGGTAATAAAAAAGAGTAACAGCGATGCATAAATCAAAGCACGGAAATCGCGTTCCAATTTCGCTATGCATTAGTTTAGTTCTCAATGTTGAAGATCGTCGTCGTTAAAACAAATGGTGTGCGAATTTCACTGAGAAGATGGAAGACGAACGAAATGTTTGAATGAGCGGACTTATATCTCGGTGCTTACATCTCATCCGCCTTTAATTAAAGCTGTTTCCGCCGCCGTTGGGAATTCTTTATCACGTTGCGTCGTCGCATTTTCCTCGTCGTACGCGGTAACACGGCGCCGCGAAGAAGCAAGTAGAGAGCTCGTAAAAATTACGAAGGGGGTAACAGTCGCATCGCGATTAATGCAACCTCCGTGCAGTCGGCGACACGAGCATTTAACTTACGTGTTACGCAAGTCGCATTTTCCTCTCCGTCATTTCACGAGACAGAATTCTTCGCTAATAAAGCAAACGATCCCTGGCTATTTCACATTACTAGCGTAATTATCGTAATAGATCGGCAATATTATGTTACACGCGGCGCGCATTATTTCGACGTAGCTTAAACGACCTCTGATAAAACTATAATTGCCGCCAGCTTATCTCTCTCGCGGCGTCGCGTTGCGCCCTCGAAAAATAACGCGTTCTTTTGTTCAGTCTGGGGAACAGAAGAAGCCACATTAATCGAGAAAGGTATTACCTTTGTTCGTGTAGTTAATTACACGTAATTTAGATCATCATAATGGATTCAAGGATGAGCGCGGCTTTGCAAAATCCATGAACACGCAAGTAAGATAATATGCATGAATTACGTTTACAGCATCACTTTGTGATACGCTGGTGCTACTTACGGTTGCTGGAAACTGCGTTTAGTGCATGCTTAACTAAAGACGGTAGAACGGACTTTTATATTCGTTTGACACTTCGTTCTTTCCAATCTCATTTTCGACCTCACGATTAATAATTTTAATTGCAAATATTTTTACAAAACGGCGAAAAGGGATGATCTTGCTTGCAGTAATATTAATAGCAAATATGTGCATTGAAAATTAACTATAGATTATAAACATTTGTTTTAGCTATACAGAAAAAATTAATATCAAATCAATAATTCATTGTTTTGTTTATGAGCAAGAATATAAAACCTTCTTGAAAAAATTTATAATCTTAATTAGACGTAACTTGTTAAAATAAATAAATTTTGTTTCTCTATGTCAATAAATTATATTTGTTTAAGATTATTAAATTCACAACAATAAAGTTATTATTATTATTTGACATATTTTCTCAGACTTCGTTAATTCATTTTTTACATTCACATTCGCTTCCTACTCTCTTTAATTCTCTTCTCCAACATTATTCCCCTTCAATTACACTCACGCGTATTTTCATTCGTTCTTGAGCTTGTAAGTTTTAGTGGTTTCCTATTTCACTGAGTCTTTCAGGTTTTTGCTCTCCTTTTCTCTCATCTTTTATTACTACATTCTCTTTTAGATAATCTTTCTCTCATATTCTAAGTAATTTCTTATCTATTATATAGATAATTATATTTATATCTTTCTTCTATTCGATCTATTTTTTTAAGAAGAATTAAATGGTATTAGAGGTATGAATTTTTTATTAAAGCATAATGTAATTATTCTAATTGAAATGTAACTAAAATCTGCATATTTGTTACAACAAACACACAAATAATGATAACTGTGGAACTAAACTGAAATAATAGAAGAATTACAACAATTAACAGAATTCTGGTTTGTTATCGAAATGTAGTCAACTCGTAAATTGGGCAAGTGAGTTGTGTCTGCACAATGTGCACTAAATGTTATCGTATGCAGTTAAGATCCTTGCTATTGTGTCGTAATGCAACTCGGCGTTTAATGAGAACAAGTGTAAGCACTATCTAAAGCAGATGGAGATCTGTACTCTCTTACGCGTACCAGCATGATATATTGTGTAGAATCTACTAGCGGTTTTCCTCTCTGATTAAATCTCTGATTGCTGGCGATCCAGCTGAAGCTACGTAATGACGAGCGGGTAATCAGTCCCGGGTATAGGAGTTAAGTAATTTGTGAAAATAACGTCGACGGGGTAGGTGAAGCGCGCTCATCGAATGGCGGCCGGCTAGGTGCCTGATTAAACTTTCGCTATCCGGCCTATTCGAGGCGTCTTGATTAAATTCACAGCGGGGTAAGGACTCCGCTTTTAGGCCGATGAGAGAGCGGCTCTCTCGACACGTGCCAAGCCCTCGAAGGGAGCAAATCCGCGTACTCGAATCCCAGAATCCAAACTCGCGGTGAATCTCGCATCTGCCCCGGTCTGGCAAACCGAGTTACGTGATCTGTGCATTGTGGAAAATTACGCGTCAAGCTGTGTTATGGCTTTTAAGGTAAACAGGCACTAAGCACGAAAATACAGCGGTACATACTGCAAAACGACACGCGAAATACATTTGTTGCATAAACAATGCACGCATGAAATTGCCTTACGTTTCGCTGCTTAAAGTTGAAACGTAAAGATGGTACACGATATAGTAACAGACATATACGTATCTATATGCATATGTATATGTTGTATAAGTAACATAAAATTAATAGAAATGTTTATATTAAATGTAAATATCATAATAGGATGAAGTTTTATAATATACGTCTTTGTTTTATGTGTTTTTAGTATTTATGAAATACAGTCTTCGGTCAAGGTATTAATTTTTTTTATATAAAAGTTATATCTACAAAACTATTTGAAAATAATTGAGTAAGTGAATAATATGTGCTATTATGCCGCAGACATGTAACGTTCGAATTTGATGCAACAAAGCATTGCGAACTATTTCAAACAGACTCATTCCCAGCAGCGGGTCAAATATTTAAGTGACCCATAAAATGACTTTTTAAATAAAAAGCAATCAGGCTGTACAATGCGAATAAAGTTCCTTCATACGGATTCTACATAGGTAAAACATTTTATTTCTGACAAATATAATAGCGTTTAATTTAATTAATTAAAAACTTTTAGCAACAAATAATTAAATTCAAATGCAAAAGTTATACACAATTGCACGTGTTATATTATATTCAATAAAAAAAGTACATGAATAATACGTATCAAAAAGTCGAAAAGCCAATATGTCCAATATATCCGCGGGCGCAAAAGTCCTCCTAAAATAAATCAATATTGACAGCATAGCCACACTAAAATCGTCAGCATGTCGCACAAAATCCGCACACCATGCGCTGTGTGCCCATATTACAATAGTGAAAATAGAAATATATGATAGATAACCCATTGTGTGTATGGTTTAATATAAAATTTAATTAAACTCACGCGTTTATTTTATATATTATACGCTTCCATTACGTATCTATATTTGTAATTTTATGGATTTCTTTAACTAACGCGCGAAGTCATCGTACGTATTCAAAATTTACGTATCTTTTTCGAAAATAATAAAAATTATACTTTAACATTGTAAATTCTTTTTTATCTCACATCTATATCTTTTGGTTTGCTCTATTTTAATTGTGAAATCTTTTGTCTCATAGTATGACCTCATGTATAAAATTTAATTTTTCTCCTACTGTGGTTTTTAACTGTTTCAAATGAAGTCTATGTCAATTTGTATTTGTGAAATAAAATTTTGCACGCTACGGCTTGAAAAATATCGAGTTAAATAAATACCGTGTTACACAATCAACATTGTTAATCGCTTGATTACTACTCGGGTGTAGGCAAGGGCGACCTGTTATCGGAAATAAAAAGTGGATTACGCAATTGTATTGTTAAGTATTTAATTGTGTCAGTCGTTGAAGTGTAATACGGGAGCGAAAAATCACTTAATTTGAGATCGCGCGCAGCACAGAGCCACGGTGAAACGTAATCCAGTCTCCGATACGCGACCTGGAGTTCCGTATTTAATTAAACTTGAGACAAGGCTTACCGTACTTGATATGATACGATGCAAAACGGAAGATAGATACGTTAACAGGCAGTCATCAATGAATTTCACGTATACGATTTACTGTTTGCATTTACCTGAGAATTAGAAATGTTGCGTTGTCAATCGTTTCAGTATTTTTTATTTTTTTCAAAATAAAAAATATTGAATTTCTTTGTAAATTTTTTACATATTAAAAAATTTTCGTTTGATATTGCATGTACGTAAACGAGAGATTAAAAGATTACTAGAACGCTATTACCAGTTGTATTTATTGATTCAAATATTGGTTTGTTTGGATTATTCCAAATAAATTTGTTTAGATACAATAAAAGGTATTAAATTCAAAAAAAATTGTTTTCTCTATGTATGAGTTAGACAGGACTAGGATTAACAGAAAAATAGTTATTCATTATTCGTTTGGATTCACTCAACCCGACCCGGTCATCTTTTTAGCTTCCAGAATCGCGTGGAAGTTTAATTGCGGTTCTCCGAATCTCATCATATGCTAACCGTCTCTTTTCGCGGTTCGCAGAGCGTGACTCTGCGCGAAGTACGAAATTCGATTTAAAGTTGAACACGATAGACGGACGAGGTAGTGGCGAACGAAAGTATTTGCGGCGGAGCCTCTGTTCTCGGTAATATCCCAGCGGATTTTTAGACAGCGTAGCCATAAAAGGTTTTGATGTCTCGATCAATCACCTCATCCGACTGATATTGGACGAACCGCGGCAGGCGCCAGCATCAATCTTTGATTATCCATCCTCCAACGCTCCCGCTCGATCTCTCGCTTGATCTCCCCATTGTTTTTAGGCGCAACTGCGAAACGAGGACGATTTGCCCATTACATTTACGTCTTCTAAGGCTCTTAAGCCTCGACATACGGAATCTCTCAAGCAAGCTTTACAGAACTTGACGATATTATGTTTAGAGCCACATATGATCGTTCAAACAAGTATTATACACAAAAATGTACGAATAATTTAATCCTAAAGGGCTATTTATATTTTTTTACATTAATACTACTCTGAGTGAAAATTCACAAAAAACTTATGAATTCTTTTTACATTTTTAAGAATCTCTTTTATACTTTATTCTATTTTATAGAGAGATGTTAAAATGACTAAACTAATACTATTTTAATGTAAATGAAATTTTATTAAATATTGTTTTGAGCTATCAAAATTTTACATACACAAAAATTGTACTAAACTTAAATTAACACTTAGGTAAAATTTATCCATAATAACTTTTGAGAATTAATATTGATATTTTTTAACATTTTACGAAATTTTAGTTTTGCAAATTTAATTAAAATTATATTAATTATTAATTTTAATATATTAATTTGCAAATTTAATTAAAATTATATATTAATTATTATTGCAGTTAATTATGTACAACAAAGAAATTTAATTATCATGAAAGAATCATGCCTTTTAGAAAGTATGGTGCAAAGAAAATTTTGATGAAGGAAGTGGAATACATTTTATGGCGGCGTTTTATACTTTATGTTTAGCAGTAATAAGGGTAGAATAATGCGACATATTTTGAACATAAACAATGATCATTAGCATGCCGATCTTTATTACAATCTTTACGGATTTTGGCATCGTAAACGTCTTTATGACACGATCCTTATTATTATAAGCGAATACGTATTCGGGATTAACCTAATAATCTTCGTTTTCGTTACTATCCTTATCCTTCTAAATGGGTTTCACTGCTTCGTATCCACGATGATGTCGGAACAGAAGAGCCTTATCGGTTGCAGCAAACATTAATGCAGTTGCCTGACTCACGCTTGAACTCGAAAATATTTCATAAGCCACGGCATTAAGATAACGCGAACAACGATTTACATATTACATCGCGATATTAAATGAAACGTGTCATGCCTGCTTATGTATAAAAGCGACACTTACTACCGATTGCGAGGAATTTGCATAATGAGAGTTAAAGTGTGCCTTCAATACTAATTTCATACATTTTTCGGCGCGATAACGATCGTATGATTATGCAGCCTTTATATAGCATTTTTATACTTACATATCTTACATAATATAATAACTTTCGTTTTTAGTAATTATTATAACAATATGCCACGCTTGTGTTTTATTAACTTTTTCATCTTTGTATCCATTTTTGATACTTGAAAGCAACACGTTATGTCCATCATGTATTCAAAAAGGATTAAGTAAAACTGTCGAATTGAATAAAAATTTATGGTCCAGTGTGAAAAGTTCAGTAAAAACAAAAACAACGAGGTCCAGCAAATTAAAGTGACTATTTGTCGTAAAAAATAAAAGAAATATAAACTAAGGATATCTAACTTTTTTTCTATCTGCCTCTTATCTTTGCGAAGTCACCTCAAACAGTAAAATCGAAACGTTTCGTTAGATGTAATGATGGAATAATTATTTATCTGTTTCAAACTTTACATCTTCTTATATATTTTTTATCTTGTTTTCTTTTTGTTAAATTTGCTTGAGCATACTTAAGCTTTTGTTTTTGATGATCATAATAATTGTAATAGTAATCATAAAATATGTTGAATTTTGTAATTCAAAATGAAGAATAACATGCGTAAATCAACTGATATTTTTTTTTGTAACAACTGTTATTTTCGAGTAATTTGCTGCCTCACAGAGGCAATGATGGATTCGCATTTTTTTTTCTATTTAATTTCTAGAAATGCATTGCATTCGGCATATCATAATTTTTTATTTTTAATTTGATTTTTGTCGTTTACCCGAAAGTGAAATTTTTTGTATAAAAATAAAGGCTTATTTTATGATTACATTATGAATAATGTTATTTTATCCTTGTACGTCTAATGAAAGATAAAGATAGAATTATGAAATAGCTTTGGTAGCGTCCCACGTAGAAATTGTCGAGGTTGTTTAACTGACCCAACATTGACTATTGGCAGCCAGAGTTGACAGGCAATCTTCCTGTTCTGATTAACAATTGCGTTATATAAAGGATCATTATAAAATATAAATGTGAGGCAGTAGAGACTACAAAACAGGCCAACCTCTGGCTGCAACACTGGCTCAGCACTGGACTATACGTAATGTCAACAATATAGGTACATAATTGCAATAACCAGTAAATTACAAAACTATAATAAACTTGCCATTATTGGAGCACTGGCAATTAACCCTTTTGCAGTGTGGCGAAAATAAGATTTTTGTGCCACCATTATATGGAAAGTTTCTTAGATTTTTGTTACGATTTTAGTTTTTGAAGTTGCTGAATCTAAATATGACATTAAAATTTTAAAAAAGTATGGCAAATCAAAATGTGAAAAAAATTGGATTTTTATAAGTATAATTATCTTTAGGAAAAATACAGTTTTTTTGCAATTTAGAATAATAATATTCTGACATGTTCTGATTCAAACACTGTAATAATTTTGGAGTACTTATTTTTATAAAAATCTAATTATTTTTTTAAACTTTAATTTATTATTTTGAATTTTCTTAATATTGATCTGTTTTATATTAGTCTTTATATTGGTCTGATGTATTTCTAGTGTTTCGTCGGAGCTCTTCTCTCTGAATTTGCCGGAGATTTAGAATGATCACTGATCAGTGCCATCCGAATTGTCGCGAGTGATAAAAGGTCGCCAGAGTGCGTCGCGGCCAATCACCTTTCTCGAAAGTTTACGCGATCGCACATTTTTTCGTCTATCGCGAGCGATTTCTGCGAACAATGGCAATCGCCTCGGTATGTTCGTCAGTCCGCGCGAGGTTTCCGAAAAGTGGTTACGAGAGCAACGCGTCGCGTGTGAAGTGCGCGGAATATCCAGTACCGTGAAGTGTGCGTCGAGTTGTCAAGCCTGCCGTCGCGGAGCCGTTGAAGAAACCGGAGTCTTCGGTTGGCCACCGTGGACGGCATAGACATGTACAGTATTATTTCGACGCTCCGCGGTCACGCGTCTTTCCATCCGTCGAAATTTCGAAAGAGTGCCGATGGCAGTACCGAATCGAACAATGGGCGATCGCCTCGGTCCATCCGTTAGAGGTTAGCAATGGGAAATTGCAAGAATAGTTGCAAGTGATACAAGGTCGGCACGGTGCGTCGCCTTTCTCAAAAATTCACACGCACCGAGGTGGCCGCGCGGCGCGAATCGTTCTCCCCCTTCGTACGGTTTACAAATACATATTCGGCAAGGTCGTTGTTTCTTGTCCGCGACATCGCGCATCTTTTCGTCCGTCGAAAGCGGTTTCCGCGAACAATAGCGATCGCCTCGCTGTATTCATCAGTCCGCGCGAGGCTTCCGAAAAGCAGTGCAGCTACGAGAGCAGCGCGTCGCGTGTGAAGTGCGCGGAATATCGAATGCCCTGAAGTGTGCGTCGCGTTCGACACGCACGTCACGTCACGTCGCGTTTCGGCTCGCAGCTTGCGTTCTTGCATCGCTCGTGCGAAAATGCGGCTCCAGTGTGTTTTGTTTCGTCGCTGTAATTGTTGAGAACTTAAAAGTGATGCTCTCTCTCTTTCTCTCTCTCGAGCTTCGCGTGTGTTGTGTCGTGGCTAGTTTCTCAAAAACGTGCATCCAA
The DNA here is from genome assembly GCF_016802725.1 of Solenopsis invicta. Classification (NCBI taxonomy): domain Eukaryota; kingdom Metazoa; phylum Arthropoda; class Insecta; order Hymenoptera; family Formicidae; genus Solenopsis; species Solenopsis invicta. The sequence goes on from NC_052667.1 coordinate 22,983,751, forward strand.
GCCGAGGCGGCCAGGATTCTAACCTAATAGAATTACTAAGCGAGCCGTTTCCCGTCGCCGTTGTTTCCACATCTTCGGTGAGTGCCTCAAGACATTTTCTATATCTCGCCAATATTTGTAATATTAATTTAGTCTTAGCCGTTTAAAATTATTGTAAAAAAAAGTATATTTGTAATCTATCTTACGATGTGTCTGCAAAGTTCATGTAAAAAGATCTCGTCCGTTTGTCGAGTTTTCGCACGTCATCGTGCAAGTGATGCGACTGTACGGCAATGGCTTTCGTATTATTCGCGCGTTTTATTATCTTAATACTCTGGTCAATTTGTAATTAAGAAAAGCATTAAATTAAAGCCTGGCGATGTCAGGCGTACCTCGCGCCGGAAGATTAACGCCGGCGTGAGAGTCCGCAATCTCGACGCATCGCGCGGCGAGATTTATCGTTCGTGGGCCGTGGCGAAGGTGACGATAAATTACAAAAACATCACACATAAATCGCGCCACTGGCTGGCGTTTATAAAGCGTAACGAATAAAGAGCGCAACTATTCGCAGTAACGACAATGCATTAACGTCGCGCGGGACACTATTGTTCCCGCGACTGCGAAAACGCAACGTGAAATTAAGCCGAATACAATTACGCCGTAATGAATGGCTGTAATAGCCCAATTGTGTCACATTCTCAGGAATGCGCAAGAGTGTTGTGGATTGCGCGGTAAGCCAAGAATTGCTCGCAGGCCGTTGTAACTCATGGGGCGACAACTCCTAATTACGCCATCATAATACATCATCGTGACAAATTAGTAACCCGGCGAGACTTATCTGACGAGTTGGCGTGCGTTACGAGTTCTATTTTGCCATTTACGGTATTACACCGCCGATTCTCTCGTACCATTTCTTTAACGGTTTTCATACGATGCGCGAAAGTACGCGGCACGATGTGGTAACAAAACAATACAGGCCTTTCTCGATTCTTACAAGCTTCTTGCTTTGCTTCTTGTTTTGCTGAATTCGAGGATTAAATATGCACTAGTCTATTTCAGATTTCACTCAAAATTTATTTTTTAGGGCAACGAATCTGCTGTAGAATAAAATTGTATAAATCATCTATCATACCCTTACATGAATATTGATACATAATATATATATATATATAAACGTATCTAAAAACATATATTATAACGTATTTTTATACATATTAAATGAAACATACAAGTTGCACAGATTCGTTATAAAAATTCATTCAATATAAAAAATTTACCACTCCCTAAATTCGATGCCCAGTGGGACGTAGTTATCAGCCACGTGGCCTCGGTTAGTCTACAACATAACATACAAAAATAAGATTAAAGCAGCGTTTAAAATAATCGATGTTTCAAAATATGATTTTTACGTGCATTATATAATTATTTTTCGCAATTAAATACAGTTTATTAAAAGAATTACATATTTTTTAAAAAGAAATCCTCACAAGAACTTCACTGAATTTTTACACTATCTTTTTTCTGTAATTATTACCTGTAAATTATCGAGGTAAAACGGCTCGGGTAAAGAGCGATTAATATTTTACGTAGGCAAGAAATTATATACCCATTCCAAAGGTTGCTCGGCCGGAGCCTACCTCTCGTAGGCTTCTTCCTTCTCCTCTCAGGAAAAATTACATTTTACGCAAGTGGAAACTTGTTTTATTAAAAAAGATTTAAAATTGTTAAAATTGTCGCGCTAAGACTTTTCAAAAACATGGGTTCCGCAAAACGCGAAGTTTGACGACAAAGAAAATTTTATGTGAATAATTGTGCTTTTAAATAACTTTAGGGAAAAAGTGAAAAGAATGATCAGCTTTGATCACTTTTTTCTCATATTATAAACTTTCTTATATAAAGAATAATTTAAGATTTTTTTTTATTTGTTTGAAAGTTGAGAAAGTTGTATGTAACATTCTTAAAGCTCATTTGTGTTTAATTTTTAACAGTCGACATAATAAGAAATAAAATAATAAAAGAAGAAAAAGTAATATTGCATTTATACTGAATCTGGAGGGTTGTTATTTCTTGCGTGGACCCCACGCGACTGAACTTCTAACATTTATTTATGTCTTGTGAAAGATTAAAATAAGTCGCGCGAAATATATGCTCCCATAAAAAAATTGTTGTCCTCATACGCTTGTGAATCACGTGGACCAGCAATCATTTATCGTAACAATCTTAAGATGTTACAACGCTCATTATCTCTTGCTACTTGTTGCGATCTCATTTCGAGGGGTAATTCAACGGAGTACGAGGCAGCATTTTAATATCTGCACGAGGGTCAGTAGTCGAGTGTGAGTGATAGCGCGACGGCGGCCTGTGATCTCGCGGAATGGCGAGTAGTACGTGGCAAAAACGAACACCGAGATCGCGTGCCAACCGACTCTTAGCATTCTCGAATTTGTCATTCTTATATACTTAATCCTTCGTGAGCAAACGTGCTTTTTTTCGCTGCTTTCCTAATCCAATCGGGCCACTGGTGCTTGATAGTGTTTTTGGAAGGATTCTAAAAAATCTGAAAAATTCTTGTACATTCAATTCCTGGTACACTCTTCCAACATTCCAAAATACGTATTCACAATTGTTTTTCGTTTTCATTGTACTGTCCGAGTTTAAGACAAAATTATTTAAAATTAAAAATTCTTGTCTGGGTCTGCAAATTCCGGTTGGTCGAGAGTTTATGATTTAGAAAATAATTTTATCTTTTCAATATTCCGTTCCTCTTACGTTACAAATTATTTTCATGTACTATCGTTGCGAACAATATTTAGCATTGGCGCAGAGTACAAAGTTTACTTTCCTTCAAGTACGAAAGTATTTATAACTGCATTTCCGCTAAGCGCTATGTTAGAGGCTGCGAAAGCTTGTAGATTTAACTTTTCTATTTTCATTCACCGCATGTTAGCCAATCTTTTGTTTCGCGAGTACGTGCTTCAACGACAACGTCGTTATTTACGGCGCCGTTACAATCTACGCACACGTAGTTACGAACTTTAGCTGTGTAACAGAGGATCGGTGAACATCAGGGAAGTCGTCCGGCGAGTTTTGTCTAAGTTAACGAACTCGGGAGAGCCTGGTATCGGAGGTTCGTTAATCGATCGCCGGAAATTCTTAGAGGTACCTTGCGTGGTTGGTTGTCAGCGGTAATTTAGAGTATGTGACAAATTTTCGATACATTTAGAATCAAGAATTTGGAAGCAGTAATTTTCCTTGAATTTGTTAGACCGAAGTTTTGGGGATGAAACGTTCTTTATTATAATATAAAACGGGTTACAACGGATTAAAAAGTAAAATAAAACTGGGATTGATAAATTAAGCATGAAGCAATCGAAATTTGTAAATGTTTAATTGTCAATTTAGTTATCAGTAATTATCTATTTCTGGGCGGAGCTATTTTTATTATTGAAAGCAATTTTATTTCATTTACGGAATCGTGATTCGAATGAAAAACATGGTAGCGTTTTCGGTATTTTAATTCAATCATCGACGTTGTTTCTAGTTTCGACGGTTAAATTTGTTAGATCAAAGTTTAGATCAAAAAACGTTCTTTATTACAATATAACAAACGATAATAGATTAAAAAGATTCCGGTTATAATAAATATAAAATGAAACTGGGATTATATAGCTTCATGAAACAATCTAACCACGTAAATGTTTAATTATCAATCACTTTCCAACTGGTAACAAAATCATTTATTTCTCAGCAGTGCTGTGAAAACAATTTTATTTAATTTATGAAATCATGCTTCGTGTGAAAAACATGGGAGCTTATCTTTTTAGCATTTAATTTAATCCATTAACGTTATCTCGTTTCGACGCTTTGAAATTGACGAAACGTATAAAATTTCCAAACAGCATTTTCCTTGAATTTGACAATACAGAAAACTTTGAATTTTATTAAACTCAAGTTTTTTTTAGAATAAAACGTTCTTTGTTAATAAAAACAAGCGATAATCGATTAAAAAGAGTTTAAATTATTATGATAAAATGAAATTCGGATTATGAATTAAAAGTTTCATGAAGCAATCGAAACGTGTAAATGTTGAATTATTAGTTACTTTTTAACAAGTAACAAAATTATCTATTTTTTTTTCGAACAGAGCTGTTGTCAGCAGTGCTGTGAAAACAATTTTAGTTGATTTACGGAATCATGATTCGAATGAAAAACATGGGAATGTATCCATTTTTACATTTTAATTTAATCATCAACGTTTCGACGTACTTTTAAAATTGATGCAACGTAGAGAAACGAAACGGTAATCGAGATTTTAAAAGCGTAGATTGTAATCTGATTACGCGAACACTGCGAAAATAGTGACAATGTTCCGCCATTGTTCTCTCTCCGGCGGCTACAATTTAATCGTGCTTCAAACTCGTCTGATATTTGATAAGACCATTCGAAAAATATTATTTTGAATCTAAGCAGTAACTTCATATTGACTTAACAACGAGGATTGACCCACATCGCAATATTACACGGGCATTTCATAAAGTATATCAGCGTGCTGCCACACAATCCAATAAGTACATAAGTTTGTACACAGCGTAAGACAGGTATTCCATCAATAGTCAACTCTTTATTTAATTTTTAACGCGCGGAAATCTTAACCATTCCATACGTTGGCCGGAATAAAGCGCGGGAGATTCCCCGTGAAGATTCGCCGGTATTACAAGAGCCCGGGATAAATTCACGTCCCGACGTGAAGGACCGGGATGGGAATTTTTGGTACACTTCCTCCATTCGGCGGATGAGAACGGCATAATGTGGCGTATTTTGATGAGCATCGTGAGTTTGACGCGCCATGTAAAATTCCACTGGCGCGGATCCGGAAGCGGATCACCGTGAAAGCGGCTTTATCGCGGTGCGGTGCGCCGCGGCGTGCGGCGGCGCCCGGCGTCTGACGTTATAGGGAAAAGGCCTCGCTAAAATTTCATGTCGCGACGAAGTGGAAGCAATTTGACACGCGTCCCGCGTTGCCGCGATGTATATCAAATTCAAAAAAGCAGCGCTCGGGTTCCACTGAAATACGATAACGCGCCTGCTTTTTTTTCATATATATATATATATATATATATATATATATATATATATATATATATATATATAAAAACAACCAGCTCGCGTTTCTTTTGCGTCAGTATGAGTGAATAATGTTACCCGGCTCTCTCCAAATGATACTCGTACAATAATAACAATAGTTGTACATCGAAGTTTTTATTGCGCGACACACGAGTCGTTAAAGCTATCGATGTTATTGGAATGACCGAGGGAGTGACACGGTAAATAAAATATTCACGAGAAGTAGATATTGGATAACTCTCCGACACATATGCCACACCTATCGAAAATAGTCTTAATTTGTCAAATATTATTTACATGTTCAAGACAAAAACTATATTAATAAAAACTTTACACTATTAAGTACTTATTGTAGAAATATTAGAAATACGAAATATTTATTTCTTTCATATTGTATATATGAAAAAAATCGTTTAAAAATCTTTACATTTTTATCGTATTAAAAATGGGAGACACGTAACCGTTCATGAATTGAATAATCAAGCTGACAAAGAAGAGCTAATCACTAGATGTACTTCATCCTTTATTATCTCTCTACACTGAAAAAAGAGTTTGGTAACAGCTGCTAAACGTTAAGTGAAATAATACCAATTAAATATTTGATTAATATAATCAAATATTATAAATATTTAATAAGTAACCAAATTTAGTAATATATAAAAGTAAAATTATTTTTGGTTATATTAATTAAATATTTCATTGGCATTATTTCACTTAACATTTGGTAGTTATTACCAAACTCTTTTCTCACAGTATAATTTGCGATAGAATTCAAGACAGATTCTATTCATAATTTTATTATATACCAAATTATAAATACAATTATAGGTGAGAAAAAATTATTGTATCATACGACCCATAGTTTAATATAAAATTATGTATAAAATATTTGATTGTTTTTTTTTACATATTTAAGTTGTTAAAAAATGTCATCTCGAATTCTGTCGCAAATTATAGATTGTCCAGGGCGGGTTTAATACAACATAAAGACAAATAGCAGAGTGGTTGCGTGCAAATTACCTTCACTCCTTGTATTTATTCTGACTTCTGCGGCATAAATTCTCGCGCTGCGTAAATACCGGAGCTACCCCATAATATAATAAAATAACGAAACATGAGGGTAACTGAGAGTCAAGTGTTACAGTTGATGTGTGTATGTTACAATATTCAGTACAATGCAATTGCGTTGCAAACTGTAATTATAATTAATTCCAACTAATTATAAATTGTTCCGAACGTTTTAATTCTAATTCAAGTCGCTCTCTCAACGGAAATCGCAAAACGAAATTTCCAAGAATTTCCAAGAATCAAAGTTGTATTGTATTAAAAATTTGCCATTTATCGCGGTTGCAGGAGCGAATAATGTAACTTGTGATCATTGAAATGTAATCGGAATTCCTTTTTTTATTTTTAAAATAAATTACGCGAACTTTCATTAATTTTTCTAATTGGGAATTTTTATTGAACTTAATTCAAGTATCTTTATCTTAAAGCATTTCTGTGAATTTAGAGTTATGTAAACATCTTTATCCAAATAAAATTAAGTACCGAAATGAAATATCTCATTTCAATCGTCTTGTGCGACGACCGAAAATGATAATAGAAATTAGGAGGATCGTTTCGTCCGTGCCTTGATCCTTCCTCCACGGTGGGTCGCGACCGGATGTTAAATTGAGCGCGTAATGCCGGACGAATCGGCATTAATATCCGCGGAATTAACCCGATGCCCGGTAATTAAATCGATTAATTTACATTTCCGAGTGGCTCGCGCAATTTTCGAACGCTCCCCGCGATTAATTCCGGGCCCTCTAACGGTTCTCGCGATATTTTATACCCGGCCGCAAATCAATGGCCATGGAAGCGAATTCGCGATGCATTTAACGGACACGTGAAGCAATATGAACGTAATTAATTTCGTATTTTTCACAGTACACAGGTGTATCGGTTTCGCGTGCGCTGGCGGCGTTGGAGCTCTCTCTACCCCCGTAACATTTTAAAATTAAATTTTAAACCCTATCGTGCAACAAACGGCTATTAAGGCGTTTTGAGAAAACAAAAAATGCATTCAGCCAAATCCGTCGTACGATATGTACGATACGATAAACTAGTGACTCAAGTTTTTTTTTAATCATATAGAGATTTGCCGTTTTATTCAAAATTTAAAAACGACGTACTTTGACAGGCTTAATAAGTTTGTTTGTCATATCCATAGGGAATCGTAACGGGAAAATACTCCTTCGTTTCTCCTCTGGCGAATATTCGAAGCAAAACATGAATATTATCCATGTAATATGACTTGTACGTAAAACGAGGTTGCTTGTTGATATACTCGGGATATTTTCGAGTTAAAATTTTGTTATCCTTTCGAAGCCGCTTTTGCGATACTCCTGAAGGCTGCCGCATTTCGAGTTAACGATTTAGTGGAAATAATCTCGATGTTAGCGGGGCTGCAACCGCTGAACTCTTTTTATTACCCACCATACGAAAAGCCGACATTTATTTTCAATACCGTGAGAATTATACCTGTGAGAAATAAGGGAAACTATCTCGGTCGCGGGGGAGTGATTGCCAAGGAAAATGAATGCATAGCCTTATATTAAATGCGAAAAAAAATTGAATTTTGCCGATGCCACGCTCAATTTTAAAGCGATCGCAAAGCGCGAAAATAAATATAATAATATTGAGCTAAAATTCGATTATTAAAATACAATTATTGCGAGAGTGGCAGAGGATCCTGCCACTCTTGCAATAATCATAATTTTATCTCGGTATTATTAGATTTTTGCTTTGGCCACTTTATTTTAATATTAGACGAATGCATAGGCGCTTGCGGATCGGCTTACCCGTGGGGGAACAAGACACGGATAATCTCTCGGGAAGTTATTTCGTGACGCTGCGACGTCAGTTGTCGTTACAAGCAACTGGCGTGAACCCGGCAATTTTATTCAGAATTAAGTTGTGCCGTTTCAGTCGTGGCTTTTACTTACAAAGAAAGATTGCACGCGAGCGAGCGTCGTGTGCACGCAGCGAAGAAATCGGAGACATTTTTGAGATATACGTCCCCTTAGGACGTTATACATTGTATATTACCTTGCAAAATAAGTTTGAGTCTGTTTAATGTAAGTACATATATAACGAGTTTATCTTCAACTAATTCAGATTTTACGCCGAGGGAAATAGAGATGAAAATTTTTCACGTTAAAATGTATAAAAATGCTTACATAAAAGCTAAGAGAACTGTGACTTGTTTTTCTTTCTGATTATTTGCGTGTCTCGCAATTGTCCAGATTAAATTCAGTTACACAGTAAACAAAAAAGAAATGAAAAAAATGCTGATATTATTGCTACGGATTATTTATAAATGCTGCAACAGGAATCACAATGGAGACTGTCGCTTCGATGGCTTCATCAATTTGCTGCTTTTAAATCGTAACATTTACTGCGCACGTGGTCGTTTACGGTTATATTACATTAATAATTTCGGTTACCGTCAGTTTACGCGCATACGAATCCGAGAATTTATACAGCGAGATATACATTCCCGTCGATAAACATACCTACGTACATTTCAGAATGATTGCCAGTGCCATCCAATCAATCCCACTGTATTTTTTATAATATTTCTTTTTATCTCTCTCGAAACCTCTCGGTTTCACGAGCATTGAGCGGCTCTTACGTGACTTATGAACGTAGTCAACGTAGGAACGACGGCATTGTTTCTTAGCTTTAGATCCCAAGGCACTCTATATATATGAATGTACATACGAAGCCACTTAGAGGGCTGACAAGTTAACGAACTTTATGATTTTCATTGCAGACAGGATTCTCCGGTCATTTGCCGTCGTAAATTAATCTCGCGCGGTAGGTGAAAGGAGAGTCTCCGCATTCGTCCTCCCGCGGGATTAAGCGCTCGACTAAGCGCAGTTTATTTCGTCGTGGTCGCCGGGTAATCGCACGATGCGATAAGACGTTGACTTTCAGGGATTTCAATATTAGGAAATAAGAGATCGTGAAACCGTAATATTGAACGTCAGTACAGTACTACCTGTGCTTCTTTTTTACGATTCTCGGGCAACGTGCCATCTCCTCGCTGTTCTTTAATCTGCTTAGTTTCTTTAAAGTAGAGAAGAAGGTGGTATTATGGTGGGCCTTGTAGATATTATGGTCATTCGTGTTATCTCCGTTATTAGACGATAAATTTTAGTAATTGTGGAATTATTTTTGCCCATGACCCAGTGTCGCTATATTTTTATAAATAAAATGCAATGCAATTAATATTTTGTTAATTTGATTTTAAAATTTATTAAATAATACTTCACGAAAAGTGAAAAATTTTTATTTTTCTTAAAGGTATTTTTATTAAATCTAAAAATGAGCAAGTTTAAGAAACGATATTTCAATTGTTCTCTGGGTATTTGATGAATAACGTAATCGTTGAGTTTCAATACAAAATAATGATTATTATATAAAAATGTATTGTATAAAATATAAATAGATGTGGTCACAATATTACCTTTCCTTCTGTTGTCTAATGTGTACGCGTCTACTTTTTCTTACAATCCATTCTTCATTATTTAGCAATTAGTAAACGCGACGAACAATTGTACAGAAAAATAAGTGGATTAGTAGAAACCCATTCCGATGAATTTGTTCCGTTTTATCTTTCGGTATCGCTCGCGTTGCTTGTTGCTTCTCTCGCTTGAGCTTCCCACGGCAACATATTTTAATTTAAAAAGCCGAACGCAAAATAAAGCACCGTTCTGGCATGGATAATCCGTTATCGACAGTTTGGATTATCCAGGCTTGGTATGTAACTGACTACTGAGCAGCTCGACGTGGGCGAGCTTCTTCGACATCATTGCGAACGTCGGCGGTGTAACACGGACAATACGATGAGAATCGATTCGGTTCGATGAGCGTTCCCGCGCAATGAGGTTGCCTCACTCGATCTTGGTAAACCACCTTCTGCATAGGGAATTTGCCACCGTCTACCGCCTGAAACCAATCTCCGTCAACCGAACCGTTTCACCATTTTAATCCGCAACATCGCGGCGAACGAGACATTCGCGGAAACGAACTCCGGAAACGGTCTTGCGAAACGAAATCAGTCGAACGTGCGAATATCCCGGACGAAAAGAGGGATCTCCTCCCCAAGTAACGCGCGGCGATGCGGTGCCGCGTGAGCGTCGGGGCAGTATCAACTTATGAAGCTGCCAAACGGGATGGAAGCGTTCCAATAAACAAGAAAATTACTTATTAAAGTAAGGGAGGAGTAAAGAACATATTTTTGGATGGCAGTCTCATGCATCTCTCTCTCTCTTTCTCTTTCGAGGATTAATTCCAGAAGATTTCGTTACCGAAGAAGTTCGGAAAAGTCCAATTCGGGATTAAATCTCCACGCGATATTGATGACCCGAAAGCTACGAGAAGGGATCAAATCAAGTCTTCTCAAAGTTATTCAAGCGTGATCTATCCATTAGCCATGTGCGGAAATTTTACGAAACGACATCGACGATTATGTATGAAAGTGATGTTTCGTTAATCTCCGGTTAATATCGGCGCCGCGCGCGGCCTTGTAACTTTGTCGAGGAATTTTGGCGACGTTCCCGGCTCACAAGTGAATTCACGGGCGATGAGAGAGAAGAGGGTGAGAAGGGGGAGAGCAATCGCGGCGGTACCAACGACGGAGCGCGCGCGCCCTTGATGCGCGTCACCATTAGTGCCGGGGTACCGGTTACCCCGGCTATATGTATCCGCCGGAACTACGATGCACGCGAAATCCGGATAAGCCGTACGATTTGCCGCGCGGCGCGACGGGCGAATCCGCGCGACGGCACCGACCTAACGACGGAACGAATAACATGGGGAAGCGCGCTGCGAGTTGCCCTTCTGATAGCGCGCGCTGTCGTATTTCGCGTAGGAGGGCCCCTCTGAGCCCCCGACGCTCTCCGTGACGTCGTCGCCTGCCCGGGGATAATCGATTGCCGGTGCATTCAGCGCGACGATACCTCTGCGGGATGCATCGCGCACCGTTATTGTTGGAAACACCCAGGAGTCGCACGTGCGCATTTCAATGGCGCCGTCCGGAAGAGATAAATAGGTGGGCAGCGCGAGCTTTATTTTTGGCTCGCTGCACTCGCCCGCGAATGCCGCGATCGTTCACTCGTCGACTGCCGTGATCCCTATTTTGAGGACCGCGTTGAAAATAGCAAAAAGTGATATATCGCGCAAGAGGGAGTTAAACTGTATCCATAATTGTGCACTAGAGCAGAGAGAGGTTTCGGAGATTATTCGGTTATATACGAGGTAAAATGGTTAAATGTTAAATAAATGTTCTATTAGATGCGAACGGCATATGACGCAGTCAAAATTTTGAGATGCAACGGAATTATTTTTTTTAATCAACAATTAATTTTTTTTTATAACAGAATAATGTCTGAATCATTTTTCTGTGATGCAAAATTATGATTTTTGAACGACGCTCTAATTTTACGATATGGAGAGAGCAGCAGCTGTTCATTGCAAAATTCGCGACATTTGAGTGAAAAAATTTGTTGTCAAATCTGTTTATAAAATCGACTTGTTAAATTGATTTATTCTGCTGTAGAAAAATATCCTGGCGGAAAGAAGTTAATCTATCCTTTGAACGAAATTAATTGAAAGGGAATACGTGGAGCGATATATCATCGTAAATATTAGAATGGTTCTCTGCAATATCCATTCGCAAGGATCGATGATCGATGTTTCGCTCGGCGAAGTTGGTTGTGAGGCGTATTGAGCCGATTTATTGTAGGACCTAGATCGGATGAATATAAATTTTTCAAAGATGCCACGCAAGAAAGAAAGGAGCTATAAGGTGGACGTCGGGATGACATCCGAGAGTTGTAGGTTCACTGAAATGCATGTGGCTGTAGCCCTGTCCCGCTCCGATGCTGGAAAATCAATACCGCAATATACCGATCTAGCAAATGACGCGGAGGAAATCTTAATGAGCTGCAACGCGTCGATATTATACGTACGGGTCGGCGCGAGCTCGATTATTAATCATTAAAACTAATCTATCACGGCATCGTATAATGTTACGCGGTTTCACCTAATTAAGTCGTTAACGTTTGTTGTCGTAAGTAAAGTTTGCCTATGTATTTCTGCACGGAACTATCGATTTTGCTAAAGTGTCTAAAAATGTAGTTAAAATACAGATTTGAAGATAATTTTATTATTAAAAGTTATTTAAGTATTTTTAATAATCATCAATTATGACGACGAGTAGAGCTTGGTCTCTGACTTTCACTTATTGTCGCCCAAAAACGAAGAATACTTGAGACAAGGATCACTTTTTAGACATTTTTTTCACAAATGAAGAATAATTGAAACGAGTTTTTTTTATATTAATTATTTTTTATATTAACGTTTATTTCAAATTGTTACTCTCAGAGTTTTTACATTAATTTTCTTATTCTAATAAATATGCATTGATTTTTTTTACTGTTTCATGATTTATTTGCTCATTTCATGATTTATTTATCTTCTTATTATTGTTTGTTTAGACGAGTTTGACATAATTATATTATTTTGAAAATAACTTTGTTACAATAGATTATTAGAATAATTATGACAAACGTTCAAGCATGTTGAGCATTGCTGCAAAAAGATTTGGCATTTTAGCAATTAGTTTGAATGTCCTACATTATGATTTTGACGGTTTAACAAAATTATCTTCAGATCTGTATTTAGCTAAAGTTTTAAATACTTGAGTAAAATTGTTCTTTCCGTGTGGAAAATTTTGCTTAAACGACACAGATTTTTTTACAAATTATATTTTCTAATGTTCTCATTTTCTGAGAGCTGTGTATTGATTATCTTTCAAACTCTCAAGTACGTAGACAGTTGCGTTTTATTTTTAAATTTATTTACAATCGAGTTTTCCCGAAAATGATACATTTATTTGAAATGTACTTTATTGTGTTACGTACATACTGAGAAGCAATATCTGTGTACGAGGAACTTGTTATTCATATTCGCAATGTAGCAGCATGCAGAAAATTACGCAATTTACAACTAGCGAAGCTGCAGAATAGAAAATTGTTAGAATGGAATTCGTTGTAAAACTCCACTAAAACACTACTAAAACGCAAAAGAAATAAAATCGAGCAGAGAGCCTTTATATTCCTCCTCTACCGACCATCTTATTTCGAGTCTAAGCGATTCGATTGCGATCTACTCAAATTCGTTTTACGATCACTCGCCGTACGAATTCGATTCGCGTCTATAAAAAGTAATACTCGCGCGCCGATCGTTGTGTTTATTCGTCCGGGAAATTCATATAATAAATCTCTTTTTCCAAGTTTCCCTGTAGCGGCCTCAATTCAGTGAGAAAGGAAAATAACGTTTGTGCAAAAAGGAATGAGAAATCGACTCGATTACTCGAAAACGCGTCGACGCATGTATTACCCCCGGGTCAGGCCTAATATAAAAATAACTCAGGAGATCGTATCGCCAATCGACTTCATTTTATCCTGCACTTTATCCTCCGTGTAGCCTCAACGTGTTATTGCGCAGATACACGGCAGGTTAAGCCGCCATCGATTTCTGATACTATCCTGGCTCAGAAATAAGCCGGCTCCTCGACATCTCCACTCTTTTCGTTCGCCGTCACCGAAGCGTTTACGCGATTCGGACACTTTTCCATCGGTAAACAATATTTACCGGCGCATACGCGATACGATACGCAGCGCAGCGGATTATTCTTGGGATTGTGGAAATGTATGGGATACGTACATCTGATACATCCCGTGAAGATTCCCGTGGGAACTGCCAGACGAGATGTATCGATTTTTTGTAAACAAGGGTAGATACGTTACAGAAAGAATAACGAGACATTTCTCGTAAAAGTTAATCGATATTGATTAACGAAGATTTCTAAAGGCGACTGAAGCGTTTGATCGAGTAAGCGATATTTACATGCTAATGTATGTGAGACAATAAATTTTACGTGACAAAACTGATGCTACAGCCGAGATAAATTCTTAGGTAGATGATTTTTCGTGCAAAAGTAAGTGAAAAATATATAAAATAAAGTTTTTTGTACTAATGAAAATAGAAAATATAGAACAATGCTTTTTACACGAGACTTTGTCTTCGACAGAATAGACTCGAAAGTTAATAATATTTTTGCACCTTTTTTAAGCTTAGAGGGAGATACTTTTGCTTGTTTTTTTTTGTGAGAAATTATTACATTGTCAATTGTGTATTATTTTTTTATATATACGTTATAAATTATTCTTTGAATATAATATTTCTGAAGATAATAAAAGAACTCTATTTTGCAGTTAATCTTTGAGATTATATAAAATTAAAAAGTGAATAGATATTACATATATGGAGCAAGTTAGTGCAAAGCAACAAGGCTCCAATTAATAATCTGAAAGCTTTGATTGAGAGAATAAATATTTTTACTTTCTGTCATATCAAATGCATGTTTAGCGTGAATTTCGAATGTGTAAAAAAAACAGGCGTTTTTTTCCTACCATTCCTACTCCGCAGCAGTTATCGTTCCACGAGACAGGTGATCGGCTCGGTAACTACGCGTAACAACGTTTATTCGACAGACGACCGTACACGTCTGAAATGTCTGAATGACCGTAGAACGACGAAAAGTAGAAAAAGAGCGTCTCGTGCGCGGCCACTCGTGCCCTCGGCTGCATGTCTAACCGGCGACGTCCGGACTACTCCGCTACTCGGCGCACTCATTAGTCACTCGCATCACGTAGACCCAAAATTGACGAAACGGTTGAAACTAAAATGAAAATCGAATTCTGGAGGTTCGAAGAAATGTCATGAGCTACATTTTTTGAGTATTGAACGTAGGATTATTGTCACGATAGATACGTCGTTGCGACAAATTCATACAATTATATAATATTCGAATAGTGGTCTTCGGTAAAAAACATTTTAATTAAAACGAGTAAACATTGCTTTTTACATAATTAATCTTGATATTCTTCACACATCCACGTTATTTTTCAGTATCTTTTCTCTTCCATCGGATCAAGAAACCCGAGTTAATTTTTATCATTTTTACAAGCTTAAAAAATGTTTCAACGACTCTTACTTTAACATGTCTAGAAACTATTTATGTGATTGTTTATTTTAAAAAATTGTATGAATATTGTAATTAATTATAGTGCTTTTAGTTTTTCAAGAAAAAGAAATGCGTAGACAAAATTGTCGAATCGTGTTAATATTATTATCGATAAAAATGATATATGAAAAAATAATCTAAAAAAGTAATATTTATGAGAAAATAATATAATCGAGATTTTCTCCAATATAAAATAATGTTCTCAACATGTTAGTATTTAAAAGTAAAAGATGTTTTATCGGGAGATGTAATATAATGTGAAGTTTAATAAATTTTACCGCTCTTAATATGTTTATACTGTAAAAACATGTGCATTTGCCGCATGGCGTTTAATGGGTTCGGTCATTTTCGTACTTCGGAATGATTTTTCGCTCGAATACGCGTTCGCCATAACCGTTGAACTAAAAAAGAGATCAAGCGATCGTCGACGGCGCGCGCTGACTCACGGCTGCCGTTACGGTCCTCCACTTGCAGTTACGATAAGATTTCGTACGGTTGTCCTGTTGTTCTCGCAGAACTGCCGAGTCATTGAAGGCAAACGAGCTGCAGCACGCGGGGGATTTGCCGACAATGGCGATACTATCGCAAGCGAATTCGAAACTCGATGATTCAGTCATTTTCTGGCGCATTCCGGTGGACGCAGTCGTAAATCAAACGAGTATCGCGACAAGCTTTCTCGTTGCAAAAATTGCTGAAATAATGCTTTCGATATATGAAGTGACACGTATTGCGACGTGACGATTGGAGATTCGACAGCGCGTCCTGCATGCTGACAATTATTGTTATTAATCGCAAATTGTTACACGTTTTTCTCCAACGCATTTACCGCGGATGAAAGCAATTTTTTTTATGAAAATTCTCTTTCCGTTAACAATCGTAACATCACTCTTTTATTATGATATTACGAATTACATGGACGGAATATATCAGAGAAATAAAAAGAAACCGATATAGTATATCTGAACGTTACGTGGTTGAAAGACGTACGTGTAACAAACGACAGTATAATTTTAATTTTTAATTTGTTCACGCGCTAAAAAGTATATAAAATTACGTAAATTGCATAGTGTGAAATGTACACGTTTTTAATTATAATTATAAATTTTATACATTGTTCACGCAATGCTACGCACAAAATTACAGAAGTCACAGCCAACGCGTAAAAATAAAGATTCTACACAGAAAAAATGATTTTTTTGGACTTGATAAATCTCATTGTATCCAAACAAAATTATTCGGAATGGTCCAATCAAACCAGTGTTTGAATCAAGTACGCCTAACAATAGTGTTATTTTCGTCAAATAATAGATGTTGCTTGTGAACAAAGCGTCAACATTTTTATTCAAACAAATGTTTTGTATGCTGTTTCAATGAATCTTTCAGTCAAATAAATAGGAATACTAATTCCAATGAAATTTTTTTCTCCGTGCAGAGGCTATAAATATAATAGGTTTATCAACGCAAAGTCGAGTAATTAACTATTAAAGTCTCACAACATCACAGTTGCGAGAGAGAGAGAGAGAGTCGTTGAGCAGAGCGATTAAATGCGAGATAATGAAAGGGCGGCGGCGTTCTGACAGCCGGTGTGTGATGACTTCCGTCGAAGCGACCAAATCGATTGAGGTTCCCGCGTCACGAGTTCGTCGGAAACAACGGTGGGGCGAAACGATGATTAGCGTCGGGCTTTCACGATAATTTCCTGATCTCCAACGCGATCGTCTGCGAGGCTGTGAGGATCGAGACGAACGCGTCGTCAACTTACTCGCGCCGCGCCGTTACGATCCGCCCCGTCGCCGCCGCCGCCGCGGCGAAATCGTAAACCCGCGCGCTCGTAAATTCACGCGGCGAAGCCGCCTGTTCGTGACGAATATGATTACGCGGTGCCCGAGCGTTGACACCGAGCGAGCTCTCTTCGTGTTGCCGAGGACCGAGGCGCGATACAATCGTGATTTATAGGGTGCGTCGGGACGCGAGGGGGCGAATACAGGCTCTTTTCATCCCCCGGTAGCGGCGCGGTGTTAGCGATATTTGTAGGTGTCTTAAAAGGGAGATAAACTTATTAAAAGAGGGGATTAACTTGCTATTATCCTTTCATACGACGTGATAACGACGCTGGATGCGATAACAAGAGTTGACATAATACACATCCTCCGATATTCCGAAATAAATTGTTTCAGCTCGCTACTTTTTAAGGAAGTATCCTAGAACGAAAAAGACGCAGGAGTTTGTCTATTTTTGAAATTTTTTTTAAAGAAAACTATTGCACATATTTTTCTATGCTTTCTTACTTGTACATATTTAGTAAATATCTATAAATGTTGGTATGGCTAAATGTTCATTAGTTTTTATGTTACGTAAAGTAAAGAAATAAAGATGTTATTGAAAATAACGAACTTTCAAAATATTAAGTTCTTACATAAGTTTGTTCGCTCTTTTTAACTTTTTTTAAAATAAAACATAATAAAAATGTGTGTTCTATTGAAAAAAATGCAAAAAACAAACGAACTTATGTAACGGTTTAATAAATACTAACGGCTAATGAGAGTGACAGCGATTGTAATTGTGTAAATTAAAGTGTATTATGATCAAACTCAGGACGGATAACTGGCTTTATGAAATTCAGTTATATGCGCTGCGGATGATTTCAAAGAGAGTTGTAACTTTGAAATGTTCGAAGTTGCATACGATAAAGGATTTAAAGTTTGTACGCTTTAATTTGCTCAATTACAACTCTGCTGTTGCTTTTAGTCTCTAGTATTTATTTTATTATATAGTTATCAACTTTGCGTGTATGTAAAATACACGTCTATTTATACCTATAAATTATTAACTATTTTTTCATACATGTTAAATTCAATTATATTTGATTAAAAAACAGATACTTGTTTTTTTTATAACCACGCCATTTTAATAATTTACAATATATTTATTTATCCTAGTTTAGCTAGTCAGCTGATATGAAAAATGTGCTTTTTTTCAAATTTAGATAATATAAAAAATAATATTTAGCTATGAAAATTTATAGATTTTTACTATGAACAAATGGATGTGTATAAGTATAGAAGATTTGCAGCAATTTTTTCGAAATAAGAGTGGACGAATTTTTCGCGCTTTAAACTAGAATATACCATAACTGATTTAATGTTGGTTAATACGTATACGTATTATAGTATCGCATAAAACGGTAGATCGAGCTACAAAATAAACGCAGTTTCGCACTCGTGAATAAGTTATGCTTCCTCGCGGCCAGCTGTGCAACGGACTTTGAGAAACGCAACGGTGGGTATCATCGATCGTAAAAGGCTTGATGGGCCATCATGAACGAATCAAGGTGCTGCGGAGTCGTAAACGCGCCACGTCGTTTCGCCAGTCAATTACCGGCATGCGCACTTGTCATGCGAAAAGATTGCAATATATGCCCGTCAGACGTCTCGTCCATTATTAATTCTTTGGTGGCGCATGGCACTTTGGCGCCTAGTATTCGTCCGATACCACGAGGTTAAAAAGAAAATAGAAATTCGAATATTATTTAAATTTTTTTCAGAGAAAAAGTTAAATTTTTAGCTCTCTTTCTCTCTCTCACTCTTTTTCATTTCGAAAAAAAATTGCACGAAAAAGAATATGCTTATTTTGAAAATACTCTTATTTTCGAAATGTTAGATATTGAAGTGAGATTATGTAGCGTTAAACAGACGTAGCTTGCTTACTTTCCTAATTGTAATTCATATCTTCAGTATTTCTAAATATTGAAGAAATTTCTATAGTTTTGTAAAAAAAATATATATTCTTATTATTTAATAATACTTTTCATAAATTGAAAGGAAAAAGTTATTGTTATCAAAACAATCGTAGTGCTTTTTAGAAGATTATAATATAGGATGAAATATTTTACTGAAATTTAATTATCAAATTTTTAAAGAAAAATTATCATTATTTCATACATAACTTTTTGCTGATATGTATGAAATAGGACGATTGTTGAAGAGAATATATTAATTTTAATTTAATACTAATTTGATACCGTTTTTTCCTGTATGCAGAAATATGTTTAGCACGCTGCTTCAAATTTTACCTCGTAATTCTACCTTGTAAAAAAATCTTTTTTATCCGGAAAATTTAATATCGATTAAATTATCATGTTTAATCGTGAATTAATATTAATTTATTACAAAGACGTGTATACAAGCAAGCTCAAGATAAAGTGATCCTGATAATACACCGTAAATGTGCACTTAAAGCGTTGCGATTTGTCCGCGATTCAAAAAGATATTGTCAGTACGCAAAACAACTTCCACGGAGATAAGCTCTCCGGAAATAAAATCTGTCGCATCTTAGGACCGGTATTACTCCCCTTAATGCCGTTTTATCGCTGCGTTTGCATTCTGTAGCAAAACTCTATCTTTCTTCCTCCTCTCTTGCGCAACTCGCGGACAATTCTTAACGCTTTTATTCCCACGCGCTTGACGATGCGTTTCTTTTTCTAACTCCCTTCGCTCGCTTCGTCCGTTCTTATCTGTCTCTTTGTACTCCCTTATCTCTCTCTGCTCTACTTGATATTCTCATTTCCCCGTCCTTCCTCACGTTCCTACATCACTACCGTGCATCCCTCGCTCGCTGTATATTGACGCAAAAGCGTCGTAAAATTCAGCCGCTCGCCGGAATGGTAAATCCAAGTCCGCGACCGGGCCACATAAAAATCGCGCTGAGCTTCGACGGCGATATGCTGCGGGCTTTTCAAAGTAAAGCTCGTCTCCCCAGCGTACCCGGCGTTATCAACGGCGCATCACTGGTGGTCGGACCGCGCGAGCCATAGTGGCGAGCCCCGAAACACCGTGCGCTCGCATTCAGCTCAATCCAGAGACCGCAGGGAGCTTCCATTTTCCGCACAGGACACAACACGGAGATGCACCGCGCGAGGTGCCGTTCCGAACTTGCACCGAAACCATTAGTTCCCCCGACAAACTGTTGCGGCGGCATTATCGTTACTTTCTTGGATTTCCAGCGTTCTCGCCTCTCGTAATACAATGCGCGGAAGGAATGGCCTCTGTAAAAGAGACCGATAAAACCCCCGTTTCGGATTCATTTATAACTCGTGACGTAATCTGAGGGGAAATTCTATAATTCTCTTTGCCGTAATATAAAAAAAAGGAGCCGTGCGCAACTGTGATTTGCGCCAAGTCAGAATATTTTAATTATACACTGAGAGAAAAATATTTTTAATGAAAGCGGAAAAAAAAGACATTTTGTTAAAAGTACATATTTTGATGCAAGCATTTGTTTGCTTTGTTAAAAATATTTAAGTAAATATACATATTATCTCAAGTATACAATTTTATATTTCTACATTTTTTACATTTAAATAATGACTTTTAGACATAAACTAATAATATTATTAAACTGAATTAAATTGTATTCTCAAATAAAAAAATCTGATTGTCCTAAATATAAAAATAGTCTAACAGTAAATATTTTACAGAGCTGTAAGAAAAGATTATTCGAATAAAAATTGTTTCTCTGTTTTAATTTACATATAAATATTTCAATTAAGAAATTTTTAACTTGCAAGCAAATGAACTATTGGGACCCACCGAGTAAATAATTTTTCCGTTGTAAGATTTTTTCTCTCAGTATACGTAAAGCATATATGTTGCCTACATTGATTTATAGTCATGAATTTTTTCTTTTATACATATAATATTTTTACATATATGTATAATATTTTTGTACATATAATGTATTTGAAGTTTTATAAGCGCCACGATATATCGCGATGAAAATTTGTGTTTCCGCGCAATAATTTAATTTATCGCGTACAAACCGTTTCCGTTTTATTCGTAAATAATCGCGATCTTCCAGCCGCTTAAAAAATCAAAACTTTTGCGCCCGTAAATACCCACGTAAATAAATAACGTGGTTAAAAAACCACGCATATCCGTTTATTATGCTCGAATACAGCCAACGCGCGCGCGGTGCTGATCCCTATGCACGAAAATTCAATTCGAGCCCGTAAATCCCATTATATCCTCTTCTGCGGATTACAGGCTTTAAAATGCCGCGGAGCCGGGCTCGAATTTTCTCACCCGTCCACGAATCGCGGCGGCGGTGCTCGTTGTGGAGGAAATAATTTTTCTTTAAGCCGGCGCATCCCGGAATGGGCACGGCGACATTTCGCCACCGGTATCCCATCAAACATCACGTTTGTTTGCACGGCCTTAAAACCCGGCCGGAGAGATGGGGAAATTAATCGCTAACTGACGCTGCAGCGTACAGTGTGGAAATGACAGTTCGTGCGACACAAACGCCGCACAAACGCGGGCGATGGATAGAACCCGATGTGATCGTCGCTAGGTCGGAACACGGTCCGTCCATGTTCATACACGCGAATATGCGTAAATCGCTTTTTCGTTTGCGGAGAATTTCACCGAAGACTATTGCAAAGCTAACGCCTTTAGTGACAGGTTGCTCCCGATTTTGTTGTTCACTCAGAAAAAAAGTTGTGTTTATTAATTGATGAAATTATTTCTTCAATTCAGCTTTTTTAAGTTGAAGTGAAAATAGGGGAATAAAAAATTATTTGATTTAAAAAAATGACATTATTAGCCTTATTGTTAAGTAAATAAATTATTTGTTCAAATTATTTGTTTAATTGAAACAAATAATTTTTTAATTCAAAAAAAGTGCTGACAGAAATGTAAGAAATAATTCAGTTGTTCTAGAGTTTAAAAAATATATTTAAAAAAAATAATATATGTATATTTAAACTATTTTTTAAATTCTAATAAAAGAAACAACTAAAAATTTTCTTCAAATTAAAGAAACTTTGCTTTAACAATCTAACGATGCACAAATTTCTCTGATTTAAACAACTTTTTTACTCGAAGAAACTTTTCTCTCGGTATTACGCTTCAAATTCAATATTTATAAAATGCATTGATACTGATCGTGGCAGAACACATTTTACTTAAAATAAATTTGCCAGTGTGTAAAATTCAAGTAAATTCTTATCGGTCGTCGCGTCGTTAATTTATGCGCCACGAATAATTAAGGAAATATTACAAAAATTTATGTAATCCAATACTTCTCTAGATTTATATTCTCGCGTAGAAAATTGTTAAATTAAAATTCATTTTATAGAAAATAATATGGAAGCTGGATTATAATTTTGAATATGCAAGGCTAAAATGAAGAAAGTATCAGGTAGAAAATTAGATGATTAACCCCGAGATATATTATGGTTTGATAACTAAAAGTGCGAGCGTCGTGCTTAACGAACTTCAATTAACGCTAATTTTCTTTCCTTCTTTCTCTCTTTTCCTCTCGGCCTCTCATATTCCGTCCTTAAATAAAAAATCATGCTTGCCAAAAATATTCCCGCGGAATAAGCTCAGTCGTAACCGAGTGTCCAAGCAAATTTTTTCTTCGATCGTAGGGCGCTCGAATATCGCGCGGTCGCGCATTTATTTTTGCCGTTCCATTAAATTAACGCTTCCCTTAATTCGAATTGCAAATATTCAGCAGTACGCCACGTCGAATTTGCCTCAATAATGAAAACTGGCTACTTTATGCGCGATATGCGCTTACGCCTCGGGCCAGGAGCGGAGCGGATCGATTGGCGTAAATTGGAAAATCGCGTTGAGTCCCGTGTAACGCACCCACGTATTCGACCGCGCACTAATCCACTCTCACCAGCCCTCCTGACAGTGTAAATATCTCCGTGTGTCCCGGCTCGCTGAGTGGCTCGTTCTCATCGAAGTTCGATTCAAACGGAATAATTTGCTTCCTCCGGTTAGCAGCCGGCTAGAGACGCGCGCGCACGTATGTAAATAGTTATCGTTTTTTCCCGCGCGGAAATGTCCCGCGACGCTCCGCGTCCCCGCCGATAATTAAATAATCGCGCCCGCTCCCTTATCGGGTTCCAATGTTTCACCGTCAAAATGGCGTTCAATGCAATTCTCACTCGTGAATTTTGCGACGGTTCTTCTAAGCGGCGCTTATTGCGTTATGAGCGCTCCTGATTTCGATGAGAAAAATGCCAAAAAATGCCGCACGCGGATAAAGTCGCACGTGTCACTATTTTTGCGAAAATGTCTATCAATAGAAGAAAGGAGGGGGTTGTGGAATACTATTTTGTTTTTTGACAATAATTCGGCGAATATTAACGCGACACAAATTCTAACCAATGCCGTTTATTTTAGCTATAGAGTTCTTTTTATAGATAGAAGTTTATCGAGTAAATAGAACGAATTTCTGCTATTTGCAAAACTCAAATTCAGCTTTTATAAAAACACGAATAGACACTAACAATCATCCTAGTAAACATTCTATGACGTCTGAATAGACTAACGACTGTAATTTTAACGGTGGTTCTTAAAAATCAATCCAAATTATACGACGTATCATGATAATCCACCACTCTAGATATATTCCACGATCGCTGTCTTTTCTCTGCAACGATTGAAAAAACCAATAACGATGTAATAAAAATAGAACGCATGCGAATATGATCGTTCTTTCTCTCGTTATTGTTGGCTATATTACAAATTATAATGTGAGCTGTCACACGAAAAAGAAAAGGAAAGAAAGATATTAGCACGATATCAATTCATTAAAAATAGGTCGTTATAGTCGAAAAAGAAAAAGAATGAACATTAATTGAAATTCACAAAGCATGTTTTTTTTTTCTTTTAGTTATTATATCTCGAGTATAATTTTCTCTTCATTTGATTCTTGCGTACGCGATTTCCAGAGTTATAATCTTGTTTCCATTTTCATTTATAAATGAATTTTTTAATTTTATCAGTTTTTTTTTAATACGAGAATGTAATTCTAAATGGAGCAATTGCACGGAAATGACATTGACACTTTTGTCTTTCGCGACTAACCGTTACGCAAGATAGTTTAGCAAACTGCCGACGGCCTGAAAACGGAAGCTTGGATAGATGGGAGAATAGTTGCCGTTCCTTACGTTGAAGAATCGTTAACCCTTCGGAGTTACTTCGTTGACGCCGCTCGGGGCATCCTGCCGGATCGTCAGGACGCTGAAAAACACAAGAATTTACGAAGAATGCTTTCAGCAAACTTTAGCCCGAGTAAAAACAAAGGAGAATGCGAATTCCGAGGGAAAGGAGGGGCTGACGTATCCGGAAAATAAAATGTTTTCCTTAATTAGTAACATAAGACATATTGCAAGAAACTTAATTCTGGCGTCCAAATAATATTTATTAACCAAAAATAATTATTTCTGAATAAATGTATTTTTTACCGTTCTAACTTTTGTAAAACTAATTACTAAATATTATTTCAATCAATTATAAAAAGATGGTGCAGCGAGCTTGTTTTTATAGTAAGCTTGGTTTTAATTACAATTACTTTAAAAAGAGAATTAAAATTCCCTTTTTAATTATTTTTCTCTTTTCTTTTCTTCTATATTTTTTCAAGATACTCCTTCAGAGAAAGTCTGATGAGATGAATCGAAAAAACAATAGAATTAATTATCTTGATTAATAAATATTACTGGAAAAAAATTAAATGTATAGACATAAAATTTCTTTCAAGTTTATTTGACAGAAACACGCGACAAGCTCTACCGGCTTTATAAACGACGTTATAATACAATCGAACTCTCAGTTTTTGTTGAGAGAGAGTGAGTATTACACCTATTCAACCCTTTTGACGGCGAGCCTCCCCAACTCGAGTTTCAGCATCGAAAGCGCGCGGGTATTGTCCGCCGTGCGGCCAATTCAGCCCTTGGCAGGCCGTTTCACCGACGTCGTTCGCATTGGAGAGATTTTGCCGAGTGTTGCGGACCGCGCTCTCTCGCGATGTGTCACGCGTAAACACGGGCACGCGTACACGCGGACGCGCTGCACAAAGGTTGCATGCCGTCTCTTGCATCTTTCTCTCTCTGTTTCTCTCTCTCTCTCTCTCTCTCTCTTTCTCTCTTGTCTACCTCTTTCGTGTGTGACGAACGATGGACGGTATCGCACACAAACCAGCAAGAAGTTGGTTCTCGTGTTCGTCGGGTGTTACGTGCCCGCGACGCATATCAACCGTAACTTTCTACCGCTTTTTGCGGTCCCCGCCGTCGGCATTCACGGTGAAAACTGCTGATTTCCAGCGGCGGGCGCTCTCACGGGGCACACATTGTGTACCCTGCAAAACGACGAGCGTGTCGACTCTCGCCGAATCGAGACGAAATTTCGTACGCGTGCGCTCGCAGCATGCCTTACACTCCTTACAGGAAGCATTTGCCTCGCGTGTCGTTGACCGATAAGTGTGGGAAGAGTATGTCCCAGTCATCGACGAGTGTCACCTTAATCGTGAGTCCTTTGTATGAATGGAAAGTATCAACAGATGTTGAAAGCATCGATCGTGATTGACACAAATGGATTTATCGCGATTTACTGCGGTCGGAAGTTCACGTCTACCGCGCTATTCTAAATTTCTACTCTAATAAAGAGATTTCTAAACGTTACAAGTGCACGAAGTTTTTTAAATGCGAGAAAAATAATGTAATTGTTTTGACTACTGATAGCACATTCATATATTTTGCCAAATAACATTGTCATGTGGTTTTGTGAAGAAGAGAACGGGGAAAACAAAGAGAAAAACAAAAGGTATTCAAATTTTTAAACGACGTTCGTGCAATTGCAATAGCATTTACATATTTTTTTTACGTTCAGCTATAAATAAAAGCTCGAGGTTTGAAAAATAGGAAGTATCCGCGAGATGGGAGGAGAGGGATCGAAAGTACGATCGACACGTTGTTTTCGGGATTTTCATCCCGATAGGATTTCCGAGCTGCCATCTATTTTGTTTATCCAACTCGTTACACTATTTGTTAACGATGCAGTCGAATCTCGCAGGACTATTTATAATGTATGTCCAAAAAGTTTGCGCACTTTAAATCTTTACAATGGCTGCATTCTTGATTGCTGAAAATGCACTGTGAATGATAAATTTACTGTGCGTCTTCACTAGAGATGCTTATATCAGATAACCGAAAATTTGTGTATTACATGACGGCTAGGCTTTTTAATGGACTAAAAATTTATTGTTCCTCTCTCCTTCTCTTTCTTTCTCTTTCTCTGGGGTTAACGAATCCATTGAAAGTAAAATATATATTTTACAATAAAGACTCCATTAACGAAATTATCATAATGTAGTTGATTCCTGTTTATATTTTAACAAATTACATATAATGTTATTTAAACTATATTGATTTTAGAGTAGTTTAAAAATGTATAAATATATATGCGTTCTACATTATACATTTCTAAACTACTCTAAAATCAATATAGTTTAAATAACATTATATGTAATTTGTTAAAATATAAACAGGAATCAACTACATTATGATAATTTTGTTACTGGAGTCTTTATTGTAAAATATATATTTTACTTTTAATGGATTCGTTAAAATAAGTTATTTCAATCTAAGTTTTTGTGAGATTTTTAATCCTTGTGAATGTAGAGAAACGCAGAAAGTATTTTGGACTTGTATAATAACGTAAGTTTTAACAGAGACGGAAACGTATTTCCGCAAAACAGTATCAGCTGACCTTCGTACGTATATGTGCAACGAAAATAAATCGTAGAAACTGTGTAAAGAGACACGGAGATCAAAGCGAATAACGAATACCAGAAAAACCTGATTTTGCGACATTTCGGTGTACCTTGTAAATATTGCAGATGTAAGGTGAAAGGCATTACTCCCGATGTGAGAGAAGCGCGGACATCACACGTGACATGTGAGATGTGTATTTCCAACCGTGAATTTTCATGAATTTCGAGGAACGTACACGCCTTAAGAAAATTTAAAGCGATGAAGAATATTAAAGAAAAAAAAAAAAGAAAATTTTATTTTTCGTACAATCACGTCCGCACGACATATGCGCAAAATCGTCGATAAAACGATAGTCACTTCTAGGAAATTAACGCAATACTTTCCGCATCATATCATCGTGATATATCATGTCCTTGATACGTTTGCTTTCGACGAATGATCAATATTTCACTTGAAGAGAGCTTAAGGAATAAAGCTTCTTTGCGCGAAATGGGAAAAAGCTTCTTAGGAACGCCCGGCATGCCATCTTCTCGACATCCGATAAATACTTTCGACAAGTTACGTGTGGTTAAGTACACGTTTTCACATTCTAGCGCGCGCGACGCGTTTACCGAAGAATGATCTTCCGAGAGTTTTAACGAGGCATCTGCTGCGTCTTACGTAGTGCCATCTCATAAACTCACTCTTTCGTGATGTTTGCCAGGAAAGAAAATCCACTCTCACCGTTTCGTACTGTTGCTTTTAAAGAGAGCGCGAGAACGTGCCAGACGGTGCGTGTTAAATATCGAGTTTATTAACTTTTAAGTGGATAGGTGGTCGAAAGTTACGCAAGTAGGTGGGTGAAGAGCTTTAGTGCTGACAACCCAAAGAGATATTATTATTATTTTTTTTTTATTAGTATATTACGTTATATATTTAAATTTACATTAGTTAAATCCTTAGGAGATATAGAAATGTAAAAAAATGAACTTTAAGGCTTGTGGATAATACTTTCTATTTTTCTTTTCCAAAACGAAGTTTTTAATCTTGCATTTCTTTGTTGCCTGGAGTGCCGTAGGCGCTCTACCTGTCTGCTTAGTGGTTAAAAACACTGATTTCAAGTAACGTTACGTAGATCGGCCCCCTAATTAATTTAATGAAGAAGGGAGGCCTGCGAAATTTGAGCTAGAAGATAGCTATTTACGGATTTGCGTCGACGCGAAAGAAAGCGGCTTGTCATTAAAGAGATTTTTTTTCTTACCTTGTGTGCCTTTTTTCTGGTCTCATAAAAAAAACGCGCCAGAGCCCTCGAACGAGCGACTGTTTAATCTTGAGTTTACTATAGTCAGTAGTATACCTAAACGTATTCTCCGGGGTACATTGTAAGCGCGTAGGTGATCGAAATGATTTATTTCCCTTCCATTAAAATTGAATTTCAGATCGAAACCAAACATGAATTAATTAATCTCTCAAATGTTTTTATTAGTTAATGCTCGGTGTACCTTGCAGTTCATTCTTTAACAGTTTTTGCACGAACAAGTAGAAGTTTCATTCGAATTACTCGGGTTAAGTGAAAATTTAATTTATGTCAAAGCAACCAGAAACATGGATATAATTATTATAATATTTATTAAAGAGATTATGAATACTAATGTTACCCGTTAGCTTCACCAAAACAGTCGGTGCTTTATGATACTGGTGTCGCTTTTAATAGACAAAGTGGAAAGTTGCTTGCAGTATTAAATTAATAAAACAAACAGATAATTAATGCGTATTATAAAATGCGTGGAAAATCTCCGTTTTATTGACTACTTTAATTTTATAAAAATTAAGGTTAATATTTTTATTTAACACAATATTTTCTTTTTAACACCGTCTGCCGCATATTCAATTAATATCTTGATGACAGAGATATTCAATATTGAAAGAAATAAGAGTTTTTCAAAAATCAAACAATTAATTTTATGAAATATGAAAAGTAGAAAACATTGATGAAGGTATAAATTAATCGATCTTGCGGAGGCAATCATATTTTTTATAAAAAATTTGGAAGGATTCAATTATTTTTCAACATCACTGTTACATTATTAAATAGATTTTTTTTTAACTTGAACGTTAAAATCTTTATTTAATAAAAATTTGAGAGTGAAATTTATCGCTTCTGCGATAAGATCCAGATTGCAGACGAAGGATCACGCACTGATATATTAATCGTGTACTAAAATTGAAAAATTTACAAAACATGAAGTTAATTAGTTTAGTCTTTGTGAGAGACTCATTTATTAATCACTGGTCTCACGATAGCAGAAGCTCCGCGAAGTAAAAAGAAAAAGAAGAAGAAGAAGAAGAAAGAGAATAACATTAATATACCGATATTGTCCAAGTATCGTAAGCCCCACGTTATGTGGGGCAAGCAACCGCCACATGCAGCTTCCACGATCCTGAAAGCCTGCTGTGTCGCGTCGGCGCCACACCGTCCTGTCGAAAGCCGGATATCCCGGCTTAAAGCGCGCGGCCTCGTGATTCCGATAAAGTTTTCGTTACGGGATACACCGAGCGCACGTATACGTTTGAGAGCCTGCGAAAGTCGATTTTTCGTCGGGCCAGAAAACGGTTCTTCCGGTGATGCGGGACGCGTCGGTGGCGCGAGCACGAAAGGGATACGAGGAAGAAGAGGAGGGAAGGAGGAGAGAACGCGGTGCGGTGCAACGCGATGCAATAGTGGCTTATAAGTACACTCATGAATAATGCAGCAACGCGAACAAAAGTGCGCGGCGTGCGCGCGCGAGCTCTCTCTCTCTCTCTCTCTCTCTCTCTCTCTCTCTCCCTCTCTCTCTCCCTCTCTCTTTCTATGGCCATATAATACTTGTATATTTTACAAACACCGCCCGACGTTGGCCGCGTTTTCATGGCGACGTCGCCGCATCTAGCCGCGTGTACGTACGCGCGCGTGTACGCGATTTAAATAACGCTTATCATTTTCATTTTGCGGCCACGGGAAGCCTCGTCCATAAATTAACATAGGCGATCCCTTACGTTCATTTTGCGCCCCGGGATCCCGGCGCGGCGCGGTGGCTCGACCGCCACCGTATTGACATTTATTTCCGGTTGAAGGTGCGAGGACAATTTCCCGCGTTACGATGCGGTATGTATATGGGTTAAATGTAAATAACACACGCTGTGACAGTTCGGCGAGGACTGAGGGAAGGTTGCTGAGAGGTCGACGTCTGCCTGTCAAAAAGGTTCTGTCTTCTTTAACCCTTGCGGCACCGCGGATATCCACGATGTAAAATTTGATAAAACATGTAGAACTTGTTTCCAGCGCCCTGCAAAGTGTACCCTTCAAATAATTCGATGCGCTTAACTAGAATTTCAAGTCAGAATTTTGAATTTTTTATATTTTGTCTTCAAAGTGGCAGTTCTAAATCTAGAAAAAACAATATCGAACATTAGTATCAAATTAAAACTGATATATTCTCTCCGATAATTATTGTTTTATATATAAGCAAGGAATCTTTGAATATAAAGATGTTCTCAAAGAATGTTTTTTTTTCTGTGAATGTAAGACACAAAGTAATGATAAGTTTGATTTTGAAAATTCAAACATTATTTGGACATCCGCCATTGAATTTTTAAATTTGTAATCAGCGATCTGAAAAAAACTCCTAGATACTTAGCTTCAAGAAGCCGGATACACATTTCAATCACAAAGTTAAATATGCCTCGAAACGCCCCTGTAACGCTTTCAAAAATGGATGGCTAGCTTAAATCATACGTTTATTTTTCATCGGATGCATAATGACGACTCTCACGTGGCAAACGGAATGGCTTGCCGTTCCGTTTATTATTTACGTAAATGGTCGATAAATTATCGTTACAGATTAATTGTTCAACGACCGCGATACAAACGGTTATGTGACCTGGTTCATTGTCGCGAAATAGCATTTTACATCTCCCTTCTTTTTTCCCCGCACTATTTTTCCGCTTTCCTTCTTGTCGGCGAGAGTTTAGCTTTCCAAGTGCCCGCAACGTTTCGTGCTTCTAAAAGCTTAAGAAACTTCTTAACGTCTGCAAAAGCGCCGTTTCGCCGCGCCGTTTATACTTATAAAAAAAAGCAGAATTATGACCCACGGTATTTGTACGGGAGAGAGCGGAAGCGCGATTACGCTTTGCCATTGTTTACCTTTTATACACATGACAGGAAAGGCTGATATAAGTCCATTAACATAAACGCCAGTTTCTTCAGTTGGAACTTCAGATAGACTATACATCTATTTCAAAATTTGGGGATTGATTTATTTCAAATATCAATTTAGAAGTCAAAAAGCTATTTTTGTAGAAATTTTGTTTCAAAAAATCGATAGAAAACAATAAGGAATATTGAATCAATTGTTTTTAATCGTAGTTATTAATCAGAAATTAACAGCATGAATACACGATTGATTACTATGAAGTTTTATCATTTATTTTAGTTCAAAGAACGGTAAAGAATAGGAAAGAAGTTAAAATAAGAATTTTATTATATTCCAACCATTGAATCTATTATGCTACTTTTATCAGATAATAATAGGAAACGCTAACACATTTCTATTGGAATATGAATAGTAAAACGATAGTTAGAATAGGAAACGATAAGATTTTTGGCAGATCGTATTGATTTCTATCATTTTCTATGGATTCTTTTTAATAAGCAAGCTTACCTCTTACAAAATAATAATATCTTGCACGCGATCGAGAGAAAGAGAGAGAGAGAGGCAGAAAACGCGAAATTTTAATTACTGCTGCAACTTTTCACGTATTATCGTACGCTTTCATACCTCGCACGCTTCCAGCGCGAAAAATGCACCGTTATTGAGCAACATCATCCGCGCTCACGATGCCGATCGAAACGCTCAACGTCGGCAGTAATAACCGGGTTTTTGCTTCCGCGATGTTACGTCCGCCAACGCCGATCCGAATACGCCGGAGAGCAAATCGGCTTTCACCTCTCGCGTAATTCCCTTTGAATTGCGCGCATTACGAGCGTGCGCGTGAATAATCGTGTAACGCGATTCCGCCGCCGCTTTCCAGCGATTAACGGCGATCGTTTAGGTTCTGACGGATCGTTTAATCCAAAGTCAAACATCTGTCGACGCGCGACTGCGTCGCTTTACGTTTCAGCTGAGCGGCCGGCGCGAGGGCCAATCACGGTGACACGAGGCGCTCCTGGCGCGGCACTTCGACATTGTCCCGCGCTGCCTGAGACACCGGCTGATGTCCTCGGCAACCGATTTGAATTGACACAGGAGGAATTAAATTGTCGGGCGATCTGTTAGTCACGAGGGATTATTCCGTTTCATTCGACGTTAGTGTATTCGACGTTAGCAGCCCGGACGCGACGTTACTCCCGCGCCCCGTTCTCGTTTCAAACAATGAGATTTGCATTCCTTGCGGAAATCTCGACGTTTAATTTCTACACAGACAAAATTGTTACGATGCGGAAACGTAATCTTCATTCTCTTCTCACAAAAAGTACAATTGCGTTTGCGAAAAGGTGAAACAACGTTGTAAGGTGTAAAATTACTGATAACTCGTTGTAAATGTTAATTAATTGTACATTTTTCACTTTGCTCTCATTGATTGTAGGTATGAAATTAATTTGAAAACTTTTACATAATCCGCGATGAGAAATGGATTCGTATTTATTATATTTTACAGAGGAATTCGTAATATGCGCATACAATTTTAGATATGGTGTACTTCAATAAAAGATATCGCGTCAATAATATACGTGTATGATAACAGAAAATGGCTAGCAATGGGAAAGCAAAACTAGGAAATAGTCTACAGCAGCTATCCGATTCAACTGCCTGCAGGCAACATCGTCAGTTTGATAGATAAACCCTAAACCTGTTCTGAACATATATCAATCTCTTCGTAGCATGGAGATTCTATTTTCTCGAAAGGCTCAGCGTATCTCATCGTTGTAGAATATGTTATTTCTCTGTCACGATAAGAAGAGAATATTCCCCTGTGAGAATCTCGGCTCGACGTGCGCGTATCGGTGAGAACGTAATATCTAGTGGCGTCTCAATAAAGTTTGTAATTCACACAACACTTTAGAAATCGTCTAGTTAGCTTAAAAACAAAAACATTAAGGAATTTGTTGTTTGGCAGTACAAATTCAAAATCAATGTTTCCAAATTTTTTAACAATTGCGTCTAAAGTAATCACAATAAGATAAAGAAGGACAAATTATTCTACTGGATAATTATTACACTGAGAAAAACAATATGGTGGAAAATTAAAATATTTAGTTTGATACATGCAACTAAATATTGAGCTGAATTAATTAATTCTTGATTAAAAAATTTAAATGGTTGATATGAATGAATTATACTTTTTTGCGCAACGAAATAATTGTCGAATCAATCTAATGTTTAATTGATCGTATCGGACTAAACATTTTAATTTTTTAGCTAAATATTTCTCTTAGTGTAATATTATATTATAATATTATAAATAACCAATTATTTGTAAGAAACGTGTAGACGTTTCTCTCTTGATTATATTTTACTGCAAAGATAATATTAATGTTTCAAATAATTATGCATGAACGACGGTTTCTTTCCGGCATATGTGCGCAGCAACGAATGAGGGCATTGAGTAAAGAGCGAGGGTGCACGTCAAAAGAATAAGCTGTCTTTTGCAGGTAAACCTTTATACATGATCAATATACCTGTTTACCTGCTCGCCTCACTGAAACGCTTTATTGAGAGAGGCAAAATCTTATTCAATTATCTCGTGGTATATACGGATGAGCTTGCTCGTTTTTGTTATAATGAAATATCCGAATACGTGCAGAGAGTTTGATAAGGATTTCCATTAATTGTCAAAATTTGCGTGTTTATACTTTGCGCACAAAAGGTATAATGTTTAGTTTTTTTTCTGTCTTAATTGTAAAAAAAATGTGAAACAACGTTGACGTACGAATTAAGTATCTCGTAAAAAGTAATAATGGAGTATAAGCGCGCGTACAATTGACGTGAAGAAATTGATGGGCATGGCATTACTCGCAGGCTAGCCACAGCGCTATCTTTTCTTGTCCACGTTAATTAACATATTCTGATGCATTCATCAACCGCACAGCTGCACCCCCACATTTGCATACATTCACCGACACAGTATATCAAAGTCTTTGTATTCGAGGCCTCCTGGAGCGATGCGCTGCTTTATTGGTATAATAAAAATAAAATGCAAGAGAGAGAGAGAACGCAACCGGAGCGAACACAAATAAATGGGACGCTAGGTAGCGATGGCTGACCTGTTAATCACAGGCTATCGATCCGTTTAATTAATGCACCTCGTTATATCAATCGGTGTAGAGAACGCTTGCTCTTGTTTGCGATCATCGAGGATATACGTCGTACGAGGATTTCTTTGCACCCACAAACGTACCGATCCTGTCAAGCGGTGCCAAGTGACCCGGAAATCATGGAGTATCGATTGCGCCCAGTTTATTGGGGCAATTAATTTCGGCCCGAGTTCGCAGTTTGTGAAAAAAAAAGAAAAAAACAGATGCTGTATAATCAACAAAAGAATTTGAATATAATGATATTTAAAATTGGAAATACATTTTTGGATTCCTCAAAAACTTGAAGACGTTCAATTTAGACGATTATGTTACGAGATTGTCTTTTTCTGTAAAAACCTTAGTCGCATTGAAAAGTTAACGAAATACAAAATTCTCGTCGTAAAAAGATTTATACAGAAATAAACCGAAGTGAGTGAAATGTTCAGCTGTCTGTTGAGCAGCATTACTTCTCACACTTACAATAAGATAGTTGAAATTTTTATTGTTACATTTAATATTCGAGAGTATGTGTTGGCGCGTCCAATTTCCTCTTCTCTGCTTAACCCCAGCGAGCATCAATTTATCGTGTCCTCCTTTGAGCATTCTTCACGGCTGCACCGTTCGCCAGATAAAAACGCTGCTCGAGACGATAACCCCCTTAATACAAGCTGTTCTCGTATCGCGCGCGCGATAAAGGCACGCGTTCTTGTCTAGGACGAGAGAAGCTCTTTCTACTAGCGGCGCGCGCGGGCCAGGGCTTTTCCACGCCTGTAAATCTGCCTTGCTCATAAAGAGCCCATCGTGCCGTGCGAGCGAGCGAGCATCTTTCCAGACGCCCGGCGCTATTGCGACTTGTCGATAAGAAGAAATATTCTCTCGTACGAGCGCGGCTCTCGTGCACGAACAAGTGAGAAGAATGGCGCTCTCCCTCCTCTCTCGGGAGGAGGCGGCTGCGAAATCCGAGGTGCCACGCGCGGCTGTGTGCACGAGGAAGATGATACGTGGAAACCACCACGTATACCGGGCATATCCTACCCGGATCTCCTCTCTACCTCCGTCCGCTGTTATATATTCCAATTCGATAGACACGTTTTTCCAATGTCTGATAGGAAAATGGCTGGCTCTATCGGTTCCCAGCCGTGGATTACCCGCTTGCCGGATAACGACGGTCGGGGGGAATGGATAGAGCCCGGAAACCCGATTTTTCCGCGGAAAACCTTTAGAGAAGTTCTTTCGGCACTTCTCTCGGCGCGGCGGAGTCTCTCTCTCGCGCGGTCGATCGATTAATTTTGTCGACGTGTTTACGTGTGCAGAGCGAAGTGAACGAATTACGGTAACTGGATGAAGCTTATAGCTCTCTCTTCCTTCCCGCGTGTCGACATGTGTCACGATACGTGCATTAATGGTGCATTGATAGAACGATTCACGTGCGTTCGTCTTCTCGCGATCAAAACATCCCGAAGAATTTGCGCGGATTAAACTGTTTTTATGAAACTGTTGTGTGTGTACGTGTGTGTGTGTAAAGTCCTTTTTGGACATCCCCGGATAAATTGTAAGGCACAAAGGGAAACTTGTAACTTTTTCTTTGACGAATATAAAATTTGCTCTCTGCTTTTCTCTGTAATAAATTTGTCTATTACACTCCGCGCATGTGGAGAATTTCATTAAACATACCGGTCCGGCCGTAATAAATAGAACGTCAAAGAATGTAGCGTTTAACTTTTATTTTTTAATTATACGGTAGGTTATTATCGGAAAAAGTATCTTCAGCAACGCGCGCTCTTTGTATACACGCACATACACACGCGCAGACATGCGCATTTGTTCCTGCGCTGCGGTTTCCACCTTGTCAAGATCCCGATGCGCGAGTGCTCTTCGTTAGAATTAATTAGCGTTAAAGCGAGCCTGACATGCTCGCGAGGTTGGATAACTGCGATGCGTGCTACTTTCAAGGGGTTAGCTCTCTTTAATGGTTTACCATAATATATCTAATCTCGTACCGCATAAACGCGTGCATACACGTACGGCCTTAACGGTGGCAGGGGAAAAAGCCGGCATATTAAATGTTACATTTTACATGCGCAATACATTAAGGAATTAAATGGCTGCTCGTGTAATTTGCATAAAACGTCCGATTATACCATTACCCGCGATTATTGCACTAAGTCAGTGGTGTATCAGTGGCCGAATGAAGTAAAAACGAACTGCAATATACCGCGATAAATTTAAATTGCAAACAAATAAACAAACAAATTACAAATATTAACAGCATCTGCATAATCAATAGGATATGCAATGACAAATATATAACTTTATTATTTGGTTGTAATTATAATTAATGCGTCTGTACATTATTTCCGAAATTGTTTGAATCCTTGAAGGATAGATAGTTTATAATTGAATTTGCAGAATACTTTATTCACGTAATTACGTCATTTCATTGATATCATGCATCTGCATATTTTACGTACACAAAGTTGATATTCCTTATTAAAATCGGTAAATCAGAATGCAATAAATAGATATAATAATGATGAATGATAAGTTGGAATAAAAAATAAACTAGTAAATGCTTTTTTAAATGCGTAATATATTAGATAGTACATATTTCAATATTATGAAATAAAATCGCACATTGGCACTTAATCATGAAATATTTTTAAATCATTTACGAGCTAATTTACTCTTGAATTTACTATAAAATATATAATTTTAAGTAATTTTATGAAAATAAAAATTGTAATAAATAAAGAGAAATCACGAAATTAAAATAAATAATGCAAGAAAATAATTAAAATCTTTATTTATGTAATAACGTGTACACAGTTTTTGCACATGCGTCCAACTGCGTAATGTTGTTACAAGTAACCTTTGTAAACCTACAAATTTAGCAAACAAAGGTGAATGATAAAAAACAGATGTTTAATTATTTTTTTTACACTCGTCGCAAACAGAATGTTGAAATTCAAAGTTTTATCTCTAAATGTTTTTATTAAAATGCCATTAAGCTTATAATGCAACAAATTATATTATTGAATCTATTATTTAAATTATTTTCCTACGTTATTACAAGGAAGAACAGACCCGTGACGCAGAAAGAAGACAGTATTTACTCTTGATTTTTTAATTTTTTTACCATTAATTCCCCTTTTTCGTTTCTTCGAGTCTACAATTCAGTAATAAAAAGCGAGAAGAAGTAAAAGTATGAGATACTTTATCTTGCGTCGGTAGTCGGAAGGAACGGAGATATTCGCAGAACTTGCAATAGCGAATTTTCCAACTAAAGTATTTCACGGGGGTTGAATTTGCACTCGACATTTTTTATCTCGAGGTTTTATAAAGAATTACGTAAAATCAATTGTACCGCTTATTTAACTATGAAATGCTTCGTGTTCTTCATGCATTACGTTCTTGGGGAAAGCCCTTTTAAAAGTCTTTAGAGGAAGCCCGTAACGTTTATCTTCCAGTCGCTGCTTCAATTCATTGCCTCTCGCGAACGGGCACTTGAAAAATTCCAGTAACATCTAATTTCATTCTCGAACCATCCTCAAGCGTTATGAATTAGTTCCGTCACAAAAGCTTTATAAAATTCCTGTCTCACGTTTCCATACTTATTTAAGATTACTTATCTCTCTTCTCCAGAAGCTTTAGCCATTATGCACTCGCGTAATGCAGATTTTCGCAAATGGATCTCTTTAATCGAAATTTACAAGCAGTGTAAGTATTTCTCTGTTACATAATCTGGAATAGATCGTACGGAAATTCAGTTTGCGTGTCGCACTTTGCGCGAACGCGCAAACGATATATTTTCCATTGTTTTTACTCGAACTAATTTTTTTTGTTTTTTTTTTATCTTCGGCGGAAGCTCTTTATCACGTTCTGAATATTTCTCAAACGTTTTATAAATAGAACGAAGACGGGAGACACGATTTATTTAGCGAGATAAAATTAATGTTTTACTCTCAGACGGAGTTTAACAATAGTAGATTTTCAGCGAGACTGTCTTATCTTCTCCTCCCTCGTTCGCTTTCCTAATGAAAAATTCAAACGATAGAAAGCTCGCTCGAGCCAAATTGACCTTACGCGAAGTGCTTAAGAGTTAAAAGCTTTTTCAATACGTAATAACGTTACGCGGACACGGGAAAGGCAGGGTTACATTCGTCATGTCGGGCCAATATTCAACTATCCGTCCGACCGTTCTCGTGCTGTATCCCGTTTTCGCGCGCGTATTCGTGCGCTTTGTACAAAATATACCCGCGCGTTGTAGTTACACAGTTGTTCCGTTCTCCCCGATGAATTTCAATGAAAACCCACGGGGCGAACGTCGGCCCTATACGCGTCGTTCCAAACGCCGCAGTCGCCGCCGACCGCAGCAGTCGGCCATCGGCATGTCGTTTGCGGCCGCTGTTAATTCGTCACTCGTTTCTCACGACCGCAAACAAGTTCGACCCCTCGATTTTCCCGCCCGCCCCATTGAGTCGCGCCACGCAATTAGACGGTGGGCACACGAGCCCACTAACGGCGGAAGCGACCGTGACTATTCGACTTCCGCTC
The DNA here is from genome assembly GCF_016802725.1 of Solenopsis invicta. Taxonomy (NCBI): domain Eukaryota; kingdom Metazoa; phylum Arthropoda; class Insecta; order Hymenoptera; family Formicidae; genus Solenopsis; species Solenopsis invicta. Next base: position 23,022,427 of record NC_052667.1, read on the forward strand.
GCGTGCATTTGGATCTTGGAGGATCCCACAACTCGTAGTTCTCAATTAGAGGGCATTCATGAAGGAGACTAGCAATTCGATCAAGCGATCGAGCGACGGATGAACGGGCATGACTCTGCTATTCGGGAATGCAGCATGTGAATAGCGCCGTGACGTAATCGACTGACAATTTCTTGCGATTTCGAGAAAGAAGGGAAATGCCTTGTAATATTACCGAAAATGTTCGAGCTTAGCCATCAATGTTATCTTTCGGAAAAAGAGATAGGAGGAACGAACATTCTGCGCAAAATGATTTCAAGTTTTAGTGAGGCTGAAATAATTATTTAAGTCTTTGTGATTTACCGTACGTTGAAATCGAACCGTCATCAAAAAATATCATAAATAACATTCTATGATGTGTGTATCGAGTTTTGAAATTGTCTATAACAAAAAAAAAATTTGTTTTTGTATAAAAATAAAATGTTTTTTTTTATTTGAAATTAAAGAATGATTAAGTTACCTTCAAAATGAAGAAATGAAGAAATAAAGCATTGCCTTTCATTCATCCCGTAACGAAATATTCGTGGCGATTGAAACGAGCTGTACCCATTGTCCACCGCCAGCCAGGCACGTTTGTTTTCCATATTTCATAGTTACGAGAATATCAGTATTCGGCTACATTCGCTTGTTCCGCGAATCTGTTGCCGGATGCTCGACCTGGTATTCACTGTAAACGCACGACTTTTATTTGTCTCTACTAAACGTTGAATCGTTGGTAAGATAAAATGCCAAAGGAAATTTAATTACCGCGCGTCATTCGGAGCGCAAATACATATGGATTTATATGCGGTATAAAAATTGTCGATATAAAAACTTGGTTCGTGCGTTCTCTCTTGCTATAAAATCGAAATCTCTCGATCATTCCGCGTGTTCCTTGATTGCGATCGCATTCAAAATTCCATTTATTATACGTGATGTAAAAAGAAGAGTAACTTGTATTGCGTTACAATCCTAATAGAAATTTCATGCATTTTTTGAATAATTACTAGATAGTTTCACTTTTGTCTAGCAATTGAAAAGTAAAACTACTGAGAATTTCAATCAAGATGTGTAACGCTTTGCTCGCGGTTGAATGAAACTCTTTCAAGTTTTCTTGTGCACTTCCTACGCAACATTGTTACAAATAATGAGAATACAGTAATACTGAATGGATGTTTAGGAAAACTGCATACATTTCCAGGGAGATAACTCATTTTAATAAATCTTCAGTTTTTCAGGAAACGAGAGATGGCTTTGTTAAGACTCGTGAGTTCGACGCGATGAGAAATTTTGTAATATATTCCATTTACGATAACATCCTTCTTAGCCAAAGAATCGATTAAGTTCTGTGAGCGGAATACTTCGACAAATGGCCGTTATTTATCTCAATCCCGTGGCGAGCTTTCTATTCGTTCGCGGTATTACAATACGAAGATCCTTGGATACGGTAGATCATCGTGACGCGCTGTACTTCCCGGTGTGACGCATTAAAAATATGGCCATTATTTTAAATTCAATGGATACAAAGGATCGGACAACCATGGATATTCATATTCTTTCATGCATACTTGCGAGTGTTCGTAAATATTTTAGGCGTGTATATCAGCGCGACATATTTTTGAGTGCGGTCGACAGTGACGCAGAGCCCTTCTATTCGCACGTGTATGTACGGGATATCTCCCGCATTTTATCAACAAACTTTTATTTAAGTTACGAGTTAAAAATCTATGACGGCAACGACGGCAAATTGAGCGCAAAGCAATATCTTTCCTCGAAATCTTCTGAAGTTTAATTGAACGCCGTGCAAGCAGACACATTTTTGTGATAAAATTGAAAAAAAAAATTACTTATCTAAAATTTTTTAACAAGAGGAACACATAAGTAAATTCTATCCGTTAAATATAATTTACAATGTATAGGTTTTTGTCAATTAAACAATCAGATGTAACTATTATAATAACAGTATTAATGTATCTATTAATTGATTATCGCTGTTAAATTTAACTATTAATAAATTGTAGAATTAATGCGTATAAATAATGTATAAAATATATGAAAGGTAATTATAAGTTAATTTGAATAAAAGAATTTTTAAGCTATACATATGCACAGAAAAAAAATATTGAATCATCACCATCAGTCTAATTGGAAATATTTTTTTAATTCAATAAAAGTATTAATGAAACAGAAAAATTAAAAGTAAAGTCAATAACAAATATAGCTGAATGAATATCATTTAGTTGAATCAACTAAAATGTCGGTGACAGTTCGTGCTTCGACGTTTAATTGAATCAAACTACGTTTTAATTCATACTACAGAATTTTTTCTCAATTCTTTCGATTTTTAGAATTATTATATTTAGAACTTTGTTCTTTTTACTTTCCTTATATTTTCGATACGAGAATCGTTGCTTCGAAATTGAAACAAGCGGCATCCCATTAGCTTGTTCGCTATTATTCGTAGTTGGAGAGAAAATGCGCGATACCCGAGACACTCCGAATACACGCGCCGAGTTTTCTCTCTTCCGAGTGGACATTTCTCTCCGTTTCTCTTTCTTTATCTTTGTCTTTTTTTTTTGTTTGCGTCACGAACAATTTTCTTGAATGAGCGACACGATACGAGGAGAGGAGTGTTCCGTGTACGTTATTACGTGACAGGTAACGAATGGCGCTGAATGCACGGGCGCAATGGTAAATTGTTGATGCAAGTCCCGTTTACATACGTCTTACGTACACCTGTATGCATTTTCACGTAGAAATTCAACCACCGGTCTACCGGACGCGTTCCGGTAACGGTCCCGCGTTACCGGGGCCGTCGTCTCGCCGCGGCAGAATGAGAAACCGCGAGCGCGCGCGGACCTCGCATAAGCCGAAGCGCAAATAATGGGCCGCGAACGAGGGAGGAACGACGGGCCCGAGTGAATTATTCCGCGAGAATAATTACCGTGGCGAATAAATCATTTATCACGCTTTTGTGTTGCGTGCCTGAATTCGGGGCGGGGACTTGCCCGAGAAACGAAATTAACCCGACCCTTAGCGTTCAATCGGGTAACGATATAACGGGAGTGATTTGCGAGCAGCTTGTCAAGATAATATTTAAATCTCCTGACGACAGTGTCGTTATAATAATCGTTTACGTTTAAAAAGGAATTATTCTCCGATAAGTCGCGGTTCTCTGTTAGCACGCAAATGGAGTAAAGAATTAAGTTATAATATTTAAATAGTAATATTTAATATTCTCGTCGCAGTATTATGATAACAATCGTTTATATGAGAAAAAAAGTTATCTGAATCACGGCTTTTCACACTTTTTCATTAACACACTGACAATGAGTGAGAAAAAAAATTTGTTAAAAAACTAAAATAATATTGAGTTGATTTAGGTTAATCTTGATGAAAAAACGATTGTCATGAATGAACTATTTGCAACTAAATAATTGTTGGTTGTGTATCGACTCAATGTTTAGTTGAACATATTGGACTAATTGTAAATGTTTTAGTTTTTCAAGACATTTTTTTTCAGTGCACGAAAGAAGAATACAGAATATTCAAAATAATATTTTATTATACAGTTTTAATGTGTGCATTTTAATATTTTAGTATTCCTCAACTCAAATTCAATAGTTGAACTTTTTATAACAATATTTGGTGCGTCTTGTACATACGGATAACAAACTGCAGAAAGAACGTAATACATATATGCAGCGGCAGTATTAATCTGTTCTTTCTGCATTATAGTTATTAATTCCGGGAAAATAAAATGTGTATTCAGAAATAAATTCGATATTGATCGCATCGTAATTAAAATACGACATTTCGTGTATTTAATAACTCTGCACAATCCTATTGTATTTAATATCGAGATTATTAAAATCTCATTTTATTATAAATTTGTTAGAAAAGATTAATGTGTACAAAAGTTTTCAATACACGAAATATTATTTTCTAAAAGTTTTATGAAATTATTTATTCTTTTTTATTTTTTTCGCGTAATCATCACTTATTACCAATAATAACTAGAAGGATTTTGAAAAACGGAAATAAGAGGATTATAATATTTTAGCTTACAGTTTTTTCTCTTTCTTTCTTTTTAGAAATTTTCAAATAATCTATTATTAAACTGTTGATGTAAGTACTCTTAATAAAGAACTGCGTGTGTTTTATTCTATTTTGAAATTTAGATCTGTATTGCTCTTTGAGATTTGATCGAGTTAATTATTTTTTATAAAAAGTTTCAATCCATTTTTCAAACAATTATTTTGAAAAGGATAATAAGTCGAAACGCGAAAGATTTCTGCTTGCAAAATTTAATAAATAATATACATAATGTAGGCATTAAATTGAGATCCGTTGATAAGAAGAAATACAAATAATATATATTGATTGATATTTCTCAGATCATACCATCGAGTGTCGAAAACTGTAAAGAAGAAATTTAATAAATATTTGCCGCTTTTTATTATTATCCAGTTTACATTTTGTTTTTTTAAATTTTAAACCATATTTTAATTATGAAAGAACGAATAACAATATCATAACATAAAAAAGGTATAATAATAAAATAACATAATATCACGCATTTGGTTCGATAGCTCATTTGACGCGTACTCGAAATAGCTCGATCGTCGCGTCGTTCATTAATCGCCGCTGATTTAATCGTCATGCCGTCAAATTCGAAAGGACGTCTAATGCAACGGGTCAACGTGCAACCAAGTTGGTGAAACGAGATTCGACGGCCGCGGCGCGTATCTATACCGTGCTCGTGACAGGAGACGAGGAAAACAGACTTTCCGTCTGATCCTGCCGGCTTTGCTGCGGTTGCAGAGCAAAGTTAAGCTCGTTAGTTTCAGCTTTGCGTTTCTTTCACGCCATTCCGATAACATTGGCCCCGTCCCGCTTTTGTTGCACACAAACCGCGGCCGCACATGTATACGTACATACCTTATGTACGTGTGTATATATGTTTAAGCGCATAAAGAAAAGCATGCAAAACGGCAAAAGCCTGGCTCGTCCTGCGGAGGTTCGACACGACACGACACGGCGCGGCGGCCCGTTTGTGAAGGATACAGGGATGAAACACAGACGTAATCCCGAAAGGCAAACGTTTCAAACGTACCCTGATTTAGGACTTTGACCTCGCCGCCGAGAGCTCGGTAGACGATTGTAACGTTGGTTTTGTCTTTGTTATATGGAAAGAGAATTGTAACTTTCATCAGTCCGGTGTCACATCCTATTCGGTCCAGATAAATGGGACGGATCAATTTATTTGAATATTCCGCTTTCGTGTAAGAAGATTGTTCTTCTCTCTACAAAGGATTATATTTTGATGAAATCAAAGCGTTACGATTCACGAGGAAAACGAGTTGTTATACCAATCGTTTATAGCTCGACGATATTCCTTTTACGGGCGCTCCGCAGAGATTCTTTTTTTTGTCTGTAAACTCATGCATTTAACGGACTTATACATATAATTTTTTTTGTTCTACGGATGTACGGAGGGACGAAAAAACAAAAAAAATGAGTGGTTTCATGCATGCGATATATTTATATTACAGCTGGAAAATATAACGTTGTTTTACCGCATTGTTAAAAGTAAACGCAGCACATGTGTTCTCAATTGTCTAAAAAAATCCCGTGGATTACTATGGGATACGTGTAGAACAAGTTGAGATTAAACGCAATGTCGGATACAGTTTACCAATTTTTCATTCAACAATTTATTCGATTTGCCGGGCACGAAATAAAAAGAAAGTCTGGCATAACGGATCGACTGTTGGAAACTAGCGCAATATTTTATTTTCGCAAGCGCCTATAAAGCGCATAACTCCGAAATTGGATGTATACGGCGAGCTGTATACAAACGTCAAATTACTATTCCTGCGTCTAGTTACACCATAAGAGAAATTTCCTGCGGATGTTACTATATTTCTTTTCCTGTATCTTTCTACCGTTTCTTAAACTCAAATATAATTACAAAAACTGTTTCTTTTTTTTGTACAATTTTATATGTATAATATATAAGATGCAATTAATTAAATTAAATCTACTACCTTTTAAATTATTACTTTTGTAGTCTGCTCTTTTTTAACTAGCTGCACTTATTCCTTTTGTATTTCTAGCTTCACGTTCACCCGCTGAACGTGAAAAAATCTGAACCTTTAAACAAAATTTTATATCGAGCTTCAAGTATAGCGTGTATTTCACGCATATATTTATATGCGCGCGCTCAATATACATATGTGGGATACACGTGCATTGAAAATGTTTGATAAGATGTGCCCTGAGTCATTTCGTACAAACTCGCGGAATCCAACAGCGGCGCGAATAAAAGTATCTCCCGAAGAGCAACTCGATGCTTAGGGAATCGGATTCGGATAGCAGACGCGCACGAAATTTTTCCAGTTTCCTCTTGCGCGTCGAGTGAGCCGCGGAAATAGATTAAATCCGTATACACAGTTCCCCCTATATCCTGCGAAGTAATTCGAGAGGCGTATTCGAAAGTTCAAGCGTCTGAAAGTTCCTCAGCGGTGACCTGTAAGTACGCTTGAACTTTTCGCAGCATAATATTTCTTTTTAAACTGGGAAAAGCGTGTATCAAGAGAGAATGGGAACGAGATGAAGAAAATATTAAAAAATGCCAACTCTATACCTGTGGAGGAGATGTTGAACGTTTAAAGTATTCTATACCCGCGGCGAGAGAGATATCGTCGGTTGTCTCTCTAAAATTTCGAACAATCAATCGGTTACATTAGCTTTTTTTTTATTGAAAACCAATGCTTCATTTGTCGGAAATGCATCTTTCGATCGAAAACTTGCTACTTTTTTCATCCACAATATCATCGTTGTTTTTTTTTTTTTTTGTAGCTTTAATACGAGTCGAAAAACTCATTTCCTAGAAGAAAATTGAGCGGCGTGGAACTGACGTTGTTTTTAAACACTTAAATAACGCTGTTGCGTTTCCTGCAGCGAATCGATGCGTCAATACGAGATTGCGCGCGCGGCGCCAGATAATTCGCGACCAACTTTTTTACGGTTCGCTCTGTCGACGCGATTAGCTGATAACGTGTACAAGTGTCGGAACGACACGGCGCGGCGGCGGAGGTGGTGTGGTGGCGGGGGAAAAAAAGGTTCTCGATTTTCCAGCATGACGTTTTCACCCTCGCGCGCACTCTCGCGACGGGTCATCCCGCCGATGTTGTTCGAAAGGGTCGGACGGGGGACGGGGGATTTTCGCGACGCGCTCGTGGAGTATTTTAAAGTGGATCCGGTAGAATGTTTTTGCACGTCCGTGTGGCAAACGGCAGGTTTTACAACTGTTTCCAGCATCGAGAGCTTGCGACGCGGTGGGCGGGACGAGGGTGAAGATAAAGGGGATAACAGGGGAGGAAGCGTCGGGCGGTGTTCCTGTCGTTGTCGCGCGGTTTTACGAGTGCTATGGCTATGACCGGCGCGCTTAGAAATCGTTTGCGAATAAAAGTTTTTTGTGAATCCGTTCAATCTGTGGAACTTTTCCGCGCGCGCGCGCGCGTATACTAACCTCGAGCAGCGCATTCGAAAAATACGAAACGAAAATAGGTTCCCATAGATATTGCATTGGAAAAGAAATTGATTTGCGTGATCAAAATTAGGGGAGAGTCGTTGAATTCGTATCGATCATTTAAATTATGCCAAAATCAATATATATATTTTTTTGTTTTTAATTGAGGTAAGGAACAGTTAGTGGCAAAAATATGAAATAAATGAGATGTGAGTAATAATGACAGTTTATAATCGTCTTGTTTTGTGCTAACAATACTTAAAAAATCAGGTACAACTGATGCCAATTTTTGATTGATTTATGTAATTGATAATAACGTAATCGTGCGATTTTATATTAAATTTTTAAATTTTTACAAAAGAAGGTTTATTGCAGAATACTTTACACTCACGCATATTTGCAATTAATATAAAGATTAAATTAATAATTTTTATTATTTAAATTGTTTCTTGTAGCGTGTTGCAAAAATGCTTATTGCTTATATAAAGTTATAGTGAATTAATTTGTTCTTGATGAAAACTCAAACATAATAACATTAGCCATTTGAAATCAATCAAGCATCAATTTCTAACGCTTATTTGTGTACAAATTAACATCAAATGGGAAATTTAACAGTTAACTTAAATAGTACGCATTTGGCAACTCTTTCCTAATTATTGATCAATAAAAAGTACTTTCAATAAAAAAAAACAAATAATTCTTAAATAAAAAAAAAAGAAAATTAAAGAACATTGATTCTTGTAAAAGATACGTTGCACAGTGTCTCGAAAAAATATATATTTTTTAAAAAATACACTTGGTGCCAGAAAAACATAATTTTAACGAAAAAATACGGAGCTACCGTGTCTCTTGATTATCTCGCTTCTCTCTCTCTCTCTCTCTCTCTCTTTCTCTCTCTTTCTCGATGTTAATACATGGGAGCCGGCGAATGACAGTAATGGAAACGCCTGAGTATATTCCGATACCATTGTACCTGTTAAATCTGACACGATACGTGACGAGCGCGGGCCAATCGATTATACCGCCGTTTGATAAGTCATCCCCGCGCAAACAAGGAGCTTCACGTCAACTCTGTGAACTCAAAGACATCGAGATCGATCAATGGTGCACGGCGGCGACGTCGGGAGTAATATCGAGTTGTTTGTTGTCGGTCAACATCAATTAAGCTGTCGACCGTGCTTTAAGCTCCGCAGTTTGCGTGGACGAATGGCGGGAGTGATCGACCCCTCTCGCGATCTAAGCGTTCCTCCATCGACAGGTAACTGACGTATCTCTTCTAAATTGTTGCACAGTAGTACGATTGTTGGGGGCGTTTTCGCCTTCTTCTCCCTCATGCAGATTTGCACGGCATTAAAAGCTCAATTCTCTTCTCCGGGTCGTTGTTGACTTATCTCGCGGTCGTTTACGTCCTCCCTTTTCCGTAGGAGGAGCCATATCTCATGTGCTCCTTAATAATATTTCACCTACTGTCGAATTCCGACCGATCCGACCGCTCGGATTACGGGCTTAGGGGTGGCAGAGCGGCTCTTCTTGCTTCACCACCTGACGCAATTGCCAATCGAGCTGAGCTGCGGCTTAAGTTGAAGATTATCACGATGTACCATATGCGTGCCTGGTTAGCCAGCGTGCTTAGCGGATGTGCATCCTGACGCCATTCTCATCAATATCGCACTGCCCATAATTGATTTCTTGTGCGGTCTTAAAGTTTCTATTAGTTAAACAAATGTGATATTTTATTTTATTAATTTTGTGTTTTGACACTTCGTAAAATGCATTCGGCGTATTCAACAAAAATATAACTTGACATTTTATAAAATTGAAAAAAAGCAGACTTTTAATTTTTATTTTGATATAAATATTGGTCTATTAATTTATATACAAAATATATTTTATATACAAATCATTTTAATGTATTATTAAAAGAATATATATTTCTTGATATTTTTTTTTACCTTCGTTTATTACGTGCTCTTGTTTAGAATTAAATATTAAAATATTAAAATTTTTATATTCGTTTTTCTGAATAAAAATTGTAAAAGTTGTAAAAATCTTTGGCAGTTTACTAATGTTATTAGACGATGAAAAATTATTTTTTGCATTAGGAATTAATAAAGCTTTCAATGTTTTACATAATTGAAAATTTGCGAACCTTTTGAAATTTAGTATATTTAATATCTTTCTTCAAGTTACTAAAATCCAGGACAGCGATTAAAAAGAAAATTATAAAACTAGAAAGAATCAAGATTTTAAATTAATGTTTGAAACAATTTTTAATATAGAATGTGCTGTTTCTCTTTCTCCCTCTCTCTGACCTACATATCAATTCTAATCATCTGATTGCGATTAATATAGAACTGCACGCTAAAAATAAGCGCCGCAAAGCGGCGAGATAAATTAAGAAGTCTCGACAGAATAATCCACAATAGTCGTAATCTTTTCGTAATTTTTCACAACTCCCGCGCGCTTATCCCTAATCTTCGTTAATTCTTTGTAGCGACCGTCCCGGGGAACAAATGGCCAAACTTGGACGGCCGAGTCTCCGTTTTCGTCGCGGTAACCCCGCGCGCGCGGGCGCGAGGCGAGGGAAAGCGAGCTAAGAAAGCTCGGCGTTCCCATCCGAGCCCCGAGCTATGCAAATTTCATTTCAAGGAAGCGCATCTTAAAGACCGATGCTTTAAAGGGAGGTTTGCTCCGTTCGCTTTAATCGCGGCTGTGTCCTTAATTGGCGAGTGTACACAATGTGAGCGAGTAAAAACCCGTTGTTTGCGAAACCCCGAGGCGCGGAGGGAAGGGGGGGGAGAGAGGGGGGAGGCACCGGTGTTAAGCGCCGTATAATTCGCTCCTTAATGCCCGATTATCATGCATTATCTTGGCGCACGTGCGGCCGCACGGCGCGACGCGACGCGCGCAAAGCGGAATGAAATTATTATCAGAGCATCTTCCAGTTTTGTAGCCTGTTATAGCGGATGACTCGGTTATGTTATCGGGTACTCTCGGTAAATAACGCCGTGCCGCTATTATGCCAGCCCGTTTGCGCCGAGGAGGAAATTCGATTAAGTCGATGTAGCTTTGCACCGCATCAAGGTCGAAGACCGATTAAAATGGGCGGGCGAAAGGGTCGTATTATCCCCCGTGTCTTGGCGGAGAGATTAGCGATTTTATTCGATTAATATATAATGAGGTAAAATGAAATACGCACGTTCCGCGGGAAATGGATTGTTTCGCGCAACTTGTTACGGTAAAGAGTTAGAAACTCCGCAAATTCCGTATTATCGCGTAATCCCGCGAAACACGTATCACCACGACCTCGTTAACCATCCCCGAGACCGCGAAATTCGATTAACGTATTCGTTCCTAATGTATCCGTTTCAGTGTAAGTTCAAAGCCCATTTACAACGACTGGCAACTTGAACGTCGACGACGGGCGTGATGCAACGAGCTAACTCCCTGCATGTATGTGACATACTTCGTGAATCTAACAACGTATATACGTGTAATGCGCCAAGCACTTTAACCGCAGAGTGAACCTAATAATTGGCAGTTTAAGATTCGAAGAGAGATAGTTTCTCTCGATGTGTCTTTATTCGCATTTTGCGCTCGTGCGGTCAGAAGAGAGAGAAAAAGAGAAATATATATATATCGAGAGAAATCATCTTTTGAATTGTCAAGAAAAAGATTAAAATGCAATGTGGCTCAGTCATACGCTATTACAGTATCCAATTTTATTTTTCTGTGATTTCGGATCTCTTTACCGAAGGTTTAAAATGTTCCTCGGCGAGAACGTATATAAAAATTAAAAATACGGCAACGTCAGGAAAGTAAAGCATATTTAATAATGTCGATTGTGCTCCAATGTTACAACCTTTTAACGAGGTACTTTGAGGTCATCGACCATTTAAATAACGGGGCAAAAAAGCTCCGCTACCCGCGAGGCGCAAATGAAGAAAGAATTAAATCGGAAGAGAATCTTTTGACGCACGACGCGCTTTAAAGTTCGTTTGAGCAAACACGATCGCAAACGCGGCCACAGTTATTGTGAGGGGGATTGCGAGCATTCCGCTTCTTTTTTTTTCTTTTTTCCTTTCGCAGCCTGCCCTTTTGTTTTCACCGTGACTTCGGAGACGGGAGCTGTAATAACGGGAGTAACGTCGCCGATCGAACAGCCGCATAGATACACCGCAGGGGTGGCGGCGCGACGTTGTGCATTGGCGGCATTGTACTGCGTTCGACGTTAACGATAATGTAATACGAGGTCCGGTGGTTCTGAAAAAAAAAAAATTACGGTATTTATGGACGAAAGTTTCGCGAGTGCTCTTCTACCGAGTTTAACTTGATGCATTAGCTGCAGTTAACGCCACGCTCTCACCCCATTCACCGCAGCTAATCTCTTCTCTCTCTCTCTCTCTTTCCCCTCCCTCTTTTACTTTAATTTCTAATTAGTTTACTCATTATGTAGATGAAGTTACAATGTATCAACAAGGTAATGATTCTTAACTCTATTTACATCTTTTTTTTTTTAAAGCAAATACCATCTCTATTTAAAGCTTGAATTTTTTATTTGCTTCATCTTTATGATTTTCTAATTTTTTCCTTTAGCTGTTAAAAATTGTATTTCTCTTTTAGTCCACGCTTTTTCAGTTCTTTATATGAAATGTATGTTGAGAGGAGAATCTGTCGGAATTATGTGACGTGTAAGCTTCCACGATGCTGTCTGGCTTTTTCTTGCATACTCCGAATTTATGAATAATCTTGCGTGATCCCGGAACCATCTCTCGTCTTGCGTATACAAACGTGGAATGCCGCTCTTTCGGCAAGAACGACGAGTCACGACGTGAGCATAAGTGATTTCGGTTTTGTTGCGTGTATTTTAGAAAGGGCGGTAAGGTCGAGTCGAAGGATCTTTCTTATTCATGCAGTTACGGTGACAGCCTTTATTTCCCGCGATGATCGATTTTCCATCAGACAGTGTTAAGACGCGAGCGCAATGCCAGGAATGCCGTCAGGATAGGACGTTGATGCGCGCAATATTTGTAATAAGACAGAAACAACGCCAAGGATTACCGACACGTCGGGTCTCTCTGTAGCCGCGGAAATTTTTTCAAAAAATTTTGAATTGCATTCTTTTTCGCAAGATAAATTTTCAGTTAAGTTTCTTCGCGGCATTGTTTGATGTTGGAGATTAGAGAATTTGGAACGAGGTAAAGTTGTTTTATAAACTATTCATACTTTCCGGGCATAAATTTTTGATGCCAAAGTTTCTTTGTAACCGTTATCGGCGATACCGATCCTTAAAAGAAGCAGGATCGTGGAATTAATTATTCCAGTGAGGCATAATTTTCCCCGAGGATTTCTTTATTCGAGCCAAATTTTGCATGGTTGACCGCAATTACTCATTTTGCCGCGATATCCCAACCAAAATGGCGATTATTTATTCGATAATTGTGCAATTAAAGTCTGAAACGGGGGGTCCTGTACTCGTGAACTTAGTTACTTTAATAATAAAGAGATTAATGTATTAAACGGCCTGTTTTACAGATCGATACATGTATACATTTTGCATAAAATTCTAAAAGCCAGAAAAAAGTTTTTGTACTGACATAATATCGTGTATTAATTTAATTTTTTTTATATATAAATACATATGCTATAATTTGATATAATTAATATATCAATGATAAAAGTAATTTGAAACATATAATAAATAAGACATATGTAAAAAAAAAATTCTCTTTAGGTAAAGAAAGGAAAATAGATTCTTTTAATATAAAATATTTAAAAATTATGTGAGAATCTGTTGGTTATTTTTTTATTATTCTATTTAACTTATATTATTTTTTTTATTTCCGTTATTGCTTCTAATTTTACGAACAGAGAAGTTGCATGTTAGTTTTTAACACGTAACTTTTCAAATTAATTTAAAAATATAATTATCAGAAAAAAGCTCTATGCAGAAAGCTTATATTTTATTTATCTTCCAAAAATATATATTTTTTTTTTACGTCCTTAGATATAATCGACCCAATCTGTCTTGTATAAACTCTTTATATCGTATACTAGCACAATCTCCATTTTATGCATTGTTATCAAACTGGTACGCTGGAAATCGCGTATCAGAATTTTTCATTCCGGTGCTCTTGCGAATACTCTTTCGCTCGATCCTCTCGGAAATTCCGCCACGTAAGCGAAAGCTTCATCATGGACGCAGATACCGGGATTCCCCTCGATGCCGTGAGGGTCGAAAAATCTTTTATCAGCTATTTAACCAGGGAATATTAAAAACGAAAGATTTTTTTGCGTTCTCTTTCATATACGCACGAACGTCATGTACATTCGTCGAAGAAGACGATAAAATGGGATACGAGGAATATTTTCTGGAATATTTAGATTTGCAGCAGGAAATAGATCAATCATATGAATAATAAATCTCAGCCTTTTAAATCTTTTTGATTTATTATAATTAAATTGCAATTAACACACGAAACAATATGTTTATTATTTTTAATAAGGAAGGAATAATAATGAAAAATTGATAACGATAATTTATAAACTTTTTAATTAAACTTTTTATATGTACGTTAACAATTTGATACATGAAAAATCACGAATTTTCATATATATATATATATATATATATATATATATATTCGCGAATACACTGTTATGTATCAATTAGACCAGACTTTGTAACTAAAAGACTCAAGAACTGCTGCGTGGTTTCCTCTCTTTTCTTATTCCGCCCTCTTATTACGTCGAGCCCTCTTATACCTTTTTTGTTATTATTTGGCAAATGTTGTTACTCGTTTAAAGTTCGTCGTTATAAGTAAGCGACAGAGAGACGAGAGATGACAAATATATAATACAAAATATTTCACAACTCGCGACCTTAAGTTTAATGATACAGTCAGTTAGCTACGTTATTTAATACGCCTGTATCAATTTTAGTACTAATCTCTGCATTTATTATGAAAAAAGAATTGGTAATATTGATTATGTTATAAAAATATTTTATTTATTTGCTTTTTGTTACTGATCACTTCGCACATAAATTTTTAATTTTAAAATTGTGTAATGATTGAATCAGGAATTTCAGGTTCTCCTTGACAATAGAATTTACGAACACTGAATTTTCTTTTCGTCCCCGAGAGAAAAAAGGTTTTCAAAAAGGGTTTCTCTCTTTTTTTTGTCTCTCAAATGGAAATTGCATCTCTCTCTCTCTCTCTCTCTCTCTCTCTCTCTCTTTCTCTCTCCCTCCCTTTCTCTCTCTCTCTGGAAATCCCCATTTCTCTTTCACACCCTTTCGGTTCCACTGTTAAATTCGGCCGTTGATCGCGTCGCGAGTTTACGAGCAATTATTTTACATTCCGCGAGCGCGCTTGCGGCACTTTATAGGCGCTCACGCGACTAATTGATAATTATACACCGTTCGGCTCGCACCAAAGGCCCCGGTTGTCCTCGTGGAAATTGGTCTTCTTTATGTTTGCATCGCTCTGCTATCTCAGAGGATTCGCTCACGCTGAAGGTCCTGATGATGGGCTGGGAAATTGGCTTCTTGATCCCGTTGCGCCGGCTCTGCGGCACTGCGCGCATCTCAAAGAGCATATCGGACGGTATTTGCCTATATGACTTTTACGTGTCGCCGCGTTAAATTTCTCTAATGAGAGCAGACGGGGAATCCCGGGGCTTCCGTCAGAGGAGAAGCCGTGCGTATCTATCCTTTCGCGATAGGTACGCATTCGCTGATTAAGTTTAGATTAATCAAACTATTTCGTTTGGCTACCAAACGTCCATGCGCGATGATAATTTCAGGAAACACTTTTATGCATAAACACATGATAAGCTTATTAATGTTATTTATTCGTTTAATGATAATGGTGACGGAATATTAATTAATGATCTTTCAATATTGAAAATGTGTATACGCGACACAATTTAGAGGGTTAGCAATTTAAACATTTAACTTTCTCCATTAGCGTATAAATGTATATGGTATACAGATATCTGTATGCGCAATTTGTTATACTCTCAGTCTGTTTTCTCTTTCAACAAACGTTTAATCAAATGACCATTTCCCGCGTGAGTTTAAAGCTTCACACCTATTAAACTTATAATTATGATTGTCACAATGTACGATAATACATACGTAACGAAATTATTCAATGTTGCCGCGGACTTTCGAACGTGTGCAAAATTTCAATTTGTATCGCGTATTCGGTGTAATTAATATAGGGAATAACAATGACGGCTTGTATTTGCGCGTAATAGATTATTACAATAATTTTGTCGAGGGTAACATTGACTCTGGTGTACGAACAATTAATCGTTAAAAATTAAAAGTATTAAATATTTTGAAAAGGCAGCTTTTTTAGTTAATTTACATATGTTAAGGGGACTGAGAAGTAACGTCATTTTTATAAATAAAAATTTATTCATATTTAAGCGTCTCTGCTCGCACGATGTTTAATTCCGTTCTTGGCGCTCTTATTTGGGAAAATTCAACGCGATCTCGGCTACCGCGTTTCAGTTTTGGAGAGTGAGACTCCCAAATTGCCGCGTATCTTGAGCATTCGGACGGGGACAAAGTTTCAACGGCCAGCAAAGATACGTTGTTTCCCGGTCGTAAACGCGTTTCCGTGCGTGCACGTAATCGCCGATTTATGCCAGAGCAATGGCCGATGGGGACGAGTTTCGCGTAACGCGCTTTTTAAGCGTCACCTCGTAAAACGGAACTTTTGCAGTTTTTTACAACACAGTAAAAATACGCGGACGAAGTTATTAAAGTCACCGAGAGAGCTTACCTTTCGCTCGTAAACGCGCGGCAGATCCCCAAGCTCCAAATGTGTCCACTTAATGTTGTATAATGTTAAAAAAAAAAAAAAGAAAATACGTGGTGGTAACTTGGGCGGTTACGTGAGTAGAAGAAGAAACCGATCGAAACTCATCGGGGAATTTATTAATTTTGTTTGTCGGATTTTTATTCACTTTGGTATTCCGACTGCGCCCGAGTTTGATCGACCGTGACTGTGTAATATTTAACGGGGATTAAAATCGGGGCAGTAAGAAATCACGAAGTTGCGTTTAACCTGGCGACTTGTTCAACTACGTGACAGCTGCTTCATTATGGCGACGTTGTAAAACACGCCGAAAGCGGCAAACGCGATAACAGATCTACGCCGTTGCTTTTCCAATTATGCGATTTTAAGTGCCGCGCGGAATAATTTAAAATGCTGAGAATAAAAAATGCCAAAGTACGTTGGCCGCGCAGGAGAGATAATGCTTTTAGCAACAGTCAGACTAGAGTTGCGTTAAAACATTGAAAATCCTTGAAAATTTAGATTTCGAGGTGTGTGCTCACGTAAAATCAGATTTTATTAAAATAATTAGTTTTTCGTCACAGCTTTGTGTGTTTAATTTAGGACGAATCTCACGGCGCTGTTTCGAGAAATCTCGAATAATTTAATTGTAATTCGAACCTGCAAACAATCGGTTTTGCCAATACGTTTGCTATTGCGTGAACAAGCACGTACACGCACAATAGTCAGATAGAAATGATCTCGCGAAATCGGATGGGGAGCTGCTGCGCGCAGATCCACACGCTTTAGCATTAGCAAATATAGTGCCGTGCCGGAGCCGTAAAGCGGCCGCCGCGCGTTCGCGTGATTAGAGTGCTTTTGTTTCAATCTCACAGCTCGCAAGGTAATAGCGAATTCGGATCTACACAGGACGCGTTTGCGTATTAATTAGCGGTCGCGCTCGTGCATCCAACGCGCGAGGACGAAGAACGAACCGCTCTCGGAGCCGTTACGGAATTAGAGAACACCGGAGGTGGCAATAGCAGCTATAACGTTGACGCGTCGATTTGTTCGAGGACGACGAGAGAACGCCTCTTACGTTCGATGACTGTGCTCCGCAGACAATGGCTAATTGGAAGCAAGTAGCACTCGAAACGCGCGCGCGTCGATTTGCCGGCGCGAACGGCGACGGCGGGCGCCTCGATGTTAGCACGCCGAAAACGCGGTGTTTACGCGAGTTCGCATTGTTCGTAAACGGCGCGATTGCGCGGAAAATAACGACGGTAATCCAGCCACCGCCGATTACCTACTCCGATAATTACTGGTAACTCCCCGGGATAGTGGAGCTTCATTTTCATCGCTGTTTGTTCAGCGGGTCAAAAAGCTTCTTGAAGGGTGGGTGCGCGGAAACGGTCGAGAAAAACAACGCGTTTTCATTGCAAATATTTGTGCGAGCGAAGAAACGATATTGATATGAGGGAGTTAATAAAATGCATCTCGGTTTGTGATTTCATTTTGCTGGGGTTTTCAATTTTTTAGTGGTTGGTTTGATAATTAGGAAAAAGTTGTCTAAATTACTTCTAAATTGTATCATGTCACCTAAAATTCACTACTGTTCCTGTATATAATTTTTATGGAATTATTTGAGATCATTATAGTACTGCCATGAAGTTTTATTGTACTGGAGACGTTAGACATAATAGGAATTTTGTTATTTACTTTCATCGAAAAAAATCATGGTATTGTAATTATTTTTCGACACATTTTGTAGTTAAAATACAGAAAAGGTAAGATTTGATCATTTGTAATAATCATAATACTAATACAATTCTGCAAATTATAATACAGATTAATAGCATCAATATCGTTTTGCTTTTGTACATTAGATAAACAAAGTTTGACGAAATGCCCTAATTTTTGTGATGCGATTTAAGAGATCCGTTTTTAAAATCACACAATTTTAAAATCAACTTACCGACTTATTAAAATTTCCTATTTCTACTTGGATTTTTTATTTCTTCTTTCATGATTTATCATGATTTAAGGATGTCTAAAACATTTTTCAAAACATTGAGAAAATTATGAGAAAATTTCAAATTGTTTTATATAGATTGTTTTATATTTGAAAGTAGTAGAAAAAATTAGGCAATAATTTTCTATTTGGAAAAAAAATATTTCAATAAGAAGTAGACGTATGCTTTAATAAAAATATAATTAATAATAAAATAATAATAAACATTAAAATTTTTTATTGAAGTATTTAATAAACATTACAGATGACTTATATAAAGTTTCGTTGCGCTGCAAACATCAATTCTGTAATGTTGGATTAATAGAGAGATTTGGATTGATATACAGGCACATAATTTTATTATAAGCTTGCGATTGTGTACACGGTCTGATGACATACAAAAGTAGTCTGTGGTTTTTGCGAGGTGCAGCCCTTTCCATGGGACTTGAGCTATGAATAATAAAAACTGGTTAGATTGGAGCATACATACAAGAAACGTAAGGGGCCTACCAGTCTCTCATAGCAAAACAAATTAAAATTACTACAATGAATACGCAAATCTCCACATGCAAAATACACAAAATTTATTTATTTATTTACAAAATAACTAAACAGACAACAGCGTTTTTGTAAGTATTACAGTATAAGAAAGGTGAAAAATTTTTTGCCTGATCAAATATGGATGGTAAATAAAATATGAAGATTTTAATCTTTATAGCAGAGTAAAATGATATTTGAAGATTGCGTCGTATTTAAAAGATTAATTGCAGGAATTCCGTAGAAATTGAGACACTTTTGCAAGTTATATAAGTTACTTTATATAATACCGAATAGTTTCGGAAGCCTTCTTTGCTGCGACACAAAGTTTTTCTCGCTCGCGCAATCTCGCTTTATTCCGCGACTATCTATCCAAACGATAACTGAAAAGTTCAACAAATTTCAAACAAATATTCACAGTCTATGCAATCAGGCAATGATGTCGTTTGAAACTCAATTACCGGAGTGCTGTTGCCACAGATTGCTAAACAAATCGGCGTCGAGCGGCTATATGGCTTTCGAAAAAGTCGTCAAACGGGCAAGCGGCGCAGCAGAGACGGTCTCACGAGTCACAAAATTTGATTAAACTAATATGACTCCGCTGATGAGTTTAAGTTCCGCGCGCAAACTCGGCGATCGCGATATTTTCTCGTAGGTCGCCGAACGTCGTAATTAATGATAATTACCATCGGAGTGGTACCACAGCAGTTCCAGTATTTCATTATCGATAATAGTCGTCTCGTTTTACGACGTCGAAACGTTCACTGGCGGCGAGGCTGAAAATGGGGCCGGCAAGCGAGTCGGTCAGCGTGCGCGAGAGGGCGAAAAGTCAATCAGAAATCGGGTGTTGAGGGCCAACTCCGGATGAGAGGGAGGGAGGAAGTTGGTCGGTGGAAATGGCGGATTAACCCGAATAATCTGTGGAATAGGCGAGAAGAGAGGAAAACTGCGAGAGTGCATGTCGTGCACATGTATACGTGCGAACGTGTGCGCTCGAGAGAGAGAGAAAGAGGAAGAGGAAGAACGGGAGAGAAATGACGGAAAAAGGGAATACATGGAGCGATAGCCTTGGACCGAGCGGTCTGAACGAGTTTCAGGGCGCCTTGCACGTGACGCCCGTACAATCCGCTAATTGAAGGAAAGCAATTAAAAATGTTTAATCGAACGTTCGTTTATGGCGCGCGCGGTACTGATAGGGAGGGGGATGGAGATATCCAATCGCGCTGCCGTCAATTTCTATCAGCGCCGCGTGTTGTTCGACTTACGGATTATAGTCTTCTCGTTTTGCTTCTAATAGCATAAGCTTATCGATCAAACATATTGATATCGATGCACCGATGTGTATTGTTATGCCATATTGCATAGCGCTGTTGCGTGAGATTATTATCCCCCTTTTCACCCTTTTCACACACGCGCCCGGTATGTACGCATATACGTTCCATAATTCTGTGTAATTCCACGCGGCGCGGACAAATTGAAAGAGATTTTACGGAGAAATGTGTACCCATGATTTCTATTAACGAAATAAAAGCGGAAATCCAGCAAGATATCTCTGCCACATGCAGTACTATTTGACTGCTTCCAGTCGGAATAATCGAATGATTCGAATGAATTCATCGCGCCGCCGGTCCTGATTATCCAAACATTAATTACGTAAAATTTAATCAGTCCTCTTTGATCAAGATATAGTAGATTGTGTTTGTCTTTGTACGTCAAACAAAAGAATATAAATGAAAAGAACAATACGTTTCTTTCTTCACTAAGCAGAGAGAAGATCAAACTTTGCCTATAACGTGAAATCTAATTTTTTCATATAATTTTTTTTTAATTTAACACAATTAGTAGAAAATTATCAAAAAATTATTCACTGAGAAAACCTAACAAAGAAATTTTCTGTGAACTTTTTTTGTAATAAATATAAATAATAAACTGTACTTTTTTTTATATTTACTCGAGCAACTTTGAAACTTCTACAAATGAATGCTAATGAAAGAAAACATCATTGTACGTTGTGTTTATTATTTTATTATGTTTTTTGACAATGTATAGAACTCAGGTTGTAAACATTCCATTGACGCAAAAGTTTTTCTTATACGTGCTGTATAACGGCATTAATCTCTTGTCATAGTTAAACATGACGATGCATTTAATATGAAACTCTTATTTATCGTACGTTCCACATTAGGGACGTTTTTTCATATAAGCCTGCTTTTTATTTATCTCCTTACGTCAAAGTAAACGAAATTTATTATTTTACATATAACAGAAAATAAAACAAATCTTTTCGATAATTTACGAAAATATATTCTCCTTAGTTTTGCTAGATTAATCCTTCCTGCTCAAATTGATCCCCAAAAAAGTTTAAAGCTCTATACCTCTAAGTTTAATTTTTTTATTAAATTAAAAAAGATAAAAAATATTTTGATTTTTTTTAGTGAATCTTATTTTTCAAAAATATTTATTTTCATTAGTATGATTTTTCATTAGTATGATATTATTTTCATTATTAGATTTTTTCTTTAATATGTTGCAATTTAAATCTTTATAAAATTGTTGTATTTCTGTATTCAACAATTCTACAATTTAAAGTACGTTCAGTAACTTTTTTTATTTCAAAGAATGAAAATTGTGAATACGGCAACCGATCAAATGCATTGGGATTATTTCGACTTTTAGTTTAATCACGAAGGATTAGCGTGTATTATAGTCTGCATTTTTTCTATTAATTACCACTGTACGCGCCAATATTTTCTACATATGTACATTGTACATATTAATTGTTATTTTTTTTTAATCTGCTATCGTTTCGTGCGATACGCCGCATTATCAGAAAATTTTCAGTCGCGGGCGAAATTATTGCTCAAGCATTTCTCTCGAAATAAAATTTCTCTTTTTTATCTGCAGATATTTTCACTGCACCGAGTTGTGAAGCTATTAAGTTTATAACGCAGAATTAACGTTATATTTAGCGCGACGTAAGAAGCTCATAGGATATTAAAAACGAAATGAGATCTTAGAATATCATCTTCTCTCCCCTGTCTTGTCAACACGTGCATGGAGCAGTGCATTTTCCATTTCCTGCGAGTTTGCGTGCTCTCGTGCCATTTCCGCGAGTTTCATCTTTTTCTTGAAGGAAAACATCATGACTTCATAACGAGCTGGCAAGATGCCGCTCTTTACGCAGTCGGAGCACACCGGCAACGTAACTTAATTATGTGCCATATTGCGAGACTTCTGATGGAATAGCTATGCAGAGTTCTTCTCCCGGAAAATCATAAATATTTTCATTGGACCATTTCCCAGTTTACCGTGAAAGAAGCCAAAGCTGGGATCGCGATTCGTCGTCATTGAAGATGGAAAACGCCGGGGCTGATTACGATAGAGCGATTACATTGAGATAAGAGGCTTCTCTCCGTGTATTCCGCTACGTCCCATTTTATGTCCCCACTTTTTAATGACCATCTCGTGCTACGCTGCATAATGTAAACATCTTTTTTTAACATGTACGTGCATACGTCGTATATGATATTAAAATATGAATAACGCCATAAAAATTTAAACACTGGCCATTTTGAGCAGCTCAAAACGGTAATAAATACAATAAGATTTTTTAATGCGTTTTTCAATGTCCTCGGCTTTGTAATATAAAATTAAATTTGTATGCAATTATACAGTAAGCAGGTATCACAAACTGTTATGTAATACAGTTCTCGTAATAATACGTATTATTTATTAATATATAAAGTTAACATTTTTATTTATATAAACAGTGTAATAACTTATTTTCTAAATTTATCTTCCTATTGTTTGATCTCACTAAAAATAATTTATTAATCCTCTTGGTCGTCATATACAAGTATATGAATAATTATATCCAGTGCTATTAACAATATAACTCTTACGGTAAAATATGGAAAAAAGTATTTTATTAACCCATTTATAGGTACTTTCACTTTTACATCTATTTAAAGTAGTTCAAAAAATCGTAAAATGAACTTTATGAACATACTTTCAAATATAAAACAAATGTCCGTACTTTTTCAGAGAAGAAAAATAACATGCATAATTTAATTACTTTTAATGTTTCGAAAAACTTTAATGGATAGAAATTGGATGCGGAATGCTCGTACGCTCGTCGAAAGAACGCTTTTGCTGAAATGTCTGAAAATTTAGTTAGACACAGATCTGAAAATAATTTTGTTGGGTCATCAGAATAATTATGTAGGACACTCAAGTCAATTGCTAAACTAACAACACTGCTTGCAGCCTTGCTCGTCGGACATCAGTGTCCCTCATAATTATTTTGATGGTTCAGCAAAATTATTTCAAATTTGCATCTAACTAAATTTGTAGATACTTCAACAGAATCGTTTTTCTCGTGCATCATTGAGTCCTAAAGGAGTTAAAATTTTGTGGACGCGTAAAAGTGTAACTTCCCACAATATAACTCAATTTTTTATAACATGCCGTTAATTAATAAGTTAATAAAAAAAGTATTCTTCCTCATTTTGAGAAGCAGTTTATCGCACCTTTATATAACTCAGGTTAACTGAGTTTTATATAACTGAGTTACATAAAAGCGCGACGAACTGTTTCTCAGAAACGAGGACGAATCTTCTCTCGTCGTACAGTCGTTAATAACCTTTGACCTAGTGCGTAATTAACAGCGTGTTATGCCTTAACATTAAGGAGAATTTGAGCTGCGCTGCGAGAGAACGCTTGTCGTACGAACCTCAGGCAGTTGTTCGCATTGTTCGTATTGTTCGGGAAAACAATGCTGGTAGAGACGAATGGACCGCGGGCGTTGTACGACGGCCTCTGTGTAGAAACTGTCGGTACGATGTGGAATCCGGTGACCACTCTTGTTTCCCGGATTTTGGGTCCCGCTCTGAGAGTTCGAGATGGTAATCGCCTGGTTCGTACAGCTCAGTACGCCTACAAAGGAAAGTCAATGACGTGAACAAATTCGTAATGAAATTCGTCAAAGTATCAAGTGAACTCGACGCAATGACGCGGCTTTCAAAAAAAAATGATAAGATATAATAAAGGTATCTTGTAGATTCCTTATTTTGTGAATTAGGGAAACGTATTGTGAAATTATCTTTATTACTTGTCGTTGAAATGTTTGTCAGAACAAGAGATATTTTTTAAGGTTTTCCTAAATATTCTGTCCTACCAATAGAACATATTTTTTATAATATTGATTTTTGTAAAAAGAAGAAACAAATATTAATCATGGAACTACCGCGTTTGCAGAATATAATTTTAAAGTAGTGTCAAGAGATAGAGGAAAATGCTTGGAAATCTCAAAACTTCTTTAGATCTTTATACATGATAAATAAAAGTAATTTTATTTTTATTAAGTCGGTAAACATAATAATCTAGATATTTGTATGTTTATTTTAACATGCATTTTTGAAGCGTAATTAGAGCTAATTTGTTAGTATTCGTCTTTTCGAGAAAGATTAAATATTTTAAAATGATGATGCTTATATCAAAATATCTTTCTATCTCCCGTCATTTGCATTGCAAAAATGCAAAATAATTTCATGTATCATTCTACATTACGTACAACACATTTTTCACATACGACTACTGTGGAGAAAGTCGTTTTTTTTTTAATTTACATAAATATAATATAGCAATTTGCTTTTACTGCATGACTTTTTATTATGTTAAAATGATCTCGGACTGCAAATGGGACGAATATCAACGTGTAATCTAAAATATTTCAGTGAGTGCAGCATTATTCCCGACATTCCATTACCGTTTACTGCGTTAGAATCAACATAATATAACATTAGAGCCGTGTGTAATCTTTTTCATGGACGTTATCCGGGAGTACACAGGAGGGCGGATTGTACATCGTGGCATTACATCAGAATAAGCTAACAGCGCTCTGACCTAAATGAGAGACGAAAACATTAATCTACTTCGTGATAAACCGTGTTTTCGCGACTGCCGGCGCTACAACCCTGGTCGCGGAACCCTTTTAAAAGAGGTACATGAATTGAAAGGCGACGAAGCGTATTATTATAATGGAATACCTGAACATCAGATATATACCGTTTGCGACAAGAGCACTTTACCGACGCAAAAAAAGACGGTGAAGCGGAGAGGACTTAAAGAGCCATTTAATTCGAGATGTTTCAACGTGAACTGCATATCGAATGCGCCCTCAAGCGCGTCGTTGTGTGTGGTTTTTAAACGAACATCAAACGATATTTGCTGCAGAACGTAAAACGCGTGTTGATCGAGTAAAGTTTCAATGCATTAATTTTCTTTCTGCTGAGCATTACGCTTCACGAGTCTTTAAATTCATTTCCTATATAAATTGCTGTTACAAAAATCGTTAAGACTTCTTCATGTGTTAATAACTTCCTGTGATATGAGGTGGAACTTAATTTTCCATGGACATATAAAACGTAAAGAATATTATTTTCCAAAATTTTATTTCATTTTTCACTCGTTTCATGAATTTCACCATTGTACATCGATTAAATTAAAATTGTTTATTCCTCCTATCATTTCTATTCATTTTTCTCGCGCTGTCGAGTCTTTACATTAAAAAAAAAAAAAAAAAAAATCTACACATTTTGCAAATGGTTTCCGTTACGATTATAAAGAGTTCCTAATGAACTAAATTAATCGCTGAGGTAAACAGTTTTTTTTATAACATGCTATCTTTATAACATGAACTAGGATGTATACCTGTGAAACTCCTGCAACGTGCGTCACTTTTTGCATACATACAGCGTTCGAAACTCGCGATAGGTTATCATTGGCGATTTATTCGCGAAAAATAACGCGGCGCTGAAATAAACACTAAAATAAACTGAGTTTTCCTCTTTCCGCCTCGCGCGCGTTATCGCGTTTGGCAGAGTTTGGACTCTTTTCAAATATACTCCAGGCACTCCGGTCACGTGTGCGTCCTATAAAAAGATTTTTTTTTCCCACCATTTTGTTTGCGTTATGCACGCAACGTATGCACTTCTGGCACTAAAATCTCTAGCGTTCACGTACGGTTGAACGTGCCACGTATCTACTTTGCCTTACATGCGATACTCGGATACTGCTGGAACGCTGGCAGTTTCTGACGATGCAAATTGAGAGTCAATATCGCTTCATGTTTCTCTAAGCCAGAACTAAGAGCTCAATCAAAAATGTCGATAAAATGCTTATTTTTCAATCGGAGTATTTGTCTAAATAACCATTTCATTTACAAAAGCGAAAACACGGGCAGATTTGCAAACTGCCTGCGAGAATAATATTGGAAAATCCGCGGGGCTGAAAAGCATCGAGGAGAATATTGCATAAAAAAATATTTTTATCAATTTTTAACCATTCTTCGCGTAACAGCTTAATCATTTCCCTTTTCCATAACTCTCTTCTATTTTGAATATACCCGTGTGTGTGTGCGGCGTATAAAACTAAAACTTCCTGCGATGAAAATTCTCTTGGAATCGGAGGAATAAGAATGCCGCTCTCAATTTGATACATTCATCGCTGAAGCTTGTATCGCGAGAGGAGCGCGCTTAATCTTCAATAGCTTATTATTTGAAAGCCATCAATGCCTCCGCCATTAAAACTGACAGCATTCTTCCACGTTTGGCCTTTAGCATCGATCACACTATACGTTCAATGCCCGCGACGTCACTCTGTATAACTGACGTAAAATGAGGAACACGGCGAACGCGGAGGCAAAGAGGCAAATCCATCGTGGGTACTTTAATTCGAAATTGATTTCTCCTGCCATGTCCCTCTTCCTCCCCCCTCCCCCTCCGCCCATCTTTCCAGTACGACCCGCCCTTCGGCCCGAGTCGTCCTTTCTACCGTGTCTTGTCATCTCTAATCTTTCCGATCGATTTGAACTCAATCGTTCTCTCGCCCTTCCTCTCTTTCTTTCTCGCCGTAAGTTTCCTTCCTTTTGGCGTTCTTCTTTCGAGGACACCTCTCTCCGTTGACCCGATTGCTCAGGTTTTTCCTTCCACCTTACTGTTTCGCAACTGCCTTTCGTGCGACTTCGATGCATCTCCCTCGGCCCCGACGTCCGTGCCATTTCACTCTTAAGTAATTCGCCCAACCAAAACGATCTTATTCTCGTCCATTTCCTTCAATTTCATTTTCGCTCGACAAGCGGCGATATATGACGATATCGAGTCAACCATACAGAAGGTAAATGCAGCAGCGAAAAAATTCTCGAGAGATATTGTTAGATAAAATGTTACTTTTTTTTCAAATATTGTTTTTATCGTATATACCTTTATCCTTTCTGTTTAAAACTTAAATCGCGATAGTATTATATATAAAAAGAGAGAGAGAACGTATTATTAAAGAAATAGCAAAACAAAATTGTATAAATATATTTTCTACTCTCATATATAAGAGTGATTTCTTAAAAATACAATAAGCTGTTATAAAATGCTTTTAATTATTGCATTTGCTCCTCTTCGGCCCTCTTCATATCTCTGTACTTCTATCGTATTATAACCTATATTCCATTTATGCGATATAACAGAAGCGATTATAAGAAATATATGTACATATGTTCTCCCAATACATTAGAAGACCTATCATAGCAAGGATAAAAGAGAAATTATAGTAAACAAAACGAAAATGCTAAATACGACAAATGGGATCCACTTCACTTTCAATTATACGAACTTACTCATTAATGTTGCAATGGACTTAATTAAACGTATAAATTGGACACTGAATTGGACGTTTTCATTTGTTTCGATGCTGTATGCTGTGTGTCATTATCCATGGCAAATATAGTTCACAAATTAGAAACGCATAGGGGGTTTAAAGGCCTTTACTAGAATTCAACGCAAATAGCTTAAACGTTACTGTTTAGTCTCATTACGGGTAACGAATTTACTAATCGCAGAGCCAGTCCATTTGATCCCAAATTAATGTGTTGTTGCAATCTAATATTGAAACATTTGATACCGTTTGAAATGTTTAATATGAATTATACGTCAACAGTGAGTGAAATAACAACGTATTTACTAACAATAACTATAACTTTTCCAAATTGGCAAAATTGACTTTGAGGGAAAATTAAGCGATATGTAAAATAATAATAATAAAAATTATATGAAACGAGCAAAAGTATTGCAACACGTAGCATGCATTTGTTTATAATAATATTACATCAACGAGAATTGACGCCTTGGGATTCATCTCAAAGACGTGAATCGATATCGGAATAGTGCAAGTTTGGTAAGACGCGCGCGAACCCTTGAGCTGTTCGTTCTGTCAGCCTCACAAGGAAGCGTCGGAAACGATTGATCGACAGATCACAGATGCATTCTTGGTAAGCAGGGCCCGCACATCGCAGTAAAATGCCTATCAGACAAGCTTCTCCGTACAACCAGCTAATCACAAGTTGTATTGCGGAGAGATCTGCACCGTCGGCGAGAACTCTCTCTCTCTCCTGTAGCGCAGCTAAGATTCTGGTGGATCACTTTACGGGTCACTGCGGGCTAAGCTGTTCACTATGCAGGGTAGGTCACATGTAGCGCGCAACCTGTCTAGGAAGTGGAGAGCCGGAAACGTTCATTCAACTCCTGTTTCATCGACCTCTCCCTCTCCCTCTCTCTCTCTCTCTCTCTCTCTCTCTCTCTCTGTTTATCTATCCATCCATCTATCCATATATCTATCTGCCTATCTATCTCAACAAGGGAATATAGTTCACTGTTCTAATTAAACTGTTTCATCTAGGAAGGACAAAGGATTAATTCCAATGTCTCCTTCTTTAAGAGAGTAAGCTGCACTGTGTACAGTAACGTAAGAGCAATTGTGGAATATATGGATCATGAATTATTGCGTAATCATGAGAATTAACTACGAACAGACCACATATTACCGCGCAAAGTGATCAGGACTCTGAGTGAATCGTGGCTGAGCTACAGCAGGTATCTTGGATTAGCATTGAATTCGCAGTGGGCACAATAATAATTCACGAGATTGCGCGTTAACGAACAAGTAGTTGGAACACTTCTCCATATTAGGAGAAAGGTTTCCGCGTAGAGGAAGGGAAGGGCGCGATGGCGAAGAAAACATGAAAGAAACGGAAGATCGCTACGGAATAGAAGAGTAATTCGATACGGACCAACAATTACGCCCGCTCTTCGGCGTCGCCGCCGTCGCGACGCTTGTACGCCATGGTCACGCTTTAACAACCCTCGCGCCATTCACAACCCGGAATCGCTCGTGCGCCCGAGCGCGTGTACACACCCTTAATGCCGACTGGGCTTTTCATTACGCAGCGTGATTGATGACAGCCCATCGTCCCGCGATATTATTTTGAGTAGGTGTGTGCGCCAGGCCTAGGCCGCAGCAAGACCCATTATCTGTCGGTCCTTTCGCCCTCCGACCTCGACGGTCGCCACCAACCTCTCTCTTTCTCTCTCTCTCTCTCTCTCTCTCTCTCTCTCGTCATCGTCCTCGTTTCAGCGGTCCGCCATCGCGCACGCCCGCCCGCCCGCCCGCCTTTCGTACCCAAACCCTTTTGTTCGGCGTGGCTCGACGGCGCTGCTAATGGAAAGCACTTTTAACCGATGCTAATGGAAACGCGCGCCACCGAGTTATCTCGTCGATGCCGCGCGCGACGCGGGGAGAAATCACCCCGAAAAATTATCATTCCTCCCTCCAGGCGCGCGAGCCTCCGTCAGCCACGACTTTCGATCGTCGGATTTAAAACTGACACTGCATAGCTGAGGTTGACACACGCTTGAGGGTCGAAATAATCAGTCAGGGCAACGATAGGGGCGCGAGAATGTTGCTCTTGAAGTACTTCAAGCACAGGCGGGTTTTGCAGATGCGCGCGGAATCTCACGAATTCGGAAAATCTTTACCTCGTGGTACGCATGGACGATGAGGCACACGTGCATATTTGAAAAGTAAGACGTGCGTAGAAAAATTTATGTGAATTCTATAAACATAAATATATTTATATGCTTTTTTTATTTATTGAGAAGATTGCCGGAAAGTTCGTTTATTTATTCAAGCGCAGTTGCGTAAAAGAAAGCACTACACGTAATGCCAACATCTTGTTACGAACAAAAGAGAAAATGATAGTAGAAGCTGTGCGGAAGATTTTGAAAAACAGCGCGTTTTTTAAAGATATTGTGTGATTTTTGGAAAACGCTGCTGGTAAGAATATTCCGGACAGCAAAATTATATTTCGAAAGGGATTGCAATCGATGTGCAGATACGTTAATTAAAATTTTCTTTTATTTAGTAAAACATGCAGCAGTTATAAGAACAAAATCAAGATGTTTACTACCTCTCTACAGAAATTGGCATTTTTAAGGGAATTTTTTTGTTTGTCTTTAAAAATTATGAATTTTACTGGTACTCAGAAAATTTTTAGTATTTTAACTTTAAATTAAAATTCTATTTTTTTTCTGACAAAACTGTTTTTTGATTAATGTTTTTTGATAATGTGAAATGTCGACGATGTTTTGATATGTACATCATTCAATTTACGAATGAATTTTATTTAAACTGTATATGTGTACACACATATAATTTATAGTACTAACAAACATTCCTTATTGTTCTAAATTGGCGTTGTTATGTTAAATCATCTTTCCAATTCTGTATTTTCGTTTAAAGGTAGATTCATTTTATTGTGACTGTTATATGTCATATTCATTTTATATCATTTCGTTTTTAATACTGTGTCTTATTTAATATTCAAAACTCACGGTTCTTTTACAGTTGTTTAAGAAACATTAAAAGACGCGTATAATAAAATGAATGTATTTCGAAGCTCTATTAAAAAATTTTTTAATCTTACTTGGAATTTTGAATAAAATTCCTGGAAAATTCGGCAATTTTCAGAAAATTCTTTTACAAAATTTGAGTAAACACACCTTGAAAATAAATGCATAAAATTATTAAAAATATTGTACGTAAAAAAACTGTTGAAGAATCATCAATATAATGCTACCTATTATTAAAAATTAAAAATCACGATTATTTAATAACAAATAGACGCACTGAAATGATAAAAATGTAGAATAAACGGGATCGAACGCGTTCAATTCCCCTAACGATCTTGTTTCAGCGTAGAAACATGTCTTTGTCGAAGGATTGAGACCGTCGTGCTCGTTTGACGTTATTAAATGCCGTCATCAGACCGTTATTACGAAGTACATTTTCTCAACCGGATAAAATCGAGGTTCTTCGTTGAGGATGAAGAAAGTGGATTCCTAATGAGAGCGTCGTCGCGCGGTGGCGTTTACGCCACATCGATCTTTCCCGTGACGAATTTTCGTGTCGTCTCACCTCGTCTCTCCATCCTTTCCTTTTTTTTCTCTCTTCTTGCCGCTACCGCGGGGAATTTGTCTTGGTCTTATCTCGGCGTCGTGCTGTAACCATCTGCTGCGCGAGAGGGCTGGCGTCGAGCGTACTCTCCGCCATAAATTCCCATCATGCTCAAAAACAAACAGAGTAGAATTGATCCATTCTCTTTCTTTCTGAAAAAGGATGAGCTTCCACCGTGCTTTCGCTCGCATGTTACGCGCGCACAGCACATATCGTTCATAACAACTATTTGCCATTGACAGCTTCACAATTTCATTACGGCAGAACTATAGAACTTATAGTATACTATAAGTTCTATGGACAGAACACGCGCGTTTGCCGGAAACAGATATTATTAGGATAGAGAATTTGAGTGCTAAAGATAATGTCTCATACAATTGAGTGATTCGTAAAGAAATTGAATATCATGAGTCTCAAAAATCTCTTGAAATATCTTTTTAGGATGATGGAAAATATTCCATACGTTAAGACAGGGATTTTCAAAGTACGGATCGCGAAAAATTTTTCAGCTATAGTAGGAATCAAGAAATTGAAATAAACTACCCCTCACACGCATGAAAATGATTCACTTTGATATGATGTCAAAAATATTATTAATATACGGAAAGAATAATTTTGCTGAAATACAGATCTGAAAATTAATTATGTTGAACCGGTAAAAAAATTTATGTTGGACGTTTAAGCTGGTTGCTAGTCAAAACTTTTTGCAGCAGTATCATCATGCTTGAATATCTTACACAATAGTTTTGATAGTCCGATATAAAATTATTTTCTGATGTGTATCTAGCTAAATTTTCAGATACTACAAGGAAATTGTTCTTTTCGTGTAGAAATAAGCGCATTCTTCAGACTTTATTCATTTCTCACATTTTAAGAAATAGGATTTATGAAATTTTATTCAATACGAAATTAAAAAGTGGAAGTGAAGTGGAATAAATAAATAATTAGTTTACTTCCTTCTCCTACTTTTTCATAATTTCTAAAGCTAGATGGCTCGTTGATGTTTGCAATCTAAAAAAAAAAAGTAGGTTGCGATCCGCATAAGTATGGGAACCCCGTGTTAAGAGATTATTTTTGGACATAATTCCCCCAGTTTACATTTTTCGTCTCCCTGTCCTCGCATAAGCTTACGCGGATACAGCTGGATAGTTTACTTTTTTACAGACGTCGGTCGTGATTGCGTATGACAAATTAATGACTCGGC
Organism: Solenopsis invicta; assembly: GCF_016802725.1. NCBI lineage: Eukaryota > Metazoa > Arthropoda > Insecta > Hymenoptera > Formicidae > Solenopsis > Solenopsis invicta. The sequence continues at coordinate 23,054,862 of NC_052667.1, forward strand.
ACGCCTCATGCATGAAAAGTTTCTCAACGGCGCGAAAAAAGACGCGTTTCGTCAAGCGTTGTCGTGCTCCGGAATGAAAATCACGTTTGCCGTCCGTCAGTCGGGCGGCCGGACAACGTGCCCGGCATTTCTCTAGAATTTTTCGTCTAGCGGTAATTATGCCTAAAGATTCGTTTAGTGGAAGCACCGGGCTTCGAGTGTCCTTTCCAGCCCGCGGTCGGAATAGCAAGCGCTCGACCGGCGACGACGACGACGACGACGACGACGACGATGATGGTTCTACAGCGGAAAATGCAGAGCCAGAGGCCCAGATTCCTGACGAGCGCAAACTCGAAAGGCTTCTCCGACGGCGCGCATCGTAGAGAAATCCTTATCAAAGTGGATCTATATACCGTCGTAATACGGTAACCGAGCGTATGATTTATAGCGAACTGAAGAGCCCGCATTCATTTCCGGGAACGGTATCTAAGCCCTCCGCAATCCGCCTACGACGCGATTGGATATCCTCGCACGACTCGTGTGCCCGATTGCGACCGTCCATTTGCTTAATTCGCCGCGTAAACTTTAGCCGGGAAAAGAGTTAGCCGCGTTCCCGTGAAAATCGAATAAGGATCCTGGGAGCATAGTGAAAAGGGGAACGTCCTGTCTGTCCCCGACACAGCGAAATATAGAGAGGGTAGGAAGCGAGGAGGGTGCAGTTTCGAAACACCATTTTTTTTCAGCGGTAGTTTTAAAATACAAATTTTTTTTATTCTTTTTTTTGGGTCAGTCTCCCGCGAAGAAACACCATTTTTTTCGGACAAAAGCTGTACTATCTACAGAGTATCTACATTTCTCTCACTCACAGTACCTACAGTTTACGCATGAAAAATGGTAGTTCTCGCTCGAAGCCCGACCCGTGCAAAACTGTTACGCAGAACTGCCTCGTATTCAAAACTTTTCTCCTCTCCGCTTGTTGTCTTGTTTGCAAAATAACGTTGGATGCGGTTAGGTCAAGATTTGATTTAGTCAATTTGTTCGTGAAATTGGGTTATGTGCATTATGTTAGAACGTTTGTGGTGGGGTTTTCTTGCCTCGGTTACATCGAAACGTAAATCAAGCTCTTCGTCCAAGTATAATTGTTCTTAGAACTTAAAATTTGCTTTTCTGTTTTTGATACATATAGTACTATTACTATGTAAAATAGAGGTAAACTAAGAGACATATTTATGTGCACTAGGAGAAAGAAAAATAATGCTTAAACATTTTTTTTATTTGTGGGATATAAATTCTAGCAAATAAATTAATTGCACTAAGAGAAAAAAAATATTAAATTTTAATAAATATTTGCAAGGAAATATTTATTAAATGCAAATAAATATTTATTTAGTTTTAATACAAGAATCACTAATTTAATTATATTTTTATTCAGTAAGTATTTATGTATCGTAAGTAAATATTTTATTGCAAATATTCTAATATTTATTGAAATTTTTAATAATTTTATTCTCAGTTTAGAATAATTAAATATATTTTACAAAAATGTATATTTTATCATGTGTCATCATAAATTTTTTTATACATTACTGGATACTTATTTTTTTGATGTTTATTATATAAAAATTTGATCGCAATGACAAAATGTACATTTCTGTGAAAAATATTTCATTTTTGTTGCTATATTTGCTTGGTAATATTTTGATTTTTTTCTTATTGTCAATGTTCCCCTAATTTAATTAATTCAATTAACTGCTAAACATATAATTTGTTTCATAGTGTGTGTGTGCATCAGTGGTTTTTTTTCTTGCAATGTCAAAATTATTGCAGTGTCTCATTTCTAATTTGGTATTTATTTAACTCAGAGTGAAGGATCATTAGCAATTGCAGTTTTACAGAAAACCATTAATAAGTCAACCGGATACGCCGCCGATATACCTCGTCTCTAGGTATATATACGTATTAAGCGATCTTACGGGGGTTCAGCGGTTCGATGGGTTCCGGTTCCCACGATTTTCGTACGGGGCTGCCGGCTCCTCGTGTGATGAAACGTTTTCCAATTACCTTCGGCGCAACTGGAATCGGAAGGAACTCACGAACGAAGTCAGCTCCACGAATACCGCTATATATTTACCGGAACGAACAAGCGCGCGCGCGCGCGCGCGGGGTTGGATAGAAATTACGGTCGTGTTTGTGTAAAAATTGTGTTGTGCCAGTGCGGCGTACCTTGAATTTGTCCCGGTGAGTTACCTCCACGTTAGAATCGACGACCCGCCCTATGAAAAGTTTCCTTTCGACCCGCAAACTTCCAACCCCGCCCCGGTGATTTATTCATGCCTTTTGTACTCGCTTTATACGACGGCGTTTGTTTCTGTTGCTTAGCGTAGCGTGCCATGTCGGATTTGTGACGCGAAGTTTATGCGAAGTACACGTAATCCCCTCAGATGATATACGACTCGAAAAAAACAACAATTAATTTTGGAACTTTTCAGAACAGTCACATTAATTGTGAAGAAGCTCCTTGCATTTGAAAGAAAAGAGAAAAAAAAAGAAATAAATGTGGAATTGATCCGTATAAATTGAAAGGTGTTTCAATCTCGGCATGCGGATTTTTTTTCCCCTCAGTATTTTATCTCGGCGAGACTCGGTTCTCTGTCGAGTCGTAATTATCTCTTAAATTTTCTCCATCATATCCTATCCATCTTCCGAATCTTCGGGCATTTTTCAGAATTTCACTGCGGTGGGGCGCTTTCATTTTCATTCTTTATTTTTCCATCGATTCGAGTGAAATCGACTGTTCCGTGATCGTTTCGCAACTCTGTTTAAGAAAATGAGTAATAAAATGACTCGTTCCTTCAATTTATTGTTCTTACAATTCTGATAGTTGGAAGAAAAGAAGAACCGTCGGGCTCGTCGTGAAATGGAAATGACTCTCGAAGAATAATAATACTGATCGTCAGGTTCGAACTTATAGTCGGAGATTTGTACAAGTACGGTTCGTTGTTCGCGAAATTCTTTCTCCGAATCGTTCGTCGTCGTGTATTGCTCGTCGGGCCGTTCGTAAAGACGAAGACACTTTCCTCTTTCTCTCTCGACGTATACACGATTGTATTACGTACGTCGGATGTATCAATAACGACAACGGAGCTCACGCTGGGTTCGGCAATGTCGATTTTTCAAGGCGCCGACGCGAACAGAAGTCGGAGCTCTTAACGCGATCGCACGGAGATCGTAATATCCAGCTTCCGGAGAACTCTTGAAAAATAGAAAGAGAGTGTCGGAGTGCTTATTGGAAAGTACGACGCTCTTAACCGCGCCGAACCCGACGGCTTTTCGAGCAGGATCAAGGGGAGGGCGTGCCGTCTCATTGAATTCGCGACGTCTCGCCGTTCTTCAGTCCATCCTCCCCTTCTGTCTCCGTTTCTCTTTTTCTCTTTATTTCTTTTTGCCCTGCCACTTTGACTGATGTAACATCAAGACCAGAGCTACGCCGATGAAAAATTTGTATTGTTCTATCTGTGAGTGGAAATTAAGTAGAATGTGAAATATAGCTAGAAACGAAAGACATTGCAGAAGGCATGCGTAATGATGCAGGAGAGAAGATCATAAAGAGCAGGTCGCTTCATAGCGTATCGACATGAGGACGGATGCGCGTTTCAATTCAGTGATTAGCTCGGCCAGATTACGATCCGCAAGCGCTTCATTTCTCTGATATATCTTGCCACATTAGAAGCAAATGAGACCGCAATGCTTCGTCGATCGTAAACCACTGCATCTCTATGTGAATTCACTGTAGCCAAGAAATTCATGCCCCTCCTAATGCTTCTCGTATTACAGAGTTGCATTACGCAGAACTATGAGTTACATAATTAAGGATGTACAGGATATTTTTTAAAACATTAAGAAAATTATGAGAGAATTACGGATTTGTTTTATATCGCATTTGAAAGTAGTAGAAAAAATTTGATGGCAATTTTCTATTTGGATAAAAATTATTTTAATAAGAAAAAGACATGTGTTCTTATGAAAATATAATTAATAATGAAATAATAATATATGAAATGAGAAATAATGAAAACATTGAAATTTTTTTATTTAAACACTTTAAATATTTAAGATTTTTGTAAAATTTTATTGCGATGCAGAGATCAGTTTTGTAGAACGTAAACAAAATTTATTTGTTTATTACGAAATAACCAAACAATTACAATAAAACTTTATATACTATAAATCATCCTGAATATTTAAAGTACTTACACAAAAAAATTTAGGTTTTTATAAATGTTATAAAATATAATTTAACTTTTAATAACAAACAGAGTAAATAAACTATAAAAATATAATCTTATTCATACAACTTTCATATGTACGTAGTTTATTTGAAATGTTTATTTGAATATTGAAACACATTTCCAAATTTTATTTCCATTTGCAACAGGAACTGTATGTCCGATACATCTTTAAATATTAATAGAAAAATGACTTTTTTGCGAATTCTTGATAATTTTTTATAGTCGGATGTGAAAGAAGGAGGAACACGTTTTCTCTCTTTCTCGTTTAAATAATGTATACCTTGTCGCGTGTAAGTTCTGAAAAATTATTAGTTCCAAAGTTCGATAAATCACCAATCATTGTCCCAGTTCTGCATTCGAGGAGAAATGTATTCGTGGTAATCGATGAATATTAAGCTAAGAATCTTTTATGCGAGTTCTAACATACAGATCTGTCATTTAACATACCTGCGATATTACCATTGCGCAATTACTATTTTATATCATATTATTTATGAATTAGCTTATCAATAAAACGATAAAAAATTAACAAAGCTCCAAAATTATTTAGAAAATTAAATTAATTATTAAATACTTTAGACACATCGTTAAAAAGTTAATTAAATCCTTTGGTTTATTCTAGTAAGAAAAATATGTTCTTTACAACAAGTCGATATTTTTTTTTTAGATCCACTGTCGTACGTTTGGAGCATACAGTTTCATTATTTTAAATTTCTCGGCTTTTGATATTCTGTTTTTTCTCTTTAAATTGAATTTTTTGTTTTAAAGTGGAGTAACAAATCCCGCTTTAACGGAAAGAGTTATGAGAGCTCAATGAGAGAACGTAGACAATCGGAAGGAGTCCGTTCATGAGGTATATGGAATCGATCTTGTCCAAGTACATCCCGTAAGAAATGAGCGAAGTAGCAGAGGGACAAGGGCGAGAAAAGTGCGGTGAGTTCCAACAGGTAGCTGCGGATGCGACTGTGGTTTAAAAGCAATTTTCTTGTCACACCCCGTCACATTCTTCTTCGATAGTTTGGAAACGATCGACTTCCTCTTGATTGCATACATATTGGGAGCTTTATCGGTCGATATTAACGGCCATGGTTCGCCTCACGCTGGAAAATTATGGCTTGGCATTGCGAGTTATTTATAGGGCCTCTCTACTAAATGCCGTCGATACTATTTCACCATGTATATCGAACGTCCAAACAAATATATCATTCCTTTAAAAAGTTTTAACACACGTTTTTTTTTTTTTATTTTTTTTAATGTTTCGAGCGTAATTCGAGCTGGAGAAGTTTGATTTATCGCATTGTTTGATGCACTTATATAGAATATCAATTTTTTGGGCTTCGTGGCTTGCTTCTCACGTCCGTCAGAACTCGTAGTTCTTCTGAATGCAATATCCGTAAAAGCAGAGTAATGAAATTTGAAGCGTGAAATGCAGATAACGATCGCAAGTGTATAAATGAATAACATTAAAGTTTGCGCCGGTCCTCGAATTTTCGGTACGACGAAACGAGGCTGAACGAGCGGCCACGTACGAAGTTAATGGTTGCATAATTTATGCAGATCGTCGCGCTCTGCAAAAGCTTGTACTTCCAAAACGGCCACCGGAATCGTACACGATTTTGAATGTCGTTGAATGCGCGTTAATCGCGATGGACCATACATTAGTGAAACGTCAACGCAGGATTGGCTCTCATGACAATAGGCGCATGAATAATTTATTGCGCAATTGTCTTCGTTTCCAACTTTGTTCCCACGAGTACGAGTCCATATATTTATTGCATCCCTGTCTACCTCGCCAGGTAGTTGTATCGATCCCAGTGTCTGTCTCGCAGAACGTCGATAAAAATTTTAAAGCTCTACAGGATAAAAGATTACCATTTATATATCACACATATATTTTTATGTAACTCTCGACTACTTTCTTTTGCTTATCTTTAAAGTGTTGATCAAAGGAGAAATGTTATTCTTTTAGCTAGCAAACTCTGTGAAGAATATTATAAAGCTTACGAAGTTTTGCCTTCGAGATATACGAATAATCAAGATATTTAATAATTAATAACGAAGTTCTGGCAAACAGTGGTTTATTCCTTAAGTGCTTAAACTTTCCATTATTATGCCATAAATTATTCTCGCAATATAAAATGTACTTTTTTCTACAAACAATTTTGGAAATCTATTTTGTTGATTTAACGTAGAAGCAGGTCATTTCTTTGTGATTACATATTTAAAGAATGTTAAAAAGCGCGTGTGATAAAATAAATTTATTTCAAAGCGAACATTCAAAAATTCTCTTACATGAAATTTTGATAAAAATTTCTGGAAAATCCTGGAATTTTTAGGAAATAGATTTACAAATTTTGAGTGGACATTCTGTAATTATTCTTTAAAATATTAAACATCTTGAGCGCTGCTATAACTTTTCTCATACATGTTACAGGTTTACAGAATCAGAGGTGAAGGAGGAGGAGGCCTGGGAGAGGTATCTGGCCCCGGCGGAGCAACTTTGGGGTAAATATTTCTTATTTATATAAAATTAATAACCTTTTTCTTTATTTATTCAATTTTGTCTGAATAAATATTAAAACATACTAAAGGAAAAAAAATTAGACACAATTGTATAGGAATTGAATTTTGTCAAGGCATTGTTTGGATGTGATTAAATTATTGAATATCTAATTGAAAGTTAAATTTTGAAAATTTGATATGCCTGTCAAAATTAACTTTTGAAATATTGATCATTTGGAGTACAATTTTAATTTATATCTCATGTTTGTGTGTTACAGTATCATCGCAGCTTCGTGGCTGAGTAACTCCGCTCGTTGCGCATCGGTCGGTGAGTCAGGAATTAGTTTTCTTATTATATTTTATGCTTTATGTCCTGCGCAGGATAAAAAAAAGGGCATTGAAAGAAAGATTTTGGTAATAGCTACCAAATGTTGGGTGAAATCAATTACATTTAAATAATTATATATTTGATTAATATATGATAAAAGATAATTTTATTTTTCTAAATTTTTTTGTAAACATTATTAAATTGCATATTATTTGCTAAATGTTTAGAAAAGTAAAATTATTTTTGGTAATATTAATAAAATGTTTAATTGGTATTATTTCACTCAACATTTGGTAGTTATTACAAACTCTTTACTTCAGCAGACCCGAATAATTTTGTGAAGGGGAAACCGAGTACCCAATCGCGTGCGATCGGTCCGGGAGTGCCGTGTAAAGCATCATCGCGCGATCGGAATTTTCGCGAGTGAGTGAGTGTAACGAATCTTGATGATCTGACAAAGGAAGAAGAAGAGGCCTGCGAGGGAGGCAACTTTGTGATAGCTGGGTAAGTAATATTTTCAACATGCAGGGTGTATCTAAATGTCTATCTAACCAATCTCAATGGTGTGTTACAGATATTCCTCGGCGTATAAATCAACGAGAGGAAGCCAAAGTCTTTCGTCGCCGAATTATTGTGAAATAAACGAACCGCAGCCGGTTCGTCGCGTCGCGCGTTTTTTTCCGGGAGTTCCGTTAAAGTTACTGAACTAATGGACTTTTTACAACTCCCATTCGATAGAATCCTAATTCGAGGGCCGGGAATCGCACCCCACGCTGACTCGAGGTGTTGAATCCACGGGAATTCCTCCGAATTGTGATGTCTTATCATGGGTTTTATAAGTTCGAAGTGTCGCAGTGTTGCGCGAAAGACTTAGATAATTAGTCCACGGGCACAATTTTAGTGGATTTAACGCGAGTATTTATCGCGAGTGCAACAAGATGAGAAAACTCAAAACCTGGAGCTGAGAGGAGGAGGAGGCCTGGGAGAGGCATCAGGCTCCAGCGGAGCAACCTTGGGGTAAATACAATTCTTTATTTATATAAATTTAATAATTTTTTTCTCTTTTATTGCAATAAATTAAAAAAAAAGATATTTGAAGAAAGTAAATTTATATAAAATTTTATACACACATAGAGAAAAGTTGCGTTTAAATTGATGAAATCGTTTCTTCATCTTGATTTTTTTAAGTTGAGTAAAAATACATTGGAGGAAAATAAAAATTGAATTTCAAAAAATGACGTTATCAAATTTTTTTAAAGTAAATATATTATTTGTTTAAATTATTTGTTTAATTTAAATAACTAATTGTTTAATTCAAAGAATGTAATGATAGAAATGTAAAAAATAATTTATTTTTGGTTTTAAAAATATATTTATTTTATTAAAAAAAAATTTGTTTTTAATTTTTAAATGTTATGTTTGTGTGTTACAGTAATCATCGCAGCTTCGTGGCCGATTTACTCCGCTCGTTGCGCATCGGGTCGGTGAGTCATAAATTAATTTTTTTATTATATTTTAATGTTTTACAAATATCCTGCGCAGGACACTCTGTTAAAACAAAATATCGAATTTAATTTGCTGTCTCTAATTTAATCTTTTCTTCCTTATGTTTCTGTTATTCACGTAGTATACTTTATCCTTAAGACGTATAGGTGTCCTTTGAACGTTCCATGGACGTTTTTAGGACATCTGTGTTGCGTGAACAGATGGCAAAAGATGAATAATTCCATCATTAAAATAATACAGATATTGCTTAACAAGTTAACCAGACTTCGATTTTCGCTTTTCTGAAATATCTCGTATACGTATTACCTCGTTCTCGTTTTTAAAACGATTGATTTCATCACTTCCGATACATTTCACGCGCGCGTCCATAGATGAAAAAGACGTCGTTTGCATCCCTGAGACTTTTGGCAGTTCTGCGCGGAATTGCACTAGGCGCTTCCGAAAATCTTTAAAAGCCGTAGTTGCCAAGTTTTAAAATATAACGCCAGGCTTTGGGACGCGTTGTCCCCCCTTTCGTAAGGGACATCACCGCAGCTTCCAGCACCATTTACCCGTTGGTAAGTTTCCAAACTTGAAAGTTTCGCGAATCGCCCATGTATGTACTGTGGAATACGTATTCGAATGCCTCGCGGAGTTTCGCATGCATCCGCTACGTGTATGCATCACCAAACTCTCTTCGTCCTCTACCCTCTCACCAGTCTTCCTCTTCCGCCTGACTCGGTGACGCGTCCCGCGTCGCGTTCGCCAACTCGCGTGATCGCGTTTTCTCGTTGAGAAAGAGCTCCCTACCTACGTCATTACGAAAAAGAGCAAGCCGAGTTTCTAATCCGCTAAAATCCGTTCTCCTCCTCCAACTTCACTACGTTTCGCAACTTCACTACGTCAGGAGGTATGACGAGGTGGGACGGGTGGATGGGATGAGTCCTCCCTTTTTCGTCTTCGGATAAAGGTAAATAATCCGGCTTCGCGAAATAATCGGGCGTAGTTTGAATAACGGAGACGTGCTTGCGGAAAAAATTCTAAATTCCGCACAAAGCGTATTCTTCCTTTTTACCATTTTTGTACATACTTCTCAATCTGTCGTAGGGAAATGGATTTTCTAAAAAAAGAAGTTGCAAAAATATCTTATCTCGAAAACTTATGAATTTAAGAAATAAATTTTTTATCTGATTTTATTAATTTGTTAAATATTATTTGTAACAGCAGAAATTGTAAGTAATATAATACGATGTAGTTTCGATTTTAAGAGAATTTATCAAGAATTTTATTTGATCCTCGTATTAGTTAAGCCTGGATTTGATGAAGGTGGGAATCCGTGAAACATAATAATATATAATAGAAATAAATTAATAAGAATTTTACTTCTGATAGGACCAGAAATCGTCTGCAATCTATTTCATCCACTGTGTCGTAGTAGTAGAAAGATGCAACAATAACGAAAGCTCAAACTTGCTGCTTGAGCTTTCAGTGCACCTGTTCAGTCGTAAAAAATTGACGGGCGACTAAATCGTGATGGAGAGTCGTGAAATCCCGTGGTACCGTACTCTGGGGTATCTATGGTCGACGCTTATATCTTGTTTGCGAAGTTTTCGCGCTCGTTCCCCGTCCGTAAAGAATGTCGCGGTATTTGCTTCGGAAGTAGACCGCGAGGCAATAACATTCGCGATCGCGCGGCGCGACAAAAATTTGCATTTGCCTGTTATGCGAAGCGAAGTGGGTCGGGCAACATTGGATATATATACATAAGGAAAAGCGTCGCTTTTTACCATTATGACGTCGGCTTTCGAGATCATTGAACCGGCGTCAACAGTACATCCTCCTGCAGCAGAATAAAATGGTTCTGCTACAGTTATTATTCAAAATGCTTTTCTGATCGGTAAATATTTTCGAGCAAACTCACTTATTTCAAGAATAAATTAATTTTAAAAAAAGACTCCCTACATATTATAAAATCATTATGATCGGAAAAGAAGGGCTACATGTTCCATGGAAGACCCATGAAATAAATATGTTACAAACAAATCCGTTATTATGCACTTTTATATTTAAATGAATATATCATAAATAAATCTGTTGTTATACACTTTTATATTTAAATGTTTAATGTGCGCCCTGAAGATGGCTCAAACACAAAAATAAAAAAAGACCATATGTTCGCAATATTTTCGTTCTATGAATTAAATTACGAAGCTTTATGAAACAGGTTTTGTTTATCTTCTACCACGCGAATATTCTCTTTGTTTCAATCATACTGATTTTACTTATTTTTATTTTAGATTTTGAATAAAATAGAAATTTAAATGGAAATAAGAGAAAGAGCAGAGAAATGAAAGTGTTTAAACAAAATGTTGCGTTTTTTTCCTGTAACATAATAACAGTCTGAAAGTTCCTTTTTAGCAGCAAAAGAGTTACATCAGTATCCGTTTCAGATATATCAAATCACACGGGGACAAAACGCGAGATCGATTTGAAAACGAGATTCGCATTTACGTCGGCAGGAAATGACAGTTCAAATCGCAATCCGATTTTAGAGCAGTGGATTTGCATGAGCTGTAGTTGTTTTGGTATACGTGAAAACCGCGCGGCGAGATAGAAGAACTGCGCAAATTAGGTTCGCGGTCGCCGACCTAAAGCGCGAGATTTATTTCGCTTCCATTAGTTTATTATCAGTTTACCCGAGCTAGTAAATCGGATTTAACGCTCATTACGGAGGCGGTTCGAGAAGTGTGCGTAGCTATCGGATAAGATCGCTGGGATTCGATCCGCGAACGAGGGGACTATCTCGCAGAGAACTCTGCTGCCGAGATCTCTGAGCCAAGTTACCGCCTGGGAACTTCCGTTATACAGAGATAGCCGAGCCGGATTTAATCCCGATATTCAATTCGGGCAATCTGCATGAATCGGGTTACTAGAACTAGCTTTGAGCTGGCAGCTGCCGACTTGCCGATCCAAGTCTTTCTTAATGTAACAGGAAACACGCGCGAGAACCTATGTAAAAAGATAAACTTAGCATAACAACATTTCGATCGCGATAACGCGTAGCACGACCAGTATGCGTGAGCAATAAAATTGTGCACAATGCCTCATTAACTTTATTGAATTCGATTCATATTAAATTCAAATAAGTTAATATGTGATAGTTTATTTGTGTAAAATGTAGAGTGATATCGGTTGTCTAAATTGAATCTCATCGATATTTAACATTTTTATTTAATAAGCAATATTTTAGTGACAAAAATATGAAATAAATGAGAAGTAATATAAAAACAAAAATTTAGCAGGTATATAGTTTTGTGCGTGTTGACAATACTTAAAAAAATCAGCAATCAGTGTTATTTTTTAATCATTTTATGTAGGTGATAATAATGTAAATTGTAATCGTGAAATTTTATTACTGAATTTTTTTATATTTTTATAAAAGATTTATTGTAAACTATTTTACATTTTATCATATATAAAAATTACTGTAAAGATTAAATTGATATTTTTATAATATCTATAATGTTTTCTTTAAATTATATCACCACAAATTTTATTGCAATAAACGATATTAATATAAGACCGATAAATGATAATAGTATAACAATAAAATAACAATTAATAGGTATGAATAAAAATGTTAGTTGCAAAAATAAATTTAAGCCGGCTATATTTCTTTATGTTTCCGTTATTGTTATTTACTAATTACTAATATTTAATCTTTTTTTGCTAAATAATTAATAAAATAAATATAAAATAAATTAATGATTATATTTTTAATTAATTATAAAATTTGATACTTTCAAAAGCGATTTGATTTAAAAGACTCATAGATACGATTTAGATGACCGGTTACTTAAAATCTTTTGCAGCCTTTTTCTGCATAAAAACAAAAAAGGCATAAATTAATTTGTTATTAATAAATGGCCAAGCTTAATTGTTATAACAATATCAGTATCAAATGGGATACATGCACAATAAAAAAAGTAATTTAAATGATACGCATTTGACGACTATTCTCTAAAGAAAAAAATATATACATAAAGTGGAATTAAGGTTGTACAAAAAAATACTTAAAAGAATAAAATTATATCAGTTTTAGAGATATTGTTAACAGTACCAAAACCTTTTTCGGATAATGACTTTTGAAGCTGTACAACGATGAATGAAAACAATTGAAATTGTATTTTTCATGAGCATTTTTTAACATTTTTTTTATTATTGTACATCAAAGTTTTTAAAAATACTCATGTACGTTTCTTTTTTCCGGCCAGCATAAATAAAGTCGCAATAAACATGTTACAACGTTGCCTCCCGTGGATCGAGATCGTTTTATGCTTTAAGCTCCTGTTCTTATGTAAATCCTTCCGCCATTGTACGTAACGTCGAGCGTTTCTGTTGCATTTGTGTGACTTTTCGCGTTGCGAGAATTCCGTTCCGGATCCCCCGACGAGCTTCTGGTGCGGGATTGAAAATATCGCCGGGAATTTATTCGACCGTTGTTAACTCGCGAGTCGTACCAGATGTTCGTACCTATGTACATAACACAGACTTCTTTCTCTCCGCGATACTCTCGATCTTCCGATACGACGCTGCCCCGGTTTTGATGCGGAAATATACGCCCGACATGTTCGCGCGCTAGTCCTTTCGACAGTAACGCTTTACTAGCGTGTCGTAGTCAAGCGACATCCAACCCTTTTCGCTCCCGAAGGACGCAACAGAATACCTCGTGAGAGAGAGGGACGCTTAGATTTTATTCCGCATTCGTCGTGTTCATCCTTTTGTATTCGGCGAAGCGTCTCGCTCGAACGAATTTTCTTTCTAGGGTATTTGTAATTCAGATTGCATTTACCTCTTTATTTATTCGCGGTATCGCGCATTCACTCGGTAATACAATCAATTGTAGAACATTATATACGTCGTCCAACTGTAAATATACGGATATAATGAACTTATTAAAAATCTACCACTTCATTACGTGTATTTCATATAAAAGGTATACACGTAATAAAAGTAAGTTAAATTCTCTTTCATACGCGTATTATTTCTACGGCAGAGACTCGTAACCGTTTTTCAAAGATGGCAGAAAGTAATATCGCTCTAATTTACTGAATTTTTATAATTTAACTGAAAGGCTCACAAAGGCAGGTAATTTTAATCTTCATTTGATACGTAATATTACAATATCCAATTGTTTTTGCAATCGTTATCTCAGATCCTTTACCGTCCAACCTATTTTCTCTCTTTCCCTTCTCCCCCATTCTGCTTCTCTTTTAGCTCTACTTCGTAGCTCTTTCTTTCAAGGATGTTACTCGGTAATCTGGATACTCTCCGATGCACCAGAAATAGGTAAAAGCGAAGGATTGCTAGGTCAGTGCTTTGTAATCCCGGGACCCTCCGTAGCCTGCGCACAGTCGCGCGAAATATTGGTTTGCTTATCCTACCTCGTTGAATTCAACTCTACGATTCTGTCTCCCCCGAGTGCTGCGTCATAAAAGTCAAATGGCCGCGTAAAGGAGGTGGCTCGTGTGTCCTGGAGAATTGCCAGAGATATAGCCAATACCGCGAAATTTAATTGTTTGCGAGAGAACGAGAGAGCGAATGAGAGAGGGGGAGGGAAGGCAGGCAGGCAGGCAAGCAGGCAGGGTGGGAGGGAGGGACTTTGGATTACGGTACTCTCTAGTGTAATCCGATTACGACTCAGCCTTCGACCCACATCCCTCCCCCAATTACCGCACCCCAGTCGCCGTAATTGGACCGACGTGTACTGACCGGTGTAATTTCCGTCAACGAGGTGGAATGCATCGTTACTTGATCTCCACTTTCTGAACGACAAGTATCATCCCCCTGGCAGCGGCCACTCACGACGACGACGTGCGGTTTAAACTGGATTTTATTTTCGCGGAAAACACGCCGGTGCAATCCCAATGTCCTGTAAATCCACTTGAGTTTATCAGAAACCGGTAGCTCACGGACGAAGTACTAACGTTGATAATGGCCGATTACGAACCGGGCTATAGAGGGATCGATAGCGGTATTAACTATTACGGCATTGAGCATCTCTGAGGGGTAGGAAGTGCCAAGTAAATGCGAGCACGAACACTGTGTGTAATTGACTTGATAATTAGTTAATATTATCGCACGCATAGATTGCAGCAATACGCGTTTGTTTAAGGAAATTAACGAAATAAATATTATTCGCGTTATTATGCAACGGACAGAGAGTGATTATAAGTTCTAATTATTCTATGGACAATACTTTTTAATTTTTATACAGAAAATACTTTTTATACAGACAAAAAATAATTCCTTTCACGTCATTGGATAGTTAATTATTTTACAATGACTTTTTATGACATAATTGTAGTGTAAAAAAGATTTAAATTTCTCAAGACGAATCATCTCGTGTTACTTTCATTTTTCATCGATGAATTATTATTTATACCTTTTCTTTATTTTATCGTTGTTATAGAATATACATATATCATCCGCTGATTCGTCACATTGACAGATCTTTGTAATTATTCAACTGAGATAATACTTACTCCTTGGAGAGTAACGAAGCATCAGTTGTAGGACTGATATACAATAATATATTTTACATGTGTACATTTATCGAAGATACAAGTAACGAGTGCTTGAGGAACGAAACGATCACCAAGGGTACTCCAAACTTGGAAGTGGCTCGTCTTTCCGCGATGCGTCTGCGTTTCCCCAACTTCTCTCGCAGCCGCGGGCTATTGTTCTTTCAATAATGGACCAGCCACTTCGAGATGAGGCGAAGATCCAACAATAATGGCACCGTGGAAAATGCTATCGATGCTACGTGTCGCGGAATGGCACACGTGAGACCACGTAGAGATAATATTTACGGTGCAGGATGCACGTTATATAAATCGACACGCATTCCATTTTTATCCCTCGCCATATCGCGTATCTCTCCTGCATCTTGTATCTCCCATGCTTTCAGATTCTACAAATGTGTACTGAAGTATTTTCTATTCTATCCGCGGATCGGAATGACGTAAGTACGATCAATCAAGCACTTAGCCATTAAAGAATATTGAAATTGTAAGAAAACGCGGAATAAAAAGTGTTGCTTGATTAGTGATAAAATATAAGAAGATGAAATCTTCCGTATGAAGGAACACAATTAAAATTGTTCCTTTTTGTAATCCAATTTTCGTAAATTTTTTTTAAATAGTGTCTGCTACGCATAAGGATTACAGAATAATGAAAAATAAATTTGGTTCCATAAAAAATATTTATTCGATTGTAAATTAATCAACTGATATGAAAACTAATAATAATTGATAAAAATTGAAATATCACGTTGAAAATGTGATCTCTAAAAACAATATTTATCATACTTGTCTTCAACGCCTAAGATCTAATTAATTATTAGCTTCCTAGAAAAGTTTTTCAAAGAAAAAAAAAACGTAAATTATATGAAACGAGAGTTTCTCCACTATTGTTGGAGATAGCTGAAGATATTCACTTTTTAGAACAAACTGCGCATCGCTCATACCATGGCTTATATCATGCGGCCCGTCCTCCTCTACAGACTATAAACTGCCCGTTTAGCGGACGTATCAATATTGGCTCAAAAATCGTTGATGCAGGGCGCGGGACGGCCTCCATTAAAGCCTCCGATCGTTCCCCCGTGTCCCGTCGGGCATACTGTTTTTCGAACGATCTACTGCGCGAGAGCACAAAGCAGAGGGGTCCGTCTCGTCACTGTTGTTTTGGTCGGCCGGAATTGCGTGTTGGCAGCAGCAAATGCGTTACGCTCTATCAACTTTTATCCGAACGTACCACCCGCCACCGCCCGTGCCCGTAAGCCGTGGGGACTGCCGTTGCACCGCGCTGCACCGAACCGGAGGTGTTTTGGGCTCGTGCCCGGATTTGCATGATATGGTAATTTTTCTCGATACGCGACAGCAGTGTCACACGAGCGTCCACACGATTTCTCTTTCTCTCTATCTCTTCCTCTTTCCCGGTCTATATGCGACGTATGGCGCATACGCGATACTGTATTACCTTGGACCCCCGGAGGCGCATCTAGACGCGACGAATTTTAGATCGAGAGATAGATCTTCGTACGCGAGCCGCGAATAATCCCGCACGCTGCGAAATTCAGATGAGGGGGAAAGAACGCCGCAATTTGTTTCGCCGATGTTTTGTGCATCGCAGTTTGCAGACGTACAATTTCCCCTTTTTGACACGTTAAAACGCCATCGTTGATCGTTCCGCGATCGAAGTCCCATTTGTAAAGGGAAACAAGAAATGTGTATAAATGGCGATTACGTTTGTATCGCTGCTGGCGTTGCTTTCTCGCGTTATTTGGTCGCGAATTGAAATAATACGAATTTCAAGCGGTTTTACACTCACAATCAGTATATTAATAAGATAAAATGCAATAATTTGCAATATTAAATTTATCGATCCGATAAAAAATATAATTGCAATGTTAACAATCTTAATTAAAATTATCAATTACTTTAATTTCTCGAAGATTTCAATTTAACGTAAAATATATATTTTTTATTAACTCTACATCGTATTTTATTTTTCAGATATTTTGTCATTTAAAGTTATTGGACATAAGAAAAGTAGGATACTATATAAAAATTCGCTTATTTTACTTCGATAAAATTTTCTCCATAGAATTTATTGATCAATAATCTTGCTTGATGACTTCTACATACATTAACTGGACAATATGCATTATATTAAAATATTTAAAAACGTGATGCAGAAAGTTTTAAAGCAAATTTGTTTATTATTAAATTCAGTCTTTCATAGAGTTTTCATCACAAATTTAAAATGTGTGTTGTTGGATTTAATTATGACTCTATCTTTTATTTTTCTATATTTTTCAGAAAATTTTTCTGAAATAGATTGCAAAATACGTTATATACTATGTAAAAACCTCTACATACGTTCTATATTTATGATTTTTATGCAACAAATATCTGCTCTCGCAATATCGTAATTGATATATATGTTACAAAGTCTCCAGCCCTTTTTTGATCTGGAGTGTCGATGTTATATTAATATAATACCCATGCTGGTCAATACTGCGAAATACTCTTCATTAAAGTAAGAGGAGAGCAGATGTCACAGCTGGGAGAGATAGCACACTGCCGCATTGTAAAGTGGGAAGTTTAACACGCACAGAACTGTACAATGTACAGCGACAATTTGGATATTTCCGTACTAAATGTACGACGTAACGTGTAATCATGTTCCGAGCCGCTTGTATTATTCATTAAATATCATGCCATTTGTAGCAGCTACACGCGAAGAAATGACTCGGCTAAATATCAACTAGCTTAAACTTTTCCGTATTGCTGAAGGTCGGCTATTAAAGGAAAAATGTATTTACCACGAGCCATCGAGTCACGAATTTATTAGCTGAAATAAAAAGCGTACTTTAACACTTACAATTAGTAAGAAAGTGGCAGCTAGTTCCTCGCTATTTTATTTAGGTGAAACTGCATATTCGATTTGTAATTTTATGCAGTATTCGCCAACAGATGGAGGCAGTAAAATACTCATAAATAAAGAATCACATAAAATAGAATAAAAAGTGCACTATGAGACTTTTCACTCTTGACAAGAATGAGGACAAGAAGATTCCATTTTATGAAAGAATTACTTGAGTCAAAATTGGGGTCAAGATAAAAGTTCATAAATAAAACCTATTTTGATAGTACAATTCCGTTTATTTCTACTTAAAAATTAATTTAGGAACTTTACATTTCCTTATATACATTATATAATCTTTCTATATAATATTTCCCTATAATCTCGGCTAAGATTCTTAATCTCTCATCATCAATACTAAATTTTGTTGCGGAAATAAAATAGTATAGTGGATTTAGCTAAACGTTATTTGACTCTAATAGCCAATTTTATGTTTATAGCAACCATTGTTTATTTTAACAATTATTATTTAACTTGTGTTGCTGTGTCTTACATTTTTTTTCTTTATACGTTGTCTTGATTAAATATGGAGAGTTGATGAACAGGAAACGATTATTCATAGCGTGCGCATAGGAGCACATCTTCGAAAGTAAGTGTCGTCGTGCGATCGTGATGTTAAGAACCGTTAAAGTGCGCCGCTGTGAATGAAAAACGCGACGCTAAGCTGCCGCGACTTCTGTAACTCGCACGGTCTGACCTGACACGCGCCTCATCTGCGCTTACCACGCAACCACTTTCCCGCCTTGCCTCGTGAGGCTCAGTCTTATGTGCACGGCGGCGAACACGTCTCGTTACACCGCCATCAGCTCCGTGTGCGACGAACAAACAGACCTCCCTTGCGTGAGACCTCGTTAATCTTGCGACGGGGTAACAAAGCCGTACAGGCATCCCGATGTCGTGAGGGGAATGAAAAAGACTTCTCGCCGCATACAGGGGAGAGTAATGCACGGCATTACGACGTAGGCGTGTGTAATAAAGTGAAGCAGCCACTTTACGGCAGGTCGCATGTAAATTTTGTAATCTAAACGACGCGAAATGTCCGCCACGTCATTTCGCCTCTCGCCATTTTACGTTGTTGTCGCCGGGATTTCGTCGGACTGGATCGTTCTTCACTTTGCCGAGTACGCGAAAACACTTTTATCATACTTGTCAATAGCGTGATAACCAATGCGTGCGAACCAATGTTATACGGCTACGCGATAACAGTTTTTTTTTTGTATCTTTTCGATATTTGAATTTGTTTTAAATAAGTGAAATGTATATTTCATAACATTGCAGATCAGCAAATTTTTACGCATTAACTATCTCGTAAACTAAATTAATAAATGATCCACGCAATTAATTTTGTATCAGTACACATTTATTTATAATGCAATTACATTCTTATATATTTAATGTATATCTAACTTGCATTCTGTGATGGGCTAATATATTTTAATTTTCACGCCACTACAAAATTGATCACTAACCAAAAGCTTATGATTGATTTTGCTGTCAGCTCTGCGTAATTTAATTTATTAAATGAATGGCTTGGTAGGGATCAATCACCAACCAGGTGCGAGCATCCCATCGAATTGGAGAGCATTCCTTCCAATGTAATTTGAAGGTTCGTGAACCTGTCAGGCGTCTGTATTTGCGGATCAAGTCTACTCGGAGAGAAACAGTTTGACATTGGGGTCTAAATTGCGTTTAAATCCGATACGTACAGTGAATTTTCCTTGAATAAAAGAAATAATCTCTCGATGTGAGATGAAGCAAACAGAAATATATATCCGCCTAAAGAAGATATTGAAAATGTAAAGAGACACGCCAAGTATATTTCTAATAATGTTTCTAATAATGTTTTTCTGCGTAAATTCAGTTAATATTTTTTATATAAAATTGTTGAAAAATTTAATTTGGCTAAATCATGCCCGGATAATATCAAGGATAATAATACATTGGTAGTCGATAAAAGACCAAACGATCTTCATGGTAAAGAGCGAACTGAATGTGCTCTTTCTATTAAAAATTATCAAATTCATATATGAAAAAAAGTTAAACACGATCCAAATATGAAAGACGATTCTGCCATAGAAGAGAACGTATCTCGGATTTTTCAAACTTTTTTTAATAGTAATGAGATTTCGATAGCCACTCAACGACTAACATTATTTTTTATAAGTATTTTTGCAAAATGCAAATATTATGTAATCCCAAACATTTTTACAAAAATCGAATTGATATTCTTCAACCTGTTATTTGTTGCTAGAAATCGAGATTTCCGAGAACAAATATTTTTCCACTATTAAGTGGAAATAGCATATTTAAATGCAAATTTTGCAAAAGCAATCTATGAAGTGTCTCTGAAATCCATAAAAAAATGCTGTACTATTTTATTATTATGCGTTAACGTTACGTGAATTGCGTGTTCTTCCAAATTTGTAAAAACTATTAACACTTGACAGTTTTTAGAAACAGGAGACTGCATTGTTTTGATTTATATGTTATTTAGAGTTTTGTAAAAAAGAGAAATGAAAATTAAAAATTCAGTAAACTGATCTTATTGAAAATGAATCCATCATATCTTCTTTTGAAATTTTACTAATGACATTTGCCATTTATTTGCCATTATGACAGACAGCGGCGATTCGACTTCGCATCGCTCGCGAAAATCGTTGAGAAGAGGAAAGGAGAATAAATTGAAAGTGATAATACGGCGCGGGCCACCTTAATGCGCTGAAACGCCTTCTATATAGCTTTGATAAAGGGACTTTTCCCGTACGATTTCGCCTTTGCATTGTGATCGCTGCAATTCTGCTGCCAAGGCTCGTTACGAACCTCAAATGGTGCCAGCTCTCTCTAAAGAACACGAAAAGTTTCCGTACGTTTAAGCAGGATTTCCATTATTGAAGCATAACACTTATTTAAATTCGCGAATATGATGCTTTATCCAGCTTCTCTGTAATAGGAAGTCCTTCTTTGGGGCACGAGCGAGCCAAGAAGTAATAATCAAAGAGTGCCTTACGAATATGCTGACGTACCTTGCGTTGCGCCGATTTTTTTCTATTGATAATTTAAGTTGTTATTAACATTTACAGTAAATTGCTTAATTTAGGAATATTAAAGTTGCAAAATTTTTTAACTTTTGATTTTAAATAGTTAAATTATTCATAATTTTATATTAATGATTGTGTGCGTAATATTTTAATGTAAATATGTATGATAAAGAAACACTTATACTATTTAATATTTTGTTTTCTACTATATAATTTTTATTAATTTTTATTTTATACGTTTTTTTCTTGTTATATATTACGATTTCAAGAATCTTTTATGCGATATATTTTGATATAATATACTAATAAAGATAATTTTTAAATGCTTCAAAGTTTTTAATAGTTTTCTAATAATAACAGTATAACTCTTTGTGATATAAAAGTATAAATGTTATGCTTAAAAGAAATCCTAGAAGAAGGAAAGATAAATCAATCAGAGATGTAGCAAGAATTCTATTACTAGTTTTAAGTCCGACGAACGAAGCTCATAACAATTGGAATGCTGATAAAAGGATCACGTGGCATTCGTTTGCTGTCTGTCACAGCATTGTTCAGATCCATCGTTTGATCTACGTGACTGACGATGTAACAACATTTGTCTTTTTGTATCTTCCGAAAAAAGCAATACTACCTATCTGACGTTACAGCTCACTGAAGTGATTCAGAGTAGAACACGTTGCAATACGTGTCACACTTACAGTGTAACATGAAATATCGTAAAGGATTACATTTAAAAAGTATCTAAGGCAGCAATTATGTATATATACATAGTGATTTAAGGAAGTATGTTCTCGCTGTTGAGTTTCAAAATTTGATTACTTTTTTTACTATTTTTAATAGTTTGAATTTTGAAAGAGAGAGAGAGACAGAGAGAGAGAGCAAGCAAATTAGAAAAAGAGAGAGTTGCGAAACAAATTTTATTAATGTATAAATTGTTTGTAATTTTTTAACGCGTCGAAATAACATCTTTCAAAACTGTTGCCACAATAACACCATTATATCTTTTAGAGAATTTTTCAAAAACAAAGTATCCAAAAATTGAGATAACTGGACATTTATTCGCAACGTATTCTGATGGTCATTTGCTTGAAACGGTCTAAATATTTCATTTAGATTATAACGTTCGTCGGTAGTTGGGAGTTTAGTTCAGTTGTTGCCTGCATCAGTAGTTATCATTCAATGCAGTTGTAGTATTCATGAATAGTTAGCCTTCTACGTTACCTTCACTGCTCTGTCAGACCTTTGCTCTCCATTACCTGCATTTACCAGCATTTAGCTATTCCGCGATTCAATTTTGCATTGACAGATGTAGAGAAAACACATGCAGCCGTAATTATGCTATACATTATAAGCATATTGATGCGAGTATGCAAAGAATAGAATCATCTATCGATTTTCTCCATTTGTTGTATAAAATTATTAAAATTATGTATATTTAAAAAGATATGTGTGCATATATTTATACGTATATACAATTATAACAGAATTTGCATAAACATTTTTTTTTACATATTAACTAACTATACATTTAAAAAATTTTTGATTGTTTGAAAATTTTTAATTAAAATTTTATCTTCTCGTTGAAAAATTTGTATAATGTATACAAATAATTAATCAAATACGTTATACGATTAAGAAAAGATATTCGTGACACACTTTATATAGACGCGTTTGATCGTTATAATTTGCGCGATTACTTCCTAATTTATTATTTCCAGGATTCCTTGTCGCTATCGATATCAGGAAAGTCAACCGTTCATTTATTTACCCTGCAATCCACGTCGTCCTTATTTACGCTTCTTTGTGTGCAAACATCATCATCATTATCATCATCGTTAATCATAGTCTTATGGATAGCCGGAGGCTATATTCGACAGATATCGATTGACTGTACGAAAAACTTTTCACGTCATTGTCTCGTTAGGAAAGGAAGCAAAGTTTTTTCCATGAAAAAAAGGGAATCGCTTCGATGTGACAACGTAAGTGCCCGTTTTGATCTGTCAGATATTGGAACCTGATAAAATTTTTATAATGTTTTATTGCAAAATAATAAACGTCAAATGTTGTACATCATCATAGTATGCCAGCATAATACGAATAATTTAAGTGCTCAAGGAAAATTGTTGAAAGAACATGACGTTAATGGACGCTTTACTGCGCAACCATTCGGTGTGCAGAAAATAATACAGAAACGTTGGTACATTCAATAACTTTTGTATAGATTTAATATAATTGTTTCACATCCGTTTTAAATTAATGAATTTCTATTATATGAACTTTAATACGGTTTCGAAAGTACCTCAATATATTATTTCACGAAAAAGTTTTAATTTAAGTTCTTCATGGACGTTTGATTTCACTGAACAGTACTTTCAACGCGCACGAATTATACTGATGTGTTCGAGGAGGGGGGGGTGGGAGGAAAGAATGAGAGAAAATGCTCTCGGCGGAGCTCTCCACACGAACGATATTACCGGCGCAAGATTAATAACTCCCTTCCTTTCGATTTCGTTCCTTAGGACCGCCAGAAGAAACATATAGCCGGTTGATTGCGATAAGGAAATTTCGGCTTGTAAATCTACGGAAATCCCCGATGCGCGGCCCCAAGAGCAGCACGGGGAGAGAAGTCGGCGGGTGGTAGGGAGTTGATTCGGGGCTGGCTTCCCCCGGGTATGTTTATCTACCGGGTGTGCCATCTGAATTTAACCGCGAGCAGGAGGTGAGGGCTTATCTTTTATCGGAGATTCCCAGAGTTTGGAGACTGGGTTTGGCCAACGGCCAAAATGGTAATGCAACCCTCGTGCCAGCAGCCGCCGCCGCCGCCGCCGCCACTGCTACCGTCGCCACGCTTGAGCTTCATCGAATCACATATTCCGATATTCACTCTTCGCTTCTCCATACGACTCTTTCCTTTTGCCGCGATCGCGAGGCGATGAGACGGGCGGACGTGAAGTAGATAGACTAGATGATCCGGCGCAGCATCTGCCATGAGAACGGATGAACTTTCCGCTGCGCGTTTCACATTTTCGTCGCACGTTAACTGCGAATTGAAAAAGCTATTTAGCGATTAAAACGAATATTTATGCATCGCGGATGTATTAAGAGAGAGAACGATCGAATAGCGCTAAATTTCAAATACATTGCGGCGGCGGATTCCCTTTAGAGCGTTAAAATTTTATTAATTTTGTTACGTTTCGAGACTGTAATATGTAATATGTAATGTTATATATCGTTTATATATTAAAGCAGTAAAAATTGCATTGTACATATTACACGCGCGTACGCAGCGAAAAGCAATTAGCAAAGAAAATTATTTCGCACAAGTTATTAAAACAAATATTAAAACCAATTATTGAAATACTATTTTTTTTTTTATAAAACTTTGGATAATTTTAAATTATATTCGTGATTTGTATAACACACACACACACACACACACACACACACACACACACACACACACAAGCCGTATCAATTGTAAATCGAAAGTAAAAAAAAGGAATGATTTAAAAATGATATATCAAAATCTAAGACGTGAGTCGATCGAAAATAATATGTATAATGCTCAAAAAACATACTGTTTGGACGGTGATAGAGCACAAATGTTTTCAGACATGTGCGAAAGGGAGACAAATTCAAAGGCGAATAAAATCTGCACTCACATATATAAGTGTACTATATACTCGTTGCGTGAATGACGGTTTCAATTTAATAGAATGCAGCGTGCCGGCATAAACAGAGATGAAATTTTATGGAAGCACGACTTTACCCGAGTGCAGCTTTACACAATAATGAAATTCTATTTTTCTCTTCAGCTCTCGCTCTCCGGTACCGCAAACGGCAGGCAGGCAGGCAGGCTGCTTGGCATTCTGATCTTGTGCCTTTTCTTCGATACGAAATAAAAATGCCCGCGGTGCGTTTTGATTGCGCCGTCACGACGTTTTCGATCCAAATACCAATAAAGAAACTTTTCATTAAAATCGCTAGGCTCCCCGTTTCAAGCATGCTGTCAACGCCAGTCGTACGGCACAACGTAATCGATAATCTATTTTTCCGAAAAGTAAGGGTGTACACAGGCCCGTTTATAGACCGTAGTCTTTTCACGTCTATGACAACAGCTGGTGATTCCCTATCATCTTCGGAGATCATTGAACAGTGATATCGGAAAACAATTCCGTAGGATGTAGATTCACCATCTTGTAGGACGGTGTGATAAATGCGAATCCGCGAAATCACGAGTTGCCCATCGGCCGCTCTCTCGCATTCGGGAAAATAAGTGACTGCGCACAATAACGGGAAACTGTGGGAATAGCTACTAAGGCAAAATGGTGGTAAGAAGAATCTCGTGTTCGTGACTTTAACGTACTTGCGTTGACGTCGAAATGTATGTGTAGCAGTTAAGTTGAAATACGATAAAAACGTACTATAAATCTACGTGCCTTCGCCTTCGGTACAAGAAAATTCAACTGATATACGGGTAACAATATCGATTACACCGACCATATCGCAATTGAATGAATCGTTCTTAAATAATTTCCAGATGCATTCGATGAAAGACATATTTTTTTTTTCTTTAAAAAGTTCAGCACGGAAATACGATAAAGGTACCGCAAATAGAATGCAATGTAACCGTGTATACGACGTTATGTTCGTACTAACATAAAGTCGAATTGTATTAGGAAGTTATTGTTATTATTGGGGAATTACTTTATTGTGAATAAAATGTTGATACGCATATATGTAAATATATGTATCTTTTTTAATTTTAGATACACTGAAATAATATTTAGATATACCATATAAATTGCTACGTTGAGAGAAAGATTTTTCTTAAAACCGTATACTTTGACAAGCATTTGTTTTGTTTAAAAATATTTATTTTTAAATAGACATATTACCTAAAATATACAATTTTGTATGTTTACATTTTTTACATTTAAATAATTTTACGAATAAACTGAGATAATATTATTAAACTTAATTAAACTTCTTAAATTAAGAAATCTGATTATTTTGAATATAAAAATACTTTAACAATAAATATTTTCTGGAACTGCAAGAAAAAATTATTTTGAATAAAAATTATTTCTTCATTTTATTCTCATTTAAGATATTTTTAACTTCTCTGCAAGTAAATGAGCTATTGAAACGCACTGAGTAAATAATTTTTTGTGTCAAGTAAAATTTTTTTGTCGTAACACATTTTTTCTCTCGGTGTAGAAATTCAAGAAATATAAGAAACTTCATAAATTTGTCAAAGTATGCAAAAAGAATAATGAGCTAATTTCGTGAACTTCTTTATTAAGAAGTTAAACACTTTTCTCCGAAAATTGAGTATAATTGTACGCCGTGCTTTATAGTGGTAGAACAAGGGGTATTAAGGGAATTTAAATTTTATTCTCCAACAATACCAAAGAAAACGCCCTGTACTACAGACATTATGGTCCCATTGGATAATTGCTTTTTGTACCGAAAGAGAAGAAGAGGATATAAGACAAAAAAAAGGGAAAAGAGAGAGAGAGAGAGACAAAGTGAAAAAGAAAAGGACAGAGAGGAATAAGGACGGAAATTAAACGGGCGACTCGCCGCGTGTTCATGCTTGTTCTCCACATTGTGGTCAAGGAGCGACGCCTGGAAGATAAGACATCCTTTGAAGTTATCCGAGGGAATCGGTATCACAGAGCGTCAGCACGAATGGCGAAGAAGGGGAAAATTTAATTTCGACGATGTGTATCCGCAAAACGAGCGTATCGGGGGTTCTTGTGAATAAATCGCGTCGCCTTTTGCGATGTACGTGACCGTAACGGGAAGGCGCGTGAAAATGGAACCCAAATAAACTGACAATCGATTTCCTGCTATGCAAAGTCGCACATAGCACGCAAAAAGAAAAAAAAAGAAACGAATTATGAGGAGAAGGAAGGGGGGGGGGAGAGAAAAGAGAAATAACAACGAGAAAGAGGAAAAGAGTGTGATTGAGGGAAACAGAATTAAAAAGAGAGGTAGAACAGAGAAGTAGACAGAGGTGAGTGTGAGACATTAAGTGAGAGAGGAAATGAGAGAAAAAAGAGACAGAAAAAGTTGGAAGGAACAAGAAGAGAAAAAAATGCAAATAAGCAATGAATGACAAGAGTGAATGAGAAAAAAAGAGGAGTGGCAAAGTAAAAGGAGAGGAAAACAGAAAAGAAAGAGGGAAATAGGAAGAATGATCAAATCTCTTTTATTTTTTAAAGTATACACCGTTGAAAAATTTGTGTCAAATTTGACATGTATTGTATATCAAAATAATCCCTTCAAATTTTTATGTTGATTTAATATAAAATGAATGTGTTGGACAATAATACAAATATTATGTATAAAATTAAAACACTAAAAATGTAACACTTTAATATAATTTAAACAAATTATGGAAGCACATTTCTTCACTAAAATTAACATTTATAATACATTTTGACAAGTTTTACAATTTTTAATATCTTATAATTTTTGCCTGTAAATCCATTTATATTTTTAAGAATAATTTATAAAGTTTTTAATAATACGTAATTATTAATTATTAATAATTAAGTGTTAGTTAAAGGAAATTGATTAAAATTGATTATGGATTTCATTATTGCACACTTTCGCGTTTTCTGGATCATTCTGCGGATGTATGAACATATCTATGAAACGGTGAGTGTTGGCAGATGTATCTTGGCAGAGAACCAGGACTCTAATGTTATCCGGCAACACAACGAGAAGCAGTGGGTAGGGGCATCGCAAAAATTATCGTCACTCAAGAATTTACTGTTTGCTACGAAAGCGCCAAACACCTCGGTGACGTCGCGCGCGCGAGAAAGAACTCTTCCTTACTTTGCTTCTTTTCGCTTGTTCCTTTATTTTGCTTGCCCCGTTCCTTTATACGGTAGCCCATTTTTCCGATATCATTGCGTACTCCGCTTTGCCACAGTTCGCGACTGGCGCACGCGAAAATCCGAGAAATAAAGTCGCTTCTTCTCAGAAACCGTCTTCCGCAAATATATCTGGTGGAGTTTCAATGCAGTTTGCAACTTGTCAAGTCGAAAGGTCATCCTTAATTCGGAACGAAAGAGCTTTGTCCCTCTGGAGTCAGCGTATTCAATTCATGTCAACTTGAAAGGGTAACAAAATATCTTTTATATATATTCTGACCGCTTTCGTTTATCATATAAGAATCTTAATCCTTGATCTTCTCTACACATGTTATTTTTCGGCGTCTTCTCTACACACGTTGGGTCACGACACTTTTGAATTCATTTTTATCACTTTTACAAGTATAAGAAAATCTTCAAAGATTCTTTCATGTACCTCAACATTTCTAAAATTGTAACATTTTTAACATTTTTATTCACACAAAAAAAAATATAAATTCTTAATTCACGTATACTTTTATTCTTGAATACTATTTGTTTTCATTTAAGTATGAAATGCTCTCTTCAATTACAACTGTTCATTTGCATCAATAATAAATATATCTGTACGAAATATTTTTAAGTAAATAGACATAGTATTTTAATATAATTTTGTACCTTTACATTTTTTTTATATATAAATAATGTGATTTTACAAATAATCGAACAATATGATAAACTTGATTAAATTTTTTCTTAGATTAAAAAATCTATTTAAAATATCAAAGTCTAGCAGTAAATATTTTCTAAAACTGCAAGTAAATAAACTATTAGGACTTAACGAATAAATAATTTTTTTAAGATATTTTTTCTTACTTTCTACATATTCTAACTAATTACAGCTTTCCTAGTTTTTAAAAGGAAAGAAATGCGTTGAATCTTGTATTAATCTCATTTGCTTATAACATATTCAGATGTCGCAAAGTAAGAGACATTTATTATAACATTTTTATTCAGACTTTTAAGAATAAATACAAAAAGCGTCGCTAGAAGGATATAAAGATATCAAAACGCAAAAGAGACTCTGTCCCTACAGACAAAAGCCACCTGTACATTATTATGTTACTTGCCTAGAGACATTTCAGAGACCGAATAAATTCTCAACGAGATTAAAATGAATCATTAAAAGCCTTACTGTGACGAAAATTTCATTAAACGCGACATATTTCGTATTTGCCAGGAACAAATGTATCATTTTTGCTCAAACTGGCTGGCTGTTTTACTTAACGTGTCTACAGTAATCCATTCTCGATCCTTTGTCCATTACAATCGTTTTCGCCGAGGCGGTTTTTTGTTATCGAGTCTCCGAAAGTTTTATCACGGCCGACCGCACATAATCGAGAGGATCGGCCATTCTTTTCTTTCATCAGTAGGAGAGGAAGGGAGGAGGGGGTTCATGAGTAACGTGAGCGATGCCTTGCTTTCGGACAAACGAACCGTGTCGCGTCGAAAGGCAAAGGAAGCAGCATCTTTGTCGCAAAAACGCAAAATCCGTCAGAACTCCGCGAGCCGGCCATGCGTGATGATGCTGCAGCCCCGAGATGTTACTGCGGAATATTTTCATGGCGCATTTCCACCCCGGGTACGATGCTTTATATCGCGGACGCGCCGGAGAGCCGCGCAAATTTATGGAAATCTTGGATGCGTATTGGATAAAAGTGTTGCATGGGATGAGCGGTCGAGTTGCGTTGCCAAACATTCGGCGGATTTAATCCGTTTCTCCCTCGCGCCTGGAGTTGCGAGAACAGTGGAAATGTATGTACTCGCGAGTGAATTGTACGCCTCGCAATGAGATGGCATCGCGGGATTTATAAACCCGCTCACGCTTTCCGCGATTTTACTTTTCATCATTCCATTGGAAAACGTTGACGTGTCCGCGACTGCGATAATTGAAACGTCATTCGTGTTCAGAAGTAGTTCGAGTTAAACAAAAAAGTTGCGCAAACAAATAATTGCGTGATAAGAATCGAATCTTCAGCTGAATTTAGTAAAGCACACGTTGAAAAAAAAGTTTGGTAATAATTCAAGCTTTGGCGAAATAATTAAATGCTTAATTAATATGATCAAATATTTAGTAATATTTAATAATTATATTAATAATAGCCTCAAATTTAACAATTGCAACCAATCAGTTACCAAACGGTTACTAAATATTACTAAATATTTGGTTATATTAACTAAATATTTAATAGACCATTTTACTAAAGTTCAGCAATCATTACCTAGGCTTGATTATTATTATCAAATTCTTTTTGCGATACATAATAATGTATTATTGACATTACGCACTGCCTGTACATCGTAAATAATAAAAAAAATTAAAAAACTAATAGAATAATCTCAATATTGCTAGTTTCTTAACTACTTTTAGCAAAATTATCTTTATTATTATTAAGAATTAATTTACTTAATTATTGCACACTTGAATTCAAATTTAGTAGATACAAATTATAATAAAGAAAAGGTTGTTATAAGAAATTGAAAAATAAAATAAAAAGAGAAATATAATTATAGCGATGGCATTATTTTTCAATAAAAATAGCTAATTAAACGATAGAAAATTTTTGAAAATTCTCTTTATTTGAACTGGAGTTTATGAATCGTGTAGATCACTTGGAAGACGAGGTGACCTGGTGTTAACGAAAGTTAAATGGAAACGAGTTAACCTGGTAACAGACGATAAGCAAAAGTCTCGATTGCCTTTTGAAGTGTGTTGATAATGGCATACCATTGAGATCGAACCTCCCAAAGAACTAGTCTCATAAAATGCTCTTTCGAGAGAACTTTACGCTCTCCTGTTTTGAACACACGTAAAAGTCGGGTATTTTGCAGGTTTTTATCTTGACCTTGTGTTGTTACATTGTATAACAAATTGTCAAATTTTTAAGTGATTTTCTATTTGATATAAATATTTTACATTAGATAGAAAAAAAAAATTTTTTTTAAATCTTTTCTACTTTAATTGACGAAAAACTCACTAATTTTTATCATTCATGACGAGAACGCTTATTTGAGCTTTATACAAATTTCATAAAAGAAAGATTAACTCCAATCTTTAATTAAAATAACAAAATTTCTAACTCGACTCGAGAGGAGCGCTGGATTTATATTCTGCAGCATAATTTCTCGAAAATATCAATTTTACTATAAAATCGCGCGAACTCTAACAAGGCGCAAAATATAGTTCGACGGAAAATATACACCACGAAGCTTTTCCCTGTCTTTGCATTTTCGCCGATGTAACATCCTACTTTATAAATCCTGTAATAAAAGAGAGTCCTGACGTTACTAACCGATCGTTATCCCAGTCGGGAACTTTACAATGAAGTAGTTCGTAACTTCTGTTCTGATCAGGCTGCATCCCGAGGAAACAAAGTATATCCACGACGGAAGAAAATCGTTACCTCGCCAGCCGCTACTGCGCACCGTCATAAAGCAAAAAGAATACTTACTTTATAAACATATTTGCCTCTCTCTATCTTTCGCAGACTTTGCACACCGTTTGAAAGGTAGACTCTTTGGATTAATAAATAGATGGTGCTTTTAAGATCTTCCGACGAGAGGCTCGAGTCTCTCTTCACATTTTTTAATTTATAGCATGTTGTTTAGTCATCTATTACAATTGACGTTGATAGCAGTTATCAATGTGATTTTCAATCGCTATTTTAAATGATATTGCTTCATGTCTATCAAATATATCACAAGCTGTCTATGAACGATTCGCACATATTAACCTTTCACAGATCAACCTGTTTTTCACTGCTTATTCAAACCAACTGGGTCGCTAGCAAACAGATGTATTTTTCAAAGAGCTTTTTTCAAAGGTCTCTAAAAAAATCCCGAAAAAATCCTGGTACACACTCTTTTGACTCTTGGCAATACGATTGTACAATTATATAACTCCTAAAACGGTTTTTACTTTGTTTTTGTATACGTGAACGAATTTGAAGCAAAATCGGCAAAGTAGGAAAATTGTATCGTTGTCAGTCTCGAATGATCCTGGTCTGACATTAAACGCAAATATGAAAGTCGCGAAAAGAAGAGCGTTAGAAAGAAAAGTAAGCACATAAAATTTAGCTGACGATGTTAAATAATAATCAGCAGTCGATTGTTAATTAAATTGATCGGTACCATCGGAGCGTCGGGTCGCAACGCTACCAAGATTAAATGCTGACGATCGTAAATCTTTGCTGTAAAAGCTAAAGAATCGTGTCTGATTTATAACCCGCAGTTAAGTTAACGTATGGCGGTGTCGAAAAAGCTGCGGTAATATATGTCGTAAATTGAAAAGTAACCTCTACCGAGGGAATGCGCGGACTGACCTGTTAATTCTTGACGATCGTTTTATCGAGTCTTACTTAATTCAGCGTGCCGTTGCCCCGCTTTACTTAGCGCCGCGCGGAAGAGGCTGCCCACGAGAGATAATTAAACTCCCGGCTTGGCCCGAATGCCCGGCAAGTATTAATGGAATTTATAATGGTCTTTTTGCGGAAAGGTGGGAGGGGGGAGGGGGGACATCTTAAGCCGGCGAACCGTGAAACTCTTCCGCTCCCCGCGGGCGCCACCGTTTCTGAATGACGATGATTTTGAAACGCGATAACGGCTCTCTGCTGCATCATTAATAAGATGAAACCAGAACAGACTGAAACTTGCTAAGGTAGATCTATATAATATATGCGTGCAAACGAATACGTATGAGTCTTGATAATTTTGGCATGCAAATTTTTAGAAATGCCTTCTGTCCACCTCTCTTCGATCGCGTAAGGAAGATTTCGCCTGAACGAAAGCATTTAAATAGATACGTGACTATTTTCTCATTCGCGATCGCTCGCATTTCTCTGGAAAATTTTCTCTACGAGTCAATAAAGAAAATTTATCTCGCGATTTTAAGCTGCTTTCACGAAGAAAGCGCTTCCTCGCCGATTGTGCCACGATTTACCGTACACCTTGTATAGATTTATAACCGCGTGGTGAACTCGCCGGATACCTTTTGACGTCAACGATTTTCGAGATCGCCGAATTTCTTCGGAGTAGTAGATTCGATTCGACGGGTTGGTGGCGCGGTGGTTTGTTATGCCGTTACGAACGTGCCGTTACGACGACGCGTTCTCGGAACACTCTTATTCCTGTCCGGTGGCGGCGTCCCGGGATGAATTGGATTTTTACGACCACGAAGTAGGCTAAGGAAATATGGGGTGATAGGTGGGTGGCCGCGACGGCTCCCGGATTCGAGGGAATGAGCGACCGCGCCGGCCAGAATCAAATAACAACGCTTCCTTGGGAGTGCTTCGGCCTCAGTCGGAATAATAAGGAGCCCACTCCCCCGAGATCGACAAAATCGATCGCACCCTATCACGTCCATCTCGCATTATTGCCACCGGCTGTTTCCGACAATCCGCTCCACTATCCCCTTCCTCCCCCCTCCCCTCCCGCCCCTCCTTGTGACAACGTCTGAATGTGGCTACGCTTGACAGAGGATGACTGTGGCCCTGGTGCTCAGGACCGAATTAAAGATTTTTTATAAACGAAAGCCAGCATCCCTTATAAATGCGTTAAGCCTGTGTGCTTTAAAAAAAAAGTGCAGTGTAATTAATTTCACGTAATTAATGATAGATAATATTTTCACCTCTTTGTATTTTTATTTTTACATTATGCTTTTTAAACGCTGATTAAGTTTCCCGTCTTTGTCTTCTCGTCTTTCGTGTATTGCGTTATAAACGAATTTGAAATTTAATTGCTTCAAATTTATTATAGCGACAGATTCGTTGCAAAATTTCAAATAAGGCGATCAGAGATGTGATTCTCACTTAGATCGCCGTCTTAAGAAAATTTCATACGCGCGCGCGGAGAATTAAAAATTGTTTCTCTCCCTCGCGTTTTAATTCCGATTAATTTATCTTCCTCAAAGGTCTTTTTTCAGCTTTCTCGATCTATTACTTATTATTTCGTAGCAACGCTGTTGTTGCAAATAAACAGAAGAGATAGGCGATATATACGGACCGCAAAAGAGATTCTACGTGTTCTGTTTCTGAAATTGTCGAATTCAAATGCTTTTTCGTCCCGAGCGACGCGCGCTCGATACTATTTTCGTTCGTTTCGAATTTGCAAAACCCTACCAAGACAATATCGATCCAGCCCTGTAGATTGCCTGGTATTGGCAAGACGGCGTCGAAGGAAAATTGCGAGGGAAGATAGAACGGCAGTGGTGACCGGAATAACATACGCGCCGATAAAATTACCCTTCTTCGCGGTGTTGCGTGTGGGAGGAAGTAAGTAATTTCAGGATCGTCTATTTTTTCTTCGCGGCGCGAAGGCGGGAATTTCATTTGTCACTTCCGCGAGCGAGGGCGAACCGGAAGGCACGTGCAACCCTTTCGTAGCCGCGGCGGTGGTCCTAAAGCGCGCGGCGATGAATCGTGTGAGATAAAAGGAAGGAAGGGATGAGGAGGAAGAAATAAAAGGAGGAAGAAGGAAGAGAGCGAGGCGCGGGGGGAGTCTCGATACGGGGAGAGAGAGACTGCTGGGCGTATTATCGTTCACGTAAATGGAATCATTGAAACCACGTGCGCGCCGTACGTTTCGCCGTTCATATATCATCTCCCGCAGTTTTCTTCCGCCCCGCGATGATCAATCGTGATTATTCGCGTAATATACGGGGCCCGTGCACGCCGCCTGTGCGCACTCGCGCCCCGTGATTTATTCTTTCGCGTTCTCCGCTTCGCGCGGAATAATCAGTCTGACCGCGCGTGTTCTCAAAAGAATTTGTTAAACAGCCCCCGCCCTCCCTTCCTTTGGCTCGTCTCCCCGCATTTTGCATTTCGGAGTCGCCTTAACGCATTTACGCGTTCTCGATCCGACGTGTGCTTGCCTTTGAGAGTCAATGGTGCATGCACGGGGTTAATTTTCGCTCGCATCTCTGATGCGCCTTGAAAAATTAATACGTTGTCTGACGCCAAACGGCTGCTCTTCTCCCAATACCTCTCTCTCTCTCTCTCTCTCTCTCTCTCTCTCTCTCTTTCTCGACATTCAAGCTGCGCTCTCGTTTCTTCGGGAAAACGGCGCACTCTCTTTCTCGGCGCAACTAAGACCTCTTCCGGCTCAAAGGACGGCGTCTTAATTTCATCCTTTTAAGCAAAGCTTCAGCGACTAAAATTGCATCTCAGCTATGCCTACGCCGTGCATAAATATTTATTCCATTATAGTCTTCTCATTATATCTATATTTTTGGAACGTCACGTCGATAAATTAGCGTTTCTCTTTACGTAAATATTAGCACGCCGGTCCCGTCAGCTAAAATGTTAAAGATAATTACAGAATGTTCACAAGGGAATTCGCTAACCGGGGAATTAACGAACGATCTTGTATCAAAGATTTACCTCGAACGTACGAGTATGGATTAAAATGTAATTAAAATCGTTAAATCGTTCTCATTCGTCTCCTCCTTAAACGTTCGCTAATTTAATGTAAACAATGAGACGCCTTCTCAGACCGTAAAACGGCCAACGGAGCAGTTTCTGAATTACTTAAATCGTTTCCTTTAGCATATAACACCTTTTTAGCGCGGTAATGGTGAGTTATACACTATTCAATGGCACGTATAACCTCCGCAAGTGTGCAATTCAATTTCTGCCAGTCTATTCGCGCGATAGCGATCGCGCTGGTCCCAATACGTGACCCAATATGTTCGCCGAAGCTTAGAACACCTCGCTCGCTCATTGAGCTAGACCTATATACACGCAATCTGCCCATTTATTTGTTCTGCCTACACTTCTGAATTACCGTTGCTATTCGTAGGTAATAACGCTTTCGATTACATAAGCGAAAGGCCGTAGTGCCGAAAATCTAAAGTATGATACGTACCTAGAAAGCTTAAATAATGTATAATTTGCATTAGTTTCAGAAAAAAATTTTCCATATTTACAATTTTATGTTTCACGTATTTTTGCGTGGCAACGCGCGTACCTTTATCTCTCTTATGCAGCAGAAAAGAGCAAACAAAAATGTTCCCTTGAAAAAAGGAACTTTCCATTAAATTCATTTAATATTTCAAGAGTTAAAATATAATAAACCTGTTTCTAATTGGAATCGCAGAGTAAAAAAAAAGGGAATTAGAGAAACTTTTAATTATACAGTTATGTAGCATTAATAATTAAAGAATTTCGTGCGATGAATAATTCCCCACGCGTACTTCGTACTTTGCATAATTTTTCGCGTTGAGGCGGGTGATGAAAGTGAGTGCGAGATGCGCCGTAAATTTGTAAAACAGCAAATGTTTATTTAACAATTATAACTCGACGCAAGAGGTTGACCCCTGGGTTAAGTGTGTTACCGTCGTGTATCACACTTAAGTTTCCTTGACGCCTTCAGTGGTGCTTGTAACCGCCGTATGTACCGCCGTGATGGTTATTACCGCCGGAGTTGTGGACGTGAGCAAAAAATCCTCCGTGCGGGTCGGCGTGGTAGGTCACGGTTCTGGTGTTGCCGCCCGGTTCCTTGACGGTGTACTCGCCGACGACCTTTTTCCCTGGCGAACGAAAAACGGCTCTTGCACCAAGTGCGCGATGGATACGTTGCTGCGACCGCTCGCAAACGTGCATTAATTGCGAAGAATTAAATACACGAGCGTGTCATCGATATCACTGTGATACACCGCGCGCCGTTCGCGTATTATGTTACGTCAATGTCGAATACGCGATGTTAGATTAAAATGGAGCGCACCGAAGCGCTGCGAACACTGCCGTGTAATCTGACCCCGTTGTTTATAATCTTTAACTACCGACGCACGGTTGTGCAAAATTAAAAAAAAAGGAGAAAAAACAACAACGTGAATGACGAGTAAAAAAAACACTGCATCAAGTTTAAACGCGCGGCTCTTCGCTCTCCGCTAATTGCGATTCTGAGCTGCAGGTTCGAGTATCTCCCCTTCGCCCACGGCGAAGATCCGCCGGACGAACTTTTATCGAAATTTTTCAGAAACTTTCGGTAACATTTAGACCGCAGCATCTTCCACGCTGTTGCGCGAGCATCGTAAAAAATTCAACAACTCTTTGCGCGATTATATAAATTTTAATAGGTTTGATGCTGAATAATTTACGAAGTTTAATCTATCGTTAAAAAAAACCGACTAAACTAGAAAAAAAATAATTAGTCGTGTACATTAATTAACATTATGCTTCTCTAAATAAAAAAACAAATATGAAAAAAAAATTACAGTACGGAGATTCAGCGTTAATATAAATGTAATAATTTTAGTAGTAGATTTAAACGACTAATTATGCAATTATGCATCGCTGAAAATAATTATGTTGAAACATTAAAAATTTTATATTAAACATTTAAGCTGGTTGTTAAATGTCAAATATTTTTGCAAGTGCATTATCATGCGTGTTATATAATTATTTTGATGGTTTAATATAAAATCATTTTTTTTATCTGTATCTAGCTAAATTTTTAGATAATATAATAAAATTGTTCTTTCCGTGTACAGATACCATTGCGTTTTTAATTACAATGCTGCTTTTTAATGCTTTGTTCGTGAATGTTTCTACAAAAAGTGTTTGTATGCGGAAAGAATAATTTTACTCTGTAGCATCTAAAAAATTAGCTGGATATTAATCAGAAAATAATTTTACGTTAGGTCATAAAAATAATTATGCAGGACGCCCAAGCATGATAATGCTGCTGCAAACAGTTTTGACTTTTTAGTAACCAAGTTAAACATCTGATACAGTTTTTTTAAATGGTTCCACGTAATTATTTTCGAATCTGTGTTTTAACAAAATAGTTCTTTACGTATACACGGGAAAAAAAAATAATTTCACTGAAGTATTTAAAAATTTAAACAGTTTTGAAAATAATTTTATTAAAGAAAATAATTTGTAAAATAATGATGGAGAACGCTCACAAGAAGTTTTGGAGCTATTAGAATGTCAAAGTTTTTAGGAACATTGCTTGAATGTGTTTTTTATAATTGTTTCTGATGAAATTATTTTCAGGTTTATATCTAGCTAAATTTTGAAATATACCTTAGCAAAACCCTGCTTTTTTGTAATTAGAGATTCGGCTTACCGTCCCTGTGTTCCTTTTGCCCATGGTAATCGCCAGTGTGATGATCCTCGATTCCGTATGCGAACTCGTATTTGGGATGCGCGACGTAGTCTACATGATGATGGCCATGCTCATCGTGGACAATCACTTCGTGTCCGGGCCCTGCAACTGGTCCATGAAAGTGCGCGAAACTGTGAGCGTGCCCTGCCAATCCACTTTGGATCGCTGCAAGGGCCACTGTAGCCAATAACAGGATAAGCTACCGACAAATTGTTACCATTTACATGCACGTCTGTCCAAAGCACGAAACAAAGTTTTGGATTTTACACTCAGAAGTATCTAGCAGATCTAGCTACGGCCGATCGTAAGCGGTAGCTTTCTACCTCGTGGATTACAAGGAACTATGATAAACAAGTTATCATGATAAAAAATCGTATTACACAGTTTAGAATCCGACAAGAGGATGCAGCAAAATAAGATGTATAAAAGTACATTAAAAATATACAGATTGCAAGAAAATCGAGAATACTTTATTTCAAACAGTCAACAAAGAAAGAATATGTTTTAGCCTTTATAGAAATTTATGTAAAAATTTTCTATTATTTATAAAATATTATAAATATTAAAAATTAGATGGAGACAGAAACGTACACTGAGAAGAAAAGTTATTAAATTTTAATAAATATTTTGTTTAATACTAGAATCACTAATGTAATTTAAATTTTTTTATTGAATAAATATTTATTTACATTTGATAAATTATATCATTGCAAGCATTCAAATAAATTTTCTTCTCAGTGTATGTATCATGGTCGGATTATATTAGTAATGATGAATTACATATCGAGCTTGGATGGACACAAACCTTCATGTTCATGCTTCCAATTCCTAAAGTGCGAGTGATACTTCTGTCGATACCGATGAAAGTTTATATAGCTCGCACCAGCGTTCATTTTTGCCGGGAGAATTTCGCCACCGTTGTTTAGCGGACGTACGAAACGGTCCCTGCGAATGACAAAAACATGACGTGAACCAATCGCTTTCCTATGCATAAGATTGGGCACTCCCTGCGATGAAACGCCGCTGTAGCCACGCATGTGAACGCCCGTCTCGTTGAAACAACAATCGATTTCGCTCTATCGATTGCGTTACGGAAGTTTTTTTTCCAAAAGTCTCGAAACGATTGACTTTCATTTGCGATTGTAGCTGAGCATCGAAGCGCGCGACGGCAATATTTGAATACGCTAATGGATCATTCTGGAGAAGAAAAAAAAATTAGCTCAATATATATATTCGAATTTCTATATTTCTTTTTCTGAAAGATTTAAAATTTTTACCTTGTTTCTATTTATGATTATAAAAGATTCAGATCAGATTTAAAATAAATATTTATAATTGAAAATATATTGGAAGCGGATAAATTAAATGAGCACAGAAAATTACGACAAATTTATTTATTTAATTTATTATTTTAATAATAATATACTGTAAATTTTATGTTTTATAAATTTGTAAAATACGAGAGAAACAGGGGATTTATGTAAAGATGAAATATTTACAATGTTAAATTATTTTTAATAAATATTGATTCTTCATACAAGCAAACTTTTATTTCGAAAGAGTTTGCGCTACATTAATGGTTTAATCTGCAGATTTGCTACGATAATAATCTTTTTAGAGAATACATTATCACATACAATTACAATCCCGCTACAATTTTTAGATGACTCACTGATTTCGGAAATGGATTGAATAGCGCGTAGCAATTACTTAGTCGCGATAAAAATAGGCAGTAATCGATAATTAGATCAGCACGCATGACTGCTATTAGTTTAATAGTCACCGTCGTCTTCCAAATCGCAACGACTAGTCTCATTATCGGAAAATTTCACTCGCGCCGAGCGTAACAATAACCTATTTACGCTACAAATGCATTACACGTGTAACGCGCACCGTGATGAAATTCAAGCACGTGATACGCTTGATATCAGAGATTTAACCTTCTCATCCGTAACTCCGTTGTCTCCGCGCCGCATCGCGCCGCGCGCCGGTCGGAAAGGCAAAGTGAACGCGCGTCACGGGCATATCCGATGCTCCAAATAAAGTCAAGCTCTCCAATATCAACGGATCGTCTCGATGCGAAACGGAAACCGTTTTAATCACCGATTTCCAAAAAAGGCGGCAGCTTGAGCTTCGATCGCTACTTTCATACGTATGTATGTGTACGTACACATCTGGGAAACGATCGGCGATTTCGCTAATTGCAGAAACAGCTGCAGGCGAAGCCTTTGTCGCAGGCGGTCCCGATGGAGCCGTAGTGCACCGAGTAGATTTCAGACTTAGGAATAGCTGTCCCTGGAGCTGTCTCGTGTGTCTGAAAAAGAGCAAACTCGTGCAATCAACTCGTAATCCGCCCGTTTGCTTCAGCAACAACTCTATCGACCCGCGCTGGACGTCGCTTCGTGGATTCGTATTATACATAGGGGAGCACATCGCATCGCACTAATGACACCCGGCTTCCCTTCGCACATAACTTAATTTAATTTGTTACTTCATACTGTTGATATTGCCCCGCTGATATTCGTGCTGATCTTGATTGATCGAACGGCAAATGGAGGGTGACAATTACCGACAATTATGTTTAATAAATCGAGAAAGCGAAACAATAGGTTTAGTTAATGTTAAGCACACTCGGTTGCTCAAATTTCAAGCAGCAAAACGATTTGAAGCTCCCAATCACTCGTCGCAGACGAATTGAATTACGAATGACAGTAGCACAAAAAATTAATCTTACACACACACATTAATCTTGCCCTTCTAATTTTTTTCCACATTAATTATTTAAGGAGGAACGATTGATACAATCTTAGCAAGGTGATTTATATTACGGTGAATATAACAAATATTCAAATTTTAGCATGTATTTGTATTGTATTCCGTGAGATCACACTATTGGTTTTAAATGAGTAAAATTAAATTATTAAACTATTTTTGATAATCGT
Organism: Solenopsis invicta; assembly: GCF_016802725.1. Lineage (NCBI taxonomy): Eukaryota > Metazoa > Arthropoda > Insecta > Hymenoptera > Formicidae > Solenopsis > Solenopsis invicta. The sequence goes on from NC_052667.1 coordinate 23,095,947, forward strand.
TAATAAGATTTTACATATTTGTATATTCTTAATTTTGCGTTAAAAACCTCGGACATGACTGTACAATTAGCTAATCTGCTTATGTACACCTGGAACCTTACAACAGCTTGGTTTTTAATTAATATCTTTGTAACAATTTTTTAAATATATTTTTTTATTTTTTGTTATATGTTTTTAGTTTGTTATTAACTAAAGTTATCTTTAGTTTACATACTTTTATTTTTTTATTTGTAAAAATTTACATGGTAAATGGAATGAAATTTTTAACACAAAAAAGTTTGCTCTAACTATTGATGTAATTTATACGTATATCAAAGTTTAAAAAGTAATATATAATATCAGTCGTGTGATGCCGAGTATACAACTCTAACTTCAACTTTTATCTTAGAAACTATACGATCAATCGGTTTGAAATTTTAATATAACATTACTGCAGTTTTGCTTTAAACAATATTTTATATAATTAAAGCACTTTGATTTTACGATTGTACTTTCGTTAAAAAAATTAAATAAAAATAAAAATTAGTCGCTCTTCGTTTCTTTCGATCCAACGACGAGTGATCATGAGCTTAACTTATCGTCTCAATTAGTAGCGTATAGATAATAAAGATCTTGCAACAGATTAGCGATCGCACAACGGTATAGGTCATACGTTTGGCATTACAGCGGCTTTGTAGGAGACAGTGAGTTATCGGACACGGAGATATCGCCGTCAAGGCACGGGCGAGAAATGATGGTGCACTCGAACGGCGCGCGCGAGACACGCGAATATAGTTTTAAATTAAACAGGTACCACCCTCTCTCACATTTTTCTCATTGCAAAGTCACGCAAACTTGACATCATGCTCATACATGCGTGACAATCTCGTGACGATCAGAAACAGCAACATCTTCCGTCGACGCGTCGCCGCACACAAGCAGCGTAATCGACATGTGGGTGCGCGGCATTATCTAAGCTAACTATCAGTCTCATACGCAGATTAGCGTCCGCGTCCAAGACAGATTGCGTCGTATCTGATCTTGTCTACGTGACCTTATCAGTCTGTTGAAATGTACTGCCATTTTCCCTTATCTGCACATTCTCTTTACGTCCGTCCTCTTCCTTGTGGAATTTAACTAAGGATAAGAGGGTGTGTCTAATATACCCTAAAATATGTTCTTAATTTAGAGGAAGGTGACGTGTCTGTATTTTTGATCAACTTTGATGTTTTTCATCAGAGTGGAAGTTTTATTTTGATACCTCAAAATACAATTCTGAAATATTTTTTCAAGTATTAACACTGATATATATTTTTTGAAGATTGAAATTGTTATTTATTATAGACTTTTTTGACATTAGAAAAAAATTAAATTTTGCTCAAAAATGTAACGCCCATAATGTATCTCTGATCCATATGTAAAAAAGGTGTATATAAAGAGAAGTTAAAATAATTACATCTTTATATTTTTTACGCTTTTTTACATTATATAGTTTTATTTAAAATATATGAAAATTAGCACGAACAAACTAAAATAATATAAAGACAACAGAACAATTCATTATAAATTTAAGCTTAACAAAGACAGAATTTTTTTATTTCTTTAATTCTTTTTTTTTCAAACCTTGCCTTAATCTTGGAATGTTGTGTGAGAGCGAATTTGTAAGTGACAAGTTGCGAGTTCGAGCCTACATCTCGGATTTTAAGTTTGTAATCTGTATCGACAATTTACAATTAGCGAGAGTCACAGAGAAACTCTAAATCTAGGTAAGACGTACAGGGACTAACGTAGTTTTCCTCGCTCTCCTTACTTTGAAGTACTACTTACCTGTATTTTACTTTTTTTTCACTTTATCTTTATTTAATCTTTACCTTTTCAAATACTGATTAAATACATAATCAAATAAAAAGAAACGCTCAAGTGTGCATTCGTGTGATAATACGCCCAAATTTACAAAAAATGAGAAAGTGCGTGTAATTTAACGCTACATCTTGAAAAGGTTGCGAAATGCTTAAAAGTAAAGCAAAGGTCTGTATTGATACATAATATGAACAGCATTGTACAACGGCAGGCTGCTAAACAAATGATTTTATAAGTAATTATTAGAATTTCTCATTTTGTAATTAATACTGCGAGTGATCATAATACCTACAAGAGCTATAATACCATCTTCTCCTTTATACATGACGGAAGAGTGAACTTTATCATTAATGTACTTCATCCGTTAGTGAAAGTTCAAAGAGAATAGAGCATATTGCACCGGTTCTTGCGATTCTTACTCAACTACTGCGCTTGATGAGCAACCGCGACATTCAAGTTAAAATCATATTCTTTGGACGGTGCAAGCGAAGAACATCAACTATGCTAATAAGTCTTCCTGATTGTCGCGATCTTCGATGCGACAGTTTCTCAAACGAGTCTGACTCGCGAAAGATACCGTGACGTGTAAAATTGAACGACGAGTGGTAGTTCAGCTTGCACATAGTCGGGTTAGATATGTAAAATTGCATATAAAATCTACATTGAAATCTCTACGTTTCTTTCAGGACGGTTTTTGCACGTTGATATAATAGCGTTTGCGTATCTCGCAGAAGCAAAAAATAATCGTCGTTACCTTCCGAGTGATAAAACGTAGCATTGCAAAAACCTTGTATTTATAAAATTTTTATATAAGTGGGAAAAAGGAAACGAAGAAACTTTGGCGATAACCGTGTTATTTAGTTTATTTTTTATTACTACATTGGTGATAGCGATAATAATCCAACCGGTTGTTAGTTGAAACCGAGGGCAAGAATTATAAGCTCGGAAATGTTGCGAAATGTGAAACCCTGGGCTGCTCGTTCCGGGAAATTCAACGTTTCTCTCTCGGTGCCGGTTCGTTCCTACAACACGGTTGTAGTCTCTCCGCTAAGAGAACTTAATAGAAATTGTCGAAGCGTTTGCGCAATGCGATTATCCGCGTTAGAAACCGGCGAGATTGGCAACGAAATTGGCGACGAAATTGGCAACAAAATTGGCAGGGCCCGGGTCAGTAACACAATGGCCGACCGATCCTCCTTATAGAACGACCAATCCCGTTCGCCGCGATTGTTCGACGGGAGGAGGGCACGAAATTTCGGTTACGCTCCGCTTTCACCCTCGTCGCGCCACGTCGTTTTCCCTGCCACGGTGCATTTTGCTGCTTCCTTCGCTTTTCGACGACCCTCGGACTCGCCACCACCGGTCGATCCGTCGCGCGTTGCGCTGACTCGAATGGTCGAGGGTTGCGCGCGGGAACGTGATTGGATAAAAACATGTTGCGGCGTGCTGATGAGAGAGATCGGCCAACTCGCTGCATTCGGTCAGCAGAAACCGTGCGGACCCTGCTCATTTTGATGAAACGAGATCACGCGATTGCGGTAGAACCAGGAATGAATTCTGAAGGAGAGTCCACTTTGAAAATTAAGAAACGGAGGGTCATGATATTTCTACGTACGTTGACGTTACTTTGATAAAAAAATAAAAAATTGCATTGTGATGATCTCATATTTCTTTGACAAACTTGAAGTTTCTATTCTTTTATCGAAGTTTTTTTTTATTTTGGTGATTCATACAGAACTCGCTATTGAGGTTTTGATGATGCAGGCGAATTTTGCAATTTTGATTTATTCTATCTCAAATTCGGATACATGCAAAGAGAGTGAAAAACATTTTGGGTCAATTGTGGAATTGTATTCTGCAATGTTGAGAGTGCACCAGAATTTTTTCAGATTTTTTAGAATCAAAAACGCTTTTACAAACATTATCACTGGTGATCTGGTTGAACTGGGAAAGCAGCGAAAAATACGTTGGACCACGAAGGGTTAAAAATTACGAGACATGCGGATTGAAATTTCAAAGAAGGTGTTTATGCGTAATAAATTAATGTACAGATTATAAACTGTGTAATAACATTTTTTTTTTATTGATACACACATTACATTTCCATCTATCATAAAGGAGTGAAATATTTAACAGCTCATAAGAATATTATTTTTTAACAATATATCTAATTCACAAAATGTAAAAGTAAGCATTTAACAATGTAATGGCTACGATCGAGTTTGTACATAATGTAGGCTCGCTTACAACGTTATTCTCGTTATTTACTCTTATCTCTTTCATTGATTATTTTATCGATAATTATTCGTTATATCTTTCAATTATCGATGTTTATGGCCACCATATGTGCCACCCGAATGATCGTTTCCGCCGTAGTTATGGACCTCGGCGTAAAACCCGCCGTGAGGATCAGCATGATATTTTACGCTCCTGACATTGCCGCCAGGCTCATGGATGTGATATTCGCCCTCCACGTGTTTGCCTGCGGTTCACATCATAATTAATATTTACACATTTCACTGGAATCAATAATGATTTAAAGAGGCCATTTCCTTCTATCTTTCATTTACGACTTAACTGCTTTTACAGAGATTTATAAGAGTATGATAGTGTAGAAATGTCTAAACATTTTAAAATATTACGAAACTACGAGGAAAAAATTTTTTTAATTGGTTAATTAATTAAAAATGTCGGAATAATTTTTTTGCAACGAGAAGAGAACGGAAGTTTATCCTGCATGATTTATAACATTCGCTGTAATGTTTATCGGGCTAATATAGTGTTATACACATGGAACCGAATTAAGAATGGTATTCAGATTGAATGAAGATATAATAGAAGCTCGTGTATCTCTCCATACGTTCCAATTAAATTCGCATTTACGCAGACAGTTACACATTTCCCATGCTGTATCGGAACAGCTCCGCCGCGCCGTGCCGTAAGCTTCGTGCGTTTCATTCGCCGGCTTTGCCGCGGAGAGCCTTCCAACGAATGCGTAATAAACTCCTATACCCTCTCTCTCTCTCTCTCTCTCTCTCTCTCTCTCCCTCTTTTGTATCAGTCACAATTAAATTTAACAGGCGCACGTCGAATATGAACGAGCGCGAAGGGGCATTCGCGTTTTTTTTTTATTTTTTTTTTATGAGAGACGCACACGCCAGACAAGTGACGGATGTGCATTCACAGCAAACGGGACCGCAACGCGCCCGGGGGATAAGAAACGAACTTGGTCCTTCCTAGGTTCTAATTGAGAGCACAGCCAGATATCCAGTTACTTCGAGATTCTAATTAAGAGCGCGAGATCGAATTGCATTTCGCTGCGCCGCTGGCTGTGTATCGGTATTACGCGATACATCTAGGATATCGTTACCTTGTCAATAAAGGAGGGAACTGGTGCTACATTTACGTGATATTAAGAAAAAAATGAATAGGTTTTTAAATTGACATTCTTAATAGCAATTTTTGCTATTTCTAAAAACCGCAGAGATATTCAGGAATCGATTTTACGTGATAATTCTTCGCAATTACTTCGATGGTAATAGTAAAATAATTATCATTTTATTTAAGAAAGAATACCGGGATAACGTTATTGATATAATTGATATGATATAAAAATTATAGGTGATAGCTTTAGAGAATACTTCGTAAATAAGAGAAGTCATACTATTATATGTACAACATTGAAAAGAGTTTTTAAACTGACATTCTTAATAGCAATCTTTGTAAAGAATCGGGAAATATTCAAGAATCGCTTGAAATATTAAAAAATATCAATAATTTAATATAAGATAATTATTTGCAGATATTGATAGCGATAACAAAATACTCAATTGTCATTTTATTTAAGAAAGATGCGCCATTCTCACATAACTAGGATTACGACGTTGATACAACTGATATTGACGTAACATAAAAGTTATAGGTGCTTTAGGGAACACGTATACTCACCGTCACGGTGTTCCTTCTGCCCGTGATGATCTTTAGTATGATGGTCGTCGACGCCGTATGAATATTTGTACTTGGGATGAGCCTTGTAATCGTGATGATGATGTCCATGTTTATCTTTCCAGGCAATCTCCTCGTGATGGCCCGCCACCGGTCCGAAAAAATGATGATAGGAGTGCGTAGGGTGGTCGTGACCGCCGCCGTGTCCGTTGCGATCTATATCCTCCGCGATCTGTTCCTCGTCGCTATCTTCCTCTACAATTGATTTCATGTAAGACTATTATGTTCTCGGATTCTTCGAATAAAATCGATCGCGAACGTCCCGTTGAAATTTTAGCCAGACCTCAAGTCGTAGTGTTTAACGCGTGAGAGTGTCATCAAGACGAGCACTCGCAAGAATCGATAAACCAACGCGCGTAATTGCCTCGTCGAGTGACCGATTCTATGAATTAAGCGAGAGACACTCACCCGCCGCATTTTCCTCATACATCCTGGGGAAGCTCTTAACAACGACAGCGACGAAGACGACGCAGACAATCAATTCCTGTAAAGCGAGGAGGGACATTCGAGCGTCGTGTAAGCGGCCGACAACGCCGCCCGTGAAGTACCGTTCGCTGTTAAAGGTAAATTGGTGGCCGCGAATAATTGGAAAAGTTAATCTCTTAAATCTAATCGAGCAAGAGAGAAAGAAGGAGAAAGGGGAGGGAGGGAGAAACAGATAGAAAGAGCGAAAGAAAGACAAGGAGCCGCGCGCAGAAAGCAAAAATTCATTTTCGACTTCGCGATGTGTGTGTGTGTGTGTGTGTGTGTGTGTGTGTGGTGTGGCGTGGCGTGTAGTAGAAAATTACCGAAAAAAAGCCCCGCCATTATTCTTCCATTCCGAATATGTGCGCCAGAACGGAGACTCGCCGGAGACGCTTTTACCGCCCACATAAAGACCTCCGAAACACTCCGCGCTCGCTACTTTACGGTCACGACTGCGTGATACTTTGTTCAACGCGGTTCCGGCGATTCGTTTTACGGAGGCCACGGCGGACCGCCCCTACGGGTCGATGAGATCGGCGAAACTTGAAATTGGATCGATCGTTCCGAGTTTGAGGTCGGGACCGGCGTCTTTCGCCCGCGGCCAGGTAAAAGTGCTGAGCCCTTCGTGTTATTCTTCACGTTATACATTGTAGTTCTTTGCTCGGGCGGATCATGAAAGGTTAATATCCGTCCACTTGCCGCAAATTGGATATCAAAGAGAGAGAAGAGAGGAAAGGAGAGAGAGAGAGAGGGGGAAGGCTCTGGACTCTTTTCACGAGAAAAAAAATGCGCCTCTTTCAGAAAATTTGTAGCTTCACTTAAAGTAGTTAGTTTTATTAAAATCTTTTGAAGTGGAATATTTTCCTTTCCGACATTTTTCTTTTTTTTACTTTTATAACGTTGCTCTTAAATTGCAATAGAAATTTCAACTGGTCGCATCTCCGACTTTTAACTCGCCTGCTACGATTAATACGCTCCTTTCAATACGCAAATCCGTAAAATGAAAAAAAGAATGAAATATATATGCTGTGCGTAACTTAGAGCGAAAGATCAGTCTTTGTTATAAGGCTTTTATTATAGCATTTTATAAAGATGGATAGTATTATGCAACCTTTTCTCACTAAAGCGACTATTGTACAACGATACCTTCTTAAGCCCCCATTGAACGTATTTTCACCTCAAAAGAAATTATTATACATGCCGCGCAAAAACAAAGGCGATTGAAAATTTTAAGAAAATTTTATTTTGAGAGTATCCCGTTTCTCTAATTATCGGCGAAGTGTTTTGCGGCTTAATTTGAAAACGGTTTTAGAAAATTATGGAATTTTTTGAAAAGCTGCTTATGTTACTCGGAACTAATAATCGTTCAATTAATGTTGTTGCAATGCCTGCAATTTTAATTAATGCGGTTCTACAATTGCTGCTTGCAAAATTTGAGCGCAATTACCATTTAAGCGTTTGAATTTATAATACAATCGAAATTTTAATACAAACAACGTTTGGAACGGTGAAATATTTCCGTTTTAATCATTATATAATCGTTACGTAACGGTTGCGCATTACGGGCGCGTATGTGTGAGCGAAAAATTACCCCAGCTCGTCCGGCGCAACGTAACGCTCGCATTGTAACGCTTTCCACGCTAATACTTTCCGGGATGCGCAATTATTCCGACGTCAGCGGCGTAACGCGTTCACAAAAGATGCAACACCTTCCACAATTTTGTTCGCAAGAATACGTAATTATAAGCGACGTGTGCATGCCTTCGTCTGACCTGTTACAACGCGAATTTCCGTTCCCCAGCAGAGCGCCCCGGTAATATTCTCCGGTGCACTCTGTGCCTACGGCGTATCAACTTACGGATATCGAATACCGCGCTATCGACTTTAGTTTACCTTTGCAAAGGCCATGTTTCTTCCTTAACGAAAACCGCCAATGGACTATCTCCAGGACCAAAGGAGCGGGATCGTTTTATAGCGGCGGCCACCCCCGGACAGGCAAAAACGGTCCCCTTTAACCATTAATTCCATTTGTCGTACCCCCGCGGTTGGCCTCCCGCGACACCGCACAGTAAGAGGTGTGACAGAGTCGGGTCGTGGAAATGATAATAATTCTTTGAAACAACGGCCACGGTACGACCCCGATCTTCGTCACTGCCAGACACGAATTGGCGTCGCGCGATTTTATGGCTGGGAAAGCAATGGCTCGGAAATAATAAATGTACAATGTAATTTATACCAACTTTTACGTTTCGTTGCTGCTTGAACCATTAACGTTAACTATGAACACACTCGAAGATAAACAAGAGATTTAAATATATACGTTTTTAAAGATACATTATTCAGAATTTTTGTTTTTCGTGAAACGTCAATGAAACCAGGTATTACCGCTTTTAATGAAGGCTGATTTTTATTAGTTGAATAAAAGGTGCGAAATCATCAATGATTAACGTTATGGTTAATGACGTTGTTTGTAAAGGCTTGGATTACTATCAGCACTATAAGTAATTGAGAATTTATGTTCTCTCTCGCTCTCTCCGCTTGGTATGTGCACTCGTACGATTTACACGGCATTGGTGGAACAATTGGAAACAATGAGATTGTATGCCAAATTTCTCTTCTAATATTTGACAACAATATCTTTTGTCAAGGCGATGAGTTTCGAGCGCGATTATTTACAAGCGATATTACCTGTCGATAATTTCTGATTGAAGTGGCTAATTATATTCTCTCTTGTGAATTTGAGAAATAACCGTGACAAAGGATACGTTTTGAAATGATGGCAGCAATAAAAGGTATAATATCTAGATATGCATTTATGAATTATTACTGACATAACGCAAATTAATTAAAATATAAATATTTATTTAATTAATGTAATAATAATAAGACACGAACAAACCAATATTAATTGTAAAATTGTAGAGAAATTGTACTGAACTTACGCTGAAATTACACTTTCGAGTGTATCTATTATACTAAAAAGCGCATTCAATTTTAAATTAAATACGAAAGGTATTGATAATTCTCTCGTATAATTGTGTATGCGCTAGTTATATTTACTTGAGAAATATGTACATAAAAAGATTACTTGATTCAAACAAATATATTATTAGTCTTATTTAAATAACTCATTCACATAACATAAGTAAATATTGCTTGTTTGTGGTAAATATTATTTGCTTGAAGTAAATATATTACTGACTTGATATAAAATAAAGTTATTTGCATTGTGCTAACATATTTATTTGAATTTTATTTATAGTAATTTTTTCTCTCGGTGCTTTTTTCGGATACATACTTTGATTGTAGCAGTGGATATAAACACTTGTTAGTATTTTCTGGAAACACGCGGCTTCGACATCTTGTGAAATTACTGCTCACGTGCCAATTGCCGAAATAGTCAATCAACATTTTTCATTCGCATTGCCGTAAAGGTAACGCAATCGCGGTCGCAACGGACCGAAGATTTTTGCTCGTTCTCTCGCCGAGAGCAGTCTCAGAGAGAAAGCGCGCGCGGATTTTTCGATTACCCGGCTAGTTCTTGCGCTGCGCAATTTTCCCGTGGCATCATTCCGCCCCGATCCGAGTGCAAAACTCAGAGGCGGCAGTCGGATCAGTTTTAATTTCCAGCGCGATAATCACGACAGCAGGAATAACAAGCAATATTACTTACATCCGATGCATATGCATTAAGCCCTCGCGCGTTAATTTTGCTTCGAGATTTTGTTATTCGCATTGCGCGCACACTAAGCAACATACAAATTAATTATTCACAATGAAGCCCGTTATCCGCGAAGCTCGTGATGGGAACTACAGTCACCGACGCGAAAGATAATATGGAGTTTATATTATACTACCAGATATGTATCGCGTACGGAATAATCACAATCATAAGGCAAAGTATAGAATTATACATGACAAAATTGGACGTGCATAATATTGCATGAATTGTACGGAGTGTTTAATGAAAGAAAAAATATTTCAATTTAACGGACTGACGTATACTCAATTAGTGTCGACATGTTCTCACACGAGATAAACTTTTGCATAACCGAAAAAATTCAATTGTTCAGAGAAAGTACTTAAATATTTAAACGTACTTTAGAATACTTTCTGTGTAAAATTGTGCCGCTTTGCTCGGATTTTGTTAGTATTTTATTTGGAAGTTACAAACAATTGCCATTTAACAAAGCGAATGTAATTTCGAGTTAAGTCACAGTTCTCATATTTCTCGGTTGTACAATTTTTTTTTTAATGGATAGAAATTTTATACTAAAAACGTATGTTTTTCCATTTGATAGTTATAGACAATTACCATTTAACGAAGTGAATGCAATTTTCTAGTTGAGCAACATTTTTCATATTTCTCGGCTATAAAAAATTTGTTTTTAAATGAATAGATTTTGTACTAAAAATACGCGTATATTCTTCTTATATTGAAGTAGTTATTTATATATTAAAAATGTGGAAATTACGCATTTCGAATGTTTCTTCTATTAAGGAAACAACAAATTGGAAAATGAGATAGTACCACAGAAATCTTTTTTTTTCCATATTATTTTTACATATTTTGACCAACAATACATATAAAACTGTTATCGACTGTTACAAGTAAGAGGATATATTATAAATTACTTATTATTTTAACTTAACAACAGCATTCATATGTGCGTTACGATATCTTTTAAGAAAACTCTATCATCTTCATCTAAAAATAGATTTATTGGTAAAAGCTTCACATTTCAATCATGCTTTATAAATACAAGTAGTTTTCATGAATGGTTGACCTACATAATACAGAATAGTCTATCAAACGAGAAGAAGACGATTGAATAACTATTGTAGATTTGAAGATGCGAAAAAGTATTGCAAACATTTTCATACAATTTCAACTGCGACGTAGAAGCGATGAGAGACAATATATTAATCGTCCATTATTAAAAGTTTATTTTTAAAAAGAAAATCATTGAAAACTCCGTTTGAAAAAAAGGCTAAAAAATAATGAACACTAGGAAAAAGATTATTTATTGTGTACCTCTTTAAAAAATATGTAAATTACATGATTAAAATTTTTGCAGAATAATTTCAAATCTACAAAAGTTATATCCGGATGTTTCGTGTTATTATAGATCGGATATTTACACATGCGCAAAGGTAGAGAAGTCTCTTGACTTCACGATACACGTACACCGGAGCCTTTTAAGTAAAACACATTTTCCGTTTTAACCTCTTGAAGTATACATTTCGCGAAATTGCAACACAATCAAATATTTGAACATTGCAATCGAAGATAAATCTACCGAACTCGCGCACAATGTGCAATTGTAAAATATATATAAACAGACGATAAAAGTTATTTTGGAAACAAAATTTTATTTTTACAACGTAAAATAGCATTAGAAAAATTTTATTTTCGCAAGACGAAGGGACGGAAAATGCGCTTTAAGAATTGTCGTCACGTATTTATTCCAGTGGCGATGAAAATCACCGGCTGTTTCATTAAATAATAATCGAGAAGATTTCCTCGAGTCGCCGAAGCCTGACAGCGATACAAAAATATTTTGGACGGGCAACAAAAGCGAGAATTTATAATTGATACCGTTCGGGATAGGCGTATGAAAAAATAATCATCATTCACACGCGGGAAATGTCGCCTACCGCGAAACCGAGAAAAGCAAATACCGCACATGACGCTCCAGAACACGCGAGCTGACACGTCGGCGCAAATGACACCGCCGCGCCGCGGCGAGAACGCGCGCGTGTATACCATTATATTGCACATTTTCCCATTGTTCCCGCATATACCGCGTATCGCGTCGACTCGAGGAATCCCCGCGATATTATTACGTCTCGCGATCTTTCGGTCCGTTTACGCGACGTGGAAGGGATTTATCGACAGAAGAGCCTCGGTTTGACGGACATATCGTAAACGCTTGGAGGGCACGACGTCGTAATCGCAGGAATCAGAGCGCTCTGCACAGAATGAATCGATAGCGGTGCAGTCCACGTCCCTTCCGAGGCTGTTACGCCAGACTCCACGTCGACCCTGCAAATAATTCAGCACTGTTCTAGCAATTAAGTTCGTCGTAAACGGCGACGTATTGACGCGGAGGGCAGATATATAGATGGATTTTGAAGACTCTCTAAAATATTTATGCTCTCTCTCTCTCTCTCTCTCTCTCTCTCTCTCTCTCTCTCTCTCTCTCTTTAACGAATTTACTTGAGTAATCTAATTCCATAAAGATTCCAGATTACATTTTTATTTGATCATCAGAACCGGATTAGTAATAGAAAATGATATCCTTTGTGGTTCTCCGTTCATCATTAAGCTTGTAAAAATAAGTGGGCGAGAGCTTTGAATACGGAACAATGGCCTCGTTTCTAAGATTGAAATTAATATCGTTAACGAGAGAATTGTATTAGAGGGAAAGCGAGAGATAGAGATGGGAGGGAAAGAGGAGCGCGCTATATAAAAGAGAGTGAAACTATGGAGCAGCTCGCAAAACTTTCAGGCGCAATGCCTGCAACCGACTTAACATCTTTGTTAGCCCCGCGGCGGAAACAAGGCATCGTAAACTGATAGCCGGGGTGGATGTCTTACGTCTTGAGAACGGGCGATGCATAAAGAACGAGGGGATTCACGGGCGGCGGTTTGAGAAGTACGACGTCGACGCCCGATGAATGTAATTCGCTTTTTAACGCCTCCGCGGCACCCTCCACGGCTTTTCGGGACGCGTTGAACGCCACCAGTCCGAAGCCCGCCTTGCCGTCGTAGCTCGTCTCGGAGTCGCCCAGAAGAACGATGCGCCCTTGGGAACAGAACATTTTCAGTAAGCCGCTTAAAGAACGAATATGGTTTTGCTATCGATGAATAGTCCCCGCTATGTTGTCGGGTGCTCTACTCCGTGTACACTATTGTGTATTACTACGGCTTTCAAAGGAGCAATCGCTTCCTCGCTAAGCGAGCAAATTTCTCATTAACTCAGACTGATGGAGAAATCTTGACTCGACTATTCTTGTAGTAACAAACTTTAACTTTTATTTCAATTTCAATCAAATAATATGAGCTAAAAGTTATCAAAATTTAAAAACTGTAGGTTTTTCTAGATTTATTCTTTTTTTTCCTTAACAACAAATTTTTGTCGTAAATGTTTGAAATTTGATGAAACTAATTGCAAAGAAGAAAACAATGACGAATTTAATTTATAATAGTTTTTGCAGCAAAAAGTGCTGTATTCTGCTATTTTAAAATCACTTAAATGAATAAGTCGAAATTATAAATGAATTTTTGCACAAATATTTATTAAATATTTGTTATTAGTACATGTAAAAATTTTGATTTAATTGGTAATGCTACTTCCCAATCAAATTTGCAAATAAACACTGCAAAACACGATTTTATCAAAAGTAAATAAAAAATTAAATAACTCTTAAATCAATGAGTGAAGTGTGCTCCAATTTTACACAAATACTCAAACGTAATACTAAAACTTTATATAAAATTTTTATATTTTTGATAATGTTTTGAAATATAATCCTTAAAAAATTTCGTTGTTATAAATAATAATAAAATTTTTTTGTTGTTGAAAAATGTTATAAAGTTAGCGGAGAAATCTAAATTTTTTCTTGTAATAAAAGATTTTTAATTATTATATCGATTAAAAGATTTTAATATTTTGTTGGCATAAATTATAACAAATTTTTTTGCTCGCCCTAGAAGCAATTGTTTTCTTCGAAGCGAGACAGAAAGAATTATTAATCTTTTCTGTAGCGATAGATAATGATATTTTTTTCTAATTAAAAATTTGGACAAGTATGCGTACCTCTCTTGATACGCAAAAGAGGGATGAACACTCTAACTGTTCTTAGCGGAGCAACCAAATTATGGCGCAACATGGATTCCCACATCGAGCTGGTTTGTTTTTCTATGACACCTGGTAAAACCAAGCCGCCCGTGTGCACGACTGCCCAGAGACCTGTAATTAAATAAAATTTTACGCTCTAGCGTACTCAAAACGATCTTCCCGAGGGGAGGGAAGGGGAGAAGCGGAAACGAGGGGCAAATGGAAGTTTATTTCGAACCTCGCTCGCGTTGATGAGAATCGTTATATACAACGAGCGGAAGGCAATCGCGAGTAAATACCGCACAAGATGGCTGCAATTACGACTCTCCCCGGCATCTGATATTGGGCATCTGAAATTGCATTTCCAATCGGAAGTACGACTTATAAATGAAAGTGCACTTTCATCCGCCGTCGCGTTAAACTAAACAAATATATTCGGCGCTTCCGTCTCATTTTTCGCGATGCGAAAACATTCGCCTGACAGTTGTTCGCGGGTGTAACGGATAGCAAAAATCTGCGAATATGACGTTCGCGCTTATTTATTCTACGCGATGGAGGTATGTTATTTCCTCGTGTTTTCCCATTACGCAAACTTCCATTATGTGCGCGAGATATATCGCCACGACAGATCTATGCGAGTGCAAATACTCGTCTCTCGTAAAAATCTTGTTGGAATCATCGCGGAAGGAAGTTGAGAGTTGCATTAAAGTTTCGAATGATTTATTCCGAGTATTTTACTTTTCCGCCTTTTAAGCATTTTTTTCTTCCACGCAAAAATCATGGTATTTAATTCGTGTACTTTTCCCGCGAGTTCGTACCTGTGTATACACGTGATAGAGCTTCACCAACGTCGTATCCATCGTCGGCATCGATAAAGCCCCGGGGCACTTTATTGAACCTGACAAGCCGGCTGAATTATTATGAAAACGGGCACCGATTCTACATCCAGAACATTATTCGTTCAATACCGAATTTCATTAAATTAGTACGAGATGAATTACTCGGAGTTCTCCTGGGCTCCCTTTCTCACGGGAATAACTAATAATAGAGCTAACGAAGCCGCGTATAAAAGTGAAACTGAATACGTACAAACTTTCGACTTATCTATAGCTGAATAAATAATATTAGTGTTATTCGAAAACATGCAACCGATGCTCGTTACAGTCCGTATGAAAAAATTATTTCGTTTTTCTTGTCTACGCTTAGTTATCCACAATTAGCGCAGTTAATTAAATGGCGCAACGTACGCGTCGTGTCGACACTGAAGTATTTGCGAAATGGTAATTGCGAAAAGTTTTTAAATATTTTTTCACCTTAATTATGTGATTAATTAAATAAAAATTTAATATGGAAATCATATTGGATTTTCCACTGGTCACTTTTTCGCATTATAACTCTCGATAAATCAAATTTGAAAAGAAGCGACTGTTTTTTTTTTTTTTTTTTAACAAGTTGTTCGAAAAGTTTCTTAAGTGACATTGCTGGCGTGATTTTTCATGTGATTTTCAATTCGGTGACTAGTTCCCTTTTTTATAAGGAAATTTGGCATAAAAAATTCAAGTTGGATAGTTTGTGTTTGACAACGCTTCCAAATTATTGCGTTTGGCATTTCAAGATCCATCTTATTCCGAGTGATTGAGAAATAAGACGGATTTGGCAGGAAGTCATGAATTTTGGCTATTGCAACAGCTGTGGTGTGAGCCGGTGCATCGTCTTGAAATGCCGAGCACAATAACTTCTCAAACAAGCGACTTGATAGATCGACTCGAAACTTAACGTCAATCTTATTTTACGTCATCTCATGAAGGATGAAACTTATTTCACTCAAATTAAAAATCATATGACGAATCACTCTACTAATGTGTTTTAAGAAACTTTTCGAAAGTCGCATATATTTTTTTAACGGGCACGTACTTGGAGTGATAAAATAACGTGGACATTAATACAATTCGTGTACATTATGAAATCAAATAATACGATGTTTCCCATATAAACATGTATATCTTCTCACGTAATCTACAAAATACTAGAAAAGAAACCATAAAAACGAATAAGTTATTTCCCATTTCAATATTGCATTGTTCATGTGTACGCAGGCGAGACTTCATTCAATTGCGTAACTGAAATGGTTTAGATGAAAGTGCAAAAAATAGTAATTCGGCAATGAAAATTTAATACTGAAGCCGGCGGAGTGGCTTTAACGGGTCAACGTCTCTCAAGGAAGTAATTATAAATTAAATCAAGACACAAAGAGAGACGGGGAAAGCATAACTTTGTTAAACGCATTATTTACATACACGACGCACTTTCTACACAGGTTACACGTGAAGATATAAATTACGTAATCTACCGTGTGTTACGACACTGATTAATCCCTTTTTGATGCAAAGGAGCGATTAAAGCTTTTTTTTTGGATACTTATTATTGCAAAGACGTCGAAGAACTTTCGCCCATTCGGAAACTTCCTTTCTACTCTATCGCGCGTTTGTAAGTATAATGTCTCTTCGGTGCCGATAATCGTTTATTCCGAGAAATGAAGCGCGACTGAAAAGTTTGCGTACTAACTGGAAGATCTGAATGTTACACGACAGCGCTTCTCCTTTCTCTAATCATACGTAATAATGTCATAAAAACGAAAGTATGAAATCCATGCAAAAGATTGTTTCTGTCTCTTTCTTTTTCTCTCTCACTTTCTATATATATTAAATTTTTATTTTGATAATAGTTATTGAATCGAGAAAGTTAATTATTCTCATCAATACCTCAGTCTGGTTTACTAACGCCTATTAATTTTTTAGTTAAGCCTCCTTTCCAGTTAGTTCGAACTTTCTATTTAGTTTACAAACACTATTGCGGTCATCTCTCGGCTGGCACGATTCAACGGTTAACCGAAGGAAATCGAGCTAAATGAGTAAAA
The DNA here is from genome assembly GCF_016802725.1 of Solenopsis invicta. NCBI lineage: Eukaryota > Metazoa > Arthropoda > Insecta > Hymenoptera > Formicidae > Solenopsis > Solenopsis invicta. The sequence goes on from NC_052667.1 coordinate 23,113,017, forward strand.
CGTCTTGCCATCCTCGCCGGCCGGAAGTTTCGCCCTGACGGCGTCCAAACAAGCACGCAAACTGTCCTCCCTCGTCGGGTCCAGCTCCAATGGCACGATTTGACCGCGGGCACGTGCGGCTTCCGATTGCTGCGGATCACCATCACCCGCACCGCCGGGCTCGTCCTCTTTCTGCCGCTCCAGCTCGATCGCCTTCAAGATCTTGACCGACGGCGAGCTACCAGTTGGGTCCAGCAGACCCGCGAACACCTGTCGCAGGGGGAACATGACACCTTGTAGTACATAATGTTTTGAAAGACCACCGCCGCCGCAGCCCCACATTCTACGTGCTGCTCCGTTACACACCGTTATTGGCACCGCTCGATAACGCGCTTGATACGCTTTGACGTTGATAGGTCATGTTAAATGACACGTAGGCTCGATTGTAACTAATGGACTGGATCTTACGTAAGAAACAGCAAACTCAAAATTCTCCTTTTAGCTGCTATCTCTAATTCCAGAAAAAAAAAATTTTATGAGATTTAGTTAACATTTTACTCGACTAAATTCAAATCGTATTCTATTGTGTAAACGTAAATTTTTTAGCATTGACAAATTGAATACTGTAGCACGAAATAATGTTCGGCTTTGAAGTTGTTATATTTGAATTTTCATTTAACAATATTAATATCGACATTATTTATTAAAACTATTTTGCTCGTTATGAATATCTCTCCGAAAGATTTTGACTTTCAAATGTTTTAAATCCTTTTAATATATTGTCCCATGTCTGTTTGATTTTGTTTCAATTTGTTAATTGCTAAGGTCAATTAAATCACACGCCGGCTTTGAATATCGTTTAACGGTATTCATGTAAATCGGTGACGGTCCTTTGACGCGTGCAGCTCTTGATATACGAAAGGTAATAGGTAATCCGAAGCGCGAATTTCAGAACACGTGGAACAATCGGACCGCAATTGGAATCCGTATACGTAAATGACCTCCATATCAATTTTGCCTTTGTACCATGTGAAAATTTTGCCGTTTAGTTCAATTAAAGTACTTGGGAAGCGTGCAAATGACGTAAGCTGATTGACTGCGTATCGCTAATTAACGAAACCGAATGAGATTTCGACATTAAATGCCGATCTAAATGCTAAAAGGCGCGGTGCATTAAGCGACAAATTTCACTGCTGAGTTTTAGAAAAACGATTAACGTTAAAGTTATCAGATTTTTTCGAGCGTTTATTACACTCGAGGATCGCGAGAGGAATGAAATTATTGTTCCGCACTAGTTAACGATACGTTACACTTGTTTAAAATAACTAGAGTATTATAATAGATTGTTTTATTTGCTTTTGCATTTGAAAGTAAACAAAACAAAAATGTTCTACCTGCATCAAAAATTATTTTAATAAGAAGAATGATGAAAATGTATTAATAAATAATAGTAAAAAATTGAATTTTTTTATATGACTATTTTAAATATTTATATAAGTTTCATTACGATGTACAGATTAGTTGCTTTCTAAACAAACTATTTATAGAACAATTAAGCTTAAAATTGCAATAAAATTTTGCACAAATCATCTAGAATTCTTTATTAAAAAATTTAGATTTTTTTATGTTATTATTTCTGAAATTTTAGTGTTAAATGTAACAATAACAAAAAATAACAAATGATGTAAGTACATTATTACAAACGCGGCTTTCATATGAACAGAGTTTCTATAAAGTATAAATATTAATACATTTTTGAAAATAGGTGTAATGCATCTTTAAAGCGGATCTTCTGAAGAGATATTGCGCTGGAACAAAAGTTCATAGTGTGTTTTCAAATGAAATATAAAGATAATATTTATGATATTTGTACATGGATTTATTCAACCACACATGTGCCGCTACGAAGTTTTGCTCCAATTCAATAATAAATGCAATATTGTTATTCGATTACGTTCTTTCGCGAGGAAGCTCTCGCGAGAGGTGTGGGAGCGTGTATACTCCTCTCGGACAAAAATCATTACCGGATGAAAAGTCTAATACTCTGCCGAGTATCTATCTTTCATGTTGCAATTTTTGGTGCGGGGGCCGTGCGACTCTTGAGTGGTGACACGATATACTCAGCGGACACGTGAATACCTGTCGTGAAACTGTCGGCAGAACTGATTTAAGGGCTCGCCGATGTTCCGCTCCCTTGACACGAGGAAACTAATTTGGAGCCCGGGCTCCGACAATCTGAAATATGTTGCACGCTCGAAGGGATAATGGGGATTCTGACGTAAGGCCGCGGGATATCGCGTTTCAACGGTTGTCGTCGCGTTTCACCGCTCCGACTTTAGCCGTTTAGATTCGCGAAACCGCGGAAAGAGTGGACGTGTGCGGAAGGATCCGACGTCTATCCGTTTTAAGTCAGCGTACCCAAAACTGGCTGACAGCTGCTCGCGAAGCTATTCCCCGTCTCTCTCGCGCATAACGAAAGAAAAAAATAGAGACGACAAATATGAATGTATTATTCTTCGCGGAATACGCATAGTTTTTCCGCTATTATAAATTCCAGATTTATGCGGCTGTAGAGCTGACTGGAGGACACAGTTCGAATGATAGCTTTGACCCAATTCCTGTGATAATCACGGATCGCAAGAAACCGAGAAACGAGATGGCGCGGTAACGTAGGCGTTTGCCTGTGCGCATTTCCGATAATCTGTCGGCGTGCAAAAAGTCCCGCGCGGTTCCCACGCAGTAAAGTGGCGAGCCGTTACTTCAGCGCAGCCTGATGGTTCTCTCTCTCTCTCTCTCTCTCTCTCTTGCGGCTCTCAATTTTGAATATTCACCGGAGAGTCGCGGAGAGAATATCGCGGCGGCTGGCAGCGTGTAACGGGGGCGAGCGTACGATGAAGTTTATGCCGCAGCTAATTTATGGCGGTATCCCCCTCGCTGCCGTTATTACCTTGTAGCCGGCTTCGTAGAGTGCAAGGGCGATCTGCAGGCCCACGCATGTATCACAGCTGGTAACGAGTACATGACGTCTGTTACGGGACTCGTATTCGTCGGCGGCATTCCTGGACTGTCGCATCAGGTAGGCCAGCAGGGCTGCGACTATCGAGCACAGCGCCAATATCTGCAGGGCCAAAATGGCCCCGGTTTCGACATCCATTGTGACTGACTGGCGCGGCGAAGCTCTGCGAGAGAATCAAAAGAGAGTCGTTAATATTGTAGAGTGTAGAGAAACGAATCTATTTTTTATTGAGCCTTGTTGTGCGCCAACAAGACAAGTTGGAAAGTGAATAAGCGAGTTTCACTGTTGCGCCTTACGTATTTCCTTGATAAATGTAAAATTCGTGAAAATAATTGTACCTTTTTGTTTTAATAATTTATATACAGGGTGACTATAGTTTGTTCACCTCTTATATTTCAGAAATGGTTCAAAATTATGAAAAATCGTGAAATACGTGTACGATTATTTAAAAAACACCACTCTTTTAATTCCAATCCCCTTAAGAGAGTAGTCCCTTGGAATGATCAAACATGTATTTGGTGGTTTTTCATAATTTTCAGATATGTAGGAGATGGGAACAGACACCCTGTATTAATGTTATGTAAACGTTTTTACATATTCCATGAAAAACATTTTTCTATAAATTCAGAATTGATCCAACTTTAATGTAATTTAAATTTTCAGAATATATTTTATAATTTGAATAAACCGGATATATATGGTTGTGGCCAGGATTATGGTTACCCGGAGAATTAATGAATATTCTCTGTTAAATTTAACATTTTTTATTTAATTGTAAAAATAAAAGATAGCGAAGTGTCATAATTTTAAACAAGGTTACCACATATCTGGAAAACCGAGAAAAGTCATGAAAATTTAATTCTAATAGGGGAAATCTGAAAAAGGGAAAAAAGATATAAAAATGTCTGGAATTTCAGCTTTGTTCACAATTTCTTTAAATGCTCTTAATTTAAAGAGTATTCACAATTTTTTTTTATTGTTACATCTTTACAGTAAAATGCGCTTGCAAAACTCGCACACTTTACAAATCATTTTCTACGTGACATGTAAAAAAATTCTTAAACGATAAAGTGATCAGTATTTTTTAACGTAAGAAGATAAAAAAGTTGTCTTTATTTCATTGTAAAAATCATACCGTTTTTTATTTGACATTTTAATTTTATTAAAACATTATATATAATGATGTTACTGTTTAAATCATATTTCGAATTACGTGATATCATGAAGATAACTTGTTCGATCGACATGAAAGTTTATACATAAAAAAAAAAACTTGAGAGATGGTATTTTTAACGATGATTGTTTTTTTTGTTACAGTCAAAAAACAAGTAAAATTTATAGTGAAAAATCGTTTTGTTGACCCTTTGACTATTTTGTTTAAACGCAATATTTCCAAAAATAACTACGTCAAACACTAGGCTTATGTTTTCAGTTTTCTAAAGTTTGCGTTATTTTATTTTCTGATTCCTATGGCTACAGCAGTGGTCATCATAAACATCTTTTTTTAAAAACGTGATTCAAAAAAACTTGAGGAAAAATAGCGACTCCATTTTACATTATTTGTTTTTTTAATTTCAATGTCAAATAGAGAAAAGTATGATCTTTGCATTGATATAAACAGGATTTTTCTATCTCTTTCTATTTCTTAAAAAAAAAAAAAAATCTTAAAGTTGAGTCTCGTTTTGACTCTCGTCTAGCACACAAGGAGAAATCGAAAAATTCCAAAATTAATTTTCTATGGCAACTTTCTCTGAACTTTAGATATCAAAATTAAATTCAATGTAAAAATCAATATTTCCAGTTACTTTTCACTAACAGTGACAGTCTAAATTTCAAAATTGTCGCTTCTAAAATTACCCGTAGGAAATTCCGCAGGAGCTTAAACATAGAAACCCTCGAAACAACTCATGAAAAATTGAGTTTTTGTTTTAACAAGTAAAGGCTCTCTCTCGGATGGATAGAAGAGCCGACGAGAGAGGAGAGTCCGAGAAGTGCAGCCGGCGGAATTGGTTCCCTCGGTGAAAAGTGAACGGTGGGGCGAGGTCGCTTTTGCTAGGGGGGGAATGATTCGCCTTTCTAAATCGTATCTAGGCTCGGCCTAGACACGATACTATGTCGACTGTCGATCTTCCGCGATCGTCGCGGAATCGTATACTGCGGAGAAAGAAAAATTCGGAAACTTCCTTCACAGAAGCCGCATTGATAGGCACGCGTGGCCGGGACTCTGACGATCGCTGAAAATCGCGCGCGCGCGTGTTCGCTCGCCTCGCTCGGCTGACTTAATAGCGGCGGAACCGTGTACCGCTAATGTGCCGAATCGATTAAATCCGTCGGAGCCCGTATTTCACCGGTCGTACGGAGGGACATTTCTCCGAGCGACGGTGCGAAATGTTTCTTCGCGTACGCTTTCTCGCCGATCGGTGTCCGTAACGGCGGCACGTCGAGCATCGGCGGTGAACCGCTCGCGCACCTCTCGTGAATCGAAGGATTAATGCGGGCCGAATAATGTAACGTCGTCGGCGAGACGAACTTTATCGATCGTCTGGAGAGCAGGACGCCGCCTCTACATGGATGCGCACGTGTACGAATTTCTCTCGGAGAGCGAGATATTTCCTTTCTCTTTCTCCTCTCCTCCCGTCTCTCTCTTTCTCTCTCTCTCTCTTGCTCTCTCGGTATGTAAATGTCAGCTCGTACACGCGGAATGGTAGATGCATTCCTCGAAGTGCATTGTCCGATGCATATCAGACATAAATATATGTATACGCTAAAAGAGATACGCCAAGACGTGAAACCGATGTTTGCCTCGCATATTGCACAGCAGCATTCTCGCAAGGAGCTTTCTCGCGAGCGTTTCCACATTTCTGGTATTTCCAAAGTCCCCTCCGGCGAAATGAAAAGAAACGTTGTTATTTATGTTTCATTTGTCCGCGTTGTAAAGTTGTTTGACTGAAGGTAACGCGGGAGGAGATGGCGAGGAAGATATTTTATGACGTCCTTTACTCGCGGGGCAATATCTTCGTTGATAACGAGTGCTTTGTATTAACGTATGCGTTGTTTGCATTGGGGGAACGTGTCCTTTGCGATGTCCACCGGTTTAGATAACTTAAAGTTATCTGAATAAAGATAAGATAAATTACATGTAAATGTATCTTGGATAACATGATTTAATTTTCATTTGTATAAATCAAAGATAAAATTATGTGTACAATTAAAAAAATATATAGTTTTATCTAAATAAACTTTTAGATAATGTCTACATAAAAAAAATATTAGACTCATATCTTTTTGTCTGCTCATCTCGAGGTTTGAGGGTTGAAACATTTCCTCGAAAATAATGAACGGACTATTTAATTTTTAGCGAATACCTTTGAAACTATGAGGTATGTGAAAAAAATGTTTCATGCAAATGTTTTATACTTTTTTTCACTCTGCATACTTTTTCACTTTTTTGAAAAAATCAAATTTGTTTAAAATCCAATATTTTCGAGGGGATTTTTCCGTAACCTCAAGAGAAGCAAATAAAAGAAATACGAGTCTAATATTTTTAAATGTTTTATAACATATTCAAAGCTCATCAAAATCGGTGAGAGACAGCTTCGATCATTTCCTTGTAAAATAAAAATAAAGATAAAATGCGTTATAATGATCTAGATAAAAATATGATAAATCTGTTTCTCTGGATGATTATCTAAATAATTTTATATAGATAACGGCAAACCCTGTCGATGTCTGCTCTGACTTCCGGAAATAAGCGATTACGTGTACGCCAGGTGTCTATGTTGTCATTCTCAAATGTCATCCCCACAAACAAGATGACGGGGAGAGCGAGGGGGGAATTCGATGCGCAAATAGAAAGCGCCGTAACTTTAAATTGCAAGAACACCGGAGCCTGGCATCTCGGAGGGATCGCGCGTAAAAACCGGTCTTCTTGCGATACTTTCTTCCGTTCTCGCGCGCGCGCGCGCGAGTCAACCAACGCGGCGTGCAATTTTCTGTATCACGTCACGCGTCAAGAGCTCGCTACGCGATTCGTAACTCCGTGAAAAATAGTCGGAAGTGACAGCACTCGCGCCGCGCTGCGCGCCGCATCGCGCGTGAATCGGTGCCGCTCCACTGTCTCCCGATAACGGATCTCGATCGCCGGGCGAGATTTTCACCGGTCATAACGAATCACCTGGCGAAGGACTGGCGGCGGTGATGAATTAGCGCCCTGTCACGCGGTGGCGACAAACGGAGAGCGGCAACGTGTTAAAATTAATACGTTTTAGCGCGGACACGCGGAATCTGCGTGACATTTACGATCGCACGAACACGCGTGCCACTATCGCGCGGCTTCGTGCACGTTTAATGAACGTGTACCTCGGCGTGTACACAGTGCGTTTCTCTCGTCCTCCCGGGCCTGGGATTATCGCGATTAACTTTCCCCGTGTATTCATACGGCAGATAAGCGCCGATAAAGAGCGTCTCGCGACGATAAATCGGATTTATTATCGCTTATTGAAAATCTGGCGTACGATTTAACTATCTCACTCTCGCTGCTTTGCTACGTAATCCTCGTACTTTTCGCTTTTTAAGACTAACGCGCGCCAAACGCTTCATTCGTTGATGGATTATAAACAGCGTGAATATGAATGTACTTTGCCATTTATTTAAAAACCTGACGTCTTCTTGTTTCTTTATTTCACTTTTGAGAAAAAGTGAATACAGTTCTTTCGCGTGAATACACATTTGCGGATTGGTACCAAGGCTAAACTAGAAAAGATTATTATATAAATAAGTGTAAAGTGCAGCAGCCTTGTATCCATTCGCGTGAGACATTCTCGCATAATTATTTTGTTAATAGCCTCTCGTCTTAGAACTGGATATATGTATGGCGTGTCTGAATATAGGTATGACATTTGTCTCTCTATTCCCTAAACGGAAATTACGTTGATTATTCTAATTGCAAACTACGGGTAGTAATTCAATAACGAGCTGTTATGCCATCGCAATGGTCACCAAATTAAACTTTGTGTTAAGGAGAGCACGCATATTTCTCGAGCGTGCATAAGATGTACATCTAAAATTATTAACGAGAGATTCCATTTTGGTTGTATTAATATTTGAATATATTCGCGTGGCACAAAATTGCACAGATAATCGTATTCGTAAGTTAAATTTAAAAGCACAATGATATTTCTTCTAGAATAAATTTCAAGACAATCAGTTTTTCACTGTATTAGAAGAACTTATTTTTTAAATTCAATTCAAATATCAAGAAATAGCTAATTTTTCGGGTATCTCAATTACAATATTTTTTTCGTAAATGAAAATTAGAAGAGCGAGCAAGAGAGAGAGAGAGAGAGAGAGAGAGACAAAGAGAGAGAGAGTCGTTGTTCTGGTGGAAGAAGGCTTAGCGACTAAATATTTAAATCGAAGAAAAATGTAATGAGACTTTCGCGTTACTTATTTAGCTTTCATAGAATTTGGATTCAGGCCGGGCTACAGCATATGCATAAAAGAAAATAATTATACCCATGTTTAATTTTATATACAAAACGATCGACAATCGTTTGAATTTAACAATGAAATACCTTTTCGCGAAACCTGGCCCTCCTTTCCCTCTCCTTCATCGAGAATGCAGACGAGGAAATAACATTTGTAGATCGACAACAAGACGATGTTGTCTTATTGTTATCTTATTGCTATCCGTCTCAAAATTGGATTTGTAACCAGACACGGAAGGAGGAGGGTATTGACTTGCGTCGCGCGGATAGAAGCAACTGCATATTGCGACGCCATGCTAATAAGCGGCTATGTCATCTCAATTAATCGCCCAGCGCCTTGCCCGTCGTGGAGACGTCGTATGCCGGTTGGAATGTTGGAAGTTACAACGGGAATGCAGGAGGTCGGACGGGAAGGAGGACGCGGGGCTTCCCACGGGGACAGTATGCGCAACTATCCGCAGTTGGGAAACGGTCCGGGTCTCTTCCTACATATCCCTTCTATGTACGCGTGTGTTACACGCAACACGATAGAAAACGGCCGAGAAGACGCGCCGCACACGTTTATATCGTACAGCTGCTGCGGGGCACGTTCACCCGATAAAAATGCAGCTCCAGCGCGAGCATTCATCTGGCGGACTATTACGCCGGAGATAATCACCGCATTCCTTCGGCGATGCCGGCTTTCTTCTCGCATACAGAGACGAACGTGCGCGCGCGACGCGGTGCGAGCTCTTGGCGGATTTCGTTGGGGCAAATTAAAACTTCTCGGGAGCGCGCGCCGCGCGTTCGGCGCTTCGCAGCGACTCTAAACATGCAATTAACGCACGTTAATTATGTAACCCTTCGAACGCCGGCATTTCCTTCCGAAGATTTGTTCGAGTTAAATTAATCAGCGGATCGATCGAAACGATAAGCGTAAATTGGAAAAAGAAGCATGTCTGTAAACTCACGTTGGACGATCTATAAGATTCTAGTCAGATTTTAGAATAAAATTTTTAATTTTAAATGCCGCACATTTTGATATGTATTTATTAATGTAAATATTTATACTGTTTTTTATGCTACAATTGACCAAATATCGCAAAACAAATTTACCGAAAATTTGTTTAAAAATGAAAACTCTTGTCAGTGATGCATTTTCATCAAAAGTATATGCTTTTGATTTGTAGCATAAAATAAATTCCCAATATTCTGTGCTCGGACAATCAGTTTTTGTGACTGTATATAAGATTGTTTTGTATATTTAATAGAATAATATAATAAAACAATTTCATCACTTTTACACAATTTTTAGACTTAATAAAAAAATGAAAATAATACACCTTTCGATCCGATTTTATTAACAACAGACCAGTGAATTTTTCTAGTTTGAACATGAGCTTTTTGGTGGATCATTACTGACAAGAGTTTTTATTTCCAATCGAATTTTATTTTTCCTAAAATTCTCTAAAATCTCTGAAATATTATATTTCATGAATTTGCAGCTTAAAATAAACTTCCAATATCCTGTATCTGGACCATTAGTTTAGGGACTGTATGTATGTTTTCAGATTCTTTTGACAGTGTATAAAAATTAAAAATTCTGTTACAAGCTTTGTGAATTTTTATATCAATTTGATCATTTAAAATAAGTGACAATTAATTGCGCGGTAAACGAATTCTAAATTAATTTGTTTTAAACATGAACGAAATGTCAAACAGCATCAAATCTGCATTTACAGATTTTTTTTTCCAGACAGCAAGCGGATAACTCTCGACGCCGTTTATTCGTTCGTTCATTCGTTGCTTCAATTTCACGATTTAAGAAATTCATTCCAAGACGCTCGGTACCAAGTACCGGGAAATCAAAGCCATGTTACGTTCGATCACGTTCTGTACTGTTGCATCAGTGATTACCGTTCGGTAATTAATGCGACTTGATACCTAATTACTCTCGATCGCATCGTCAATCATCGACTCGCTCGGCTGTGCATCTCCGCGCCGCGCGGTGCAGTTAACGATCGGTGGGAGGAGGTAAATCGCAATTTTGCCCGTGGGTAACGAAGCATTTTAGGAAGCGCGATCTTCAGCCGAGCTCTCTGTGACTAATGCATGCCAAATAATTATCTACGCCGCGTCGGCGTGTCCGTCCCGCCGCGAAGTTAACAGACTTTTCCCTTGGATTCCGCGTGTGTTGAGATAACGGCGAGAAAATACACCGTGAAACGTGTCTACATTACCGATTCCGTTTTGAAAAAGCAACAAAATGAAATGTTAAAATTAAAAAAACAGTCGACTGTTTTCCTTCGCCGTGCGGCCTGTATTAAAAAAAAAAAAAAGTTTCTTCTCCGCGAATATGTTTGAGAGCCTGTTTACAAATAAAACAAAAAATAAGGAAATTTATCTTTCGGATAAAAAAGAGAAAATAATTACCGGAAAACCAGAGTCTTCAGTCAACTTCAAATAAACACAGCTATAAGTTGACAAAAAATAGTATATATACAGAAATACAATATATATTAAAAATTAAAAAGGATAAAAATGCTGATTATTTCTTTTTTTTTCGATATTTTTCGGAGGGAAAATGTTACCTCTAAATTGACAAAAAAAAAAAGGATTGCGGCTACAACGTTTTTGTGGTTTCCCGATAAATTGGACGAATAACAAAGTTCGATTCATATTGCATATTGAGCTATAATTCCTACTACATAAAAAGCTGAGTAAATACATTTGACGAGTTAGTCAGATCGAGAGTCTATTATTTGGAGTTTTGTATTATTTGCGACAATATGTCATTACTGGACTATACCGTTAATGTACGCTGACATCGAGCACGCGAAAAAAAAACGAGACCGAAGCTTAACGGGACACGCGCGACCGACCGTAATGCCGCGAACGCTCTGTAACATCCGATCGGATATAAATGTTTTTTTGTTCACTTTTGGCCCTTTGCTCTACGTGGAAAATTAATGTGTGTGATTCAAATTTCATCTTGCACCTTGAATTAAATTATCAGCTCAAACTCGTGAGAGAATTAACCGCGGTCTCATTCATGAAAATTCGCGAACCGTTTGCATACGAATATCGACGTGGTTTTCCGCGAGGAAGACGCTTCGGTTAACGCGTTCCAGGTGCTTGACCGCTCTTCTCCTTTCTCCGTAATCGTCAGAATGATTTCCTCAAGGCTTCTGTTTACAGGTGCGCGGGCGTGCAGCGTGGTAACCCGTGGTTTACGCGCTCGCATGTACGCGCGCGCGCGTGTATGTGTGTGTGTGTGTGTGTATGCGTTATGTATGACTGTGTGCGTATATCATTCTCGGATAACGAAGCAACGGTACTTGCAGTTGACCGCGGGCGACCAACACGACTGTGTGTAAAAGGCAAATAGTGTTGGCCCATGTGTGCGCGGTCCAATATTTGCATGACAATTTGGACGTCACGCGCGACGCTCATCTTACACACCTACTTCTGATGAAGGAGGCGAGTTACGGGCGTGACGATGTGGGTACTAATCCCAGAGCGCTTTTCTCAATCTTTGATGTTTGTCAAAATTAATTGTCGGCGAGAGAAAGCAACTAGGATTTTATTAAAAAATTTACAAGCTCGTCGTAGCGCGAACTGGTACACGGATAGGACAATTTTGCTGAAACAGCTCTGAAAATAATTATGTTGAATCATTAAAATATTTACACTGGACGTTCAAGCTGGTTGCTAGAATGTCAAAACTCTTTGCAATTTTTTTTTAACATTTTCGTCTTGCGCCGAGGATTTTATTTCTCTCCGGAGACTTTCGTCGATGGCCACATTAACGGATACGATATAATTCTGTTCTAATGCATTTGGAAAGTGCGCGTGTATCCGATTTTACCGGATTTTTTCGTTTGTAACGTTGCGTAGCTGCTAGCTATCTCGCAGCATGTAACGCGATAACGTGGAATTAAATAATTTAAATAAAAATAAGCTAGCAAGTAGAGAGAGAGAGAGAGAGAGAGAGAGAGAGAGAGAACAATTCAATGTACTTACGATGCTAATTAAAAAACTGACACACATATCATCGGCGCAAAATATTTTAGTTATAGGTCGCCTCATCGCTTCAGTTGCGTGCCAGACGAATTTTATTACAATATTCGAAACAGGAAAGAAAGCGCGTAAAAGGCAATTCGTTATCCGAACTGCTAATTAAGGGTATTTATAATTGCGAGCAGTTAATATTTCCATTAAGAAGTCTATCTGACGCAAACTTTTACGTTGTGAGTACCGCCGCTATATTGTTCTCTTCCGACAAATTATAATCGTAATAAAGCAAAGCACGCGTTATAATATTAGCGGGCAATACGTACGGAAGTATATTATGATTGCGTATAAGCTGCCCGAAGTTATCCGAGCTGCGTGAAGCTACCTGAACCGCACGAATGCTACCTGAGCTGCGAAGCTACCCGGAGCGATTTACTTGTGAAAGTATCGGCGCGTTCGTTTTGCTACATTCTTATTACACTCTGCCGCATTCATGACTTCCTGCAACGCAAACGGCAATCCGCATAATGGCGCACCATCGCATCAGGTCTCGTATACCTCATTTTACATCCCCAAGAAATTATAGCGCGCCAGCGATCTAACGTATAATATTGGAATCCATGTGACTGACGTATCCGATGATGGCCGTCGCAATTGTGATACAGGTAATGAGACCCATACTTTCTAAGGTGGAATGCCGCGAACGACGTCGGAGATAAACAAAATTCAATTTGATTCGTAATTTCTATTAATTTGATGTCGATGAGAGTATGATGTTGAATATTTGACAAAGTTTTTGAAAATGTTAACAATTTATATTTAAATTTAATTAAAAATGGAACAATTAAATGTCAATAATTACATTGATTTAAGAATGTGATGAATCTTATAAATATATATAATACTTGTCTACAGAGCTTTGAAAAATAATTCTCCTATTTTAATTTTTGCGCGCGAGATACAACGAATCTCGGATGATATTTGAATTTTGTCTTAGAATTTAAGACACAGATAAAATCCGCACGAGCGGGAAGGGAAGACTGTGCGTGCGACTACGGCTCAAAGTGCCGACGCACAAATTTCCACGAGGGTAATTTAAGCGAGTCGGGTGGGCGGAAAGCAGGCGTGCGTGGAGCTCTAATTGCATTCGTTAGCGGCCGACTAGCGATCGCATAAATAAACTTCTCGAGTGCGGTTCTATCGGGATTATGCGGTGACGGACTTGGTTTTACGGTTTTCCTTATTGGAATCGTATACAATCTCTCTCTCTCTCTCTCTCTCTGTCTCTCTCTTGTCGCACTTTTTTCCCGTGCATCGGCCAAATATGATCGCGCGACGTGGCACGCGTAACGTGAAACGCTTAGAAAGTTTAAGCTAAGCACTTTTCCTGCCGCGCGGGAGCTGAAAGGCTGGGAACGTTGCGCTCGTCCAGGAATGCGTATCGACAACGAGGAGGCCCCTGCTGAGAACGACCATGTGCCGTTGCTCGCGCGGTCGCCGACATCGCGCGACTCGCTGGACTCGATCTATTCCGCGCGCTTACTTTCGCGACCGTTGACGAGGAAGCGCATCCATCCGGAATAATATCGGCGCACTTGCAGCAGGCCCCGAGGAAATCGCCTTCCTCCTCCAATCGGCGGAAGAAGCTGCGGCTGCTTGAAATTAGACGATAACTCGCCGGATCGTAAAAAAGAGGAAAGAAGAGAACCATTTGTTGGGAATGGGGACTGATGAAGTTGATCGGGCCTTATGAAGAAAAATGAAATTTTGAATCGTGAATCCCATTTGACGATGCTCCTTGTCGTCTTCGCTCAGCGAAAATGCTGGAAATTTAAATGAAAAGCGACACCGTCGTCGAAAATTTGAATGGAAAACGACGTTGTCGACGAAAATCCAAGTGAAAAGCGGCGCTGTCCTTTCGAAATTAGTTCGTCTACCGCGAAGGTTTCAATTACGGGGGATGATGTTGAACGCGGGGACGTTATGCGGGACTAATGTGGCGCGATAAATCACTTAATTGAAATCACAATACTGGCGGTTAATTTATGGTACGGGGGAACCCGGGGAACTAAGTGCGCGCTCTCTCTCTAATGGCTGACTTTCTTAAGTTACATCGGTTTACCGGCGGGATATTTGGTCGACATGGCAATTATTTCTCTCGACCTGATTTCGAAGTTTGCAGCCGGGGTGGCAAGATAGCTATCAATTTCGCTTGTAATAAAATGTAATTTCCGCGCGGCGCGGAGCGCTCCGCATCCACGTCCTCCATCGTCGGCGTTACACGATTCTGTTTTTGTTTTCACTGTTACATGAATACGCTAGTTAATTACACATAATCCTGAAAGTTGAGCCATGCATCGATGCGCAGCACCTGTAACGTTGCGACCTGCCTATGCGGCGCTGTAAATAGGGCGTGGCGAAGGTGGAATCTGTCTAAACAAAAATGCTAAAGGCGCCGCTTTGCGCTCCGTACAACTTCTAACTATCCTTGCCACAAAAGCAAGATGTGTTCTAACACACTTCAGCACGTTGCGAAGCAGATTAGTAGAAATAATAGAAATAATGAGCGAATTAGATTGAAACAATGAATAATTTTAATGAATCGAAACGATCTGGTCCGTCCCAAGAAAAATAATGGACACCTAACGTTTCCTGCAAAAATCAAGCAAGTCCACTTAAAAAATAAATAAATAAATAAAACAAAACATCTGGGTTATTGTGCCGAATCGTTCTCTGTCACGTCGCGAAAAAATTCCGTTCCGGTCAGGTTCAAACAGAAAACAGGAAATATGAATATAAATAGGAAGTGAATATATAAATTTTTTTTCGCAAGAATCAGACAAGTTTAAAAGTTCTTCAATTTTTTTAAACGGGTTCTAAAAATATTAATTAAAACCTACAATTTTGTTCCCATACCTATTACATGTTCAGGAAAAAATTATTATATTTATTCAACGAACGTTTTGAAGATAAATTTTTTTTTTTGGTTTATTAAAAATTTAACTTTTCAAACTTGTTCGGTTTTTGCTAAATTTTTAGGAAACGGAAGAAAACCAGATGGCAATTGACATTCGCCGACGTCAAATACGTCTTTCGGTATAGGGATATGAAAATCCGATTTAATTTCTCTCAGGACGCGATTAAGATATCTTGAATGAAAAGCGCTGTCCAACTCGCGTAAATGCCACTCCCACGATCTCTTGAGGCGAGGAGAGAAACCGATCTCGTCTCGTTTCGCAGCATTTAGAAATCTCGTCGTTATCGGCCACTTATCTCCAAGACGAGGTGTCCGGGAGATCGGGAGAGATTATAGGCCGTCCACAATGACGACGATGCCGGCGGCGCGTCGCACGCAGTGGCGGACAGCGAAGATGATCAGAGAGAGCAGTTTAATTACACGGCCGCGGCGTTAACGATTCGTAATAGTGGCGCGAGTGAAAATTAAATCGCCAGTTAAGTAGAGCACGGAGCGAATTCGAATGCTCGGCAAAATTGCACGGGGCAACCCCGGAATTAGGCGAAACGTTGCGCCGCGAGATCCGTCCGTCCCCGCGATCCCTTTCGGCTTAATTAAGACTTGATTACGGCGCGGCGCGAGGACCTTCTAAGCGACGATTAGAATTTATTGTCCGGTGATCTCACGCCGATTGTTTCTGCGAGCGCCGCGCGCGGCCTTCGTTCCCTCGCAAATGTGACGCACGACGCAGAAGCATTATTCATGACGCGGATAATCGATCGAAGATCCCGGAAATGGTCTCGTTCACGATGACACGGTCGGCCAGTGACGATAATCGAAGGTTCTAAAGCGGAAACGGCGAGAGCCTCGCCCTGCCCGAAGAATCGAGACAAAGGAATCGCTCATGCAAATGGCGATCCATCTCTGACATTTCGTTCGTAAGGTTTTCATCTCGAGAACCGAGAAACTCGCGAGGTGCGTTTTGCAAACGATACGAACTCGCGGTGAATTTCTAAATGTAGCAAGACCAAGCGGAATCCCCATCGATTTCGGGTCTGTCAGAAATCAGTTTGAAGGGTGAACTCGAAACAGTCGATAATCGGTCATTACGATGATTCCAAAATAAACTTTCACGTCTTTCCCTGGATTATAATTTGATTTCTTCGGATCGATCGTTGAGGCTTGATAATTGTCTAAACGCTATATCGAGCAACGAATCGCTAAATATAACTGAACAGAGGAGTTTTTGTTAATTCTAGATCTATCAGACGACATTTTGAAAACTTGAAAGCCCATCAGGGCAGTAATACTAAAATGAGCTTCCGCTTGTTACTAACAATAAGTCTTCATTTCTGTTAAAGATGGAAACTTTCTTCTAAATAATTATTTAAATTGTCGCATTAATTCAAATTGTTTATCGGATGTTGATCGTCGTTTTAAAGACATTTCTCTGTGATTACTTGTTGGCACAAAAATCACGAAATTAGAGCATTCGTAATCCATTTAACGGCTATTTTCTACGATGACGAGGAACTGGCATCGTCATGCAGAAACGAGTGATCTCGATTCTAAACTTAACATGAAGAATAGTTTACATGGTTGCAGTTTGAACAATTATGACAATGCGTAAATAGACTTTTTTTATTTATCGATACCCTTACTAGATTCAGAGATGGTTAATATTTTTTTAAATTACATTAAAGTTAATGAAATTAATTTAATTACATGTATCATAAATTAATTCAGCTAAAATTGCATTAAGATTAAATCAAATCAAATTAAAAGTTAACTTCGGAAAGCATTATTTATATTAAAACGTTTCTTAAATTACTTTATATAGCAAAACAATTGCAATATGGATCGTCAAATAAATTTTTATTTGTAAATAAAAAATATTTGTATGATACAAGAAATATTATTTCTTATGTATTTATTAAATTTTTTTTAATACTTTTTTCTTTTGTATAAGTAAATTTTTAACTTAGGAAAGAAAGTTAATAAGTTAAAGTTGATGTATTTTAAAAATAACTAAAAACATTAAGAAACAAATGAAATTAAAAATTGATTTATTTAAAATTAATTAGGTTAGATTAAGTTGAAAGTTGTTAACTGTTTAACTTAATTATTTAGCTTGTCATTTTTTAACTAGTCACTGTCCAATCCTGATGACACTATTAGCAAATCAACAAGAATATTGCAATATAACACATTAAATGATGAGATATTTATTTTATTATTCCCTAAATATCAGTAAATGTCACAAATCGTTTTTACCAGCGTACACTTCTGTCCTTTATTTCATATAATAACATTGTCAAACTGAAATATCGTTTAAAATATGTCTTCTCAGAATCTGTCAGAGTACACACATTGTTACACGAGCAGCGTAATGTAAAAAGTTTCCCTATAATCCCATTGACATGTTTACCAATATATATTTTCAATACGTTTTAACGCAGCGTAACTGAGCGCTCTTCCGCAAAAAAATGTCTGAACCGTAAATTTCAGTTGGAGAACCGACGCCTGGACGTGTGAAATATTGAACAGCGCGGTCCCATTCAACAGTTAAGGATGGATCTCTGGCAGAAGTGACCGTCGATTTCGCAGGTAGACGGACAGGTAGAAATGTGCGCATAACTCACCAGAATTTTATGTATACGGCTCGCCTCGGCGGGGCCTTCGGGCAGGATGCGACTCCGATAGTCCACGATAGGTCGAAACGATCCGTGTCCGTTTTCGTGGCGAAATTCCGTGTTACTGAAAGCGGGGCCGGGACGGGAGCTGCGAAACGTCGGCTTTACGGCCGGTCGAAAGTACCGGCGAGCGGGCAAGCCGCACCACGGTTTCTACAACACAACTGGCTTTCGAGAATTCCCGCTTGGAATGCCTACGAGGAGGAACGGTATATGCGATACTCGGCCGTGCCTACCTCGACGGAATGGAAAAGGCACGGCGAGGAGGCATCTTCGTGCCTCCACCGCCGCGCCTACGGTCACGTGCGCGCCTCTCATGCATCGCGCCGTAATAATTGAGATGCATCGATTGTCGTGGGGACATACTCGAAATTGAACGGTTATTACGCAGGAATTCCTCGGGCCGGCCCCCTCCCCCTCTGCTAAAGGGAATCGGAGAACGTTGGAAATAGAGTCAAAATTTATGCGACTTATATAATTCAAGCAATTGGGCGCGCCTCATTAAACAGCAAGTGTGTGAAGATTATCGTATTTTATCTGTGCTTATTCGACATGATAGAATTTCCGTCGTGTAGCGATCCAATTTACAGTTGGACGCTTTAAATAAACATGCGCTGCGTCATGCGAGAACAAGGATAAAAACGCGAATAAAAGTATAAAATTGAAAAAATTGGAGGGCGTCCTGCAAAAGAATCAAACGAGTTTGAAAAATTCAATTTTTCAGCCGGCAAAGAAACTGCTCGTCGTCAAAGCATTCATTGTACAAGTATGGTAATTTTTTCCCGAACGTATAATAAGAACAAACTCGTTGGTTTTGATTAATATTTCGAGGGCCCATTTAAAAGAAAAATCGAAAAACTTCTGGACTTGTTTGGTTCTCATAGAATTTTTTCTACCTATTTATATTTCTCGTTTTCCGGTTGGTTCTTATCGGAATAAAATTCACGATATGACGCTATTGATAGAGATTTTGCGTTATAAACCAGGTTTAAAAAAAAAAAAATAAATAAATTTTTTACAGGAAAAACCTTTGATTATTTATTTAACACAATTTTTTAAATATTAAAAAAACATGAGCCAGCTGAATATTAACGCAGCATTTTATACAGACGTGCAACGAATTAAAAACTTTGCAGCGTAAAATAACGAAATCGTTGAGTTTGCAGTATCGCCTCGGGCATTAGTGATTTTGTAACTTTGCATCGAGCAGTTATGTAAATGTAAAGTAAGCGAATGAAGAGTGGAGTCGCAGGTGTGGAATGCGAATATGTTCTTCCATACGGCACGTTTTTAGACGGATTCCTCGATCGTTAGTCAGTGCGTACAACTTAGCCACTACACTTTAAAGTCCGTGAAGAATTTATACTTGTCATATTAATTGTATCCGAAAGTTCACATTATTTAAGTGAATACAAAAGTAACAGTTATTATAAAATTGTATAACAACTATTACTTGTAATTGTTTATATTCTGGTGAACTGTACGATCGAGCTACGTTAAGTAATTGAAAGGAAAGGCAGAACATCCGTGTGAGCGTATTGGTGAGGATTAATTACACGTTTAACTCTGTATTTTAATTCAAAGTTTATTTAAAATATAATTAATGTAAACGATATTCGTACGAAAAACAGCGCACAATTAAAATATGAAATATGTACTGCATTCTTAAAACTGTGAAATTTAAGCAGAATTATTGCATAAATCAACGCCTATAAATCAATAAAATTTATTACGTCAGAGATACGATCTTCGTCAACGTAATACGATCTAATCTATTCATAGAGCCTCACTTGGCTGTGAGAAGTAATTATCATTTCGTAGACCATGCGTGTAACACAATTACATAAATGGTGGGAAACGCACCCACGGGATTGCACAGTTGTAAACAATTGCACAGATCCTTCTCATGAAGCACAAGTAATCATTAAGTTCATTGATATGCAACGCGTGACATAATATGCGATCTAAATATACATTACCTACTTTGAATACTTTAAATTACACGTTATGTGATTCATGTAGAATGTTTTCACTTTTCGCGTATGTTGTTCACAATGAATTCTTAAGAGATGATTTTTCTTTTACAAAAATATCGAGTTGTCAATTTTCGAATTGTGAGAGACAATAATAGATGATCTTCTCGCGAATTAAAGAAGGCGTCAAATAAATTTCAGAATTACATTTATCAACTAGTATTAGGTACAATTTATTTTAATAAAATTCTTATTTGGATCTTAATCGCGAAGATATATGATGCTCCCAATTGAAAAGTGAAATGAATGATGAACTCCCTCGCTACTTTCGCTAAGAAAACTTCGATTCCAAATCGATCAAAGAATCCACCGTTGAAAAACAAAGCCTAAGGTTATTAAAAATGTTTTTTTTTTTTTTACTATTTCTTTTGGGAGATTTTTTTATTCTTTTTTGGCTGCAGATATGAATTGTCCACTACTCACCCGACGAGTCGGCGAGAATGCACGAGTAACAACGGCAACAGCTAATCTTTGCAATTCATCCCGCGGAAAAATTTCAAAAAAGATCCACCACAGTATTAATGGAAACGTTAGTAGGATTATTTGAAACTGCGTAAATCGCGCCGAGCCCGTTGAGGCGTAGTAACGCGCATTGGTAACGAGAGGAGTTCGGATAATCTCGTGATCGTTCTCGTGAGAGCCAGAATACGTTCAATCTCGCGAGAGCTTTCTCTCTCTTTCTCTTTCTTTCTTTCTCTCTTGCTCTCTTCCTCTACTCCCAGAATGAGGATTATTTTTATGATTATACACCCCGTGCTGTTGCTCGTTAACCGCGCGGGGTATTCTGGATGAAGGCTGATGCGAAAGTGCGCTTTAGCGAGCTATGACGATCGGCTAATTAGCGAAATAAATTTTCGAGTAATAACATCGAAATAAAATCACGTAGCATACATCAGCAAATGTATCGCAAATCCGATATTTATAACACTACGCCGGGTATATGTACGTTTATGCTCTTCAAAACGAATTATTCATGTAATTTGATCTGCTCACCACGCGTTTGAAGCAAAGTACCGATATTAATTTATCATCGTTCATAAATATCAATTTAAAAAAATGTCACGACATTTAATATTAATTTTTAATTTTCTTATCTGAAACTTTAATAACGTTATATAAAATTTTGATCGTTGCGATTGCACACATATGCGCAAATAAAACAAAAATAATTGTCATAAAATTTATAGCAGCATTTTGATTTAATCACTTAAGCAATTTTAATTACTGTGAATATTAAAAGAAAAATAAAGTTTTTTAATTTTCTGAACATTTATGCATATGTAACGTTTTGACTTTAATTGTTGTAGTAATTGCAATTAAAAATTTGATAGTTAACGTATAATGTTTTTCTTAAAACTGTATTTTCCAAAACAATGATAACGAGAAATTTTTCCTTTAAATTGGTTTAAATTTAAAACATATTTTTATATTCTTTGGTCGTACAGCGATTTTTCGATACATTTACTTTTCTCTTATCGATATGATGACAGCTATTTTCGTAAAATTCACAGGTTTGAACGCATACGATTTTGCTATTTCAGCAAATTAAAAATTTTTTTTTTGCAAATAAATAATTGTAAATATTTATAAAGAATAAAAGAGAAAAATTTAATCTCTCTCTCTTTTCCTTTTGCTATTTTAAATTATTACTCGAAATAGAGTTAGGATCATTTAATTTATGAACTTTTTACAAATATTATTTTTAAAATAACTTAAAAATTTTCTGATTTATTGTGTCAAATACAAAAGTAATGATGAACATTTTTAATATCATTAGAAATATATACAATATATATTTCGAAAGATATTACAATATATTTATATTTCAAGATACAATATTTATATTTCTAATTTCTGAAAAAGATTTTAAATTAATCTATTGATTTACTATAGAGATTGAATTTTTTAAACATTCACATTTTTATATATAAAACAAAGTTGTTAATTTGTAGTTTAAAGGGCTAGTGTGCAATTTGTTAATGATAAATTTAAAGCCTTAGTATAATCATTTAAGATCGATGTATGGGTTCGACGGATAATAAAATAATTGGTAATGAAAAAATCAGTGAACTACGGCGAGAAAATGAAGATAAATCATATGGTGAATTTGATCTGATTGAGGCCATAAAGCATTCAGCGTGTAAAAGTGCAATTTTAATTGCAACATTTTTTTAACGGCCGGGGCAAGGTATATGATTATAAAGCGGCAGTGAAGTGATGGCCGTATTGAAAACTGCGAAATGATGTTACTACACGAGGCATTAATGACTGCGAATTGTGAAACGTGTTTCTCATTCCATTCAGGTAATCTATGGTTGTTACATCTCTCGTGAAGCTCTCTACAAAATTGTGGTCTGCAATGACCTACATACTACTCAATCGATTCATTTTCTTTCGACCGCGGTCGGTTTGCACATTATGGGCTCCTCGTGAAACGTAAAATGCATACGTTGAATAATGTGGAAAATGCACAAACGTGTCACATAAAATGGCGGCGATCAAATGAAAATGTGTGCGCGATACTCGTACATGACGATTTCGGATGTTCCATCAATATTTATAACGATATGTGATACTTGCGTTATCGTAAACGTTTTTTGTTTTCATCGCCGACGAGCGATACGCAATTTACTTGACTGAATTTTAGTCACGTTTAGCCCTCTTTAATAGTGTGTCATTGTGTGCCAATGCTATACGGTGGCATAAAATATTTGTCCCCTATGAGTTCTGCATATTAATGAAACAAAAACGTGTTTGTACGTGGCATTCATACCGAGAGACCGCACAGAAAGCAGCTTATTTAATCTTTTATCAAGCATGTCAAATAAATTTATTAAATTATTCAATTTTGTTGTAACTTTGTACTATTAATGTAAGACAGATGCAAGAAAGATCGTTTATGCCTTTCGGGTATATGTTTTACTAAAGATTTACAATTATGAGTTCTGTATTCTGAATTTAAAATATATTAAATAAATAATGTGTTGAAATTTAATTAATAATAATTATTAAATATATTTTATTAATATAAATGCTTAATATTTAAACTCGTAATTACTATATTATTGAATTCTTGTAATTTGTAAATGTTAATGTTATTAAAGAAGATAAATAAATATGTGTACGTTTATATGTTGATTAAATATAATATTAGGATAAAGGATAATTAGAACTTGCATAGCATTTTGAAAATTTGTTTTTATAATATTAGTGTAATTATTTATTTATGCATGTTTTTAAAAATTTTTTCTGTAAATATAAATTTAATTACCTTTTATTTTAATTTGCATTTAATCAAATTGCTTCACTTGATGAAATTATATGATGAAAACGAAAATTGTTATTTATACTAATTTTTGGATCTCGATTAATTAATTACTTAATTTTTCAAAGATTTTAAAATGACTGTTTTCAAATTTTTAATAAAATGTCAAGCATATTTTTCCGATATACATCTTGTCAAGAATAGTTTTCTTCGGATTGCATGTTTTGTCTGTTTGAATTTTGCCGGTAGATATCACGTGATGTCACGTGGGATGTTTAAATCGTGGCAACATTGCAGGCGATGTTGCCATGTCATCTAAAGGCCATCTCACGCCGCAACCACGCGGTCCTCCTCCATTTTCTTCGGACATCTCGAGAGGCGAGGTCGGGCACGCGCACCCGGTAAGCATTTCTTTTCCTTCGCACATCGAAATATCGCGTAAACTTCTTCTGGGACAATAAGTTTTGCGTTGCAAATTTAATTATTCGACACGGGAAACGAAAATATAATCGGGAAACGGTAAAAAAAATGAACGAATCCGTTGAAAACGCTACGTCGAACGTGGGCCACGTGGCGAAGCGTCTCACGCCGGAGGAAATCGATAAAATGCGGACGCAGGATTCTCGCCTGGTGTCCGAGTTTCGCGCGAGTCAACTCGAGAGGGACGCGAAGAAGCACTGGGATTTGTTCTACAAGCGGAACGATACCAGATTTTTTAAAGATAGGCATTGGACCACGCGGGAGTTCGACGAGTTGCTGGGTTTGGGCGGCAACGGGAATCAAAATGTCCTCCTCGAGGTGGGCTGTGGGGTCGGCAATTTCGTTTACCCGTTGATAGAGGATGGACTGAAATTTCGGAGAATATTCGCGTGCGATTTATCCACGCGGGCGATCGAGTTGCTTAAGGTATCTACATTCGCCGAATTATATAATTGCGAATTAGCCCGAGCTACCGGCGCCGGTGCGTTAACAGTCGTTTCGTTATAGAGTCACACGTTATTCCACCCAGAAACAATGAAAGCCTTTCAAGCGGACGTTACGTTAGAAAATTGTTTCGCCGAAATTGATTGTCCAATTGACGTAGCAACTTTGATCTTTGCACTATCAGCTATTCATCCTGATAAATTTCACAAGTATGTTAAATAGTCAGATTACCAACTTTAATATTGTTGAAAGTATAGCTGTAATATTATCATTTAAAGAATCTAATATTACACTTGCTTTTTTCATACCCGAGGACTGAATTTCTTGCTTGATTTATCTTTCCTCTTGTTCTTTTCACATTAGAAAGAAAAAAAAGAAAGAATAAGAAGTTCAGTTCTCCAAGTTGTGAAAAAAGAACAAATCTATTATTTAAGTTTAAATTTAATAATTGTTTCGTATATTTCTTTAATAGAGTTGCCCAAAATATATTCAACGTTCTTGGTAGTGGAGGAATATTGCTATTTAGAGATTACGGGTTGTACGATATGGCACAATTACGTTTTAAACCTGGGCACAAGATTAGTGAGAATTTTTATATGCGACAAGATGGAACCAGGTGATTCTTTTGTTCTGTAATAATTGCTTAAATAAATTAATATATATGATGTTTTTATATTCAGTTCAGTTGATTTATAATGAAATAAATTTTTTGCTATCTGTGATTCTTTGCCAGATAACAAAAAATTCTATCGTGTGTACTTAGAACATAGTAACAATGGTATTTTATTTTTTATTTTTTAGGAGTTATTATTTTTCTGCGGAACAAGTAGCATGTCTATTTGAATCTGTTGGTTTTCAAACATTGGATTGTGGCTATGTACAAAGACGTACTGTAAATTTAAAAGAGAATATTGATGTTCCGAGAATTTTTGTTCAAGCAAAATTCAAAAAATCTTGAATATAAAATGTGACATAAAAAAATGGTAAGTTTATTTTAATTAACATTAACATATTTGCATTTATTATAGTTATATTGTAAAACATGCATTTTTAAATATGAACAATTGTATTTATATATAGCTTGAATAGTAAATTGTCAAGTTTCAGTTTTACAGAAAAAATTTTTTTTAATTTTCATTTTTAAAAGCTAACAACTTATGATTTTAATTTGTTTATTGATATTTGATTTCAATGATGATTCCATTTTATCGGATTTCATGACGACATTTTAATGATGTCCTGCAGTGCTGATTCTTTCCTTAATAAAATTACGTTATTTTTATTTTGTTAATAAGTTATAACAAATTTTGGTTTTTCTTTTAATTGCAGATACTGTGTAATTCAGTAAGACTTGTGATGAACTCTATGAGGAAAATTTGAATTCTAAATATGATTTAATCATCAATAGAAATTATAATCGACATCCAAGGTATGTACTTGGGTTTTTATATAATTTTGTGTTAATCTTTTATTTTATATCTCGTGCGCAATATACAATTAAATGATGATTGCATAGTTCAACTGAAATATCCTGACGACAACTTAATATTATAGTCTTTCGCTCCTATCTGATATTATTTATTTATACTTATATATCTTGTATGTGTTGTAAATTTTGAATGTCTGAATTTTTTTATTCTTTTTATTACAGATACTATAGTTCAATAACACTTGTATGAGGAACATTTTAATTTTCAAACATGATTTTAATGATATTTAATAGAAGTGTATAATGGCGCAGTCAACATCCAAGGTGTGTATACATAGGTTTTTATATAATTATATTTATATATTAACTTTTTATTTTGCGTGTGCATTATACAATTACAAGGATGATTTCATAGTTCAACTGAAATACCTTGACGATAATTTAATATTATAGTCTTTCGCTCCTATCTGATAATTCATATTTATATACCTTAAATATACTGAGGTTTATACAGATCTAAAGACGATATTATTTTGTATTTTAGATATCTCGGAAAGAAAACAAGACAAATAGAGTACATTTTAAATATACGGTGAGTTTGATGTTTTTAATTTATTGAATATTATTTTTAATATATTTTAATGATGTATACCCTTGTATATGTTGAAGATTAATCATGATATATTCATATAATTCGTCACTACCACTGAAAAAAGTTAAAAATTAAATTATGGTATATATTTTATCAAATAACTGTAGTAAACAATTTTGTATATGTTACAGAAGAAATGATGATGCATGGCTTCAAAAAATGATTAATTCGTCAGATCTAAAGTTTGAGTCCAATTTTTATATCACTGTTTACAAGAGATTGATTAAAAAAATCAAGTTTTGAGGAAAGAATAAATTAATATATACTGAAATTTCTATGATTTTTAATATGGATAATATTGACACAAATACAAAATGTATATAGTGAGTATATTTGTCACATATATTTTTTATTTAAATATATTAACGTTATGATGATTCAATTATCACCATCTTTCGAATGAATCATTGTGATTTTGTTATTAGCTCTATCTGATGTACAACTTCACTATCAATGTAGTATAAAGAAATTTATAACTTTGTTAATCTTGAATTATTTTATGTTTGACAGGTCTATTGATTTGCATTTTGCAATACAGCGTGGATGTTGTGGATATACCAAGTAATATATTAAGATATTAAAGCATTTTTAAAATTTTATAAATAAATCTTATTGTTATATACTATATATAATCTTTTTCCTTTCTCCTTTACCATAGTCTAATTCTTTATATCCATCATTATTTGAGCTAAAACATTGCAATGTTATAAAATTTAAATTGATTAAAAGATGGTAAGAATTAATCTTTAGAGTTATACAACAGTTTACCGTAATTATTTTAGAATAAAAACACCATTGTAATGACTTCTCTATAGTAAAAAAATGCCGTGAACACACTAGTGAAAAAATCGGTGTAAAACATTTTTTTTATTATATAGTATACTATATACAAATTATATAGTATATAAGAAAAATCAAAGCAATTTTAAATGAAAAATATTAATTTGAAAAGTAATTTATAAATTCTATTAACCAGAATGAGATTGTAGCAAAAAATTTTTTATGTGTGAAAATTTATACGTCTAATTTTTATAACTCAATATTAAAAATGTTATGTAATAAAATATTTAAAAAATATGGGAGATCAATAGTATGTAGAACTAGTTTATTTATCTATATTCTATTTTTACTTTATTATGTAAATAAAATATCAGAACTTGACTATTATCATTGTTACACTAACGTAAACGAATTACATAGTATAAGACAGCAAACACTGGTCGCGTTATTAGCATCAATAAAGCGCGTTCCGCAATAGAGCTGTGCATGCAGCAATAAAACTTCCTTCAACTCAAGTCTGCTATGGCAAAAAAGGTATTCTTATAAAATTCTTTTTATAGATTTATTGTTGACATTGAATTATGGACTCCAGAAACATGAATTTCATATTTGCTGAGTATTGATATAAATGCCATTTGATATATTACTATTTATAATAAATTTTGCTAAAATTAATAAGAACGAGTTTGAAAGTTTAATGACGAATAATTTAAATAAAATTGAAATAAATCAATATTGTCTCTTCAGAAACTTAATTATCTTCTATGCTTTTTTTTTATGAAAGTAACACGAGTCTAAATTTAGGAGATAATTTTGCACTATGTGTTACAAAAGAATAATCGCAATAATTATTCAGTTATTAGCAAATTATAATTAAAACTTGTGTGAACTTAATAATTCAATGAATTAGTGCACTTTTAACATTTATTCAGTTTAATTGGCTCTCTATCGATAATGTGCACATATTGTTAAATGAAGTTAGTTGTACCTGACACATAAATTAATTGTTATCGAAATGTAGTTATACCACTTACTCGATCGTATAAGTACCGCAACATGAACAATCCGTTAATAAAATATTATGACTGTACATTAAATTATGATGACCGTAACGTGGTGCGCGCTTTTGTGTGTGTGAAAATTCAAAATAATACCAAAACATTATTAACAATCCAATTTGTAATTATAATAGCAGTCTTATCTTACGTATTAGCAAATTATTACATTTTTTCTATATTTTCTAATTTGTTGATGTTTAATATTTAAATTGACTGTATTAAAAAAAAACTACAAGTTATATTATTTAAATTATTTAAGATTTTTGTTGAGCCAATTACAGAGTAGATATATTTATGCATTTTTATTTTGTATAATAAATTTTTTAATACATGTTATTAACCTTTTTTCTCGCTTCGCAAGACTGCTCGTTTCAAAATCTTACATTAGAATGTGCTATTTTTTATTTTTAATGGCAAAAATGATAATTTGATAAATTATACAATTTTGGCAAATGAGTAGAAAATATTTATTTTAACATAATGCATATTGTAAATAAGCGCGCCAAATTTCTTCTCTTTAAAAATTGTGATATAAAAAAAATTCATTTTGAGAAATGTCAAGAGTGAAGAATGAATTATTGAGTTTCTTTACAAAATCGTTAATAAAAGTTGCACATTGTGAGTGTTAATTGCCGATATGGCGAGATGAGCTCATTTCATTACATCATTATTTATTGATCTACTGTTTAATATTTTTCTTATAGTTACGAGCGGATGATATTAATAATAATTGTCACTTTGGCGTGCGAATAATAATAATTCTCAAAATAAAATGTTATTCTGAAAGTGAGAGAGATTTTAAGCATGATTGCGATATAATATATGTAAACTGAGACATTTCATGTTTTGCGCATATTAATTAAATTGATGACCATGTTCTAATAATCCAGTTAATTTCGCTTCGCTAGACTGTCCATAATGGGAGATAGACATTTCATTTCTACAATTATTCCGTTTTGTATAATTTATTATTTATAGTATATAATTTAATATAATTTATCACAACAGATTTGGATTTAACGATGAAAAGTCAATTAGCAGCCAAGGATTAAATCGATTGATAGTTGGTAGCATTTCTTTCTTTTTAAGTGATTTCCTAATTATTCCTCATTAATACAAGGTTACATGTTGTGCCAATCACAAATCAATTAAAGAAATAGCATGGAGAAATTAATTGGGTAACATCTTGCACTGCGTAATAATGATATATAAACGTTTCACAAATTACATTATATGATAGTATATGTCGGTAACATTTTCTCGTCTTACATAAATATTTTGTTTTGTAAACGCAACATAGGCGCGAATAAAATGTGGAAACGAAAAATGTGGATAAAAAAAAATCAGAGAGAAATATGATATTCGAACCGGACCGGATTGTTAATGAGTTGGTCAATTTCGTGTTTATAGAACTATAAAATGTAGTGGTGAATGTGATGGGCATAATATTAATCGTTATTTTATGAAGGTGCGTCATTTTTTGCTAGTTACAACGTGGATTTACAAACTAAAATTTTAATAAAATGCAGTGCAACCGATGCCGAAATAGGCATTTTATTAGAGTATTGGGGTCATGTGAAACCGACCATTTCAATTTAAAAACATGATTATACGGCGCCATCGCAAAAAAACTGTTGCATTTTTTTAAGCGATCCGTAGGCTGAAAAGTATCCTTGATTTTTTCTATCAGACAGAAACATTTAACTCGCTCTAGGACGAATTCCAAATTAAATATGACGTTGCCGATGGGCGTGATTTATAATCAGCTAATAAATATGAAATCTTTCTTTACCTTTATTAAATCAGGAAACGTAAATTCGACGCAATACAGTGTTCTTTTAACGCGTTACGAAATATAACGTACGGATTTATGGGGGCAGAGAGCAATATCTATGCGTGCGTTTCGTATATTGCGACATTTTCTTTATATAAAATAATGTATTCTTGAAAATGTTTTTATATCAAACTGCGTTGTTGGTATATATTTATTTACTTTGAGTTAGTAATTAATTAGCATAAATGTTTGCAGACGGGAGCTAGTCCAAGCGAACGGTTTCAAACTGAAACAAATTCGTACGTTTTAATTAATTAAACGTGTGTACGTCAACTGGATATTTAATTAGCTTTTGCAAATGTAAATATGAGCAACCGCATAGCAGAATTTACAATTCTATAGTAAATGTGGCCAGTAGTGATACAGACGTCCTCGTTGGGATTTTAAGTATTAATAATTAGTGGCGTCCAATAAAACCACATTGTTTAGCAAGAGTAAAGAGGTTTTATAATTATTTATTTCTGGAATCGCGACTTTGATGAAAATAACATTTTACGAAGTTATAAACTGAAAGCAGAAGAGATTGAGGAGTTTAACACCCCCAAATTTTTTTATTCATTTTTAATTTCTTATTTTTCATTTTTAATTATAAAAAAAATACAATTTTACTTTCAACTCTGAGAGAATTTTTGTTGTTACATAAAATATTGAAGATATTTTTAATCGCTTTGAAAAAAATTGTCGCGCAATTTTTTAATTCTGTAATTTTATTAAACAATCTTTGTCTTATTTTATCGAATCTTTTGATTTAACTTTAATTTAATATCGCATTTCTAATAACATTTAGCAATGATTTTTAGGAAGCCTTTCTATTTTCTTTTCTGAATTTTTTTAAATTTCTTCTGCTAGAAAGATGATTAGGAATATTTTGTTTGTAATAATGATAGCAATATTAAAGAACTATACATTTTTTTATAGCTGCATTTTTTTCCTACCTTCTGGAAAAAGAATAAAAGTTATAATTTATACAAAATTTTATATTTTTCCCATTTAATCAGGAATGAGGATAAATTTTACATCTCAAAATATTCGAAAAAGAGCAATTTATTAACATAAAAAGGTTATTTATATAAATTGATAAAAAATTTCCATTTGAAAAAGACCCAGAATACGTCCATGAATAAATTTTCTTTCTAGCATATTTTATTTTTACGAGCATAATTAAGAAATCGGAACAGTTTCTAAAAGCATTCCAGATACGTTTGCCCATCGCTGACAAATGTTGGAGTGTCGCAAGGTGAACCAGACGTAATAAATTAACGATATTAGCAGTGTGTTTTACTTTAATTTTTTTTGTGTTTATTATGTTTTTGCCACGGTTTATTCCAAACGAGTCGATCACAAAGCCGATATTGAAATAAAGTAATTTGTAACCTATCAGGTAAAAATCTTTCTTTGTTCATTTATTAAAATAAACAGTGACTTCACTTTTATCTTTATATTTTTCTTTTTGCATATTTCTCTTTGCAAAATATAATACTAGTTCTTAAAGCAAGTTTGTGTAATTACGCCAAATTATTAATAAAAATACTCAAAGTATTCAAGTGTCTAGTAAAATCATTTTGTATTTCATATTATTTTTGATACTTTATCAGTTACAATATTCGCAATGATGATTTATGAGAAGTTTTGTTGTAATTAAATCTAATCTTTTATGTGCCGTATAATAAAATTAAAAATAAGAATAGGGCCTAATTACAGCGTCCCAAATACTGGAAATCCGATCTCAAATACTTCATTTTAAGTGAAAGATGCAAAGTTTATTTTTAATAAAATGTCATAACAAAAGGTAGACCCTTTAACAATTAAATACAATTGTGTACTAATATAATTTATTTGTTAAAAAAAGCGTTTGTGAGATTGAATTTTCAGTAATTGGAATACTGTCAATAATTGGGCCACATTTACTCTACACAGCTACATAAGATAAATATTACAATTTACACGCATGTATCAAAATATGCGCCCTGCATAAAATTATAAACGGAGTTTACACATTATCCTGGAAAATCACCGACACGAATCACAGATCGTCTAAATAGATCTAAAGTGAGCTTAACCAACCGCTAATGCGCAATAATTAATTTGCGCGTTCACTGAGCGCGTACCTCGGAAGCAAGCGCGGCGAACAGTAATAATTATGTCACCGTCATAAAACACTTTCCTCCGTCTTTGGCAGCTTGCCAAGGTCCCTTGCCTCACCCGAGTTCCATCTATCGAAGGTACGTACGCAGATATGTATGTACATCGCGAAATACGTGAACGCGATGTCGTCTCTGATCGCGACGACAACGATGGTGACAGCGTGTGGTCGCGAATTACATATGCGAAGGTATAAACAATACGCGCCGTGTATCAACCCCCGTGCAACAGTTCGCAGGCTGCACACGCACACGCACACGCGGTGAACGCGCACACGTACGATTCGCTGTGCGTCCTCGCGTAACATTGATCAATCGTCCGGTGACGCATGCAAAACGCTCGGATCGGCGGGTATATAAGCCAACCGCCAAAAAGCAGAGGCATCACATTCAGTTTCTGTTCTCATCAGCAGCTGATTCTCCTAAAGCTACCTAATCAACAATGAAGTGCTTCATCGTAAGTATTTTCTGACCAATCTCTCTTTGATATTTCTGCACGTTCGCATGCACGCATTCGCTTATGCTGCCGGGCAAATCGCTGGAAAATTTATGATTTTCCGAGTTACGGCACGACTAATCGAGCACATTCGTACGTGTGCGTGCGCATATCTCACGAAATATTCTGATAGATTTTCAAATTAATTCACTCGCCAATCGCGATACCGCCGATTACGGTCTAATTACCGCTTTACCGCGATTATCTGTAAATCGATCGGCTTGAATTCGGCTTGTGTTTCGGTTTCAGATCAAGCCATGCTTATCGCCGTATAATACTGTAATATTCTGGTGTTACCGCGGTATAATTAATTATCGGAAACCCCCCCTCCCTCTATAGAATCTTGGAGATTTTACTTCCACTGAGATTACTTTTAATCGTTGCAATGGTTATTTAATGGGAACAAGGCGGGGAAAGAAATATATTTAAAAAGCTTGCTAAATATTTCCAAACGTATTTTGGAATCGCAAATTGTATTTTACGAAAACGTTCAACTTACCTCTCGCCCTATTTAGCATAGCTATGTTCTCACATCATTTAAATACGTCATTTAAATATTTACACATCATTTTATTTTCGAACAAGCGGGCCGCGGCGAATACGTCGGCGAGTGTATTATAAAATCTTATTGAGTATTAATATATAAATATAAAATGTGTTTAATATAAAAAAAACGCTAAAAAAATTTTATTACAAAATTGTACATACACGTTGCATTGGCTTATTAATGAAGAATAGCTTCAGATTATCCATGTTGGATTTCCTATTATATTAATATCTTACAGTAAATTAATTTCGTTAAGAAATATATCTATCTCGCTTTTTATATGTAATGTGTTTAATTTTTGCGTTGTATCATGAAATTTGATGAAAGCGTCGACCACGGATTAATCAACGCTCACACTTTCAGGCTATCCTCTTCTTGGCTCTCGTAGCCATCGTTATGGCGGCGGAGAAGACCTCCGAAACTGAAAAGACAAAGGAGACAGTCGTCGATGCCTCCAGGGACAAGAGAGGCCTTGCGTATTATTCGCCGTACGCTTACAGCCCGTACGCCTACAGTGCTTACCACCTGCCGTACGCGTACTCTACGTACGCCGCTTATCCCTATTACAACCGTTACAACTACCCCTCCTATTATTACAACCCCTACCACTACTAGTTTGATTCAGACAGAAAATGGAAATCTTATGGGAAACATTACCTCATTACCTCATGGAAAACCTCACGGAAAAAGTTCTGCTCTTCTGAATTACAGTCCATTGATTCTGAAGTTCTTGATGACCACAAATGCATTCGCATTTGAGTTCTTTGATTGTGTATTTCTTTTTCATATGCTTATTGTAATAATAAAATTGCACTACATGTGAAAGAGGGTTTCTCTGTCAATTTCACCCTTCTCTCCCTTTCTCTTGTCGTTTTCCGGAAACCTTAAACGTAATTTTCTAGGTTTTTATTTTCGAGATCTGATATACGGTAATTACGCGTATAACAAGCTATTGAATTCACGAGCTACTGTATTATAATTTACGAAGGCAATGTCGAAAAATGAAAAAGCTAAAAAGCAACAAAAAGAAATAATTCATAATGATTTGTTGCAATTGGTAATTTTTGGTGGAATATTGCACTTTATTTGGAATAATGCTGTGTCCTTAAGCTGCCGAAAGAGTTTATTAAAGGGAGCTCGTTTGCGCTTATTTTACATATGAGATACATTAATAGATAAACAGCTCGCGGTAATTGCGGTGGATAATTAACAGGAAAGCATTGCGAATTTTAATGATTGCCAAAGCGCGTTAATTTGGATCCAATTTGGGTAACTGCCGAGCGCGCGCATCGTCGCTGTAAATAAATTAATGGCAAAGGCCATTTTCATAGTCAAATCCGGCAAGAGTTCATCGCGCATGCATTTGCGGTTTCGTGTTTCATGCGAGTGCTTAATGTATGATCGATAGCGGCTGACTTTCCGGTCCCGCGATGCAGGAAGATGTCGAGCGGAAGCGATTGGCGTCATTGAGAGACCGAATCTGCGACGAAACGAGTTGAAGCCCGTAAACGCGCGAGTATGTGGGGGAGTTACATTAGCGTCATCGCGTTTCACCATTAGCTGGGAACATTGGCATCAGTTTCACTAATGCGACACATAAATTTCGTCAAAGTATCGTTAGAAATATGATCTTTTTCCGCAATCTTGAACATGAAGAATAAAGCAATCTTCTTCAACAATTATTGATGTTCTCTCTACTGCAGTTATGAGAATTTGTATAGTTTCCGTTAAATAAAACATGGGAGATTGACCTCTTTTGTCTACATAAAATGAATAAATTTAAATGTATATACATTTTTTTTATCGGATACCAATTTAAATCATTGAATCGATAATTATTTAAATTTAATTACAATAAACTTTTTATAAATTGAAAATACATGATAATTGCTACAATATTTGAAATAATATATCTAAAGTACATTATATTGAATATTATTTTTCGAAAAGTACTGTTGGATTGATTTCTAATAAATCGTAATTTGAAAAACGTCGAAGTTTATTATTTTTTCTCATGACTGATTAAATTGTCTACATTTTAAATTTAGGTAGAAACCCGGTATTTCTATAAATGAATGGTGAGCCTTACAACCCAGAGACAATCTAATCAAAAACACCTTAATTTTAGAGTGCTATATTCATAATTTACTGTCATTATTAACACTACCCTGAATGAAAATTCACATATACATGATTAATAATTTGTTCTCACGCTTAGAAGCTTTCGTACTTTATAGGTTGCAAATTGCTAGAATAAATAAATTAACATATTTTAATATAAAAAGATTTTGTCAAATATTATTTTGAAGTTATGAAAATTTTAATAACAAAAACTGTACTAAACTTGAATTAGCGCAGTGAGTAAAAATTCATCATGCTACACAGCGGCACTAGAGAATCGCCTGAAAATGTGTAAAGGATTACGTCTAACATATTTATAAGGTGATTCATGGATTTGTGTTGTTCGGTACGTAAAAAAAAAAAAATGTCCGTTTACGGATTTCGTTGGCCGAGGGAGGGTTGACGTGCGTTATCCAATCTCCCGATTTCTGCATTCGACATTACATCGAGACATTAAATCGTCGTGTCGGCATAACACGAGCAGACGTTCGGAATACTTTCGAGGCGTCAGAAATCTGATACGCGGCGATCCGATTTACACGTAATCTCGGCGCGTTACACAATACACACATACCTACACAGGAACGGGAACGCTTATTCCGTATTCCCCGAGAACCGGAGACTTCACCCGGTCCCCGTTGACTTTCACTGGGAGATCCACTTGGGCGAGGAGGAGACCGCGGGAGAGGAGACCGGGCGAGCGTGACCGGAATGTCACGCCGGAGTTGTCCGCTGCGTTTCGCGCGGCATCCCCGCCGTGACCTCGTCGGAAGTTCACGACGACGCTCGTTTCCTCTCTACTGTGTTTCTCTATCGAGAGCATAATTTACGGACGGATGCGAAGCGCGTGGAGTGATGATCGCAAGTTTCGACTTTTCATATCCGCTCCTTTGCTTATGCTTGCTTTATACATCTGTGCATTTCATCTCGAATGAAACGATATTCGGGGCATTCGGGCTTTTCTTTATCACGAGTGCAACGCCACCTGCATTTGTATTTTTCATTGGAAGCAAGTTGCGATTTCAAATGCTTTTTTTTGAAGTAATTATAAATAGTAATGAAATAAATAAAAATATGCCAATTTGACTTTCACGAATTTTTAATCGTATTTTTTTGGTAGCATAGATTTATTGGTACAAATTTTTAGGAAGAGATATATTTCTTTTTTAATTTTGCTGAAATTATGCGCGAAGTTATTGATTCCATCACTGGTTTCTAAAAATACTTTTTTATTCTAATTGGATGTTTTTTTTTAAAACTGCGCTATGTACTTAATTTTAATAAACATTAACAGTACACGTATGCTACAATAACAATTATTACAATACAATTAGTGTATTCTTTATTATCTTTTATAATCCTCTTTTCATAATTTAAATCTTTTCTTTGTTAAAAAATAATTTTGTATTTACTTAGATGTAAAAAGAATAGTTTTAAAATAGGACACTCAAACTAGCTATTAAAATGTCGAATTTTTTTGCCGCACTGCGTATCATTCTTGTACTTTCTTTATAATTATTTTTAAATCTGCGTTCAGCTAAATTTTTAGGTACTTTATTCTTTAAACCTTATATTCTTTAAACCTTATATACCAAGGCGTCCTTTTCGTATGCATTTATGACGATCACGTTATCGAGGATAACAGACGCTTCGGTAAGCGACTGCGAAATTTCGATTACAGGACCGCGCCGAATATTCGACGTACTTTGCATCGATATGTATAACATCACGAATCCGTAACAGTATTGCTTAAGTTCGATCGATGAAAGCCCGTAAGAAAGTCTATTGTAATTCGTGGATGGTCGCGACCCGATTGTATTTATACATGTGCTGGTATGGCCGTAGACTTAGTCGGCGCGGACTTGTCCATCCTTAAACAAATTAGTTCCTTGAGTTGTTCAGTCTAATTCAATGTCGAGGCCCCGTGGGAAATAGCGCAGTTTTTTGAAGAAGACAACTGGATTGCCTTAGTGCAGTGTTAAGTGCGAGAAGAATATTATACGGACTTGGAAATGCGGCTGTTTTCGGTACCTACTAATATATAACAAAAAAAACTTTTTTTGAAGTAATTGTCGTGTTATCTATCTGCATATTTGTCCAAAAACACAAAATTATTGAAATACTTTTAATTAAAATTTCCATTTTTTTTGTAAAAATATATCTTAGATAAAAAATGATTTGATTTTGTGTTATATTTTTACGTGTACAAAACATAGAATTTCGTTACGTTAACATTTTATGTATGATTTTATTTTAAACAAGTCTTTACACAATATTTTACATATGTAAAAGAGAAATAGATAAACTAACAAGCAATTTATAAATAATTAATAATATTTAAAAGTATATTTATATTTTTTTTTATAACTATAATTAATTTTT
The DNA here is from genome assembly GCF_016802725.1 of Solenopsis invicta. Classification (NCBI taxonomy): domain Eukaryota; kingdom Metazoa; phylum Arthropoda; class Insecta; order Hymenoptera; family Formicidae; genus Solenopsis; species Solenopsis invicta. Next base: position 23,150,802 of record NC_052667.1, read on the forward strand.
ATTATTTTAAAAAATACTGACTGGAACATTAAAAATACATTAAGATTACAAATGTGATTTAGAAAGTAATTACGTATAATTTTAGGAAAAAATTTATTTCTTATATATTTGATTTAATTAAAAATGTACTCTTTACTTATATCTCTGTTTTTATCTCACAATGTTTAGTTTTATACGAGAAATCTGATTCACTTAGGTCATCTATGTTCTCGTACTGGTGCCTTTGCTGACCCAAGCTAAGCAGAAAGCCGAAGTTCAAAAGTCAGATGTCACGAAGCTGGAAGTGGCAAACCTCGGCGAAGTTGTAATTAAACCCGATTTCAAGAAATCTGACATTCAACGCAAACGAGACTCCGGATACGCTTACAACAGGCCGAATCGCGTTTCTTCAAACGCTCGCTTTCGCATCCAAGCGCATCCATTTAGAGATCAAATTCCACTCAAAGTTCCTGGCCAGTTAAGCGTACCATTTACGAAATATGGACCTCCAACTCATTCGACTTTCGATCCGGCCACACACAGATATCGTGCTCAGCAACATCGAAACAAATTGCAGTACAACGCCAATCAACAGCAATTGATCGGTGGAACAGGACTGGCGGAACAAGGAATACCGAGCCCGATTAGAAACGTCGATTTCGCGGAAGAGAATCCGATTGCCAGTCAGAATAACGAGCCGTTCGGCATGCACACCGCTAATTATTTACCGCCGAAAAATCAAGAACTACCGGCTTATTCTTTGACAGACAATTTCGAGCCGCAAAACGTTCCGGGTCAATTTCACGGTACAGGCTCACAGAGCCAAAACTTAGTGCAGGCTCAGAATCATCAGATTTCCGACGCCGCCTTCTTCCTGTCCGAGAACGCGCAGGCGATTCAACAACTTTACGGCACGCCCGCGAGCAGTCAAGACTTCGCGCCTAGCAACAATCAATTTCAAGATGTCAGTAATCAGCTCCATAATCCGAACGGTCGATTCGAGAGTGTCTCGCAGAACGCTGTGGGATTTCATGGCGCATTACCGTCATACGCGTCAGGAACGCTTGATTCTCGAGAGACTCTAGAGCAAATTCAGTCTCTAGAGAAAGATCGGTTGATCGTCCAATTGCAGCAGGCTCTCACCCAGGCTCAGACTAATCCGAGAGCAAACGCGGCAGGGAGGTATGCTCAGAATCAAGCGAGTTTCGTTCAGAATCAGGAGCTTCTGGCCGCTATAAGTCAGCAAGTGAACTCACGTGTTTCCACGACGCCGCAACCTGCGGCTTTTGGCTCTGGAAACATCGCGTTTAGTCAGTCTGCCTTTCTACCAGGGACCACGGTCAATCCCTTGGGATTCCCCGTTAATTACGGTGTTCCAACAACCACGCAAACTCCGACTACAACTACTACGGTAGCGGCAACGGGAGTTTTTACTACGCAATCCCCATTACAACCGTCTAAGGGCGATGGTACTGCTCAAATAGTGTCTTCACAATCCGTATCTAACCAGCCTGGTTCCTCCGCGACTGGATCTCCCGCGGGAATCCCCGTTTACGGTGGATTCGTGCCGACCTTCATCACCGGGACCAATTTGATTCCCAGTTACGGTAGCAGCATCTTTACATCCGGATCTGTTAGACCTGTGCAATCTACCGATACGTCGCCCACTCATTTCGGAATACCGATTCCCACGGAACCGTCGCAGAAACCGGCATCGGGTTCGGCGCCTTCAACCCCAGCGACGGCGACACCACCTCTCTCGTCCGTCTCACCAGGCAATCGACCGGGGGTCGCTTTGACACCGGCGGCAATCACACCAGTGGCTCTGCCAATTCAACCAATACGACCTGTTGCTCCCCTCGCGACGCCGGTACATCCGATCACCGCTCCCTTGCTGCCGGCGCATCCCGCCCAAGTGCATCCGGCACAGACCACCCCGGCCGTAACGTCCGTTCAGCACACCTATGGCGTACAGACCGCATTGATCAATCCTGTTCTCTATAAACCGGTTAAAACGGTCTATCCGGTGTACTACTATCCCGTGGATGTTGCCTACCAGTTGCAGAAGCCTGCATCACCGAGTTACCCGTGGAATTACGCGCCTTCGTATACGACGCAGACGGGACCGGCAAAAATATGGAAATGAGGTGTTCCTGTTTTATGCATAAATAGATCGCAAGTCGATCCCCGCGATATTATTGCCGCAACCGTCAACCCGCGTGGAAAAAGAGAGAGGGAGAGATTGAAGAAGAAAGTATGGCGAAAGAGAGTGATCGCAATCGCGTGATTTTGATGTGCTAATGATATCGCGCTACATCGTCTGCTAAACTTTTTTTGCGTAAACGATTTCATTTTCTTCTTTCAATAAGAGAGATTCAGGCTGACAAGAACAATTGCTCTCTGCAAATCAATCGTTTCGATAGGAAGTTTCATTTGTCTCTCGACTTGGAATAGCTCTGAGTTGCACGTTGAATTGCATTGTCATAAATATTGTGTCAGCATAATTTGACTTAAATTTATATTTTATGTTTATCTACTAGAATTCTGCAGATTATAGCAGACTGTTAATTCTTGCTTAATCATCCAAAAAAATTACATGGAATTAAATTGGCAGAAGTTATATACAATTTCAATAGATGTATTATAACGTTTGGAATTTCATTATAATTTTGTGTTTATGTGCATTACTGTCATGTGCACTGAAATTTTATACGTATTGCTACAGTAAACAAATTCGAATAATGCACATGATTCTGATCTACCTGATACATTCTATACTTTAGAATGTATTATAAATTTTAGAAAACAAGAAGGTTATTTTTCTGCTTTTCTATTTTGTCGTACAGCGTTTAATATACTCATCTTAAGTTTCTCGCCATTGAAGAATAACTACGATGATTGTTCAATACACGCCTTCATGCCACACATCCGCTACACCATCTGTCATTGCGCATCCGTTGATTTCGAAATTCATCGTCGAGAAAGTGACATTATGCAGGTGATAATTAGCACAGTTGTCTCACCGGAATTAGGATACCGTGGCAAGAATGTCAAGCGAATGTTTCTAAGCGTCACTCGTCGTTTCTAATTGCTGATCACGCTTAAAAGGAATTTCACTATTCGTACGAGTGTATTTATAAAAGAGGAACATTTATTTTTATATAGGACTCTTTTTTAAAGAAAACGTTCCTTTTACTTTTTCCTCATTTTTGAATTGTATAACTGTGTATGTATACGTGTGTCCATGTGCGTGTGTGCATAATTATATACATATATATATATATATATTATAATGTATGTATATATATTATAAAAAAATTGTTTATCAATTTAATGATATTAGTATAAATGATGATTGCGATATTTCGCGTGTGCTTCTTCTGCCATCTCCGAAACACTTATCTTCGAGCATATGTAAATACATGTTCTATTTATTTTGCCAAATAAATATTTTTTTACTTTGAAAGATGGTGATATCGCTTCGTTCTTAATTTGATGTTAATAATTTATCTGTTTTTAACAAATGAATAAAATTTGGCGTGTATGAATATGAATACGGAATTGCCGTATTACGGAAATGCATGTAACACGGCTGACTGTGAGCGTCTAAGACGCACACATAACGTTAATCTAATTGCAGGCAGACCGCAGTATGCATGTGGCGCATCCTATATTATCGTGATGGAAAGCTGAATCAAGGAAATGAATTACCACCACTTCCGGGCCCCCGAACGGACCTACGCGAACAAACTCTCACCCGTACAGACGTGATCATCGCCACGCCATTCGATTCTGACCTCGAAAGTCGTTCGATAATTCCAGTCATGGTCAACGTAGTCAGGTTATTCGAGCAATCCTAAATATGCATAACGTATCGCTGTTCGTAGGTGTAGGATTCTCGAACGATTTTGTAATCCTTTGGACTTGTTCTTACAAGGAAAGAAAATATATGTCTAGTCCGATTCATCGATTGGAATTTACAGATTGAAATCTTCAGATAGTCGAACAGAGGCACTTTATATTCATTTAACAACATGCTGATTTTTATGATCACCTGCGCTTCTTTTCCTTGTTAAATTTAGTAGTTCTCCTCTACTGACCGTTGAAATTTTTTTAATATGCACGAGGAGATAAAAAATGCATTACTTTCTATAATTGGGGAACATGTATTTTGGGGAAAAAGATAATTAAATTAACGGACTTCGGAGAAAGTTGAAAAAGTTGTCGAGTTCGTTTGGAAGAGATAAAAATCTGTAAAATAACCATGTATTATACGAGAAATAGTAAGCGTAAAACTTAAAGCCGTATGCTTTCATTGATCACTTTTATTTATATAGCGCACGCATTAGTTCGTTGAATTTCATTAAGGGAATATTCCAGTTTATAACAGGGGATATTTTAGTTTACGTGCAAAAGTTGAAGTTTCAATAGCTTTAGCAGTTTTGAAAAAATTATGTCAGCCAAAATTTGAAAAATGTGCTTGTCTTCGAATTTACGTAACGTGAAAACTAATAAACATTTACCCGTACGAAAATTTGTACATTTTTATCAAATATGTACAAGTTTATGTATGAAAGCGTAGAAAAATATGTGTTGCAGTTTTTTTTTTTTTTTAAATTCTTCAAGAATAGGCAAACTTCGTCGTGCTCCAGATTAGAATACCTCGTTAATATTTACCGATCGATATTCTCGAAAGTTTCTGAAAAAAACACGACTGAATCGTACCATTACGAAAATCAGATTTGCATGTAGTTCCCGCAAACGCACGTACACAGTTGCAAGAGCGGTATTTGAGGGGTCAAGCATGCATCGAGCCCGGAAAGTCATCGTAGTCTCGAAAGCGTGGCTTGACCCTCTGAGCCCAGCATCAGGCTCGTCACGTTAAACCTGTTGTCAACTCACTTTCCGTATGTGACCTACATTCTACTGTCCGGCGTCCGTTTTATTCCGCTGGTGCACTTTCGTTACTGTATTTCGAAATCGTGCAGTTTCTCAAACATATTTTCTGAATTCGATTTGGGAAATCTTAAATTCCATTTAACATCAGATGTACAATTTTTTTCTAGTATTATACGCATAAACTAAACGTTTCTTTATTCAATTGTTTTTCAATTATTACGTAAATTTAATATTAAACAGCGTCGTAGCGAGAAAGCGAGAGTTCCGGCAATGACCAGACTACGTCAGCAAGAAAGACGAGGAAGTAAGATGCAAAGAGGTTTACAAACAATTTATTTAAAAAAAGAGCGGGAAGCAATGGGAAAAAGTTAGTGACCGAGAAAGTGAAAGAACTGACGAATCTGAAAAAGGGAGGACAAATCTCAAACGGCAAGAAAGTAAAAGACGAAAGTATATTGCCCGGTAATGGATTTAAAGAATCATACGTTCTAATGAAAGAGTGCGAAAGGGAGTTGTGACGGTGCAAGAAAATTATAATAAAATGATGAGAAAGCACGAAAAGCGAAAGCGATTTTAAGACGACACCTTTTATTCGAAATCATATGAAGGAAGATAATGATCCTTCTTCTTCCGACATCCGTATTTCCAAGCAGCGTTCTGATTCTAAATAGTTTTCTTGATAAATGATAGAATTTAGTTTCCTCCAAGATTAATTTATTTAATAGAGTATAAATGTTATTTTATCAATTTATTTACAATTTTTATTTAAATCGAAATTACAAATTTTCCCAAAAAATTTCCAATTTTATATAAATATTTTTACCTTTTTAATAATTTTTCTATTCAATTTAAAATGAGCTTATAGATTATCTCGACTTTCTAATTTTAGAGTGCTACTCATATTTTTCTGCTGTTACTATTATTCTAGGTGAAAATTTTCCTACATAATTAAGAATATTTTTTTATACTTGTAATAGTCTTTTATTTCTTCCTGCTTTATAGGTTGCAATTGATTATTAGAATAATTAAACTAATTTAATGTAAAAAGATGGTATTAAACGTTCCTTTAGACTAGCAAAATTTTAATAACAAAAGTTTATTAAACTTGAATTAGTATGTCAGAAAAAATTCACCTATAGTAACACTCTAGTATTAACATAAATGAAATAATTATAATGTAGCTACACACGTTTTTATATTTAAATTAAAAATAAAATTTGATTAAATTCAATCAAATTAAATACTAAATTAAATTTAAATAAAAAGGACTAATTAAATATTATTTGATTCCTTGCTTCCTTGTTTATCGAAAAAAATGTTTGAGACGATATTTGCGCGACATTGTCCGCGGTACTTCGTTTTAGTGCGTGTCTCGCGCAATAATACGTGTGCACTATACTTAGTTCTTATCGAGATGTTAACAGCGTGACAGGTATATTATTCGCAGCACACGAAAGCTGCGATAATATCTGACGTTTAAGAATATTCTGTTACGCACAGATATGCACTTGCTATGTATAAGCAAGGTAACTCTTGGTACAGCTATCTAACATCGCGCATTTTATTCGTTGGTTACTAATTAACATTGGTGACATATTTACACGTACAGACATAAATGTTAATAAGCCTGCATAAATACAATATTTATAGGCCGTATTTTAAATCTCAATACGCATATAAATTGAAATTAGTATTTTAATATATGAGTTTCTAAATTCTTGTTTACATTTGAATTATGCAAAATAGCATAAAAATATCGCAGATACTTTAAATAATTTTGTTATTCCTGTTACTCTCATCTTCTATCCTTCTCTTTCTCGGAAGTAGACCGACAGTTGTCTAAAGAATTCTCCTAATTCGTTGCTTTTGAAATTGAATGATGGCCTCAGGCAAAAGTCCCTTTCTTCATCTCTCTAGTGAAAGTAAATCGGATGTTTTCAGGTGCTATAATTTAGTTGGAAGAAGTTAGATGTATTGCTACGAATCGCCAAGAGAATGGTCACAATTACCTTCTTACTGAGTTTGTTCCTGTATGTGCGTTGATATGTTTATCATCTAAAAGCGCAAAACGGGAAACAAGATGCAATAGCTTTTTTATTCATTCCCCCTAAACGCGTGCATTTTACTTTCGAATGTTGATCGGCTTTCGACGCGAGGCGGTATCTCATCTTTTTCTATAGGCGCGCGCACGGCCCAAAGAACACTTGTCAGCGGGCGTCAACATCTTTCTCTTGCTGGTACATGCTACACTTTATGTAAGAGGCTGATGAACGCTACTACCGTGCAAGCATAATACTTGGCGCTGAGATGTTTATCTTGCACTTTCCTGCAATCGATATTAAAGTTCTTTCTAGTTTTCTAGATCTAGAGCATGAGGAAGTTTCTTAAATGTATCAAAGGATTTATTTGTATCAACGTATTTAAGAAACCCTGAAATTTCATTAAATATGTTGCTTTGTTTAAAATGTATATCAATTTAGATTTTATTTGTACAATCAACAAATTCCTTTTTAGATTTTTTGTTATATTTTTTAGATATAGGAGAGAATTGCCGTACCATTTAAGTTACCTTTTATATTTTATATTTGGTGATGATTTGCACGTAAATAAATATTGGAAATTATAGCTTGAGGTTTCAGGTTCTGTTATCACAATATTTAATATACTGTCACTAACACAACAAATTAATTTATTATAAGCTTACTGCAATTAAGTGACCGGTTATCTAAATCAATCATTAGGTCACTTGAATTGTATCACCTTTGAAATTATTGAATTAGAATTTAATTAACGATTTGAATTTAAGCTAAAGACGTGGAGTTATTAATTAATACTTATTATATTAATAATTTATCGAAAACAAATCAAATAATAATTAATAACTAATAATAATAAAAGGATAAGATATCTAAATAAAACTGCTTTGATTTAATTTTTGCAATTGTCAAATTTTTATTTGTATCAATTATTAGTTTTATTATTATCAGATTTTAAAAATATCGTTTCAATCTTAATAATAAAATAAGTAATAAATGTAAAATCTTTTATAATAAATTTTTTTATGAAAATATAAATGTTTAATATAAAATGGTATAATTGCGTTATTATTTAGTCGATAAAAAGATTTAAAATTTAACAGAAAAATACAAAAAAAGAAATGAATTAAATAAGTGTACATGAGCGGAGATGCTCTTTTCATAAATTATTTAATTTGTTCGTTTACAGAACTAGAGATAATCTGCGTAAAGAAAAATTATGATTGTTCCAGAAAACCATTTACATTTCAGTGAATTTTAATGCATGAAAGATTAGGATCCAGAATTATTAACCGTTTATTTAGATAAGAATAACAGAACTATATACCCTGGAAATGTAAATCATTAAAAATGCATATTTAATAAGTGTACATGAGCGCAAATGATTTTTTCATAAATCATTCAATTTCTTCATTAACAGCTTTAAGATAAACTGTGAACACAATAATTATCATTGTTCCAGAAAATCATATGCATTCCGGTGAATTTCAATGCATGAAAGATCAGGAACTATAAGGTATCCAAAATTATAAGCATTTATCTAGATGAAAATAACAGAATTGTATAGTCTGAAAATATTAATTATTAAAAATGCATAATTATAACACATAATATAGACATGCCTTTCTCTTATAAGCGTAATTAATTTAAATAATACGAGAGTTTATATACAACGACAAACGATGTTTATTGAATATTATAGTTTAATTTGCAAATGATGTACTTTCCTCATGTTGAAGCCGTCACTCCTTTCGCCCAGATCGAAAGTGAAGAATGCAAATTGAACTAGATATCCTGTTGCGATTCGGCAAACAATTGCATGTTTTCTCTTGATGTTTGACGAGACGGTACTTCCGCCTACAATAATTAATTACAATAAGACCAAATATGTCAAAAAAAAACGTGGAATCGAGCGGCTATGTAATATTCTTATTCTCATGTTAAAATTAGTCGGTTCTGCAAGAATGCGATTAAAAATAATTTAGCGTATCCTACTAACCGGCCTCCTTTTCAAGGTTTTCTTAATTCTTACAAGATATCGCGATATCGCGATAGGGAAATATACGAGGAAGTACGGAAGGTTATTAACCTTGTACTTTCTCAAGACACGTTGCGAGCAGGGGTAACAAAAAATGAAAGTACAAAATTTTTATCTATACGATATATTTTTTTTTTTTCGGTGGTATTTTCTTCAACGTTTGTCTGGTTGATACTGTTCGCCAAATTTGCAAAACCCTTTGGAAACCCTCTTCTTTGTCTTTTTCAAGCAGCTTGTAAATTCCCTCAAGAGGATGTTTTCGTCTCCTCCTGTTTAGCGAAGAAAAAAATTGCGGTTGCGCAATAAAGATTGAATTCGTTCGTTTTTCACCCACGAGTGGGGTTTGATTTGCACGCGATTACTCCCCGCGTATTGACTACTATCTGTGCCAAACGGCGACGATGCGACGATGCGGCGCCCGACATATCAGCGCGGGGAGACTTACCTTCACCTAGACCTTTCTTTCGCCGTACGAGAGGGGATTCATGTATAAAAGCTTTCTTCTGGCTAGCAATGGCCACAGAGACCACCATATTCGTTCAACCACTTGACCGCCACCAGATTACAGGAGATACGAGAACAACCCCATTTCAGCATGCGCTACATTGTAAGTACCGCAAGTGTTTGAAAAAATTCACAACCTTAATTTTTATACATACTGATCATCTTTATATATTCGTGTGTATTTTGTGCATATTATGTAAATTTATTATTTTTATACAAAGTGTTTAAAAAGACGCGATGAAGTCGTTGAATATTGTGACTTTTTGTTTCTAAGTAATTTGAGGTATTGAGCTCTTAAAGTATTAATAATAACATAATAATGTATAATAATTTATATAAATTATATAATTATGATTAATAATAATTGAAAAATTTTTATCAAGATTCTATATAGGTACATACAATATATTTGGACGTTAAATTTATTTATTTATTGACTTTCAACAAATATTATTAGCAAGTATCATTCAATAATTATAAATTTGTTTAATAAATTTAAATCTGGAATTTTATAACAGTAGGATCAGGAAATTGTTAAATTAATGATTTTTAATATAGTTTAATATAACAATACTTGAATTATCTATATAAAGCATTTTGTAATTTACAATGTTTATTTTAATTATGTAAAGATATTTAGATGTAGTGATTTTTATTTTAATAATTTTTTGAGGAATATATATTAAAAATCAACATCAGGAATATAAATGATATGTCAATAGTTTACATAAAATTATTATTATAATAAAACTTATTAAGTGTTATAATTCATTGCTTAATTATTGTAACAGATTTAATTATGTTTATTATAGCTTCTTTTTAGAACTTTCAGCTTTTCTTAATAATTACCAATTATATACATTATTTATAATCAGAGAGTTAAGCTAATTAATTACTGCAATTACTTAAAATTGGTATATGCTACACTATTTTATAAATTGTATGTTATAAATTCAAAGCGTTTGTATTCTTTACAATCTATTTAATTCAAATTCTGATTTAATATTCTTCCACAAATATTAACTGAATAATATTAATAATTGTTATATACAGTAATCATGTAAACGCTCATCTAACCATTGTTATGTTACATATTAATAATCAACTATCAACTTGTGATAAGCATAATTGCGCTATTGATCATCTAATTAATTTTCATATACTTCGTTGAATATTTGGAGTCCACCACCTGCTTTATATTTAGTTAACGACTGTTTATAGCTTATCAGCCTTTAATTATAACTTGGGTAATTGGCTGACAGTTTTGTATTCCACTTTCACGCAAACTGATCAAGCCCACGAAAGTGGGTTATCCTAGAAAGTGATGTACGAAGAAATGTGATAACAATTGATCTGATGATGTAGGTGTTTCTGGTGGCTTTTGCCTATGGGGTCTGCTGCGATGAAAACCTGCCGTCTCAGTTTCTATTGCAACTAAAGAACAAACGCGGCATCAACGACCACTCGCTGACTTTTCCGTCGGAATCTTCCTCCTATTCAACGCCTGTTCACTCGAGCCTTAGTTCCGGTTACGGGCTAGGTGGATCGTCCGGTGGCTTCTCCCTAGGGCATGCCGGAGCACTTCTCAACTCAGGCGGCTCCGTCGGGCACGGAATTGGATATCCTTTAGCGTCGTCCGGTAGCCTCGGTCTCGGATACCAATCGCCAGGACTGAGCCACGGCCCCTTGAGTCACCAGAGTGTCTCTTTGGGCGGACACTCGGCTCAAAGCACCTACTCGGTGCCCAGCATAGCGAATTTGGGAAGCGGCGGCAGTAGCAACGGGCTTTTCGCGCCGTCGAAAACTGGTCCCGTTACCTTCGGAATCCACGGTGGCGGCGGTAGCGGCAGCACTTCCGGTTCTAGCTCGTATAGAGCGCCGGTCTATGCTTCCGGCGGACACAGACTCTCGTCTTACAGCAACGGAGAATCATCGAACTCTCTTGGTTTTCAGATCGTGTTGGGTGGCTCCTCGGGTACCTCGTCAAGCTACAATCTTCCTACTCACTCCGCAACCTCGAGTCCTTCGCATTCCGTGACGGGTGGCCTGGTTATCGCCGGTTCACACGGCGGTTCCCCCAGCAGCTCCTACAGTCTCCCAACATCCGCATCCTCTCACGGCATTTCCACTCTTGGCGGCTCTTCAAACGCTCACAGTACGCCATCTTCGTTTACCTATCCGATTAACTCTGGATCTCACGAAATCTCTACGTTGTCTGGCGATGGATCCTCCGGTTATGCCAGCCCCTCAGGATCCTATGGCTCCTCCAGCACTCACCCCGGATTCTCCGGCGTGTCGTCCGGCGGTTCCAGTTACCAGCTACCGATCTCTTCGGGATCTCACTCAGGATCGGCCAATGGCGTCACATACACGACTTACGTGCCGTCCCATTCGTCTGGTAACAGTGCCAGCTACTCCAGCCCCAGCGTCTCTTACGCGACTCCAAATGTCAACCACGCAGGATCTATTGGGCCCAGTTACTCCAACGCCGATGTCAGCTATTCCCTCAGTGTGAACCACGTGGGTTCCAGTTCCAGCCCCATCACAGCTTATACCGGAAATCGCGGATATACTCCCACGTATTACAGTTCGCCCAGTTCTCATGGGGCACTCGCGGATTCTCATGGATCTTACGCCAGCGTAAGCCCGAAATATGTCGGATACGTTCCTGGGACGAAGTTTTACCATGCGGACGCGGATAGCGCAAAGTATGACACGATCTCGTACTCGGTTCCATTCGGAAAATATTAATTTATGTAATTTTGTAAATTTCTTTACAATTTTCTTACGTCGCATTGCTAGGATTCGATAACAGCTTACGATTTTATTATTAATTACAAGGCCCGTGTTCGGGTCTCGTGACAAACGGGCGATTCAACTCCGAATGCGTCGTAAATATGAGATTGTCTAATTACTTAATCTTATGCTGACTCGATCTTGCCATGAGAAATGGTAGTGTCCCAAAGTAGTTCACGTATGTTGTTGAGAATAAAAATAGTGAATTATTTATATTTAAATTTTTTTTTACCGTACGATTTATATAGAGACAGAAATCTGTACTGCAATCGTACCGAAATACCGAACTGTTATCTATATTTATATCATTGACAAATGTTGTAGAATATTCCTTTCTTTGTTATCTCTTGTATCACTGACAATTGTGATATTGTTACATAATTTTATATTTTCTTTTGTAATAAATGAGTTGATTTTCCAACGCACACACCAGAAAACCCACTTTACGTCTTCAAAACGGACAGCGGCACGCTTATTACGACCGTTAACGATCGGCAATTAATTTAGAACGGTCGCTCGTAAAACTCGAATAGCGTAAGAGTTTAAAATCCGAGTTTCTCGAGTCGCGAAAGAGTACCGTCATTAAATTGTGCCTGCATGTTGCACATTGCGTGCGATGTGCACAAGACGCACTCTATGCGCCAATGTTTCTTCTAATGAGGTTTAAATACGCGCGTGATGATAGAGACGATCAACGAGATTAGATAAGTGAAAGTATATCGCAAAATCGACCAACAAAGATACGATTGCGTTCTTAATTATTTCAATTAATGCCGTAATTAAATCATTTAGAGCGCTGGTTTACTTTCGTGTCCGCGTTTACAGATCTTCGCGAATAGGATGTAATTGATTCGACACGCGCGATGGAAGGTAATACGCGTATCGAAAGACACTTGAATGGATCTCGACATGGGCATTGTTGTCTGTCAGAATAATTAATGTACCTGGCAACGAACGGCGGGCGCGGCGCGCTGCTCCTTCTGCTTTTACTTGCGACGCTACCGTGAAAGTTATTGACCGCACACGAACGGTATAGTCGCGCACGAAACGTAATAATAAAAGCACAAGTCCGCCCATCGGACAGAAACGGGATCGCTTTTACTCCAAGGCCGGGACGGGCCGGGCTGAGTAAGAGAGATACCTTTCTAAACCTTTATTTTATTTGGGAAAGTGATTGCCGGCTCCGACAGAAATGTCGACTGGTCAAATTTATTGGACGGGTTTAACGTAATATACGTGGGAATTGATAAAGTATATGGTTTCTTTTCTCTTTGATATTACATACACAGGACCAGTAATTAGCTTTGAAAGCGAAATTACGTAATAAAGTGCAATATGCAAATAGCAAATATTTCTTATTGCTAGGTTATTATTTTTTATATATTAAAAGTTAAATAATATAATAGCTCAATGTATCATTTAATTCAAACCAATAAATTACAAAATTGCAATTATTAATATTAGTGACTGAGATTCGTAAAATAATTATACTAATTAAGAGTATTTTTATTTTACAACTTGATAATTAATTGAGCATCATGCATTTCTCTACTTGACCTATATTTTATTCGGATGTACTTTTATAAATTAAAAAGTTTACAAGATACAAATGAAATGATTTAGAAAGTAAATGATAACGTTGAGCGACATTAAATATACTTTCAGACATTACGTCAAGCATTAGCCTAGTTTAATGTAATTTAACTTGAACTTTGTATCAGTAATATGTCATGCCTGATCAAATATCGGGGTGATTAATGAATCGCGCTGGAAGTCTGTTAATCGGCAATTCGTACGACAAGAAGATCAGGCAGTTTTCACTAATCGAGTTTTCGATTACACGGCCAGGGAGATATCCGGCCGCCTACGTAGGAAAGCGACTTCAGTTAGTCGCTCCGATCGTGCGTACTTCTTTCGCGCACCTGACCCAATTTCTGCTGCTCGCGTATGCACCGAGCACGTGAGTACGGACGTGCTCACGCGCGCGAGTGCCGCACGAAACAACGACGCGTCACGATACGAAAGAGTCGCACGCATATAGTCTCACGAGTCCTGCTCCTCGGATGTGTAGTCCAGCTGACGTGTACGTACGATGCCCCACGCCGTTGCCCGATTCGGTGTATCCAGCAAATATAGAAAACGCGACGTTTCACTATTTTCTGACTGGTTTTGCGAGAGGCACGCTCATCGGACTTCTCTCACTCTCACGCCCGGCACGGCGAGAGCGGGGAAAAGTCCGCTCTTACTCTTCGCAAAGGCGGTTCCCCCGGGCGGAACCCCGTCACGCATCTCTGTCTTGATCGCGGACTTGCGAGTGCCCGCCCTGTCAGGCGACCGGGAGATTCACTTTCGTGACGTACCGACCTGTAACGCGAGTCCCTTTTTTTTCTCCAGTGAAGTAATTGAACGGGATTCGAGCATGTGCGACAGGTAATGTAGCAGTTAGTTATAAAAATACATTTTTGTTACGGTAGGATTTAGGAGTTAAGTGGGCGGAGTAGTTGAAGAGGATACAGTGGAATTTTTAGAGATTGACGATTTGTTATATAAGATTTTTCAAACTCGCTCAAGGTGCTAAGTCTTTAAAATCAATTTCTGGGAAATTAAGCTTTCCAAAAAATATGATTATAATATCGTTTTTGCGATAAATATTTAATAAATAATTTAGAAAAATTATCTTTTATTTACTGTAATAATGCCAAAACCAATTTTTTCAATTCTTCTTTTTTTATTTTTGTGGAAGAATCACATTATCATACCTGTTAATTTTTTTTTGTTTTCCTCATTATGCAATATCGTTACATTTTTACAAATAACATACTAATAATAAATATTTTGTCGATAATTTTGAGTCTAGATCAAACAACACGTTGACGAATGTAATTGTTATATTTTTAATTTAAAATATTGATTATTAACAAACCCATTGTACAAAATGTAAATAGGCTACTGTAATACCACCTTTTCTCTTCTTTCAAAATTCTTTTAAACTCAAGGTGTTGATTCTTTAAAATCGAGTTAGGTAATAAAAAAAGTGTTATAATATTGCTTTCAATAAATATTCAATAACGATTTAAAAAATTAAATTATATATGCATTGAAATTTATTATGAACTCTAAAACAAGTTTATCAAATTTGTTTGCTATATCCGCATTTTAATGAAGATATATATCTTCTGGTACGTGATACAAGTGGAAAGATACAAAGTTATTTCACCTGCTCCTTTATCTAAAGTAAGAGAAATCGATAAGAATAATTTTTTTTTCTCCCGGACATCGTCGCGATGCAATCGCCCATATCAAATGTTGTCGTGGTATCACAGATTTGTCCGATAAGAATTCACCAGCGGGAGACGGGTGAAAGTAAAGTAAATCGACGTTTTCAAAGGTACGAGAACGTCCGCGTCGCCGCGAAAGGCGTTGTTTGAGCGAGATTGGAAAGGTCCTTCCCGAGGATGCCGGAGGGCGCTCCACTTCCTGGTTCATTCGATATTGAGCGGTCATCGTCTTGTTCTCCGACCGGCTACCTTTAGTCGATTCAGTCTGCAGACTTTCGCGAAAATCATGCGTTGTCCAATATTTTAGAGATTTTTTCTCAGCCATGTGTCGCCAACAGCTTAATTTATAATTGCTCAACCCCGCTGCTCTGTTCCGATCAATTTGAAAATGTATTTTATTTTTTTACTGATATTTTATTTTAAAACGTTTCTCTCTGGCACTTAATGATTTCGTCTATTAATGTGTAAGACTTCTTTTTTGTGAAAATTTTTTTTTTTTAGAACTTTCCTTATCATCCTGATTCAAACGATATAAAAGTATAAATTTGAACGGAACAGCAGAGTTAATAATCGTTGAGCTCGTGGGAAGGGCTGTCGCAGACACTCACTTGTTTCCTCATCACGTCCGGCGGAAGATGACGATCCGATATCTACCTCACTACCGGTTGATGACGGATCGGCCCGTCACATTCGCCATTTGACGGCGATCGAACGGCATTCTATACATTTTCACTGCGCCATCGAGGCGTGCACTATCACTTCCAGTTGCCTACATATAAGAACAGAGAAATGTTAAACTAGTTTCCGCGATTTTTCCGGTGGCTAGGTATAAAAGAGAAATTCAATGTCGGCCGATATGTCATTAAAGGTGGAAACGTTGCGCCGGTCTGATCTGCGAAATTGCTGGTGCGGACGAGGTGCCGAATGAAATAGCGATTAGACGACGGAAGAAAGCACAGCTTTGCGACCATCCAACGGCGATAGGTGAACCGCAGCGGAGATGGAGCGGCTGGTCAGTATAAATTAATAAATTTATTAATTAATTTGTGTTAAAAAAAATGTGTGTTTTATTTAACGTTATTGTATTTAGCGCTAATTAAAAATGATGTCTTATTCTCTTTACACGATCTAATTGCAGACGGGGATTTATTTTAAGGAATTCCGTTGTGTTTTAAAACAGTTTACAATTTGATATATCTTAATTTTGAGATTTTAATGAAACGAATATTTTCATTCGAATCTTAAGTGCTTTTGTTTCATTTTGACGAGAACATATATGTGTACAGAGGAAGGCAATTACTTATAAAAAATACTTTAAATTATTCATTAATTATTTTAAAAGAGAAAAATGCAATTTTTTTATAACGATTATATTATTTCACTAACAATGAAATTTCCATTTATTTGAGTAATTATGCAAAACACAATTATAATTAATTAATATTACTTTGTAATATTAATTATATCTGCATGTCTTATTAGTACAAAATAAAAATACATGTGCATAATGTATTATGCTTTAATTAACTATGTGAAATTGCCGATTGCATTTTGTTATAAATACAAATGCCCAATTACAGATACTGCTCTGCTTGCTGTCACCAGCAATTTTCGCCCGGCCGCATAAAATCAGGGATCCTAATGACGAGCCATTTCTACCGATACATCCGGTCTACCCTTACAGCCCCAAATTAATCAAGCGAGCCACCGAGGGCGAAGCAAATCCCCAATTAACATCGGAGCTGTACGCTCCGAAAGTCGACGCCAAAGACACCTACAGCTCCAGCTACAGCAGCAATTACCAAAGGGACTCTTATTACCCTGATTATAATCCGTATCTCGCAAACAGCACACAACCCGCATTCGTCTATCCGTCGCCGTACGACGGCGAGATGTACGTCTACGCCAACGCGCCGTATCCCGCCTATAATTCATATCCCACCCAGTACGCGGTGAATCCGGTACCGCCGCCGTACCATCCAAACTACTACTATCAGCCGCCCTATTACTACCCTCATTACTTCAGTCACGCTCTGTTCCCGCCGCCACCGTCGTCATCGTCGGGCGTCGACTATCGCGAGATGTCGCAAGTTACCGTCTCGGAGGACGACAAGCAAGACGCGGACAAAAAGGGCGAGAGACCGAAAGAGGCGAATCAAAACGCGCCGACGAGCCAGTTCGTGGACGGCGGGAATTACATAGCCAGCAATTCGCGGGACCTCGACGTGCAATCCAGCACGTACAAAGTGGCCAGCCCGTATAATCAACTCGCGCAGGACGTTCAAGTGAAAACTCTACCGAACTACCTTCCCCTGCCGAAGACGATGTACAGAGTCATCACCGTGGGTGTGCAACCTGTCGCTCCGGATTACGCGCTGCCCACCGCGTACGTGAAGGCTCAGCCCGTTGAGCAGATGACGAGCCAAGCGTTGGCCGATTTACTGGCGCAGAACGCGCAACAGCAAGCCGGTCGCTCCTACGAGAGCAGCAGGGACTCCTTGAACGGTGCTGGTAACGATGGGTCGTACGAAAGCCAGGACGCGTACAATCCAAACGCGCCGTCGTATGTGAATATTCCAGTCACGAGAGGCAAACCCGGTGTCACCTACATGATCGATTCCATTGGAACGGTGGCCAAGGTTAATGGTGAACAAGCGAAGCATCGGACCTCGGCGTCTCAGAGGGTGCCGAGTAGGAACATGAAGTACTCGAACGCTTACGTGCAAAAGCCGACACGGAATTACTCCCAAGCGTCGTACACATCGCCCGAAAGTGGCAGCAATCATCGCGCTCGCGTGAGCAGCAGTCGACCGGCGAGTCAAACTGACAAGTACGACAGTTACGACGCGTCTCAAAGTTACGGCGGCACTTACAGTCAATCCGGCAACAAGCAGGAACAGAATTATGGTACCTATCAGAGTCAACCGGTTTCTTATCAGAGCGAGGATTTTACCGTCGCTCCGCAGACACCTCGAACGCACACCTATCAGTACTCCGCTTACGAATCGGCACAGGCGCAGCAACCTCTGCAAGATGCGATCCATACGGATGACGGCAACTTTGGGACTAAACAATATAAAGGATAAAATGTAGGAAATGCGATAAAACTGAACTCTGATGCTGTTATATGTAAGATGTATTATTGTTATTTTCTTGTTATTGAATTGACGCGACTTTTTTCAGTCCTAGTGAATTAAACAATCTGTGTAGAACATCTCAAATATTGAGCATTATTATATTTATTAATGTACTAATTGTTTACGAAAGAGTTGAGTTGTGATTTTACTCAATTTTTCATATTAAATGTTTTATTATTAATTATTTTATTTTTATTTTACCTGTAAAGTTCCCAAATTTTACAAGCAAGAGATTTATAATTTTTAGTTACAAAACAGTGAAATAAATAATTTAAAACTTAATGATGTTCATCCACACACACATACACACACATTTTAACATTGATCCATTCTTTCAGTTTAATGTATTCATTGATAAATAACAGTATTGATTGAAAATGCATTCTCATAATTTTATAAGAATGTTATAATGAACAAATTGTATACACACAAATGTTATAACATACCAAATTTACAAAATGATTTATTTTACTATTTAGCTTTTTTAAATAAAATTGGAACGGGAAAGTTATTGCGAACTATTGCAATGTATCAAATAAAATTTTATAGCTAATATTATATTATGTACACAATTTTTACATATGGTATGTTTAAAATTATATAAAGTATTTATATCTTTTAATAATGTTTGTATTTATAATTTATCTTTGAATTTTAAGTGAATCAAAGATTTAATTTTATAAAATTATAATTATTTCGGTAAATAATTATTTTAATATTATAAATCATGTTAAATCTATAAAATTGTAATTAAATCTTTGATTTTCTTAAAATTACAAAGTTTAAAATTCAAAGATAAATTATAGATAAAAGCAGTGGTGAAAAATATGAATATATATTTTTAAACAAACCATCTATAAAAATTGTATAAATAATTTGAAAGCAATTATTAAATTTGTTTGAGATTAAACTTTATTTCGTAACATCTTTGTCTTGATTTCATTTAAAAGAATTAAAATGCAGAACTAAATCTCTTCGTAAATTTTGTATACTATAAAACTTTTATATTTACGTGCTCTGCGTTATATTTTTTTGTGTCTAATGAGAAGATTAGGAGATTGAGTTAAATTGCAATTTCTTTCTTTGCGCGGCAAAATAGAAGAAACGTGCTTATACATTTCCACACTTTCACTCCCTAATTCACTAAGTCAAACAAAATTTGTTTTTAAATTAATATAATCTGTCCAACATTATTGATAGCTCCAAGTTGAAAAAGAAGAACTTGACAATCCAACAGACCACGTTCTGAATGATTTACTTTCGCATCAACCGCTAAATGAAAGGTTTATTCACGGGTGTATAAGATTGCCGCTTAATACGATTACTTATATCACCTCGCCGATCCAGCTTGATTCTTTCTTTCGTATGAGCGGCAAATGTCGCTTTTATGTTACCACGAAAACGCGAGATGTTAATCTCTTAAAATTTACGAGACACGCGAGGAGAATGCAAAGATTCTGTATTCATCCCGCAAGAGCGTTTCAACATTGCGTGTCAAGTCTTTTTGGTCCCAAAAAGTCACAATGTCGCATTGAGCCTGATCTGCTATGATCCGACAATGCGGATCTATTTAGCTCTACCGACCTACATATATGCATTGATTTTAAATATGCGTTTTGTAGTCACTAATGAACGATCCTTTATGCTGCCTTTGACGTTTACGCTCCTTTCTCTTCGGTGTAAGTAACCGGAATAAAAACCCATGAACCGGTTTCCCTTTTGTGTTTATTTTTGTACTTTACTTTCGTTCGATGAGCGACAGCTTCCTGTTTCTTTCCACCGTGTTTTCTTCCACCGTAATTACATACACGTCATCATAAACTGCGATGTACGTGAAAATCTAGCAGATTAAGACGCGGAAATTTATACGGACGAGGTAATTTTAAGGGTTTACCATATTATTAAGATACTACGCTTTATGCGCCAGGTAATTAATGCACGTTACAATAGGAAGCTTCTATTTCCTACTTCCACGTATCAGTAATATGATAGACATGATACATTTTCGCAATATTTGTCTTTCCAAAGCATTTATTTACATTATTAAACATTTATGTTTAAAGCTCGCGAGCAAACTCATAATTTATATTTTATTTTTCAAGTGGAATTCCGTTTATAATTTTATATCCCATAAAAAATTTCACTTACACGCATATTTTATATAATGCACATTTTACATGCATATGTATGTTTTCTGCATTTATTTAAATGTTTCTTGTATTGCATGGCATATAAATCAAAACATGTAAATAAATTTCTATTTGATGGCGACAAATTATACAGTTTGTCTAATCAATTCTTTTTTAATTAGTAGGGAGATAAATTCAAAACTACACGAAAAGAGATTTGTCTCACATCGCGAGATGTTTTCAGATAATCGTAGAAAGTTAATGTACAGGAGAGGCCGATGTAAATTACAAATGCATCGCGACAGCTTTATCTCGAAATTCTACGGAGATTAGCAGACGGCGCGCTGCATTTCTCCGCTGGCGATGAATCCCCCCGTCTATGCTAATTAATCCCGCTTGCTAATTAATTTCGTTATAGCCTTTCTGCGCGCCGTTACTTTGGTGCGTCCTTTTAAGCGCGGAACTAATTGAACGTTTAAAATTTTCCATTCCTCTCGCACCGTCGGTATCGTCTCGGTATCGTCTTAATGAGTATAACGTGGAATCGCACGGGTCGCGGCCCATGGTGCCGGAAAGCGGAAGAGATTTGGATCACGGCGATGTCCAGTCGATCGGCCGGATGAGGCGTGCCAGCTGGCTGTGATGGAAAGCGGAAGTGAGGTCTCGCGATCGGTCTGCTCGAGACCAGGTCCGGCGTGTCGATAGATCGTGCGAATGAGATAAGGAACGTTCGCTTGACTATTTCCTTTCGAGTTTCACGAGACTATTATACGCCGCTCATACGGGTATTCGTTCATCCGTATCTTTCTCCAAAGTTCCCGTTCTCACACAGAATCACTGCATCGGGCAACGGGCAAGTAGAAGTAGCCCAATGTAATTGTATCTTTAATTAAAAAAATTACATTTTAATTAAGTCCGAGTGAAAATTAGATCTAGAAGATGCTAATTAATTTGCAATTTATTATTTTGAAGTCTATTTTAATATTTTTTTTTTTTTTTACACGGTCATTACTGGTGATTGTTCAGCGTCTGATGCAGCGACTTTATTTCTCCCTTACGAGGATTTGCAAAAAAACTCTTATCTGGAAGTGAAGATCAATCGAGATTGTAAAGTGATTTCCTCGAATACGTTTCATAGCGTATAATCTATCTACCGTCAGGAAATTAACGCAAATTTCTTTTTTGTCTGTCGCGGCAGTCGGTCGTGCGGAATAGAATTAATATATTTGCGGAATTGCGGAATCGCGAATTTTATACGCAATGCAATAAGTCTCGACGCCAATCTTGGCGCGGATATCGCGGCAGATGAGTGAGAGCGGCGCGCGCCGTTTTGCTTTATTTTATTCATTCCACACGTGCGCTCATGTGTACATGCGCTTAATACGCCGATGGTCTGAAATAAAATCGGATGGACCAAGCCTGTTACTTTCACGCGGCGCGGCGCGGCGACTCGATCTCGATCGATAATATACACGGCGACCCGAAAGTTCGTGGCAAAGCATTAAGCGCACAGCCTCGCCAGTGTAAACTTTGAATAAATGAGGCTTTGAAGCTTTTGGCGACAGTGGTAGAAAGTTTTACGTGTACACACGCTCGCGCACGCTTGTGTAAGAAGGACATCCATTATTGTAACCGTAGCGTTATTTTCTCTTTATGTTTATGGGCCGTCACGCGTAGTGCGAGCCGACAGCCGAGCAGCTATCTACGTTATTCCGACCGCGGGAAAAAATGTATATTAAATGTGAATAACATTCGGATTAATTTATGTAGAAAATGCGTAAGCCTTTATTTGGCATTCTTTCACAATTATGTGCTACTTGCTCTGTTTCCTTGATTTTGGCGGATAGATCTCATGCGGTATTTTTATCGCATTTTTTTCAAAGCCTTGCCGATTTATATCGTGTTTTCTCTTCGATAAGTTAGTATATTATCGTTATGTTGCATCATCTAAATAAATAAATAAATAAATAAAAATAGATGCATCGGCAGAAAAATTTTTTTTAACGAAAAAAATACATTTTCTTAAAACCATATATTTTGATGCAAGCATCTGTTTGTTCCATTTAAGTAAAAATATTTGCTTTTAAGTAAATGGATGTATTACCTTAATTATATAACTTTGTGGTTTTTATATTTTTCAAATTTAAGTAATAATTTTACAAATAAGCTAACAATATTGTTAAACTTAATTAAATTGTTTTTTTTTAATAAAAAAAACTTATTATTTTAAATATAATAAAAATAGTCTGACAGTAAATATTTTTTAGAACTGTAAAAAAAATTGTTGATTAAAAATTATTTCTGCACTTTATTTATATAAATATGTTGATTAAGAAATTTGTAATTTAACTGCTAGTGAATAAACTATTAGCACTCATCGAGTAAATAATTTTTTGTGTTAAGTAAAATTTTATTTTAAATATTTTTTTTCTTGATATAGATTTAATATTACTAAATAAATTTGAGATTATAAATTATGCAAAATACCTGCTGAATTATTATTTTAAAGAATTATGTACACGGAGTGTCTCCCAGACCTGTTTGTTTTGAAATAAAAGAAAAGAGGGTTCTAAAAAATCTCAAAAATTTTAATTAATAAATTGCATACGCTTCATCGAATACTGATATTTTCAATTTCCGGTTCTGGAAATGGACTCTACAGACCGGACATAAAATTTTTTAAATATAACGTGCACTTTTTATTGCAAATTTGGAGTACACGCGGTAAAAAGAAATATTTCTATTAACGTTAAAAGTAAATGTGAAGAAAAAATAAACTTTACTAAAAGATTAATGGAGGTATATTTTTTGCAAACAATATTTCAGATAAAAGTTGCTTATATCTTTTTACCTGTAATTCGAATCTGCAATGAAAAGCGTCACGTTTCCGTCATTTTAAAAAGAGCGTTTGGATGGTCTGAGACGCCCTGTATATATTATAATTTTAAAAAATGCATAGAAAATAAGAAAAATAATTTTATAACTATTTTGTGCGGCATCGAAGAAAGAAATAGATTTCATCTTTTGTTTTACTTTTGAGAAAACTTCAAGCAGTGAGAAAATTAATATAGTCTAGATTAGCTAATTGCGCAGCATCCTCTCGAGATACTCAAAAAAAGAAAAATACAAAGGAAAGTATACTTCGTTAATTAGGGATTTTCTAACATCTACCGATTTCCCAGCCGTACTTTATAGAGATACGCATGCAAATGACGATCGTTACTTGCAAATGATGATCTTATAATCGATCGAGCGAATTTCGAAAGCGGACACGCGGCGTCAATCCGAGCACACATAAAAAATTACCGGATTACACAAAATGGACAAGCAATTATAGGCGAACCCAACTGTGATCGAACTCGAGAAAGCGATCCAACGGGTAAGGTCGAATATTTGCATTTTTTGTTGCCGCTTCGTCGCTATATTAGAAACTGCGTTCCGATCGATGGCGTGTCGCCGATCGAGACTACTTTACTTCCTCATTTTTCACCTCCCTTTTGCACGCGTTTTGCCGGCGAGGTGCCGAGAAAGTTTTCTGCCTCGAGGTTGCAGGTAAAGGTTCGTCTCAAGTGCAGCTCACGCGTTCCCCGACGACCGTTTGACGCAACAGCGGGCGATCGCTACGTAAGGATGTAATCCACACCCATGACCACCCGTAGAAAGTCCCGGCCCACCTCCCTTCTTCTCCTCTCCTCTTCCTCATCTTTCTCTTCCGCTTTGACAGGTGGAATACACCTGGGAATGTCCGAGGAAAGGGCCTGCCTTTGTGCGGCTCGATAGCGGAGCGTTTCCATTTCTTCTGAAAAGAGCGAGAAGAGAAGAGAGAGAGCAATGTAGAGATTGCGAGTCATTACGAGACCTCCTTTCCATCCTCACTATCCTTTCCATCCTTTCCCTTCCGTGACTCCCGACTGCATCGATCACCCATTCCTCCCAGGGAATCTGTGAAGGAAAAGTCGCTCTTCACACCCCTTCTCTTTCCGCTTCTCTTCGATTCAGAGCCCTTTTCCCCATTGTCTGCGACAGAATGGAACGAGCGAGCGATGGGCTTTCCGCTAGGAATTTTCAGGAACATCTCGCCACGTGATCGTCGCGATAAGCGGCGGTTTGTCCGAGTGACTAGTTGGTTAACCTTTTATCTCTCGAATCGACGATCGGACGAACGGTGAAGGGAGGGTGAAAAATTGTTCCGATATGCGATCTTTTGCATCGTTTTACATTACAATTCCGCGAGCCGTAGCGTAGAGATTACCTTCACCAATTACACTGTTTGGCACGCGAATGATTTATTATTAGATCTAATCCTGAATTAAGAGAAAAGTGATATGAACCTGAACTTATCGTCATCGATCGTTTCATAAAGTATCGTTCTAAATACTTTAGCACATTCTACCTGTTAAAGATTAGTATGATTAATTACTCATGTATACGGTGTACCTGTTAATTTGTAGAGATCTGCGTGTCTCATATATATAACATATATTACTTAAAAGTTATAAATTATATAAAAGAATAATAGCATATCAACATGTTAGAAATATGTTTATTGATTATATAAAAATGAAAATCGGTCCAGTAATTTATTATAGGCGACTTTACAGTACATAAAGTTTAACGAAATTTATACACTCGTTAAAAGTTAATATTACAAAATAAATTGTAGTAAGTAATAAAGCATTATTTTTATTTTTAAATAACTTTAATTTACGTTTGATAGAAATTTAATACAAAATATGCTGTGAAATTTGAACGATCAAGACAACGATTTCTCTCGTTATCTGATTTAAAAAGTGATGTATTTTTGGCATTAATAAAAAGAAAATAGATATGTATCTTATGACTCACCAAAAATTATAAATAATAAATTAGAAATAATTAACTCTTTTTGATGAGTCATTACAGTATACGTATCTATTTTAAATGATTGGCGAAGATATATCATCGTCTTTAGATCAGATAACAAGATCATGTGTCCGAATCTCACAGCTCAATCTCGCCAGCAACTGTTAGACACGCAGTGGTGGGAATAATCCACTTTTCCACAAGTGCGTACGCCATTATGTTTAATAATCGGAAACCGTCACTTCCTATGAGGCTACATCGATCATTCTCTCCATTGTTCGCAGAAGACATTGACGTTGGCGCTTGTTTTTCATTATGCAGACTTTGAATTAATAAACGGTAGATTGAATCGGGAATTTTTGATAAATATCACATACCCCAACAATAATGAACAGTTTCTATTAAATTTTTGTCGAACGTTAATTAAAGTTGTTTTAAAGATAATAATTTATTATTTACTAAAATTTAATTTGCAACTTTTGATGAGCGCATAAATTTCGTTAATTTTTACACATCTCAAAGTCTATACTTGTCGTTAAATAAAAATAAAGAGAAAATTTTACTGTAATTAAAATATACATTAGGGAACGATTTTAATTTTTACGAATTTATGTAAAACTTTATTTCGTATAATTTTACTTTATACTATATTTTGTATTGACGCTGCAAAAAATTAACTTTACATTCAGATGTTCGATTCATATGTTCATTACAGAGATGTAAATCAATAGAGTTGTATCGTACAATCTATTCTACATTCCAATGCAAATTGTAATTAGTGCGAGATTGATTGAAACGCATCGCTGCGGTCAATTAGCGGTTTAATGGACCGAATAATCGGGCATGATAATTAGCACGATTTTACGGTTTCGAAAAATCTGGGGAAGGGGACGATTTGTATGAAGATTGTGAGTGTCGATAGCGCTAGTACGCCAAGCATTTAACGCGCTTTATTCCGCGTCAAATGTAATCGAATAGCCGACCACTGCGATCGCATGGACGACGTCCGTGGGAAGAACGATAATGATTAAGTACGCGAAGCTCGTTTCTGGTTTGATCACCCTAACGATATATCACGTTGCCCAAGAGATGGCGTTTTAATAACCGACTTTTTCCGCCTGCTAATTTTGCGCTAACGGTCAGCTTTGACGCGACTCTTTCTACGAAAAGATTAGTTCTCTGCCGTCCGTTTGATGGATGCAAAACGAATCGTTCCAAGCGAAATAACGCTCTCTTATCTATTAATCACACTTACTGAAAATCTTTCTTTTGTGCCTTGGCACTGCGCAACATTTTGTACACTTTTTGTACACAAATGTATTCAAACGTGTATTCAACACTTAATATCTTTTTAATCATTACTACTTTTTATCCAATTTCAATATCAGTATGAAACATAAAATTCGAGTATCAAAAATTAATTTATTAAATACTCTGTCTATGCATTTCTTCCTGAAATTTATAAAAGCCCATTTTAGATAATGTATTTTAATTTAATTCTTTAGCCTGATAATTGACACACATGTTCCTGATTTCAGAAAGAAAAATGACAAGATCTTAATATTTGAGACATCATTTAAAAAAAACACTTCACTAATATTACAATTATATGCATATAAGAGCACTGCATGCGTCCAACAACCTCGATATTCAGTAGTTTCATATATTTATATTTTGTTGAAGTTTTATATTATGTAAATTATTGTTATTAAGTTGAAGATGACTAAATCACGTCGAAATGTTCCTTTTAGTATATTTTAATACCGCGTTGTGAAACTATAATGTAATCGTTACATCCGTCTAATTGCTCGTCTACTGACCTATCTACACCATTATTTCTGAAGTAGTCATTTTCTAAAAATGGTTATGACATCTTAAAAATGTTCGAGTTTTAATATTGTTAAATCTATAACAATTCAGATGCAGCGTATTCGAGACACGTCAGTCTCTCTCTGAGATAAAATTCAGTCGCGTGCTCTGAAAATTCGAGGAAGCAATTTAACGAATATCTTCACTTTTACCCGTATCGCGATGGTATTCTGTACTCTGCGACCGACACGGATTATCACACACGCTTTGATCAAGAAGTGAAGTGTAGCTCGACAGGAGATGTATCTCTGGTAGGGGTAAAGGCTATATAAGAGAACGCACGTCTGATTCTGTTTTATAGTAGAGCTAAATCCTTTGTGTCGTGTCCGTACCTTTTTTATATATATATATATTTTTGCAACATGGTAAGTATGGCCCCACTTATGTTTCCACTTCAATAGTTTAGTGGGATAAAATACCGCACATTATATAACCGCCACGGAAAAGAAATGCGTAACTTCGCTGTCAAAGAGGAGAGAACAGAGTTTTGTGTAACGGAGTTTTATATTAATTCTGTAAAAGGTTCACACAGATAAAAAAATTGCACGAAGGACTTGCTTACAGAAAAATGTACAAAATACTCTTCTTTTTTTTTGTAACAAAGTAAAAGAAGAATTTATCTTCGTCGGCGATATGTTCCGCTTAATTGAAAAATATCTAAAGTAATATTTCACAGAGTTTCGTTATTCATTTCTAAAAGCGGGTAGCTTTTTTCTGGTGCACGACATACCGTAATATGTGCCTGCAAATTCGTTTAGAGATGATAAAAAAGGGAGAAAGAAACGTATATGCGTGAATGTTGGTGATATACACGTGTTACGAGGGAGGGAGCGGTCCGCCCTGCCGCGCCGGTGGCGGGACACGACGCAATCTATATAAGAGTGGTCCATACCGGATGTTTGACCCAGAACTTCGCGTGCAGTGAAAGTGTGCCCGGTGCAAATACGTTTTTGCCGGAAACGATAATGGTGAACAAACAACCGCTAAATAATTATAATTAACCGCTGATACCGCTGATTACTTTACGGATCGATTAATATTACACATCATTTATTAGAGATTATTGATTTTTTTTGCGTTACATTTTATGTATATCTACGAATCTACGGCATTGAACTTTTGTAAATCCATCTATTTGTACTTGCACGATAATTCGAGAGCAAGAAGATTTCTTATAAGCAATTAATCTCGGGGGTTTTTATTGCATTGTATTGAAATTTATTGAGTTCAACTTTCAATATAATTTCATATTCACCGGTTTTTTTTAAACGTATTTGGATATAATAATATATTTTCTTTGTACACCTATCAAGAAAGCAATTAACTTTTTTATATACGCGGCACGTGCCAATCACGCCAATTGCATTTTATCCTTGGGCAATTTTACATTTAGAAGCTACAGATTATCACAGGTTTATGCACAATTTAGTGGCGAAAATTAAAAAACAAGAGGATGAGAGAGCAGATAAATAGATGATTGATAGTAATTTTAGCTTTCCTTTTCGATTACAGAAAATCTATTTAATATTGGGTCTGCTGGTAACAGCGGCGTGTGCCGAGAAGAAAATTAATTTAGAAGATATCGAAAGAGATAATCTGAGGGCGGAGGGTAAGACCAAAACTGAAAACATCCAGACTGATGAGACGAAGTATGCCGCCAACCCTAATCAGCAGCAGTATCAAATACCAAGCCAATATAATACCTTGGGTCAGCCCGAACTGTACACCCCGCCTCAACAACTTCAGGATATAAAATATAGCGTAAAATATTAATTAAATATTGTGATATAGTATTCTAAGAGCTTCTATTTCCTTTCAGTCATGGCTCCCGTAACTATGTAAAAATTATCACAACAGATGAATTTTGTAATACACTGTTAGTGTGTGTACATAATATAGAAGATAAATATTACAAATAATGCAAATAATGAAAAAGAAAATAATTACTAAAATGAAGATGTACAATTTAATTGTCTGTATAAACTGGTGTTAACTTTGTTTATTAAATCTTTTGTCTTCTTTGTTTTATTATCAATAGCAGGTGCCACCTGAAGAGTACATTCAAGCCAATCAATACGCTGTACAGGAAGCGCAATACAAGCAGCCGAATCAAATTCTGCTGCAGCAGAATATTCCGCCAGTACAGTATTACGGCGGATACCAACAACAAGTGGAAATACCAAAAGGCATTGCTCCCATTGCCTTCGAATCTCAAAAATTAAACTACCAACCAGAAATAGAGGTGGGCAACCACATCCAAAGTGTTCAACAGAAAGCAGTCACGGAGAAATACACGAAAGCCATCAACAAAGGTGAAGACGACGAACATGACATGCTTCTAATATGCTACTATTACAACTTACATTTAAGCATTTTTTGAA
Organism: Solenopsis invicta; assembly: GCF_016802725.1. Lineage (NCBI taxonomy): Eukaryota > Metazoa > Arthropoda > Insecta > Hymenoptera > Formicidae > Solenopsis > Solenopsis invicta. The sequence continues at coordinate 23,180,690 of NC_052667.1, forward strand.
TAATAACATCTAAGTATACGTTAATTACGTTAAAAATTATGAAATTATAAATTAACAATAGAATTAAAAACTGTTGCAATATTAAATGAAAAAAATAAATATTTAGAAATCTATTATTTAAGTCAAGAAAAAAGAAAAAAATATTGCTTGATGGAAGTAAAATATTTATCTTCATAATTATTGAAAAGAAATGTACAAAGTTTAATTACGTTCTTTCATTTTGCAGAACCTGCTTTTATTGATCTTCCAGTGCCACAGTTGCTTCCCTACTATCCCCAATTCGATATTAATCCCTTGTTGAGCGTAAAAGGCGCCGGACTGGCGCAATCTCCGTTACTGACCAGCAACTTGGCTCAACAAATTTCCATACCTTCATATACCCCCTTGTACAATCAGAAGCAATTAATACCTTCCGTGAAATCTCCTTACTCTACTGTCCAGCCGGTGACATTCGCAACCAAGGTAAGTTTCACAAGCAAAGTAATTTGCGTAAATGCTACTTTCTTAAATAAATTGTATTTTCGTGCGAACAGTTAGCAGTTCATAGCAATAATGTCGCAACATTGTGATTTAGTGCGATGTAAGAGAGAAACGTTCAACTTTCTTCCTGAATAATAAACAGATTCGTGAATATTTTAGCATTGATTTGAACCGGTCGCACGTTGTCGGTTCCTTTCAATTCTGTTTTATTAGCCGCGCGCGATCGTGGATGTTTCAGGCGCCGAAAGGACTGACGTACGCAATCCCAAGCGCGCCGAAGAAAAAGATCAGTCCGGCCCAACTGCTGACGACACCGTTGTACGTTCAACCTCAGCAGCCGCTGGCTCAAGGAAAGAACCCCCTTCTGCACACTCAGGCATACATCGCGCCTTCACAGCCGCAGTATGTGCAGCAATTAATTTACTCGCAGCCCGGCATAGGTTACAACGATCCCGCTGCCGCTTACAGCGATTTTTACACTCGTCTACCAGCTTACATTCAGGATAATTATCTTCGCGGGCAATTGAATCAATATCAGGCGCAGCAGCAGCAGCTGTACGTCGCGCCGACGATCGGCCCCGAAGCGCCGAAGGAGATCTTGCAGGAGCAGATCGTCCAGGACCTTCCGCAAAATTATATCAAGGTTAGTGTAATCGATCAAAATAAATTCTAGTGTCATAATTGATATTTCACTCACCGTGATTTATAGCTCGCGTGACTGTGTTACATTTATCAGGGATTGGTGTTTTGTAATGGAAATGACAGTTTTACATAACTGTCGCTTGGGGTTATAATTAGAGATTTAAATTAGCATCGTTAACGGAATGACATCACTATCTAATTAGCATAGTTTAATTACCTCTTTTATCGCGCTACTATGTGCCTTCTATGTACTTTCTATTGGGAACAGTTACATATTTTATTTTAATAAATGAATAGGCACATTGTTTCTTATAATTTACTATGTTTTTTATGAAAATATAATGATCCTGATTCACAATCAATAAGAGAAATATTGTACATCTAATTGCTAATAGTTTTTTTTTTTTGTTTAATTGAGATATCTGTGTGTTTTAAAGTGAAGAAAACAAAGTACCTTATGGCAACTTTTCTCTTTGATTCTTTATTATAAATCTAACTTTGGAATATTTTGTGAAGTTACACTTGTTTAAAGCTCTCTTTCCAGTAATCTCATTCCACACGACACATTAGCTCTAACTTTGTTTAATGTATTTTCGAGCAGGTGCCTGATGAGCCCAAAACTCATTTCGTTCCGCCGCAATTCCCTCCGCATGAGTTCAAAGTAGGGGGTAGCACGCAACTGGAGCCTGTTCGGAACTCCTACAAAGATGAGCAATCCTTGCAGGTGCAAGATCAATCCTTATCCTCGGAGCCGAGGTCACTACTTGACACTTACATTCCAAGCAAAGTCATTGCTGCGCAGGATACCGCCAGGTATGGTTAGCGTGAATAATAAGACGTGCCAAAGCGTTTTATTACTGTTATTACCGGCCATAACTATATACCGTTATAGGTACAGAGAAAGACCGATAAAACTAGAAGGGGGTTTTCTCCCGTCGAAAGTGAACTTCGTACATAAGAAGCGCAAATCTGAGTGACGAGACTCGCGCCGTGAGTGGCATGACGATTGACGAATGTCATACATACACAAGGGTCAGTACAAGTTTGAAAAACTCGATTACTAACGATCATACAACGACCGGGGCATCATATGCGGACATCGGGGGATGTGCCGTCTGAACAGAGATCGGCGGCATCATCGCATCTAGTCTTTTATCGAAGATCTTAAAAAACCTTTTTATACTTTTCTCTTTTACATTTGTAAAGACACGCCCAGTAAACGGCAAATACTTTGTTTACAATTTTTCAATAAAATTAAAAATGAAAAATTTCATTGATATTACCCTTCCTCCAATTTGTAAAATGAGGTGTAGAAATATATATAATAGAATTTATTAATTACATTTCATATAATTACAATTTAATAGAAAACTGTTTTTTTTTTATTTGGGAATAATTACTTTTTATATATTTTAAAATCGTTTTTTATGTAGATAATGGTATCTAAAAATTTGTTTAAATGTGTAAATTTTAATAACAATAATAGTTAAATTTTTCCTGTATTATTTATGAGTAATATTCTTTATAAAACATTTTAAATTCATATATTTAAAAAAATATATATTAAATATATTTCTTATATATTTATATATTTTGTGTATTATAAAATAATCAAGATATTTCTTTCTATTTAACTTTTATACTTAATTCTTGTCTGATACTTTTATATTTAATTTACTGAATGCATCAATATAACGATCAGACAATTAAATTCATCAATATCATAAAACTGTTTTCTATAATGCAATCTTTTGAATTTAATATTTTCTTATATTCTTAATATTATAATTTCTTCTCCAAATATTATTTTAATTGCAATTAAAAATTGTCAGAATGTTAGGTAAGAATGTTAAATATTATGAAGTCTCCAGAATGATCTTCGTGATACATATCTTATAAAAAAAAATCTCGATTTTAGAAAAATAAATTTATCGGGTATTAAAAGATAAATATCTTCTGCCACTGCTTAGCCGACAAGGCTACGCTCTTATCTTCATTCTACGATTATGAAACGGATAATATATGTTATCTATTACACGACATTAATAGACAAGGCGTATATGATTTGCTCAACCATGAGATTTTTATTAATTATTTGAATGCGCGGACGTGACAAAATAATTTATCGGTCATCAACCACATCGGTGACCAGTAAACTCACATGAAATTAGCTGATTAGCTCTGGCAGTGTATGCCAGTATTTACGATCGTTTACGTTGTACATACAGACAGCACGCGTTGACATCGAGTGGTAGTAGGGCATTGACGAAGGCACATTTAATGTCAAGAAATATACATATGTAAGTATTTACGCGAGCGCGATACATCAACGGAGAATTCACGAGACTCCACACGAGAAAGCTGACGGCACGGGAGATGAGTCCAACGGTGTAGGCGCGCGAAATTAATCGCTTGAAATTCTGGCTGCTAAGTTTGTTATTAATGCCGTCATGGACGCTATGCACGGGACGCTTTCTTTTCCCGTGAATGTGTAATTTACTGGAATCTTTCCCTGATATGCTGATTCCGCGATATGTTTATTAAACGAAAGTGGGAAGCGACGCATTTTGCACATCACGCCTCTGGGCTCATTATAATACATTCCTTTACGAGTGACTCGTAATAAATAAATTTTTTCAAGAGATTGCTAAGATTTATCTCATGCGGAATTACAAATTCCGGATTCTTGACCAACTACAGCGAACGATCCGTAACGCCTTATTCTCCACATATCTTTCATTCTCTAGAAACTTTCCGGTTAGTCCGAGTTACGGCGCGATACGTGCGCACTTATTTGCGTAATGCAAAAAGAATGAAAGAGAGTTGGAGGCGATTGCTTCGTCAGACGTCGCTACGCTACTGGCAGGTGTCTTCCCGGATCGAACGCGAATAGCGTTCGTCTCGCTGTGGTGAAACTATAATGATGGTGTCCTTCTCACACCAGGAGCGAGGGCATATAAGGTGGGATGTGCTGGCCTCAGCTTCATCAGTACCAAACACACACGACAAGTCCGCCAAGCTAGCAGGTTTAAGGTCGGCCGTCATGAGTTTCGCTAGGATCTACGTGAGTACTTAAAGTTGCCTCGTGCATTTAACGCCCTGTAGAATCTTCTCTCTCCTCAACTCCCTCTTCCGTCTCATTAAGTGCTAACATGTTTAATATACATTAGATCTTAATGTACTGTATTTTAATGGTATTACAAATTGTTCGAAATTATATTTAATAGGAAAATTGTTCACGTGCAACGGTTTGTCTGTAATCTTTGTAATTTACAAAGTCATTAAAATAAATTGAAATTTATCTCTAACTTTCCGTCAATCTTGTTTTATAATGTTACATTTTCTGAAGAGATGTACTATATTTTCTCAATTTTCTTCATTTTATCGACATTTTGATGTGCAAAAAGTGTATTAGTAGAATTATACAATTTCTTCTCATTTTATTCTCTTTCTATATTTGCAATTTTTCTTTGATCTTTATATTTCTGGATAATAAAAACATTGGGATAAAAGTAGTTGGAAAAACTAACAATTTTCACTTGTATGTTAATAACATAATTAACGATCCTAAAGTCTTATTCCCTTATTATAATAATGAACCTGCAGTAATTGTACTATAAACGTTATTGACATAGTTATACGTAATTACGAGGCTGACAGCCGCGTGTTGACTTCAGCGCGAATAACATATTGACAGAAATTGCTTGCACGTGGTAGAATCTCACGGTTGCAGCTGTTCAACCTAAATTTTATAATCCTTCCGACTGAAGTTTTAATTCTGAAAATCCGTGGGAAATATTTTAACGGAAACGCGTCGATCGCGTGCCAATTTTTCTTCGCAACAATCCCAAAAAATTCTTTTTCTCCCGACCGAATGAACGCGCGCGCTTCCTGGACTCGACTGGATGTAATTGCGGTGAAAGTGCCGCGTATTTTTCTCCGATTGCGGGCCCATACGTGAAGAGGCGATGATAAAGTAGCCATGGCAGATGCTCTTGAGTAAGCCAGTGAAAGTTCAGGATGAGCCACGCATCTCATCTCCCCGATTCGCGTGGAGATGTCCCGAAAGCACGTTTCGGCGTTAGGTAACACTGCGGTTTCGCGACGAACGCGACGTAACGCGGACGTCCCGGCGAAATTCGGCGCGTGAAATTCGATGTCTCTTCAATTGCGACATGCCGCTCGCATTTTTACATCTCTGTCGCCGCCAATGTCGCGTTGATTGACGAGCTGACGAACGGCCGTGTGATCGCGGCCTCTTCGGTGCATTGCACGCGCATTTATTTTCATCACGTGTCGCATGCTGAATATTTATTGGGTCATTAATGCCGGAATTGTGATTTGAGAGCAGTCGCCGTGCCTGCTTCTGGAAAATGATTTAAAAAATCTGATTGATTAGATTTAAAAATATATCGCTGTTTTAAAACGGACATGATTTATATACGTTTCTAAAATGTTTGAATAATTACACAAGAACGTTAGACGTTATAAATTATTTATATCTTATTTGCAATATTTAAATTTCATATTTAGACAATTTTTACGTTTATAATTCCTGTGAATTTTTTAAATTTCTCTATTTAATTTCACAAATTTTTTTTATAGCAAATTACTTTCGCGTATCTTTAATCTAATTTTAATTAGTATTTTAAAATAAATAATGAAATAATTTTGAATATCTAACCAGTTTTTAAAGTCATTGATAAATTTTTATTTGTACAATTTACGACTGTTGGAACTTTTATTTCTCCTTAAATGGAAAGTGATATTTTCAGCCATCGTTATATCTATATAGATTGAGATGCTGACGTTTAAAGAAAGCGGTGAAAATCGCAAGTGCGCAACGAATAAAACCCGTTTTAACAACGCTGACCGACACACTTGACTCTGACCTTACAGAAATATCTTACCATACCTTCATCTCTACTTTTCTCCTAGATCGCAATTATGCGCTCGTTATTTTCGTAGTTACATGCATAACTGGATTATCGTCCTGAAAACATCTTTATAGAAACACAAACGTCATGTCCGATTAATATATCCTTTTGGAAATATATTTTGTTACGGAGAGAATTTTCACACACAATCCGGAATAATTCATCCGACATTTCTTCGGAGCAGTCGTACATGCTCGCCAAAACAGGGAAGGGAGGTGAAAGTGAGACCACCATTAGCGGAGATCGATGACCAATACATTGTTACATCGCATCAGGCGCGATTTCTTACACGTGCCCCTGACTTTCAGATCGCCGCATTCCTATTGATGCATGGACTCTGCGATGCAGAGACCACCGGAAGCAGGGAGATCAAGGTGAACGACTCGGATAACGTCGAGCCTTTCGTTGCCGATGATGCTGTCGATGCTTCAGATACCGAGAGAGGCGGGAAAGAGGGGATAGAACAACGGGAAAATATGGAGGATATTCTACCAATCCTACCTCCGATAATACTTTTGGACTTCGATAACGGTACAATTGAAGATAATACGACCGACGAGAAGTCGAAGCGCACCGTGAACGACGGCCTTGGCTACGGCTTCGACCGAAACTCCCTGCACGCCCCGCGAAAGTATAATTATTACTTTCCCGCGGGAAAGACCGGAACCACCGTGAGTATAGAGGAATCCATCAGCCCGTTTCTTCCAAGGACCATCATTGAAAAAGTACCGCCTAGCAATCAGAAACCGATTTCCGGCTCATTAGCGGATTTCGGCCGGCAGGAGGTCCGCGACTCGATGAATTCGCGATATCAATACTACAATCCCACGACGAAGTCACCGCCGGTATTTGGGCAGCGAACGAAGTTGACGAAGACTTCTGATTCCGAGCCTTATCAAGGATTCTCGCCGATCGCGAGACCCTCCGTCGACGGGTACGCGAACGCAAATTATCAGGACGACGCGTACGCGTCCACGACGTCGCAATCTCTGACGTTTGGCCCCGCAGACGCAGCAACGGCGGCGGACTACGTTACTCCGAGTCCGCAGAGTTACACCGCCTCCAGTTCAAGTCGATACACCTACGTCACCTCGAGCCCACCGCCGTACTCCCAAAGATATCTGGGGCAGGGCTCTCAGCACACGATAAACGTGCAGAGTTACTCCAGTCCAAAGCAAAACGCAGCGAAAGCCTCGCCGTCCAGTCCCCTCGAGGCCGCCGCTTTTCTGGAGCAGTTAAAGCATCACGGTTACACGCGACCGGGCTCGCACATGGTGGAATCCTCGACTCCCGCATCCAACGACGCGTCAGGTTACGCGGAGAACGCCGGACCGTTTCCCAATCTACCACGATACACAGTGGAGAACGGCGTCAAATACGAGAACAAGATATTCTGGAAGTATCCAGACGGCAGAGTGTCCGATGTACCGCCGATGACGTACGAAACTTACTCCGACTATCCGTCGTTAGCTGCATTACAAGCAGCCAAGACCCAGGACACGTCGCAGATCTATGAATCCGCTTCGACGGAGAACAGCGTGATGTCGCAGGGCCCGGTGCAGTTCCCGTTGGCGCCGGAACCCAGTGCTTCACGTACCCCTTTCATCTCGGCCAACTCCCTGTCTCGTTTGCAGCAACAGCAGCAAGCGTTTCGGCTGGGTTATCAGAACTACATCGGCCAGAAGCAGACAGTCTCGCAACAGGTCAAAGCCGGCAGCGGAGTCTCACCTACGTACTCGCTAGTTTCTTCGACAACCCTGTCGCCGCTGAGAAACTCTCTCAAGCCGACCGGAAAGGTCTCGAAGAATCGATACGAGACGTTCAGATCACCGATCTCAAAATACATGGTAAACAGTGCAAATCCGGAATACATTAACAACATGGAGAAGAATGTAAGACCCACTAGACTCTTCAGTTCATCGGGTGAGCTAACATCTTACACTTTATCGAGATACATACCATAATCGCGAGATTACTTAACAATTGTTTTTTTTTCAGTTGGTGGCAACTCGGCTAAGAAGATCAACCCGGCAGGAAGCAAGAATCTGGACGGTTACTCAAATTTGCAATACTCGGACTTGCTGAACTACAATCCGTCTATCTCGCAATACATCAAGAATCCCGCGTCCATCCTCAACGTGCAGCCGACCTTTGTGCAAGCCGGAAACTCCCTGATACCTGTGATCATTCTAAGAGTAGATGGTGTGCCGCCCATACAACCTAAGGCCTCACCAAATGTGAATTTGAAAGCCCTGCTGCAGCAATATCTCGTTCAATACGCCAGAAGTATAGAGGAATTGGCACGACCGTCCACGTATGATTTCGGCGACGATCAGTTCCCGAAGGATCAACATTCGTTCTCCACGAGCCATCTACGTGAACTGGCGCGATTGGCACCAAGCGGTGGCGCTCGTGACTTGATCAGCAATCCTACGGAATCCTACATCGGCAAATCGAGTTACGAGGCGAGCAATCTAGACATCGAAAAGGATCTGTCAGGTGGAAAATACGGCGAGCGCACGGCGACCCGGCCGAAGGTGAAGAGCGTGCAGATCATAGAGGATCCGAGACTTGCGAATCATAGACTTTAGTACGAAATCGCGCGTAAACGATAGAGAGTCGCGGAGATTCCCTTGACTTTCGTGTTTTATAAATTCAGCTTTTTAAAATATACTATATTTATATGTATTATAACACAAATTTAGATCGCGCAAGATATCTATTTCAAGATATAATATTGAGAAGAATAATATTAAAAAAGCTGGAATTAATAATCTCGATATCAATTGAAAATTCATAATCAATTGATAAATCAGTACGTTTCCATTTGCGTTAAAAAAATATAGCGTTAATGTAAAAAATATAAAAATTGTACTTAGTAGAGAGTGCAGTAGAACACGAAAGTTAAGCCGAAACGATCGATCGATGTGGCATTAACTACCGACGATATCAAATCCGGATTAAGAAAGTTTCTATATGGAAAGATATTTTTTTTCTTGTATTATTCTTTAATTTTAAGTCTTAAATAATTGCAATGTACATTATTTGGCACATTACGACTTCAGAGAATGAAACGCTTCGTGCCATGAACCGATTTAAGGAAACGTCAGTGAGATAATGATAATCGGGCGTTAGTGATACGATAGTATTTATAATGTGGGATTGTGCAATGTATTGTAATACATACAAACATACCTGCGCTACTGTTTTGCTGAGAACACGCGAAAGTTTTGCTGATATTAATAAATTCTTTTGTCGTTCTCTGAAAAACAGTAGTAAGCAAAGCACATCAGTGGCTTTGTGAACGTACTTATGAAAAAAAAACAACCAAATTTCCACACTTCAGAAAGGTACCTTATAAATCGTAGTGCTTAAGTCCTTATGTGCAACTTAAGATACGACTTGTATACTACATTAATGAAAATAATGAAATAAGCAAATAAGAAACATATTTTTTTATACAAATTAGATATGTATTAGATATGTATTATAGATATGTATTTGTGCCTTGATTAAATTTCCATCAGAAATTAGTTGTTTTTCAAAGATATATAAATCTTTTCATTTTGTACTCTTCATCGAAACCTTTTAACGCGATCGCATTTTGATTTAATCTGCTCCCTAAAATCGATTAATTATAAAATTTTGTGGTATACTTTATTTATAAGTAATTTTTTTTTCTTTCAAATGTACGATAATATATATATTCATATAAATAAATATAAATGCATGCAAAACTTATATTTAAAAGTAGGAAGCTATATAGTAGTGGTTATATGTATACAACAGAATTATATGTAAATTTTAATAAAATAACCGCTAAGACATAGTTTTCTACTTTGATTTATTCTTGGTTTTATAAAGCTTTATTATTTATCTTCCTTGCTCAAAATTTTGAAACATGACTTTTAGAACATGATTTTAATAGATTGCATTATATAGATTTTAAATAATCCACAGAATATAAAAGATATAAAACATTTCTAAGAATTAATACCTCGTTCATTAAAGATTTCCAACTATTAAGATAAAGTAATTACAAAGAAGGATTAACAACATTTATTTTTCAATTAATCTCTTACAAATAAATTCTACTTTAATAAAGTTTAAATTTAGCGATTCCGATTATAACATAAAAATATGCAATATGAAAAATTAGAAAAGCAGGATAAATTTCCTTAAACACTTTTGCTAGGAAGTATCATTTCCGAATTGTTCGTAAAAGCTGCGGTTAAAAGGTAATTCCAGGATATCCTACGTATTATATTACATGAATAACGCACGTATCATGTAATTACTGGAAAAAGCTGCTATACGTATATCAGACTGAAGTGTACTTATTAACTTTTCCCGATAATCATACCACATGTACTATGTGCGTCGGACGTATCAATAAAGTAAAAGTTTTCGCCTTAACAGAAATTATCGATCCATTCGCATCGAACGCGCATCGAGCGCTATTACGAATTACTCGATACGGAGAACGCGTAAACGCGTTTATTCGCGAATGCCAATGAGAAATAGTGCCCGAAAGAAGTATAATAATCCCGAATTTTTTTAATAAAAAGATATTATCGGCGCGCGGACGCGTTTGAAGATAGACATCGATGTCGAGCGATGCCGTTGAACCGCAATTAACCGCAATTAACGCTAATTGTTTGGCAGACGCGTAAAAAAAAAAGAAAAAAAGATTCTGAGCCACGCCCGCGCTCGAGCCATTGTTAATTTCACGTTTTCACAACGGACGGGCACCGGACTATATCTGCGTTGCATCTACATTGCAGCAATTGCGGCACGGCAATTAGGCGCGAGGCACTAAACTGCTGAACACTCGGGCACGACCGCGAGCGACTACGCGAGCACGCAGGGAGGAGATCGGCACGTGTTCATTACACACGGACATACACCTTCGTTTCCATGGCGCGCATCGGGAGGAGTAGGTGCATCGGGCATAATGCGTGTGTTCTAGAGCGCGTAAAATTACGGCGGCAAAAGTATTGGCGGGGACGAAGCGAGATACCCGGGCTCGATCCTGCGATCGATCGGAGACCAGGAGAACCGGAGGCTGCGAAGCGACGGAAGTGGTATTGCGTTCGAATCGACGCGATTTCCAATGCGAGACAAGACAATGCCGCTCTAGGGAGAGATCGTCTCGGATCGTCCCGCCGCGCCGGTTGCAAACGGAGACACCTCGCGCATAGATGCACTTGGAAAAATTGCGGGATGCCCCTCCTTTCCAGTTCACTACGCACCAGTTCGATCGGCATCCCTCGGGCAGACTTGAAATAAAGAGATTTCGATTCCAATTGAGAGCATTTTCTACGAAACGCACGTTGCGGGTACGACTGTTCGCCGTTTCCGTAATAATTGCCGATCCCGCTGCTCGAATTCCGTAGTAATGACGAGCGGCCGAGTCCCATGATACGTCGGACAATATTTCCCCAAGCGCACTCGCGTGTCGCGAATGAAAGTATCCTCTTGCGGCTGTGTAGCGTATAGGATAATATTTAGAACGATATTTTTCACTTGGCCGCCGGACTGTATAAAGAATATCGCGTATCTACTATGTGGCTCAGTTCTCGTGTGGAGGCCCACCACGCGTGTTCCTTGAGATTACGAGAGGCGAGGATACGAGAACGAATGATCGTGATCAATGTGTACGCGTAGTATAGTGCGGCGTATGGATCCTTTTTGTTTAATGCTCGATCTCTAGAGGGACCTTAAAAAAAAAGATGATTTCAACGAAAATGATTTTTTACTATGTAAGTACTTGGATCGGAGTACTTTGTGAAAGTGTGAAGTTTATGTGTGCGGTGAGCGACAAAATTGGTCAATCTTTCGTGTGAATAAAGAAAAGAATTTGGTTAACAATTTGACGTAAATCGATACGCAATGCGGAATATTACAATGTCGGATTATGACATTTCCTATTTGAGTGACAGATTTTCTCTGCACATGTGATGTGGAATTTTTTCTAAAAGAATATACACATTTCTCTCTCTCTCTCTCTCTTTTTGTCATATATCAATGAGATGGAATAGTACATTAAAATTATATTTGTTTTTTATTAATTACTTCAAGTGATTTAATCAATTAATTTTTCTGAATTTTTTATTATTACTTATATTTTTTATAAATTTGGCAATAAAGATATATTACAAAATTTATAGAAAATAAATTAATAGTAACAAATTGTTACAGGAAATATGATATATAGTTTATATACTACATTTTTATGCTTGTATTAAAAAATAAATATATAAGAGCAAAATTATATTTCATAAACAAAAGATAATTGCTTTATACAAATAATATATAAAGAACATATTTTATTTACTTTTATTTTACATTAATATAATAATTCAAATATTTTTTATTTTATTGCATTACATTATATATTATATTATAATACATACGTTAAATTTTTCTTTCTTTTATTATACCTTTCTACTATAAAAAAAATTTTTAAGATATGCCTCATTATAAATGTACAAAACAAATACATGTTTTAAAATTACATTCTAATTTATACAAAAATTGCTATGTATCTAAAATCTGAATTAAATTAGAAATGATATTATGATAGAGAGATTGCACTTTTCTTTTTCGCGTGTTTTTATTTTAATGTGTATATTGTTTAATATGTACATATTAATAATTTGTTTAATATGTACATATTAATAATTTATTTAATACGTATATTGTTTAATAATAAAGAATTAGAATTAGAATTAGAATTAGAATTAATACATATATTGTTTAATAATAAAGAATTAGAATTAAAAATTATACGTACGCTATAAAATATGAAAAAATCATTAGTGTATACATCATTTTTAAATACTTTTAAAGTTTGTGATTGATAAAATTATTTTTAGATAAAAATATGCATATTAATGATGTTATTTTTTGATCGACAACTTCGACCGACTTGTTTAACGATAGGCATAAAGAATAGTTTAAATTGGCTCTGTTTTCTCCGCAATTACTTTTCACCGACACTCTCTAAACGGATAAGCTATGTGTTGGTTGCCTGGATTTCTGTATTTTATAAAAGAAAAGTCATTTATATGAATAACAATCGCACTCCAAGCCTTGAAAATTCTTTATTGCCATTCAAAGTCGTATCATATTAGCGGCGATACTATGGAAGTCCGTCATTGTCAAATAATAACTCAAATGACCACGAATCAGTGAGAAAGTCCACGAAGATCTGCTTCCGTGCACATCCAGTTCTTATTTCCATTGCACACGCTCGCATTTTACTTTTCCAGGTCTGCTTTTCTTTTCTAGGTCATCTCCTTGACGAAACAGCAATTAACACCGCTTACTTCATGTAGTAGCTATCCAAACTTTGCAATGCATATATGCGACTTTCTTCTTGAGTGAGACTTATGATCAAAACTACATGAAATTTATCTTTCAGATCGCATAATTTTATAATAACTCGATTTCTTCGATGTTTATCGCAAGTTTAATAATGATTATATTATAATTTTATCGCATATGTACATCTCACGATAAAATCTTCATATTGAATAAATTAATTAATAGCAGTTTCAAAAAATATCCTTTAAAATTTCATTCTCACAATTTATTTTCTTGATTAATTTTTATATTTATACAATTTCAATTTTATATTTAATTTCGTATATCAAGTAACACAATTAAATAAATTTATTACTAATCTTAGTTAATTAATTAGAACGCATGCACTATTGAAATTTGTATTTTTTTTAGTTTTTTAATTAATATAATACAAGGTTTTTACACATTTTAATCTTTTATTCACAAATTTTATAACCTACGTTTATTTAAATATAAATAATTTAATTCCTAAATTGCTTACTAGAGTGAATGGAAGAGATGGAATATTTGCAGACTTGCGCATGAAACTTATGTACGATAGTATTCATCATTTGTGTGATTGTTCAATTAAATTAATAGTAATCTTGGTTTTTAGCTGCAATTTAATGCGTTTCTTAACTTTTGTAGGTGATATTGTTATGCCTCAGCTGGCCGCAAACAAGGTGCACAGAGGACGCTGACTTAAAGGGTGAAGAGATCTACGATCAATTCGCGACTGCCTCGGAGACTGTCGTGCATGCCGCAAAAGAGTCAAATAAAGACTCAAAGGAGCTACAAAAACAGTTTTCGAGCATACCATCGTCAACGGTACACTATGAAAATTCCAACGGCTTCGTGCCCATGATACAGTCCGCCTCGCCGTCCGTCTCGTATTACTCGTCACAGACCAGGAATCACGAACAACAAAACTCTGAAGAGAGCAACGTGACGGATGCCGTAAGTGCTCAAGACAGCTCTGACGCGCGAGCGAAAAAGTTAGAAGAGGACTTAGCATATTCCTCGGAAGCGAGAATCTTCTTGAGTCTGCCTAGATCACTGACGAATCGTAGATCTTTCGATTTGCAGGACGGGAAGCTGAATGAGTTCGAACTGCTGAAGGTGAACAACGACACTCCGGCGGTGGCCAATTACCAGGACTTTTATGAGAACGTGCGCAGTACGGTGAGCACCCAGACCGACAGCGAGTCCAGGAAATCTTCTTCGAGGCGTCCGAAAAGCGAGAGAGGGAAAAGGCTCGAGGGTCACACTCATAATTACGGTTGGCAGTCGCAACAGAACAACGACCAGGATATCTATGCTCAGTTTTATTCGCACAATGGCGCCCAGGATACGAAGAAAACTGTTTATGGGCAGGAGAAAGTCGCTGGTAATTATCAGCAGCAGAACACCGCGAACTACAATGAGCTAAGCGCGGCCAAGCAGAATGCAGCGGCGATCCCGTCCTCATCAAGGACGAATTACGAGGCCAACGAACTCGCGCATAGCGGAACTCATAGCGATACGGGAGAATCACCGAGGACACGCCATAGATTCATGAAGCCGGTCGTGGTCGCCGAGCCGAGCAACCACAAAGTAGACGTGAAGTTCAGCAGTCAACAGCGAAACAGCGAGTCAGATAACGATGACAAAACTTTGAAAAATCTAAAATCCTCTAGCTCAGAGATATCGAGTCACTACGATGCTTACAACACTAATAGCCGGCAGCGTAGCTATCATCGCACGGAAGACTCCAGAGAGTTTTCGGACGAAGACTCGGATTACATCGATTACGTGGATCAGTCGAGATCGAGACTGCAGAAGAATCGGAAACGTCCCGATACCATCAGGAAACTTCCCAAAGAACATCGAGGCACATTGAACGAGAGCGCAGAGGAGGGTAAGTACGCGTACAGCTCCTCAAGACTGAAGACTCAGCGGCCCAAGGTTAAGGCGAATCCATGGCTCAACGATCCCAACGTGAACCATCATGACGAGAGTATCGAAGATATTAGATACGACTCCAGCAGAAGCAGCAGCACAAAAACGAAAACTGTTAAACATAAACCAACAAATACCAACACGTGGAATCAGATCTCTCCGAATCTCGAGATCTCCCATTCCAACGGGATCGAGCTGGATCAATTGGAGAAGCCGAAATACGTTGTTAATTTTGTACCCGTGGGGAACTTTGACCACGCGACTGCGTTAGGCGGTAGCCAGGGTTTCGACATGTCCAACGCGATGCTGCAAAATCTCGCTACCGTCGCGCCGCTCGGTGCGTTCAGCACGGCAACGCCTCTCTTGAGCACACCTCAGTCTCTCCTCGCTCAGAATTTAGCGATATCGAAGAATTTGGTTTCCACGCCAGTGCCCGATGTCATTGTCGGCCAGAACACTTTTCACAATCCCATGCAAACGGTTCTGCTCTCTCATCCGAACGGTCAAAACAAGTTTGCGGATACGTTGAGAGCGACTTACGTTCCGAGTACTATGACACCTATATTCGCTTTCACTCCCGGCTTGCAGGGCCTCAGTGTTCACGGTGTGCAGAATAACGTGACGCCACGAACGACCTTCGCCGTGGTGCCGCAACCGACCATTCAGTCGTATCCGAGCTTTATTCAGACTCCGCTGCAGGCGACTCAAATTCAGGTGAATATTCCTAGCTTGCATGGTCCGAATACAGTAAATCACATCGGTAACTTTCAGGTACAGAGCCTACCCACAGGGCCCACGTTGCTGTCCAGCCATTCGGTAACGGAGGGCAGGGCCAACCCGTCCGCGGAAACGCATGGCAAGAAGAACGTGTATTCCACTTCCGGCGGAAACTTTCTCGCCACGGCGAGTCTGGCCGTCGGTCAAAATGAACAGAAGCAGGCGGCCAATGTTAACACTTATTACGTTCACGGGCAGAACGCACAGGTGATTCCAAATCAACAACTGGCGAAAGGCGGTAAACAATCTCCCATTGTGTTTCAAACCGCTGACAGCTCGACTAGTCACTCGAATAATTTAAATACGCTTGGAGCAACATCGGGGAACGCACATCTTCCGAACGTTGGTGCGAAAAACGTGGAGATCGTAAATCCAAACATTAAATTGAATCCTCTCACGAATACTTATCAGACGATGTATCCAGCTACCGTCGTGACAACACCTATCCCAATTTTCAGCACAATCGCTTCAGCTACTCCGCAAACAGCGGTTAACTTACAGAATTACGTGAACTCCCTGACACAGTCAGGGGGCAAGATTAAGCAAGTGGATCTTAAACCATCGCAGAATCAGGAACAACCGATGTTCAATCCCATCAATTTCGTTCCTAACATTGACATTATCAAGAACCAGAACGTTCTTAACAGTAAGTTGCGGACCAACGAGCCTCTTCAGTCAGGCTTGAATCTGGTGCCCGCTATGCCCGGTGGAAATTTCTTTAAACCGTTCACAGCGCAAAACGAGTTGATGATGAAGCCGAAGCTCGCGTCGGACTTGCAGAAGTACGCCGAGGAGATGTTCAAGGAATCCTTGAAGACCATGTACAACTCGCAGAAGTGGAACAACGATAGAAGACCGGGCCACATTCCAAATAATCTAGAAGCAAACGACTTGACCAAACTGAGGATAGAGCTGCAAAAATTGAGGAATTCTTTAACAGAATCGAAGTATAGAGATATTCTCGAAGGGCATCAGAGCGAGGACAACATTCACACTACTGACGCGCCAAGATCTTCGGGTAAAAAGAAATTGGAGCCGCTACTAGCGACCTTGGAACACTTGATCAAGACTCGCGGAATCGCGGGACCGATACATATGTATCACGGCGCCATTAAACCTGGAGGTCGCAAACCCAAACAAGGAGATTCGAATTTCGCCGGGAGTTCCAACTATATGTTCCATGACGATGGCCACATAGAATTTCTCACGCCACCCAGGTCGCCGGGTCGATTCCATCCAAAAGCTCCTTTCCATGATAAGCTGATAAAGAAACGACCAGGATCGAGATACAAGAACGGTCCGAGGAAACTAGTGAGAGTGCCAGTCATTTCATCGCACAAGCCCGGTACATTAAAAACGTCCTCCAGCAACATAGAAATATATCTGGATGGTACGCACCGTAAGCAGCCTCGAGATGTAGATTTTGAAAACGACTACGACTTCGAGTCTAAGCACCGGTCATTTCATGAGTCACATCCGTCGTTCACCACATCGGCGCCGGAAGTCCTCAGCAATATCTTAAGGGAGATTAAGAATAACAAGGAGTACGACATCAATCATCCCAGGATGCACAATCTTCTCGGTTTGTTAATGAAGAACAAACAGTTGCCTAACAGAGGGGCGCAGAACTATTATCGCGACAATGATCAGGCGAGGCACTTCTTCGATAGGGACAGGCGTCGACCGCAGCAGCAGTTTTACAATGACGCCTTGAGGGATTACGTGGACAGGTCCGACATCGCAACGCAGTCTGCTTCGGTTGCCAAAGGGAATGTCTATTCGGGGAACGGCACAGCGTAAATTTATAATCAAAAGTGCAAGCAAGACATCGTTCACGCAATATGCGTTCGCTGGATCTGCGGGTGAAATTGTAAATTTGCTCGTAAAAAAGAAAGACTAGAATTAATTAGGTATTAAGTACGTTTACCCCGTTCGCGGTACGACTTTCCGTCCGCTTTGCGCATTAACGAATGCAGTATCACGCCGGCATCGAATCGCTGCGCTGTTCGCACTAGTAAAGGTTTAATTATAGCGAGTAAGTTTTTTTTTTACAAAAATTATAAAATTAGTCGTTAGTATCGTAAGCGCTCGCACGGAATGTTCGGTTCGAGGGAAATTTATCGATCATCATTTGTTGTAAGACGCTGATAAGTATTGTATGTACATATTAAGTTAGACCAAAAATATATACATCTTATAATTTGTACGGCGTTTGCCACGCCTGCATCCTATCCATTTTCTCTTTTCGTCGATTTTCTCTTTTCTCTTTCACTTATCTGTGACCAAGAACGCGATAAATAAAATTAATAAAAACTAGCCGGACTTTTTCTACATCAAGAAAAAGTAGATAATTTTATAAGAGGTAAGTAATCAGTGTTTATTTAATTAAAGAAATATAGTTAATTTAAATACATATCTTTCATTATTTCATTATATTACTTAAAATGTTTTTAATTAACAATTTAAATAATTGTATGAACAATAATAAAAATTTTTCTTAAATTAGGTAAAGCTACGGATAAAATGAGTGTGCACTTATTTTTAATGTTTATGTAAAAATTAAGCTGCCCTAGAAATTGTTGTTTTTAATAAAAATGCGATGAGTATAAAATTTTTACATCAACATTCTGAAGGCGAAGTGTTTTCATAGTTACATTAATATTCATAGCAGTTCTTTTCAAGCTTTCCGTGACAGAATCGGATTAGGATTTTAATCTTTGTTATAAAAGTAAACCAATAAAAATGTTTCATGATCTAAGAAAAACTATTCGTTTTGAAAACTAAAGAAGTTTTATTACAATCTCCAACTCTTACAATATTCCAATATTACAGTAATATTTTTATTTACTAACATGATAAGAAGATAGAGAGTATTGATAAAATAATTATTGGTTAAAAAATATTAAATAATTCGATATTTTTATAAAATAAACAGTTTACTTCTATCATATATTTGTGATATTAGCAATTGAGATTTAAATTCTTAAAACACTAAATTAGTGTTTTAACTAAACTCTACATGAAAAGTGTTAAGTAACACAAACAGAATGTTTCTTAAAATTAAAAATGAAATCAAAGTTTTAAATGATTATTAACTTCAATAAATATTGTTTTAAAGCAATTGTTGTAAAACAATAATTTGTAAGTCCTATATTAAGAAATATAAAAAATTGCTAATAATGTATCATTTTGTGCATAAAATAATAAATATGAATGATCATTTTATTTAAAAATAATGGATTAATTAAAAATAACAGATGCCTTAAAAAACGAATAATTGTATCTTGAAAAGAATAAATAAATGATATCAAAATTGATTAGTTACTTGATTAAATATATATCTGCAATGTGGCGAAAATATATACAACTGCATACTTTCCAGTTGGCTGGATTAATAATTCAACCGTAACCCAGAAGGAAGAGACGTTCACCTCACGGTATGTAACAATCATTAGCTTGAAGATTTACTCAATGGAGCCTATACACATAAATCCATTGGAGCATTTTTATTGTGCAACAGCCACTTTCTCGAAAAATAACCTGAGAATTGGACAGAAATTAGTTTAGGATCTACGTTAATTCACAAAACTATTATGCTGGATATGCTTGCGCAAGTTTTCGCAGAATAACAGCTAATAAAGGAAATAATCATTCCTCTGGTAAATGGTACAGTTATTATTACTTTTACAAGATATTCAATAAACATTGAAAATATCTATAATTATACAGTAACTTTATATTCATTATTTCGTTTCTATTTCAAATCTGCGTAGCTAGTACCATATATTAAATGTTTTATATTATATGTTACTAATTAAATCAATTTTTACTAATTAATCAAATGAAAAATCGAATCTAATCACTTTCCCAGATTTCACATTTATATTTTATAATAAAGTATTCCAATATTCACGTTGCATTACAATTTGCATGATGAGAATGTAAATACTAGTGTACAAAAAAGAGAGAAGTGTAAGTTAATAAAAAGATGGATCTATAGTTAGTGATTACAGCTTCACTGATCAGAGGGGAAGCGAAGTAATTTGACTCGGTTTTTCTCGATACGCTTTTTACAAAGTTTAGGAAAGTCCAGCCCATTCTGCTGTCTCGCATCAGTAAACGCCGAATATAAAAGATGAGGGAATGTCGGTCGCAGTCAGTTAACGTCGAACTTTGGTTTCTGCTCGTACCGAACTGTACGAGAATCATGTTGGTACGTGTTTCTCCAGTTTCCCAATTAGTTCGAATAATCAACGCTTACTGCAACATCGACCGTTATGTGTATCATAATATTGTAACAACAGTGAATTACTCACAAATGTGATTCGTTTCCTTCCTCCGATACATTACATTGTGCGATAATATTAATATCTATTACGTATTTGTGAATTACCGTGTATTAATAATGTTACTAATATTTCAATTTATGATTACAAAAGTTTCGAAGACAGTTTTAACGCCACATTTTCTACATTATTATATATACCCCACATAATTTACGTAACACTAATTTATTAAATTAAGTTGATCAGATTCGCGGGTTAATCAAACAAATTATTATGTAATCTAATATTTGTATTCTTAATTAACATTTTTATTATGGTCGAAACATAATTTGATATTTAAAACGCGTGTGCGCTGAATACGTTCCAGATTGTAAACATCATTCTCTTTACGTCTACGATCTGTATCGCCACGAGCGCCGTACCTTCGACTGGCGCTTCCGTCACGTCAGCAACGTCTGCCAAATCGAAACGCGTGGTCGTAGATCCCGGCCACAATATCCGTAATAATCAGGAGCAGTTCAGAGGTACTCAAACTACGCCGAGAATCCCGTCGCCTCAGGATATTAACTTGAGATCATCGCCACGTTATGGAAACGCTAAGGCAACCGATGCTCATCAGAGAGCGTCTTATGCCGGCGCAAACCACGGGCCTGGTTCTCACGCGTATGGCAGCGTGCCAAAGCGGCAGCTCTCCTACGTTTCTCCCCCAATACGCCAGCTCGAGTCTCATCGGAACAATCTGCTGGCTCCGTATTTTAGCATATTGAATAATCCTGATGCGTACAAAGCCGCGAGGAGCGTCGAGAAACCGCTAGATGCGTCCAAATCGATCGTGTCGCAGTCGCTCGAGAAATTGCAGGGACTCTACTCGCCCAGCTACAATGCGTTCCAACAGAACAAGCCGATCGAATTGTCCGGTTTTTCCAACTTCGAGTTTCCCTCGTACGGCAAGCTCGTTTCCCAGGGCGTTTCTTCGCCCACCGTACAGGCGCCGGTGTTCAAAATGAGTTATTCTCTGCCAAAAATTGCCGACTACGCGCAGATGTACACGCCGAGCATTTCAACGGCGTCGGGCGTCACTCCATTGTCGGAGAAGACGATCCAGGGCCCTGGGCAGAAGGAAGCTACCGTAGACGTGAACGGCAAGAAGATCTCGGTTCCGATCCTTCAACTTCAAAGCAATCTGGATTTTTCGGGAGCTTTGCCCGCATTCGACAGTCAGCCGTTTCTGCTGAGCGCGAACTATCCGATCGAGTCGGACATGGGATTTAAGTTTGGGTCTGGGCCGAAGTTTAACATGGCACTTCAATCAAGTAACGTTTCGCCGTTTTCGTCGCCTCTGTCGAGTTTCCAAGGTCAAGTCGTGCCGATTCAGACTGGTAGCCCTCAATTTTCGCAGTACAAAGGCGCCAGCGTAGAGGCTTACCCTCTCGCGAATAATGCTGCTAAAGCTCAAGGCAATTACGAATCCCTTTATAGTCAGCCACAATTGCACTTTGGCAATGATCATAATGGCAATGTACAGCCTGTAACGCGACAAAACACCGTTCAAACACCTTCCGTTTCAACGCAGGGCATTCTAAACGATGTGGAACTCATCAATAGGAAAAATCCGGAGCCGCATACACCTCAACCTGATGATGATGATGCTGATGACGAAGATAGAGACGATAAAAGTTTGTATCATCTCGTAACTTGTGTGTGCTTAATAAAGAAAAAAAATGTAGTTAACTGGAATATTAATTTATAGCTTTTAATAATTTTTTATTTTCTCGAGATCTTAAAAAAAAATGTTTTGGAAAATATTGCATTTATATCAACGTGCTTGCAGACGTTATAATAATAAAATAATGCTCCTATTAAATTCCTCTAATTAAATAATAAAAAAAAAATAGGTTTGAAATGAATATTTATTCTAGGAATATTATTTCTAGGATACAAAAATCCGGATAAGGAGCACGATCATAGTTCAGAAGATGACGATGTTGAGCGTCGACCGAGAAAGTATTTCAAAGCGTCTCCGACGGAAAGCGACTTCGAGCCTTCAACGACTTACCCTTTCAAAGAGTACGATGAGAGATTTGGAAAGCACAGAGCGCAATCTGATGATGACGACGACGACGACGACTTTGAGGATAAACCGTATTCCAGCTATAAGAATTATTCATCATCAGACAACGACGACGACGACGAAGAGGAAGAAGACCCGTCATCAGAGGGGTACCGTGCTGAATACACTGAATCCTCAAAACCATCGCGTGACTCGTACGAAGAGGATGAAGAGGAGGAAGAAGAAAGTCGAAAGCAGGAGAAACGCAAGGAAGCCAATGAGGGTTCTTACGAGGTAGAACCTAAACGATCCAAGTATTATCAAAAAGACTTTGAACAGGAATTTGAAGAATCTTACAGGGAAGAGCTACCAAAAGAAGGTAAAATTGATAAATCATGTGCACATGCACGATCTAGGTAGAATTACGTTTATAACCGGTTTACATAACATTTTTTTAAATAAATACGTTGTATATATGTATATATATTTTTTGTAAACAATTTTAATCAAGAGGTAGGCTTATCTATAAAAGCTTTATTAAAAATAATATGATATGGATGGAAAGCATGCGGAGATTATTTAAAATAATATAAAAAACTCTGTACAGAGATTTTTTACATTATTATATATTATGTAATTTATAAAAGTAAGTTCAATTTTGATTAATATTTTTACACATTAAAATAAATTAATATAATAATATAAAATTAATATAATTTGTAATGAAAATAATTATTAAATTAATGTTTCTGCTTCCAGAATACGTACACGTGAAAGAAGTACCAGAAATAGACAGTTATATTAGTCCGAGTCCTAACCGGCAACAAAAGAATAATAGTCAATCTCGCGTAAAGCATGTACAATCCAAAGAACCAAAGAATCAGGAATCCCGCATTGTCCGAAAAAATCGCAAGGTACCAAAGACGGATTTCAAAGACAGCACGGCTCATAGTTCGGACGTCTCTTGGGCTAAAAGGACTCCAAAAGTGATTTACGAGGAGTTTTTTGGATACAAACCCGGGACCGGAAGATATTCTAAGCGTTCAAAAACTGAGAAATTCTCCGCTAAGAAAACGCCGAAGGATGATAATGACAACGACATTCGTGCTGCTAAGTATTATAAATTTAAAAATTCCAAGACCCCTAGTGAGTACAATTCCAAAGACAAAGATCCGTATTTCTCCGTGAAATTGAATAAAAACCTCTCATCTGAGAAAACGATTCCTGAGAAAACAGTTCCTAGATCGATTGTGAAACAGTTATCGGATCAAAGCGACGAAGCTTCTTTTTATAAGCCAAGTGTATCGAGCGGCCGGATGCGTTCACTCACAAATGCAGAAATTTTTCGTGATCTGACGGGAATCTAAGCGATGAAAGAACTGCATATTATATAAATTAAGAAATGTTGCGTGTGCATATTCTTAGACCACAAATTTCCCGGTGAAATCTTGTATTCATATAAAAAAAATATCTCGACTTTTCTGCGGCTTTAGTAGAAGAAATCAAGTTACGTATATTTACATTCGTACGTTCTTATTTTTATTAAGTGTATCTATTATATGATTTACAGTAACAAAACAAATTCTACTTATATTATTATTTTCTTTATGCGTTAAGTCTTCCGTTCTGTGCTTGCGATACTTATTCATATTATACAATATTATATTATTAGTTAAAAATTATATCATAGACATTTCAAGTTTTTGATAAATATTATATTACTAATTTGTTTTAAAAACATAGTGATAATTTAAAAAAAAAAGATTTCTGTATATTAAGCGAACAATTCCAAAAATATAATTTAATATATAGAAATTTAATAAAAACCTAAAAATATAAATTTTTATATATCTTTAAAATAAATCATATTTAGACAAACAGCTTTGTTTTTCAATCAGTTTAGCATTACCACTGCACGTAATAATTATCTTACACCAATGATACTAATTTGTATTTTATTATTCTACTTTATAATTATATTATAATTCCATCATTATGTTTTACATTTAACTACGCTAACTCATATCTGTCTCACAAATATAATATTATAAATCTATAGATATTAATATCTATAAAATGACTATCAGTATATTATTTAATTTATTTCATTAAAAGATAAATAAATTTTTATAATTTTCTTTACATCTCTCTCTCTCTCTCTCTCTCTCTCTCTTTTCTTTTCTGTATTTTATATTTCATGATTTTATAGAGTTACCTAAGTATGAAACATTACACACGTATATTGTTTCAATAAACAATATCTGCTCAGCAAGAAGATTAAACGTTCTCTCAATATCTATTAACTAAATTTATTTGACGTCTACGTTGAAGCGGAAGTACTTGGTACGTAGTCGCAACTGGTTAACTACTTCCTGAGTTTGAGGGCGAGATATGATCTTCGCCCATCGATTTCCAAGACGTAAGTGGCTTCGTGTGCAGTGATTGTATAGCATACGCCTTCCAGAAAATCGTCATTAGACAATAAAGACCTATAATTCTGTTTGCGATACATGGACTTTTACGGACACCTTTAATGCTTTTAATTAATTCTATGATTATCCCGGAGACGCTAGAGCATTCTTCCTCGTATCACAAGTTGTATATAAACCAAAGGTCCACCGGTAGAGGATTCAGTATCATCAGCAATACTTCTCGCAAGATGAAGACCATCGTAACGGTAACTAGAGGCATACATTTTAATCTATATTTTATTATGTTCAATATCTAGTACATTTATATATTCTACGAATGTAATATATTTTACAAGAGCTGGGTTTCAAGAAAGAAACACGGCGCGCGTTTGAAAATATAGTTTGAAAAACTGAAAAATGTATATAAAATCACATAAGAGATATTATTGAACACTAAGATTATTGAACATAAGACCGTTGATGATCTTTCCTCGATTTTATAATACATTTTGTGATAACATATTTTTTATCTTGTAACAAGAAACTTCTATTTCTAAAATCAATTTGTATTTAATGTAATTATTGGAGAAGGAATATTAGAACTTTATAGAATCTAAAAAAACCCACAAAAACAATACCTTTTCTAAAGTTAGCTTGTATTCTCATCGATGCGGCGACGTAATAAAAGTAATCGAACGTTGATTTATAGATCGTGCTTCTATCCGCTCTTGCATGCGCGGCGGAGCTGAAGTCGGAGTCAAAGAAGCATAAGCGCGGAGTGGCGTTTTTCGGATCGCCTGATTTCTTTGGGCTCGTGCCAGCTTTCGCTCCTTCGCCGTGGACTCCTACGGCCTTTGCTGCTTCTGCCTGGAACCCAACGGTTACTGCGGACGTAGCGCTCACGCAGGTCCAAACTCAAGCCACGCACAATGTCGCGCTTCAGGTACGCACATTTTAGGCACGCGCATTTTGACGCGCGCACATATATCATACGCAAGATTCGTGAAATACATCTGCTATCAATTTACGTGACAGGCGCTGAAGGATCCGGC
This sequence comes from Solenopsis invicta, assembly GCF_016802725.1. NCBI lineage: Eukaryota > Metazoa > Arthropoda > Insecta > Hymenoptera > Formicidae > Solenopsis > Solenopsis invicta. The sequence continues at coordinate 23,206,610 of NC_052667.1, forward strand.
ACCCGGTACGCCCACCATCGCCTATCCGCCCGAAGTTCTGAGAGCGATTCAGCAGGCAAAGGAGGCGAACCACAATGTTGCCGTGGCTCAGCATAAAGTTGCGGAGGCGAAACAAGCCGCGCTGATTCAGCAGAAAATTGCATTGGCAAAGGAAGCGGCGGCGAGGGAAGCTGCCGCGAGGTATATGAATAATTAATCCACACTGATTTCCCGTCATCATGTCTAACGTTCCATCGTAGACCGCGACGTGGCATCCACCGCCTGCCTCTTTCACGCTGCGTACTAATATTTCCACTTTGTGCAGGTCGCATGAAATTTCTCAGCACGCCGAGACCGAAGCTAAAGCTAGCGCTCGACAGCTCGTGGCACTGCAACAGAGATTAGCAACCCTAAAGGATGCTGTGGCAGCTGCACAAAGAGTAGCAGCAGCGAGGGAGACTGCTGCAGCTGCAGCGATTCAAAGAAACGCAGCTAACACCGCCGCGGAATTGCGAAAGCTGGATGTTGACAAACAAATTAATCAGAGCGAGAAGGAAGCTAAGGTAACATTTAAAAAATATGATTTCCTTTTATTATATTATTACATAAAAGAAGACATAAATTCTGTTAACACCGTCATACGTAAAGCTTTTATTTGAAGAAATGTTATTGTTATAAGCTATTGGCATTAATTCTGTCTAATCTAAATAGGAAAAGGATATAATAGCTGCAAAGGAAAACGCAATAGCAGCTGCGGTCCAGCAAGCGAGCTTCCAGAAACCTGCTCATCATCATTGGGGCTAAAAAACGTCTTACATTAATGTAACAATCGTCACATGACATTATATGTGTTTTTCACTTAACAATTATATCGACTATACATTTATGGTGATGGTGACATAAAAGGGCATTTATAGTATTACGAATATAATTTTGTAATTGTTATTCTATCAATAAAAGTTACATACAATTTACTCTGCGAATTTTTTATTCAATTTATTGTTTCTGGTCACTTTAAATATTTATTGAATTATTTATTTAGTATATGATAACATGGTAATCAAGGGAAAGGTAAATAACGCAATCTTATTAGCAGTTTTTTTTTAAACAGACTGATAATTACATTACACTTTTTTTATAATTATAACGATAACGTAATTTTTTTTAGTAACGGTAACGAATTTAACAGTAACTTTCATTGTTACATTTTACATTTTGCAACAATTTTTGTTGTGTACGTACTATATGTCGGTGTGTCTTTAATCTTTAATTGGTTTTTATAGTTTGTCATATTAAAATCATTTTAAGTATACTTTTAAGATGTCATAAACCAATCATATAGCTTTATTCAATATGAAATTATCACGTTAAAATTTTTACACACAACACTGAGAGTGCAGAAAGTATAAAACATTTTTTAATATACGACTTTACTTTTTATTAAAAGACATTAAAATTATAACTTAAAATGCATTTTTAATATTGTTTACAATTAAAACTATTATTTAAATTATAAATAGTTAATTTTTAATAAAATATTATCAGCAGTTGATAGAGTTATTTGTACATTTAATGATAGTTAAAATTTATTTTTAGTTTTAGGATTAAATTATGTTTTACATAGAAAAATTAAGTTTATTTAGCTCGCACATATTAGCATTTTTAAATATTATCGCAATGTAGCTGTAAATTTATCCTATTCTTCCGAATGCTATGATGCTATTTTTACCATTAAATGAAGTCTTTCATGTAACTTATCATCGGCTGGCAAAAGATCGCACAAATTATAAGAAAAGTTATAAAGATATGTTTTATAATATTACGTTAAACACCATAAATATATGAAGAACGGAAATTTATTTAAAAATAAAAAATTATAAATGAGACGAAAATTAAATTATAAATTATGTATATTAATTTAATATGTAATATACAAAATAATTTATTAATTTATATTAATTATATTAATTATTTATATTAATTAACAACTCATATTTTCAATTTTGTTTCTACACAAAACATTTCATATCTTCTTATTTCATTTTATTTATTCATTTTTAAGTATTTATAAAGTATGAAAAAAAAATGTTTTTAATCACACTTTTATTAACTAAATATATAAAGAACTTGTTTCTAAAATATTTTAAAGTTATGTTTTTAAAAAACAAAAATAAAAATTGGCCAATAAAAAAGTTATTGATTTTACTTCCGTATTTTCTGCTAATATTTGATTTAATATTATGAAGTTTTATAATATTATGCTTTTGTCCTCTCTATTAATATTGTATATAAATTCATATTTTCAAATATTTTATTTCTGTAAATTACTATTTTTGTAAATTGCAATCATAACTTTTTTCTTTTAAATTGAGTAATATTAGCAAACAAGGATGTATTTCTAGAGAATGAATTATACTGTTTTTTTTAATGATTCAATAAAATGATATTGAATAATTTGAATAAGTTGGTAGACTTATATTAATTTGTGCATATTTATAACTTTGATTTTCAAGAATCATTACTTTGAAGAAATAACTGTGACGTACAAAAAAGAAGCAACAATAGTGAAAATAAGAAACCATTAAGCCTTGGAAAGTGTTTTTCTGACAGAAACAATATATCTGGTACGATCATTAATTAACCAGGCATGCGCAGTTTTCCTTATGGAAAACCTGAAGAAAGCATTTCGATCAACGTGTATCTTGAGAACCGGTGCTAAGAGAAACCTTTGTTCATCATGGCAAGGATTTTCTTTTATCAACATAAATTGCGTATAAAATAGATTAACTAATGCTCATATTCATCGATTAATTATACAAATATAATATATATAACTTGATCAATACAATTATAATATTTTGATTTAGACTACAAATACAGCGTCAATGTATATTTATTTAGATACATCTGTGTGTGCACAATATGTTTGTCAAGTAAACTGCTAAAATTATTGAACTAACATGTTGATATTATTCTAATCATAGAACATCTGTTTAATTATTGGATTTTTTTCGGGAATTTAGCAGGTATTTGAAACTAGTGATCATTTTGCTTTTTAGAGTACTTCACACTTTAATCTGCAAATTTGTTTTATAAATTTCCAATTTATTTCCATCGCCGAGATTGTTTCCTGCGTGAAGAAGAAGAGAGTGAAAGTTTTGGTAACCCTTCCGGGAGAATCGGCAGACAATGGGAGTTAAGGTCAGAATGTCCAGTTACGTGAAACGCTGAGATCAAGAACCTGCAACCTGTATCATGTCATCCACCAGATATCTAGGCGTAGTCGTTAGCGCCAAATCTACAACCGTGTACACCCGTGCGAATGTACTGAGATCCTTTCACTTACCTCTTCCTTTCTTAGTCATCCTGGGTTTCCCCTGTCTCTCCCTCGTGTATTGCCCCTCACCCTTACGATGCCTCTGCGAGTTCTATGAACCGCGCGCGAAGAAAGTCGTTCAATCAAAGTCACTCTTTCTGCACTACTCCCCGGATCGCTGTTCCCACACCCTTGTCCGTTTGTAAGGACAATGGATCGCTCTTTCAGAATTTCGAAAAAACGGACCGTGCAATCAAGTCCTTGGTGCAAATATGACCTGGCAGTATTAATGATGCCTCGAAAGAGAGCAGAAACACGGATATAGATGCGTCAAAGAGGAATTATTTATTTCTCATTATTAATACTGACCTGATTATACATATTAAAAAAATGGAAATTGTAAAATTTAGAAAGAGAAATTGTTCATTATAAAATATTATTGCACAATTATGTATATCAGAGTTTCTGTCGCGAGAATTAAATATTAAACGCTCGGAGATAGACGAGTTAAGACTAATCAAAATTTTTTATCTGGCAATTTGCAAAGAAAAGATAGATAATTAAAATTTAAATTTTAAATAAGTGTCAGTCTATAAGCACACACCTACATTTATAATTACCGTCGTCATTAATCCTATATATAATGATTGATTGCAAGATGCGGCCGATAACGGAAAATACATAAACGCAATAAATATCACTGTATAAAATACGGTAAACTCGTTTCACGCGAGACCGTGCGTGACAGGCGATGTAGAGATACCGATGTCCAATATGCAAATATTTCTCATTTTTAAATGCAAATTGCATCCAATTAAGTATAGAGGATTATTGCGACGGATACGCAATGAAAATTTGGATCAAATCGCGTGGAAAACGTTACAAGTTTCGCTTGTTTACCTCGAGCGAGCGTTCACACGTTAAAGGCGATGATGTTGCAGCTTATAGTCTGCCACGCGACTTTTAGGCATCAATGAACATAGCCCGATTATCGTTGAACGCGGTCAATCATCCGTTCCGTACCACCGCGCCGCGTTAGTGCCGCGGTAAACGCAATTTTCAGACGCTACGCCGTTACAACGAGATCGAGAGATCCACCTTTCACACCGGATCGGATAATGCTCTCTTTGGCCGCGTCTTTTTCCGCCGCTTTTTTTCACCGCGAGCTTCTCCTTCACCCAGTTTTATTTGCTTTCCTTTCTTATGCGCGTACACCGGCCACTCTCACTGGAATCTAGTTGTAACCTGATTTTTTTAATACCGCGTATTGGCGTACGGTCAGGCGATACTCCTCTGGCGCATGGTTATTAATGTCTCTGAGTAAGTGACAAGACCGACATTAGATGTATAAGAGATATATAATCTAGTCCACGCTCTCCCCCTTCCACCAAACTCGTTTAATAATATTAATAATTTTGTGCCTCTATTTTTCTTTTGTGTCAGACTTGTCACTCCGATAAATCTGTCCTAAACACGTTCTAAAATTAACCGCCTTGTGCAAATTTCTTTGGGCACGTAGGTGTAATGCAATAAATTAGCGCCGTAATGCACACAGTAGCAAGTCCTTTCTACGGCAAAAAAAAAGATTTAAAATAATCAATTTTGTTTTGCGCGCGCATAATATCTTGGCTCAAACGTATGTGATAACATTACTCATTCTGATCAGATTATCATTTGACAATTTGCTTTCACGCGATTAAATCAAAGGTTGACACGGTTATACCGCAATAACATATATTACAAAACGTACATTAACTTCGTAATCGCTCCTGCGGACAGAAACAATTTCTCCTTGGATTATATTGCGAAATACGAGGGTTTAAATGCGTATCAGTGCGGCACTTTGTTGCAGAAAATCAGTGCATCTACTGATATTTCCATTTCATTTCACCGCTCGGCGATAAATATGCCGCAAAAGAAGAACACGTTTAGTGAAAAGGAAAATGACTTTCGTACGTGAATACACGTGTAAGACGACGATCAGTTCGTACGGGTGTTCAACCCGCACTGTGCTTGCTGATTATTATTATTTATCTCAACATACCTGCTGTAATTTAACATTCTATTGTACTTCCTTTTATTAAGAAATCGATAGGAATTTGCGAACAAATAAACAATCCGTAGAAAGTCGGGTCATCTTTCAATTATTGCAAAATATATCACTGTTTCTAATTAGTTCATGTACATATGTCAATCTCGAGCAACATTTCGTAAAAGTAACAAGTTCGATTAATTCAAATTATATATATATTTTTTTAAGATCAAAACAAAACTGTTGACAAGCGGTTTGTACAGAATTACAAAATGTATACAAATGCAGAAAATATTATTAGACACCAAAATTCACTTAAATCAGCAAAAGACTTGTCTTCCTATACTTATAATTTATCTGCTTCAAATTTATATTTTGAAGCAAGTTTTGACAATTCAACAGTTTTTAATACAAAATCCAATGTCCTAATGATGAATTTTTTGCTGTCACTATATTAATCATGATCGTAGTAATTACATCATAAGAATTGAGTTTCTGCCAAAGATCCAGATTCAAATCTACCCAGAACATTAGATTTTTAATCTAAGATAGTGACCGTGGCTTTATATATATATTTAATAGATTTAGAAGAATCTAAAACTGTAAAGTGTAAAATATGTAATATTTTGTTTTTTTAAGTGAGGGATTTAATTGCTTTCAAAAAACGTTTGTATTCTAAATATTTCGTTAGTAATTTGCATTATATGGAGACCATTTTCAGTCATAGTGAACCGACTTGAGAGAAATATAAATCATCCCTTTGTGACGACAAAATTGATTTGATCATCCAATGTAATTTATTATTTTTCTGTATCTATAGTAAATATCATAAATCCGCCGATTGAGAATCGCTGGTGATTGCAACGTCATGATCGGATCGAAAACAGGTTCTTACCTCGGTTGACTGGAATCATAGTTTCGATCTGGTAATTTCAAACTAGTAGGCTTGAACTAGACTAGTTTTCAATTTGTTCATCAGATATACGTGCATGCGTGCCAGTCCAGTTTCCACGAGAGATGATCGGATGAGCAAGGGAGGGGAAGAAAGCGTCATGTATAAAATCGAACTGCCTATCAGAACCTATCCGCAGTATCCCATCCGTTGTCCTGTTCATGCTCGTATTTCTCATCGCGACGTGTTCTGAAAAATGCTCCATCTGTCCTCAGTAAGTAGAAAAAGGCGGATAGGTGTTCCGAGTACCTCCCCGGGAGTCGCGTGGGAATCGCGGAAGCGGTGATTCACGGCGCCCGAGTTTCCCGCATGACTCGGTTCGCGCGCGAGTTCCGGCTTTACGGCGAACAATAGCGATGGAAAGTGATTGCCGATATTTCCATGCTTTCTGTGCGCGATGCAAGTACGGTATAACGCTCTCATAGATTCCGGATATCTTGTGCGCGGCGCGCAAGAATGATGATATCGAGTCCGACGTGTCGCCAGCAGCACTTTCCTCGGAAGGAAGAAAGGGCGCATTGCTGAATGTTTTTCTAAGTGTCCGCTCACGAATAAGATATTTCTTCGCGTTTCGCTGTTTTGCTCGACCGTTTATGTCGTTGAACTAAGTAATTGAAAGTTTCGATATACAGTAAAAAAAAGTGGTGATTCATTTAAATTTACACTTTGTTCAAAACTTAATATATAAATCGCACACACACATATATGTACATGTACCTGTATAAAGAATGTTTTAGTAACAAGAAATAATATGTTAATAAAGATTTATTTGCAAAAAGATTTTATATTTAAGCGTTTAAAATTTATTTCTTTTAACTACTACTTTTATATATACTTTTGTTACAATTTATTGTATAATTATTGCATGTTTTTTATAAATAAATTAAGTTTCGTTAATAAATAAAAATTTTGACGTTTTATTATTTTTCTTTTTATATTTATCTTTAGTAATAATTTACGTGTGAAATTAAAAATCAAGATTTTATGATTATAATAAAAAAATATTAATTCTATTATTTCAGGTACTTGTTGTATATTTATTAATTAAAGCGACGCTAGCAAGTTTTATAGAGAGTAATTCTGGATGGCACGGGTAAGTAAAAAGGAAATGAGAAGATTTTATAATTATATTTATTATTTTATAACATATTATTTTATATGTTTTATTGTGTATTGCAATTTCTAACTGTTGTTCTAATTTTGACAGAGTATCTAATTTTGGTGCTGCAAATTACAATTCTGGTAATCAGAACTTAAACCTTCATGAGGATTTTTCTTCATATTCCTCTTTTGGAAATGGTGGCGATATTCACATAGACGTAGATCAACAATTTAAGGGCAGTAATGTTCAATATACAATCGCTGAATCTATGCCGATCAGTCAGCACGTGGAAATTACAAAACCAGTGGCAGTGCCAGTTATAAAAAATATTGGTAAGATTGTGTAAATTATATTAGCAGCAAATTAAATAGAAAAAGTAGAATAAATGGAATATATGAAATCATTTAAAACTAAAAAAATTCTTAGAAGAAACAATTGTTTGATACTCAATATATAATAATAATAGTTATTTAATGTCTTATTATTATAGTATCAAAAAATATAAAAATCTTATATAGTTTGTTATATAATTTAAATGCATACCCGGGAAACAATTTTTTATATAATTATATTTAATTATATATAGTTATGTAGAATTATATATGGACATATACAACCCAAAAAAATAATATATACTCGTACATATATATATATATTTACTACGATTGTATATTATACATCCATTTATGTATAATTATATATATTTAAATATACATATTTTATATATAATTATATATATAAAACTTTTTCTTGGGTAGTTATATATTTTATAAATTTTTTAATATAATTTATATTATTTGGTAATTGATATGATTGATACCATGTAATAAATGTTCGCTCATGTTAAACTGAAATGCGTAATTTTTAATTTTTTAAGTGAAAGAAATATTAAAAACGTTATTGATTTATATTTTTTATTGATAGCTGGCAACGTAAATAAAGCAAAAATGTATTTCATGCATTAAGAACGCAATGGAAAAACCTGTTCACTGAATGCGATAGTCTTTCATTTCTGTCTTGTATTATCTGTGAAAGCAATATGTGCGAAAGTAATATTTATGAGAAAAATCTTATCTGATCGATTGAAATAGTATTTATGAAAAAAAATTTTTATCAACCTGATCGACATGCTCAAATTTTAGAAAAATTAAATTTCCATCTGAATTCTAAAGTACATTATGAAACTTTGATTACATTAAGTTTCATACACTGTATTTCCTATTTTCTAAAAATGTATGTTAGCAAAATTTTTCTAGAATATTATTAATTGAATTCTTTCATTTTTCTAATTTTAAATCATCTATTGGTAATTAACACACATACATATACATATATTAAATAATGCAATATCACAATTCTCTGATGTTATAAGACATAACGAGAATCATTTGATAAGTTCTTAGAAAATGTGTGAGATGGTGCCACTCTAACATTAAACTGATATGATGGTTGATGTCTATCATCCGTCAAAACCTTTACAAAGCCTTTCAGGCAGATTCGTCAACTATGTGACAGCTATCTAAAGTGAACTAAATTACTTTGGCTGTTTTTTTTTTAAATGGAAAAAATTGATATTTGATTATTATAATGTACATATAAAGTAAACTCCTTAATTATAACAAACTACTTAATTAATAAACTAGTTTTACTTTCTAAAAAGTAAAGAAAAGCAAATACAGTTTGTTGTCACAATATAATTAATTGACGGATTTGTGTGAAATAGTAGAGATTTGAAGGAGGATATACATCAACCATCATATCAGTTCGATATTTATGGTACCATATATTTTCTAAGAACTTATCAAACAATCTTTGTAATTTAGATAGTGATAACAAATGTATTGAAAAGTTAATTAATTTTACTCCATAGAAAATAATGATCTCTTATTTTATTTTTTCCATTATTTTTACATTAGATTCAGATTGATAAATATTTTATATCCTTGCAATTATTCTAAGCTTCTTCGATAGAATTAAAATTCTTTATACTTTAGAAAATCAATTGTAAAAAAACTTGTTAAAGGAGATTGTTAAAGGAGATTAATTTTTCTTCTGAACAACCTCGATACTTAAGAAACCATACAAGGGAGTAAATTATCACGTATCCTGATATTATAGGAGTCCCAGTGGCACAGCCCGTGTCGATACCCGTGCCTCATCCTATGGCGGTAGGCGTTGCTCAGCCCTATCCCGTACACGTGCCGATGGTCCAACCTGTCCCTGTACCGGTCGTGAAAACCATCGCAATTCCAGTGGAGAAGAAGATACCGTATCCGGTGGAGAAAATCATACCGGTGCCCGTGGAAAAGCCAGTGCCAATAACTATCGAAAAACACGTGCCCGTTCCAGTGGAGAAGCTATATCCGATTCACATACCAGTTTACAAGCACATTTTCCATCCAAGAAGAAAAATAAAGAAACGCGGTCGTAAAAGGAGGAAGAGATACTGAGGAAAGTTATGTTAAAGTTATTAGACGAGATTCCAGCGAATGACACGAATAACTGTTGATTCGTGAAACATTTTTTCGCCAAGCCGGATGACATTAAATAGCGATGTAGTAAACTCGTCTTTCTTGATATATAATGAGTCTTGCGTACAAAATTCGTTGTTATACTTGTTAACAACACGGCGAGAAGACAATATTCGTTTTCTTACCTGTTCTTGCATCATTGTTATGTTTTTATGTTTGTTGGCGTATCTTGTTCATTGTTACCAAATAATCTTACTTATTAGCGATTCCTTTATATTGTATAATAACATTTACCTCTTTGTATAGGTAAAATAAAGATGTAACGAAATGATGGTTATAATATTGAAGTAATAAAAATCCAAATGCAAATAGACAAGTAGATTATGTTTTCTAGAATTAATATAAAATTATTAATTTATCAAATGTTTATTCTAACCGAAAAACACAGATTCCTAGTTTTATTACTTGCTTATTAATATTTTTCTTGCATATATAATCATTATGGTTATTTAATTCTTCCTTGCACATATAATTATTATGGTTTTTTATATAAATTATTTTTTTTTAAGAATAATTTATATAGGATTTTAATAACAAAAGAGATGATGAATTATCCGAGATCCAAATAGTTTGTACGTGAAAAATAATACAAATTTGTATATAACGTATAACTGATATAACTACAGCATATATAGTAATTGTGTAATTTAGTAAGTTAGTGTACCTTCACTTCCTTTCATTTCCGTACAATTCGCTTGGACATGTTGTCTTAAATGAGATAATGAACTATAGAAATTTAGACATCAGCGATTGTGATTTTAGATCACTTCCCGGAAACTTGTATATCTTTACTTATGCTTTCAAATAACTTGTTTGATTTATTATTGTATAAAATTCGCTTTGGATTCGTCGGAAATGGTTACAGTTCAGTAAGTCAGCAATTTTATTCCTCTTCCTTAGCCTGAGGAAATCGAAGTATGAAAGTATTCATTTTGCTAATTGTGCTTTTTCGTATTTAATATTTTTTAACGGTTTACAAGAATTAAACATTCATTTGATAGTTGTCCTTAATATATAATTATGTACAAATTAAAACATGCACTCACAATATCTAATTGTCATTTTGTATTGAAAATTATATCGTGTTACATAATAATAATTTTGACAAATTGTAATAAAAATTTTCACTTTTTTAGTTTTATTATTTAAAAAAAAAAGAAATTAAAATTTTGTTACTTCCTTTTTCGAGGAGAAGATTCTGCAACGATAGAATCCCCCTAGGCTTTTGAAAGTTTAAAGGAAAATTCCACGAATCAGGAGCGGCACGCATATCAGCTCACCGAGAGGTCTATGTTTTCTTGCTAATTATCATAATAATAAAACATTAGTGCATAAAGTAACTAGGTATATCGTCCACACATTTGTTATGCTCTCTTCACATATAGTTAAAGTGCGTGCATTAAAATTAGTCTTTCGTTTTTTTTGTGATTAAATCGCACATTTGTGACATATGATATTTATCAATTTTGCTTGAAATAATGAGACTACAGATGTGAAAGAATAAAAAGCACATAAATTGCATTTTTTCATTATATTAAATATCTTTTATTGTTAATATTTCTTAAACCACAAATAATTTTATAAAAATTGAAAATTGTATGTAACGCAGTAGTTTTGAAGAAAAACATTTTGGAATATTTGTTCTATTAATTATTTCGCTAAATGTAAAGAGACGATTTCGTTATGATACTAAATATGTAATCAAATTACTGTATGTGTCAAATAATAATCGCATAATCTTATATAGGCAAATTAAGTGCGTTTTTGGAATCAATCAGAATAAATGTTTGTTCCGTCAACAGCGGAAGACATCTTTTTCATGGTACATTAACGGCACCGTAAAAGCGATAATAAAAGTCGGTTTTAAAACATCGGTTTTAAAACGTGGAATTAGGATATCTAAATGAACTGTGGAAATTAACCGTCTCACGACGAACGACGTGCAAATTTAGCGGCTTCTCCATATGAAACGTTGGCGACGGCGAGCGCAGGCGACGGAGTAGTAGTAGGCAGTAAACCCGGTGAACGTGGAAATCCGCGTTCGTAGACGCTCACCCGTTTACAACGGAATAGGAAATGTCCGATTCGTTGTCAATGTGAAGGCCGCGAGGACGCGGTCAATTATTTTCATGCTCGCGCCGAGTAGACTGCAGCGAAACAATTGCACCGGGCGGGTATAATTCGCCGCAGTGAGAAGCGAGACGAAATCACATCGTCTACAGTGAAAGGCCCCACGGTATATTAAGACGAGAAATAGCCGAAGATGTATCAGTCGTTCGAGAGACTTGCGCTACAAGCGACTACTTGAAGCGCACTAATAGAGACACGTGGGAGGATGAACGGAATCGTAAGTACCGAGTAAATTGCTCAATCACAGAAAACGCAGTTAAAAATGTGACAAGTTTGGAGCGCCGAATCAAAGTTGGATCATAAATTTACTTAATTTCTGTCAAGATCGTGTCAATCTTATCGTACTTCAATATGTAATTTTTAGGGTTTAATAATTTCTTCCGTATCACACTGATGATATCCTCGGTATATCTATCGTATATGTAAATTATGCAAAGATAAAATTAATTATCCTTATAGAAGGACAGACCAAAAATTTTTTATGATTCTAAGTATTGTTAAATGATGGATATTTTTGCGAATTGCTATCGCACTTTCAAATCTCCTCTTTTAATTTACGATTTATAGGTGCTGCTTTCTTTGGTGTCCTTGGCCGCGGCCACGCCAGTGTTCGTGAACCAAGATGAAGGAGGGCACTACATGTTGCAGTTATTTAGCGGCCAGTACGCGATCGATCGATCCGATCAGGAGATCTCCGGTACTTCCGGCGGCGCCGGTGGTTTCTACGGGGGTGGTGGCTACGGGGGTGGCTACGGGGGTGGCTACGGCGGAGGTAATGAGGGTGGTCACGTGGCCAGCTACGAGGGCGGTGATGTCGGGGGTGGCCACGGGGGCGGTGATCTCGGGGGTAGCCACGGGGGCGGTGGTTTCGATGCTGGTTCCTCCGGCGGGCATTTAGAGTCCGGCGGTGGTTTCGATGGTGGTCATCAAGATTACTCTTCCGGCGGCGGATTCGACGGTGGTCACGGCGGTGACGAAGGCGGCCATGGAATCTCGCTGGACAGCGGGCATAATTACATTCACAGTGTTCCCATCTCCGAGCACGTCGAAGTGACAAAGCCTGTGGCCGTGCCAGTCTACAAGCACATCGGTAACTACGTGCAATATTACTTTCCGCGCTACGATCTGTACTTGAAAGTCGTGGAATCGGGAGTTATGGCGCTATAAAGAAGTCGTCTCCTTTATTAATAATTATGGAAATTGAATTTTGAGTCCATAATTAATATTACTGTTGGCTGTTTATGCGTCAGCGGTTGAAAGTCAAAGACTTGCTATTTTTAAATACATGTGTGACCAAAAGTTATACAGTTTTTAGCCAATTATCTTCTTGTTTTGTATAAAAAAAAAGAAACTTGAAAGGGGGTATCATTTTCTTTATCAGCATAAATTTCAACAGGTTAAAGACCTTCAAGTATTTTTTCCGCTCGCTAAATTATATTCATAATCTAAAGACGTATTTCTCATCTCTCTCTCAAATCATTTTTTTTTTTCAGGTGTACCGGTTCCAAAATCAGTGCCGATAGCTGTGCCGCATCCGGTAGCAGTTGGCGTCCCGCAACCTTATCCCGTTCATGTTCCCGTACCGAAGCACATTCCCATACAAGTTGTGAAGACGATAGCGGTCCCGGTAGAGAAGAAGGTGCCTTATCCCGTGGAGAAGCACATACCGGTCCCCATCGAGAAGCCAGTTCCCATCACAATCGAGAAGCACATCCCTGTCCCGGTCGTGAAGCCGTATCCCATCAAAATTCCCGTCTACAAGACGATTTACCACCATGCGAAGAAGCATTAAAGCGTACCTGTGGCGTGGAGGATTTTCATGGATAGGAAAAAAGGCGGCTCGGAAGTGACCCTCAGCAATCTTTCAATCGCAAATTTTCAATTAAAGCACATTAGAGATATTGGCCCATGTGCGATCGAGAGAGCGAGAAGATGCTTACTCTGTATGAAAATATCTTCTTGCTCACACGATGAACGGCAGCCGTACGTTTGTTCGTAAACAAACGCTATGTCTGAAAAATAATTACGTACAGCTAAATAATCTACCGAGTGCTCGGGGATTGCTTAGAAGTAATTTCAGCCGCATTAGCTACTAGTAGTTTGTTCAAAACTTATACGATAGTACTTTGCTTATTATTGTGTAAGAATTGACTTGAACACTGAACTGACGTTCCCGTCCTAATCCTCGTAGCAATTATTCGCCGATGTTCTGCCAAAAGGAGAAAGTTGACGAAAAACAGCCCATGTTCGCTCCATGGTCGAGCGCGCTCTTTGATTCCGATTTATTTTTTTTGTATATACGCGCATTTGTAAGCGTCGGCGCAACCGGCGCGTTGTTGAGCCACTTTTTTATGTTTTGTTGTTCTGTTGCGTTTTTGAATAAAATGCTTACAAAACTGAGTATACTCGTTGTTTTTATTCAGTGAAAGTCTGTCGCCGAGACTTTTTACTATTTTACGTGTAGCGTCAGAAAGTGCTAAGATAAATTAAGATAACGAGCTCTCTTTCTCTTCTTCTTGGATATTAGTATCATTATTACTACTATTGCTCGCAATAATGATAAGTGATCCGAAGGTGCTTGAAATCTGACATTAGCGAAATTTATAATAATATGGACGATACAAATATTTGTTTCGATTAATTAACAACTGATCGTTTAATTTTAATTTTCCTTTTAATTAAGTGAACACATGAATATTCGAAATACAAAAATTACATTCTAATTTTTATATATTATATTTTTATATTATTTTATTATTTTGTATTTTTATTATGTTATTTTTATATTGTGTTTTATACCATTTAATATATCATCTCATTTCTTTTCTAAATTATTACGTGTCCATTATCTTTTCTTCAAGCTATTGAAAACTGTCAATTTAAATTTCTTTGACTCGCGAGCAAAAAGTAATCTTTCAATTTCTAGAGCAGAAAGAACAATTTTTCTGTATCTAAAAATAGCTATAGATACAGATCAGACAATAAGTTTGTCAGATTCCTAAAATAATTACGTAGAACGTTTGAACTGGTTCCTAGAATGTCAAAAATTTTTGCACCTGTTTTGATTTCATCATTATTGAGTTACATAATTATTTTGATGGTCAACAAAATTATTTTTGGATCTGCAGCTATATTTTTAAATATTTGAGAGTTGTCGAATACGTATCATTTATAAATTATTTTTATTATATTTCCCATTTGATATATGTATGATTTAATATGTATGTGCATATTGATTTCTATTTTACGCAAATGATCGTATTTGTAGTAATTGTAACTTAATATTTCGAGTAGCCATTATTACAATGTTTACCTTTCATAAATAACAAGTTAATTAATTATAAACCTTTTACAATCACTTTGCTTTAACCTAAATTAAAAATATCAAATTTATGAATTAAAATAATTAAAAATATAAAAAATTATTAACTAATATATTTTTTATTAATAAGTTATTGAAAAGAGATCAAATGTATGTTAATTAATAAATAATAAATAATGAAAGGTAAGGTGGTTAAATTATAAATAATTTGAATTTTTTTTTACAGCTGATATATTTTTATTTGTATCAATTTTAATTTTACTATTATGATTACTATTAATATTATTTTTATTGTAATAAAATATGTACGATTTTTAGGAAATTTGATAGATTCTATGAAAATATATCGATTTAGCTTTTAAAACTGTTGGAAATATATATGTACAATGAATTTAAAATATTCTTTTAAGACAATAGATCTTTTTTTATAAAAATATAAATTCAGTACAAAATTGCATAATTGCATTATCAACCATATATATTGATAAAAAATTAACATCAGTTGTACCTAATTTTTTAAAATGTTATTAATATTTAGTAATTTATCTCCAGTTTAGCAAAATCGTTCTTTCCATGTAAAATTTGATCATTTTAATGAAGGTAACTCGCTGCAAATTTGCGTCGATAATGGTAATAGCAGCCAAACAAGCATCGATTACAGTCCGTATGCGTTCCACTACAGGTCGTAGAGTGTGAGAAGTGCCCGTGACAGGCTTTCACTGTGATTTTCGATAAAAGCGCAGGAATTCCATGGAAAGTAGACGTTAGACAGATTGATTCGCCCGCGATGGACGGGATCATCGTGGTCACATGCAACAAATCATCCATGACATTGGCAGCGTCGTTGTATCTAACAAGATTAATCCATCGATTCTTGTGTTTTGTAACAAAAAATAACCGAGAAAATGACTCACAAATAAATATTCACGTTTGCAGGATAAAAAAACTCTTCAGAAGAAATAAGAAAGCAATTGAAAGATTGTACTGCTTTTTAAAGTTGCTATTTAAAATATAACAACGCATTTTTTAAACGCTGCATTCTGTTTTTTTAAAAATATTATTGTCTATCTATAACAATATAAAATTTTTCGAGGCTTAAGAAAATATATTTTGTAACTTTTTAAACAAAGCTTTTGTTGACTAATCTTGCATTAATATTAGGATAAAAAGGAAATATTTTTGATACAAATTTTAATCAAAGTACATCAAGTCACGTTTAAGATTAAGACAAGGAAATTAGATTTATACGTAAAAATTCATGTACGAGACAGTGAGGAAGTAAGACGATAATGTATAATTATAGACGGAGTAGCAAGTATTAGATGTTATGCAATATTTACGCGTAATAGTGATTGCAAACGAACAGTTCCTCAATCGTGAAATCTATAGCATCTGCGGTGGGGTCATTACAAAGAGCAGCGAGTGGGGTTGCTTGTTCTCTCTGTGCGGGCGGTATATAAAGTGACGATCAAAAGAATCTGTCCGAGTAGACAATCTATTCATTGACGATAGAGATAACTTAGCTAAGGAATGAAAAAAATTGTACGTAAAGGCCCATCTCGGTTAGGTAATAAAATCGTATTTAAACTCGTGCTTAACAATCATTACATCAATTTGCTTGTACCTAAATGGATTCACGAAATGCATTTTGTGAAACTTGTGCAACGAATAATTTACTTAGAGGTCGACAATAGTGAAGATGAGTCGCGTTAGTTGCAGTCTCGGTGATGTTTCATGTTTAAGATTGTGCTGTTGGGAGTCGTCGCCTGCTCCTACAGTTCCGATTGGGACTTTGGAAATCATGGCGGTGGCGGGCTTACGTTGGGGGAAATTTCCGTAGACCATCATGACTTGGGAGCTTTTAACCTGGGAGGAACAGGTTTGAAACATTTATTTTTTATTGCCCATTTAATACTGAATGCGTTTTCTAATACATATACATATATATAAAATTTATATGCGAACGATAACATCGTAGCCAGGAATTGATTTATCGCAATAATTATAGCATATGACTGCAGCTCACGTAAGTGTCTTATATATCGACCTAATAAATAAATACTGACAAATGGTTTTGAATTTTAGAAAGTCATTCCTTAGATTTTTTGGGAGACCATTTGCCAACAAAAGTCAGTGATTGGCATTTGGGGATCGGCGGTCTTCACGGAGCCAATGTCATTCCCATTATTAAACATATCGGTAATGCAAAATGCACAAGCTTTATTAATGCATACTTTCACATTTGAATATTATTAGATAAAAGTGTATGGTGTATTCACTGTGTATGGTGTTTATAAGAAATTGATAATAACGTAAACTGATAGATTAACTTTACTGCAACAAAAAAATTAAAAGTGCACGAAGTGCATCGATTGATTCATATAGATTTGATTAATATTTTAATATTACATAATATTAAATAAATGATTAAAATATATGTATAAGAAATTTTGTGTTATTTTATCGCTTTAAAACTACTAAATTTGTTTTCTTTTTTTTGTCTTATTTTTTATTTCATTGATGATAGGCGTCCCGACGATAAAAAAAGTCCCGATTAGCGTACCACATCCGGTGGTGGAAACAGTTCCGCAGCCTTATCCCCTTCATGTGCTAGTACCGAAACCCGTACCGTTCGAGGTAAAGCGATAATTGCCTTCATAAAGTCACGTATAGTTTCCACTCCCTTTGCTGTTGTCTCAAAGCAGCCTCTTGTCTTTACAGGTGGAAAAGCATGTGTTTAAGACCGTCGAGAAGAAGGTGCCGACGCCCGTCGAGAAAATAATTCCGGTTAAGGTCGAGAAGCCTGTGCCGTTTCACGTGGTGAAGCACGTGCCTGTACCGGTCGAAAAGCCGTTTCCGATCAAAATTCCGATCTACAAGACCATCGTGCATACAGTCAAGCATTGATTTCTCATGTTAAAATGTGTTTTTCTCTATTTGTTGTTGATATATTCTTTTTTACTCCGTATATCCGGTTGAAGATATGTACAACGGTGCGAGAAGACGAAATGTTTCGCTTCTGTACAGCACTGTAGAACAGTTATTTATTAAAACGTTTGCACTGATGGAATAGAAAGCTCGTTTTATTCCCTTCTCCCAAAAATTAGTTATTACATATCGCTTATAGATTTTGTATAAAATTATTGTATATACGTAAAAAAGACACGATTTTTGTTAAAATATCTAAAAATTTAGCTAGGTACAAATTTTAAAATAATTTTATTATGTATTCAAAATAATTATGCAGGACTCTTGAGCATAATTATTTTGGAAATTTAACAAAATTATTTTTAGATCTGTATCTAGATAAATTTTTTAATATTTGAATAAAACTGCTTTCCGTGTATTCATAAACTCATCGAGGAAATTTTTTTTTTTTTACAAAAGTCAAATTTGACAATTATATCTGATATATGGAAATTTTTATATGAAAGGTACTTATTTATTTATTTAGATACATTAAGGTACTCTAAGAATTCTTTTTGTTTTCTTGCTGAAATTAATCATGCCAAACTTTATGAATGACACAACTGAAGTATGTATAAACCACTCCACTGTACTATCTTCCTCTATTTCTCAGAAAGTCTCGTGATATTAATTTTTAAAATTTGCGTCTGCTCTTACATGTTTACCAATGCCGAGCACGTAAATTATGAAAAGAACTTTCGAGGCAGTGTATATACATATATATATGTATATTAACTCGCCGGATATTAAATTATAAATATGTATAAATTGATAAAAATAAAAACACAATTTGCAAGAGAACTGTCGTAAATTATGTCTTAACTGAAATTCCAGTCAACTCACATTAGACGTTTCATGAAAAGCGAAATCAACCAGCAAAAAGTGCGAAGCTGCCGTTTAAGTGATAACGCCACGGTGGTTCGAGATCCGCCCCATTCGAAATCTCGCGGTAAATTGCAAGATATTAACGTCGACGGTCCAAGTATCGTGCTCGTTATTTTTACGACCACGAATAACCAGCTGTGAATTCTCTCGATATCTCTACTATGAAACCATGTTATAAAAACACTAATTTGCTAAATGGTACGCCGCGCTAAATGCTAACGAACTCAGTTGCGATCAATGTGGTACGGTAATAAGCGACACACGAAGTTTCACCATTCGAATAGTTCTCGGTTGAACATTGGGTCTACGTGAATGCGTTAAACACGCGCGGTTCGAAATAGTTGCCTGATTGGTTCCATCTAATGCGAAAATAAAGCGGTACAAGAACTGAAACTCTCGATATTTATTTCTTTTTACGCAACGGCCGGCTGTATACCTTGTCGAATCAACGTTTTCCGTTCAGGCAATTCTTAAGTAATTTTTAACGACCGGATACCTCATAAAAGAAGAACTTTTATTCCTGTAAAAATCTGTTTGTACTCGGAAACGCGAAGTCCGAGTGTAAAGTAGTTAGTGTAAGGTAGTTAAGCCAAGTTAGTTAAGAGTTAATCGGATTTTAATGTCTCAGTTACTCGTCGCTACGTCAATAAACGCTCAGTATAATGAAAAAGACAATATTTCGCATGTCGTATCGCATTTCACTTTCCACTTCCTCTTTATATTTCTCTGGTGGTTTTATTTAAATTTATACAATGAATAATTTGGTGCAATAATTTGCGTCGCTGTAAGAGCAAGGCGGAAATAGCAGAGCATCTCGAGCGCGAACAAAACCAACATGGCAAAAGTGAAATGTAAATTCTGTCTTCCGTTCCTTTAAAATAGCTGAAAGGAAAAGGATCGGCGCCGTAGAGAATAAGTACATATTGATCACGACACATCTCGATAAAGTCTCGCATTCAAAAAATTATGCAACAACAATGTCTCCTTCCTGTACGCACAAAGAAACGCAAAACAACGATCGGGTGTGCACGGGCGATGGTTTAAAAGTAGCAGCGAAAGGGAAGCCACGATGTAGATTGTTTCTTTCTCCGATTGTGGTGGTGGTCTTGACCGCTGTAAAAGGAGGAAGAGGCACCAATCTCTCGCGACACGTAATGAAAACCGTCATAACCGCTTTGACATCTGGAAAATACTCGAGACTGTCGCGATACACCATATCATGTCATTCCATTTCCGAGTACCGGAGAATCTCAGATTAAGCCGTAATATCCGTATAATAATCGTTAATCCATCTTAACGTTTGTATCTTAATGCAAACGCTGAGAGGACGCAAAAAGACGCTATATAAGCAACGACGATTCCGTCGTTTACTTCACTCCATTTGAACCAATCGTCCCATAAATACAACTTTACGCAAGCAAGTTACTTTAAAGTGCACCGCGATCGGCCTGTAACATTATAATTGAGTGCGGTTGCTCTATGATGCGGGCAAGAAATCAACTCCCTTCGGTTATGGGAAAGCCGATCGATCGGCTACATTTGTAAGATACACGTGCGTGCGAGTAAGTTACCTCGGGCATAGAATCAGGAAGGCGCGCTTTAATATACAATCACCAGCGGGCGGCTCCTCTTTTTGTGGCAGCACGATCGTGTGGTGAATTGTCGGTAGAACAAATCGACTTTGAACTTCGCTTTCGCCTGTAAACCTTTTTTTTCTCTACGTTGCGAACTTCCTTTTTCCACGTTATACCGACGGACTCCATTGACTTACGCTCGTTATTTAAATGCATACCGCGCCGAAGAAGAATTACGAATCTATGGTAATGATCTCTTCTCTCTCTCTCTCTCTCTTCCTGTTTCTTTCTCCACTCCATCATGAGAAATCTTCTGGCACATTACCTCTTCATTTAAAAGGAGTTTTCATCTTATTTAATTAAAACTCTCTTCGTACATCCGTGTTTCAAATTTTTTCTGTTAAATTATTTGTTATTAGATAATCTTTTGCGTAAATTATATTACATGTATAATATCGTATATTATATTTTTGTATACATTTTATTTTTAATTAATTTCAATATTACGATCTACGAGAAATACCTTTTTACGTTGCATAGACTTCAGGCAGATTTTAGACATTTCAAAAATCTATTGCACTGAATTAAGTTATTATTCTGCTATTTGTTAATTTCGAATTCTCCGTAATAATTTTAGGTGGACTGATAGATCAATGTTACATAAACGACCATTACGTAATAATGGTTAGAAAGTTTATTATGTGATAATGATACAAAATGATTTGAGGGATTATTGTTAATATTTGAAAAGATAGTGAAAAATATAACTCGGACATTGATCGATTTAAATAGCATAATTTCTGTCATGTTTAAAAAGCAGGACTGAATTTATACTTTCTCCAATGCCAGAGGTTGTAGGTCAGAGCTCGTCCGTTGCGCCATTAGTGCATACCGAAAAAACAATTGAGATCGAACTGGACCGCGGACCTAAACTCCCGTGAGTGACAGATCGTGAGTTTCTACGGCTGTAGGTTCGTCCAATTTTCCACGAGAACGAATTAGCGGTATCGCTCTACCGTGGACATTAATTGAGATCGCCCTCGCTTCGCAGTCGCCTCGCATGGAGTTTCTCCACGCATTAGGAACACATTTCCTTCCGCGGATGATGAATCTGCCGCGTGAATAATTAACCGGGAAATAGACATTGAAAAGCAACACCGTATAAAAACTGGAACGCAACGATATTATTAATGACTTTTATTAAATGTTTCTGGATGATTATTGAAATTTTCATTTTTTAATTGGAGATTCTCTTTGCGAAATATTTTACAATTCCGTGCGTTTGAGCGAAGAGATGAACATCGAGAAATACGCGATAAGTCATTGCATAATAATAATAATTAATAATTAATTTATTAAAAGATATTTTTTTAAATATAAAAACTTTTATCTTAGAATTTTACACGTTCTGTCTCTCTAGCGTTGATATTTATGTGCGCCTTACGTCTTGAAAATAAAATATTCATATGCATAAGTTTGTAAATTTATTCAACCTGGATTTGCCGAGAAACTTTTCCTTCAATATTAAAGACATAACAAACTCGATTTACTGTTACGGATTTTTATTATTTATGTATTATTAGATGTCGGATATCGTTCAATATTCAGTAATCCATTTTTTTAAATCTGCCTCGCGTCGCCTTTCACAGTTCGAATGTCTTTCGATCGGTGTTCCGGCCGGAACCCTTTCACGGGGCGTTGTGTTTCGTACTTTCATTCTGACGTGTATCAAAAAAATGTATCGTCTGTGTTAACGTCTCTCCGAGCAGGAGTGTGCTTGGCGTTCACTTCCTAGTTGAGTCTAAAAACAACATACAGAGGGAACTACCTCTCTGCGTGACTGCCGGCAGGTTTGCATTTATGTAAGTGAACGGAAATCAAATTCGTATATCCGCTGAGCGCTCCTTTCTTATGCTTATCGAGTCGAATCAGCGCAGCGAAAAAAAAATTTCTGCCGAGTCACTCCGATCATTTGTGCCTTGAGAAAATTAATAATTATTCCGAGTAATGACCGAGACATTTCGCCGTTTGCCGCTCGCAAATTTGGAGCCATTTCATCAGCCAACATAGTCATTTAACATAATTTAATTTGTACATCCCACAGAGCGACGTCGGAATTTCTCAGATTGTACATACATGGTACCTTCACTTCCGGTAAACGGGACTGTACGCGTTTACATTTGCCTAAAGGTATCTCCGTAATTTTGCTTCCACGGAATATCTTAACGTTCGCTCATCAGTCTGCCGTAGTCTCTTGAACAATCGAACTAAACCCACGGTAATCATGAAATGCTTACTTAACTTAACGATCAAGTTTCAAGTAATAACTTATTACTACACAGTATCGAACAATAAAATTAAAATATCTCGAATATTCGTGAGATATCTTACATCTGCAGTCTTGAGAGACATTCTCTGGTTAAATGATTAATATTACGACATTTAAAATTTTGTCACAAACATTACTGAAATTATCTAATTTTGTTTACGAAAAATGTATTTTGCGAATATAAGAAAATTGAAAAGATGAATTGAAATTTTCAAGAGAATTAATTTCTATAATTTTATATCAATAATATAATTTAATAAATCACACATTTTCGCTAATATCTCTGTTTTTGTACGATCTGTAAAATAATTTTAGAGAAGATTTTAGAATTTGAATTTATTAATACAATTATATGTACACCGTATATGTTTTCCTATGTTTATATATTTATTTATTTTATCGCTTTTGTGATGTGATCGCGACAAAAAGATTGTCCTCTGTTGCATATTGAACAACAGTGCATCAAATGAACATTGCATGCAAGAAACGGCGCGCACGCATATTCAACTCAATTGCTGCTAATTTTTCAATACACACACATATGTCTTACTTTGTATCATTTCACATTAACTCATGAGATGTTATCAAATTTAATTATTACATATTATTATTTTCATTATGTTTTTATAAATGTAACAAATTTTTTTTACGTTTCTTTAGTTACAAGTTTAGTTACCAATTTTTCTGTTAACAAAATAAAGCACATTTCTATGCATTTTTTTCTTTTTATATTATTTGTAAGTGATCGCTACTACAGCTGTCTACCGATATTGTTAATCTATGTTATATGTATATTCAAAAATAAATAAATCTTCAAAATTTATATATATATTTTTTTACACGACATATAACATTATAAATCGAATTTTATTCTAAATTTTAAGGCAAATTGTAGATCAAACATTTTAGTAGAAGTAAGCTAATATATTATCTGTATTGAAAGAAAATAAATACAAATGAAAATAATGAACAATTGCATTGGTCTAAGTGCTTCTTTCTTAATTTCGCAAAAAGAAAGTAGTTTTTTGTAAGATGGCGCAACCAAGTCACCAGTTACTATCATCTACGCTCTACACTTTCTCCGTGTTCTCAATCTTTTATAATATACACACATAAATATGATTTTTGTATGTGACGTACGCGATGAATCAATACGTTCGAAGGAAGAAGATAATCTCTCACATGTATATATACAGCAATCCTTTTATATTTATCTTGCCGGTGGATTGTAGTCCTTTCTGACTGGACGTTTATGTGCAATGCAACGTGATATATCCTAGGATATTGGTACTCTTTCGCAGGATATTAGTGAAAGGTGGTGGAATCGAAGTCGGTATATAAAGTCGGTCTTTGAGGGACATAGTCATTCAACGATTTCTCGTGTCTCGCATCATTACCTAGCCCTATCCAAAACACATCAACATGAATAAAATTGTAAGATTCAGGCATTCTCTTGCATGTCGTGCGATAAATGTGTGTTCAATGTGTTAAACAGTGCTAATTAATCAAAGTGCCCATTTTTTAGATTGAATAATAAAATACTTTGCTTATGTATTGTGCAATAATAATATTCTTAATATAGTGTATATATTAGGATTAAAATAATTCTAAAAAATTTTACATAGTTTTGATCGAAATTCTTATAATAATTTTATAGCGTCTTGTAAATGTATCACGTTTTGATATTAAAAATTTCAAAATATAAAGAAAAGTGTGATAAATAATATGAAATTGCAGGTTATCTTGGTAAGTCTTATCTCGTTTGTCAACGTGGTGTTGGCTAGCCATTTTGACGAGGACCACGGTGGTTCGTCGTATGAAGAGAAAACAAAAACGGTGGAAGTTCCAATTATTAAGAAATATGGTAAGTTTATTTTCCCAAAAATATTAATTAAAATTTTTCAAGTTTATTAGACCATCGCACGGCATTTATTTATTTTTATGGCGGAGAATAGAAGTAAATTCAATATTTTTTTATTTATTGAGACGAATGCTATCATTGTTTAAAAAATTTGTGATAGATACGCGAGTAATTGCAATTGCATAATTGCATAATTGCTTTGTTTCAGCTATACCTATTCCGCATCCTGTGCCCGTTGAAGTACCCAAGGAAATTAAAATACCAGTACCTCAACCTTATAAGGTGCCAATTGAAATTCCTCACCCTTATCCAGTGGAAGTCATTAAACACGTTGAGATACCTATTGAGAAGCCAGAGCCTGTTGTTGTCGAAAAGCATGTAAGATGACAGAAATATAAACATTTTAAATGCTCTACCCACTTTAATATATATTTATTTTAATAATTTATTTTATCTTTCACAATTATATTGAAAAATTTCAAATTTTCCACGTCGCGAAACATGCGTTTTATATGTATGTGTAACCATATCTTTTTTATAGGTTCCTTATGTCGTGGAGAAGCCGTATCCCGTCTACGTGGAAAAAAAATTCCCCGTACCAGTGGCGAAACCATATCCCGTTCATGTTCCAGTCTACAAACACGTGCTTATAACCAAGGGTAAAAAATGGTAGACTTCGCGGATATTAAATATCATTTTATAATCGCATTCCATCGTCAACAAATCGTATGGAATAATTCTTCTCGTTTCAACCGGTTAGATTATGTTTGGCGCAAACTTTTTCGTAATGTTTCGATAACTTTTTTTATTTGAGAAAGAATTCATTTTACAGTAATATGTAGATCTTTTCTTGAGATCCTTTATATTGCTGACTGAAATGAAAACGAAATGTTACAGCGTATTTGTTATACAATTTATCGACGCCAGGTTTTAATCTGGCAAATCCTTTTATAGATAATTTTGTTACATATCTTTTTTATATTGTTAAGTTTTTATTAATATAAAATGCTTATTATATTTTTTTAATGAATTTGTTAATAAAGTTGTCAATCTCAAGTTTTCTATTAATTCAAACATTAATTTTGAATTCGAAGGAACAAATTAAATCTGCAACTTTACATCATGTTTTCGTTACTTTAAGAAAGAAACAAGGTAAGGCGCTTTACTTCAAGCATGAAATTTCAATTTGATTTCCGAGATACAATTTATTTTTGAATAAATTGTTATTATTTATTTCTACGTTATTTACTATTTATTATTTCAATAATAAAATATTATTAATACATTATGTATTAACATTGCCTTTTAAAATTGAATAAAACAAGCCACAGTATCGTACTCGCTCTCTTGCTCGACATACAGTAAATTTCCGTGCGAAAGACAAAAAATATGTAATCTACTGTTTCGTTTCCTCGTCTATTGCTTGATCAGGATCGCCTAGAAAGAAACCGGCTTCAGTAACCGAGAGGGAGGTTTCGCGCGCGATCTCAATTCGCCGTAATGAGCGTGGCGCGCGCGCGAGCGTTCTTACATCGACGTGCGAAACCACTTTTACTTGGGATGCACTTTCACTGTTCCGCTCGGCGATAGCATCTCGCGCACGATTCAAATCTTCAGATCGGAATCCCGCTACCTCTCGCAGCGCGACCACACCCTCGGCGCGTTGGTGCCTTTCATAAATCATTATCGCTGCAGGCATCGATCATCCGCGTCGATCCCAGTGCGGCCACGCTGCGAAGCCTTTAGCCTGCGAAGTTACATTCTGCGATTTGTGGTCACAAATCGCAAAAATATCAAATGTTTTTCTTTCCTTCTTGTTTACAAAAGTACTTTGTTACTGGACGAGTAACAGAGACGTTTGTAAGGGAATAAAACGCTTTAAGAGGATCTATCATTGTTGTTACTACTAACAGTCAAAGTTAAAAAAGAACCGTAATTTTTTATCATTATGTGCTTCTTTAATTAAAGCTTTCGAATGTACACACATGGTCTGTTGCGTATCATAATTTTATGAAATTAAAATTGAATCGAGAGTTTTAATTGAAAAAAGAAAATCAAACGTTTCTATAAATGGCCCGTGGGAAGAAAGATGTATTCCCACATCGTTCCGTTGGTTGCGTGAACATCGGTATTTCGGTGAATTGCATTCATGCAATATTTATTCACAGATTGTTGAACAAGTAAACTAGACCATGACATTACCACATTTATGTTGATCTTTGTCTCACGCCGGTACACGCAACGCGGCTGCGAACATGAAATAGCGGCGCGTCTGAACACCGATTGCGCGCAACAGCAGCAGCTAGCAGAGAGCTACTCTCTCTTCAAATCTGAGAATCACTTTATCACCCGATTCATCACGAGAAGAATAACCCGCTGAAAGCGATGGAGACGACAGTAAAAATGATGATGCGTGCGGATTGTCATTATATTATACATTGCGCTTACACTTGCCCCCTTTTATCTTCCTAGCAGTGAGCATTGAGAACTTGACTGCTGAAGTCATTAGCCTTGACTTTAATTCATGATGATTCTCAATCTAGAAGCTATAATAGTCAACAAACAGATGGAAAGTTTTGTACTCAATGATCGTAGAATTTTTTTGTCAGTTTCAATAACGATCGCTCTCTCTCTCTTTATTGTACCTGCAAGTTTTGCTTAATTTCATTCAAAGTAAAAGAAAACAATCTTTTCTCAAATTTTATTATGGACATTTTCTAAATTCAAATTGCACTGATTGTAAGGATTAACAATAATAACTTTAGCAACAAGTAACTAAAAATTGCTACAGTTATAATTTTATAATACCTATTATATGAAAGAGAAATAAATAGGAATTAAATTGTGTAATTCTTTCCGTGGAAAACAATGCGATGAACTCTTCTAAATTATTGGTAGATACATGTTATCTAATTTGTTAACAAAATTACATTTATTAGATTTACATACATTTAGGATAAATTAAGAAAGATAAAAAGTTACAATTAAATAATATTATTTTAAATATCTTAATCTTATCTTAATCTATCTTAAATAATAATAATTTTATTAAAAATTAAAATAATTGTATGATACGTTGTCGACAAAATCGATTTCAGTTTTATGGCTAGAAATATGCAGGCAGTTTGACTTATTTCACGTATATATATATATATATTTTATTGTACAATACAATCTCATTTATACTGGTGTACGAACAATTGCATGTGTACGTTAATTAACAATAGCTTTGGAAGACTTCCTCCATTAAATTTCAAGATTAGAGGGAACGGTGTTAATTAGAAAGGATTACTACTTCGTCGTATCTTTATGTTCTACGGTGGGTGCCACTGTCAGGACACGTTCGTATGCAAGTATAATAGTCTTGAGCATGACGAGATAATTAATACACGAACGATTGGCTTGTTACCTACCCAGAAATCCTGACTACGAGTATACCGCAAATTATCTAGCCAATAGAGATTTTTGATAATTTACTTCGCGCATACCAAAGTTGGTGAACGTCAGGAAGATTGGGGTCGGGATCACACTCTCGTCGTCTATCGTTATATCCGTGCAGACAGATGCAACTGGCATTTGCACGTGCAAGCGTATACCTGAATACAGCGAACAGCTAGAGTCAACGTAATGAGGAGAAGGGAGAAAGTAGTGCTAGTATATAAAGTTGGCCGTGACTTTGAAAGCATCGTAGAATCTGTTGCGCGTTCTATGAACAAGTATCGCAGAACCAATTGTCTTGATCAGTGTCTTCGTTGCACGATTTCGCAAAATTATGAAGCTTTTTGTGAGTACTTCTTCCGTCATTAAATTTGATACTATATTAATACTGTACACAAAAAGGACAATTTTGTTGAAATACACATCTAAAAATAATTATGTTCAACTATTAAAAAATTTTTATTGGACATTTAAGCTAATTACTGAAATGTCAAAATTTTTTGCAACAGTACCATTGCGCTTGAACGTCTTACACAAGTATTTTGTTGGTCCAACATAAAATTATTTTCCGATCTGTATCTAGCTAAATTTTTAGATACTATAAAATTGTTCTTTCCGTGTGCATTTTTGAGAACTTTGATTCTATGTTTTGTTGTATAAATTGAATTTTTAGAAGAGCAATTATATTATACATTATATGACACATAAAATTAAATTTTATATTTACAGGTATTAATAAAACGTTATTTATATAATTATTTAAAAAACGTTAATTATATAATTATTATGAATTTATTAAAATTATTATATTTTTAATAAATTAATAATAATCTTTTGCCATCTAGATATGTTTTTGCAAATTAATAATAAATAATATATATTATAGATTATTAATATATAATACTATATACTACTAATATATAATATTAATTATTAAAAATTACAACAACCAAATATTTAATTTTAATTTTAGGATACCATTAGCTTTCTGCTTAAGGGGAAAGTAGTAAAAAAACAAATCACACTTTTTTCACGAAGGGCAATTAAATCGAGAGTTAAACGAGACAAGGTTGCAATTAGTTATTTCTTACGAAATTACTGCGTGACACCATTCTGAACATGGTTTGCCAAGACGATAAAAAAAAAAACGAGTAATCTACGCGTTCTGGATATAGCTATCTCGTGAAACTATCCAGAAGAAGAGTTCACTATCACTATTAGAAAGTGGTTACAATTATCTCGGCGACATTCTGCTTTGGAACTTTAGTGACTCACTTACATTTATAGGTGCTCGCCACGATGGTGGCCGCAGTATGGGCTTCTTACGAGGAGGGCCATGGCAGTTCTACCTATCACGAAACATCTAAGCCAGTGGAGATACCCATCTACAAGAAATACGCAATACCAATTCCGCACCCGGTCGCCGTTCCAGTTCCCCAGCAAATTAAGATTCCGATACCTCAGCCCTATCAAGTTCAAATCGCAGTTCCACACCCGGTGCCTGTGGAAGTTGTTAAGCACATCGAGATACCTATAGAAAAGCCGGAACCGTACGTCGTAGAGAAAAAGGTTCGTGTTAATCAATATTTTTTAAAAGATAATAGGAAATTGTAATAATTCAAGGAAGAAAACATTAAAATTGATATATATTTAGTACAGGGTGATTTATACTTTGTCAATCATAAAATATTGTTTCTTTCTCCCACAATAAATAATTTGATTATGTAGAAAATATTATATTATTTAGAGATTAGTTTCTAATATTTCTATATATATCGTTTATTATTATTTATTATTTATATTATTATTATTATTTAAATTTAAATTGTACTTTTGGAATTTGATACTATTATATCTAAAATTTGGAAATATTATATTAAAAGAAATCTATAAATATAAGATAGCGTTTATGCTTTTGACAATGTCATTAGACTTTACAAATGTCTAAACGTATTGCGTTCCAGGTACCATATGTCGTTGAGAAGCCGTATCCAGTGACAGTGGAGAAGCACTTTCCAGTGCCAATACCAAAACCATATCCAGTTCATGTGCCAGTGTACAAGCATGTTTTCCACCATAAGAGCTCAGGACACGGACACGGTTGGAAAAAGCATTGATTTAAACTTTAACAATTCTCTTCAGTATCCTTATACCAAAAATAGCGACAAGCGTTACACGAGCAACATTAGGTCGTAAGCGTTGTGATGTTTGTACATAGCTTTTTGTTATGATTGTAACATTTATGTTTGTTACTTTTAAATAAACTGTTTCTTCTTGTACACGTTGTGGCTATCATTTTTTAAATACCTGCAACAATTTTGATTAATAGCGTTAGAAATAATATTAGAAATAATATTATTTAAATGTAGAATCGCAGAAGAATTAATTACATAGGCAGATTTAATTCTCACAAATATTAAAATCTTTACTCTTCTTTAATAAAAATAATTAAATTGGAGTTTTTAAATAATATAACTGTCATAAATAAAATATTTAAAGTATTATAATATAATAATATTTTGCATATATAATAAAATTATAAATATATATTATATAAGTTATATGGATAACTTATATGGATATATATGTACATACGTGGTTACAATAGTACTTTAAGTCTTCCTCGTATACCAATACAAGTTGTCTTAAAAATTTGCAGTCTTCGAGATTTCAACGCTCCCGGCGACGCGGGGTTGCATGCAATAAATACTTCAGGTGCGCCTGATTTTTTCGCTAAAACGCGAAATGCATCCGTAATTATTATATACGTCACTGTTTCCCCACGGGCTGCACTTCAGGCGATATTTCGCGATACGGTGTCCGGGTTGTCCGGGCAGATTGGCGTGTCCACAGCGTGGATAAACGACGACGAATAATGTCAACGACGCAACGTGTCGCCATGCCCGAGGTGGTCACTTACTCACGTCGTCGCAGATTTTATTCAGGAAATACCGGGGCGCGTGCGATTGCATCATGGATCTGGCGACCGCTTTTTACGCCGCTTAAGGGAATCACATTCGACTTCAGCGAGAAACTCTTGCCCTCTCTAAGTGGAGCAGAAG
Source organism: Solenopsis invicta (assembly GCF_016802725.1). Classification (NCBI taxonomy): domain Eukaryota; kingdom Metazoa; phylum Arthropoda; class Insecta; order Hymenoptera; family Formicidae; genus Solenopsis; species Solenopsis invicta. The sequence goes on from NC_052667.1 coordinate 23,238,090, forward strand.
TTTATAAAACCGAGGACTACGAGCGACGCGCTTCTAGTTTGATTCAGAACTCCTGATCTATTGGTCACCGTGTAATTTAACGGAAACAGAAGGCAAATCATGTTCAAGTTATTGGTAAGCACACTCAGCACTGCTCAATGTAATGGATTTAGTATTACTGAAGCCCCATTATATGTGCCGACGACAAATTATAATAGTAGATTGCGAGTCCCCAGACAGCTCAACGTATCTAAATGACATAAAATATAGTAATTATCAAGTAAAATATTTATAGGTAATGAATATAATGTAATGCACGGAAAAATTTTTCTGTTAAAATTTACCATCAAAATTATGGCGGAGTCGTGGGATAATATAGATTTTAAAGAATCTTATTATATTTTAAAAGTCTTTAGTAAACTTTTGTAAAATTTTATAAAATTTGGTTAGATTCGATAATATAAAATAATTTGATTAAATTTTACTAAAATTTTGTCGCAACTATAGTAAAATTATATAAAGGTTGTGTTGTTCCACGACACTATAATTTTGAGAGTATAAATTCTAAAAAAAAAAAAAAATTATCTCCGTATATACATATGTGCAAATTATATTTCACAAAACTAAGAAAGGTGGTTTTCAAATACATGAAAAAAAATGTTTTATTTTATACCTACTTTATATCATATAGTTGTTTTATACAACACTTGATTCCGCATAATTAATCTTTCATTAATTTTTTTTCAACATCAAATTGACTATGGATATGAATAATCTCTCTCGCGATCTGAATGATCCAATTCTTAGATACCATGCCTGTTATGGCTGTCAACGGTGCGCTCGGAGACCGGGATGCACATGGGGATGCCGGTCGGGCCGCTGATGGACAAAACGTCGGACGCCTCGATGCTGAAGGCGAAGAGAGAGTCCATCCACCAACCTTGTGACCCGCTCTACCCGCACGTTCCCTCTTATTCACCGCCACCCGTCTACATCAAGCCTCTCATTCAACCGGCCTACTTGAAGAAAGAGCTGGGTATAGCGCAACCCTTGGCTCATCTGCAATACATCCAACAGCCGCACGCTTATCCCGCCGTGGTACCGAAGCCGAGCATCACGTACGTGAAGCCAGTGACGCCCGTGGTCAACTATCACGCGTTGCAGCATCAGTCGCTGCAGTACATCAAGCCCGCGATGCCCATCTACCAGAGCCCCATGCTGTCCTACGCACCGATCTATCAGAAGCCGCTACACTATGCGCCCATGTACCACGACGCGATGCCGAAGATCTTTTTCAAGAAATACGAGGCGCCCGTCACCCCGATACTCTACCAGAAGCCGCTGGTCCATGCACCCCCCGTTCACTACGCGACGCCGAAAGTAGTGCACGTACAGGAACCGCAGGTGTCCTACGTGAAACCTGTGGTTCACGCACCACCACCGGTGTACGCCCCACCGCCGTCGGTCCACAATTCCGTTATAGTCAAGCCCGATTGTGCGTAAACCGCTCGAATGGCCGCGATGTCGATGTGTTGAGCTCCGTAGAATGGGGGAATCTCTAAATGTGTTGAAGATTAAACGATCGACTAGCGATTTCATGCCGGCTCGCATCAATCTGCGTTTTGTAAATTGAAAATATAAAGCGTATAAAATGCAATGAGAAATTATAAATTATAAGATTAGATGGATCACGAGATGTCACAAATCATCGAAATCGAAGAAAACGAATCGTCAGAACTGGCACAAATTTGATTTGTATTACAAAATTATTTTTTCTTGACTCGTTCCTAAATTTTAAATTTCACGATTAGTTTTTCTCGTTTTAATTTAACAAAGGGGTTTGTAGCAATAAGAACAGAATTTGCATTGAGTGTAAATTACTTTACATATAATCTCGAAGATATGAAAATAATTACGCGTCTAATTAACTTCTATTATTATAAGTGCACAATTTGTTATAAAATGCAGGAATACATTATCATGAATTTCAAAGACGATGCTGGTAATGATGATTTTTTCTTTCTTTTATCATCTTATAAGGTAAGATTGTATTAATTAAAAATAATGAGTCCATCGCAGTATTATTTACAAATATACTTTTGTGCATTTTTCCGTTATTTTTTTTTATCGCGTTATCCTTTTTAATGTGAAAATTTTCAAATAAATTAGCTGTATAAAACTAACTTCTTACCTCTCCAAAGTATAATATTCCTAAATATTTTATGCAATGGTATATTTGTAATAAATAATTTAATTATTTCTATATTTCTTGCATTATTGTAGTAAAGCTACGTTATCAGTTCTTTGAATCAATTTCTATTGTTTGCTATTATTTATACCTGCTCGTGTATTTCACCTGTAATTATTGCAAAACAATACTATAATTTATGAAACTGTTCCAAGGCACTGTAATTCAAATAAAAGCTGTAATGGATCAAGTAAAAAAGAAACTGATGTTTCCCCATATATTATTATCAGGATAGTTATTAATATGTGCCAACTTTACTTCAAGATGTAATCAGACAAATATTGCATGATATAAACTATGATAAAAATACTTTCGTATGATTGTATATTTTTTATTTCCTCTTCTTTGGATACCTTCAAAATTTAAGTATATATTTTCAACAGAATTGAAATACAAGGAGAAACAAGTGTATGCGGGAAATTATTAAATTTGAAGAAAAAAGAAATCTGAAAATCACTGACTTACATTTTCATTGAAATTTGCACTTAATTTTGATAACATATGCACACACATTTTGATAGTACCTTACTAAAAATTTTACATACTCTCATTAACGTCTGTCCATGAATATTACTTGGAAATAAATCTTATTGAATCGAAAACGAGGCAAACTAGGTCAACTTTATTATTAAAGTGAATTTATTATGTTACACTTTACATAATTTATAGACATAGTTTACATAATAGCATATCATTTTGTGTGCACAAAGCTAAAAACAATAAAATTTGATGTTTGCTTCAGAATATTAAAAAAGTATAATTAATTGACATTTAAAAATCTCAAGATTTACGTGAATAATTGTCCTGGATTTTACTCATGTAATTTTAATTAATCTCTCATAAAAAGATGGCTATCGCGTTTAAAAGCATACATCTTTATCTTCAGTATGCTGATACACTCTTGATAAGATTCGAGTAAAGATTATAAACGCCAAACGACCTTAGTGCCGAAACTTTCCAACCGTAAAATATCGCTGCTCTTTCAAACTTTCATCTGGAGAAGTAATTATGCATAGAAATTTCATAAGCGCACAATTACGTTACGAAGTTGCGGACATCTTCCGCTTATCTAGATTGCGCCTCTCGAAATCTTAATTCTTCGAGCTATGAAACTTCTTCGTTTGTTCTCAGGAGCCGAGTCGCATCATTAACCATTACAAATCAAAATTGCCGTGCTTAGATCATAATTATAAAATACAAATATACAATTACGCGTAATTTTAATTTCAGATAACGAGGCATTTAGTTTCTAACGGATAGTTCAAGGGTCGTGGTAAAAATTTGCGTAAAGAAGAAACGGGACAGTTTGCACGGCAGAGAGCATTGCGTGTCTGCCGCGAACCGCCCGCCACGCCGGATAGTCGCCTTTCTTCTCGTTTTTGTCGCGGCGGGAATCGATTGCATAAAATCAATACTTACCGGGGCTGGAATTAACGGCTGGCCACCGGGTGTGCTTTCCACCTATTCTCGGGGATTTCGAAGAATCGCGCGATTTCGTCATCCACTTACGTGCAACACCGCGCTCAGCCGGGGGGTTGCGTAACTCGGCAATGAAACTCGGCGAACTATCTCGACGTTTTGAAATTGCCTACACATGCACGTTCGCGGGCGTAACCGGCCGGTTTTCCCATACCCACGTACTAGCGCGCGCTATACACGTCGCGTCCACGCGAATTCACGCCACGCCATGGAGCACGAATTGTAAACATCCGTCCATGGTGCATAATATTCACATAAAATTTGCGCAACGTTGCGCGGCCACCGTTGTATAAAATAGGAATCCATGGGAAGATGCTTTCAGTAGTGCCGACCGAAGCCGTCCGAGAAGTGGATTCATTATGAGTTACTATGTAAGTGAGCGTTGAAGAATTTATTGAAAGAGCAGTGGGAATTCAGGGAGATGTAAAGAAAGAACTTCATTTTATAATATACCTCCTCACATTTGCAGTTCAGGTGTGATCAGTGCATAAAAGAATTGCATATAATTTCCCTTATTCCTTCATATCGCGCGAAAATTGACGAATAATTGAAGGTGTCGTCGGTCGAATTTGAAAATATCTTGATATTTTTTTACGTAAATTCCTCTCTTTGCGAATTGTTATTTAAAATTGTGTTACCTGATTAATAGTCAACGTTACCTGAGTTTCATAGGTCGTGTGAATAGAGAGTCATCGACATCAGCGAAAATTAAACCGAGCTTACGTCCTGTTTCTGACAGTGTGTTTTTCATTTACTGTGTTCCAGTTTATCCTCTCTCTATTTGTGGTCGCCGTTTGCGACGCGGGCATAATAACGAACGTGGATCACTCGCACCATGCGGTTTATCACGGTCTTGGCGCTACCAGCTATCAAAACGTGCAGGTTGAAAATCACGATACTGTAGTGGTGCCCGCGAACTATGGAGATCCTGCGGAGCTTCAAGAGTCATTGAAGCACCATCATGAGACAGTTATTCCAATCGTGGAGTCTCACAATGACGTAGATCATATCGTATCTCATTCTGGTAAATCAAAATCGTGAATTTATAATAAATAAATCCTATTTCTGTAAAACATTGTTTATATTTTACTCAAGTGCAATTTTTATAACGAGTTTGAAAGAGAAGTTATCCTGTTTAGAAAGAAGATATTCAGAAAATATGGGAGTTTTGATATCTAGCAGACATCTTATTAAAAATATTTTTAAAATATTTCTAGATGTCTAAAAGTTGTATAAAAGAAGTTTAAAAATATTTTGTCAAAGGTAACTTTTAAAATTTGTAAAAGATATACAGACACCCGAAAGACATTCTAAAAGATATTGTTAAGATATTTGATACATAGAATGCTTTCTAGATTTCTATCTGAATGATACTTCAAAATGTTGCATAACATATCGCTAAAAAATATGCTTTGACAACTTTTCGATAAAATGCAAGACATCTCAAGACATCTTTTGAAAATCTGACAAGATATTTCTTAGAAATCTGAAAGATATCTCTTTGCTTATGCGCACGTGTCAACTTGAATCAAAATTTGATATTGCTTAAAAACAAGCAACATATATTTTCAGAGATATATTGTTTGTAATATTATTTTGAAAGGACCGATATGTATCATTTTTATATGCCGATAAACGTAACAAATTTATCAATTTATTTGTTTCAGCTCCATATGAAGAATTCACCGTAGATGACATTAAACTCAAATCCGACGACGTACTCGAGCATTATTTCGATGACGATCACGATCATTATAGTCACCATTTATAAAAAAGTGATTTAGAAAACGTTATGTATTTGAATAATTAAAATATAATTTTTTCTGCGCGTTTAATTTGGACAATTAATTCAAAATTAATTTAAAGTAATTTATTTTTTAGATTTGAGTATCTAAGAAGCTCTTTGGATTGATGAAAATTAATTAAAATTATGCGTTTTGTAGAATACTTGTTTTGATACCTTTTGTAGCATAATTTTTACCGCATCGTAGTTTTGATCAATATGTAGAGATATATTCTTGTGAAAACGGTTACCCGAAATATATGGAAATAACATGCAAACACGATTGACGTAATTTTCTTTTTTTATTTCCTTTATATCCAATATAGATATATATGTATAGGATGATATAATAATTTATGTAAATAACATTATGTTATAATGAAAACAACAACGTGGTAATCATTATACTAGGCTCTCGTTTGAAATTTATTTACAATCCTATATGACCATTCATGTAAGGGCCGTGTAAGAGGCGCTTCCTTCGATCTGCAAGTTACAGTCTAAATTACGACTGTAAATTACGCGCAATCGAGATTCTCAAACGCTCTATATAATACTCTAGTCATTATTAGCAATCACGACAATTATTGGCTAGGTCTGACCGTGAGCGCGTCTCTCAACTTTTAAGGTATGTATGGTCTAGGAATCATCACGGTAACAGAGAAAGTTCCCCTCAACATTAGGCATCGATTCACGAATACAGACACAACACACGCGCACACACGCATACACGTTTTCCACAATGATAGACTTCGACAATAGCATTAACAATCGAAAAATATTTACCTCGATGAAACATCGCGCGGTGCGTCACACCGTTTCACATCGGCCACGACATCATGATATACGTTTTGTATATAAGTATATATATATTTTTAATACTTGACTAGATCACTTTAGTTGTATTGACTCCTTCGTTAGTCTAGGTACTCAGAGACTATGGAGACATAAAATGTCTGTTTATAAAAAAATACTTGGCTGAATGAATTAGAAACGTTAATGTAGTTGCTTATTTTTCTTTCTCACAATATATGCGACATTAATTGTCAGCAGATACAAGAACGACAGCTAATGAAATTTGATCCCAATTTCAAGTATAATTAACGACAGTAGTAAAACGTCAGAAAACAGTCCTCCTTCGTAACGTGTTTCTCACTATGGAGAAAATTTATCGGAGAAACTTGGCTGGTACTCATCACACGTAGAATTCAGCTAGCATCTTAGCCGGCTCGTAATCCATGTCCTCATTCTTGTACATATCCAAGATCTGGAAAAGTCGTATATGTATAACTAAACCGATTGTTTTAAGAAAAGTGGACTTGGTATCGAAAATGATATTTAAGTGGAACAAATCTATGATTAATTGAATTTTTATGCCAATTAATTAATTTTTTAAAAATAATTTAAGAGGTTTTAATCTTATAAAAGAAATAAATCCGTATACATTTACTTTATATTAACCGATTCGTACAAATCACAATAAATAAAATTATATTATAATAGCAAAACAGATTTCTTAGAATTTTCTAATAAATTACTTTTTAATATTTAATAATGTGTTTTATATTATTTAATTTCAATTATTTCCATTTCGATATATAATTTTTTAGCATTTTTTATATGTATATTGAGATATTTTTTCATCAATTTTTTCATATTTTATAATAAACTTTATAATATGACAAAATTCATTACAATTACTCTGAGCAGAAAAAAGATCAATACATTTTTTTAAATTAAAATTTTAAATCAAACTAAAATTTTAAAAACAGTTATATATATAAGCAAATGATTTAAGCTAACATGACGCGTTCGGAAAATTCAGTTTTTAAAAGTCAAAATGCAAATCTAAAAGATAATTTGATAAGAATAATTAACAAATATTTAGCCAGAAAAATTAGCATATAACAATATTACATATAAAATATATTTAATAACAATTTAATGTACTTTTTAAAGATTTATACATAAAATAAATGAAAAAACATGAAATAAATGTAAAACGATGAAAATCTATAATTTCAGAAAATTTAAATTTTTAATATTTTGAATATATTATATTCAGCTCTGTTTATTTCTGATTGCATTATTGCAATATACTGTTTGTAAATTATTGTTTATTTCGTTACATAATATAAAACATATCAAACAATAGGAAAAATAAAATAAAAAAATATTTTAAGAAGATAAGTTTATTAGGAAAATATTAAATAAAGTGTAATAAATTAAGCAATAAGTATATAACAAATTAAGAAACATAATAATTAAAATTAACATTCGATAAATAGAATTCAACTTAAATTATAAAACAGAAAATACGCAATAAATTAGATCTCCTACTATTTTGATCAAGTTCATGTATATCACATCGATATTTATTTTATTAAAAATAAATATATAAATATATAAAGACCTAAAATACCTTCACAATTTCCTAACAATATCGAATGGAATGTTAATATGAACGTTTTCGTGTTCAACGTTAGATCGCATAAATTGCTTACAATTACAAAAGTCATATATTAAGCGTATAAATATGTATATTGTTTCTATGTGCAATGGCGCAATAATTGCGAAGCTATGCTATCGGAAAGACGTCTAGTCTAGTGAGAGTCTGTTGCCTTACCGCATTCACATCCTTCTGCAACTCTTCCAATTGCTTTTCGTGGATCACTTTGAGTTTCTCCTTCTCCCTGTTCTGTATCATCTGCGCAATCCTGCGCTCCTCCATGAACTTCTTCGTGTTGTTCTGCTGCTTCTCCCTGAGTCTGCCCTCCTTGATGCCGCGCGTCTTCAAGGTCTTGTCGTTCATCACTTCTCGCGCGCTTTCCACTGACAATCTCGCCTGCCGCCCGGTCATCTCTTTCATCTCGCGGTCGTGACGCGCGGCCTGCTGTTTCTGTTGCGCCAGCTGCGCGGCCATGCACAATTTGCACAGCTGCGTTCGCCGTTCTTCCAGATGCCCGCGGACAAGATCGCGTTCTTCCCGGCGCTGCCTGTCGGCGAGACGCGACCACTGGGTCGTCTGCTCGGAAACGGCGCGACGAACGATCGGATCCCTCGAAAGTTCCGCTTTACTGTAACATTTTTATTAATTTTGTAATTTACTTTGCCGTTATCTTGACTATTGATTGTTTCTTCGACTTGTCCGTTCAACTCTCAATTTTACGAACTCTAAATTTTATCAATCTTACCTATGTGCATAAATGGTCTTGTTTTATTTGCTTTTATAGAAATTCTTGCTTCTTCGCAAAAAATTATATTTTAATTTTGTAGTTTACTTAGATTACTGTTATTTATTTAAAGTGATTTTTTTTTTCATGCATGTGTTTTAAATTTGTGTGAATCATTTACGTTTTTTCTCCTGGAGTTTTAAAATTCTAAAATAATTGAACCTAATACAATTTAGAAAGAAAATTTAAAATCATACAAACTTAAATCATAATGAAACGACTAACTTTTTTCCTTTAAAAATCTTCTCTATTGCAACGCAATGCTGCTTCTGGACAGCCAGTTTTTCCTTGTGATGCCTCTTTTTCAAAGACTCCAATTCTTTTTGCTGTTTCCGTAATACTTTTTGATAACCCTTTTCTTGTCTCAGAGTCTCCAGAGTGATTGGATCGAACTTCATTTCTTCTGTAGAAACAAAGAAAGTACATGGAATCGTTGTTCACAGTTGGTTGTTTCCGTGTATCTCGCAACTTACCTCTTGGCTTCGCTGCCTCTTGATGATGAGATACGTTGTTTTTGTTGTCCGTATTGTTTTTGCTATCGCTCTCTTCGATTCCCAGACCCCGCATTTTATTTTGCGACATGCTTTCCGATTTCCTGAATGCTCTCGGTGCCGTCAAGGCATCCATAAATTCTAAAGAGAGATTAAGTATATCATTGGGTACGATAGTAACCGAATATCACTAATATATCATATTATTTCAAATTTACTTTTTGTATAAAAAAAAATGTATTTAAATAAAAGAAATATTTTTTTATGTTAAATAAATAAAAAATGAGATATATATGAGACAATTAACTTTGACAAAATTAACAGAAAACGATTGTGATTAAAATTACATAATATATTCAAAGTACAATTGTACGAACACGAGGACATAAATACTATTATAAATTTATAGCTGAAACGTGATCGAACCTACCTTCAAAACCATCTGGCACATAAATTTTTATATCAATGTTACAAAACAGCATAGGCAGAGACATAGGAAAATTAGCCTCGGTTCGTAATGCGATGTGCCGATATCCGGCCTGCAAACCGTCTAGAGGAACAATTCTCTGTCCCAACAGTTTGTTGTTTGATTCATCGTATACCGCAAATCTCAGGGCGGCCAAATCCGGTAGGACGACTTTCCTGAAGAGGAAGGGCTCTTCATTGTAAACGGGGTTCAAACCGTTGGCGGGGACTACTCTTGTGCGAAATTCCTTGCGTATTGTGTCGGTTGGTAGGCCATACATTTCGACTTCAACGTACGTTCCGACTTTCTTGTCGGATAAAAACTGACCAGCTATTACCTGTTACATAACGTTGAATTATGAATCAACGAAAATACGAATGGTGAAAGCGTTTCATCTTAAATTCTTTATTCTTAAAATTGTTTTGTTTTTCCCCGTCTTATTTTATTTTCTGTTTACAGATAGACTAATATAAGGAACTATAAAAAAAAAAAAATAATTAAAACCACTTTGTGTTATTTTTTTATAATTACACGACTTATATGTATAGATTTGTTACTATTACCAATTATAATAATTATATATTTTGCAAATTATCTGACTTTTTATGTAGTGAAAAAAAAATTTTAGAAAGCGATATCACGAATGACCTGGATTGTCATTCAGAAAAAATATATACCTGAACGCTGCACTGTGTAGCGATCACTCCATCCACCGGGCTCTCGGCGAAAGGATCGAAACTCCTATCAGCGCGTCTCATGAAATCCGGCTTCAATAAATAGCCCGAAGATCCGTTGTACTCGAACTTGCCTTGATTCAATTGCATGGGCAGATCCGCGGTTTGAAAGTTCAGCGACACCATTTGGCAGCCAGCGTTCCAGAAGACCTATTTCGCGACGATCGATCATTGACAGACTTTTCTTTGTGTTTCCCGTTTCGCAAATTGCGCTCTCTACGAGTATGTGCTTTACCTGCGGCATATAGTTGGAAGAGTCGGCTCGTGTACCTTTCGGATAAATCCGGCTCATCTGCCGCTTGTTATAATTCACGAATTCAATGGCAGAGGTTTTCAAATAGCTCATGCCAGTCGTTTCCGAGAAGGAAGACATATTGTAACAAAGGTTCGTCTCTGAAATATTGTAATTCGCTCTTAATCGCAATTTATCAATATCAGTTACAATTTCCATTCACCATTTATTCGGGATAAAATTTTGAATAAAATGTGATTTCTTTTTAGAGATGCAAAAATGTCACGTACCTTCGGCTTCGTCAAAACTGACCATCTTTATTGGTTGCGCGTAATTGACCATGGAGGACAGCCATGGATGCACGTTAGTAGTGCTTCCAACATAATTCTGAACCGTTGCCAACTCTATACTTTCTCCAAGGACCGAACCAGTGCCAGACGTCTGCTGTTGAATACCCGACGGCGTTATGGCTTCAGGAAGTTCCTCCTACGGACGAGAAAAAAAAACGTCATGTGTGGTTTATGAAAGTAACTTCGATCTTCTATCGCTTAATTCGATTGAGGTGAAGGGTCACTACCGTGCACCAATCTGAGGATCAAAATGACTTTTACTTTTACCGGTTGCTGTTCCACAGCAGCGGCGACCGACGGCGGCGCGGTGGCGTCTTCCTTGACTTCGTCCTCGACCACGAATTGGCCTTCCAGGAAGAGTTCTAATTCCTTCTTCTCGACTTCGGGCTTTAGGCGCTTGTTCTTAATAAGAATCTTGCGTTTCAGCAAACTGGGCGGTGGCAGCGGTACTCCTGGCTCCAACTGTTCCAATATGACATTTTAATTACGAGTGCACTTAAAACCGCATGTACTGCATTTAAAGAAAAAGAAGAAAAAAAAACGAAGAAACCTTGAGCGCAGAAAATCCGGTTTTATATTTTATATTTTGTCGATGTTGTGTAATTTCTTGTAATAGTCTTAATAACCATCTTAATAATTATTATACAACCGAACAGACATTTGTTGAAGCAGATAATCCATGCCATTTGGAAACTAAAGACTTTGTAACAACCGTGATTAATTGATGTACTCGTAAGAACTTACAGGATAATCTTTCAGGGGTTCCTTTAACAACAGATCACCCAGGATTTCATCACAGTATTTGGCCAGTTTGTATTGCTGCTTAATGCTACAATGATTTTCGAAGCTGAGAATCAGTGGGTATTCCGATGTAACGAAGGCCGTGTCTCTGACTGCGTATATGACGTCCTTGAATAGAATGTCGGTGCACATGGCTTTGCCGTGAGTGATTATCGGCTCATCGTCTTCCCCTTTGCCATCCCAGCAGTCCAATTCGACACACCTTTAAATTCGAATGGAGAAAAAAGAGGAACTAAAAGCGACAGTCCTAATAGCGATCGTACTCTACTTTATAAAGAAATAATCCCTCGTTCGTTTACGTCACGTATAATAATTATCTCGTCAGTTCAGAAATAATGAAATTAAAATTACTCGAAGCATCACGAGAATGTACTTTAATTATTTAAATATAAGAAGTAATGGAGAAGCAAATATGTTAAATTAATTCATAAAGTTATGTTGTAACTTTTTATAATAATACGATTGCTTTATCATTTGGAAATAAAAATAGATCGGTATATCGATCTATTGTAATATATGTTCAACTAAATGCATTGATAATCCGGCACAATCAATATAACTATAAATGCACCGGATATTGAAAATCAGTACAGTCGCAAATAGGAAATCGTTACTTCCACGTAGCAGCGTGAATATCTTACCTGCATCCAGCCAGTAAAACTTGTCTATACATCTCGACGCTGCTCCTGCCGCCGATTTGACGTCCGCTCAGATAAGTGTTGTGGCTCGAATTGATGTAATAATGCGCGAGAGGTTGGTCCATGTCCATGTAAACGTCTAGTCTGTCGAGAAAAACTGGCGCGTTCTCGTCGGACATCAGGTACCTTATGAAGCCGTCCTTCGTCATTGTTTCTGAAAGCGCGCAATTACGTAAGGAAAGCTCGTTTTGAAACTGCGAGTTAAGTCGGTTCATCAATTTTTCAGTCGCGGCTAAGCAAAATGACACTTAGTCGATTAAACGAGCTAGCTCAATTTTGCAGGCTCATTAAACTTTACTCCGACTTTGATATCTCTGACATCTTAATGTTTTAGTATATCCAGCATATAAAGAGACGAATGAAATATCTACAAAGAGATCGATACCTAGTGCTTCGAAGAACGATCAGGTTTAATTTTAGATAGGTAGAGAAACCGTTCGAGGGAAACGTTTCGAGGATGTATGATTTGTTTATCAAGCTCTTACTTTCATTACGGGCAACTTCATTCTGCTCGTAATCATTGATGATCTCAAGCGCACGTTTCTCATCATAGAATGGATAAAGGATTTCGTTGAGGGTCGGATCCCTTTGCTTTTCGTTAAGGAAGGTGATCAATTGCTCCAGGTTAATTGTGTCGGCCTTACCCTGCGTTCTAGAATTTGTAAGAAAAATAATCCGTCATGTTAAAGAAATTTTTATTTGCTTGCGTCACGCTAAAATAAATCCATGCTGTAAAGTATCGAGATAAAATAAAACGAAATGGAATATATGCTTATCAAAATGTACATCTCTAGAATGCTGTTAAAATTTTCGATTAATATTTAATAAAATTCTTTTCTGTATTAAAGTAGTGTTAGTCCAGTTATTAAATCTTACAATTTGTAAAATAAAAAAAAATCTAAAAAAAATTCTTAATTATATGAATGAAATTTTACTCAAAGAGTAACGTTAACGTGAGAAATATATAAGTAGCGTTCTAGAGATATGTATAAAATATATTCAGTTTCTTACATACATTTTTATTTATTATATTATTGTTGTATGTAAATAAAATAAGATAATTAAAATTGGTAACTTTCATTATAAGAAAAATATTGTTTTTTTTATAACAAAATATAATTTTTTTTTCAATATAGAAGACATGTAGTTGATACAGCTTTTAATTCTCTCCGGAGAAAGTACTCACATCGATTGAAATAATTCTTCTATGTCGTTCCTCGGACATATCTTGTGATAAAGCGCGTAGAATGCTTCGAAGGTGAAGTCGTCGGGTTCTATCACGTCATTCTAAGCACAAACACATAAATCATTGCAACATTTCCGCGAAGTATGAAAGAGGTATATCGATAATTCATTTTGTTAATCAAGATACCTTTCCGCTAGGTAGGCCTAACTCAGAGAGACATTGGTAAACGAGCTTTTCAGTTTTGCCGGACGCGAAAGTTCTCGCGACCACTTTCACTGGAACTTTTCCATTGGGATCTACCAGCATTCTGAGTCGCATCCAACTAAAATTGTTGCAAAAATCCTTGCTTTATTCGCGATTTTATTATTTCTTCGAAAATATGCAAATAGTAACATCACACGCAGTTTAATATAATATATAACATACACATACTCGTGTTAATTTTTAGAGGCTAAATAAATTTCATTAAGCCTTTGGTACTACAAAATCTAATATAAGATTATTAAAAAAAAGAGAAAGAGAGAGAGAGAGAGAGAGAGAAGGAACATTTAATAAAATATATAAATTTAAAAAGAGTAAAGAATTTTTTGAAAACTTTGTAATTTCTGCTGAAAAAGTTAACTCGAATTTGCTTGTCAGCTTGCTGCAAATCAAATATCCTTTTACGTCGGAAAAGAATTAGAGAATCGCGAAGTAATGTTACGTGCGTACGTCGGTCGCGGAACACATTTATGGCTAATTATTTCACAGAGAGTAAACAGTACTGTTGTTTACAAAGGCGTTAGTGCAAGCATATATAAATGCATTGGTAAACTCACTGTTTCTTCAGACATGTAAGCGGGCAAACGTTATTCGCTTTGACGTTGTGCGTAATCGATCGAACGCCCTCCAACCATACCTGTGACGACACAAACGAATAAAATATCATCAGATTCTTTTTACGGAACCAGAAAATATATCAAGTCTCTTGGCACAGAGATATTAATCTTACGCGCCAGCATTAACTTAATCTTATCATTGTTACATCGCGATGTATGGTTAAGCTCGTAGATGTGCTATTTAATCGGGGACAAATAATTTTGCTGCCTCAAAAAAAAAGAAAAAAAAGAAAATTTGCATATTTAATATAAAAACGATAGCATATTCGATAAAAACGCTAAACTTTTCTGCTTTAAATGTCAATGATTCTCAATAATATTAAAATACAAAAGAGATGCACGAAGAGGTAATAAACCGAATAAAAAGCAAGTAAATATATAATAATATCCTACATACACAGTAATTAAATAAAACTTTTACGTATTTTGTTTCAATGAAATCACACACAAAAGAAAATTGTTGAGATCTAATAATAATTTACTAGGGATGACTCACGAGTAAACATTGTTACCGTTATCTTTTTGTAATAACAATTTGATGACGATAATTTTTTATAACGATAATATTAAGGCCAGGATTGAAAATTTTGACAAATAATTTGTTATCATTATAAAAAATTATAATTGTCATTGCCAAAACGTTATTATAAGATCGCTATTAAAATTGTCACGAAATTCAATGTATTTTTAAGCTACACACGTACATTAAATGTAAGAATAATACGTTACAGCGGACTGACGACATTAAAACACGAGAATATGGAAGGCCTACGTCAGTCACAGCGGTGACACTATTCCGGCTTCATGACTGTATTTCAAGTCCGACGAACACGCGACGCGCAGTTTGAGTTGGAAATTGTAAAAATGAAAAAATTATTATTTGGCACCGCTGTGACTGACACAGGCCTTCCAGTCTCGCGCATTAAATTTAACGTATCTATTACTGAAAAGTATGTGCGTAAAATTCAGTGCACTTTTGATAACATTACACTTTTTAAATGTACCTGCTTGAAATTTGCTTCCGTTACATTAAATTTTGTTAACAAAGAAGGTGTATAAGTGACACGGTGATTCGTTACTTGTAACTCATGCACGCATTACTATCCGTCTCCGCAATAGCCGATGTATAGGACACGCGATAAAGAATCGATGGTAATACGATATACAGAACCGTGTATACGGCATATTCACGCTATTCCCTTATCGCTACGGTAGCAACTAGCGATAAATTCTCTCGAAAATAACATGAAAGCACGTAATGTAAAGAAGGAAAAGTGCAGCGCGACTCAAAGCCAAATTGAAATTGAGCGATTACACGTTTACGTCACATCATACAATCATTACGTATATCGCTGAAACTATTATAAAAAGGCTATTAACTACTCATGGAAACATAATACGACGCTATACTGCTTGTATTTGCGATAAACTATAAGAAAATAACAATCTCAAGAGAGCGATGTTAAACTCTGTATCGGTAGCAGCGTATCAGCTCGCTAATAATAGTTTACTTGACCGATAAATCGAATGGTACGTCGGATACCGTGTTTCCGCCGTTATCGCGATTAGTGTGCGGGCACGTGTGTTACCTTGGCTGTGGCAGGATCCGGACATACGACGTGCTGATAGTTGATGTTGGTGTAATCGACGCCAGAACAGATGGTCAGACTTTTATCTTCTAACTGCTCGCCATGTTTGTTGAGTAGCTTGTCGAGTAACTTGGGATCCTTGAAACACATCGTTTTATTAGCTATTAAACGCTACCACGTTTTTCCTTATATATTTCCCTTCCCATCCCTCTTTATTTTCTTTTTTTTTTTTGTTCATTAGCTTGATCGACAAGCTCTTTTACAGCAAGTTCGCGTGGTCATTGTAACTTTAATAAATCTAAGAGCTATCATATTGAAACGACAGGCCAATTGTTTTACCTTAGGAACGCCTCCGGCTCTGGTGTCACTCACTTGACACAACTCAATAACATCGCCGTCCTGCAAGGAGGAGAGACAGGATAAAAATAAAACGTGTATATTCAGGATGTATAAGAAGGTCCGAGATACCTCGTTCCTTTGATACGAACAAAAGAACGCAACAAAACCCTCACCTTCCCCTCGCTCTGCCAATAGATAAAGAAACCATACTCGTCGACTTTGAACATGCAATTCAGCTCGATTTCAGTGTTATCCTTCTCCTCCGTCCAACGATCGAAGACGCAGCCGGCGCGGAGTGCTTCCGGCACCTCGATCTGCCAGTTGAACTCGAACTTTTTCGTCATCTCCGCGTCCTTCCACCGACTTCCGGCCAAAGTCAGCCCAGATACGGCGTCTTCCGGTTCTGTCAACAGGGATCAGCGTCGCGTCGTTAAAGGTATCTTCATCGGGCATCTTTTCCGGGCTGCCGTCAAATGTGACGAAATCGAGTATCTGCTTTACGTCCAGAGCTTTGAAGTCCGACATTTATATCCTGCATTTTCCTCGTATTCCACCGTAAATTGTTCCGATAAATTAGGATTGCGCGGTGTATATCTGTGAGCGAGTCTGTATGCAGCGAAACGTAAATTTCAGGAAGTTTACATTTTGCATGCATCTCCAAGTTTGACGTTCATTCAGTGGACGAGCGCAGTTTACAATCGCGTAGGTACGAACTTTTGCAAGCGATAATTGACAAGTGTGAAGACACGCGCGGTATGTGAAGATGTAATTCAAGTTAAAGAAATTACGTCACTAATTGTATAATATACGGGCTGATTGACAAAACACGCAGTAACGCTGATACACCCAGATGGACTTTGTTCTGACACGCAATCTGCTTGTTTAGAACTCGTTCGACCGAGTGTTTAGTTAGCTAATTATTAGCACCGACCTGTGCATGACCTCCGATAACCGACACATGAACATAATATCTCAATAGAGCCTTCGAAACCTTAATCGGGCATTAACCCCTTTTGTGAAATAAAGCGTCAAGGTTTCTTGACCTTTAACCTATCGGCTTGGGACACACACATGCCAGCGAATTCCAATATTAAAATCATTTTTGGGGATTCCGTGAGAATTTCAATAATAAATAATATGCGGAGTCGACAAGATTATTGATTAAGTTTGTTATGTTTAACACTTTATCTCATTTTATTTCAATGATAAAGTTATTTTTAAATATTACGTGATGTTCAACTTGCTTTAAAATTCAATAAGCATGCAGGAAACCGTTTCGAATTTCGTTAGCGAAAAACATAAATGCATTATTGTTGCTTTTGTTATCTTTTAATAAGACTCGTCAATGCAATCTTTTCTATTTCATTTTTTTTTTTTTTTTTTTTAACAAATATAA
The DNA here is from genome assembly GCF_016802725.1 of Solenopsis invicta. Taxonomy (NCBI): domain Eukaryota; kingdom Metazoa; phylum Arthropoda; class Insecta; order Hymenoptera; family Formicidae; genus Solenopsis; species Solenopsis invicta. Next base: position 23,255,972 of record NC_052667.1, read on the forward strand.
ATAAGTACTATAAGTATTTTAACATTTGAAATCGAACAAATTATTTATGCTCACAAAATTATGCACAGCTTCGTGTTTCGACGAGCTCGCTTTTTCTGACAGAAGATAAAAGTGAAAGTTTTCAGCATACAATGATGTTGAATAATCGTTTAATATCTCATTGTCTCATAACGTGTGCATCAACACTTTATAATTCTTATCTACATATTTTACGTCCACGTATTTCTTCCCATTTTTATGTACGATTTTCCAGTTATTCTTAGCTTTTCTTTTCGACGACGCGTTAAAAAATTCAAAAAACGCACTCTTTCTCCTTTTTCCGTCTTTCTCATATTTATTATTTTTATTTTTGAGTCTCCTGACAGAAATTAATTTTACCTATGGGAATTAGGAGAGATTGGAATTAGAATAGAATACATTACAATGTGTGAATAGCTTCAGCAGTGTAGAAAATTAAAAAATGCTGGCACTGAGAAAAGACGTCATTGCATACTTTGTTATACAAAAGCTATAGTTCGAAGGAAATGGCCAAGTTCTTTTTTTTTACATACAACCTAACACTATGAAACGCTTTCTGACGATATAAATAAATATCTTTTGTGTATCATGACGTACGGTGCTCGCTATAGTTAAGCTATGTAAATTTTGAAAGGCATGTCACGCAAATATTATCGCTGAAAAGTTTCGACATAAATTTTGTATCCTTTTTGCACAGTTCATACAATATTTAGAATGCACATATAACGCCTATATTTTTTTCAAAGCGAATTCGTATTACATGACATTTCTCTCACTTTGAATTATTAGCTTTTGGATTTTGGATAATCGATACATCACGCTACAGAGAACCTTTTAGCACCGTTGCACCGATTAACCTTTATGACAAACCTGCACTATGTGGGACGAAGTACACTTAAATGTTGCCGAGTGAAAAAATAGTTATATCGAGGTAAGTTATGTTATACAACGCATTATTAAAAGAGTGCATGAAACCGTAAAAGGTACTCACAATGTTAAGAGCGTCTCTTCCGAGTTGATTTGCTCATTTTAACTCGCAGGCTGCACCTGCAACAAAATATTTAATAAACGTTAATGCAAATTTTAATAATTAACAACTACCTTCTACCGGTGTTTTTTTTTTCTCGAGGAAATATGTTTGTTGGAAAAGTTAGAAAAGCAGATGCTTCTAAGTTCAGCATGTGAAAATTATTACTCAACATATTTCCTTTATACTTGCAAGTTTTTTCTCTCGGATATCGACCTTAAAAGTTATCCAATTACGGACTCCATTTATTTTTCATACAGCTAAGCCATCTTAACCCGATCTTATTAAGGGGCGTGTTAATTATATCAACGGGCAGACACGTGCTTTTCTGAAATAGGTTTCACTCTTCGATTAAGTGGCTCAATCAATATCTCTGTGTAATTACGTTAGACTTACGTAACAGGTTACGTGCAACTTAAACGAACTATATGTATAAAATCTAGATAATAACCTTTGAGTCATTAAGTCTATTTGCTCGATGACATGTTTCAATTGTAGACTGCAGATAGTGCTTCTTATCATTGTTCCTGATTTAAAAGAAGGTAGTAACAGCGTATAAAGGTAAAAACAGCGATGACAGCAACGATAAGTATTTTAATTGTACAATTGCAATGCATTAGGTAAATTAATTGCGCAGCAGTCTTGTTCCCAATAATTTTTCCTGTGCTTGAGAGATAATAGAAATAAAATGTAAATAAGCACGAAACTATACGAGTATATGGAAAAAAGTTACAAAATTCTTTTGGACCATGTTCTGACAAAAAAAAAGTTACAGAAGATAATTATAATTAAAAATTTTTAGAAATACAGAAAACATTTGTAATTTTTTCAAATATTTTCTTATTTAGAGATAATTAAAACGGTTATTCTCTGGTGTTTATTTTGTTGATCATGAAATTGCTCCCCCCCTCCTCTCTCTCTCTCTCTCTCTCTCTCTATTATCTAGATTAAAAATACATCAAAGTAATTGCGAAGGGTAGAAAACAACAACGAGTGACGTATCACTTCAAAGATTTTTATTAATAGATGACGTGGCATTTCGTTGTCTTTACGTAAAGGCCATTTACAATTCATCTCCCGATGGTTTCAATCATTTATGTAAAAGTTATCTTCAGAATAAATTAAAGTAAATCAATCAGTTGTAAAACCTTATTTTTAATGCCAGAATTATTACAAATGCAAAAGGGGAATATTAATCATTTAAACATTTCTTTTAATAACGAACGACATACGTATTTATTAAAACGCGTTTTATAGGTTTGTAGGTTTTAATAGTTTTATCAGTATTAATATGTTGCATTATTTAAATTAAATATATTTTAAATAAACTAAATAAAACGTAATGTACGTAATATAATACATTAAATATTAAATTAAATTGCATAAAGAGTTTAATAAATTATTTTTTCCGTGAATATAAAGAAATGGATATTTAATTTTTTTCTGTTTCTATATTAACATATAATATTAATTACTTTGTGCTGTTTAATTAAAAATTTAATATTTTATATAATGTAACGTTATAAACGTACGTTTTACTGAAAATTTTATCGTAAATGTTAGCATTAATATGTATATATATCGCTAACGGATATCCCGAAGCTGTATCGTGACTTATCTTAATTGGTGTATCAGGAAATGGAAGCTGCTGGTGCTGTTATATTTCGTAACTACGTACTGTACGTCAATATGAGAAAGCACTCACGATTAAATACATTTTCAAACATGGCCGTAAAAATATTTTTGGAGCAAATCAACTTTTGCCCGAGCACTAAAAATAATAGATCTCTCGAAAAAGTTACCGTCATTTATGTTTCTCTGTACGTCATTGCCAATTTATCATAAAGAATTTATAACTACATTTTGTATTTATATGATAAATCAGATAAATTTACATTCGTAAATTACATTCGTAAATACGTTTATTTATATTTAGTACTTTTACATTTTGCGTAACTGTTTATTGAATGTTTCTGTTTATCGAATGTATCTTGCAGGAGATATTTTAAATCATTATTACACATCAAAATGCAAATATACTCATGGTTTAAAAATTGTTGGCTACATTCTGTACTTCTGTTGCAATAAATTTTCACCACATTTCCGGAGTCCAAAATTTAGCCCGTTCGCATTTTGATCTATTATTAGCCATCGATCTATGATTTTCGATTCGTAAATCTAAAGATACTTCGACGATGAAATTATCCTTGAGAGTTTTAACGTTTTCGAAATGCAACGATAAAAGTGTGCTAAGATCTTTAAGACTTGCGAATTTCAAGTGAAATTCAAAATTGAAAATGATTTAAGTGCAAAAACATGTGGAGAGAAGCTATAAATGCTCTAGCTCAGTATATTGGCAATAACGTTGATATGGCAGCGAATCATAAAATCATAAGAGAGAAAGAGAGAGAGGGAGACAGACGGAGCAACATTACATTAATAAATCAGATACTTGATGAAAAAATTTATAGCGGTGGCTCGTATGCTCTATCAAGGCTGACCAGCGCAAAAATTTTTTACCGCTACATTGTGTATTTTTTTTGCTACAATATTATACGCTGCTTATTACCGTAAAAAGATGTTTAATAAATTAAAAATGATTATAAAGCTATCGTACAAACGCGAGAGCTGTATCCGTTTAACACATAAATCAGCGTTGACACAATTTACATATGTATCTGCATATAAAGGAAAGCATACAACTATATAGTCTCCGTCACCTTGACCTATAACTTGTTAAAGAAGGAAAGATCGAAGAAGGGATACGAGACGGAACAAGTTTTCGGAAAGAATAAACGATATTTCAGATATTCGACAAGCAAACGTCCAAACGTCGCCGAAACTCTCCACGTTTGCGAAATCGGTAGCCGCAACTTCCGAGAACCAGCCACATCCTCTCGGATGTTTTCCACTTGCACGGCGATGCAGTTTAATATCGCCGTTGGTTTCACGGAGAGGAAAAATTCGATTACTGCTCATCGATTTCCCGTATATACGATCAGCTGACACCGCGGTTTTACGTTAACGCATCGATCACGTGAAATAACATGATTTTCATGAAACGTTGCAAAATATCGCGCGGCGCTCGTGCGCTCGCATCGGGAAGATATACGCGAAACGGGAACGCTCGGTGCGTGCCTGCGAATGCAAGCGCGAATGTCGACCGTTAATGCGAGCATCTGTAATCGGCCACCGACGTGGAGTATCTCGTAGATACACGCGGGCATACAACGCGTGTCTATATAAACAGCGTGTGTATACGGGGCGCATAAACAGACGAACGTTACGAAAATACATATAGCGTGTGACTCGTGCCGCTGTGGCCTCTTCTCTTAGGCAAACGATGGAAACGTTCTTAGAGCCCGACAACCTGCGTATTCCCACGAGACGAGCGCATTAACGATGCGTTATAATTTATGATTGCTACGATACTCGGCGCGCCTCGTTAATGTGGTGTGTATTAAGAACACCGAGAAGGCGGATAAGAGCAAAACTGAAGATAAGAAAGTGGTTTGATCAAGATAATCTCTGTTGGTATAATTAATCATGATAATCATTAATATAATAATTAGAGTCTATCATTATTTAATTTAAAGATTGCTCCAAGCAATGTCTACAAAAATAAATAGAAAGTTTGAGAATTATTAAAAATTAATTTATTATATAAATAGAAATTGAGTTTGCAATAATCCAGCGTTTGTGCTTGGCAAAACCCGTAATGATTTAATTTTAAAAGCTATTTTGGTTTACATATATACAAGCATGCTTTGCAAATATAGTTTATCTTTGGACCGAGATGATTTGTTTAGCACTGCGATGAAGAAATTATGTAGCGTAATCTCGTAATAGAGGATAAAAATTTATGTTAATTCATAATCTTATGGCAATAGGGAGAAACAATTCTCATCGTTGTATATAGACGTCTAATTTGCTTTCTTATAAGATTTAATTTGCATCATCGTGTAGCAGTTGATCTTTGCATACCAAACGTGATTATGACAAGTGCCCCACATATTATTTAGTATACTCTATACAGAGTTTTCTAAAAGTGTTTCTTATAATTCATTTAGAGATTAACATTTTTTCAATGAGATGACATATTTTTTTAACGTAGTAAATTAATTCTTTAAAACAATTTAACTCGAATATAAGATATGTTGAGCTTAAATGACCTTAAACATGGAAAAATTTACATATTTGTTCCACTGAATTATTAAATTTAACATTATAATTGAATATCATAATTTTATAATAATTTAATATTAATGTAATTTAATATTAATATTAAATTTCATTAAATTTTATATTAATATTAAATGTAATAGAAATGTCAATGTGATATTAAGTTGAAATTAGGTACATTTGTTCACTCAGAAAAAGAGAGGGAAAAAAAAAAGAATCCTATTTAAAAAAAGTTGATGATCTTGAAATCTCGTAAAATAATAAGCATGAAAAAAATGCTGCCTAACATAATATTTGTGCGCTCAAAAGCTCAAAACAAACGACTTTTTGTTTAAAATCACTAGAGATACTCTAATAATCGAGATACAGAAAACACTTTGCGTATTTTATTGCACATATTTGTAACTTCTCGTTGCGGCTGTAAGCAGGAAAATTTTCAACTAAATAACTAATGCTTTATTACCCATAATTACAGAATATTTAACATAAAAGCTCTGACTTTCAGAAATTTGATGCAATTACGAACTCAAATTTGCAAAAATTTTAATGACTCTCTCTCTCTTTCTCTCTCTCTCTCTCTCTCTCTCTATCTATCTATCTATCTATTTTTGCATAAAAAATATAATTATAAATTTATTTTCACATATTATTTATTGTATTTTGACCTTTTATAAATACTTTTCTTTAAAATATATTTTTACGTAAATAAATCTTTTTATTATACACAATGTAAATAATCTTTATCGCTACAATTATTATCTATTACAAAATCATCGTATTTTGTAATTGTTTATTTTTCCGTAATATAATAGAATTATTCATGCACTAATTCTCATTAGTAATGAAAGATATTTTGTAGTTATTGCATTTTCAGCGTTGCATGAAGTTGTCCATTATTTGATTGCTAATTAAAATAGAGATTAAATTAATTAATTTAATTAATGAAAACTGTTGAATTTAGATGCTGCTGCTCGAAGTTATTATCGAAGCGCGAAAAGTATTGAAGTGAAACAAAACAATTCACAATTTACATAATCAACAAAGAAAATATGAGGAAATTAAGCAACGTCTGCTGCAGAAAATCAATTGCTAAATGACCGTGATTCAATTAACTAGTGCTGATCAATAATTATATAATTTCCGGAGCTTTCGAGGTTGAATTACACCGTCGCGACATTGACCGCTCAATCATTTAATGCATCTAATAGCCACTTTAGGAAGAATGGAAACAAATGAGGCCTATGACCTGACTGCCTCTGTTTTTGAGGTATGCTCGCCTTACGTAACTACATATGTTGTCTGTATAGTAAGCTTCATATATGTCTGCCCCTATGAATTATTAAAATGTAATAATAATATTAAATTTTAATTTTTTAACATTAATATTAAATCCTATTAAATCTAATATTAATATTAAACTTAATAAAAAGCGTGGTATTCAGTTACGATTATGAATATTGGCAATGATGTTTATTCAAAAGAAAAGAGAATAAGAAAAAGAAAAATAAATAACTAAAATTTTTTATCCTTTGATTTTAATTCTTGAAGATTAGATAACAGATACAATTACAAATATTAAAGAAATATAACTAAATGGGTACTTAAAAAAAAAAAAAAAATAATAATAATAAAGGAAAAAAGTAAAAAATAAAAATTAAGGAAACAGAAGCAGCAATACTTTATAACTATTAAAAAAGTCACAGACAAACTAATTTACAACATATTCTAAAAACAAGAAATGATATTGCATTAATACAATATTATTCAATTGCTAATGCTATTAAATATTATTCAGAAAAAAACGCGGAAACGAAATTATATTTCTTAATTGTTGATGGTTCTCGTACAAACAGGGTTACATGGTTTTGTTATTATTAGATGTTAGTGTTAAGTTGCGTTATGTCTGTTATCGCCGTCGACCGATACTACGAATCCAAGTATACAACAGATCGCTCCCGATGAAAAAAGCGTTATGCAATATATTTGTGGCCGTAATAATTCACTCGCTAGTCGTGTTTGCATTGCGTGTGGTTAACGCGAGAGAAACCGATGACTGGCTATTCGTATTATCGTTAAAATTTACGAGCGCATTTCTCTCGCGATGCAGAACTTTTGCCAGAAGATCACAAGTGTTTCAAGAGAATCACGTAGATTCCCGCTTCCGAAAATATTTGGCAAGCAATTGTAGCAGGATACACGGGCGGACAACTCGCTCTATTACGCGAACACGGCAAGTTCGCACTTTATTTCCCGATGAGGATAAAACTCGTTTCATAATGTTTCTCGTGAGATCACCGTTCAATTGAACAATTGCGTAATTAACGTTTCCTCCAAGCTGTTATTGTGTTTTTTTTTGTGCGGCGGTATTATTCCGAGAAACGCGTCGTATTTTTGTTGCTAAGAACAAATGGATCGGAAGAAAATGATAACCTTTGAGAGAGCATAGAAAGCAAGACGGTTTTTTCCAAGATACGATTACTGTGAAATATAATTGCTTCGAGATACGATTGTTCCGATTACCGAGCCCCGGACGAAAACGCTGACTCTTCATGTACCTTCAACGATGCGTGGAAGGGTCGAGAGAGCACTCGATTAAGCAATAGAATTCTACGATCGGCGACTGCGAATTATTCTGCACGACTAGACACGTACTAGTTATTGAAGGAAACTGAGCGCCTTACTGGAGACGTCTGTTGCTCCGTTTTCTTTTTCTTTTTTCTTTTGCTTATTAAACGCACGTCTGCTAGATTGGCGCCTACTTGAGACCGTGCATTGTTGCGACACACGCACTATACCGCCGTTCAATTTTCTCGGCAATCGCGCCGAGATAACAACAAGGCTGTCCGACGTGTAAACGGTATTCGCGACACGTTCCGCCGCGACGAATACGGCACCGAATACGACGACGCGATAGCAGTCGACAATGACGGATGAGAAATTCGTAGGATCAGGTGTCGTACCGAGCGACGCAACGGCCGACCTGGTCTGACCTCGCGAGGGAATGTCGTAACATTCGCGCGCGGCCGCGGCGGCGCCTCCGGGTTCCCTTGACCTCGAAAATCCCTCGGGAAGCCCGTGCGGAGCAAGTCAGGGTCGTGTCCCGATATTCGCCATGGCCTTTATATATCTTTGCGCACCTATCTCGCGCTTTGTTCGGCTTATCACGCGCGGCGATAGCGCGGCACTGCTAATTAGCGAGTCTCCTCCTCCACTCGCGGCTCTCTTCCTAACGCGCAAGCGTGTGCGTGCGACCGGATGCGTGCACGCATGAGTGACACTCACACGCGAGCGGTCGGAGCAGCGAGTGAAGGTGGAAAAGTATAATGAGAAAAGGAGAAAGACAGAGAGCGAGAGCGAGAGGGAGAGAGCAAAGCGAGTACCGCGTGGCGCTGCACGTACAGTGCGTCTGGTTAATGGTCGCTGAACGATTGACCCATTCTTTCATCAAATAATATGTGTCCCCCGTGAGAATGGCTGTAATAATTAATGGTCTTGCAGTTACACGGTAGATTTAATCTATTGCGGAACATTTTAATTTATTATGACCAGAGAAAGTGGATTGCTACCGCGTAGATGCTTGCCTTAGTAATGGTCTGAGTAATTAGCGGTTAATACTGCGCAAGCAGGAAGCGATAATGCATTTGGTACATCGTCGTCCGGCTCAATCTAGATGGTGCGCCCTTAACATGCAAATTAATTACACGCGGAGCGCTAAAGCGAGGCGCACCGCTCTCGATTCGGGGAGAAGCGGATCTGATGGAAATATTGCTTCTCTCCGCACCTGACCGAGTACATTCAACGCTAGAAGCAAACGCTTCGACACTCCGACGTGGTGAAATAATTAAAAGGCAAACGATTACGTCATTCGGCACGTTTAAAAGAGAGTTGGCAAAATTTTATTAACGAGAGCAATTACGGGCGGACTTTGCGCGGAGACGCGCGGGAATGAGGAGAACGGGAAGCGAGTGTCGCTCGCCGAAGGAAACGAAAACACGGAAAAACGGAGTGTCAACCGGTGCGGCGTGTATGCGCGTGTTATAAGCAGCGCGCGGCACGCGTGGTAGGTCTCATGACCGCGCACAGTGGCGAGCGTCAGCAACGTCAATTTTAGTGTGTGCACCTCGCCTTCATGCATCCGCCTGAAGAATTCCCGATGAGAATTCCTGGAGGTCTCTTACCGCTGTATCGGTTCCCCGCCCGCGCGTGATTATCCGTCGAACGACGAAAGCGGTAGCGGAGGCAACGACGACGACGACGACGACGACGACGACGACGGCGGCGGCGGCGGCGACGAACTCATCCTCCGGCGAGGCTCTGCGCGCACATCAGCCCCCCCGCGAATGCACACGCGAGCGACCAAAAAAGAAAAAAAAAATTTTTTTTTAAGGTGAAAACGCGAAAAGAGACGACCTAGACGCGGGACGTCTTATGCGCGCGAGTGAAACTGCGCTCCGGCGCCGGACGTCCTCCAGGCGCGATGGAAGAAACTGACGCTGCCGCACCGTTTCTGTTAACGGGCGAACCAGCCGTCTGGCTCGATACCGTCCTCTTCCCCTGCGCGCATGTGCGCGCTCGTGACCGTCATTCAGTTTCCACTACATCTTGTCGGCAAGAACGAGATCTGCTTGTCTCTGAAGCTATCGCATCGCAAGCACGGAACGTACCGTATACCGTCGGAAGTAGCGCGGCTAGGAATATTCCGGCGATCGAGCGGGCTTGAAAGACATCGAGCTCCCTACCCGGACCTATAGACTTGGAACTCCTACGAGAGATTGCAGGTTAAATATACATCCCCGGTGTACATTTTTCCAAAGTTCAAACTGGAACTTCAAATAAAGTAGCAAAGTAAAGATAAGAAATATATTATGTAAAGGGGATAAGAAAAATTGATATTATTTTCATTTTGCGATAGACACTGCTTCCATGGAAATTTAACCTGGCGTCTCAACCGTTTGAATTATGTACCTGGAAAAATTGTCACGTGACCATTAGCTTCACTAAACTTTATCGGAATATTTCTTCTCTTTGAAGCTATTCAAACACACGCGCGAATCTGAAGTTTAATTTGAACGTTCAAATTTTTAGTTTTGCTCTTCAATTAAAACGGAAAATTGTTTCACATAATTTTGTTTAATACGTGTACTACATATATACATTAATATTTTCTTCTTATTGCGGTTGATCATTAGCTTCGTTAAACTTCATTAAAATATTTCTTCTCTTTGAAGCTATTCAAACACACCCGAATCTGAAGTTCAATTTGAACGTTCAAATTTTTAGTTTTGCTCTTCAATTAAAACAAAAAATTGTTTCACATAATTTCGTTTAATAAGCGTGCTGTAAATTAACATATTCTTCTTATTGCGTTTGAAGCAAACGAAATTTTAATTTTGTTCTGCAGCGTGAATAAATACGTTGATAAATGATTTTTATCTTTTCATGTTACTTAATATTAGTCGCGTTTATTTATTTACAAAATTATAGTGATAAAATAATAAAATTATATAAAAGCTTTTATAGTGTCATGATGCTCGAAGAAGAAATACAAAACTTGTGTACTCCAATTCATCAATCTTCAATCCAAAAGTACTTATAATAAATCACGGCAACAGAAAATTAATTTTATAATTAATATCGTATATCAACATCAGTTAGAAAAAATGTTACCATTTATCAGACTTCCCAAAGTATAGAAAGAAGAGATTAATCGCTTTCCTCTAATTACTAAAGAAAATCATTTACAGAGGTGCAAAGTTTAAATGAAAAATGTTTAGTTTAAATTTCAACGTGCATCTCACGAAACTATTGCGGTTGCTAACGTATCCCGCTCCGATTTATATCGCACAGTCGATTTAATCAGCGAAAGCCGCAATAAACTTTTATTTACTTCGCAAACACGTGCGTGTTGGAAACGAAACGGAATAAAGTCTGATGTTATAAGACGGCTCGATAAAAAATAAGTGCAATGATTGAAGAACAAACGCGAGTGTCAGATGTAATCACTGATCTGACGTTAACTTTCTGATAAACAAATTTCGACATGTATCGAGTTTGATGCAAGTACTGACGAAAATAAGAGGAGGCGTGCTTTGGAGTGAGCACATCTCAATCGCAAATTCCAATGCAGAATGAACTTGTGAGTCATCGGGTGGAAATATCTCACTTTGCACGACGCAGACAAATCGTGTGTAAATAAACAAACGAGTCGTATCTTAAAGCTGCACTAACTAATGAAAATAACAGTAATGTATTATATATGCGCATTGTGTGATACGATTGCACGAAGCGAAACGTGATCAATTGTCAGACACGAAATCGGAAGTAGCTGCAGTGCGATGTTTTATATTAAACTCTTCGATGAAAATCATTAATGAAATGCGGTTATGCATTTTGCAATCTGCCTTAATATTAGCCGCAGTACTATTGATTGCATTTTACGCCTACCTCGTTTCTCACCAGACAAAGAGCAAGTTAAAAATAAAATATGTTTGATAAATCAAGAATAAGTAAAATTTTTTAATTGCATTATTTACACCTACAATTTCTTTAAACTTTTATTATAAAGCAATATAATTTTTCATAATAATATAATAAATAAAATTGACAATCTGCACTTGTACATTAAAAAATCCAAGTAAAAATTAATTAATTATGTAATATTTACTTGTAAGAATATTAATTTATTTAATATTTTATTTACAATTGAGAAAGTTTTTTTTTGCATGAATGAAAAAGTTGGGTTTAGTTACAAAGCAAGAACTGTGTATGCGTTATATTTAGTTCGTTGACTACTTACTGATAACGACACGGTCGTTACAATTACGTCATAGCAAACATGTAATTTTTAAGATAATAATGATAAATAAGTTTCGTACGCCATAGCTAATAAAAAAAAAAAAAAATTAAAAAGGGAAATAAACAAAAATTAATATTAATATTTTAATTTAACATTTTAAAATATGCACGTTATATTCAATTCTTTTTTATTTATATACAATAATACGTAAAAAGCAGTTAATATTTTAGTGTATTATCTGTTAGTCATATATAGGGTGATTATTAATGAATGTCCTCATTTTTTACCATAGAAGCATGATTTACCGATGGATACGTATTTCTAACATATTATTATATTAGAAATTACAAATGCGTGCTCCTATGGTAAAAAGGAGGGACATTCATTAATGATCACTCTGTATATGAACTCTGCCGAATGGAAGGGAATAACATGTCCACGCTCTCTGTGAGATATTCTGTGAAAATTAACAGCTACATTAGGTCGGTAATGTAGCATATTGACGTTTATAAAGTTCTCACATAATTTAATTTATACAACTATGCGTGCATTTGAATATTTGCTTTTTATAATTAATCTATTTCACAATTTCGTGAATAAAAGTATTAAATAAGATAATAAAAAGATTTATATTTTTAATTTAGATATTTTAATATTAAATATAGTTTTAATAATAAGATATTTTATTTGGTTATGAAAATATATGTGTAAGAAAAAATATTTAATAATTTATAATTTATTCAAGTTTTTAAGTTAAATTTATCGTATTAATACTACTTTACATGAAGGATAATTAAAGAAAACATTTTACTTTAAAAAAGTCATATTTTTATTATTTAAAAAATATAAATTTTATATTTTTTTTTGCATGCGTTATATTTTTTCTTAAAACACTTTTCAGAAAATGTTTTCTTTTAGAAGAATTATGGTTTCAACTTTTTTTTCCGGAAGTGTACATCACTTTGAAGATTTTAATTCTGTAAAACTGTAAACTATAAAAGGAATTATATAAAATTTTTATGCCACGTATGTACTGCATTTTTATCACTGTTATTGTATTTTTTATCTATGAATTTTATTTCATATTTTATTACTATTAAAATTTATATATAGTGTTACAATACTTTTATGATTTATCATCGTCTGTAAGAAACGAAGACATGTTGATATAATTAGAAATGTTCAATATTGATATACATATTCATAGACTATTAGAAAGAGAAATCGATAATTTCCAAGTCTTAGGCCACATCCCAATATATACTGCTAATACTGAAAATTTATACTCCACATTACGTATATTATGGATTTTCAGTATTTACTGAAACAATATATTTACAAAATTTATATTTATATCAGTGTTCCGAGTTACCATTTGCAGTATTGCGCCATACTTTATCAAACAGTGTAATACTGAATATATATTTATATATGTAGTTTTATAATTCAAGTATAAATGCTTATTTATAATTCGCGATTAATTTGATAATTATATAAATATTAAAAGTGTAATCCATTAGCTGCCTCTATAGTTTTTCTTAAAATAATTGATTAAATGTTATCAAGGATTTTTAAATATTGTTCTATAACAGTGTAAATTATATATTTACTAATATATGAATATATTAATAAATATAAATATATATTTTACATTGTCTAATAAAACAATACACATTTATGTTACGCAATTTATTAATTATATATATTCATATGTATAAATATATATACTAAACTGTAGATGTAGTTAATTGATTATTATTTTAATGTTTATATAATTATTACATTAATTGCGTTTTAATTATCACATTAATTTAGGAATAAGCATTTATACTTTAATTAGAAGACTTATGTTATTGTAAGACTTATTAGAAATATTTTCTTATTTTAATTTGATTAAAAAGTGAACTAATTGGTTCGTCTTTTGAATTTTATGTACGTAAAAATTTTACATAATTAGCAACTGATAAATATTATACATTCAAAATGTTGAAATATTATTATCTCCATGGATTGCAAATTGTTATAATTGGTTTTTAATTAATAATTAAGCGGAATAATAATTTATAATTACGCGAAAAATTTATTAAGAAACATACGATACGAGAATAATTACAAAACGATATTTGATGGATATTTGTAATAAATCTATAATAATTTATAATAAATTACATGTTTGAGATCTGACAATTGGAATTATTTCTTTGCTCTTTCATTGTAATATAAATAAAATAATAAATAAAACAATAAATATACAATTCATAAGCGGAAAGCTTTTTTACTATTGCATAATGTTCTACATGATAAATGAATTTTCATTATAAAACATACAATTTTTATACATGTCACATATGTTTACATATGTTTGATACGATAAAGGTTTAAATATTAATATTGATTCTAACATTTTGTTAATCTTTAGCTGCACAAATTTTGTGTAAATTTAAATCTTTGTTTAATACAACTTCTACTAAATTTCAACATGAAAATTTCATTTGAAGAATCATGTCGGAATGCGTTTATGAATAAAATTTAAATTCGAATACCCCCAACATTGAAAACACTCCTGGCCATTGAATTGCATTGTGTTCGGTATTATGCTGAATGCCAGCACATTTTTGATCGAGCCTTTTATATGATCGGAAAAAGAGATTTTATCTGTGATCCACGTGTACCTTATATGCTAAATCGTCCAAGATTCGAGCGTCATAAATGCATGCATCTCATACTATAGAATTTATTCGCTCAGTAAAAAACACAAGGTGTATTCATTTTTCCATCGATGCACGCAGCTGCCATTATTACATTTTGCGTATCTAAGCAGAAATGGTGCCAGCAAAACTAACAAGTTAATATTGCGGAGATCTTGTGTGTGCGTGCGGGCTTGTATGTACGTGTATTCGTAAAAAAATTTATTTTTATTATCGCATTCTTGATTGCGAAGCTACATGTCTCGCCAGTTTGCATCGCGTTGCGAATAATTCGCGATAAACTTATTACATTACATTTAATGAAAATTGCTTGTGTATATAGTTTTAGAAAACATGTTTTTTCATTTGAATAAAGGCAAAATTTTCATCAAATAATATACCTCTCTATTCAGGAACACGCTAGCAAGATTAAAAAATATTCTTATGACTCACCTTGTATAATAAGAGAAGAATATTATTAAACTCTGCGCAAATTCACACAGAAATTTATGCTAAGCGATGGTACTTTGTAGTCTTTACAGCAGACGTAATTTTAATTACTATTCGCACAATTGCCTCATTGGCTGTTGAAGAAACTAGAAGCTTGAATCAAGATGATACGTTTCTACTCGTAAGAGAGACCCGTTCCACACTCTTGTACATGCATTATGTTAACTATATAGTGTTATATCTATATAACGCGAGTGGTTTTATAGCTTTCTATGGAGTAACGTTGTATGTCACATATTCGCCGGCAGAGGCATGTTAACGCGGAAAGGATCTCAAAACGACGTTGTACTTATACTCGTAGTTCCATTCTTAGCTGTACTTTCACACGTGAATATAGTATATTTTTCTGTAATAAGAAAAAAAATATTCTAAGACGAAAATTAGATAAAATATATAACTGGTCATTATCACTATAATCAATTAGATGATCTTTACGTACAATATACAAATTTAATATTAAAGAAAAGACTTGTTTAATCAGAATCCAACAGAAACTAACGACAATAAACATCCTTATAGTAATAATTGAATGTAATTTTAAATTAAACATTATAATTTACATTAAAAACGTTTGAATTATTATTTTCAAATTCCACACGACGCAAAAAATATGAATGGTAAGGATTATGATATTTTTTTCTGTTATTTTTTTCGTTTGCGATAGAAAAAATTATGCATCTGACATATTTATAAAAATGTACATTTTGTTATCTCGTTTTCATGATGTCAGTTACATATTTTCATGGTATAGTTTTATTTCATTTCTATTTATTTGTATTTACAGAGACCCAATGTTTTGGTTTTGTCGTTATTGGTAATAGCAATTGCACGTCCAATTACTTTGTTGATTATGGATTTTTTTGTATGTATGGATGTAACACTCGTATAATGTGTATTACTGTCGTGTGTTTGTTTATATTAATTATATTATGTTCATTATTATTAATAAAACCAAATCTTTTCTGAGTTTTTTTTTTCTTAATTTTTACAAAGCTAGATGTTTCAATAATATTTGAAGATTACAATTTTTGTTATGCGAGCAAGCGTTTCTTAACGCAAAAATTTTTATTTTTATATGAAAAGACCAATTTTTTGCTAAAATACTGAAATTAAATTTTGCAGCAATATTATCATTTTCAAGTCTTATATAATATAATTATTTTAATGATTCAATGTAAAATTATTTTCTGATTTAGCCTATTTTTTAGATTCAATAAATTTGTTTTTTTCTGTGTAGATATCAAGCTGTCTAAAATACGAACTTGGAAGCCTTTGTTTTCATTTCTAGCACTTAGGATCCTGTTAGACACTACTGTTCCATTGTTATCATAGTTATTCCGATCGTATATTTATTCGGCAGTAAGTAAACTGGAAAGTGTACATATAGCCGATCAATCTTGATATTCTAATTCTTATTTAAAGAAGTTTAATCTGCCGTGCTAGCCACAAGAACTTTTCTTTTTTTCGTTAAACTTTGGATTGTTGTATTATACATGCATTTTCAAATAATCTAATAAAAATTCAACATTTAATGTGAGACACTTCAAGAGACCATATATATTTATTATATAACTTTGATGTTTAATCTTATAAAATCTATAAAAATTGACTATAAATAATTTAATAAAATTTATAATAACAAACATAACAGTTTTTTTTCTCAAACTTTTGAAACCCAAGTCGCTTGTTTTTAGATTACAAATTAAACAAGAACGAATGCCAAACATCTATTTGTCATCCTAAATACCACATTATTTTAAATTTATCGTTGCTAGAGAACTTTGATTGATCTGATGTATTTGCGCCAAAAATACACGGGCAAAAATGCTGTTGTTTATTTTTTTCATTTCTGCGTACAGCAACAGAATGACGCAACTTACATATTTGCATTGGTATCGCAGATGTACATTTCTCTCGTTTTCGCGATTTCGATTACGCGTTATTTGTGATATGCTTTCACATCTATGCACACCAATTTACAGAGACACAACGTTTCGTTCTCCTCGTTATTAATATGCACAGCGATTGTACGTCCATTACGTTGTCGACTGTTGATTCCCGACATATAGGTATAACATTTATTTTGACTTCAGCTGTTATGCCTCTATTGTTTTAGTGTCCTTTTGTTATATAACTCAAAACACACAAAAGTTACATTTCATTCATACAATATTGCTATTGATAAAACCAAAAAAAATTTTCTTGGAATTTTTTATCAGATATCAAATATTTTCACTCGGAATTAATGATTTATACGAGAATAACGATTACGTTTAATATTTAAACGGAGCCTTTTTATTCTCCCATCCAGAATTCCATAAAAGAAACCTAAAACTCAGTGTAATGGTCTTGCTGAAAAATAATTACTCTTGAGTTTTATTTTAAAGATCATTTCAAGAAACTTGGTTAATAAGAAACTTTTATACAAAACGATAATTCTGAAATGGATGAATCTGAAAATAGACTTTCATAATTCACCATCCCATTATATATTTTACATTTATAAAATTAAAATTTTGTTAGAATAAAATTATTTGTAAAATTTACGAAAAAGATAAAATTTTATTATTTATTTACTGCACTTTGTCATAATAATTTCTTTGTAACCTTGCAAATTTGTCTTCCATTCATTCATTTATTTAGATTTTTTCAAGTTTACTAAGCAAGATCGTAAATAACGAAACTTTAATAGGACAAATCGCTTCCTCTTTTTTTCGATCAGATGCTACACGCACGAAATGTTTCGTAAAAGATAGGCAAGAGGAAACCAACTCAATTGAAAAATAAGATAGCAGACTTTCGTTATACTTTTCGTTATACTGCTGGATTCTCATCAAACAAGTTCAAGATCGATCAAGATCGACTTTCCAAAGCGAGACGTAAATCGCGCAACTGTTCGTAAACTCGTTCATAAGTTGATGCGCATATGTGAAACTCTGATACTGGTATTTCATGTTGTCTATTTTCTTTTTTTTTTTAAATATTTGCAGACAATTATATTAAAAATCTTTATATTGTTCAAATTTTTACATAACTCGTTAATGAGATATTTTTAATTAAATATTTTACAAGCGTACGTACAATTTCATATAAGACGGTAATTATATTTGAAACTAACAAAATTAAAAATAATAAAATTAAACTAATAGACAATTGTTTATTAGTTTAAACATTTTTAACATTTGTGTTGCTAATTCTACTGATTAAATTAAGTTTCATTGATTTTTCTAAATATGTGTAATAGCACAAAAATTTAAAGTAGAAAAGTTGGAAAAAAAATAAGTTTTGTTTCACGAGTATCTTTTAGTGTGTTTGTTATTGTTCGTATTTTTCATTACTTGATTGCTTTCCGCTTCAGATCATAAATTAAATGGTAATCCCATTGTATAAAGTTAAAACTACAAATCATGAAAGGCAATATTTTACTTCCTCCCAAATAGTTCTCGAAAGATGCCAGACATGTTTCACTTGCAGCTTCTTTCGTTCAAAAATATCTAAAATTGGTTTTCCCTTTCTTTTCTTATTCTCTATTTCTCTTTTTCCATCTGTCTTAAGATGTATTTCTGAAATTAATTTATCACTAAAAAGATAAAAAACAATAATCATTTTTCTGTGTACAAGAGAAATATTTTAATTCATATCATTTGTTCGTTACCCCATGAATGACAATAAAACAAAAGATATAATATTGTTCGGAAATGCATTTTTTGTTTTTTTTTTTACTACATCGTTGTCCCTAACGATAAATGTCACACGTGCGGTGCCGGTGATTCTACGGCATTAATTAGGAGATACGGCAGATTGCACCCGGTGAACAGAGGCTTACAGCACGAATAATGACGCAGCCGCCGACCAATTTTGGCCGTGGCCAAAACGTTCAATTAAATGGTCTGTAAATCACCATAGTCGCACAACGTAGGCGCAGATCGGCGATAAAATTAGCAATTTCTAGTGCACAAGGAGGGATTAACGCAGGCTTATTTGGTGTGAAAGTACGGATAACAGGATCAACTATGTTTTTGTTTTATCCGATGCATTTAGAGAATGTCAAGTATTTTGATCATCTTGAACCGTTTGATGAACTATTTTTTCTGCATTGTAGCTAATACGTATATCAAATAAAATCGTTTCTAAAAGACGATTGTGTTTTTTGTAAAATTGTATTACAATATCATTTGTTATTTGTATTGCTGTACAATTAGTTGCATATAAGTGATTTATATAGCAAATAAAAATTTATATAATTGGATTACTTTTTAAATAAATCTAATAAAAATGCGTCTTTCATCTTTCAATCGACAATATAGTTGATATAGTTATAAATTAAGTAATATGTAATTATGTTATTTAATTTATGGCGCAATCAATATCTTGCAATTGATTACTTAATTTAATGTACGTTTTGTATTGTGCGCTGTCATACATGCTTTTGAGAACTTTTTTCTTGCCGATGACGCACCAAATATATTCTGATTGGACGAATTAATCCTCTATAATTCATTTCGACTTTCTGTCGCCAATTCGGTTGCCGATTGATTCGATTCGGGTTTCAATATCGCGGAACTAAATTAAATTTTCCGCTGGCGAATATCGGAATACGATGAATCAAACAAAAACGCATCAATGTTCGTTAAATACTTGTAGTATAATATGATGACACAGATTGCGGACATTAATATTTGGTACATAATGGACATACGTGTGACACATTATGAAGCATGAAATGAATCTGACGAAACATATGCCGTCATATATTTCAGAACAAAGTCTAGCACCAGATATGAATTTAAGTTTTACATTATAAATAACACACGAAAACGTTAATTAAAACATAATCATAACAAAACGTATTTTCTCAATAAATTATTTTCCATCTTTTTAGATTTATATTAGAAAATTATAAAATGTATTTAAAGAATTTTCCTTTAAAATATAATTTCATTAAGATATAATACGTAAAATCAACAAGAGTTTTGTGTTTGAAAAAAGATATAATTAAAGTATTAAAAAAATATATATATATGTATATAAAGTATAAAAGTTTATTATATATTTAATTTGTGCAAAACTATATTTTTAATATATCCTTCATACTTGCACAATTTAGCTTCGCAGAACTACTTCATGAACGCAATAAATCTTACCACTCACAATCAGCATGCCTACGTGATAACTAACGAAAGTTAAACAAAACAGCCGAACGATGCCCTTCCTAATGAATCTTCGTACCGTCCTTTGTCTTCTGAAAGCTACATTTGCTTGCGAATTGGTTGGATAACAAATTGCTTCGACTATCTAAGTAAATACCTGTTTCGAAACTAAAGTTGAAGCTAAAAGCTTCAAGATCTAAATCGACGACTCAGCGGGTTTCCAAGATGAAAGAAAGTTCCTACAAATTCTTTACGAAGACTGTGTGGAATTGTTAGCTAGACAGATTCTATCCGCTAATGGAAAAATATAAGTAAAAGGAGAAGCTATCAAAATTTTTTTTTTTTGTAATGTCCTATTTCAATACTCAATTATTGAGCATAAAGGCAAATGTATAATCGGTCTACTTTCGAACTTGTGTGCTGTAGGTAATTCTATTTTAAAATTTTATGTATAAATTGTTCATATTTTTTTTAATGTTTATACATCCTTGTTATAATTGCTTGGAGAAATACGAAAACGTGGATAGATATCTGTAAAAATTAAAAATTCTGTGACTTTGTTTGGTAAGTAAATATTACGTCTAGCGGAATTCTACATCAGAAGTACATAAAAGGCAGGAAATGAAAAGATAAAATAAAATTGGAGTTAAAATCCTTATTTGAATGTTGTTTCATCTAAAATTCAAATATCACCGCTGATGGTATTATCTCGATTGTTATTACTTCCAAAAACAGCATATTGTAAATATATGAATTACTAAAAAATGATATTATTGATGATGCTTTTAGACTGTACATACGAAGGCAACAAGATTGAGGACCTGTACGACCTTATTTCGCAGTTGTATATTTCATAAACGATTCAAACGAACGGTGTGTAGTTTGCGGTTTCAATTCTGCTGA
Organism: Solenopsis invicta; assembly: GCF_016802725.1. NCBI lineage: Eukaryota > Metazoa > Arthropoda > Insecta > Hymenoptera > Formicidae > Solenopsis > Solenopsis invicta. Next base: position 23,277,245 of record NC_052667.1, read on the forward strand.
AAGCCTTCGCGGTAAATTATCATGTCAATTGGAATGTGCATAAAATCCACATAACTTGTCTATGAAAAATACACTCGTTACAGAATGTGCACGAATTACATTTGCATTGAATAAACAGATTTAATTATTTGTAGTTATAATTAATTATAATTTATCTTGTATTTTATAACTGGCATATGTATAGTATCTTATAAATTTGATGACGTGATTATGCGATTACGTAATTTTTTAATTAATTGATGAATTTTTAAGCCGATTCTATCTTGGAGAATACATTTAAAATATAATTTTTCAATTATATGATATTAGAAGGAAAGAATGTTTTACCAACTAAAATAATAAATAAATGTAATAAAATTATATTTTTATCCAAAATTAATTGAATAAAAGAAAATATTAAACATTTAATTACAAAGATGTAGAATACTAAAGATTAGAAAATATAATAAATAAAGGCTTTTTTTACTTTTTCGCGGAAATCTATTTAAACTGGAGTTAAAAAATGTATCAATCAATTAAAATCAAAAGATTTTTACGTATATGGTTCAACTAATCATCAACTAACAACGATACACAGTAAAAAAGAATTAAAGGCTTTGTCTTTTGTGTAGTTAAATAAAATCCGCGCATCTCTTGTACGTGCTATCAATATTTCAGGTAGACCATTTGACATTTCCAACTCGGTCTTGATTTTCCTATTATATGCGGATTCATATGGGTGTACACGATGTTTTTTTAAAATATGATACCGGCTTTTCCATAGCGTGAATATTAACTTACCTGCGATATCAATACGTCCATCATCCCACTTTGACAGTTGTACGTAACGCAATGGACTTTACCGAGAAGTCCGATATTTTTCAATACATACGCCAGTACTTTGCTAAAGCCAGAACGATATTGCCATCGGATTAATTTCGAGTGCAAAATATATATTTCATTTATGGCATCAGCGCCCAATAACCATTATTATTACGTTACAATTTTGGCATTGCTACCTGTGTATTTTATTTAGCAAGAAAAATGTACGTTATTGGATAATCTCATAGCGACTATACTACTCAATTTGAGATAATAACTAAACGTCAAAATTTTAAATGATATTGAATGAAAAGCATTGAATAAAAATAAAAACCTTTTGTACTAATATCAAGTCCTTTTACGATTTCGCCATTATTCTTGATAATTTTGGTAAAATGTAAAACAGATTAATATTGTTAATTTATTTATACGGTATGATGGAGAAGCGATAAACAATTTGATCAAAAGTTGAATTTGTAACACTTGCGTGTAGGTTGTGTTGCGGTACATTAAAGTTTTAGACTTGTACACGCGTTTAAAAATACTTTCCTGTACATTAATCGACGAATGCATTGAATTCACGTGCGCCGTATTTAATGTTTCGTGTCTATAAAAGGGATCGCAGAAACTCATTAGCATGCTAGTTGGCTCGCGTGTTCTGTTTAAGAGTACCGCAGTATGCGCCATCACTATATGATAGATTCTGATTGCTTCATGCCATTCAGAAACCATTAACGATTCGCGGGACAAGGAAGGTCATAAAAAAGGAATGCAGCGCAACTTGAACTTGTTTCGAGTGATCACGATTGAGCATTCCCGAAAATATCAGCCGCTTGAAACTTCATACTTCACTACGACTGGGTCGATTCGTTCGCTATTGAAGCTCTACTACACGTGCTTTTTCTTTATGCACCCTGAAAAAAGTCTTGTTACACCGATTAAAAATCTAGTAGATGCAACCAGTATGTCTGTTAAAAAATGAACGAATCAAAAATTTCGGAAATAACTAATGACAGTAAAGTCTATCGAACGCTCTAGTTACAAAATCTCGAGTCCTATTATAATAACCAAAAATTCTATTGGTTTCATCAAGACACACTCAGTCAGATATATCTTGCATGTAATAATAATCAGATCATTTTTCTTAGTGTATTGTTACGCGATCTCTCTTTACTACGCGTACGAGTGAAAAAAAAACTCACGGCTATTCTAGTATATGGATACAACGGGTGCTTATGCTCACCTTTACAGTTTGAACCGAACGTTTCAAAAGGCGGCTCGTAATTTTCATGGCGCGAGCTTCTAAGCCGACCTTCGATAAACGCTAATGTTTTAGTATCCCCAAGCAGCGGCCCTCATGAGCGCGTGAAATACGATCGTCTTAAAGTTTCCACGGTGTCGGAGGGATGGCCGGGGGGAAGTGTTCTGCACGTTTGCAGAGTTTTAAGGAGGCGACAGTAAGGAAGTAATAAAAATTATACCGCTGGCTTAGTCCTCGAGTTTGTATACGGGTGACTTGCAAAACGGGCGAATTACGGCGCGTTCTTTTGTATAAAAAAAAATGCTCCATTAAAGAAATTCGATAGTGTCGGGCGCGTTTCTTTTTTTATATTTTCTTACCTTTTTAAAAACGCTCCTTTATCAGCATAATGTTTCGAAGAAAATATCGTAGTTTTTCTTCAATTTTTGTTAGTTCAAATATTTAAAAGTCCTGTTATTTTTTACTATTGCTTTATAGTTTTACAACTCCATACATGTTGAGTAATTTCTTCTATTGCTTAATTATAGTAAAACTTGTTCGTCTTGTTTCTCAGACAGATTTAAAAGTGATATACTGTATAAAATTATGTATAAAACATATATATGCTTTACTATTAATTACTTATACAAGGTAGATAATAAAAAAATTGTGGCTAAATGTAATAATTTTTTTTAGAAGAAATTATATTTTCAAATTGATAATTAAATCGACATTAAATTTTGAAAGCCTAAAGTGTTATGTTGAACACAATACCTATCATTTTTTTCATTACAGCAAATTTGTTCTACGTACAATCTCGATTAGCGTGATGTGACAAAAGCAAAAGCGTGTACTTCACAAGCGTGATCGAACTGATGGAAAAAGCTAATCTCGTTCTTCTGGCTCGTCGATTATTGCCTTGTCTGTTCACGACGAAGAAAGCGGCGGATCCGCATCTGTAAGACGGGAAGTAAAATAAACTTTGTACTACGCGAACGAGATGAAACGCGGATGACTTTTCGCGCGGCACACGCCACTTGGAAAAAGACACACTTGACCTTTTTCTTTCGTCTGTTTCTCATTTCCTCGGACTTGAAGTTGAAGTTCAGTAAACCCCATTCCTCCTCATTTTTCCCGATTTGTCTTGCAGGTGAAAGCCGAAAGAGCTGGCGGAAAACGAGTTCCTTTGAAATGATATATTCCTAAAGTAAATTCATTCATCTGTGCGTAAAGGGTAACCTCTGCAATTGGCCGTCTCCATTGCGAGCAATTTTCTACGAAGGACCCCGAGGCGGACTCCGTCTCCTCCTTGCATCTGCACTTAAAACGCGAATCGCAATTCTTCTTTCAGTGTGTCTTTATTTCTCTTTCCGATCCGCACGACAGAAGAGATTTCGTAGCTATTCCTTATAGCTACAAAATCTTGTAGAAGATTCTTACCAAGAGTTCAATTCAGTTTCAAGAAAAAATAAAAATAGATTACAGAGAAAAAGGTATTTATTTATTTTATTATAATATATTCAAGTTATATAGTGAACGTTAAAAGAGTGTGTCGAAATGTAGCGTTATTATAATTTAATATTCCTGAAATATACCTTGGAACCATTAATCACACGCGAACTTCTTTCTTCACGCGAACTGAATTCTTTAAAAAGTAGTCCATTCAAATCACTTCATTTCTAAGATATAATAAAAAAACAAAGGTAATGTACACGTGCAATTTATTAAATGTTTTGAACACCTCCGAGATTCGAAATCTAAAAACAGTTTTTATAATAAAATAATATTATTTTTATGATAAAGTAGTATTTGTAACGACCATGGCGCAAAGACTTGTGTGTCTGCTTTTTATATCAAAAATCCGAGTTCAAATATCAACTGAACAAGAACATTTGATTTTATGCGATCGCTACCTCTCGGAAGCCAATTAATGGCAAACCACTGAGAATATCTTGCTATGAGAATCCCTCTAAATTAGACCATTCAGAACCGGCATTTAAGCTGTGGATTTCGTATAACTACGTAAATTGTGAAAAGTGCGCATTACACCGAGAGATCATTATATCTCTAACAAGAGAATAAAATCCGAGATGAAGTAAATCTTTATTTCAAGTGAAAATATATGAATTTGTTTAGCTATGGATTAACGGCAAAACAGAAATCTCAGGTTGTATCACATATCATGTATACCACGAATTTAAAACTATGCAAAGTTAAGTTTCCATTTTTTAATAAAGATTTGATTTTGCATGGTTTTCGTGGTAAACGCGGTATATAATACAAACTGACATTTAGTTTCGCTTTTAATCGTTGCTAAACGAATTCGTACATTTTAACTTTAAACTCGACTTTGTCATATTTCTAATGAAATAATAAAATAATTAAAATATTAAATTTAGTATGCTTTCTATGAAACGTATGCGTACAATGTGTAAGAGTGTGGTATTACTCCAGGTCGTACCCCACATAGAAAACTCACGAATTTGAATTTTATAGTGCTAAAAAGAGAAAGGTATCAAGTACGTGTTTTACCAGACCAGTCTTGCGCTGGCATTGGAAGGGTGAAAAAACTGAGAGAAAGATGTCAATCCTATATAAGACTGTCGATTCCGATCACTTACACTCGCAGTCATTACGTTCGATCTTTAACGTTGCCATTAAAATTTGCGGCAAGCGTCGCAAGTTAATGTACGTCAATTCTTTAATTTGAAAAACTCGGTGAACAAAATAATTTGCGATAAAACGAGAAGCGTTACTCATGACGTACGAAACGCGAGTCCTGGTGAGCCTTTCATAATCATCGCAGCTTGATTACGATATTTCTGAACGTGAGTGTTTTCGTCTGTCTTCAGGTGATCGTCGTCGCGATGACGGTGATATCTGTGGGGGCGTACGAAATTGAAGGAGACGTTGTTTTTTCCAATGCGAACGTCGCGCCTCATCGCGCCAAATCTCGTTCACGAAATCTTTCTCTGGACCAACCATTTATCGACAAGACGGTCGGTCTGCAAACTTCAGCCTCGATAAGAGGTCGAGCTGCCGATCAACGAACCTTTCGCGACGTGTCCTGGAAGGACCGAGCCGTCTATCCATCCGGCTTTCCGATTTTTCCTTATCAACCGATCAAACAAAATTCCTTTACGCTAACAACGTTTAGAGATAAACCGTTCCTCAGAGACACAATACTGAAAAATGGAGAATTGCGTGGAGAACGGTCGGTCCTTAGAGACAATCCTTTCGAAGGACAATCGCTTACCTCGGAGGAAATCTTCGAGGGACAAGCGTCGACGTACGGGAGCCAGGCACCGTTCAAAGAACAGTTGTTTACGGCTGAGATGCCGTTTAAAAACTTGTTTAGCGGACAATCGTCCTCGGCTGAACAAGCGTCGTTTCAGAAGCAAGCGACTTTTGTCGAATCCCCGCCCGTCTCCAACTCGATCAAGTTCTATCGAGATGATTATGTCAAGCCCATTGATTCTTACGAGCGGTATAAAGATATACTGACTACGCTGGATGGGAAATCCTTGCCATATACAAAATACGGTGAGTTTATAGGTATTACGCAATTTCGGGAACATACGATAGAAACACTTTTTGTGCAACATCACGTCAGAGAGAATAAATTTTTCCCTGATAATGGACACGGTTCAATTTCTTTTTTTTCCCCCTTCTCCCCTCCAGACTTTCTAATTTAACTGGCGCAAATTGTTTTTCGCGAGCAATCCGATTTTGAATTTTCTACTAAAACGTGAAGCAGTTTGTTAATTGAGGCGTTAGACAAACTCGTCCCCTCGGAACTTTAACTCGATTGCACCGTGTTAATTATTGCAGAATAATTTCCAGCTATCAAGTTAAATTTGATACTTCCGTGTAGCATCTACCCTCGAGGGATGAAAAATTATAAGTTATCCCTAGGGTGCAACTTTCTTTCCCTCACTCGTTCCCGAGTGGCGCATCGTGTCGCTTCACTGATATCTTGAAAACTTTTTTACGGCGCATTCGATATCCCTTATGTACGTGCATTAGAATGAAGATAATATTTCTTGTCGCAGATCACGCGCTCAGATTGCCCTCAATGGTTCCGTCTTCCGAATACCTCCTCCCATTAAACGCTGCGGTGGCCACGACACCATCAATGCCCGTTATCACGCACGAGCATAATCCTGTCATGTCTTCTGGTATGGGCGAGGCTCATTCCTCAGAAGCTTCCAAGATGGAACTCGGTCCGAGGCTGATGTCGGCCAGCAGCAACTGCAACGTGGTGAGCAAGACCAGCTGACATTTCGGTTTTACACAAAGCGGAATATTTATATAATCAAAATTTAATCCTGTCCGTTGAATTCGATATACCCAGGCCGAAGGCAAAACCCATTTCGTGGAAATTTTGACATATCCATTTTGGAGTGAATAATTGCAATTGTAAATGAAAACCGTCACGGTTCTGTCAACCTTATCAAATTTTGTACTACGGGTATCTATTTGCAATTAAAACGGGACGCGCAAAACGGGTAAAACTTGGAGATGTAATTTTATACTTTATATTATCAAATTTCGTGATTACTCCATGTTTACGTCAATCGTTACAATGTTAGATAAATGTATCTTGTAATTTTAATTGCATGTAAATTTATACACCAAATCATTGTTTCCAATGCATACATTTTACAGTCTACTTATTATTAAATTTGTTATTAAGTTAACGATATTCTTATCAATTTTCAGTAAACATTAAAGATTTATTACCATATTATTTAATAATATTCAATAACATGTATCGTTTTCAAATTGTCTCATTTAATTATATGCTATACAACATCAATGCGAACAAATTTCTATTATAACTCGTAGACAATGTTTTTAAAATATTTCAACAATGTTTTGAAAAAAATGTTTTTAAAATGTTTATACAACTATATTTTAAAACACTTGTTGAGTTATCTGAATAAAAGACCGATTCCTTATACAATAATATAATATAATTTTATATTAATGATTGCAACGGGTGAATCTAAGATACCATTGGACACTGGCGGTCTAAAAATGCAAGATAAACAGAAATGTATGCATTGAAGAAATATGCAGCGTGTAATAAATGTTTGTATTGCTTTTAGCCGGGTGACAGCCCGCCAACCACCGTTCCATCAATCTCAGTTAGCGCAAACCAATCCTCGATTGTAGGTCACATCTTAACGAGTTTAACAACCAAGCCCAGTTCGCCTGTCATGGCAACGTCAATAGCGCCGTCCGCCGGAAAGTACGTAATGGCTGACCGGAGCTTTATTATCCGCTCGGTTGGTTACAGCATTGTAACTATGTAGTAAACTAAACTTGCAAAGTTACTCAATTGCCGAACGAGAACGGTTAGAATACCATTATGTTCTGAAACAATCGCGTCGTGTCATTGCAAATGGCCTCGCGTAAAATTAATGCAATTACGATTATCTAAAGTGGGATCTTTTAAACGTATTTATTTAGCATAATTAATTTTACTTCGTTTAATAGCTTGCATTATAATAAAGTAAAGTGTGTTATAGCCTTGAAGTTGTAATAAGAAAATTATAATTCTCATTCTTTGATCGCATTTGTCTTTGTAGAGATCCTCAATATAAATTAGTTTTTTTTTACTTGCTTATTTTATTTCTGTTAGTAATTATTCTTATGCAGAATTCACGATTCGATATTATGAAACTAAAAAATTAATCCCGTCAATTAATCTACAAAATGGGAGAATTACTACATTTAAATTTGGTTTCTTTCATTTAGCATCCACAAACCAATTTCTTTTCACGCTACTAAACACGGAGCCGTCACATCAATGCTTCCTACCCTGAACGAATTGAATAGCAACATGCACAGCTATGCGCTTTCACACACGCCAAAAAGCAGTCTCAAGATCAACGAGCATGACTTAAAATTCTTAGCGTTGGAAGCGCCGAAGAACGTTGAAACCCGAGACTCCATGTTGAATTACATTCTCCCCGAAGAGCATAAGAGCGGACTGAAAAGCATTCAGAACTCCTTTGCGGACTACGCGCTGCCCGTGAAACTTAAACACGGCTGGCCTTTGCAGCAATTCTCACAGCCGGAAACATCACTCGGCTATGCTCCGCTGTCTTTGGCTGGAAAGACGAAACTCGTTTTACCAAATATACCCATCGCACCCATTTCTTGGCCAATAGAAATTGAAAGCGACATTCCCGCAATGCTACCATTGAAATCTATAACAATGTCCGACGCTGTAACAGAGAACAAGTTGCCGCTCGGTACGATATGATTATTTCTTATTACAATTATTAAATAATGGTCTAATTGAGTTTTAATTTTTCTTTCACAAGGTTCTCTAAATACGAAGTGACGGTATTAAAGTAGCAAACATTTACATTATACTGCGACTGTCATTCTAATAATTAATTTTTTAAATTTATCGTAAGGTGATGTGTTTGTAAATTCTTCAGTTTTATCAAAGACCGGTCTCTGTACTTGAATACTGATATTAGAGAAGTTTCGATAATTAAAACAAATACAATATTTTATTACAGGCATTAACTTACCTGTGGACTTTACGGCAAGCATGCCAAATAGTCTGACTTCAAGTACACCCAATGGTATATCTGGAAGCATAACTGGTGGCATATCAACGAGCATACCTGGTGGCATGACAGCGGACATACCTGCAAGCATGCCAACTTTGAACCTCGGGCAAAGTTTACATCACGTGGCACAATTACGACAAACTCAAGAGGCAAGAGATCCGTGGTACCCCACAGGTATCTTAGTTCTATACTAAGTTTTACATCTTCGGTTTCGATCGTAATGTGCATTTCACATAACACTTGATGGAATTTCTCTGAAAATACAGAAATCCGCCGAGACTGTTCAGGAATTTAATAGAATATCAAAGTGATATAGCAGAGTAAATAATAGAGTAACGCATTTCAGTTTCGGCAAGATCTTAACTGCATTGAGAAAAAAGTTATTAACTTGACTAAATTTTTCAGATCGATTAAATTTGTACAGTTCAATACTTATGTATTTGACTTAAATACTAGAACTAAAAAAATTTACTTAAGTTGAAAAATTTTATCACACCTTTTTTTTCTCAATATATGAAATCTTCAAATCTTGATACGACAATTATAATATGAAAATTGAAAATTTTGCGTCATATTGATTAGGACTAAAACTTTATGCTACGTTTACAAAATTCTGTTGGACTTACATAATGAAGTTTTAATCGATATAAAATATATTTTCATTCATTGATCGAATTCATATATGTATATCTTCTCGTTTATTTTAATTTTTTGAAATAACTATAGTTTAATAATACCATAATGGAATTATTACAACAGTATTTGAACACAGTATCCCGAAATTCGCGAAATAAAATACTGTAGCAATGAAGTTCTTGAAAAATCAAATAAAAAAGTTTTTTGTAAACTTTTATTCAAAACATTAATTTTTGAGACGTAAGGATTTAAAACTGACCAATCAGAGGTTACGTTAGATAGTCACGCGCGATTCACAAATTATCTAAATGTAATTTGTAATTAATTCTTTAACCTTTATATCTAAAAAAAATAATTTGAAATAAAATTTACTTAATTTTCTAAGAACTTTATTGTTTTAATATTTTTATAAGCGAATTTTGGAACACTTAGCATATATCTTTTCATTTTTCTTTCTCGTAATTTTTCGACAAGAATCTTTCGTATCAGTCGAGTGTGTTTAAAGATTTATTTATTCAACAACTCTATCGCCCGCAATTGGTAGGCATAACGCAAATAATGTACTTTACAGAATTGCAACTGCAACTGGGAGGTTTTGGCGGGATAAATTACACCTTACATAAGGGTAATTCTGTCACGAGACCGATGGAGCCTGGGATCGCAAAAGCGGGTTTAACTTTGCCGAAATTACCGCAACCGCACGCTCCCGCATTTGCAAAGGTGAGTTCTGAAGGCGGGATTGTGAGTTTTGCGGTGCGCAGTGCTTACCTCGCTCGAGACCTTTTTTTTAAATGTGCGCGATATTACTTTGGTCGCTTTTATTAGTTTCGTGCTTGCTGCTTATGAGCAGTCCGCTCTTCATTATTTCTTTTCTACCATTTTTGTCGTATACATATATTACCTACATGTGTCAAGTTTTCATTTTTTATCGCTCTATGACTTTCCTTTACGACTTTCCTCGCGTTTCACTTCGCGCCAATGGCGCCCGCGCAGCCGTATCGAGACATCGTGCATTTTCACGAGTAAATCAAGCAAATTGCAGTTTTTACGGTTACATATTTTACTCGTTATTCGGAATAAAGCGGCCGCACCTCTCGGAGTGAGAGCAAAAGGCGAGTATTAAAAGAAAGAAATTACCGCGCAGCTTCGGAGTTTGTCACTAAATTTAGTGCATTCATATTTCCGCACTACGTTGTGCAGCCGCAAACTCGTTGAATTTATTATTCCATTTAATTGACTAAATAATTCAATCCCCGCGAGCATAAATGTCATTTGTATTTGAATGACTATTGTGTAATTGTCGGATAGGGTAATAATTTTTTTTTAACGCTATATATTTCCTTAGAGAACAATCTGCAAAAGAGATTCCAGTAATATCGCAGATTGACATAATCTATCTGATTTTCCAATTCATTTAATATTTATTATAAATTATGTAAATAATGTATGATTTAATAAGTTAAAATATTTTAAAATTTATAAATTTAAAAATATGACACAAGATTTTAATTACAATACAGATTAATGTATTCAGCAAATATCCATAGAGCCATTTAACTAAAACTTGTATTCAAATTTATCATTGCATTCATTACCATATTTATCAATACTAAATCAATGGAAAGATAAAACGAGGGAAGGAATAATACGTACAAAAATTTTACATTGGACTGCAACAAAATCAAAAGAATATTAAGATTCTCATATTATATTGCAAAAATTATTTATAGATATATTTTCTTTAAATTGTTTCGCATACGCGTTGAACGTGAGCATGTGAGCATGAAATTCTAAATTCCATGACTGCGACTATTCACGAGCAAATATGTATTAGATATATTTCAAAGTGTAAATTTCAATACTCTATTCTATATGTAGTAGATTCCTAATTATCATTTGGAAGTACGCGTCTATTTGCTTCAGCAAATGCCATCGAATGTTGGAAGTTCGCTGGTAGAAGCTTATGAATATGGAACGCGTATTCACGAGATATTAATTAGTAAACCAATTTTGTTAATCATACATGTTCGTGCCTGACAATTCTGTTGGTCTATTGGCATACGTAAACTCCGATCATTTTGGCGAAACCAGTTTATCGCACTGTTATATTAGAACAAACTTTATTCATAAATTCCGTGCTGAGTGTATCGAATCGTTTGTCTAATTTGTTTGCACAAAAGTTTCCAAGTCCCTTTTCTTTTTGTTTTTCTTCATCCGTTAATCATTATTTTTATAAAAAATAGAAAAGTAATAGAAAGCAGCAATATAACATCGGCAAATGTATAAACATTGCAAAATATTTTAACACTTTTTGCCAAGCTTCCTAAAAGGTTGAAATACTACTAAAATGAAACAATCGTAATGATTCTTAATTTATAACAAGATACAGACATTAAATTTGCAGCTGCAGCACTAGAAAATCATAGGCAAAAGTGGGCATTTAAATAATAAGTTGCACTTTGCTGTTGCATTACTTTCGCAAAAGGACGACCGCGCTGTATTTCTTCGGCGCCGAGCGTTGAAATGTGTGTTCCCTAAGAACAAAAGTTTCCCACTTTGCGCAAAAGCGCAAATAAAATGTTCCGCGTACTCACACAGTTCGGGCGCAGTGTTGCTCGTAAATCCTTCAAAAATTTAACACGAGGTACGGCCGCGTGGCCGTTCCGCGTTCCGCGTGCCGAGTGCCGCAGGTGCCGGGCACTTTTTGCGGGGCCGTGAGGTAGAAGGAACGAAGGTAGGCAGAGAGAAATGAGGCATCTCATCCGTAGTCACCTGGGTTTCTTATTTACATTAATTACACCCGGGGAAGTTTCTATCTCGGCCGAGAGAAGAGGCGCGCGTAGCCGCGGCCCGGCGTTGCCTTGTTCTGCAGCGGCGGCAATTATTTTCGCAGTCGGTAAATATGATTAATCGCGAGGGATTAAAGATGAAACGAGTCCCGACGTTGGCTAAACAAATTGTGCTCGTTGAAATATCGAGCGGCGCGTGCTCACGTTTGCATTGTTTATCTTTACAGAGCGTCCTCCGAGGAAGTGTATAAAGAGAATTTAATTAAATTAATGGAAATTGCGTGAAATAGGATACACACGCGTGAATTCTAATTTGTAGGTTCGAAATGACGCACGCGGAATTGTGTATATATATATATATATATAGAGTTACATAACATTAAATGCAATTCTATCAGAATTTAGGAGATATTTAGAGTACCCATTAAATTTCATCAAGTTTTAATTACATTTAATTGTAGAAATTTATTTATATTGAGTTTAATGAAATCCAAATATAGACTTGAAACGCGAATTAAAAGTTAAAATGAAACAACAACATGGTAAAGGACGTAAAAATTACAAAATGCACCATTCACTTGGACATTTTTGTAATGTATCTTCTAACTTTTTGTCATACAAAAAATTACACATTTAATGTATTTATCTAATGTGTCCAAGTAATTGCTTCTTTTTAATCAATTTATTATACTAATAAAATTTTTTTTTCTCAATTATTTGGAGAAACTATGATTACTTCATGCATATCATAAAAGATGCACATAATTTAGCTGATTTAATATAACTAATCTTTCTAAAATATTATTTCAGATCGGAGTTGGATACGCTCATTAAGCAATATAGGACCACCATGATTTCAAACTGCTTCGTATGATGTATATATTATATATCTAAAATTTAAGTAATTGCTGATCAAAAAAAATGTCGCCAAAGACACACTTACTCCTACAAAAGTGGCATATATTTTTTGTTATTACTTACAGCGATAGTTATTACTTACACAGATATTTAATTAGTTTTAAGTATTATCTGGTATTATTTAGTCTTTTGTTTTCTGTTATTTTAATATTTTACAAATGAATCAATAAAATTGTATCGTTTAGCAAAACCATCGCATTATTTAGTTTGCTTTCGTAATCAGTAATATTTAGAAAACTATTCTCTAATCCAATTTATTCCTTATCTATTGATACACATATTATCTATTTCTTGTTATAAGTTTATGTTTCATAATGTTACAAAATTGAATATAATAATTTATTTTGGATTTGTGGTAAAGGTAATATTTTTGAATTTATCATAATAAATATAAAATAGAGACAAATCAAATTGTTTTATACACGTTACATTCATGTACAAAGCGAATAGACTTTTTTGCGCGGAAAAAATTAGTTTAGATCCGTCTCTTTTTACGTACAATGGACAATAACGCTTTCATCCTACTTGTGTGTGTGTGTGTGCTAGCTTTCATTTTACTATTTATCTGTCTATTTTCGTTCGGCTATTCTTTCTTTTGTTCATTGCACAGCCAAGTATCTCGATGCTCACACGGGTATAAACGGTCGAAACCCCGGGATACCTTTTATTCCTCAAACGTCCGTAAAAGTTGGCACCAAACGATTGCGCTGCAGATTGAATTTCGTTGGCGGCCGTGGTAGTTGGCTGCGACCATTGTCACTGCAGATTGCATTGAACCGAATCAATGTAGTCACACGCATTGGTGGACTACGGGCTGTAACAGCTTGAAAAAAATTGTCACATCTAGCAAAGAAAATTATCTGATTGGAATGAAAAGTCGACCCCCTCACGAGAATATAAATAAAAAGTAGACTAGACGTACAATCAGCAATAAATTTTTAGTGCTTAACGTTTTTAGTACGCTAAATTCACTCGGAAATTATTTTTAAACCTTAACATTAGGAGATAATCGTTAGGATTACTCTTTTAAATATATTGTCGATTATGTGTTATGCTCTTCGTTAACTTTATATTTATATTCTTATAGAAGTGTCAATTTTTCAGAAAACTAAAATTCTAAACATTATTTCCTTTCACAAACACACATGATGGCCTGTACTCCGACCATCAAATAAATAATTAAACATATTATACGTTATAAGCATGTATAATTCATTATTTATATTAAACCTTTAACAAACTATGAGTTTCGCTGTGTAGCGAGGGGGATTCATATCCGCTGTCGCGTTGTATTTCGAGTTTACCTCCACTCGAGTTGTCAAGCAATCATGGTGGATAATTGTGTGCCCCCGTGTGTATCGTCGCTGTTTTACGATTCACGATTTATCATGGGTAAATTGCACATCCATCCGCCACTTCCATTATTATTATTACTTTTCTTTTTTACAGCTCGAGCGCCCACTGACTGGGAGTCAGCTGTAGGTTTCACACGTAATTACGCGCCGGCGATAATAATATAGGTTTATCACGTTTTTGATCCTAGAATTCCTTCGCGCGCCGTGAGAATGAATAATCCTACCGCCGGCTTACGTTAGATTACTTCATTCGTGCATTTTATGGAGATAGCATGAGCGATTTAATTGCAAATTGGATCCGCCTGGGCGCTGTATCATTATTTTTCATTATTTCAACCGTAATTGAAACTGTTGCGATTACGAAGTCCTTTTATCACGCGCGATTCCAAGTGCAGGATCCAAAACGCATTCATTTTAATACACACGCGCCATGTCGAAACTCATTAGCGATGTTATTTTACGCGGTACTCATTAATAAGCGAGATATTGTTGCAAAAACGATACCCTCTCACGTATACGCGCGCATCTATTTATTATTTTGAGCGTTTAACCGAATTAATCATATTTATTACGTTACATTTAATCATACGTTTACCATCGCCCCCTTTGGAACGTCGAATGACCGAGAGGCACGGAAAGAGAGATGCGATCCGGAGGTAAAAATTACACAAGATCACCTTTAATTTATACTATAATTTATTACTTTTAACAAGTGTCTTGTTCTGTGTGTGTATGTATGTTCATGTGGCGTGTGAACGTGTCGTCCTCGCGTATTTTTTTCGCGCTCCCTTAAGTATGTATATGTATTGCCTTCAGTATATACATACAGCATTTTTCTTTTTTTTTTTCTTAATTCCTCTTTACGTTCTTATTTCTTCGCGCGGCTTAAATCTCAGCAAATTAAAGGTTCTTTCCTTAAACCTATGCCCTGTATAGACCATTGGTGATAATAAATAAGAAATCCATAGGAAAAACACAGCATCCGATCTCACGCATCGGCGTAACACGCGCGTACGTTACGTCGTACAACATACTATGTATAATATATATATCTCTGTTTTTTTTTTTTTTTTAACACGTTATATCGTCCCAACACTTTCATCCTTAAAAGACAACGTGCCAGCGTGATCGTTTCGCGGGAAGTTTCTGTAATTCGCGCCTAATTGGGAATCGTCAGAAACTCCACCGTGCTCCCCTTACCACGTGTACGAACGTGCATGCAACAGACGCAAGCATGCTTTCCCCAATTAGACATATATTTACACAGATATACAGTTCTACGTTGACTTGCTCTCGCAAATTGTGACATCGTCTTCCACGTGCGTATCGTATATCGTTATGTGTGTATGGATACATATCATATACATGTGTCGCGTAGCTATGTACAGAGGGGAAAGTATCAGGTTAGAAAAATACAGCCATTTTACTCAGGATTATAAGAAACTTTGTAACATCTTTCTCAAAGTGTCACGCTATAACAGAAGACTAGGCTTACCACCCTCGTTTTCCCTCTTCTCTTTCTATACCTTTCTCTCTCACTCTATCTCTCCCTCTTCGCGCGAATATATTTTTGACTAACTCTTCACATCGCCTGCAACCGTTAGGTCTCACGCTTGCACATTCTTCTAGATCGTCAGACTGGAACCCGTATTCTTCACCATGCACTTAGCACTGAACGTAGCCACCTGATACGCGTCTTCGTTTCATTAATTGGCCTCTGAGGGTGAGACTTCGGGATCGGAAAGCCACTTTAGCTTTAGCGCTAAACGCGATGCAAAACGGGGGATGAGAATGTGGCTTTCGAGATCGATTGCGACAACGCAAGAATTACGCGGGGAATCGCTCTGGTATCTTTCACCCCTCACCTGTCCTCCGCCGCTTCGTCAGCGGCACGGAAAGCAAAGCGTGCGAACTTCGCTAATTAAGAAGCGATCGACTTCGTCCGGAAGTCTCTTTACCCTTTACAACGTTAAGTGGCACATGGCGCGATCTACGAAGGTGAAGACGAGAGACGGGGCTCTCCCGCGGGGGATAAGTCGAGAGATGATCGGTCGACAAGCGAGAGAGAGAAAGTCGACCAACTTCCTGGCGGAGTTATGAAAAGGATTTAAAACTTCACAGCCGGCTTGCGCGGGATTCATTGTGGCTGGTGTGCGACTTAAGTAGGTTTTATACCTTTCGGAGGTTTACATAAATTAAAAGATTTATTCCCGAATTGAAAGCCCCGCGGCTTTAACTCCGGGTCTCTTTTCGCTCGTGGCGTCAAACCGTATTTCATTCCGCGACCGAGTCGTACTCTCGTGTTCGTGTTCCCGCTCCACCCCCTTCCCCAAGAAACTTTAAACGTTATCGTAACAGGGATATTGTCTTGCGCATTGTCAAAATGCCGTTACCTTGTCTCGCGGAGAGAAGGAAGTTGAAAAGTAGTCGACAAAACACATGCAACAGCAGAATTCTAAGGAGCGAAATTTGTGAGATTGCAAGAGGTTGCATTCGCGCGCGAGACAGTCTTCGTTTTCGTAACATTATTTTACAGGAAGACTTTACAAATTTATCATTAACCTCCATTAGCGACTATCATTAGTGAGCGTATTACTTTAAATAGAAGGGACAGACCAATACAGCGCAGAAAGGTTGCAGCAACACTGCATGGAATTGTTTCTTCGCAAGATTGCAACATTGGAAAAAATATTGCAAAATGCCGCAATATTGCTGCAACATTGCAGCAATGATAAAATGTCCGTCTTTAGAAATATTGCAATGCAATACTGCAGCAATGTTTCAATGCAAGAAATGAGAATTGTCATTTTTCGATAGAAGCGGATCTCGGTGCTCAATGATACCTTCATATAAAATGCATTTTTCAATTCTACAAAGTGCGCGCAGCTCATGGTTATCGAACTCAAAACGCAATCGTAAACTGAAGCTAGAAATAATATTTCAAGTTGACTTAGTCGTTAAATTTAATAATGACGCTACAAGCATGATCTCAAGTTTCCTTTTACAATTTTTTAATACAATGTTGCAACGTGTCTTCCATGCTGTACGGAAACATACGTAGCCAATTACATAAAATGAAAATAGAGAGCGTTATTGTTAGCGTATTAAAAGGGTAACCGTGTCGCGTGATTATTCCGGACTCGCGAAACTCATTTGACACAATGACGTGAAGAATTAAACTAACGAAGCAATTTTTCGTTTTGCAAACAGAAAAAAAAAAGAAAACCATGCGAAAAACTCGCCGATCACGACGAATGTCGTTCGATTCTGCGGCCGGACGTTGTCAAGCTCGAGCACACGTGTCATTTATCGCAAGTGACCGCACACTCGTCCGAGTTTTACGCGTCGTATGAAACGTACGCGAATTGCGTTTTACCTAAATCAACTCGATCGGATCGTCGTCGTAAACCGCGCCACGTGTAACGCGAAGCTGTTACGCAACGATAGGACTGACGGCATCCGTTCGTGTAGAGCTCGTAGAATATTTACAAATATACATCGCAAGCTTAAAGCTACGTCGTACAACATTCAAAAACCTAGTAAAAAGCTTTGATTGTAGACTTTATTGCAACAGCACGGACGCACATAACACACATCAAAACGAACGATATCGTGATTTGCTCGCAACGCTCTGGACCGTGCAAAAACTTGCATCTGGACTGATTTAAAATGCGTCACCGAACGTACATCTCAAACATCTAACATTCCAAAGAAACCTTTAAAGTAAAAGTACATAGATATGCTAAGTAAAAAATATATGCACGGTCTTGTTGAGTTTTCAAGAGCAGAAGGGAGTTGAAATGAAAGCTACATTCTTTCCAAAAAATGAAATTATTGATAAAGATTCTTCTACTCCCAAACATTCCAAGAGTTTCTTAAATCTTAACAGTATTAAATCTTAACATTTCAAATGTGAGCTTGCGAATGCCGACTGGAGACAATCGCTACCATGCGATCGCGAAACTTGGAACAAATTATTACTTTTTGCTTACAGTGACGAATCTAATTCTCCGGACACAAGAATACAGATATTTATTTATTATTCTACAAAAGTTTTATCAAATATAATTTTTCAAGAAAAATTTGACTGAAAATGAAAACTCTTGTCAGTGATGCATTTCTATCATAGGCATATTTTTAATTTGCAACATAAAATAAACTCTAAATATTTTGTGTGTCCAGATAATTCGTTCCATGACTGTATAAGATTATTTTGTTTATTTAATATTATTTTGCCACAGTTTTATCATCTTTTACATATACTTGCAGACGTAAGAAAAAGCAGGTATAGAGATAAAGTAATTGGTAAAATTTTATTTAAATATGTCTTTTAATTTAATTTTATTTCAGTTTGAACGTAAATTTTGTTTTTTTTTAATAAAAATATATCACTGGCAAGTTTTCACTTCTAATCGAGGTTTCCCTTAAAAAGTTATAATATTTGGTAAATTTGTAGCATATAAATAAACTTCCAATATGTGTTCAGACAAGTAGTTCGTGATTGTAGATCTCGAAATTTCGGGATCAATATAGCGACAGTTTTGTTCGAAGTGTCTGCAATCAGGAACTTACATCGACATCGCGTAAGAAAAGCGTCGTTAGATTTTTTTTATCGAAAAACTTATTCCCAAAGTAATGTAATCAAAAGCATGCTTGAACGTAAAATTTCCAGATAAAGGAAAATAGTATAACGTTCGACATTGATGCGATGAACATAATCACGTTTGGATGATTGATCTTATGTACTTGGCATAGAGACGCTATCGCACTTCTCTTGATGATCTAGTACTATATCTTCAACAGAAATTTGTTAATATTAAACTGGATAATATTAACGAATTCCGAAACACTGTCATATCTGATTAATCCCTCGTTCTCTAAGCGCGAGCTTATAATTGTATATTATTTAATGTCATTGTTCGCTTTATATGCTATAAATGAATCGTTTACAAACGGATATCCAAATGATTAACTATATTATATATGCTCTCTCAGACACGCACTAATCACTTCGCTCATATTCAAAATTCGAGGAAATTATTGAATTTTCGGCAAACATGATTTCAGATGCTCACATTACGTCGATCAAATATTAGTTGAAACATGAACTTCGTGATTGCGAAGAAAGTCGTGAAACTCTCAGCACGGGTTAATCAAACACAGGACACGGATCGTATCTTCCATTTCTCTGCGTTTCACTCCTAATAAGATCCGATGTGCGGATATGTTTGTCTTTTTCTTCCAAATTGAAACTGACGAATTTAATTTCTGACGCGGTACACACGGAGAAATATATAATAGTTTACGCTAAATCTAAATTTCAATTTTGTTATAAAATAAAATATATAAATGGTGTCTTGGGAGAATAAATTTTAACTCCTGTCATTCTCCGATAGATACTGAAGACAAATGAAAGGTAAAAATACTTACCGGAATAACTCTTTTGTATCAAGATGCCCGCGTATCGTATCATACAAAGTTCAAAGCTGTTACTAAATATCATTATGGTTTAAGTGTTAGTATATAGCCACAAGACAACACTGAATGTCTCTGAAATATAAATGTAGTTTACGTACTTTCATCAAGAAACGCGATAACATCTCGTGCCATAATCGTGAAAAATCCTTTCCGCTGTAAGATTGTTAACACTAGATTGTTAAACGGTACTAAGCGAGAAAAATAAAGTGCTTCAGAGAAACTTTTGCTCTTCCTCTTCCAAGCAGAATCCTGTTAAGCGATGCTCCACTGTTAGCTTTGAAGGAAGTGGATCGTTGATTCGCATCGTCTTGCAGCTCAATGGAAAAGTCTTGAGAAGTATACACACAGCCGCATCATTTCAGGAAAGAGAACAAAAATAATTCCGAGCTAATTCGCTCGATTGGTTGATTCGTAGGCGGCCATTCGCGCCGCGTACTTGATATGTTTGAAAATTCGGTCACGGCAAATTTCACACTTGACCACGAAACAGAGGACGTGAGAGATCATCGGAACTTAGAACACGTACACAGTATCGCGAGAAGCTCGGCGCAACTTCCGTCTGAACAGAAATCTTCCGAACGTAACACGAAACTCTATAACGAACTTCTTACCACGCGTTACTCTATTTCATTCAATTTTTCATTTACTAGATTAACTTTTTCAATCTTTATTTCTCCTAGTTCTTTTGTAAGATACATTAACTTCACACCCGTAGTCTATTTTTGCGTTCAGGAAAAATTGATGTACCGCGATAGTTTGCATTTATATTCATCGCGAGCCCGTAAATCCCGATGTTGCGCTTTTGCAGTTCGATCGAGCCGTGAAACCGAGAATTGTGTTTCCGATCTTCGTGTAATACCGTCGTCATTGTTCCAAGTCCACCTGATTATTCATACGATTCGTAACTGGTGGCATTGGTATCGGAATATCGCGACAAATCCTACATATCAAAGCGCGCCGAAGCGGTTTGAAACAAGTTCCGGAATTTCGCCGTTCGATCGAGCTTGTACGATGCTCGCAAGTTAAACCTGCACGTGTGTGTACGCGTCATGGCAAAATCGTAAAATAATGTATATCAGGAGTTCTCAATCCTTGCACGTTCACGCTCCGTTTATTGTTCACGTATCCGTTGCATAAATACTTTACAGCTGAATAACGTGACTCTTCGCAATTCATCAGAAAAACCTAACATCCGTAATTCACGAGAATATTCAATGCGTAAACATTCCGTTAATTAATCAAAATTTTATTGTTTCAATTTATTAATTGATTAAAATTAATAAAATGAAATAAAAATTTGATCGTTTATCAAATTTAACTTTTAATTAATTGATTATTGATTTGCGCACTTATCGTGTCAAATTCTCATTGCCACTCTTTTTATTTTTTTAAGTACTTCATATAAATTTAAGTTGCCTGCACCTTATCACAAACATTTGCATGTATCTTGTAAAATATACGTTTGCTTATACGATTTGATTTTAAGAAATTTGTGCTGCTGTAGTTTGATTGTAATTCAATCACTATCCATCTCCACGAAGCGTTTAATTGTTACATCGTTAAAAAAGCACGTGTTGCAAGTTAATGACCGTTCAATGCCTTCAACGGAGTACAAGTATGTAGACTGAACAGATTACTGTAATGATAGATCACGATGGAAGGTGATGAGAGCGCTAAACTGAGAAACCCTGAGAAACTCGATATGTAAATATCGAGAGACTAAGCGTTTTAATTTTTCAAAATATCAAAAGCTTTTCCTCTCTCGAAAGGCGATTTAATAACGAATTTCATTCTCGAAAAACAAGCGCACCGTTTTCACACACAAAAATAAAGGTTACGATCCCGAAAGCTTCAATCAATTACTCCTCTCATAAATACTTTCGCGTTCAGAAAAATATCTTATTCTCGACGTACTGGTTTTAACAGGTATCTTAACTAATTCAGAAATAATTACATTCTCCGATTTGATAACATGAGTAACTTATTAAAGAGCGTTCAAGCTAGCGTATCCAAGGTACACTGTTCCCAAAAGTTAATCTTCTTCCATGTAGCCCTAAAGCTTCTGCCCCGTACTTGGTGTCACCCTGTATATCGTGAAAGGACGTAAATTTATTTATGTAATATATTTATAGGTAATATATATCTTTTTCTCTTTTTCTCTCATAATTTCTCTCTCGTTCACTCACTCTCACACACACGCACGCGTTCGCACTCTTTCTCTCTTTCTTCGTCCTTTCTTTCTCAAGTTTTCTATTGCACCGAAGTATAAATACATACAATTACACTGCGACACGCGTGTATGTATAGCGTGTTTCTATGTATCGTCGTACAAACGGCGGTCTCGGTTGCTTTTGCTTTGAGCGAAAAAATATTGCTATAACTTACGTTCTACGTTAATACTGTCATGGCGTACTTAATTATCCAGATGGAGACGTATAATGTGTAATATATGCTCGCATAATAAATACACCTCTAACAACTTTAACTCTCCGCGCTCTTTCTCTCTTCTCCCCCCCCCCCTTCTCTCTTCCACCCTCGTGGATCTCATTACCTGCCCTCTTTCTATCGCGAAACTTAAATTATCTTCCAAGGGTGTAGCCGTGCTTACGAACGCGCGATTATTACACCCCGACACAGAGCTAGTCTGTCACTAACGAGTCCTTTGGGCGCTGTAAACGCTTGCCGCATGTGATTTGTACAGATTACCTAAATTTCCTGCTAATTTGCGCGATACCGCACAGTCGATCGACGCGGTGTATTTGCTTTTGCTTCGCAAAGCCTTACTTAGTAATTACTTGAGCTACTCGTGCGAGAATTCAACTTCAACGTTCGTGCACGTGTACTCCAGGCGCACGTGCGTGTCCTCCGTGACGTAGCGCGTCACGCCACGATAGTCCGATATCACAGTGCACGCATTTTCACGCACGTGGACGCGATGAATTCGTTGGCGGCGGTAACAACGAATTTATCAGCAAACAATTTTCGCTGTCTAATCGCGTGTCAATTTTATCCAAGTGAAGAAATATCTTCTTCATTTTCCCTCATAGATATGTAATAATCAATGAGTAACATCTTCAAGAGTATTGTACATTTATCCGTCTTAAATGTAATGAATTTGAGGAAAAAGAAATATTAATACTTTATAACACAATTAAGCGAAGAAGAACGCCATTTTTTCGAGGCGGTTCTTGGTGCCTAACAATGTAATATTTGTGTGAATTTTTACAATTTCCAGTTCGTGCATAATTGCACGCTGATTATTTCTCGATCTCGAAACACAGTTCTAAACTGAAGCAAACTCGAATATGTAATATCGTAATTGATATTTAAATATTTTACAGCGTACGTACACACGCGCAAAAAATTTCATTAAATTAGAGATATTATTTCCATTATTCTAATTACTCTTTCGTAATCTTCATAAATTATTTTCATGGAACGCATCGCTCGTATATATGACGTTCATAGGAAATAATGCCTTGACTTTTTTCCGCGTCGCAGGCCGTATTTCCTAGTGAGTTAGAAAAGGGGGAAGTGTCTCGTGAGACTCAGCTTTTCTCATTCGCTTGGATTGACACGTAACGGAACGCGAAAACCGATAGGCAAACGCAGCTGCTGAGGTTCCAAATACAAGAACAACAGTACCTGTTGCGAGCTTGCCGAGAGCCTATAGTCTCGTTGTTACATCACAAATACGACGATTCACACCGAGTTACGTTTGCTGTCCCGTGTCTCTTCTTCAGCGGTGAGAGCGGATGAAATCGCTCGCTTATATGCTGATCAGCTTGCGGAAGGCCTTACGGAATTCGGGGTTGAACACAGTGTATATTACGGGATTTACGAAGCTGTTCATGTAGCCCAACCAGGAAGTGACGATGAAGGCTGTAACGCCAGGCTGACAAGCCTTCGTCAGCTTCGTGCAGATTGCATCCATGATGTTACAAGTGAAGAAGGGCACCCAGCATATTAGAAAGACACCTGTGACATTTATGAAATTAATTAAAAGTGTTTCCGTTAATATAGTAAATAATATACATCTCTATTAATTAGTCGTATTACCTCCTTCTCTTTCATAAAACGAACGAAAAGTATCGGACCGATAAAACATGTAAAAAAAAAAAAAAATATCTGAGAAAGAATGTTTTACAAATTATAAAAGTTTCAAAAGTTATATGACCTGAAGGGAATAAATAACGATGAAATTAGTTTTCGAAAAAAATCAGTTTTTAAAATCATATAAAAATCATCGCTTTTTTAAATAAAATTATATAATTTTTATACATAATGTGTAAAAAAATTATATTCTAATATCTCGTTTTCGAGATATTTCATCATTGCGATACTTTACGTTCACCTTGTATATCTACATAAAAAATAATAAGATATTTATTATATAGATTATATTCGTCTTAATATCATTAATTTAATAGAATTAATTTGAACAGAATAATCGGAGAATTTTAAGAATAAAGATTAATAATGCAATTTGTATTCTTTACCGCTACTCTTCTCTTGTTTAATTCAAATGCAACATTTATTGTCAGGGATAATGTGAGAAGCGTACGTTTTAAATTAACCATTATTATTTTCTACAAAGCGAGTGCTTGAAGCTGTAGCACTTTGTGCAGTTTGCAAAATACTGTTAACGACTTTAACATACTGCAAAAACTTTCAGCGTCCTGTTATTAAATTACTTATCCTTTGACGTCTTATATATCAGAAATATTTGTTGCAAAGTATCAAATTATATCCATCTAATCTTCTCTGCTGTTTCATTCAATCTCACAGAGGATCAAATCTGTTTTATTCAAAACAGATTTGACAAGCTTTAGAGCTTTCTAATACAGGGATTTTCGTACCGGCGAAAGGAATTTAAAATCATCTCCCTCTATAGTACACGGTATTTTCTTTACGGTATTTCTTCGTATTGATTTTAGCGTTTCAATATTCATGTAAATCTACATTTCTAGCAGTAGAAGTAGTAGTTTCGTATCGACATTTATTGCCGCTTATTTATTACTCGCGAGAAATCGTTACAGGGATAAATCGTTCGATCCGAACGAATCGTCATGCCGGACATGTAACTAATCTCCCGATCTTCCGGTGTTTTTCTAAACCACTCGTCTATCTGCCCAGCAGCCCGGCCATGTTCAGACTTTCACATATATATACGCAATTCATCTGCAGTATCGCCCTTTTCGTTCTTGCTTTTAACTCGCGGGCTCCCGTGAGCTCATCAATAACAGATGCGAGACGGAACGACGAGCCCAGCTACTTATCAATGCAGCGGCACGCGAGCAACTTACCTAACACGATCGCCAGAGTCTTCGTGGCCTTGCGCTCCTTTTTCGCCGAGCTCTTCTCTCTCTTTTTTTTACTGGCTTTGTTGGCCTTGTATATTGTGAACCTTGACGCCGACGCGTTCTTTCGGTCCTTCTTACAGGTGGACGACAGCACGCTGGGCGTCCTCGCGAGCTGCAGCGGCAGGAGCGAGCCGGCGCTCTTCAACCGCTTCAGCTCCTGCTTGTTCGCGCCACCATTGTTACCGTTCCTCTTCGTTTGCGTCGACGAGGACACGCTGGTAGCGCCTCGCGTCGGCGGAGGCGACGACGAGGTCGACGAGGACGGCGGGCCGGACGTGATCCGCGGATTCGGGCTCGGACTTGAATTCGTCTCGAGAGGCTCGTGGATCATCGTGCTGCTCGCCGCACCGTCGTACCCGCTGGAGTCGTTCAGCTGCACGCGCGGTGCTCCGGTCAGCTGAGCTTGCGCCACCGCACTGAAACGACAACTGCCATTCGAGTGTCAGAAAGACCTGGCATTATCCGCTTCATATTAGAGTCTACAGCTCGCATCATCAATCGCAATTCAATCGGATTAGGATCTGAGATATTACGATAGAAACGCAAAAAGATAGACGATATAGAAATAATAGTGGCTCGCAGAAATTTCTCTTGATATGATTATTGCTTTTTTGTTACTGTCGCAAGATTGCATTCGTGCATTCGAAACGATTATAGACGAAATCTTTAATCATATTGACTCTTACTCATCTTTTTTGCATGTCTGTGTCAGGATCTCAAAATCTCTTGTATTCAAATTTGATAAGAAAATTATTATCACTGAAGGACTGCATATATCACTGATTGATATAGTTATAAGTACTGAAATCAGAATATTCATTATCTTTCATTGATTCCGATTTGGAGAATAGCTTTAATATCTTTTCTATTGTTTAGCAATAATTATAGATATAAACAAATAGTATATTATTTTTTTAGCTACACTACATTTAATATTTAAGATCTTTTGCGTTTCTATACCTACGAGATACATTATCACATCGGTCGGTGGAATATGGTAAAGTGGTAACGTAATAAACAAAAACGGGAGATCAGACTATACAACAAATTAGTATCAATTAGGAGACAATACGCAATATTAAAATACGCATGCAAATGACAACGGGTCTTACAGCCTGTAGAGGCAAGGATACACAAAAAGAAGTCCTAAACAATTACACAACAAAATTCAATTTATGTATACATGAAAAATATTTTTGATATCTTTTATTAAATTTTAATATAAATTATCGTTGATATGTTAAATAATTATGTAATTTTATATATATATATAAAATTTTAAAATAAAGAACCACGTACAACTTGCCTTCCATAAAAGATTAAGTGACATTTTTTTTCCTTTCTCTTTTATATAATCTTTAGAAGCGTAACTGAAAACAGTATGTAATTATTAAGATTCATTATTCGTTCATAAACCGTATTCAAAATCTCTCAACCGTACGCAAAAATCTTTTGTAATGATTAAATACAGCGTATCACACATTGTGCCAAATTGTGCGGTGGTTTCGCTTGAACCAAGCTTTGAAAATGCACCCTAATTAATAACCGTGAAATGTCCGTGTGCGCAGAGTTGATTGGCCTATTTTCATAGGTAACGCGAGTGGCTAGATGCAAATTGTTCGTGGACGCCGGTACAAAGAGGCCACCCCATCATGATTAGCTCGCGAACTTCCGGATTACTATCAGAGCAACGAGTTTCCGTTAAACGAGTACTATGCGCGGGCTTTGAATAGAGTTTTGGAAATAGAGCGAGAGAGAGAGGCAGAGAGTATGCGGACTCACACACAGTTTTGAGTGACATCCACTGTACAGTGATTGTCGAGAGAACGAAGAAAATAATTATGAGATCATCAGCTTTTCGCCGTTCGGACTGCCGTGCTCCCCTTCACTCTTTTTCCTCCAATCCGCGAATTTTTTTGTTCTGCTCCATCGTCGAACGCGCACGAACTTTCGAATGTCCAACTTGTCAGCCGTCCCGAATATCGACGTGACTTCCTGTCCGAGTTTTCCGATCGGACAAAGTTCCGACGTCGTCCGGAATTGTCTTCGCCACTTTATCCGTTCGAAACGAATTACCGAAAGATGCTTTTAAAAAGTGAAAAAAGTCAACAAAATCTGTCTCGTCTCAAAGAACAAGAAAAGAAAAAAATAAACATGATAGAAAATGATT
Source organism: Solenopsis invicta (assembly GCF_016802725.1). NCBI lineage: Eukaryota > Metazoa > Arthropoda > Insecta > Hymenoptera > Formicidae > Solenopsis > Solenopsis invicta. The sequence goes on from NC_052667.1 coordinate 23,304,588, forward strand.
AACCACATTTTAAGAAAACGTGCTTTTAACTTCTTCAAGAAAAAAAAAACGCGGAATTACTTTACACTATTAAATTTACTGTGTCAAATTGTACCTAATTCGAGCATCTTTAAATCATTCCTACGTCGCCACTGCTCCAACCCAATATGTTGTTAATTTAACTAAAACAATGGAGTTAAACAATTTAACTCGAGAAATTTATTAAATTTAACTCAAATTTAGTTTAATATTTATTGGACACGTTAATAACACATACACACACGCGCACTGCTTGTTTTGAAACTAACAAGCAATTCGATCACAATGATGGGTTGATTAGATGTAGTGTTTCTTTAAACTACATGCTTTGTATTAAAATAATAAATTTTGACACACGACATGGAAGTCAAATAACAAAATGTTATTTAACTCAAAAAATTAATTAAAATCTAATCTGTCAATATTTAACAGTGTAAAGAAGATTCTGGGAAAGACTATTTTATGTATACGAAAATAGTTCTTTGTGTAACTTGACAGAGTATACTTCAGGTATATTATATATATTGAACGTAGGGACAGTTCGGAAAGAGTAATCACCGCTTGCTCAAAAAGAGTCTGCAATTATTCTCACGTTACATGTAATCTGAAGAGGACTCGAAGCGAAAGGGATACAAACCCGCAAACTTTGCGACACGCGAGGCAGAAGTAATATCCTCTTAATTGAAGACTCCCAATTGGCCAATTAAACGGCAAGCTAAAACTTTTGATTGACTCAAAGCCTTTTCGTGTCGCTCAGAAATCTTCAATAAGGGTAGGAAAATAATTTGTAGCTCACAACCTACGTGCTCGCGTCGCTTTATTAGTTTGCTTCGTTTAACGGATTCTTACCTTTCGTGCTGATTAACTGAAATTTTGCGGGTCCTATTTACCGCGCAATCGTTAAGTAAAGATAATAATGCGGCATCTCGAAAAGTTGGGCTTGTTATACGAAATTCCTCTAAATAACATGTAGATCGAGTTACACGAGGGAAATTTAATTTAACAACAATAAGCTTCTTTAGTCCTCTTTCATTTTCATGTTTCGTACTTTTCTCCAATTGCAAGTCGCAACCGAGAAGAATTAAACAGTAAAAGGAAACTCCGTGTGATGACGATACGGAGAAGCTCGGATCAGATCATTTTGAGCGGCGGGCAATGAAAAGAAACGCGAACATTTTCTCCATTTTTCTGTTATATGGATGAATAGAATATCGTATAATCATCTCTTTTGCCTTTCAGACTTCCACGACTTTTTAAGTCTGTCCATTTCATTTCGTGGAGCTTAGCAAAAGCAGATGGAAAAAGAAGTTGTATCTTGGTTACACAGTACCCTTTGCGTTATTCATGTAAGTTTTATAAATTGATTCCGACGTTTCTCGACACAATATACATGAAATAAATTTCATTTTATAATTTATTCAGTGTGCTTAAGGGCGCTTATTATTCTCATCGAATATTTAATATAAAAATGTAACTACTTCAACGTAATATTTTCCTTTTAATGATGCAACAAATGTGAAAATAGAATAAAATTTTATATTACAATTTTAAAATAATGTTGTATAGAAATTGATGTATTAAATTTTAAAATTTATCGAGTCCAATCTATAGGTATAATTCTTATAATAATCAAGACGAATAACCGCGATCAAGCTTAGTGCAGCATAATTTATGCGCAAGCTAACTATATATTTTACAAAAGACCTCGCAGATACTCTTTGATCACTCGATTTCATATCGTACTGTCATCGCAAAGAGGTACGCGTTTCAAACTGAGCGACGCTAACGATCTTGAAAGACGGTAACTCTCAGAGACGACGCATCTCGTACTTTTCCCGTGCTTTTTACATTGACGGTCGATGTGACGAGTCGCGTCGCACAACGTCATGACAATGCGATCCCGAGATATCGTTGAAAGAAAATTCCGACATCTTCCTTCCGTTCGGGACGCGTGACGCACGGGGGGATGGATGAAGTGGAACGAGTGATAAGAAGATATGATGAAATTCTTACGCTGCTTCTTCGACGACCGTAGCTAAAAAGAATTCCGTGCTCTTGTCATTGGAGATGACGACGACGGGATCGAGGGGCGTCTCATCCTCGTCCTCGTTGCTGCCGGAAGCGGTGTTCGTCGGTTCCTCGATCCCAGGTGCCACCAGGGCGGCCGCCCCCAGCGCCGTTTCCGCGAACCTTGCCACAGAATACCCACTACGTGATCTTAGTCAAAAGCCTCTAGAAAAGCCTCTACACCTATCATGCACTTCCTCGTTTATCCGGCATCCACCAGCGTTAATCCAGCAAGTAGCGTATCTATCATGCACAAAGCGACGACACGCTTTCTGACAGCACCTGCAAGATCCTGAGTGACAGAGCATCGCTGTTTCCTTTCTACGACTGTGATCTCGAACGAATCTTTAATTTCTTATCGAAACAGCGAACAAGTCGAAATTGTGACGGGTCACAAACTTTATTTTCTTTAATTTTAGTTACAACAAATATACGTATTTAAATATGCATCCTTCTTTTTTTATCTTTCTATTTAGCATTTAAAAGTTCACTAGATACCAAAATGTATCAAAAAAGCAACGTGTAACGTTTAATACAAGTATCCAAAATTTAATAGCAGACGAGGAAAGAACGTATGGAGAGAAAAAAAGAGAGAGAGAGAGAGAGAGAGAGAATGGAAAAAGAGAAACCGATGAAAATAAGAGAGAAAATGAGTTATTTTAATTGAATGCGCGCTGTTGTAAATTAAAGTCTGTTGCACGCTAATTTAGCTAACTGTAAATACTTGCATTTTGATCGATAACATGTCGTCCAACATACATACTGCCAACGTAATAATTTCTGTTGAACACTTATTTGTATTTAACATTTGAGTTACAGCTTTTATCGAATATAAATCGTTACATTAATTTGTGCATAACGAGCTCTTAACATGCTAATAAATTTACAAACGGATTTGCAATAAAATTTTCAATCTCCCTCACAATATCCAAAATTCGCGAATTTTCTAAAAAGTTAAATATTCCGTTAAATGTCATTGTCGAAACTTTGGCTGCTAGGATAATGTAAAGTCGTGTTACAATGTTTAATTTCCTTCAACTCGCGCAAAACTCGTTTTGCATTGCAAAATAATTCATGTATTCGGCAAAAGAGACTGCGATTTGAGCTATCATAAGCTTCATTAACACTCCCATCCGTAAATTTGGATCCCCGCTGTTTGCAGTATCAAACTTCGAAGTAACAGTATTCGCGATATATATATATATATTACGCGCGTCAGTATTGATACGTTTCAAAATTTCCTGCTTAAAACATGACGTTTTCACATGCACATTTCTGTACGCGGTAAAGCACACACCTGAACATACACACATAAATTTTTCGCGATAAAAAAAGATGCTAATGCGAGAAAATTAATTTATGACAAAGTCTGTATAATTACATGTTAAAATCAAAATAATATGTTTTATTAATAATCTGTTGTTGTGTGAATTAATGCAAAGCTATAAAAACATTTCAAGATATATACATATATGTAAAAAAAAAAAAAAAATATATATATATATATCTACATTTTAAAAAATACATGTAAACATTTCTTTATTTTTGTATTATATTAAATAGCAACAATTAACATTGATATAAATGTTACCTCGTAAATAGAAAAAAAAGTATATTTGCGAGTAGTTTTACTGCTGACATTTATTTTGCGCGGAAACTTTTTAAACACGTTTATAATTTTATTAAAATTATCTCACACACGCTTAGACGTCAAGTTATTATTAAATTAAATTACATTTTGTTTTATGAATTTATTCAATCTTAATTTAAAACGATATTTTTCCTCCACATTCATATTTCATTTTAATCTCAACGTAAACAATTTTGGTTTTACACGCGTCATCATGTGGAATAATTATTAATTATACTGATTGCTGACCAAATGTGCAGCCTCGGGATAAGATACGCGTGCCAGGGTAACAGGATTCGTGCATTAGATTACCAAGATAAATATCAAAATTTCTCGGTGCTCTCGACCGAACCTCGGTTCACGTGATAAAGTCGATAAAGGGACAACGTGGACAGCGTGGGTGCATGTGGGCGGATTAACCGGGATGCCAGATTATGTCGGATACATTGCACCCTAGAGAGATATCAAAATGCGGATAAAGTTACCAAATTGCAATTGTGACTGTAAACACCTAAGTTTAATTTATCGTTCGTCGCCGTCACGCGTCATGTGTCATTGTAAATGTGATCTCCGTTAAATCGAAAGAAATTATTAATTTTTCAAGATGTGCTCTCTTTAATTCTTTAACAATAAACATACTCTTGAGCATTTTCCTAAATTAATATAAAACTAAGACCGGTATTCAATTTATAGTCCGTTCTTATATTAAGCGTCTTAAAATGACATGGACCAATCAGAGAGTAATACTAGCATCTTAAGATTGTAATTAAAACGTTCTTAAAAGAGATCGGTCTTAGGAACGGACTATGAACGTTGGTCTAAGATGAAGAATTTTAGAAATGTTTTTTTTAAATATGGAAACAAAAAAGAATGTAGGAATTTTAAAATTGTCTAATTAATGTCCGAAGGAAATAATCAGAGAGGAAAATATTCTGCAGATATTGCAATTAAAATTAACACAAAGCTTTGATGTTTATAAATATGTTAAGTTATTATTACATTAAATTATATTCTGTGACAATATTGTCCTTTGTAAATGTTTAAATATTCTGTCTATATTAAAGAATACAGAGAGAGTTCTGCTAAATTGCGCAAAGAAATCTTAATTAAATCTATTAAAATTACTCGATACTATTAAAACTGATTAACACTAAATACATATTCTTCCTACGGCGCAGCATTCTGCCAATATGCCGTGCATTAGATAAAATAAGCGTCGTGATAGTGCTTTTTATTTTGTAATTAAGACGACACCTTCCATGCGCCGCGGCAACCCTTGCTTTTCGGCCACTCTTTCCCGGTACGTGCCTTTTCCGCGTTCAAGCGCTTAAATACTTAGATTTTCTGCACTCTTCGCTGGGAGGAAGGTAAACAGGAGTTTGTTGGAAAATTTCGTTTACCTTGGTGGTACTCCCGGCGAGTAGTCTCAAGTACTTAACGAAGCGCCTTAATATTTTTCGAAAATCTTCTTAGGTAGCTAGGGATATCGAGTATTTACGAACGTATACGTCGGCCGAGCTTCACGTGGGTCTGTGTAAATATTGTTTCAAAAATACCGCTGCCCCCTTCCCACGGATCGATTTCAACAATCATCTATTACGACTAATTTGTAATTCGAAAGGTGAATAAAACTTTGATTGAACACGTGTCATGTTTGCCTATAATTTTTTAATTTACAATATTGAATATTAAATATGGCATTAAATATTGTTTCAACTCTAATTGTAAGCCAAAATTCAAAGTTTCTTCTAAATGGAAATCAATTAATCGAAATATAAGAGCTTTCCTTATCCGTCGTTAAAATTCAATTGACTAAAAGTTTTTAATCTAACGCAATCATCTTTTTTTCAATTTTAAATTTAAATTTTTAATTTTAATAATGTAACACCCACAGTGTAGGAAGCTGTGATCGTACCGCTATCCTACATGCTGTATTTTATTGAAATTGTACACGTCGCAAATTGTATATGATGACGATGAAAACAGATGGACACGTTAAAGTAGAATATTTTATGTACCTTTAAAGCCATCATCGCGACACTTTGCGAGGTAAATAATCCTTATATCGAATTCGCAAGCTGCGAGTAACGTTATATGCAATTCTGATGCATCGGGAATAAAATGGTAGTGCACACATAAATAAACACGAATACTATTATCTCGGTTTACGACATTACGTACGATGCCCGTGCGATTTTTATGCAGTTGCGGATATTCACTTTGCATGATGACAATAAAATATCGCGGACTGTCTATCACTCATTGTATTTCAAGCTTTGTACTTATCCGCGTTATACTTATCTCTAAAACCAGAGTAACGTCCAATTATAAATGCACACATTTCCACTTAATTAGATGAAATTATAATAATCCGAAATAAAAAAGAGGAATTCTTTCTCTTATTCCTCTACATTCTCATTCTAATGCCACTCACTTTTCCTACGCATATTAGCTTACTTGACGCGCCATCATCTTTCCATTGTAGAACGTCAAACGTCAATAAAGAATATTTTTCCCGATAATATTCAATTTGCATTTGCTCCAACGCAAAAGAGCGGACAAGGAAGATGTAACGAGATGCATGCCTGGGAAAGTACGCAAACAAAAAGGCCGGCGATTAAGCGGCGTACAAGTAGTTTGCTATTCAAGACGAGGCTGCCCTCGTCGGCACGGCGGAAATGAAAGCACGTGCGAGGCGGAGGCGTGCGAGAAAAGCGAATTATCCGGGGATGCTCGGGACTTAACCCTCGGTCGCCCCCGTCTCTCTCAGCTCGCGCCCGCGCCAGCTGGCGCCAATCTCCGCGAGAAATTGTCTCGTTGGAATGCGAGTCTTACGCGGTCGCAAAAATTGAAAAGAATCGTCGCGCATCGCGCGCCCGACGTGTTCCAGGTGTCGGCAGCCTGTCTTCGCGCTTATCACGCCGGCAAATGGCTCGGATAACGTCGTATAAAAGGGGCGAATGAATAAATTTTCACCGGCGATATTTTCCCGCGGGACGATTTGTCTGCGGACACGCGAATCGCGCGAATCAATCCCGATTAAATCGGCTATTATATAATGTCGTTTCTCAACCGGAGCTTTCTTCCTTAATTTCGAGATAATTTACCTTTCGCGAAATTGTGAGAGAAAGATCGTTACTCGTTAAATCTCTTTTCAATTTCTTCTTGTTGCACATCTTTGCAACAAGCTTTTATTAAAAAGTAATTCTGGTCGAGATACTATTAAATTAAATAAATAAGTTATATACGTGTGATTGCTTAGAAATTATAAATGTTTTGAAATTGTTATGAAAAATTTGTAGTAAAGACACGCATCACTAGCCGCAAATTGATTTATATAAAAAAAAACAATATTCTTCTATGCAAATAATATACGTTCGTGTGTGTAAATGTATCATACGTTGATGGTAACGTAATGGTACATTTGCCTGACACATTACATGACACATTTATGTATTGCGGGCGGGACATTTTTTAGGTAACCCGTAAAATGGCAATTGTTCATGTCGAGATAAGAAAATTAAGAAACAACACACTTTCCAATAATTTATTTTACAAAACGAGTTGGTTGCGCGGTTAAAAGAAAGACAAATCGGGAAGACAATATCGAGAGACATAAGGAAAGTTAACAATTCAAGAATTTATGGACGAACATTGGGGACCGAGAATGCAAGGGGTTCAAGGATGCATAAAAAAGTAAGTACACGTGTACGTAAAAGATTTACAAGAGTTGTACCACGTTTAATTTTTCTAAGCGCTGTTCTTGTATCTTGAGATTATTGATTAAACGGCAAGACACAAAACAAATACCGCATCAGAGAACAGAAACGTACTTTTAATCCGATTTATCTGTATAAGATATTAGTGCTTCTCTGAACCGGATTTTAATCCGGGTATTAAGACTCCCCTCGACTTTTTCTTTTTACGAAATTGCATGTAAATGTATCAGAGTAAGGAAGCAGAGACGGCAATATATATAATGCACGTGTGTGTAATATTTGCATGCGTCACATGCGAAACATCAATTTTAGTAAAAGATACAGCATAATATATTTTCCATTTATTTTGCAATAAATAAAAGGTACATTTACAAAATTAAAACCACGAAAATTACGTTTACTTTACCAAAGATTTAATACTGTTATGCAAGTAATTTCGAGATTAATGTAAAAATAAAATTTTGATTAAATAGAGAATATTTAACCGCAAAATCAAATATGCGCATAAATTTATGTAAAAATGCCTTCGAGACACAATTGAAAAAAAAAAAAATCAATCGTCCTTGCTGTAACTTCTACTGTACAAACAGACGATATTGAAAGATTTAACGTGTGATTTACACAGCCAAGTACTCACCTACGCGTGTGTGCGATATTCTCGATGATACTTCCCGGTTTTATATCGCCTAAATTCGGTTTTTTGCTAGCACGAGCCCTTTTCGCTCTGTTTCGTAGAGCCTGAAACGGTCAATTGAAAATCTACATTGTGACGTAAATCAGACGAGGGAGCGCAAACTCGCGGCGTAAACGTATAGCATAAATCTTTGCGCGCGATTTCTGTAGATAACACCCGAGACGCGTTATCGAGCACCTATCTACGGATAACGAGATTTATTTCGACAATTTTGCGGAGGGAAAATCTCCGTGCTGCTGAGGCATTATAATATTTTGCTGTTGATTTAACTGCATCGAAAAAAGCTTTTGTTCCTCTCGTTTAAAAAAAAAGATTATATAGGGTGAATCATTTGAAGCGTTACAAATTGAATTCCTGAAACTGTGTATCACAGCAAAAAAATGTTTTAAACGCAAATTGTATGGTCTGAAGAGGGGACAAATAATAGTAAAATTAATTTTCAAAGAAAATTGGTCTTTTAAAGTTATATGAAGATCGCCATTTTTTTAAATGGATTTATTTATGTTACATAATATGATTCTTCTAATAATTTTATGTAAATTAAGTATTAAAATTATTGAAAAAAATTATAGTTTACGAAATATTTTATATTTTATTCTGTCATATTTTGTGATAAATTGTAAAATATCTCGTAGCTGTCAATTTTTTGATAATTATACATAATTATATACAAAATAATGAGATAAATGAATTAGTGTAAAGAAAACACGTGAAACGTTTTAGGAATAATAGTTTGTAATGCTTTAAATACTCCATCTCTGTTTGTTTCGCGATATCCATACTCTCGTTTCTTGAAAAAATATTTTTATTTTTCTAGAAATAATAAATTCTTTCTATAGTATAGATAAATAAACACGAAATAAATTTAATCCAGCTTATGTCTTTTTACCTTTTGCAATAATACAATGCTGCTCTAAAATGTGAAGACTCATTGAAAGAATAAATTATTATAGCATATGGTAGCTAATGAACAACTGTTTGTATTTTTTTCATATTTATATCTTTTATTTGCGCACAATATTTATTAATACTTCAGCAATTGAAATGCCAAGCTTATTTCAATGATTTGCGTGAAGAGTCAAATCACAAAGATAAAAAAGGTGCCATTAATTATGGAAGAAGAAATTCCTTTGCATCTTATTGCCATGTATTTGAGTCGATTCAGCTAAAAAAGACTATCGATTTCATTTAAATGAAAGAAAGAGGAAGAGAAAGAGAGGTGCATGGGTTGCACATAAAATTCGGTTCTCCATTTCTTTTAAATTTCACTAGATCCTTCTTCCGTAAACTCAAGTTCTCCGAAATATTCTGCTTTCCATCTAAAGTTATTTTCTTTACACTTTTTACAAGCTTCGCAGAAAGTTCAGCAGAAATTTACAACTGACAGTGATGCCCTTCAATGATGCGCGCTCCGGTTTTATAAAGGGTGCGAGGGTGATACAATATGGGGGGTGATACAATCTCGCGCGCGAATGACGTGGTAACATATTGAAAATATAAAGGCTATATATCAATATTATTATGGTATTTCGCGTCCAGTATTATGCGCGTACAATTGCCGCAAGTACGAAATTAACAATCCAATCAAAATATTACGTACGCTACAAACGCAGAAATTGTCCAACTAGCCGTATTTACGATCCACCGCAATATGATAGCAACCGCTGTATAAACCGCAGTGCACTTTGCTCCATCTGCGCCCGAGATTAATCGCATAAAATTTGAACGCGATTTTTACTATAAATATGTCGAACACACGAAGAATTCGATGGCGATTGAATGAAGTTGATTTTGTAAGTTTTGTTTATTTCTATGTCTAAACACGTGCTTGATTTTAGAAATATGCAATATTTTCATACGATCGCGTTATACGATTTCACGTCGACTACGTTTCGTCGACCGTTATGCGTTAATTTATTTATCACGGTTCGTCATATCACTTTTTCTAATTTAATTTCAAAACATAGTATTGAAGAATTCCGTGCTGTCGGCAACAAAGTCGGATTAATTTCAGCGATACCGCACGCAGAGCGCATACGTGACAATTAAATTACGAAGACAACGGACTCGCCTTTACAAAAAAGCTGCCTTTCATGGTACAGCCAATTTCGCGATCGGTTCACGTTTCTGAAGTAATCATAGAGATAAAAGAGACGAATAAAAATTTTTGCCTTTTTGTAATCGAGCCAGAGATAATTTCTTTTGCGTCTTGTCATCGCGTGCGTACGTCGATTCCGCTACAAAGACAGCCATCGATTTCCTTTTGGAGCAAAATCTTTGAAATAAATTTCACTGTGCGGTCTTTGTGTGCAATCACGGTGCAGCGGTTATATTACAAAAGCCATACGCTTTTAAATTCATCGCGCGGATAATTTTAATGTCGCGAACTTTTCATTTAAGATTTTATCTCATTGCAGCATTAAATTTCTAACTAATGTTCGAAACATAGCAAAACGTATCAATCGCAATTATATGCGTTTTGAAATTTGATTATTAAATTGCAGATTTTTGGTTACATTACATCAAAATTTGTTCACGTCGTTCGCAATTTGTACTGGCGATGGTAATGACGGTTTATTTAATCTACGCGTTCGTTTAATACGCAATTTCGATTAGCCGTATGATCCTATATTTTCCGCTAGCCGGCTTGACCTATTAATACCAGCGTTTCTCAACCTCTAATGAGAAAACTTTGACTCTCATTTACTACGTATGCGCGCAATAAGAAAGTCTTACTTAATCATTCAAATAAGACAAAAAAGATAATTTCCTTAAACTTTATAGCGTGGGATGAAAATGTGTGTAAGAATGAAAATGATTGGTAGACACATCGATTGGTAAATTAGTCATACCCTACATGTGTCGTTCAGAGTTTACAGCGTTCAGTTCGATTCATAAGCGAAAAAGGTATGTGTTTACCCTACAGCGCGTTAATATGTACTGTCGCAAAAAAATCACATCGCTCTCACCTTGAATATATTGTAGTAAAGGAATACCATGATGATGCAGGGTATGTAGAAGCTGGACAGGCTCGAGTAGATGATGAAATCCGTATTGTAGAACAGACATGCGTCCGGGATCCGGTCCGGAGTGTTATTCAAGCCTAGGACAATCGGGCTGCCGATCGCGGCCGATATCGCCCAGACCAACAGTATCGTCAACCATACTCTTCTATTGTTCTTGTGCTTCGCGTACTTTATCGGCTGGGTCACCGCTATGTATCTGCAATTCAAAATCGGTTCGCGTGCGTTGCAATTCCCTCTCGCACGACGGGCATTATATCGTGAAATCGTGCACATGCAGATCCAACGGCTCTTGCCTCATCTATCCTTCAGAATTTCCCATCTCGTACGATTAACGTATTTGTTGTGCCCAACGGTTACGATCGATTGTGTGGCTTTTGACAAAATTTATTTCGCGTAAAGCGAGAATAAATTTTAAACGCGTGTGCATATATAAAATATTATACAATTTGAATTTCAAATCAATCTATATATTATATGCGATACATAATCGATAATGCTTTTTAAAAAATTCATTATTTTAAAAATATTTAAAAAAAATAGTTTTTTTTTATAAAAATTTGCTTTAAATACGCGTTTTTATCGTTCACAAAAATCTGCGATTGATCATATATAAACTTCCTATGAAGGAATGAAAAGGCCGTAAAAGGCTATTTTCGAGGCATTGTAGTCCGGGATTTTCGAAGTTCGAAAGAGAGATATCGTAGAACAATCTTAAAGCCCGAAGTTTCTTTGCAAAAACACTCACAAAATGTTTTTAGTTTTCGAAATCGCTTGCAGCAATCTATCATTAATCTTTCCAATGGAAAATTATCTGCACACGTGACTTGCCCATTTACGTGTTTTTCATTACGATTTAACTAATAACAATTTATTCCTGCAGAGTCGAGTATGAAGGCGGTACACAGCATTTCTCGTCATACGTATCATCGAGCACACTTTAATCTCTCATTCAACACGTCATCAATTACTATTTGACAAACCTCTCGTCAACTGTATCGTTCCGGAACAAAGAAAGCCATGAGGAAGGGGAATAAAGGTTTTCGTTATTCTCATCCATAATTCAACGACACAAAATCAATTAAATGTAGTCGAAATGAATACCATGCAATCTATATGCACTTTTCCAGTTTACATATTTTTTTAGGAGAGCACAGAGCTGGTGACTGTATTTTAAATTTTAAAGGAACGACATTCTTGCAACAAATATGCGAGATCGATGTTTTTTTTTTGTAAGAATTATACCGAGGAATGTGCAAAACCAATAATGTTATTGTCATTAAAATTGCAATGCCTAATTAATTTGTTAATGCTATTGCATTTTGATTTTATAATTTTTCGTGATTACTTTTTTTCTAAAGAGCGAGAAAAAATATGACAAATAATTATATACATATTTAAAACAATAGACACGAGCACACGTAGCGATGTATACCAATTTCAACTATTTATTCTTCTTTCATCAATTTTATTGATTCGTGATGTACATAAGCCTTCGTTTATCTAAATTATCTAAAAAATTATATTTCTAACAATTTAAACGTACCAGCATGTCTAATTCTTCTATCAACGAGTTACATTTGCGAGCGCAGGTGCGATCTCTGCTCGTGTTCTATTCGAGGCACGTAAACCAGTAAAATCAGCCTACCCCACTTTTTCCTGATTTCCAAACTTTCGCGGTAAGCACCGGTGGCTCTTTTACGACTACGAGAACTGGCGAAAGCACATGCTTGGACATTAATGTTCTCCATTATTGGAATTTAAGGGAAAACGTGGAAGATTGCAAGCATCTCTATACGATATTAATTTGGTTTATTAGTCACGCGAAAAATTTAACAAGATTGAAAATTTGATAACGATATCACGTAATAAAATTATTTCATGTTTTATAATGAAGACCTATTAAATTTCATATTATCAGAGATGATATTATCATGAATATTGTTATTATCAGAAACGATATTATCAGAAATATTATTTGTATTTTGTCGATATTGAATAATTTCTGTAAGCTAATCTTCAGAGTATTAAATATTCAGAGGAATGCGAGTTATCCCAGAGGAATTTTCTAGCGGTACATCCAGATTAGTGTTTTGATTCTTGTGTAAACGAAGGGAAAACGTGAAGAAGAAAGGAAGATGTTTACCTGTCTATTGAAATAGCCACGAGATTGAATATAGAGCTGGTGCTGCAAGTCACATCCATTGCGATATAAAAATCACAAACAAACCCGGGTAAACTCCAGGATCCGTTCACCTGAAAAGATAAAAACAAATGTTAATTTTAAAGAAATATTACAAAAATTGCAATTAATTACATATTTATCTTACGATTATAAAGCACATAGCAAATTTGTATTTTTGTCATTAGTCATTAGAATTTTATAAAACATTTTATATTAATAAAATATAAATGTAAAAAATTTTTATTAATATTAGAAAATATTTAGAAATAAAAGGTATCATTTCTAGTCCTTTTATCATGTGTATTATATTTATCATTATTATTCAAAATATATTCGTATTCTCCACCATAACGCGAGAATGTCTTTTAATATAAATGCTAATACGAAAATTCAATTATGAAATCAAGATTCAAGAAGAATTAAAGACATGTACAAATCAGATGTACACACAAATGTTGAAGTAAAAACATTAAATCCGAAATGTCCTAATATTTTACTATTTTTATATTCTGAAACTGAAAATGATCTAAAATAAAAATCAACACGTGAGTACACGATCAGACTTAAAACTGCTATCACGTGTGTTCAAGTGGTATATATTTAAAAAATCTTAAAATTTGATAAAGCACAAAAATATAAATAAATTTACAGCAAAATGTATGTACAAAAATCTATCTACTCTGTGTAAATATTGAATAATGAAAATTTATATGTATTTAGTTTATTAAAACATCACAAACTTAATAACTGTTTTTATATTGCTTATTATTTTGTTTTTATATTGCTATTTATTTCGAAACAATTTCGTGTTTAAAAATTATACTTCAGACAATCTGTAATAATATATAATACAATAAAGAATGATACGCATTAAACCATTGATAATCGGAGACAAAAAATGTGTGTTTTTTTTTTACATTTAGCAGTATCGCAGAAGTTTAATTCTATCTCGATAATCATCGGTCTTTCGGTCGATTCGGCGCATTCGTGCGTTTTCCGAAAGCGTCCATTTATATCTCCTCGTAGATTGAAATAATCTCGTCCGAAAATCACGCGCGCACCGAAACGTATGTCGCACAACGATTTTGCACATCGCTGGACAAGCATTGTGTGCACAGCTGCCAACAAATTTCAAACGAGGACTACATGCATTTTTCAAGCGGATCGCAGTCTGCCGTACGCCGATTACATCGTGCGTTAGTGAAATATATGCAATGCGTTTTATCGTCATGGTCTACATTACGACGTCGATTATTTATTTCGATTTCTCCATGCGCAGCGCCTCGCGAAATGTATCTCGCCCGATAAGATTGGCTCCGTATTTCCGTATGAAGTTTTCTCATGTTTATTGCACACACTCGCGGCTGAATGTGTACACCATAGTAAGAGCGAATTCAGCACCAAATCGATAGATCGAACAAGATTCATATTTGCCCATGTATAACATAAACACGACGTTCGATAATTGGAGCAGAAATATATCGCGGAAACAGTGATTTAAAATCTAACTAATTTATTATAACATTATGTATTTGATCTTTTTTCATAAAAATAATCTTGTATTAAAATACAATTAAAAATTGATATATGCGTTATATTTATTACAATTATTTTATTGTAAAAAGATACGTCATGGTAAAATTGTGTTTGTGCAAACGCAACGTAAAGAATAATGTAAGATATGACTTCATTATTTAAAATTGAAAGATTTTATTAAGAAAATGAGATATTCTCCATGTTTACCGAAAACGTGAATCGCTCGAAAAACGAGACAAGAATTATTTAACATTTAAATATTTTAGTCGATAAATTCAAAGATGAGCTCTAGACCACCTTTTCGACATTCCGTACTCGGTTTTCTCCACCACAGCGTCGCTCTGCCCTTTTTCCCATTCAGGAAAGCGCACCTACTCGCTGCCCTCGTGGATTCTCCACAGCGGAAGCCAGAGGAGCCTTGATTTATTTGCAATGTTCGTGCCTCGTGTGCGAAATATCCGGCGGCCGAAACCCGTTTGAAACACTCGGTCACATTTCTGTCTCCACCCTGCAGGCCTGTTTTCACTCGTAAATGTTTGCGTGAGTAGCTCCGTCAGATAATAGGATATTTCAGAGGCAAGATGTGATTATTCCATCGATTTCCATACAATTTACCGCGTATTGATTTATTGCATTCTCACCTCGGTCGCATGTACTTTCTATTAGATTTTCTAACGCGCATCGATGGAAGTGTCAAAGGTTAATGACGAGTTTGTAATTTTCAGAACTTGCAAATTTAATTAAAATTCGGAAGTGTCGTGTTGATTGTGTCTCCCTTCTCATAGACGGATCCTCCGAAATTTCTTCGATAAGAAATTGTCCATTACTTAGGTACATTTGAAATTCATCCTTGCTAGCTATGCTATCGCACGTACTAGAATCGACAAGTTCATGCTAATAACATGTGCGGAAAAAATCATTTATAAATGAAAATCGGCCGATAAAAATATCAGAAATAAAAAAAGAAAGTACTAATTTTTGATCAAATAAGGTCTTGGTGCCCAATGATGAATTTATGTGAATTTTAGAGTTTTCAGTCACTGCACAACAAATATTTGTCAGTTTTGAAACACAGTCCTAAACTAAAATTGAAATATGTAATATCACAAATTAAATTAAGAAACAATTTAATATTACTGATGCTAAACACTGGATGATGAACATCACAAAACGCTGTAATAAATTTATTATAGACATCAAGGCTTTAAACGAAATTGGCACTTGCATTTTTTGCGTTTCAAAATAATTTTTATTTTCAAGTTCTCACAAACTTAATACTTTTTTTGTAAAAAAAAACGTTCGCATGACTGTACAAAATTTTATTTTATTTTTTATGGGAGCAGTTTCTCTTAATAAATGTTACTTTAGCTGTTGAAAATGTTTCTTATGTTCATTGAATTACTTCCAGAGTAATATATTTTATGTAAAATACACATTCATTATGCAGTATAATATAGTTAGCGTGTAACACAACTTGAATAATTTCTAATAACATTTATGAGTGCAACATTTGAGAGTCGGATTCCACGTATGCAATTATATCGCGGCTTCTACGCGTGTTTCAACCCCGTGGAAAAAAAAATGTATAAACGCAGGTATAAAAGATGAAAATCCAAGTTTAAAGCGGAAGAGCAGAGAAATTTTATTCAGACCATTTAAATATGTGCAATCTGTACGCGTAATGTCGCCCCTTGTATTCTTTCTCGGGTAAAAGGGCCAGAAAAATGATATGAACGCATTGCGCTTCCGCAGCGTGCACGAAGCGGGAAATTTTCACTTCTGTAACTCTTGGTTATATATGCGGTGCAGGATGTGCTCCACGGGTAAACACACGCATACGTGAATACGGAATAATATTCCGCGGCTAGGCGTACACGGCGCGGCGGTATGCATTAGTACGGAGTCTAATATAGGTATTCCCACGTGCCATAATACAGGCATGAATCGCAGTTATTGCGATATTTCAGACTGCTTGTTAGCTTCATTTTCGTCGGTTTCCTGAAAAACTTAAATTATCTTGTACATACGTTTTATGAGGTTGCTAACTTTATGTTTCCCTAAGCCAACAGCACACCCAATAATTTTAACGACACTTATTGGTTCCGTTATTTTGAATAATGCGTTATTAAAATAACAATTTTTTTGTAATACATAATATCATCTTTATGAATTTTATATCTACGATTCTAATTAAAATTTTATTATTTGATCCTATATTAATTATGTTTATGACAAGTACACGTGCTTCAGAAAGAAAGCAAAAGAGAGAAAGAAGAGAGATAGAGAGAGATAGAGTATGTGTACCTGTGTGTATTTATTTATAAATTAAAAATTACAAAATGAAAATAACATCGACCTATATTCATGATAATATTTAATCAGTAATAACTTGTGATATTAATTATATACAAAAAACTTTCATTCTAATTTAACATATTAAAGATCAATAAATTTAAACGACAGCTTTATTATTTATTCTTACATATTAAATAATAATTGTTACTGTATATACTTACATTTATGCTGTTCTTTAATTAGAGGTATACAACGATTTATTTTGTTATCTTTTTACTATTTCATATCGTGTCATATTTATTCTATTTTAAAAATTTGAGAAAATTATCAATGAAATTATTAACAAATATCATAAATAAATTAATAATAATTAATGATCAGTTTATCTGTATTAAAAAGAGTAATTTGTTCAGTACTTTTAAAACTCACATGATTCATTTCTTAAATATTACTGCGATGTAAATTATTGGCAATCTGCGTTGCACTGTTTTGCTTTAAAAACTAGCGCAAACTAAGTTTCCGATAACGTTCGCGGCGGTGGCGGCGTACAGCGAAGTAATTATTATCGCCCCTCGTCGTAACTTCCCTTGTTACACGCCCTATCAGAGAGTTACGCCAGCTTATATATATCTATATAGTATATCCCTACTGGCTTTCGCAAGTAAAAGCGCACGTACGCGCGCATCTCCATCTAAGAGTACACCTGTGTGTTTTTAGCGAACGCGGCTGCGCGTTCGATTACGATCGGGCTCATAATTGGGCTCTAACCTGGGCCCGCATGATAAGCGCGCGCGGTGTTTACGAGCTAATGAAGTCTGCATTATGAGCGTGTCGGAGTTTCAATGACGAAAGAGCCGACCGCATGCGATGCGTGTGTGCCACGCGAATTGCACACGAGCCCGGCGAAACTTGTTTCCCCCGTATCGCGTTTTGCTATTTACCCTGATTAATTATTTAATTGTCCATGTAATTTCAAATTATTGCGCGATTCTGCTTCTGTATCAGTCAAACCAGAATTATTTATCTTCTATATAAATCTTAATTATTTAATCGATAAATTTACAATGACAAATATTTAACAAATCTAAATAGGTTTTCACGTCGGTAATTATTTTTATATAATTGCAGCAGATATTCAGGGGAAATTTTAAAAATAAAATTTGTCCATTTCATTCAACGATTCAATTTATATGCTAATGTGTTTACTTGGCAGAGATGGATTGATAAACATCATTTGAAATATTTGTTGCGTTAACAAATTGTATTACGTGCTTTTCACGAATAGTTCGAAGTAGTTTATGACGCTACGTCCACCGGACGTTGCGTCATAATTTCTAGCAATAATAAATTCAATTAAATAGAAATATGATGCCGCAAAGAAGAGTGACCCGTAATAGAAATAAATAATACTTTTCCGATAATGGAAAATAGGAAAGCTGTACCCTTTCTCAGAGAATTTCGTTTTCGCGACACAACGTATCGAGATATATATTTCCCCAGAATAGAGTCATATATGGGAGACGGCAATAATGGTGCCTCTCGAGGGACGTTTCACGTTTCTCATTACCACA
Source organism: Solenopsis invicta (assembly GCF_016802725.1). Taxonomy (NCBI): domain Eukaryota; kingdom Metazoa; phylum Arthropoda; class Insecta; order Hymenoptera; family Formicidae; genus Solenopsis; species Solenopsis invicta. Next base: position 23,323,326 of record NC_052667.1, read on the forward strand.
TTTGATCGAGGCAAGTTTTACTTGACTTTGTCGCCCGAGAATATAGTTTATATCCCATGTGGTGTTATTAAATTTTATAATGATATAAAGAGGTCCCAGAGATGTAGGTAAAGATTATAAAAAGCTGGCATATTGCAAAAGGGGTTACATCTGCTAGACTGCGATTTTATATTTTATACGTTATAAATGAAATACCTATTGTAAATCAAACACAAATATTTGTATGATTGAAATAAATAACACTACGTGAGAATGAGAAAGAGAAAAACATAATGTTATATTATAATATAAAACTAGAACCTTCGTTTATATTATTCTTTTTGCTAAATTAACTCGAGAGACAGAGACTTCATAATTAAAAATTAAAATTCAACCTCCACGAAATGAGTATGTAACATTGGACCCTTAGAAGTAACAGAAATGATTCTTCAGAGAACTACGGAAATTTAGCCGCCCTTAGGAAGGATGTGTGCCAGGTTTTGCGCGCGACGCGCTCGCAATAAAAAAGACACGGCGAATTTAGCGAGTCTTTTTACCACGCGAAAAGAACCGTCTCAACTGCCGCAAATTTTGTTTCGGTGAGCTCCGTGAAATTAAACTTTTTTTGTTACACGTCAACGAAAGTATTTGCGGCTTCGTCAGCACAAAGTTTCGTTAGTTTGTAACTCTGTCGCGTCGCCGTCGCCGCCGCATTTAGCAGCACACTTGAAATGCGAGTCTTTCCGGCATAGTCCGTTTTGTCGACGGCAGTTTGTTAAGTTTGTCAACGATGGCCGTGCACCGAGCGAGCGTGCGCCTTTGAAACGTAACCGGTTGACGTAATAAATTTCCGATGGCGTGCTATTAATTAGCCCTACCGCCATTTAAATCCCAACATGGCCAAGCTGCCGGATGTCGCAGTGTTCGCCCTCGTTCGCAGTTGAATCGCGGCCAAGATGTCAATGAAGCATGTAGGCCAAAGTAATTTAAGCGCGTTTTCGTCCGTTCGATGTGTCAAAATCGCTTGCCCACATTGCCCGCTTTTAGGCTCACACGAGATTCATCGCTTTTTCAAACTTTATGTCGCATCAAACTCGATAAGAGCGCGTTTTGCTGTCGCAAAAAAGCTGTGTTATTCGCGTCGACTCCAATCTATACATTCTTCGGCCGTAGAATACGCGAACTTCTTTCCACGCTCTGAGGAGCGAGAGAGGGACGAGTGAAGGGAACGGCGCTCTCTCGGAATCTCCAGCGATTTGCAGTAAAATTATTATATTGAAATGATTATCGGAAAAAGTTTTGTATCATTCTGGGCCGTGCATTTTCACCGTGACGTAAACATTGTTCAGCGCAGCGAAATCAGCTTTCCGAATAAATCGTTTTCGTGTTATGCAAACAATCCGCGAGGTGTTTCCTGAATAAATTGCTTTAAAACAAATAAACCATGTCCATCAGTTTCAGCGTTTATTTTTCAGAAACGGCGCTAAATGATATGAATGTGACTTCGCGCATATTGATATCCAGCTGTCATTCGTAAATTTAATGTCGTTTCTTTGCTTATATTTTAAGCTTAGTGTCTCAAAATTCAATGAGACACGTCTTTCTCAAAATACGTATTTCATTTTAATCGTGTAAAATATTTGTATTTATATACGAGAACGATTTAATTATCTAATTTATTTCCCAAAACATCTGTCGATATCTTCAAGTGTTGAAAAATATTGGCAGCAGTAAATTATAGTTGTACAATTTAAATAATTCATAGACACAAAATCAATCTATTTGTCATATTTATTGGAAATTGACATTTGAAATATTTAAGATAGTGATAAACGTTAATACAAAGTACCGTTGATCCAGAATCTAGCAACTTTTTTTTTCTTTTCTCCATAACGTTCTCGGTTTGCAGGGTCTCCTGCAAGCTATTCAATGCGGCATTAGCAATCACTATTTGAGTATGGCAATCAAATCGCGGTACCGAAGATCATGGATATTGCGAGCGTTAAACGAGCAGTTTCGTGAGGAGGAACAGATGCGTGCGTAACGTTAATTGCGCTATTCGTCGAGCGCAACCGTTAACTAACAATAAGTGTCTATTTGGGAAGCACACCAGCGTGAATCGCTCCTCGACAAGAGAGAGAGAGAGAGAGAAAGAGAGAGAGAGATGCGCAAGCAAATTTCGTGCTTGGCGAGATGTTGCCTCGTTCAACATACTGCCACGAATCAGAAGGAATAACGCACGCGACATTGCGTATAATTATAGTGCCCGGCAGAAATTATGTTGACGTTTACGCACTGGCGCCTCGTCAAAGCAAACATACTGACGTTTTAATTGACTCAACGAGATGTTGAATGCAACGAAAATTTAAAGCGACCATTTGTAATAATTTTACATTAAGGGTCAAAGTCTCACCGACTCCAATTAGGTTAATCGGTCGATCGAATTTAAGAATAGTCAACTGCAAAACTTAAAATTGATTGTACTATTTCGTTTTCTTTGTCCATCTTTTGCAAATTGTATAATTTACTTAAGTAAAGCATAATATTTATAAACTAACAATTAACTTAATAATTAAAATAATTAAAGAATTAGTTTATGATCAGTTCTAAATTTTGCCGTTGGTAAATAATTTATAAACTTAATCGATCGATTAGATTAATCAAAGTTGGTGAGACTGGCCCTAGGCGATTCATCTTTTTGTGTTTAAAAATATCTTTTCATAGAAAAAAATTCATACAGCAAAACTGCAGGTTATTACACAAAGTTAACCTTTATAAGCAGATTTAACAGTATTGAGAAGAAATTATGTCTGCATAAAAATATTTATAATTGATATTTTTCTTTTCGTATTCTGTTGTTTGTACGCGCTATTAATTAATTCCTTGAAACTATATCCTTCCACGAATTCATTCTCAAAATATCATGTGCATGTTTTTAAGACCAAAAATTAAATGTGGAGAAAAGAATTTTCAACTTTTCAGATATAAACCTAGCGCAATTTAGAAATAATTATAAGAATTGTTCATCGAAATATTCTTTATAAAAGTAAACATTGCAAAATGACAGTTAACACAACTGATCGCTCGCAATTATATCGCATGCAATTTGCGTGAAGTCGAAACCCTGTATCAGTTTGATATGGGATCGTGGATAATGATACTTTCGGTGAAACCTCCCTAACGTGCATATTCGTGATCATGCCACTTGCGACCCTCGCGCATTGTGATGTAATTAGACAAGAGGGTAATATGAGAAATTCATGTGTTTGACTAACGTTGGATGTGCAGCAACCCAGTGGTATCAATCGAATTTCGCTACATCACTGCGAAGAACGCTGATTCAGGTGTGTTCTTGCTAACAGAGCCATTTTGTGCCGTCGAGCAGCATCTGTGTAAAGATGATGAAATTTTTTTTAACGATAAACCTCGGGCACATCGCAAAATTGTGTAAAAAAAAGAGTCATGTAACATGAAACAGTTATAGAATTTATAGATCAATTTCATTTCTACACCACGTTTTGTCATTGTTATTCTGACTTGATTTGCATTAATTAGAAAAATAATTCCACAGCGTTCCATTGTAATCCGGATATTATATTCGCGTATACGTTGACCCATCTCTCATGGGAGCGAATACTATACTCAACAGCACAAAGTGGAGTAGCAGACAGTGGAGACAGTAATAGATGGTTAGCAATGGCATATGCCGGACAATAGAACATTAAGCCACACACAGGATGCTTGCGACGATTACAACAGACGACAATCCGCGCTCGAGTCTGGTATCAATTTGGCAGTCATTAATTAATAGTATCTTTGGTGTATTTGCGGTGGGGAAATCGTGAAAATACGATACGGAACGAGGAGCGAGTGAGGAAAACTGTGGCAAGTCCTTCTGCCTGAAAGCCGAGAGGGTGGATTTATATCATCGTACATTCACTTTAATGCACTCGATATAATGTACTCGATTGTCGTACATAACGCAATCGACCTATTGGAATATATACAGAGCACTCGCCATACAGAATGTACGAGACATGAAGGACACGGACGAGGTACTCGACTATAGTTGAGCACGAATGTCGAGAATCTAGTCGGACAATGCTCCTGTTAATTTTCCGCGGACTCTGTACGCGTGAAAAAATCACCATGCACTTAGATTTTGTCTAGCAATACGTTAGAGAGGAATTAATCCCACTTTGTCATTTGGCAATGTAATAAATTATGTTATCCGTTCCTCGCCGTTTTTAGACGAGCGAAATATTAGAGCAAAAAGTTACATTGCGCATAAGTACGTTATTATCAAAATAATTTTATTTGCCGTGTAACAAGTATAAATTAAATTCATTTCTTTTTTTCATTTAAAGTCACGATTTAATTTGTTCCACGAGGATGCGCCTATTGTAGCATTCTATTATCTTTTTGTTTTTCGAATGAGGAAACTCTCTTTCACTCTCTTTCTCTCTCTCTCTCTCTCTCTCTCTCTCTCTCTCTCTCTCTCTCTCTCTCTCTCCCATTGAATTTCAGACTTTAGCGAGGAATTCCTTTTCTCTCTTTGTGCCTCGAATAATCAATTAAAGTATTCGTATCAAAACAGAGCTTATGATAGATATGATGTGTAGGATAAAGCTGACGCGTAATAGATATTATATTAACGTGCACAATGTGTGCGTAGATGCAAGCGATTGATTTCAGCCGGTATATGTGGCCGACTATTATATTAGTTTGCATCGATCCTGCACGACGATAAGCGCGATTTGAAGGATTGAGGCTTTTATCTTGATATGAAGGATTGTCCCGAAAATGAAATTACTTCCACCGATAGAGTTGTGTGTTTGAAGTCTATCAATGAAAAACTCTCTTGCGTTAAAAAAATCAATAGTATTTTCGAATTGATCATATTTGTCAACCGGTAAATAAATAGAATAAATCATATTCATCGACTGGTAAATAAATAAAATCAATCCGCTAAAAAAAAAGAATTAGTAATAGAGTAGTAATAATAATCAAGTTTTGATAAAATAATTTCAATTTAATGTTTGTTTAATATAGTGAAATATTTATTGATATTTAATAATTGTATTAATAATAATTAAACATAACAATAGCAACCAAACTCTTATTAAATATTGGATCATCTTATACTAAATATTTGATTGAAACTGTTTTACTAAAACACTAAGTTATCAAACGTAGATGATAATTATTACGTTTGATTATTATTACCAATCCTCTTTTGCTAGTGTACGTACACCGCGAAACGCCGGATGATCTGTGATAAATGTGTAGATTCTCGCGTGGACAAGCTTGCAAATTTTTCAGAAACGCACAGATTTCAAAACACATTTTTTTATCTAGATGTAACACTTGACTTTTGATCTTGTTGATGGAATTATCCTGTTAAAATATTTCAACGTGTAAATATAATGCCGCGTGACATAAAGTGATTGAAACAAATTTTTACAAATCTGTCTTGTACGTGTAAATCTTCAACATAGCGGATTCTGTATGATTTTATCAAAAATGAAAGGTAGTAAGCCGGAAGTGACCAAACGAAAACAGACAAAATCCAGCAAACAATGAGAGAAGCGGATAAAGATTTCTACAAACAAATCGCTTCTCGCGATAATACAATATATATACCTTTAATTTTTTCATGTAACGCTTACGTATTAAATCGGAAATTTCTACACTGCTGCCACTGCACAGTGCAAGAATTGTATCGAAATGCAGTGTTAAATGGAACATGCCTTCGTGCCATTTGAAAAGTGACTCGACGCCCGTGATGCCGCATTGTCATCCGAGTGAGAAGGAATAATAGCAAACATTAAAATGACAAGATAGAATCGGGCGATACATGCCGAAGGCAGCGTAGTTTTCCAGTGACCGTATTTTCCATCGACGTCGGCTATCATATCGAGCGCTTAAATGGGTAACGTCGCTCCCATTAATTCCCGTATCGAGCGGCTGCAGTACTCGAAGCGATTCACCCCTTGTAATTCAATGACGCGACGGCAGTGAGACAGGGGTACGGGGAGGGATGGCGAAGGATGTCGGTAAAATTGATTCGGAATTGATATAATCACCAAAGTTAGACTTATGGATGGAGGTGCTAAGGCCGGGGAAGCGTAAGGAAGGGGAAGGAGAAGGTAGGGAAGGAGAAAATGGAACTGGGCGAAAGAGAAGTCGCGAGGCAAACCAAACGCGAGAAGCGATAAGAGGTATGAGAATCTGTTCTAGGTGGATGAAACCTTTTCGTGCAAGCAGGAATCAATCGAGAGGTATAGGTGGTTTGTACGGGGAGCGATGGAGGACGACAGCAGACGGGCCGCGGAGAAGGCGAGGAAGATGGCATTACCAAGGTAAAACCGTCCGCGCGAAGGGATGATCGATCGAAGCAGGTAGCTAAAGTTACGCTTTTTGGCCTTTCGATCTTGTCGTGCGGCAAATTAATTACTTTCAGAACCGCCGACGACTGATGGCTGACAGGTACTACGAAGATACTACAGGTGTCTCTAAAAGGATGCCGTCTGTTTTTCTCAACAAAATCCCTTCGCTTCGTACTCGTTGCAGTGTACTTTAAAGTACATATTTTGCCCAAGTATTCATTTCTCGTAACCACTTCGAGGATACAAAGATTTGCGAGATCTAACAAGGTAATTTTAGTTGAATGAGAAACGTGCCACTCGTTGGAAACAGAGGGAAAAAAGCACCGATGCGATTACACTTCAACCGGCATGCTCATTGTGTTAGTGGAAAAATATGATGCAAGTTGATACAGCGTGAGTGATGCATTTCGTCTCGTAATCTCGTTTTGCAGAAAAATATTCCACGAAGACAGAAAGAAGCGTAGAGATAACGTAGAACTGCGGTTTGTGTATATCGTTGCCACAATATGAGAACTGTGGCAATTTCTCCATAACTATAGGTATATAATCCTATCCTTCTCAACTTTTACGACAATAAAAATGTTGTCCATAATTTATTAAATAAAGAAAAAATCAGAAAAGTTTGTACATTTCTCTGTTTTTATTTCGTTCAAGAAATAAGTCGCAAAAAATATATCTCTCTTATCAATTTACGCCACATTTTGACGCAAGAATCGGTACAAATATCCCGAATAAATAATTCATAATAATTGCTTTCGTTAGAATAAATGTTGGAAAGTACTTTCTAATTTATATTAGGCTTCAAGCTCGCAAGAAATGAATGCTCGTTTCTGAGAATTCAATTAATATGCCTCGCTAGGGCGCTTACGAGAATAATAGGGCCTCATTAAAAATCACAAAGGAATGAGAGTTCTTACTACATTATCAAAGCAATCAACAGTCCGGCGACGTGATCGTTATATAGCTGCTAGAAATTCTGAGACCGACATTAAAAATCCATTAAGCGGAATGATGGTGGATCTTGTATCCGCAAATCGATGACTTTTTAACTTTTTAACGTTCATCAGGGAAACCGTATCAGCAGCGAGTTTTTAAGATTACAGTCATTTTCGCCAACGATTCTCACCGCGGATGTGCCGGATCATCCGTTCCTTATTTCTCCGTGAAAAGGCTGACCGACGTTCGATACCTTTCAAGCCGCAAGAAGAATTGCAAGCAGTTTACCGAGATGCCCACGAGTTAAATTGCTGACTCTAGATAACAGTTGGATGAGTAGACATATTTTTCGCAATTTTCTTTTCTGCAAAATTAATTTCAGAACGTCGACGAAAACCGAAGGGGAACAGTATAAACTTTATAAACTAAATTTATTAAATTGTTAGCCATTGATATTACTTTTGCAGAATTACGCATTTCTAAAGTTTGTGAGAAATGCGATGAATACAAAATGCGATAATATGCAGACAAAGAGTAAGACAATAAGGAAATTAAATTAAATAAGTAGACATACGAGATAGATAACAATAAAATAAAAAATACCAAGAAATAATAACAATGTGTAATACTAGACACGTCTATTTGCCGTATAATGCTACGTAATGCGTTCTTTGCAGTTAATCTTGCCGAATTCTTTGAATGCAGTTTAAATTCGCTTCTGACGTGAAGTTTATCACTCGGACTACTTTCTGTGCGAAACGATCCGTATGCACACGACAAATGGAAACTCTGCCAACGGCTGACTACTACTACCAGTAGGTAAGTACAGTAAAATATGCAGAGTCCTTAAGCCGGGTTACTCCGCCGGAAGATATTTCGGGTGCGCATATCGCCCGCCGAAGAGTGTGTAAAAGAGTTAGATACTGCTCTCATTGAAAATTGCATGATGCATACGGCGAAACGAGCTCGAGGGATGATGGTAGCCGTTAAACTTTCCCAGGTTAAAACTGTCAGAAGCAGTAGCAATTTCGGCGAATGTCGAATCGCATATGCGACCCGCGGAGATCGCGCAAGTGCGAAGCCTGCAAGGATAATCGTCGACCACCATTTGTTAATTATACGAAATAGCTTCGCCGGGCTAACCCAGTTAGAACGTAGATTATACTTAAGTTTGATTCATTCCGTTAATGTATCGTCTCGATGTCTCGCGGGAACAGAGGCTCTCTTAATGCAAAGAGATATTGATCGAGCATCTGTTTATAATAGTAAGAAAATAATTAGTAGGAATAGTTATATCTTTTTGTCTCATGACAAAAACAGTCGTTAATGTTCAAAAAAGCAGTATAACGATAGAAACGGAAGCTCAAACTTTTCCCCGAATTCCTAAGCATCATTTTAAAATATTGTCTTGTTCTGCGTGTATAAAACTACGTAGCAAAATTAAAATCTGAAATCTTCCATTGAAATGCAAAAAAAGTTTAATCCTAGAGCTACTCATATTTTCCTGACGTTAAACTCTGGGTAAAAATTTACTTACATAATTAAGCATCTTTTTTACACTTTTAAGAATTTTCTTTTAGATCTTTTTCTACTTTATATATTGCAAAAAGTTGGAATAATTATAAACTATTTATATGTAAAAAAATCTTATACAATATTATTTTGAATTATCAAAATTTTAATAACGATTATACAAAACTTGAATTAGCGTTTGAAAATTCACTCACTGAGTAGCATTGTAGGTTTAAGAAAAGGTTTATTGAATTTCTGTTTGCAAATTTAGATTCCCGTGGTTCCTAGATTTTGGCGATTACGACACATTCAGTTTAATATCAGATTTTATGATAAATTTACGATATCTGATTGTTCCGCGAAAGACTTGGTATTTGTTTACTGAACTGTGAAGAGAGCAAAGTAACTCAAAGCAATCCAAATAATTGCAGCACTTTCTGTGGATATAGCGAAACGCGGGTGACGGATTGGGTCAACTTAACAAGATTTGGATACGTAAGTTAGGACTTGGATGGGATCAGATTAAATTTACCTATTCACCCAGCGGCACGTGGTAAGGTGAGAAGAGTGGGCGGGCAACATAGAAGTTCATGCGGAATGAGCGACTAGAAACGTTGGGGCACCACGGTTAACTTGGCGCAAATTCAGACGGTCACGAAGCTCCCACATAGTTCAGCATCAGTGCCGGACTGGCATTATTACCAGCCGCGGAAATACGTGCCGGTGATATAGATTGCCGATATCGCTGTGATTTGATAAGCCGCGGCGACGAAGATGGCCTACAATCGACAACATTTGAGACTGCAGAACTTTCCCCGATTTGCGACACGATAGTTAGAGAGACAAACTTTTTTATAATAATAACAATATGCAATTGCATAAGTATATTTAATATGCAATTAATTTGTGATTCTAATACGTTTATGTAAAATATATTTTTCAGATATTTATGTGACTGTCATGAAATAAAAATATAGTTTTATTTAAGCATTTTTTTTATAATATTGCGCATTTGGATCGTGTTTATTATATCAACAGTACCAATTAATGCGTCTACATTTGTACAGGAACTGGACAAAATAAATGCCTACAGGAATTACACTTTTTTATATTAATAAGAAAAATTATACTACCATTTATTTCTGATATAGATGTTTAGAATGAGGTCATACAATGATTAAATAGATAAAATGTTGTACTACTCTCTCTCTCTTAGAAGAACAACTTTCAATCGATATAATATAAGCAGTGTTAGAGGAAAAAGTTTGCGTCTCACATTATTTTCCAGCTATCTATTTTCTTCAAAACTTTAGCATTTTTGTTAACCAGCATTAGTGTCTGACTTAAATATCATCGAGATATAATGGGCCAACCTCTTATTAACTAAATAAGTAGTATTTCCCAAGTTTTCACATTATTTTATTTATCCCTTAATCAATTAATATATTATCATACAAAAGAATTTCAAATATCAGGTCAAAGAATTAAATAGAATAGATTTACGTTAAAATTCTGAATTTTGTTGCTTCTACAAAATGAGTTTCGTAATCAAATCGGTCGAAAGTTGATATTGGAGAAGCTGTTTGCTAGTTATAGACGCTCCCTTTACGGATTGCATTCTTCCTGTGAGAAACTAAATACCGGGCTATAATCTCGGACCTTCGAAAGCGCCATGGAAAGCGCAAAATTAAAGTAATCTCCGTACGTACACCGGTAGTTTGTGCCAAACATGCGCTTTATTTGTTAAAGCTGCCTGCTGCCAAGCGCCGGTTTAATGCATTCAATTTTCAGAAGCCCCTCAAGTTGCTTAGACTACAGCTTTCTTCCTTTTTTAATTTCCTTCTCTGTATTATCCAGTCCGGCGCTCACATTTGATTACGCTCCAGTACAAAAACAACCCCCTGCCTGCCATCCCCTCATTTTCTCGATAATTCGAGATTCGCATGCGGTGAGCATACGAATTAAACTGTGAATCTAAAACTCGGAGTAACGTGAATAAGATGGTAGCAATTTCGCGGGTGGCTAATTAGCTCGCGACGCCGACTACGTTCTGTTCTGTTCTTATGCGGTAACGTTGCAATATAATATGATAGATAAAGCCGAGTAATGGAGTCTCGCGCACGTGCCGAACATTTTAATGGCTTTGATTAGAGAACGGTGAATCAAAATTTGCGAAAATTGAATATAACTTTAAATGAAAGTTACTGTGCACACACGAGCGCACACATGTGGGAATAGAATTTCATCCAAACGAAAAGTTTTTCGGGCACTTCAACTTTCCCATATTTACAGACACAAAAGTCGCGCGAGTTAGACCAAAGTTTCAATGCCTAAAACTCTCGGCGACATTATTTTAGGTATTACAGTTAGACAGTGCCTTCATATTCGCGGCAAGAGAATTTTAATTTAAACTTTTACTTATATTGAACGATATAGAGAGCACAAAATCTTTTTTTCTTTATTTTTACAAATTTTATCGTGGTTGTCTCTGTTGTCCCTTTTTTTTTAATAACAGAAAAACTCAATTTCCAATAACACGCAGCCGTTCGCCACATTTCGCCTCGCGTACCTCAGTAATTCAAGTTTTTAATAACATTCCACCACTTCGAAGAACTTTAACTTTTCAAGTGTTGAACGTGTCTGAACATTAAACACGTATTACAGCGCGGAACACCAAGAAGAAGCATAAATTCATCGTTTACCGTAATTTCATCCGTCAGAGTCTCCTGTTTCTGATATATACGCGAGGTATAACACATCCAAAGTATCATAAGGCCGATATGTAGCGTACATAGTGCACACGATATACGTAGCGACAATTGTTAACGATTGAGGTGTTCGTCACACAGAGCGACAGCTCAGGAAGATCCTCATTTGTCCGTGCCACGGGCTCGTCGAGCCCTCAATACGTTACCACGATGTATATCCTAGCGGAATATTCGGCTGAAGAATATCGAGTAGCCAGGATATCCTTTGACGCGCTCTCGGCGCGTCTTCGTGAATAATTTGAAAATTATGCAATACCTTTCTGCTCCCTCGTTCATATATCTTCGGCTGCTCCTTTACCGTTCTCCGCGAATCAGTATCCGGAAAGGACCCGCGTACCGCTCGAAGGGGAAGAGGTAAAACGAGTGCGAAAACAGAGATACCGCTTGAGAATACTCCTTTATCGCGCATGAGCGGACTGTACGGTTAATATATCGTGTATCCTACTTCCCGTAAGAGTACGTAAGATACTTAGCTACTGATTAGTTTCCTGGCGCGGAAATTTGACGCGCATATTGAAGGCGTTGATGCATGCTTTAGCTACAGAATACTTGTTTACTGCAAAGAGGACTTTCTCGAGAGTCGAGTGTTAAGTTTCTTATCGAGGCACAGTCAGCTGTCACAGATTCTACGACACGTTATGAGACGTCGTGATCTAAATATGTAACTATGCACACGTCAAATTTCCGCAAAACTCGTCGCACTACGTTTGATTTAAAAAAATTATTCGACTTAAAAAATTCTTGGTGCACGCAAATGTAAACTTTACTCCGGCTTTTCAGAGATTTATTTCTATGAATAATTTCATTGCACTTAGCGATAATGGGAGGGAAAATGTAAGCTTGAAACTTGAAGCAATATCGTAGCTCATAAATTTATTATATAAATATATTATATAAATATAAATATATTTTTTTATCCATTGTGGGCTCTGATATTACTCCATGGTTCAAGCGCACTTTTTGTTTTTCAAATAAAGTTTTTCCGTGTTAGAAAACAAAAATATGTTTTGCGTGTATAAAATTTAGCAAAATAAATTAATCTCTATCAATAAATAGTGAATAGTGAATAGAAATGGCTAATAATCTGCACAAGGATTAACGATATATTTACGGTAGAAGTAGCGCGTCGCATGTCTACTTCATCCTGACAAGATTCAACAACAAGACGAGGTTCCTCGCTAATTACTCGCTTTCAAACTGATTATTGAGGACATCGCACAAACGGTACATGTACGTACGATCCCTTTAACTTGGGATATGTTATGAGAAACCGCCCTGAGGGTTTCCTCGATCCAACGTAATCGGTGAATTCAAATCAAACACTGTATAGGATAACCAGTGAACAGGATACATGCTCCAGCAAGCATATAGCGCACAATCATGAAACAATATAATACAATCTCTTGCTCGGATTTCAAATGCTATTTATTTAGATAAAATATCAAATTTATCGTAATCTTTTAAGTAAATTACTAAAATGTTGCCAGGTGATATATTGAATATTGGATAAATTTTTAATAATAAAAAATAAAATTTCTTTTATCAAAATTCATTAAAAGCTGGATACATCGTGTGACTGTATTAATATTATTCATAGATAAATTTATAACAAACACAAATAACCGACTTGTACATTTGTTTGTCGATAAAATTTTAAAACCAATATTTGTTTAGTACTCAAAACAAGTAGCTGTTATAATTAGCTATTAAAATTCATCAATATTTCACACACAATTGTTAATTGTTGTAAAAAGTTATTATTTATTTTATTATTTATTTGGGATTGAGCTTTGCTACTGTAAAATTTAATTGTAAAGTTTATCGCCCAAAAAACCGCACCATTCAATTTAGCGTAATTTATTTACCACACGCAAAAAAAAATACTTTTCTTTTTCTTAGAAAATTCATGTAAAAAAACCATAGACACTGCATTTCCTTGTGTTTTAAGATACGTTTTCAACATATGTTGCAACACTTATTGAATATCACCTGCTAAATAATGTGGCAATAATTGAAGTCAGTATGTCAGCGCAAATATTTCAAGCTTTCTACTCCAGCACTATCTTGTTCATGTTATGCTAACGATCAATCAGAAGAAAGATTAAATATGTCTTTATCAACTGTAATTTATCAATTGATGTCAACAACATATTTATTAATTTCTACAATATTTAAAATCTCATTAAACGCCTTCATGCGATACAAATGATGTATGAATATTTATTACTTATTTATATACTGCTTATTTATACGATCAGGAAGAAGATAAGTAATTGTTAAATATACGAGATGCGTATTCCTGCGGAATAATTATTGGATGGAACGAAGCGTGCATCACCGAGTTTTCCGCTATCATTATGCTCGAAGGATGTTGAGAAAAATTTCTTGAACAGGATCTTCTTGAAACGCATAAATTTCTCGAGAAATAAACATTGTAGCTCACGTATGAAAACTGCGAAATAATTTACGATTATATTTTATTTCCACGGATTTACGATTATAGAACGTGGAATCGTTAAGTATAGAAATCCGTAATATAATATTCATTAAATTTTTCTAGTAAACCAAGTGAACCTGTGTAACTTTCTAGTAAACTTATATAGGGACATAAATATCTAGTGAACCAAGACTGCAGAGTTACAGTAAATTTCAAACACGAATTCCGGTTTTTACGATAGCTACGTAGTAAATAACAAGTAGTAAGAGATTCGCCCACAAGATTAATCCAATTTACTTATGGAATGCGGATTTTGGTATTGCTCGTAAATCGAACGGATCGATATACGAGCCGAATAAGATCTGCGTGAACGCCCGACTACAAAGATCATCCAAGCTTTGTCTGACGCATCAATTTCCAGTCTCATCAAACTAGTTCCGCGCGAACTTCCTCCGTCTTGACTTGTAAGCGACTTAGGGAACGGTGGAACGTAGGATTCTTATACAACTCTCCCTCCGTGGGTATCCGTTACGAAAGCGTCGATATATCCCTTCAAAGGGTTTCTAAACAACGTTTATCGCGTCTTATTGTAAGCTAAGATGCACCAGTGACTTCGTTATCATCGGTCGCATGCGTGTTCGTACTTGTTTTGCAGAAGGTGGAATAGGTAATATCGCGAAAACTAAAGTACACATTCTCGTTGCACAATGTGCGTTATTATGTATCACAGAGGGTGAAACGTGTATACTTGTAGATAAGGCAACATGGCGCAAACTAAACCCATTCCCGACGGAATATGTGCGTGAATTTGTAATCGCACAGGGTAAGGGTAATAAACTTAGAAATTGAAACCAACTAATAGTGCCTGAAACAAGTTTACTATTGTGCGATATCAAAAGAGAATAGAAATTCTGTATCATTCTGCTTAAAATTCCTTCAAAGATTGTATTTGTGCAACGTACCGTTGAATTTAAATTTACGTTAAGCAAGGATTTCAACTCAAGTAAAATTTGAATACATTAATTTCTACGTGTGAGGAAAAAACTATTTTCATTTTCTCCGTTGCTTTCCAGTTTAAATATATAAATTGCACGAAGTGTGTGCGCTTCACTGAAATAACCATTGCCTCGAAACATTAACCACCTGGAAGTTCATTAATCGCGCGAACTAATTGTCCACGGAGAACGATCGCGTTTTCTCTTGGTGCTTGTCGCATTGCGTTTCAAAGGATAATAACACGACGATACACGGCTGTTCAAGTTCCGCGAATGGTAGTAAGGTGACCGCACAGTGCTCGCACATTGCAGTAAACGAGCACTGTGCGCCAGCCATCTCGTCCGCATTGTGAAATATTTAATTCACGCGATAATACGCAATACACTTTGCACTCCACATCAAATCAGATAAATAGTCTGTGTTGTCGCATATTAATATAATAAATATTAAAAGATTTACCGCTATAGACTCTATAACAACGTAAATTGTAATATACGAGCTTATTGTACTTAATATTCGCACGAAACGCTAGATTATCTGACTGATTAAATAATCACAAATAAATAAAAGTTTCACAAAAATATAGCATCTTATTTCTTTGAACACTTGAAATTTTTACTGTAACCAAATATAGCTTACTGTGATTTATTGTTATTGAAACAAAAATCGCTCTTATTTAGAAATAATATAAAAGCTACAAAAAAAATCTAGAGAATGAGATACATCAGCACGCATCTTGAAAGTAATTAAGTCAGGATAAGCAAAATAAAATTTTTAACGTAACTGAAGCAACAAGAACTTCTTGAAATTGGAACGAATACGACAACAGCTTCTTGTACGGGGCCTTAATGAGCCCAAGAACGAGGTCCTGGACAATCTACTTGTTGGAAAGTTTTAAATAGATAGCCACTCTTTTGGGGGACTCGTAGGATCAGATCGTTGAGATTATCTCGAACGGAAGAAATCTCGCGAATTACGATAAAATAAACAGAATGCAAAACTAATCTAAAATATTGATTGAAGCACTCTGTTTAACTTGGAACAACACAAAAAAATAGTATCAAATTAACAATTCATTATTTCATATATAAGCAAGAATATAAAATTTTCGTAAAATTTATGATCTTAAACAGACATAAATTGCTTATACGAAGAAAACAATTTTCTTTATGTAAGCAAAATTATGTTTGTTTAAGATTATAAATTGTTCCAAGAAGATTTTATGTTCTTGCTTATATATAAAACAATGAATTGTTGATTTAATAATAATTTTTTTCTGTGAACAGATAGTAACAATACAACCCGTGTGTTGCATTTAATGAGTACTCTTTGTTCACATTTTACTGTCATAAAAATCTATAAAATATTTATATAATGCAGACAGTTTTACTTAAGTTACTAAAATACAGTGTATTCATTATAATTTTATGTATATATAAAATAATAATAAATAAAGTTTGCGGAAGGAAACTACAATAAATAAATGCGATAATAAAATAAATAAAATAAATATTTCGATCGGGTGAATTTTGTTAAGAAAGAATTGCCTCTTTCTCGAAGCGATCGATCCGTTCGCGTACTTTTTAATGAGCGTGATGGACGAGGTCGCTGTCGCTGGCGACCGAATCCGACAATTGACGTACAACCGTCGCGTCATTCTTTCTACTTTGCAATCACGCGCCTCCTACCTGGAATCCAACATTAGCAGGACAATACACGCGTACACCTCTGCCCTACACCCTCCCCCACCCCCGCGTTTATCATGTACGACACGTCGAGATGAATGTGCTCGTGAATCCCATAATCTCTGATTGTCGTGGCAGCTATTGTGCGGATTATGCATGATCTTCTATCACGTATGAGAATTTCGGAAACATGGCTTGCGGAAACCTGCGAAACGACTAGTAAGCATCAGTGGCATCGACTATAAAGGATTCGTACAAAAGGATATCTCGCGTACTCTTGAATTTATGCGCGCGACACTACATTCCTGCGTCCTGTGATAAAGCATTCATCACTAATAACGACGTTTTATTAAAAAAAAATCTTACACAAAATGCAGCACCGCAAAATGCAATATCGTTAAAATTGATAATAAATTAAACGTATCCATTTTACATAAGCGCAAGTAGTCACGAAAAATATTTTACGTTATTTTGGTGCAAAATAAATAAAATACGACGATCCGTTATATTACATTAATTTGAGGAAACATTTAACTTCGAGTCAGAGTTTGTAAAATTTTGTGAAATTGTGCATCTCACGTTTTTATATGCAGATTACATTAGCCATAATTCTTCACGGACGTGCGCGCACAAATGCTGTTTATGGTCGCTATCCTATGACGAATGTTTTACGAAATCCCTAGTAACATGTGCACAAAAGAATTTTACGTAAACATCGTTTCGCATTGATTGAAACTTTTGTCATGCTACAAAATTATTCATAATCGGATTACTCGTAGATTCAGAATCAAATGGAATCGAATGTCAATGTTAAAAATTTTCGGAAAAAAAACGCTTAGAAATGTTTACGTAAAACATTTAAATAGAATTCTGCATGACGATTGTACGCTATGTGATATTTTTAAAATTCTGGAACAAACGAAATAAAGTGTTATATTTTCTGTCTCTTTCTCTCTCTTTTTGCGAGGCCTCGCCGTGTTTGTCTCTTTCGAGATGCTATTAACTTTTTTGCAAGTCAAAATGTTATATAAATCAGGCGCCCTTTTATTTATTCCGTTCATCGTTCGCAGTGTTCAAACGTGCTACGAGGGTACCGCTGACACTCAGAAATGGAGTGTCGGGAGCCAACCACTGACGACACAATGTGAAATTTATTGGCCGCGTGTGCAGATTCTTCAAAGAGAAACGTGTTGGATATAAAATTTGCCCGTACATCACGATACATGGCAAACGGTTGGTTGGAATTATTGAAGCCTCGCCCTGACATTCCGAACGCAGCGTTTACACAAATAAAGGGGATGATTCGTATCTCGAGACTCATAGAGATGCGTAACACATTTCTTATTTTCATGTATCAATACACGTCTCTCGAGATCGAGGAGAGAAGAAATTGTATAACAAGGAGAAAAAATTATTGCGTTCTCAAAGCAAACGTAATCTATGTACATTGATTTGTTCCTTCTTCAAAGCGAATTCATGTTAATTACAATGCAGAAGATGGTGTAAAATTTATTCCATAATAAATTTGTAATATAATAACGTAGCCTTTACATGACTTTTAACGCGTACATTGCATTAATTTCCTTTGCATTATTAATAATTGCATGCAAATAGATAAATTAAATGTTTGGTGCAATATTCGACGGTGCAAGATTCACCAATGTTTACGCTAATGACACCTTTTATCACGGCCAGATACTAATGCATATTCATAATTGAGGTGAGTCGCGTGCTCGCAACGTCACTCGGTTAATCAGCATTCGCTGATTACTATTTACTTTATTCCGGTACCGTCGGCGGCGCTATTTGGATTTTCTTAAAAAGCGACGCGGAATAATGGAACTTTCAATCGAGTTTCTGTCTGTCGAGTGTCTAACGATCCTTCTTCTATCGGGATCCTAACTTTACCAATCGTGTTCGAAAGACACTATAGCGGAACGAAGTTTAGCTCGCCCTCTTTAATCACGAAACTTTCGGAATTGTTTACCTTTTATTATCTTCAGTTTATTTTATTATTCAGTCTATGCTAGAGAGAACGTTGCTCACGCGGCACACTGTCACGGTAAAATACAACAAGGTTAATGGATATGTTAAAGTGTAACAGGAATAAATTAGTTGCACGAGCTCGCATAAGTACATTAATTTTTAACTGCACAGAATTGAACAAAAAAAATACGACGCATAAATTTGTGATGATAATAGAGAACTTTTATTTAAAAGGAGAGGGGAGAAAACTGCGTTAAGTTGAATTCGCCTTCGAAGATAAAATAATTTTATTCTTGATTGAACGTCGGCAACCATCAGAGATCGTCATTCACGTGAACTCAGAAATTCCGAAGTCTTAATGTAGCAGATCTCATCTAATCGATCTCAATTTATAATCTCATTAATTACCTGAGCTATTTAGGTAGACAGAGCTGCAGGTCCTATGTATAATGAATAACCATTACAGGACGGCAATAATTAATTGAACTGCACTAGAGAAATTGTTATTATAATTAGCCGGTATAATATCCTGCATCACGTCGTTTGTGGGACAACACAATTGGTTCCTAACACTAACGACTAATCGTAAACCGATATCAATGTATGTGCAGCAGTACGCGACTCACAAATCGATGGGCAATTGAGCAACGTGCGCACTGCATTAATACGAACGCTTTGTTCACGAAAATCGCTTCGAATTCGCATGGCGGATCAATACGCAATTTATAAGGCGTACCGTTCGATCTTTTCCGATCGAGGATGAAAGTGTCTCTTCGCCTGAGTAAATCTCGAGTAATTTTCGACCTTTTCGAGCAACCGAATCGGGAACGACAGTGGGGGATAGGGGTAGAAAAGTCGATTATTATGAAGTGAAGACGCTTTGCACTCTTGGCAGAGGAGACCCTACTTTATGCCCGGTGATTATCATAGAAAGGCAATTTCAGTCTCAGACGAGACTGCAAGAATAAACGTGCAATTTCGACGATGGCGCACTCGAAGTTTGTCCCGATTTATGTTCCCGTCTGAGCTCGCTTGAGCGACGAATGAAACGAGAGGGTACTCTTCCGTGTGTTATATTAAGTTCGCGTTTCGGCGAATTCTAAATTATCACTGACAACTTTGGAAGAAGTTTCAACTAGTTTTACAATTGCAAACGGTCAAAAATGTTTATTTCTTATTTTTATAGCGTAGTGAAATATTTTTCTTTTTATTCATTCATCTATTATACAGAGTGATTTCTATGTAAAAAAATTTAAGGAGATGTTCCTTAGCTTATTTTATGAAGAAAAAGTCTTATAAACATGTATTCTAAAGTACTATGTTTTCAAAATATAAAGTGTTAAAATTGAGAAAAGAAATATAAAAACTTCGAAACTTTTAAACGCTAAAATATATTTTAATTAAAGGATGCTTACAAAGGTATGATATTAAAGATCATTTCCCAGTACCAATGAAATTTTTAGATTCGCCAAGATCATATGGGTAATCGTATTAAATTTTTAAAGTTTTAAAAGAATTTTTTCAAGTTTACCAAATTTTTTTTTATCTTGAACTAGAACTTTTAATACACTTTTATAGATTTTTAAAATTTTTATATTTTTTTTCTCAATCTTGGCACCTTGTACTTTGAAAACAAAGCACTTTAAAACGTATGCTTATAGGACCTTTTATTTATAAAATAAGCCAAGGAATAAATTTTCTTATTTATTTAGGAATCACTCAGTATATTGTTGTTGTAATATATTGTATAATTTATATTACTTACGCAATCATGGTTTTTACTACTCAACGAGTAATATTAATTTAAAATCTTAATGCGTGTAAAAATAATTAATTTCTATCGCAATTTTCATAGCCTCTCGAAAAATAAACACATTACTGTCTGCGAAGAAAGGTGACAAGAGATGTATAAAACTGCCGTATTTCAAGCTTTCCGAATGATCTGAAATTAATTCCGAATTGTTGTTAACGTAAGCGTTTCAAGGAGCTTTTCCGAATAATCTGAGATTTTCCGAATTGTTGTTAACGTAAGCGTTTTATTTAAAGAAGATTGCCTGATCTGAGTTGACCAAAAAAGTAGAAAATAACGATTTCTCGCAGGATCATTCAGCAGGTCACGTGAACGAAGTACGTGCCGGCAAAAAAAACGTGAATGCGGTTACTCCTCTCTCACTTCTCGGGATCGATCGGGTCGGATAATTCATTTGCCCGTCGTGGGATTTGCCGCGGCAAGAAAAGTGGCTCCGTTTCCTCATAACGGAAATGGAGCGACGAGCTCGGGGACAGGGGGACGCGAAGATGCGGTATATAATCGAAAGGATACCGGACGCTGGAAGTTACGGGTTAAAATGGCAATGTTAAACAAGACGTTTGTTTTGGACGAAGCGCGCGATAGCGTACGATAAACATAAATGTTGAAACATAAATGCAGCACCAGGATTTACCGCGAGCGATTTAATTAACGTACTCCGTTGATCGCGTTCATTGTCTGTTTAATTAAATTCGCGTGTATCCTTCGGGGCGAAAATATCGTAAATCCCGGGACGCGCGAGATATTTTTATATTCATTTCTGTGCATCTTCCACCTAATCAATTCCTGTCGCATCGACTAGTGCTTTAATCAACTTTTTCCGAGAATCCGGGAATGTATTCTGACGAGATAAAAACGAATGACGCATATGAAATTTATTTCCCTCCCTTGTCACTGTATCAATATCAATAAATGTCACTCCTATATTTATCGATAAATGCATAGAGCACAAAAAGGAGAGTTGCGATCTATCGTATTTGACAAACAAACACACAGCAAAAATACTGCAGAAAAAAAATGTTACCAATCGATGAACGTTTGTTAGTTTTTTTTTTTTGTAACTAATTAAGAAGCACTCCATTCTACTGCAATATTATTATTGCGTTACGACGTTTTAATGTCAATTAATGTAAAAAGTTTCCTGCGTGTGCTTCACAACGATTTTAATAATTGGTTTAAAAATTCGGTCGTAAGGGTAAATTGGAAAGAGGGTCGATTGTCTCTGCGAGAGATAACGATCCATTATCTAGCTGCCCGTTATCCATTTACGTCGTTGGCTTTATTACCGTGGAACGACTTCGCTCGACATTTATGCAGGCAACAGGGTAACCAGCAGCACTGACTACGTACGTGTCTAATGGGCTTTAATCCTTCGATGTTATATATATCGCTGTCGTCCCAGGTCCACAGAACAGTCACGTTCAACGTCCAGCAAACAAACCCGTCGGACTTCGGACCGCGGCCAATTCCATTTGACTCGCAAATTGGTCGGGCGTAGATAGGTAGGTAGGTCGGTTGGTAGATAGGTAGGTGAGTATCGTTCTCCTTGAACGTGCGTATTACACGACGCATCCTCCATCTCGTTCGGATACTCGACGTACAATATCCGTTGTATCGCCCGGCGACCAGCTCTCGTGAGCCAATGCGCGGATTGGCTCCCAGTCTTGGCTGATATCGGGGTTGTTCGGGAGTGTACCGGGACTGACGGACTCATATTTACGAGATAAATCGATGAGAGATAGACAGAGTTTAGAGAGAGACGGAGAGAGGCAGAGAGAGAAATACGTCTTTCCATCCCGGCTTAGGCGACACGACAAAATGGATCTGCAAGAGGGGGATTGTGTCTCGAATTGGCGAGGGTGGTCCGCGTTCCCGGTAGAACATTACGCGCGCAACTGCGATGCATCAGGCGGATGAGGAAAATTTTTCTCGCGCGCTTCCTAGCTAGTGCCTGGCACATACTCTTTCGAGAGGAGGCGAGAAGTCTATAACGACCGTACTCTCTCGTACGAACTGTTCGATTTCTCCAGCGAGCATAAATACGTCGTGAATCTCTCTCGTCTTTGGCGCAAAATCGCAAAAAACTTCTAGCAACCCCGTTGAATCTTTGAAATTGCTGCAAACTGCGCCGTATTACGCGTAATGGGACGCGGAACGTTTCCTGGATTAATCCACATCAATGCTAGATTTTGAATGACGATTTAACGTAATGTGCGATCGGAGAGAAAAATTTTATCTCAGCTAAGATACCGTCTCTCTATTTATGAAAAGAACGGATTAAAGCCTCTGTGTCACGCACGCAATATTTCATAGTTGTCTCAGTTGTCATAACGAAAAAAATAAATCCGTGTATATTATGTTATTAAAACATTTTGTTTAGAGAGAGGAGAGAGAGAAAGACAGACGTTTTAAAATAATACAAACAATTCCGTATGTATATATGCTAATCGCAACCACTACCGCTATAACACACATTGTATTATTATTAATTTCAACAATATTATTGCATAATACTACAGCTATATTTTAAATTACAATTTGCAATGTAGGACAAACTGTGCAAAAATCAATCGCAAAAGCTGCTTTGGTTGTAAATGGACGTATCTTCTCTCTACTCCTCTTCGTGAAATTTCTATTCGAATTGAACATTTAAAGACACGTCGTTTCAGCTACACGTGGTATAAACAATAATATTTTTTTAATGTGAGAGTGTCTCAAATTCGCAATGTTCTCATGTATCTTCCGTTAAATAAAAGAAGGAAATTGCAATTCAAAGGTTTTTCGCAGCATTAGAAATTCAACGGCATCGTCCGTCGCTTCGAGGTTGGATTTTTCGCGGAAGCAGTACACTGAGCGATTTCTCGACCTTTTCTCACCTGGTCCCGGGGCGGTCCAAGCGGAGTGGTCAATTCGCTCAACATCCCCGCCAGGCATCTCCTGGATATCGGTTTGCGCTCTCCCTCGGGACGTGCACGTGTGCGGAATCGATTGATTTTACCTTTCTTAGCGGACAAGTTTCAGGCTCAGCTGCGCGCTAGTACCGGATAGACATTAACCATCAGCGACGAACTACTCGAGTAACTGCGAAAAGTTCGTATCGCAGTGTAGAACGTATCAGTGCGATACGTAAAGCAGAAGGGAGTGATTATTTTTGCAGCATGCTTTTGCACTTTGTCCAAGAGTCCACAAATCCTTTATAATGGAGGGAGCAACGGTGGAATCGTTTGTCCACGATTAATTTTTAACGGAGCGCTTCGGGTGAACCGAGAGAACCAAACGTAACGGCCGTCGCGGCGAGTGCTTATAAAGATTTAGAAAGAATGGTATAACCTGTACGGTATATTTATTCGAGATAATTGCTATATCAAAATGCATTTGATAAAATTATAATACTTCTTTAACATAACGATTTTAATTGTAATGACTGAATGGCTATATTTGTTAATAAGTAAATTTCGATCGCTTTAACAGGGTTTAGCAGAAAGAAATTTGTTAACATATTCAACAGTTTTTCTCTAAACAAATTGCGACAGTTACAGTTATTCTGTCTAAAAAAAATTGAGAAATTTCCTATAGTAAGAAAAGAAAGTCGAAATATTAGCAAGCAAATATTACTTGTGATATTTTCTCCAATATTTATTGGTTATAAAAAAAAATATGATTATGATGACGAAATGGTACTATAATAAATCGATTCTCACTCTAGGGTTGCATTTGGAAACATTAAAGATATCATTTTATCCTTGTTGTTTAACGTTAAAAAATAAAATGATATATATCTAATGTTTCTGAACGCAGAAAAATTCTAAACAATGGAAAATTAAAAATATATAATTTCATAACAAGATATTCCCTTTTTTAAATAAAAAAACCAACTTTTAAATTTATTTTTGTAGTAGCCCTATATTACCAACCTTGTTCCTCTTCGACCTATTACGTTATGTTCCTATATTTTTATAAATAATGTTTATTATAATAAATATTTCATATTTTATATTGATTGATAAACGATTATATTTGACGAATATAATCGTTTTAATAAAATAATGATTATTAACCAAGTTATTGCACAAAATGTAAACGAGTGCAGGCTATAATACCACCTTCTCTTTTATATACATTTCTGTGAAATGCATCTCATTTCATTGAAATAAAACTCATTTTTCTTATTAAATGTTTTATTTCTTAGAAATAATACTTTATCTCAATGTATTTTAATAAAGATTTATTTCAATGGAATAAATTTATATCCTACAAATAAAGTTTCAAGTATTCTTTTCTCAGTGTATCATCTCAACGCACGAAACTCCAAAAATGAAAATGTACTATTATTTAAAATTCTTCCGTTCTTACGGCGCGACGTTTTTGTACCGAAGCAATTTTGCAAAGTATCCGAGAGACTATTAATCACGGTACCCTCAATCGCGCCATTTTTAACATACACGTCGGAGTTCAAAGGATCAAAATAGCTAATTGACATAGCGTGAACCAAGGTGTTCCGATACTGTACAGGGTAGCGAATAATGTTAGCACACGCCCAAAGATTATCAGCTTTATGAGTTACTTATGAAATTGTGTCTGGTGCAAAGAGGATTTGTAATCCCTTTCACCATCGTCAACAAAAGCCTGTTACTCCGAGATTCTATTCGTCTGCTCCTAGTCCCCGCGGATTCGTAATACGCACACGCACACGCACGTCTCTCCGTGTGCATCATATTAGAGAGGAGAGTCAGCAAGACTCTGCGGTTTCTTGCGTTCGCACGATAATTAACAACCGGCGGCAACTTGGAATTTACAGCCAATCGACGGACTCGTCGCCCTTAGGGCGGCGAAACCACTTCGAGATTTGACGCACTGTGAAACTCCGTTTAACGCATTACTCGATTCCACAAATCGCAAAAGTTGCGTGAGTTCTGACGGCAGTCGAAGGATTGAGACCGGTAGATTGATAATAGGCGAATTAACTGGTCGGAAATGTTCAAATTTACCGCATTCTCTCTCTCTCTCTCTCTCTCTCTCCCCCTGTCTCTCCTTCTCGCTCGGTATTTGATTAAATTTTATCACAAACGAATAGCTGCAAAATAAGCGAGATACCAAAAGCGACACGCATTTGAAATATTACGCGGCATATTTTTCGCAGAAGTACAAAATTGGAATGAATATTTATTTTATAAATAAATATGATTCTATAAATAAATTCAATAAATACAAACTATAAAAAAAAGATGACGTAAGTAAATATTTATACGGACGTTCATCTAACGTAAAAGGGAATGTTTTTTTAATGAAATTTTAGAATTTTACTTCACACAAGCACTTTCCTCCGTACTAAAAAAGTATAAAAGAATATTTCAGATGATAACGCTAGTTACATACATCCCCTTTATGCATCTGTTAGCATCGATGTGCAACGGCAACGAGATACTTTGAGGAAAAGTTATATCAACATGTCATTGAGCGATCCTCCAGCATAAAAGAAGGAGAAAAATATAGATTAAAAATAAATTTAGTTTGCAGTTGTATATTCGATTTTCATATTACATTACAGAAATATAATTGCGTAATTTGAATTAAGCAAAACAATTGTCATAATTCCGAAAGAGAGGGCCACAAATCTTTATCCTTTAATTAACTCGGAAATCGAAAGAAGAGAAAAACTGCATTACAGCAGTAGAAAATCAATCTTCCTCCTTCAAACTAAAATTATCTGGTATATTAATAAAATTTGATCGGAAAGTATAAGGCTTTCATTAGAGTCAGCACGCGTGCAAGGCGTAATTATGTCAACGTTGCTATACAGAAGATAACGGAGTCATTTATTACGGTGTTTGCGGAAAACAGTCCAATCAAATTTCATTATCCGCGCTAATTACGGCCAAAGAAAATTTATGGAAGTATTCACGTCAATGCGGTCAGGATCGTTATTCTTACAAATGCTTTCTTTTAAAACTATCATAGCTTGCTATTTTCTATATTTGCTTTGCAAGCTGTTATTGTAAACTTTCATTTTTTTTCACAATGATGCATAATATATTTACGAGTTCTTTGAACAACTTTTGCATGGAATTATTTCTCATTAATGTATCAGTTTTTGGAACTTTCGTTTCTTACAAAAACTCGAAGATTTAATTTTTGATATTATCATCATAATTAATTTTTACGTATTCCATAATTTAAGTTTCCTTGTCTTGAAAGTTCTACATGGAAATAGTACTTGAAGGGAAGTTGCTAAATGGTCGCCTAAATCGTATCTCATCAATATTTTATATTTTTACTTTTAATAGAAGCAATATGTAGTAATAAAAATATGAAATTAATAAAAAATAAACAATATAAAAAATTCAACAGATTACATCTCTTGTTTTGAACATGCCTACAATACTTCCAAAAAAAATCAGCTGCAATCGACGTTCATTTTTTATCAATTTATGTAGCTGATAATAATGTAATCATGCAATTTTATACGGAATTTTGATATTTTCATAAAGGAAGGATTATAGTAGAAATTTTATTCGTTGTATATACATATTTGAAATTCTTATAAAGATTAAATCGATATTTTTATAAAAGTTTTTTTTAAATCATATTGCCACATATTTTGTTATAAATAAATTAATGTAACATTAATAAGTGGTAATACTAAAACTAATAATAAAATTTGATATAAATAAAAATATGCCAATTATAAAATTAAAATTTTTAATTGACAGTTTTATTCAGACATCATTATCTTTTCATTTTTGTTATTTTATTATTAGATATTTGGAGTTCTTTTTTCGATATCAATTATTAATAAAATAAATATTACTTAGTAATTCCTTATATTCTTAATTATTTTAATTCATAAATTTGATACTTTCAAAGCTGAGATACGATTTACTTATATGATCAGTTGCCTAAATCGTATCTTTTGTAGTATTGCAAAAAGTCTTAAGTCATAAATTAATTTGTTATTGGTGAAAAATTAAACATTGTTGAACAAAGGTTTGTGGTAATACTTGAAGCACTAAGCTACAATTTTCGACGTTCATTTGCATACAAATCAGTACCAAATGCAAAGTATAAAAAATGACAGAAATAGTACGCAGTCTCGGCAACTCTCCCCTGAATTATTATCAGCAATTTTTCACTTCCGGTATATTGCGAACTTTTTTTCCTTATTTTCGTGCTCTATGCTTAACATCGCGTATGCACGTGCGGGCAAATATTAATGAAGCTCAATGTTATCCGCTGCAATACGTATCCGTCGCCGTCAGTAACTCTAAGCGGGAAGTATCCGTCGGGGAACTATTTTCGAGAGATACGCAAAGAAGCGCCGTGAAACGAGCGCATTTTATCACTTTGCTAAGCGTGTCTGGTTACGAATAATAAAAATACGGCCGTACGATAAAAAGCTTTATTTCCTCGCAACAGGGAAGCATAAATCTCGAATTAAACTCGCGGCAGAGAACTGGATAGCTTTCGCGCCGTAATATATACGGTTTGCGACGATTACGGCAACGGAATTGTACTTGGACCAGATTACTCGATAGAGTGAGAATATATCTTTGCCTGTGCGCGCTGAATGAATTAAACGCCGATGATTACTCATCATTCGGCTCAGCGCATCGCGACTTGGAGAAGCCGAATGTCACTGATTACAGTGATTACGAACGCCGTTAGAATACGCGATATTCGATACGATATTCAATTTGGGCTCATATGCGAAATACCGACACGCATCGCGAATACGCTCGCGGTGTAATAAAGTAATTTTCGCAAATCGGCTGTTACGAATGCGGCTCTATCTCAACGCGCTCGTTTGTTTTCGTTTTTTATCCTCGTGAAAATTGGTCTCGTTAATCTAAAAAATCCATTCCCGTCAAATATTGTTCGGTAACAGATATTTCTGCTGTTACTCATTCGGTTTCGCGAAAAAAATCTCGAGGGGAGATTTTGATGGACGCGCGAGCGCACCAAGGCGTACTTAAGAATGGAATGATGATAATCACGTTGATGTATTGTGCAATAATAACCGATTTATACTGTTACGTGGTAATCGATATAACAGTTGGCGTGACCAGAAAGTCACGAAGAGCGATTAAGGGCTTACAATAGGCAATCGAATATTCTTAATATAACGATAGGTCAAAAGATTATGAGTCATACTCTGACGAGAATATCGCGTTTTACATAATTAGCGGTAGAGATAGCGATACAACTACAAGTGGCATCATGTCAGAGAGAGAGAGAGAGAGAGAGAGAGAGAGAGAGAGAGAGAGAGAAAGAGAGAGAGAAGAGCAAGAGGAATAGCGCTTGGGGAAAATCGAACGGTGCAGTTATATTCAATGGGAATAACGTCATTGCCAAAGAACGTGATTTCTAGTAACGAAATTATGTCGAATTATTATTACACAAGTGGTTTTAATAAATTCAATTGTGTCAGAGAATCCGACGATTCAGCGTCGTAATGCGAAGCGAGTGCAAATCCTTTACGTAAGGGCACTTAATCAAAATATCGGACGAAATAATGATCGTCCGATTCCTCGAATTATGCAATCTCTGATAATGGCAATGGCGTTACTACAAACGGCCATGACCGCAAAGTGGCCTAATTCGGGCTCGCACGCGGGATTCTCCTGTTACGAGTCCTTCGTCAATATTCGCGCATGCAAAAGAGAGAAATTGCGAGAAAATAACATCAAAAGTAAATGTCTATAATGTTTAGGTTTAGAAACTCTTACGAAAAAGAACTGATAAAGTATTTCAATAAACTGATTACTATTTCAGTAAATTGACGATATTTCAGTTAACTGATGAAATATCATCAGTTACTGATACAATAATAAGTTTACTGCTTACAGTTTTCAATAAACTGATTACTATATCAGTAATTGATGATATTTCAGTTAACTGATAAAACCATTAGTTGCTGATATAGTAATCAGTTACTAAAACACTTTAGTAGTTCTTATTCTTAAGGAAAGAGATGATATTAAATGTAGCAGGTGGCGAGAAAAATCTCTAAATCAAGCTGTAAGCGGATATCAAGTGCAAAATTGATCATTAAGATAAATTTACTGTAACATTTTCGCTCATAATTTAAAATTTATACGAGGTTGTTTAATCTTGCAGAAGTCGTGATAAAGTAACAATATTTCCACATAACAAGTTTTCCACGTGTAATCTATTTTCATTATAAATCGAAGATGAGTATTACATCTCTATCTTTATCATCCATGAGTTACGAACACTATGAAGACATTTAACAATTGTATTTTGACTTGTATTTGTAATTTTCTTTTCAGTTCATTTTTTTTATCTTTATTATTATTTATTTAAACAAAAAACTCAAAATTTTTAATAATAAGTTTAGAATTGTTCACAAATCGCGTTATTAGTATATGAATAATGTCTTTTTCATATTTCTTGAAAATCTTATCTAACAATAAGTTTGATAAAAAATATGTAAAGAATTATAACATTTTTTATAAATTAAAAAAAATATTTTTTATTATTTTATCTTCATTTATCTAAATCGTTAATAAAAACTAATAATTCTTTTTCACTATAATCAAATATTATGCTAAAATCATATTTAAAAATCATATTTTTACGATTTTATTGATTTAATGCTTCAATCATTCAAAACGTTTAAACACATTCTTTGAGAAACCTTGCTTTTTGTGTTATATCATTATTTTAGCAAATGAGCAAAATGTGACAGAATAAATCAATGTATAAATATCTAAACGGTCGTCTTTGAATTTTATTTAAAAAACGCAAACTTTTGTTTCGAATTAGTATTTATTATATATTTTTTATGAATACTTAAAAAAAAACTTATTCTAGATAACTGATATCTCTCGTAATGATAAAACATCAAATGTGTACGTGTTGAAATACTACATAATTAAAAAGTCTATTTTAAATCTTATATTCTTTGTGTATGTGGAAAATATAACAAACAGACAAAGAATCTCGTATTTCCATGATATTCCAACATTCAATATTATATCAGCACATTAATAATTCCCTATCTATTTTAAGAATCTGAGCTCTAATATTTTTATTATACGTATATTTCTTATTGTTAGTTACATTTCCATAATATAATTTTCACAAATCCATTATCTCGTACTGAAATAAATGACGACATAGTACTCACATTACTCACCGAACCTCAGCGGAGTTTGTGATGCAGCTACGTCGATCTGTAAAATACACCAAAGAGAGCCAAATTACAGCAACACGTAATAATTAATATTCCAATGACAATCGCGACGCGAATTACATTTTCTTCAAACGGATATTCGGCATAACAGTAATCAATTCTTTAAAAACAGGTAACACGTAGCAATTAAATTATACTTACCCCATCGTTGCTCCGCCGTCGCCTGATACCTCCCAGGTCTCGTCCTCCTCTCAGATTTCTTCATCATGTTCACACTTTCACTCGCTTAATTACCGTCGTTAATTGCCGCGTAATGAATATCGATCTCCAGAACACAACGGTCGCGCGACACCTTACACGGCATTCCCGAAAAACAATCGCGTAAGAGATTCGAGAGATATAATATGAAAAGAGCTAATACGAGAATTTATTCGTCGCGAGTACCGAGAAGCGTTGTTATCGAGAAACGGTCGCGTAATTCGAATCGTGACATTTGTCGCGCCCCGAGAGGTTACGATACGCGCAACGACGCACGCAGCGACACGCAAAATCACTCGCCCGCTCGAGACTCGGAGCACGAATGACAACGCGGCGGGACTTTGTGTATAAACCCCCCGACGCAGGACACGATACAACAAACACAATAAAACAAACGCCGAGAAGGCATGCCGAGTGTCGAGTCATTTAAATATTTAAGGGAGACTGAGGATGTAAGTTGACACGTACGTTCTCGACGCTCGCGTTGAAAGCTTTGTGATGCGTCACAGCGCTCACTTTCCGCCCCGCGTTCCGCCAATCATGTGCGTTGATCACGGAATATGAGTCTTTTTAGACGCGCGTTGTTCACTGTTAAATGATAAACGATCGTAGAAAGGTGATCGAAGTTTGTTTCGCTGTGCGGAGAAAATAAAATAGACATGGTTTCTTAAGCCTTGTATCCACGACACTAGAAATCAGTACGAGATCTCGAACAGAGAGAGGATTGACCAATCGCATTAATCAATTGGTCGAATGCGATTAGTCAATCCTTTCTCTGTTCGAGATCTCGGACCGATTTCGAGCATCGTGGACAAGGCTTTACAGTTTTTAAGACGATGTTAATTAAACTTATGCGGCGTGAAATACAAATAAAATGAGTTTAAATCGAGAAAAGGAGTAGCATCGCACTTGTTCGCGAGACGCGCAGCTATGCTATATATATATGGTAATAAACAATGTGATACATCATGTTCTGACGTTAAAAATATACAATATCTCAGAAAGAAACACGTTATTTGTTAACTTTTTTTTAGTGACAGACTGGTAACAGCGTTATTGTTCTTTTTTCGAACAATAATAAATGAAACTAAGACTGATGAATTGTCAAATA